>NC_090450.1:296882290-298132290 GCF_031143425.1 Pleurodeles waltl
AAAAGAATTGCTGCAGCCTATAAGGATCTCCTGGAACCCCAATGCCCTGTGTACCTAGGCACCATATACTAGGGACTTATAAGAGGGGTCCAATGTGCCAATTGAAATTGGTAAATGAAGTCACTAGCCTATAGTGACAAATATAAAATCAGAGAGAGCTTAAGCACTGAGGGTCTGGTTAGCAGAGCCTCAGTGACACAGTTAAGCACTACCAACAACACACACATTAGGCCACAAAGTGTGAGCCCTGGGGTCCTGGCTAGCAGGATTCCAGTGAGACAGGCAAAACACATTGACATATACGTTTTTATCTATGAGCACTGGGGTCCTGGCTAGCAGGATCCCAGTGACACAGTAAAAACACACTGACACACACTCAGAAACAGGCCAAAAGTGTGGGTAACCATGCTATAAAGAGGCTACTTTCTCACACAACATTCAATAGAAATTGATCATGTGACTCCAACTTGAAACATCCACTTGGTTTCTTGGGTTTGTCATGAGAATGGTCTCCATCTGTATACTTCCATGCAAGAATGAAACAATTGTTAATACTTTCAGTCCACAGTGCTGGATGTTCCTTAACCAAGAGCGTTTTCTCATAATCTACATGTGTAGAACTATAGTCATCTATTACCAAGCTAGCCTTTTCATGGGAACTATGGGGGTGATTCTCACCCTGGCGGGCGGCGGAGGCCACCCGCCAGAGTTCCCCCCTCCAGAATACCGCACCGCGGTCATTAGACCGCTGCGGGTATTCTGGGTTTTACACTGGGCTGGCGGGCGACCGCCAAAAGGCCGCCCGCCAGCCCAGTGTAAAACAACCTTCCCACGAGGACGCCGGCTCCGAATGGAGCCGGCGGAGTGGAAAGGTGCGACGGGTGCAGTGGCACCCGTCGCAAATTTCACTGTCTGCAATGCAGACAGTGAAATTCATTGTGGGGCCCTCTTACGGGGGCCCCTGCAGTGCCCATGCCATTGGCATGGGCACTGCAGGGGCCCCCAGGGGCCCCACGACACCCCATACCGCCATCCTGTTCCTGCTGCGCCGCCATGGAGGATTCAGAAGGGCAGCGGAAAACCGGCTGGAGACCGCCGGTTTTCCACTTCTGACCGCAGCCGAACCGCCGCGGTCAGAATGCCCTGCGGGGCACCGCCAGCCTGTTGGCGGTGCCCCCGTCATTTTAGCCCTGGCGGTCGACGACCGCCAGGGTTAGAATGACCCCCTATGTCTGAAAGAAAGGTACATGTTAGCAAGATAATTTGACATTTTCTGCGCAGTCACGAATACAGGCCCTAGCAGGCCTCACTTAGGCTAATGCAAATTAATTAATACAGCACATTAATACATTCAAATAAAACACATTTTAATTGTCAAACTATAAATTTAGCATTCATGAATCTTCATCAGCATTCATGTTACAGTAACTTTAAAACAAAATGAGTCTTAATACATTTTAATCAATGTGGCACATAACTACATTTCTCTATTTCTGCACACATATTAAAAACATTTATCATTAAAATCTAATATTGTTTCAATGCAGACTATTAATTTATACTCTAAAAGATAACAATGACAGGTAAGTCTTTCAAACATGTAATTTAATTTTATACCACCTGTGTTTCAGTGAGTAGTCTTAATTGAATGCACACTAGCACGACTTTTCACTCTACATTCAAACTATTAGTTCTTTGATTAACATAATGCATAAACTGTCACGTATTGATGGTCACTGTCACATGAGGGACAGTACTAACATTTCTGCTACAACAGTCTTCCCTCTGATGGTGAATTAGGCCATCACAAATTGCTCCATCTCTCATTTTCAGTGAAACAGCTCAAAATTTCAGAGGTCGTTCCAGGTAAGATCTTCTGGACTGCTCTAACCACTTGATGTTACTATAATGTATGCTCCTCCTAGTCTCCAACCTAATTTCGTTCTTTCTCCTTTTACTCTTAACTCTTTTCTCTTTCAGCTTCTTGAACAATTTGTGAAAACAACAGCAACTAAGGCACAAAAGGCCATGACCAATAGGGGTCTCAAAGTGGTTCCAAAACTTCCTTTCTCTAAACTTCCAAACGACCTTCCGTTCACTGTAAAACCATTACCTATTGCATTCCAGGCACCTGTTGCTGTTATCTCTTTCAGTTCCTGTCTCAAGTATGTAATGTTTGCAATGTATTTTAAGATCTTCTTACTATTATCAGGAATATAAGAGCAGCACAATTCGGCTTACAAAAGTTTGCAAACTCAGCTCTCCTTTGTGAGAAGAATGTCTAATACAAGGTGATTGTGTAACATCTTTGATATTACAGCAACAATTTCTGTGCTCATTAATAAAATGGCACCTGCGGTGTCTGTATATCACTTATCTTGATATCATTCGAGGCAATACCTACTGATGGACCTATGGCACTAAAAATTATCCTACACTCTCTGCGGCACTAGCACCTCTTTTGACTCTGGTGTTTGCTGTCTCATCCCAGGCTGGATCATCCAAATGGTCCACATGATATATCTTTGGAAAAACTACTCCCAGGTAACAATACCATACCAGCCTTTTGGCAGCTTATAATAGGTGTTCTTTCCACAAATTAAATAAACACCTGTGTGGCAAGGTCTTGTCCATTCAATATGAAGGCCCAAACCCTCTTAAACAAAAACATATGTCTACATTGACGAGCCCCTACAAAATGTATCAGTCTTTGAACTAGGTCTATACACATAACTTCCATATATGTTGCCAATCTAAAGCAAGGGATCCTTGACTTCCAGCTACTGAATGTGTCTTATCTTCTTCCTAATTTGGTAGAACTATTACCTTCTCCATGTTAGTCTTCATAGCTCTTCTCCTTTCCTCAACTTGTCCAATGAACTCCTTCTCTACCAGGTTAAGACTACAGGTCAGATTACTGTTGTAGGGGCATAAACTGTACCAAATGTCAATGTAGTTTCAAAGAAAGCATTCACTGTGTCAATGTTTTTCATCTTTGTAATGTTGCTCAAATGTTTCATAATTGGGACAATTGAAAACACAAGGTCATAATTCAAGTAATAATATTGATAATACTCCTGCTGATACTAAAGTGTTAATAACAGGTTAAGGAACTTCCATAAATTAGGGGTAAACTACGATAGGTGATTCCCTCACTCACTGACAAAGGCAACTGTGTGCAAACAAAACACTTTCTAGCATCCATGGTATCTACATATTCATATAACACCTTATAGTATACGTTTGTTGATTAATCACCTCTAAAACCATCACTGTAAGTACTTTTCATAATTGTACAGAGGATTTTGATCAGCTATGGGATTTGCTAAACTCAGATCACTTCTTATAGAGGTTACTTCCTCTGAATCACTTTCTGTGGGTAGGCTCAATTAAATGAGCAATTATAAAATCATGAACACTGTCACAACCACTAAACCTATACACATGTATTCACTCTTACTTCCTGTATTTTTGTTTGATTACATGAGTTCTCTAAGTTCAGACAAAAATTTGTAATTTGAAAATTAAAAATATGAACGGTTACAATGTATCATGTCTCTTCAGTCCTTTTTACTTGTGAGCAAATCAAAATCAAAAATAGTCTATTCAAAAAATTCAAATTGTTTTTGATCTTCTAGAAAGTTCATCAATACTTTTCTCTACTGCAAATGTTCAAGAGACTTCTAATAACATAATAACATTTCAAATGTCTCTACTAAAGGCACAACTCATAATTACTAATAATAACTTCCAAAATGTAAAGTCTTTGTTCATCACTGGTCAAAGAAATTTCAAAGTTCAGCTGTACTGCAATATGAAACTCAAGAATACTGAACTGGATTCCAATTGTTAAAGCAAGAGGTTGTAAAGTCCTTCTCCCAGTCATTGGTACCAAAATATGGCCATTCAGGTGCTGAGCATTTCGACTTGGTACTCTCTCTTTAATCTCCAATTTCCTCGACTCTCAGCATCACTGTCAATTTGACTTGACTCTTCAGTCTCCTCGACAATTGTCAAAGGAATTTGTACAGCTGGCACTGTTTGCTCACTTGGCAAATTATTTCCTGGTACAGCTATTTTTCACAGATACTTGTCCTTTGTCAGCATCCAAACTCACATGAGTCAACTGAGTTTGCCTTGACCGTTCTGTACCATCCACTGATGTTCACTCGCTCAGACCCCCTCAGACAGTACTTGTGCTGTAGTAGCCACTTGTCCAGCCCAACAAATTTACTAACTTGATCCCTCTTATTCACTGGAACTGGCCCTTCTGGGACAGGTTCTGTATCATCTAGGGGACCTGTAAATTTGTGAGTACGGCTTGCGTGTACCCAGTTAGGGACACCAGCACACTTCACAGCTGTGGTGGTTATCAAAACTACTTGGTAGGGATCCTACCAATGTGGTTCCCTGCAGGATTTCCTTACATGGTTCTTCACCATTATCCATTCACCTGGACATAAGTTATGGCAAAGCTCCTGCTGTGACTGTACTGTAGCTTCTTCAACCTGATGAGACAAAGAACAAACCTCATGAGCCAGTCCTTTGCAATAATCCAGCACCAACTCATCTGTAATGTTCACAAGCACATTTGGAGGCACAGTGGCAGTCTCATTGTTATCCCTATGATGATTTCATGTGGGGACAAACCAGTATGTCAGGTGTGCTGCGCATACTCTTCAGGACAAAGGGCAATGTGCCAGGCCTTTTCAAACCGGTGGATGCACATGCTTTCGCCAGTCCAGACTTCAGAGCACCATTAACTTGCTCCACCAATCCAACAGCCTCAGGTCTGTAGCTGCAGTGTGATCTTTGCTCATCTTGAAATACCACTCATAATAACCTCATGACCTCACTGTTAAAGTTGGTCCCTCGGTCTAACTCTAGAGAAGTTGGGAATCCAAACCTAGGTATCAACTCACTAAGTAACAGCTTGGCTACTGTGAGACTGTCATTTCTCCTGGTCAGGTAGGCTTCAAACTAATAAGAGAAAATGCATACAATGACTAAAACATATTTCAATTCATTGCAAATGGGCAGTTCTATGAAATCCAGGGGCAACCTGTTGATCGATCCTCCTGATCTACATTTATAACGCAGGGTAACAACTGTGCATTTTCCTATATTCATCTGCTGGCATGTGACACACCTGTGGCACATGGCTTCTGCAATCACCCTGAATCTGGGGTTAAACCATGTGTGTCTGAAGGTTCTAGTCATGTCATCCCTACCTATATTTGCCTGTCCGTGATAGTGTCTAGCCTTGGGTGACAACAAACTAGTTGGCAACACAGATCTTCCATTACTTACACAAATATCATCCTCATTTCTCCTGATGCATCCAGCTCTGACCCAACGTTGGTGTTCCTCTTGTGCCACATCTTCCTGCAACCTTTTAACTTCCTCCCACGTATCAACAGCAGTTAACAGGAAAGTTTGACTTGTCTTATCATTTGTATCATTGTTCCACTGTCCATTAAAGGAGGTGCAGCCTAGGGTGCAATATCTCACCACATCATCAGTGTACGTATTCCCTAAAGTTACGTGATCAGTAGATTTGTTATAAGTGTTACACATGACTACAACAATTTTTGCAGGCGTCTGTAATGCATTCAACATATTGTAAATCGTATCTCCATTGTGAATAAGTGAACCCGTGGGGGGGGGCATGAACCCTCTCTTGGACCACAACTGTCTGAAATCATGAACAACTCTAAAACCATACTGACTATTAATGAAGATTGTCACTTTCAGTTGTTCAGAAACAAGGCATGCTCTAGTAAGGGCAAACAATTTGTCAGAAAAGACTCTTCAAAACCATGAGGCTTCAATCACATCTGGAATTGTGCAAACTCCATAACCAGCTCTGAGTGTGCCATCTTTATTTCTTCAAAAGGAGCCATCAACAAACATGACATAGTCATTTTGATTTAAAGGAATGTCTTAAAAGTCAGGTCTTGGTTTGGTGCACAATTGAGACAGTCATGCCCAACCTCATCCACATAATCATTGGCATTTTCAACAGGGTTAGGCAACAGAGTAGCAGGATTCAGAACAGAATATCTCTTTAAATTAACATTAACTGCAGCAAGGATGTTATGCTCGTAAAAGGTCTCTCGCGCACTGGTGAGATACTGAGGGGCATATTTACAATCATTTGACACAGGGCAGCACTGCAAGCCTTCTTGCTATGCTTCCCTGCATCAAAAGAAAAGGGCAGTAATACGCTGTATCTACAAGATATAGTGCATTCTTGTCCTTTCCCCTGCGCTGGTACAAAGTGGGGGCCATGCACCAATGCTGGCACCCCTGCACCATGGTGCAAGGGTGTCTGCATTGCCAGGATGATTGTTTTTGTGCAGGAAGGGACACCTTCCTGCACAAAAACAATCATGAGAGACATTTTCCTCTTTCAATGTGTGCTGCAGAATTTATTTTTCCACATTGTGCCTCCCTTATGCCTCCACTGTAGAGGTGTAGACATTTGACACATTCCGAGGTTTACAAATACCTGTAAATCTGGGAATGCATCAAAATCCATGGGTGTTGCCTGGGAACACCCACCACAATACCCATGGAACAGCTCTTTGATGCAGAGTAATGCAATGCAGCAACTTGCACAATATTGCCTTACTCCATATCTACAAGGCTATGAAAGCCATGCAAAGGGCCTTTTCGTGGCCTTGTGGATGTGAGAAAGCAGCCTGCTTCATCTGTGTGTCAAAAAAAGTGATGAACTGTCAATGGAAGCCACTTGCAAATATGGCCCTGAGTCTTAGTCAGGTTAACAATATTTCCACAGAATGGGGAATAAAAACATTCAGAGGGTGTCCCATAACAATGATCAGTGCTGTCACTCAGGGATGTGACTGCCTTCTATAAAACAGGCAGCGTAAAAGCCACAGGAGCAAGTGAAGCAGAAAAATATGCTAGTTTGTATTTCTATGCAACTGTGTCAAAACTGAAAGCACATTGATCCTTCTCACAGCAAAACAAAGAAAAAAACATTTGCTGTAATCAGGTATTCCAAGAGCTGGGGCGTGACATAGGCTTTATCTCAGCTCTGTGAAGGCGTTATGCAGTTGTCATCCCATTGTACCAGATCAGACACACCCCTGTGTGTGAGTCTTGGTAAAGGCTTGGCCAAAAGGGAAATGTTTAGAATACATTGGCGACTTTAGCTAACCATTCCCTAAAACTTCCTTATGAGAAGCAGAGGGATTCATCTTGATTATTACTGAGATTCTTTCTTGTGATAACTACCACGCACCTTTATCAATGCTGTGACCTAAATAAATTACTTTCTTCTTGCAATATTGCAGTTTGGCTGGGGAGACCTTATGTCCATTTTCTCCTAAATGGTTGAAAAGAGCAATTGTGTCTCTCCTGCATGACTCTTGAGTGTTTGATGCCAACAGCAGGTCATCAATCTACTGCACTGAGACTGTATGATAGGATGTTTTAAGTGACTCCAGATTATTTTTCAAGATCTGATTAAAAATCTAAGGACTCTTAGTATTCCTGTGTGGAACTCGATACCATGCCAAAACATGGCTGCCAGATTAAATTAAAAAGCAAACGTGACACTCAGGTAAGGGTTTACAGGGTGCATCTCCCTCATTTGTTTGCATGGCAATCCCTTGGGATGTGCAGTTAATAAAATTGCAGCTGATTTAAAATCGATGGACTCATGGTAAACCCTTGTGGAACTCGGCACCATGCCAAAACACGAAGGCCAAATTTGAAAGCGAACAGGAATTGGCTTTCCTTATGCAACGGTATGAAGAAAAATGCTTGACACAAATCAATCAGGGTGACCCATTCTGCTTCACAAGGAATTTGGAATAAGATTCCTGCAGGACTTGGTACCACGGGACAACATGGAAGAACAATCTCATTGATTTTTCTTAGGTCCTGGACTATACAGCACTTTCCTTTGCTCTTTTGCAATCCTAGAATAAAAGAGTTACATGGACTTCCCATTCTCTCTTTCAGAATACGTTGTTCAATTAGACAATTTATCAGCAGATTAATATCGGGTCATATTATGTGGGGGATTTTTGGATACACTTCATTTGGGTTCACTGTTATTTTTAGAGGCTCAACTCCGTTATTGAGTCATATTTCTTTTCCTGAAAAGTCCCAAGCCTTGGATGTCACAGTGTCTGTTAAATCTTCAGGCAAATCATTACATGGCAGCATGGTACAATATGACACTTGTATGGTTTCACAATTTTACAGGTACATCTTGCTTATTTGTTTGTATGGCAATTCCTCGAGGTGTGCAGCTAATAGATCAGTTTAGCCTACACAATAGGTCACATCCAAGCAAGCTCACTGGCCTTGAATCACAGACCAAAAATTTGTGCTCCTTCTTAAATGAACGTATTTTTACAGGGACAGATTCTGTTCTGTTGATCAATTGTTTATTTGCAGCTTCTGCAACTTTGATTCTTTTTCCTGAAAGGGGCAGGTTTTGTACTTCTGCTATTTTGACAGTAGAGTGTGTAGCCCCAGTGTCAATCACAAATGACACATGGTGACCCATTACATCAGCATTTACGTAGGGACCACATTGACCCACTTCTAAGGATGCACCTAACATGCAAACCTTTTCATCTAAGCATCTAAGCTGTCTGCTTGAAGGATTTCCACATCACTCGAGTCCACTAAGGCAAACTGTGATGCTATCTAAATCACATTTTCAATTTGTTTTAGATTATGTTGGGAAAAACCACTTTCTGTAGAGTCATCAGGCTTGCAGCATTTGCATCTGCTATCCTTAAGACACATCTACATTCTGCATTCTGTGTCTTTGAACTCTCTGAATTTGAACCTGATTATTGCCTTGTACTTGAGCAACTTCATTATTCTGTATCTGATTATTCACACTGTTAAGGGGACACTCCCTTTGCCAAAGACCCTAAGTTCCACAAGCATGACACAGATTAGCTCTCTTCGAAGCTTGGACATCAACAACACCAGACTGATCTACCTGAACACCACGTCCTCTACCTCTATGTTGGAAGACGTTATTTCCCTGCTGTTGTACTCCTTGTAGACCACCAGTGTTCACCATTATCTGCGGGCTATGACTAACTTCTGTGCAGCATTCAATTGCATGAACATAACCTTTTCTTTCAACTTTTTCTGCTTCAATTCCAATTCATTGCTGCAGTATTTTGCATACCGCAGGATCCCATCTATCGGTTTGAACTGCCAACAAATCATATACTGCTGAATCTTTTAACTTATATCTGGTTTCAATCCCTGTACAGATCTGAACACAAAATGACCCATATCTTTGGCTTCCATAGTGTCTGTACCACTGAAATGTTTCAAAGCCTGCAAGAGTCTCATAATAGGCACAAATCGACTCCTTCGATTCCTGAGTCATCCTCTACTAATCAATGTCTTTCTGAGACACCTTGGGGGATATTTACAAGGAGCTTGTGCCACCGATGTGTCATTTTTTTATGCAGCCATGGTGCTCTGTTAGATCCATATTTACATTGTGATGCATTTGGCCCGCGTTCAAAAATACCTGCATGGGATCCGGCTGTGTCACTGAAAACTTAATATATGTACAGTGGGTGTTCCATCTGAAAAAGTCACTTACAACTGATACTGTGATAGTTACATTACCCACATTTAACGCATCTGTCAGATGCATCTCGCAAACCTTGCATTGCTATTGCAATTCCTAAGCCTCCTAAACCCATGCATAGGGACTGGCGCAGTGGCTTTTAAAATGGGTTCTGACCATTTAAGGTCACATAATTCACTGGAAGATGTGTGTTTTCCACCTACCCACTAGATGTAGTAGGTCTACACATGACAGTCCTTTGTAGGACCCCTTGACAAACCTGGGACCATGGCACCTATGATTTCAGCATCCTATGCAGTACGGCTATGTGACGTTGTGGATTGTTTGCAAGGGACAGGCCAGGATTGTCATTTCTCCATGGAGGAAAGGGTCGCCAAGTCCAGGTCTGCGTACTCCAAAGGACAACAAGTAAGTACACATGTAAGATAGGTAATACATGAATTTCCACATTACGTTACACCATATACTTGTATTCAATCACATTATACTGTCACGTACCATGTCACACATACTCAGGACTCCACATACACATAAGTAGATTATGCCCACTGTTATATGACACAAAGCCATACTGCTTGCACTACATCCAAGACTAACGTGAGATAGTACAAGGTGCTATTCCTCCATTTTACACTCTTTCACTTTGGTCCTGAAACATTAGACTACTTGCTTCAATTGAAACTTATGAATTTTGGTGCATTGCTGAAGTTGTATCTGTTGTGAGGGCATCTTCAGCAATGTACCACACTTGGGGCTAAATTAGTAGCTGAATTTGTAGGCAAAGTTCCCACAGATGCATCAGAGTTTCTGATGCACTCTGGCTCCTTGTGCCATGGGCCCAGTATTGTAAATACAGTGCATCCATGGATGTGTAATGGATTTCCGTGCATCGTAAGTATTTTTAACACATTGCTGCCATAACACAGCAATGCATCATTTCTTGTAAATATAGCGCTGAGTTTTTCAAGAACTCAATCACCTTGTAATAGTTTTTCACCACCTCTTCTGATGGTGCACCCATTACTAGGTCTCTTGTGGGTTCATAGTCTGGCCAATCCACATTACCTTTACATTCAGTCTACAAATCACTCAGAACCACAATGTCAAACCATGTATTTAAATCTTCCCACAGGCATTTTAAAAGTTTCCCAAACCTTTCTGTCTGCTTCTACCATTCCACAGGCTTCTCTCTCAGTTTCTGGTAATCATTTGTGAATGATAGAATATCAGTCCTACTCCAGGGTACATGAACATAACCTACACCTAGTATTTCTCTCATGGGCAGCATTTTAACATTTACCCCAGCTTCATTTGCACCTGCCAGATGCACATTCAGCTTTGCTTTCTTCTGATCTCTTTTTTTTCGCCTATCTACCTTCCAACCTATCTATAGAACTCCATTTCTGAATAAATGTAATCAAATCTTTAATGTGTGCTTTCATTCCAATGTATCTCATTGTGACTATGGCCCTCATTATGACATTGGCGGTAAATCCCACTTACTGCCATGCCAGCTGCCGCCAACATAATGCAGCCGAAGTGGATAACCGCCAAGCATATTATGACACACACATACCAATCCGTCACTATACAGCCACACACGCAAGTCCACCAGCTCAAAGGTCAGTGATAAACTGGCGCTATCCAAACCCACACCGTTACGCCAACAGAACTACACTCATCACATTATGACCCATGAATCACTGTGGCGGACATTTAATGGCGGTAAACCATTGGCGGGACATACCGCTGCACTCAAAATACACACACTCAAACAAAACTACACCACATTGGACAATTCAAACAACACACACCTGACACACATACACACACCACACCCAAACCACTATAAAACACACACCCACAGTACCCACAACCCTTTATGAATACAAAAAATTGCCACAAGAGAGAGACACAGCAAGAGCACCCACACAACCAGAGCCACATAACATCATCACCTATACACCATCCACGCACCTTATATAACACACCCCAACACATCACCCCACACATCCACACCACCCCCACTACACCCATGGCACCACAACGACACCTGAGGTTCTCAGACGAGGAGCTAAGGGTCATGGTGGAGGAAGTCATCAGGGTAGAGCCACAGCTATTTGGATGACAGGTGCAGCAGACATCCATTGCTAGGAAGATGGAGCTATGGCAGAGGACCATGGACATGGTCAACTTTGTGGGACAGCATCCCAGAACAAGGGATGACACCAGGAAGAGGTGGAATGACCTACGGGGAAGGTACGTTCCGTGGCAGCAAGACACCAAATAGCTGTACAGAGGACTGGTGGTGGCCCCCACCTCCTCCTCCACAACTAACAACATGGGAGGAGCAAGTCTTGGCAATCATGCATCCTGAGGGCATGGCAGGGGTAGGAGAAGGACTGGAATCTGGTAAGTCAAATCTCTATTACTATCACCCCCCTAACTGCATGCCATCACAAACCCCCATCCTTACCCTCACTCCCATCACTTCACCACTTCCCACAAACCCCACCATAACAACCCACTCATCCCAATACCAAGCCCTGCATGCAACACCAAAGCATGGACACCCCTCACAGACCTACATGAACACCTATCACCACTGCATGCACACTGGTGAGAATCACCTGGCCCAACAAATAGCAACTCACACAAAGAAAACTCTGCCAGGGCAACAACAACCATGGAGGGCAACACATCTATGCACAATATGTTACACGCAGAAACAATAACACTGCATTTACATCCCCACAGGTACCGCACCCAATGTCACCGGAGAAGAGGTGCCAGCAACATCCAGTCTCCCCACAGAAGAGGCCCATAGTGAGTGATGACAGCAGCTCTGGATGCCTGGATCTGGATGACCAACCTGGCCCATCAGGGATCTCCGAACAGTTGGTTACCCAGGCACAGTCACACTCCACCACAGAACCTCCCCCTCAGGAAACACCACCACAGCACCCACCCAGTGGGCCCATACCTCTGTCCCCAGGACATGTCAATCAGCAGTGTGTCCACCACTACAGGGACCCGAGGCCACCCCACAAACACAGGACTATCAGGGACCTGGGGTCAGTGGCAGTGGGCACACAGTTTAGGGGACAGAGGCATAGGACAACAGGGAAGCTGGGAGGACTGCTGTGCGACAGAGGGAGGACAGTCCCAGGGAACCGACCCTCCAGGAGGCACTCACTGCGATCCTGGGAGCATACCAACAGTCCCAGGATATGCTGGGCCAGATTTTGGACAAGTTGCCGGAAAACATGCGGCTGCAGGAGGGACAGTACCTGGGGATCAGTGAGGACTTGAAGGACATCAACACCACCCTGGTCTCCATTGCAGGGATGCTGGCAGACATGGCCAACACTATGAGGGAGGCAGTGGCTTACCACCGGGCCCCTGACACTAGCCAAACCGATGAACAGCCCTCCACCTCCGCTGTCGCCAGTGGACAGGAGGCCCCGCCACTGGACCAACAGGCCACCAGCATCCCTCCCCCTGCAGAAGAAGAACCACCCTGCAAATGTTCCCTGCGATCCAGGCAGAAGCCAGAGACTATTGCCAAGACCCCCGCCGGGAAATAAGACTCTCCTGTTTGTCACCCTTGTGTCCTACTCTGTCACCCTGTCCACCTTGAACTGCCACTTCCTATGCCCCCTTGGACAATGCACCTGTGATACAAATAGACTGGACTCTATCCTGGACTTTCCTCCATCATCAACCCAGCCCATTACACTACCCCTTCTACTTCTTAGCACTTAAATAAACACCCTTTGAAAAAAAGTATGGAGTATTTCAAATGATTTAAGTATGTATTCGTTTTTCCAGGTTTAAACATTGAAATTCAGCTGTACAGTAATGTATTCATAGGAAAGGCCTGTAGTTGGCTGTAGTCAACACACCAGTAATGATAGTGGGGCCCAAATATCTGCAAATAGAGATGCCAAAGGGTACGGTGAGTGGCCATAGAATTGGGAAAACAGCCTGCCAGTGACAATGTCAAAAACAAAACTGTCAATTTAATGTGAATTTACACTGTCTTACCTGTGTGTCATTAGAAGTATTGACAAATTATTGCACTTTTGTTGTCCTCATCCTCATCTTCATTCTCCACTTGGTCCACTGCTGCCACCCGGCCATCTCCAGCCTCCTTCTCCTGCAGAAAAGGCACCTGGCGAAGCAAGGCAAGGTTGTGCAACACACATCATGCCACGATGATCTGGCAGAACGTCTTGGGTGAGTAGTACAGGGATCTACCTGTTAGATAGAGGCAACTAAACCTGACCTTCAGGAGGCCAAAGGTCCTCTCTATAATTTTTCTTGTTCACCCATGTGCCTCTTTGTAATGTTCCTCTGCCCTTGTCCTGGCATTCCTCACAGGGATCAGTAGCCATGAGAGGTTGGGGTAACCAGAGTCACCTGCAAATATCGAGGGACAACTGTGAGGCACACACTTACCCTTAGGGCCAACACCATACCCATACACCAACATATACTGGGTGGGAACCAGGGCTCACCTATTAGCCACACCCTTTGCCTCTGGAGTTGATCCATCACATTTGGGATGCTGCTATACCTCAGGATAAAGGCATCATGCACAGCCCCAGGATTTTTTGCATAGACGTGGGAGATGTACTGGTCCGCCAGGCACACCATCTGCACATTCATGGAGTGAAAACTCTTTCGATTTCTGAACACCTGTTTATTTCGCCGGGGGGGGGGGACAAATGCAACATGTGTTCCATCACTTGCCCCAATAATATTGGGGATATGTCCTATCGCATAGAAATCAGCTTTCACTGTGGCCAAATCCTCCACCTGGGGGAAAATAATGTAGCTGCACATGTGTTTAAACAGGGCAGACAACACTCCGGTCAGCATTGTTGAGAACATTGGCTGAGACAATGCTGCTGCCAAGCCCATTGTCACTTGGAAGGAGCCAGTTGCCAGGAAATGGAGCACAGATAGCACTTGTACAAGAGGAGGGATCCCGGTGGGCTGACGGATAGCAGAGATTAGGTCAGGCTCCAATTGGGCACACACCTCTATGATTGTGGCCCTGTCTAGTCTGTAGGTGAGGATAATGTGCCTGACCTCGATTGTTGCAAAGTCCACCAGGGGTCTATACACGGGGGGAAGTCTCCATCTCCTATTCATCTGCATTGGTTGCAATTTATGGGGCAACATTGTGAGTAGCTGGTCATTATCTTTTAATCCCAACCACTACATTTCAATGCATGTTGTGATTGTAACGTTATTTTGTTGGAGATGTCCAAATGATGCATTTGTGTACTGTGATGCAGTTAGGATTCATGGCCTGCCTCCCCTTGAAATGGCGTCTGCCTGTCCTGTATGGAGGGACAGGTGGAAATGATGTAATTCTGCTGACTTTGTGCGCCGTTGCGGGAAGCGGTCGAAAACCGCCATGCAACACCTCATTGGATAACGTTGGGCCCTGTGGTGTACAGTGGCCAATGGTCATGTATGCCGGCGGTGACAGTATGCACTGCCGCGGACGTCACCATCATTTTCTATCTGTTCACTCACTTGCTACCTGACCTTCAGCAAGAGAGGACCTACACTGCATGTGCTGCTGTGACCTGTTTCTGGAATTGACCATGTCTCGTGTGGCTGGGGAAAGGCCCTTGCCTTCACCTCGGCAGCGTTGGAAAGACTGGTGGATGGGGTCCTACCCCAGTACCGAATGATGTATGGGCCTCCAGACCAACAAGTGAGTACATCGTGAGTAAGATGCATGGTGCGTGTATGCATGGAGTGGTGTGTGTGAAGGCCTCATGTAGGGGGTGTGTGGTGGATGGGCCCTGGGCAGCATGCAGCATGTATGGTGGGCCATGTCTGTGCTAATGAGGGCGGGAAGGGGCATGGTGGGCCATGAGTGTAACAGGCAGGAAGGTTGAACTAATACCTTTCCCTGTGTCTGTTTCCCTGCAGGTCAGCGGCCATCAAAAGAAGGGTATGTGGTGTGCCATCACCAAGGGCGTGTGGACCCTGGGGGTCTACGGCAGGCGGAGCATCTACTGTTGGAAATGGTGGAGGACCTGAGACGCTGGGCACGGAAGACCCCTGAGGCCCAGCTGGGGATTGCCTCGCAATGTGGAAGGAGTGCCCGTCGAACCCTAACCCAACTGATTGCCCGCATACTGGCGGTGGCCTATCCGGAGCTGGATGGGCACTTGGGGGCATCACAGCAGCCACAAGGGGGTGAGTACAGTACCCCAATATACAACTTGCGCCTGGGGGGTGGGATCTGGGGGGGGGGCCCTGTGGGTGCCCCTAGGCCAGGCCTGGTATTGCAGGTTTAGTCCCATGTTGGGCAGGGATCTGATGTGATAGTACTCCAACCAAGCTAGTAGGCATCCACTACTGGGAAGGGGTCTCTGGGTCTCAGGTATGCTGAAATTGGCATTAGGTGTCCCTATCCATGGCCTGGTGACTAGCATTGTGACTGGTAGTGCATTGCCTAGTGCGTAGGGCTGTTCCCTGTGTGTGAGTGTGTTGTGTACACCAACAGTGGTGTTGGTGCTGCCATTGACCAAGTGTATCCTTTGTCTCTTCCCACCCCCCCCTTTTTGTTTTGTCACCCTATCCCTAGATGCATTAGCATCATCTGGCGGAGGAGCAGACTGACCGGCGACAGAGGGAGCTGCATACCACAGGATCCAGGATGCCAAATCCACCGATGGTGAGGACGCCAATGGGATGGAGTGCGAGGGGAGCACCACGGTGGAGACTGGAGGGGACAGTTCTGACACGGATTCCTCCTCCGATGGAAGCTCTTTGGTGGTGACGGATACCACTGTGCCCACCCCAGCTACAGGTACAGCTGCCACCCCGTCCCAGCACCACCCTCCCAGTAGCCCCTCAGCGAGTTGCCCGTGCCCGCTCAACCAGGAGGGTGGACATCTCTTTCGCCCTAGGCACCTCAGGCCCTGCCCCAGTTAACCCTGCTGCCCTGAGTGAGGAGGCTATTGACCTCCTGCGATCCATTTCTGTTGAGCAGTCAACCATTGTGAATGCCATTCAGGGGCTGGCAGCCCAAATGCAACAGACAAATGCATTACTGGAGGGCATTCACACTGCAATGGCAGCCCAATATAGATCAATCCAGGCTCTGGCCTCCTCCCCGATGGCAGCCTTTGTCCCTGTTTCTAGCCTCCCCCCTCCAACTTCCTTTGCCCAATCGCATTCCCCTCAACCCCAACCCATCCCAAGCACACAGTCAGATGAGCATCTACCAAGGACAACACACAAGAGTGGACAGGGCAAACACAAGCACCACACTTCATCCCAAGGCACTCACACAAACACCATCCAGAAGCAGACATACCAACATCCACTGCCTCCACTGTGGCCCCCTCCTCCTCCTTGTCCACCTCCCTCCCAGTTTTGTCTCCACTCACACCTGCTTGCACTACATCCTCCACCTCTATTACCATCACCAGCACACCTAACAGCACACGCCCCTCACTGGCAGTCACCACCCCCACTTCCTTGCACACGTCCCCGGTGTCCTCTCCCATTGTGTCTGTGCCCCCTCCTCCCAAAGTACACAAACACAAGCACTCAGACACCCAACAGCCATCTACCTCACAACAGCATCCAGCCCATGCACCTGCACCCAAACACAGCAGACTGACACCTCCTACAAACACTCCCTCTTCCTCCACTCCCAAACCTTCTCCCTCTTCCCGCCCCAATGTCCCTAAGCAGCTTTTTCTCTCCACCATTGACCTCTTACCTACCCCTCCCCCCGACCCTCACATCAGGCCAGGGCGGTCAAAACCCAGGCAAGCACCTCAGCCACCCAGTCCATGGGCACAGTAGTGTCCATAGCTACTCGAGATGGGGGAGGATCCTGGGCACCAGGCAGCCACACTGAAAGGGTGCCTGCACCAAGTGCTGCACGGAAGGGCAAGGAGGCAACCCCAGCTGCAAAAAGGAAGGGCAAGGAGGCACCCACAGCCGCTAAGAGGGAGGGCAAGGAGGCACCCCTAGCTGCTGAAAGGAAGGGCAAGGAGGCACCCCCAGCTGCTAAAGGGAAGGGCAAGGAGCAATCCCCAGCTGCTGAAAGGAAAGACAAGCGGCCTGCACCAGCAGGCAGAAAGGACAAGAGACTTGGTGCTGGGACTCAGTCCCCACCTCCGAACATGGTGGTTCACCCATGCGAGGCTGCAGGGAAAGGGCTGGAGCCTCCCTCCACCACTGCCAGCACCACCACCAGCACTGCCACCAGGACCGCCACCAGCACCGCCACCAGAACTGCCACCAGCACCACTGCCAGCAGCAGCATCCCCAGTGGGCAGCCATCTGAGGCTGCAGGGGAAGGGCTGGAGCCTCCCCCACCACTGCCAGCACCACCACCACCACCACTGCCAGCAGCAGCAGCCCCAGGGGAAGTCGTCCGAGGCAGGAGGGAAAGGGCTGGAGCCTCCCCCCACCACTGCAGCTCCACCAGCAGCACCACCACTACCACCACTGAGCATCTGTCACCGCCAGTGGACAGTGTGCAGTCCTGCCTCCATGGGCTGTTGTGTGGCCTGGCCCAAGCAAATCCTGTGGGTCTGACACCCAGGTGAGAGACTGTGACCTTGCACTGCCCAAGATCTGCATCACAGGACACAATGCCCCTTCCAGAACCAGTGGCGAAGCCATCCACTCACCCCATCATCCCCATGATGAAGCTCACTGGGTACGATGCCCCCTCCAAAACCAGTGGAAGAAGCCATCCACTCACCCCATCTTCCCCAGGATGAAGCTCACTGGGCACGATGCTCCCTCCAGAACCAGTAAGCCATCCACACACCCCATCCTCCCCAGGATGAAGCTCACTGGGCACGATGCCCCCTCCAGAACCAGTGGAAGAAGCCATCCACTCACCTCATCCTCCCCAGGATGAAGCTCACTTGGCACAATGCCCCCTCCAGAACCAGTGTAAGTTGTCACCGACTTGAGAGACTGTGGCCTTGCACCCCCCAGGACCAAGCAGTGGGCAAATCACCCACTTGAGAGACTATGGCCTTGCACTTCCCAGGACCAAGCACAGGGCATGCTGCCCCCTACAGGACCAGTGGCGTTGTACCATCTTCCGGCTGAGGTGTCCCCCATTCCCTGTCCCCCTGAGGTGACTGTCTATTTTCAACCTGATGCCCCTGCAGTGTTCACTCCGTGTTGTTGCAGGAGTATGGTGGGGCCTTGGACTATGTGATGTGGCCCTGTGGCCCACTGGGATTGAGGCCTGGTCAGTGTCCCTACATTTGTAAATATGTACATACATTTTTATTTGGATGCACGTATTTATACTATTTTGTCTTATTACACTCACTTTAATCAATTCCTTTTGTCATTGCATTATTCCTGAGGGGCACGGGGTGTATATGTAATGTTGCTGCATCTGGTTATGTGTATGGTGTTGGGGGTGGGGGTGGGGGTGTTGCGTGTGTGTGTCACTCTCTTTTTTCTCCCTCCTCCCCTGTGTGCTAGGAAGCAGTTCTCATCATGATCGTCTTCGCTGGTGTTGGTGTTCTCAATGGAGCAGAAGGTAGAAGATCATGAGGAACACATGCAACTCGGGCTCCATGGTGCCGTGGTTCTTCCCTGAGTCTCCACAGGTGAATCCTTTCCCTTCTGTGCAGTGTTTCCTCCAGGCTTTTGATGTCGTTGGTACCGCCCCGGAAAAGGTGGCGGTTTCCTGTGTCTTAATACAGTGGGCGGAACATTGTCTTGCGCCTGGCTTTAGGCGGTTACCACCGTGGTGTCTGTTGTTTTCGCCCTGGCGATTGGTGTGTTAGAGTGGCTGTCTGTCTGAGCAGTTTCAGCCATGGTCATAATTTCATATATGTTACCGCCGGCCTGTAGGCGGTATTACTGCCGCTTTATCACCAACCGCCGGGGTCGTAATGAGGGCCTATGTCTTCATTGCTAAACTCCCATTTGTAACTTCTCTTTAAAAGGCTTTGATTTCTTCAAATCCACATCATATCTCTCAGCTATTTCAGCTAATCTGTCATAAGCTTGTCCTTCATGTTGTGTAATGGCTTTGCACATGAACCACAGTTTGACTGCTGTGTAAGTTTCCAATTGGGTTATCCAACATTCCATTTCATTTAATTCAAATTTCAGTCTGGGCATATTCACTGATCTATCTGTCTCTGTGGTCTCTTCTGTTCTCGCATTGCAATTTGTTATGCCTGTTGCACCTTCAGGACTGGAATTGTTTGACCAGTAATTTAGCTTCAGGCAGTGCATCTTCACAAACTCACAGCGTTATTCTGTAATACTTCAGCTCTTGACACCCCATTAGTCTGCTGATTCGGGGTATTACAAATAGACACATTCTCTGGTGTGTTAAAGGGTATTCATCCTTGTGGAGTACTGCAATTTACATTCAAATCTGCTCTGTTCTGGTCATAAAATAAGCTGGAGACTCTCTGATAAAACCTTGCATCAGGGGTAAATCCTGTCTTACTTGTCATTGGGGTGGATCTGCAATCCGTGTAGGGATAACAGTCTCAGTAGAGAACCTGTTTTCTCCATTGCTGAGTTGTTAGAATAAACTGATCCCTGCATTCCAATCTGTGACATCTCAGTGGACATAAATGATGTATCAGGAGCTGTCGGAACATTTAATGAATGTGTATTGCTTCAAGACATACCTGGAGCACATGAGGGAACAACGGACTGATAGTCACAGGAAATGTTAATACATCTGGACCAATATGATTTGTTTGATTGTGAGGAATTGTCATTCCTACACTCTGTCCTGTTAGGACAGTACTGAAGCATTATCCTGTTTGGCTGGGGGGAACTTTTGGTATTGACTGACTTGGACTAAACATTTACACAGGCTGATTGGAAATAAAATTTGGCACGGGAAGATTTACATAAGGTGTCGACTGGCTCACATTAGAATTTGGCACGATCTGTTCAGAATAGGACTTGGTACAGGCTGAACTGTGTTAATACTATGAACTGATTGATATCATTTGGGAATTTGTGTCACCGAATTTGCGGGTTTATCTGGCACTATCTGATTCAGTGTTTGTGCAACTGGAGAAGTAGGCACACTCGGGGTTATGTTTTGTACAACTTCACTTCTTACTCCTACCTCAACCGAATGTTACGGAGACGGAGAGTTTAACAAGATCTGATTTATGAATTCATCATATGAATCACTATCATATGGGACTGTATTTTTATCCTCAATATCTCTGCTCTGTTCTGATTTACCTCTCTTCTTCTGAATCTTGGGTTTAGTGCATTCTCCATTATCCCTAGAAATAGCTGGATACCTTCTAACTCCTTCAATTGTGTCTGCTCTCCAAGCTTTCTGCTCTTCATCCCATCTTGCCATAGCAAGTGTCTTTATCGCTTTCTGCATTCAGTTCTCGTATTTAACTGTCATCTTCTGATGCTCTATATGTTCCCAAATAATAAGAGGTTCAAATTGTGTGAGTCTCGGAGGCAGTTTAATCTCATAAATCACTTAAGTTAAAAGTTCGGGGAAATGCTAATGCACCTTCTTTCTCAGTAATCTTACACCTCTGTTCAAACAATAAACATGCATTTTATACCTTCTCTGCCTGGAATAGTAATATCTCCTTTAAATGCACCTTTTAACAGTTTAAAGAACTTCATTTTTAATAAGATTCAATAAGTCACATTAACTTTTCGTTTGAATCAGGAAGTAACTTCAATCCCACAATCCTTTTCTTTCGATGTTCTCAATCAGTAGCAGAGTTGCGCTGTTCACCAATACCCGTGCAACTTCACACCAACCAACCTATACCAGCTCTACACATGATAACGTCACATTCACTTCTTTCAGCAATACAGTTGATTTGCGATTGTCTCTCACACAATCACTCACACACACCTAATGCAAAATATTGTGAGCAAAAACCAACTACCTGTCTGCACACTACAGGATAGGAATTCAGAAACTGCAAAGCTGTACAAAGATATGCTTTCTGGCTATAGCTTTCACAATTATACAAGTGGAACTTGACGAGCAAACCTCATTCCGGATGATACAGATCGATCATGCGCGCTCAGGATTCACTTTAATCCAACCACAACTCACACTCATTGAAGAAGAGCTATTGGTACTGTAAATGAAATCGCATGACATGCACCTTGCTGCAAACAATAAAAAAAACAAGTGACTTCTACACTTGTGCGTTATCCCGGGATCTCAGGCCACGACAGACCAGTCAACAACCGCAGATATTTTTTTGCAACAAGCGCTACAATCACATGAGTATGACCGCTCAAAACACTTCACAGCATCACAATCACACTTTATCGCAATCTTCAGGCCAAAAGCAATTAAGTGCAAATCCCTATTAATACTCACACATCTGTCTCTCGCAGGAATGATAATGGAACTTCATCAGTCTTGGAAATGGACCATGGAACAGAATTTGGGGTGGGCTACATTTGGACTGGGCAATCAAATGGGACCAAACCTTTCCCCCTAGCACTACACTGAAATGGTTCTCCCCCTCGTGTGACTAACCATTCCTCTGCTATCAGATTTGCTGGACCATTCTCATCCTATGTAGGAATCAATGCTCAACAAGGTCAACGGCTTTTTGAACCCAACATAAGAGTGTGGAAAACCAAACAACAATTTCAATACAAATCAATTAAATTAGACTGTATGGCCAACGTGACCATATATTGAAAACTCCAGTCGGGATTAAAGTTAAGGGGTTTTATTTCAAACGTAATCTCAAAGTCATCTAGACAATCCTCATGACAGAGTTATAAAGATACTTTATCACCAAGGGCTGACCAAGGCGATGAAATAAGTTCAGGCGAACTAACATTAGAGACCTAAGCATTCAACAAATACAGAACATCAGTAAAATCATCTGATGTATTGAAAACAAATGGAGCTCAGTTCTAATAAGCATTAAGGCAATTCAAGCCATCAAAGTTCTGTTTAGTTGGGCAAGGGGAAACCCCACAGATTAGCCAATCAGGGAAAAACATTTGCGACTGAAAAACATGCGGGCACAAAACTAAAAAGACAAAAAGGGCATAAAGTTTGGAAAAAAGTAATCTTGGGCAACAGGTTAGTAGCTAAGTTTGGAAACAAGTAAGTAAAAAGGGAAAGCGTCAGCATATCAGAAGCTCGTACCAGAGCCTTCTTCTGAGTGTTACGGAGAAATCTCTAAATCTCAGCAAGGCATTTCAAAAGGGGCAAGGGCAGAGAGGACAATACCTCTCAGAGTCCAAGGGGTTCAGCATGCTATATGGGATGGTGCAAAAGGATCCTGCATGGGGATGTGCAGGTTCAGAATCCTCGGATTCTCCTTTTGATTCTAACCATAGTCCAACTGGACATAAGTATGTTAAAGTTCATAGGGCAAGATGATTTTCAGTGTATCATTACACCTGACATTGAAGGAGCAACATCCAATAGAAATCAATCATGGGACTCCAACTTGAAACATCTACATGGTTTCCCAGATTTGATATGAGAACGGTGTCCATCTGTATAATTCCATGAAATATTGAAACAAATGTTAATATTGTCAGCACATTAATACAATAAATTAAAATACATTTCAATACGCAAATTAAAAATTTAGCATTAATAAATCTTCATTAGCATTCATGTTACAGTAGCTTTAATACGAAATGACTGTTAATACATTTCAGTCAAAATGGAGCAGAACTACATTTCTCTATTTTTGCACATGTTTTTTAAAACAGATCATTAAAAATCTATTATCATTTCAATGCAGACTTAGGGGCATATTTATACTCCGTTTGCGCCGAATTTGGTCGTTTTATTCGACGCAAATTCGACGCAAAACTAACTCCATATTTATACTTTGGCGTTAGACGCGTCTAGCGCCAAAGTTCATGGAGTTAGCGTCATTTTTTTGCGTGAACACCTTCCTTGCGTTAATGATATGCAAGGTAGGCGTTCCCGTCTTAAAAAATGACTCCGATGCATATGCGTCGTATTTATACTCCCGGGCAAAAATGACGCCCGGGAGTGGGCGGGTCTAAAAAACCTGCATTAGCGCCGGATTTTAGCGCCTGGGTCAGGGCAGGCGTTAAGGGACCTGTGGGCTCAGAATGAGCCCAGAGGTGCCCTCCCCTGCCCCCAGGGACACCCCCTGCCACCCTTGCCCACCCCAGGAGGACACCCAAGGATGGAGGGACCCACCCCAGGGACATTAAGGTAAGTTCAGGTAAGTATTTTTTTTTTAAAGAATTGTGGCATAGGGGGGCCTGATTTGTGCCCCCCTACATACCACTATGCCCAATGACCATGCCCAGGGGACAGAAGTCCCCTGGGCATGGCCATTGGGCAAGGGGGCATGACTCCTGTCTTTGCTAAGACAGGAGTCATTTTAATGGGGGTTGGGCGCCGTAAAAAAATGGCGCAAATCGGGTTGAGGTGATTTTTTTGCCTCAGCCTGACTTGCACCATTTGTGGACGCCCATATGCCATTTTCCCCCTCCGCTGGCGCTGCCTGGTGTACGTCGTTTTTTTTAACGCACACCAGACAGCGCCGCCGGCTAACGCCGGCTAACGTCATTGAATAAATACGGCTCCCGCATGATGCTTCAGAATGGCGTTAGCCGGCGCTAATTTTTTTGCCGCAAAACTGCGTTAGCGCAGTTTTGCGTCAAAAAGTATAAATGTGGCCCTTAGTTTTCTTTAGACTCTAAAATACAACATAATGATAGGTAAATTCTACAAATGTAATTTAATGTATATTATCTATGTTTCAGTAAGGAGTCTAAAATGAATGCACACTTACATGACTTTTCAGTGCATCACTCTACATTCCAGCTATTAATTATTTGATTAACATAATGCATAAACTGTCAAGTATGGATGTCAAGTATGACATGAGGGACAGTACTAAAATGTCTGCTACATCAGTTTCAATGCCAACATTCAATGTTCAATACACAGTTTCATGATACATAGGTAACTCACACCTTGTGTACTACATCCCTCAAGGAATATGTCTGGATAGCAAACTGGCTTCACAGCATCCTTGGGCACATAGTGAAAATTCTGCTACCACACAACAAAGCCACATGAAACTTGCTTGAGGTGACCCTGAATAAACTCATGAGAATTTGTCAGCTGTTCCACCTTTACACAAGTGCAATGCAGAACAACACCATTCTCTGAAGAATCAATATTTCTACATCTGACACAGATTTGTGTCCTGTAAACTCACTCCTAACAGACACATGAGGGCACCACTCTACTTCCTATGCTTTTTTGTAACACGTTTCATCTCTGCTGTAACTGGAGGAACGCAAAAAGAACGATGGATTAAACCCAGATCTGTGACTGGGGGCAAATGTATGCTTTTTTCAACATTTCGTCCATCATCTGGTGTTTTTAGTTTTGTAACTGGAGGAAGTTGTAACTGGAGGATCAAGCAGTGATGTTGGAATAATCTTTAGAATGGGGGTGCGGACCAGCGACATAACTAGGCTTAAATGTCTTGATTGTACTTTTCATGTTATTTATGTAAATTTTAAGATACCATATGTGTATTTACTTCGTAAGGCTACCACATCTTTATTTATGTATATTAGAAAATATCTGGACTACTGTGGACTGCTCATTGTACCTGTACTTCAGCAAAAGTGTCACTAGTTAAAATTACAAAATACCCATACATGCAATACGAGAAAGACAAGTTAACACAGATCTTCATTTTGAAAGAATGAGCACATTGTCAACCGAACATGCCTGTGCTGAAACAGGTCGTACTTTAACACACAGTAAAAATGTCTGTTCCCTAGTTTTTTCCCTATCCTAATCCCACCAATGATTTATCGTGGGGCTGCAGTGGTCCCCCCACTCCTACCTCCAGCGCCAGTGCTTTCAAGTATTGCCCTTAAAATGTGGAATGCCCTTCCAACTGAGTTTAGCGTGATTACCAGTTTTGATGCTTTTAAGTGAGCATTGACGATACATATTACTTTGTTTTTCTGGCCTGACTTACTTTTCATCAACATATTTATCCCTGTGGAAAGATGTTAAGGTGAATGTGTGCTTCAGAAATATAACAATAACACTGTTGTTACTACTACTAATGATAATTTGCGCTGTGAGAAGACATGGTCCAACGGACCACATCTACACAGTGGCCTGGCAGGGTCCAGCATCCCATATTAATGTTTTCTCTCCCAAATCAGGCTGGAAGTGGTCAGCGCTGGTAGGTCAAGACAGGCTTTGAAAACAAACGATTGGCTCATGATAAAAACTTCTTAGCCTCTGAATGAGTTGGCATGTAAACTACAATGATGGGTTCGTATTACATTCTGCACCAAGCTTCAAATTATTTCTTTAATGTTCAAATAATCAGTAAAACTTCTCCTGCACGGTCACCTTTAAATATTAGTGTGATATGAGGGATGCTCATAATTTTGCATCAGCCACAGTAAATGTCTGCGTTATTGAAAAGCAATCCCAGATTTACTAAGGCTTCACAACAGGACAAGACAATGCAAATTGATGCGTGGCATTTCCGCTCTGGATCAAGAGGTGTTTTATGCTGGAAAGATGCCCTTTTCTCAGCACAAAAAATGTTTTCTCTGTGTTGTCATCATTTGCATCAAGGGGATATTAATGAGTCAAATCACCACACACACCATAGGTCTTGTTGCAAAGTCTGATCAATTAAGATAGACAGACACCAACTTGAAGCAGGCATAATAAGGGGAAATGTATTTATTTAACCACAAAACAATACTTTGCAAGTGTGCTATAAAGTACAGCAAACATCCAGAGGCAACCATCTAAGTTTATCTAGGTACAGGATTGTAATCTTGAAGGGTATGCTTCTAATACAAACCCTAAACTAGACAGCAAACACTTACCTCTACACCATGATGCAATGCTGTGTGTCACACATTGCAGCCTTGTTGATATGCCAGCACAGGGGATGACAGTAGGCCAACCTCAGTAAATATGGCTTTGTGCTGCATCCCCTCCGCTGTGCAATGTGGCACAGCAAATTAATTAAATTTAGATTAGTAAATCTTGGCCTGCATACTTACCTTGTTAACATTCCGTTATTTGCAGTGTGTGTCTAGAAAATAATTATTTCACAACTTAGTTTTCAGATTACAACACTGTCATTGGCAGACTGCGGAACAGCAACAACAGAGCCATTGAAACATTGATATGGTATCAGAAATTGGGTCTTTAGTTGGCAGACGTTTTCACCCTGTCCATGTAGAGACCACAATCCTAATCAGCGTAGATCACAACACACCCTAAATTATCCTGTGCTCACCCACCAGTAGCTTGGCACAGAGAAGGTAGACAACTTAGAAAGCAATATGGTAAGTATTTGTGCAATAACACAAATTTGGACTTGCGTGTGTGGGAATGGGCTATCACATGAGGCCAAAAGCAAAAATAAAAGAAAGACAAAATAATTTGGAGAAATCATCTAACTAAGGCACCTCACTATAAAAAATTACGCTGGTGTGAATACGTAACTGAAAAGGTAAACAAGAAACCACATTTAGCTATACCTCTCATGATGGGATAGTATACAGTGATGATTCATCAATCAGGACAGTCACCTTCTTCCGGAGTCAATTGACACCAATATCGGGCAGTGCAGAACCAAAGCTGCACGTAGGACAATTCAGCAGTTCAGAATTAGTTGGCCTCATTAGTAATGAACTACATAACACAGTAGGGCAATTAAGAGTATGATGAGCAAACTCATCTGGGGACTTAAAGAATAGGAGGGTGACAGTACACTTAGACTTCGACAGAGTTCTATACAGTATCAAAGCAGGGGAGAAGAGTCTCAGTGAGTGACTTCAAGTTCACAGTTTCTCACTAATTGAAAATATGTACTGTCCATTCACTGGTCCATCAGGTGGGCACACTTCGGATGTCCGATTCATCATCCAATCGCTGCAGATGGTACCACCGAATTTGCAACTATTTTGAATCTTCTCAGCAAAAGAGCATTGTCATTTGTAAAATTTCACACATTTCCGACAAAATATTACATTCTCTAATCATATTTTACTTAAGTTCCTTTCTCATGGCACACAATAAATGAAACTAATACATTTCACAAGAGAACTACAAATTTCCTTTCTTGTTCGACAGCTAGAACAGCTAACGCAACATTGTTATTTCTAAAACATGGTTCTTGCTTTCAATACAATAGGACATTCAATATTACATTAACAATCTAGGAGAATAATTCAAGTCAGAGGGGACAGAATAAACAAGTGATTTTCCATTACTGCTGTAAAATGAATCTTTCAGGCCTAGTCAACCTAAGAAAGCCTAATACACATTTAATACGTTAATATACCTATTGCGCACCCTGCAATTCAAATCAAATATGCAAAGCAAACTATTTAATTACAAACATTATTTATGACATGTTAAAACTGATTTAAAGGTGCATATATTTTTCAGCATTAATATAGCTCACATTAATACAATTCATTTAATTCAATATGTGTGATTAATTCATATGCATTTAATACTTTCACTAACACTTTTAATATTAATTCACATTAGTACTTCATTCAATATGAATGCAAACTCTCATGTTAAAACATGGTGTTTAATACGAATGGAGGCCGTATGATTCACCATAATTCAAGCATGCGCATTTTACAACTCATGTTATTTTCTCTGTTAGGCTTTAAACGTAAGTTAATTAATCACCATATGCTAACTTTTATGCCACTAATTTTTTTTTAAAGAGATCTCTCTCAATATGGTACATATGTGATTGTGTGCACAGTTTTGATCGCTGGTAATATTATACAATGCGCGGATGCTCTAGTGCGAGCACTGTATAATACAAGGGTCTGTAATGTACATGTGTGGTAGTGTGCACAGTTTCATGGAGGGCGGTGTACCGCATTGTACAGTATTATTATAAAGTATGCAGATGCTTTTGGGTGAACTGAGTAATACGAGGGGATGTAATGTACACTTGTGGTTGTGTGTACAGTTTCATGGTGGGCAGTGCACTGAGGCATTCAGTAATAGTATACATTGTGCAAATGTAGTTGTGTGAGCTGTGTAATACGAAGAGGTTTAACATACGCTTGTGGTTATGTGCACAGCTTTCAGTGTACATCAGTGCTTTATTGGAGCCCGTGGTTGCCCGTGGTTGGGGGGACACAGCACTTATTTTGGGGACTGGTACTTATATTTCAGCATCAGGAAATTACTGCGATCAAAAGACACATATGGAAAGACGATGCAGAGAAATATGAAACAGCTTAACAAAGAGAAAAACAGAAAGCTGCAAGAATGAGCTAAAGGGTTAAAGAGTGGTTGTAAATGGAGTAAAGAGGCCTGAGAAGGCTTTAGGATTATACTGCCTCAGTATTCCCTGCACATACATTTAAATGCAGCAGCTGCATGTGTCAGAGGAGAGATTTGGGCACTGGCACATTTTTATTGACAAGTTAAGGATTGTGGGACTGCCTGGTTTTCAATGGTCTGGGATATGGGCCAATAGGGCGGGCTGTGATATACTTAGCAGTGTCTACCGGTATGATTGACATAGTGCACTATTTAATGTAGGGCGCAGCTATAGCATACTGCTGCATTATAGCTCAGTGGAAAGCAGGGAATGAGCAATGGCTTGGTACAATGGACAACGTTCCCTTGCATCCAAAGCCATTGAAGTATACATCACTCAGACTGCACGTGTTGATGATGGGTGTGTTACTGTGACAAGTGGGCAGACAAGGATGAATAGATAGAGGTGCAAAAGGAAGGAGTGTTTGCTCATGGGGGGGCACCTCGGGCGGGCTAGCCAGGTCTGGAAGGAGTTAGCCTCTAACTCGTGTCTAAACAAGGCACAGATGCCAAACACCCGCTCCTTTCTATTAAGTGTGCAGGGAGAGGGTGCTCTGCTGCAAGAGCCATGCCTAGCTGTGAGTGTGGGTGGAGTACCTTGCAGCTAACAGTTCATAGCTGGTTTGAAAGTGGGGGTAGCATGTGCAGCTCTTCATATAATGGGCTAGTTATCTGGGCTCATCCATGGTAGCTTAGCACAGAGCAATTAGACTAAACTAAAGAAGCAACGGGTAAAGTATGAGTGCACACACAAAGTAACACAGTCAAAATAACACAAAATGACTCCACACAAGCTCGAAAATAGCCCATATGTATATTAGTCACACAAGACCAACTACAAAATCCAACAGACACGACCCAAGTTATGAACTTTGTATCCATTGCGACATACTGGATAGAACGCACAGCAATAAATACAAACATCAAAGTAATTTGGTGTGATCTGACACATAATGTGAGTGTATTGGGAGTGTCCTTTTAGTAGCACAGGTTTGCTACACAGGTCATCTCAAGCAGGAAGAAGTACTGCTAGAGGTGATGCTCAGCGAGGGTAATCCTGGGGAGGTGCGAGGGTATCCTGTCATTTGCATCATTCAGGTCTCCCCTGACTCTATCACTTGTAATATAGTAACGTTTGGGTTAGAGCGGGGCAGGAGAAAGGCACACAGGTTTGTACACATTATAGATGGTTTGATACTGATTTTAGAAACCTGGACCTGCAGCCTGTTCGGTGAAAAAGGCTACGGTTGCTTGGGGAATTACTATCACCGAATTTAGGAGGCAATCTGCAAGGGACCGTGGTGCAAGGTTTTATTATGGGGTGCAGATACACATCCATAACGTGTCCCATTCATTAAGTGATGGATTCATTCCAGACACGGTCCTTCGCCTCCCATTGCAGCCAGACCTCAAAGAAGAGGGAGAGGTGTCTGTGTGGTGGGCGAGGGCTAATATGCACAGTCATGTGATCATGGCCTTTAGCCACACATTCACACATACAGGATGTAGGCCAAGTCTTTGAATGTTGCCAATGTGTTACCAGACTTGACCAATAGGATTTTGAGGGTCTTGGGAAAGTTTTATCATGGTGTTTTATTGGTCCCTGCAGATACTGCACTTTCCTGAAATGGCAATAAAATGCACACATGCCTATGCACTGACATGCAGACATCTTTTTATAACAATTTTTGAAGCAGCATAAGTCATGGCAAAAGCAGGGTGCCCTGGTAGTGGATGATTTTGTCTCTGCTCGCCGCTCATGTTTTCGTCACACAGAGGCACCAGTGCCTGCTGCAAAAACAAAAACTTCTGACTTGCGCCTCATCTCCCTAAGGTTTAGACAATATGCTCCAGCCCAGTATCCACAACAGACATATCCCTCAATCCCAGTGACTTCGGACACATACATAAATAATTAAGAAGGCTTGTATCAATTTTCCCTCAGCCCATTTAAAGGGCAGGCTAGTCAGTTCCTTGGCTGCCTGTGGATAATAAATTTTAGCAACACAGCCTGCGCACACGCAAGCTCTGAAAATCTTTGCGATGTAAGTGATACAACATACATCACGAAGAATATGAGAAAGTTTCGAAAACAAAGAAATAAATAAGCTAAAATTTAAACAGGTATATTTCTTGAACATGTAGAAACTTTCATGTTAATACGTCACATGATAGCACAGCACTAAGGAGTACTTATTAAAATTGATAGTGTTAAACATGAACCATTCGTGATCTAAGAGGTAGGTTAGTTGTCATCTTGACCTTTATTGGCCGGGATTATCATGGAGCAACATTATAGTCTACTTAATCAGACCAAACAAAAAATAGGTTTTGTGGAACTAGTATTCTGAACTTTCATATTAAAAAGTGCTCTATTAGTGGGTCAAAAGTGTTGAGAGTGCAGTCATTCAATAATCTCTCTGTGAGGATGGTGATGTATTCCAATTTCAATTGTAATTTTGTGCAATGTATGGGATGGAGGTATACAGAGTTGAAAAAATAGGGACCATTGGAAAGCATATACAACTCAATGGTTACATGAGAGTGGACGTGTAGCATATTTGAGGGGGTAAAGGACATGTAAAGAAGCACATTCAGGAGAAAGTGAAAAGAAGGATATGCAGAAGGTGGACATGGGGATAGCAATAGCTAACAACGATCAGCAGTAGCAGTGTTTCTGATGGGTCTTGAGGTACTGCCCCTATATAGAGGGTACATCAGCAAGTTACACAAGTGGTAATGTGAGCCCATTAATGTTGAAAACCTCAACATTAAAAATATGCACCCTTCATGATTTGGTGGTGACATAAGGGATGAGACTGCACAGATTCAAATATAGCCTCAGCAATGTCATTGTCTGTTACGGTTAGGTTGGCACCTGCTAAACGCTCAACAGACTGCAATCTCTACAGCAGATGCTATGTCCTCGGGAGGTAAGCAGGGGAACAGCCAGATTCAGACCAAGCAGACAAATGTAGCCAAATGGATATCAGAGGCGTGGGCTACCGGGGGGGTGTGCATTTGGTGAAAAAAAAAAACACCCAGTCAGCTGTGCTGAGGAGTATCCCTTGGCCCTCTTCTTACTCGGGTGGGTATGTAAGGCACCTCATCGAGGTTTGGGGGTGGAGGAAGTTGGGAGATAGTGAGTGCTCCCTGCTCCTTCTTACCGCCTTTCTCAGCGCACCCACAGCGGTGAAAGGTGGTTTGAGAGAGTGAAGTGCGGCATATAATATGGAAGCCCTCTGTAAAAAACAGAGAGCAGTTGGAGTTGGTGCACTCAAATGCATTTTCACTTCCAGGCATGGGAATGGGCCACAGGGCAGCTACATGGAGGCTGAAAGGGATGATTTTATATTGGAGATTCAAAACTGTTATGTCAGTAGTGAAATGGGATGGGAGGGAGTTGCCTCTCAGGCACCCTTAGGTTGTCAAGAATATTCAAAAAGGGTGGGAACAATATTTTCACGGATACAATTTAAAGAATATCACATGAAATAAAGAGGAACATTTGCCAACATTCGTGCAATAGGCTATGGGGAAAGTTAATTGCATTTAACCTGGACACAGTTAGGTACTACCCACTGACAAGAACAGACAGGTGAAGAAGGGATAAGTGGGTAGTCAGAGCAACCTTAGTGCATACAGTGTGTCAAAGGTAACTCGGCTCGATAAATTCATTTCAAGAAACTGGAGGTGGGACCAAGGATGCTTTGGATGATAGGCTTGAGATAGCTCTATGGACATGTTGGGTAGAAAGGCACAGGTTTGGGAGAGGAACAAGGGAGAGTAGGTGGTGCAAAGTCATGTGGTCGGGTGAAGGGGAACCGAAATGTTAACAAGATGTTTTCCATTAGAGGCATAAGGAAGGCGAGAGTCCAGTAAGGTGGCGAAGGGGGCAGTGTTCACCGGAGTAAAGGTGTTGAATACTTGGGCAGAGCCTGTCACCACGGATGTAGTAAGCAAATAAATAAAGGGACAGAGGCAAGAATGCAAGGTCAGTCAAAGAAACTGGGAAGAGCAATGCAGGAAATGGGGGCGAAGTAAAGGGAGGGTAATGGGGCTGATCTGTTTTCTCTGATCTCGTATACAATCATGGGTACAAATATTGATGAGCTGGGCTCATCTATGTTTCCCGGGTATACCCCCCTTCACTCTCCCTGCCCACTTGACTATTTTCAGGATTCACTTTTTTGCTATACAATCAATGCCCCACACTATTTCTTTCTCCATTCTCACAATTGGGGCGCAATGGCAAGGGGAATAGGGTTAAGTATAGCATTATTGGATTAGGTGGGCTGAGTAGGGTAAAGGAAGTAGAACAGATCTTCTAATTTCTCACCATTGAGTCAGGTCCATCTGCATTTCCAGGGGCACGCACCCTTCATCTTGTTCCATTACCCCGAAGATTTTCCGGGTTCTCTAGTCACGATATAATGAAGGTGCCTGCACATGTCCACCAGTAACACTGGCACATTTCACTATGATAATGCCTATTTCATTTTAGGTCAGCTGGAAAAGCCATGTCCTGAGAAAGGTGGGAGAGGAGGGAGTGCCCCACAGCCTTGAAGTAGGTCTGGCCATGGGGGGCGAGTCAGGACTTAGCAGGAGTAACTCTCGAAGTGAACTACAGGGCTGGAGAAGTTATGAGCAGTTTTGTGCCCCCCTTTGCAGCAACAACGAAAGCCAACAGTTGGGAAAGTGGAGCTAGCTACGGCCCTAAAGTGAGCATCAGCCCCCTCCCATGTCTGGGAGCGGACATTCAAAGAACTTGGAGGAGTCACAAGAGAGAATCATATCTGCACATGGACATAGGCAGAGCAATGTGATACCATGAGGAAAGCGAGGGGAGGTGGTGCCCGAGAGCAAATAAAACCAAAAGGGCACAACAATAGATAAAGGAGGTGGTAGGGGACAGAAAAGAAGGAACCTCCCTTGTGCATGCTTCGGTGGCAGTCATGTCAAGGGGAGAAGGGTATGAATTGGCTAACTAGGAAGGTTAACACAAGAAACTGGTGAAATGGATGAATTCTCCAAAGCTATGCTCAGAGTGTTTAAGTAGTAGAATGGACTTATTGGAAGCACACTCTCAGGGTTGATAAAGGAGACAAAACAGGTGTCCAACAGAGGTGTGGGATGGTTTGTATAGATGAATCTAGGGGTGGAGAAAGTACATGGAAGTGTGTATTGGAGCAGGTGTTGCAGAAACCTGACAGAGCTGTCCAGGAATTTGTGGTTTTCATTGGGGGGGAGGGTGGGTGGAATATACTTTGTGTCCAAGGTAAAAGGGGGATTTCTTCCAAGCTGATGGAGTGCAACTTTGGGTATAGGTGTAGAATTTGTGGCCCAGCTATAGCGAGGGGCCTTGCTGATGGCGAAAGCCACCAGCAATGCATGGCAATACTTACAAGGTGATCCTAGGAAAAAGAGACAGGCAGCCAGAGAGAAACAGGCCTGCAGCAGCTGGTTATGCCAGAAGTGCATGGGCACCCCGGCGAGCTGGAAGCTGACCATGTCTGGAAATAGAAAGTAAAAAGGTAAACTGGAAGTGAATGGTCACCCAGCAGGCTGGAAGCAGACACTTGCCCAGAAGTAAAGGAAAATAGTACATTGGGGTGAATGGTCCAGCGTGTTGGAAGCAGACACTTATCTGGACGTAGAAGGTAAAAAGGTTCCACCAGAAGTAAAGGTCAAATGGCTGGTTTGGAACCAGATGATAAGCTTGCCCATGGCACAAAGACCGAGGCAATTACAGAGCACTGAATGTGGGCCTGGTGCTTATGGATATGGTTAGAAGCACTGAATGTAAGGCACAGTGCTCATGGGTATGGCTGGGAGCACTGAATGTAGGACACAGTGTTTATGGGTATGGTTAGGAGCACTTAACGTAGAGCACAGTGCTCATGGGTATTTTAAGGAAGGCACAGGCTCAGAGAGTCATGAAAAGAAATGGTGTTTAAGGATCACTTGTAAGTTGGAAATTGCATAAATAAACTGCAGCCTCAATTCTTCTATAAAGATTAACTAGTGTGGTCTCAGACTGTGGGATCTGGGAGGGTGACCAACTGTGGGGGTGCCTCCACTAAGCAGTCCTTTCAGAAGAGCAGTCCAGTTGAGTCATTTGAGCAGCACTGCAGTCCTTCTGAAAGAGTCCATTTGTAGGTCCTGAAGTGTCTGATTTAATGGGGTCAGAGAACCAGGACTCATACCCAAATGTACCTTTGAGGTGGGGGAGACCTCAAAGAGTGGTTTTGAAGTGCACCAGTTCCCTTTCATCCCAGTCCTGTCTGCCAGGCTATCTGTGGGGTTATCAGTCCTTTGTGTGGGATCAGGCCACTATCCTTTGAAGTGTGTGAGCCCCTCTACACTTCCTGCCCAAAAAGGCCCATCAGTATGCAGATGCGATTGAGTATCCTGTGTTTATGGCTGTCTGGATTAAAAGCACAATGAGAGCTGTCACCTAGCACAGACCAGACATGGATTGGAGACAGGCTATAAGGCACATAGACCAGCAAGAGCAGAGAAATGCCTACTTTCTAAGTCTTAAAACACATAAAACACAAATTACAATGACTAACATCTACAACTATCTACTTAACATTGACAGGCAAGTAAAGTAATTTTCTTGACCTGTGTATTTAGCCACTCCTTATTTCATAATATTCTATAACATTCTGAAAATGTAAACATATCCATTGGACCACATTCAAATTAATTAAAAAAAATTAAACACAATTCAGACATAACTTCTCACACAATGACCAACATCAATACTTACTCCTATGACCAGTCAACAATTTAACACAGAGGTTCTCATTACTACAGATATTAATCAATATCCTCTTGCCCTTAATTTCCATTGGGGGGCTTCTAAACCAGTCCTGTTGCAGTAGACTTTTACAGTTCATATAGCGTTTTTTGGTTGCCTACTGTACCACATAAATCCAAAAAAGGAAAGGCTTATTTGTCGATGTGTTTTGAACCCCTTCTTCCTTTTGGGTTTGTGGGAGTGTGACCTTTAAAATTATTATTAACATGAAAAGCTTGCAATATAATGTGTAATGAAGCTGCATAGAAAATGTGTTAACATAGAAAATAATGTGCACGTTTGAAATGTGCCCACGGGGAGTGGCCACCAATATCTACGATGATTAATGAAACTGATTAATGATACATTAATAATGTACTAATGTATGACTTTGTATTAGCATTAAGAGTTATGTATTTAGGGGTTTCGCTAAATTAAACACTAGGCCTTAGTTAGCGAGGGTCTGAGCCTAGCTGCCTGGTCTCATTTTAACTGTGTTTTTCTAACGTACAATGTGCTGCTTTCCTGAAGGACACGAAGCTGTACTTTTCCAGAAGCTAGAGCTATGTGTGTGTAGCCGTAGTAAATTCTTTCTCATGGGACCCAACTTGCTCAAGGAGACATTCTTGCCGAATGCAACAGTGTAATTCACAACAGGTGCAAGGCCGCCTGGACTAGGAGAAGACAATGGAACTACTGACTGGAGCGTAAAGTGTAACTTTTCTTACCTGACATTTCACCCGATGAAGATGTCAATCACAGGAGCCAAAAGACTGCTTGAGAACTGTGTTTTGTGGAAGATTCTAGTAAGGTGCGTGGAGAACTATTGGACAGAGATAATGATGCACCAAAATTGATCCAATGAGAAATGAAGGGCTAGTTCGACAGTTTTGATATAACAAAGTGATCTGAGGAGAAATCGTTCGTTATTGGGACACTTTTGCCGTTATTCTGACATTCTGCCTTAAGCTATACTTTGCCATTATTCTTTGAGACTTTGCTGTTCTGATATCTTAACCATCCACTACTAAATCATTACCTGATAATGACTTCTCCCCCTTATGAGGGAAGAGCGATATTCCTAGCTATGCCCTACTCAGACTTGCCGTGTCCTATCTTTGCAGATGGCGAATCGACTGATGTCCTGAGGACGAAGGCTGACACTGATTGCTGATACGTTAGAGAGGTAACTATCTGACGATAATTGTAATTGTCTGTTTGCCTTTTCTTTCTAGGTACCAACTGCTCTTTTGATACAGGCCATAGTTAGATGTTTTTCCTAATTTGTGTTTGCCAAATAGTTTTGCATGAAGCCCAACATGCTGATGCTAATGCGAAGTTAGTTAAGGAATTCACTAATATCGAATGCAAATAGACAAGTGACTAAGCTCTTGCTTTGTTGAATAATGTACTAATGTTACTCTGCTAATGCTGATTCATATTAACGTTGTGCTTCATTCTAAATGTTCATGATCTATGCTTTGATAAAGTTTTGTCTGATTGCCAAGTTATAGTGGTTTTGACCTGCTTGTTGGTGGTGAAACTAATAAATATAGTAGATTGTAACTAATAGGGAATAAATATCCAAACACACAACTAGATTTGTGTGGTTATTCATGGCTGAAAGGTCATGGTGCGTTCGCTGTATTGAGCTATATTGAATGTTATTGATTTTCTTAATGATTAGTTATTGTGAATACTGAAGGAGTTAGTGACATATTGATTGTGATGCTAAAAGGATATCTCATTCTGGGAAGTCTCCAAACGTGGTCAAAAGGTTCATTAGCCTATACGTGTCTCCTTGTAAGTTTACTTATCAGGGTTCTGACGAGGTATCAGTTTTGGTAGCAGAGGTAGATGGTTTGGCCCTTTGGGGCCCCAGGAAGAGGGACCACTGTTTGAAAATTGTTTTGAAATAATGAAAATTGGAGAGATGATGTGCTCCTAAGTCCCGAATGACTTTCCCGGAATCTCGGAGCTTGCTGAAGTGAGTTAGATATGTTCTCTGCGTCCTAATGATAGTGTGAACGAATAGGTTTTGCGCTTGCTCAGCTTATGCATACCGCAGGTGAATTGTGAGGTTTGTGAGAATTTTAGGCCAGGTAATGTTTAGTAGGAGTGTGCGTACTACGCAGTATGAGAGAAGAGAAGTCGGCAAGCTTCATGTGAGTGTGGCGCTTTGTGCTAAAAAATTGTCCACGTGGTTTTTGGTGATGTACGGACCCTGCGTGGTCTAAGACTCCGGAATATAGTGATAAGTGTATGAGACACTAGGGTTATGTTGCAATTTGCACTGTTTAATAGGTCAATCGGGCGTGGTTGACGAGCCAAGTTTGAGTCAAAGTGAGTGAATGACAACTTCGATGGAGATTTGGTAAGTTCTAAAGTGCACTAGAACAACCCATTGACAAGTCGAAAGTACAATTTGCGGGTCAAATTTTGCTTGCAAATGCGGGATCTGAGAATGAGAGAGTAGCGGCCGAGGCTAGGCAAAATCTCTGTAAAGTTCTGAAGCGATTGTGTTACCCTTTCCTGTAGTAAACTGGCAAATTTGAGTTTTGATAGTGCTCGCAATATATTGCATTGATTTTGTGTGAATCGAGAGTGAGGAAGACAAGCCGCAAGACTTTGTCAGCCGCAGTGTGTGTGAGTGTGACGTCATTGGAGCAGCGCTGGGATAGGTCGGTTAGTGAGAAGGTCGCACACAGATTGGCAGCCGTCTGTGAGAGGCAATTGGTTGAGAAGGTAGGCGAAGACAGTTCTGGGAATTAAAGCCACTTCCTGATTTGATTGTTAACAAAATAAAAGACTCAAAAATGAAGTTTTTCAAGGCTTTAAAGAGCACTTTGAGGGGAGATGTGTACATTATTGCAAGTGTAGGGGAACCTACACCGCCAGAGGATACACCGGCTTATGCCGTAATGGAGAAGAGGGGAGTCGCGCCATGTCTTTGGCTAAAGCAATGGTGCAAAGTGACAGAGAAAGAAGGGTGTTTGGCGTTTCCGGAGCACGGAACGTTCAATATAAGGATTTTGGAAAATTTGCGGAGGGTGCTAAATGAGCTAAAGCCACCTCCGAGGCCAGCACAGTTTGAGGCGTTAGCAATTTGGGAACTGATGGCAATACGACAACAGCAACAGAAATTTGAGAGGAGAATGAGGAAAGCAGAAAAGACACTAGCAGAGGCTAGGTGGGATAGCGCACAGAGGGTTTGGAGAAGAGAAACAATAGACGGAGTTAGAATGTTTCCATCAATAACTCAAGAAGGTGAAACCCAAGGAGGGAAAGCCACTTGTAAGACTGACAAGGGTTTTAGCAAAGAAAAGGAGACTAAGAAGTCCTGGGCAGAGGCAGATGACTCAGATGATCATGAGTTCCTTAATCAGTTGCTAAATGATCGACCACCGCCATACGCCCTAGATGATAATAGACCAAGTACTAGTGCGGGTCCTATAGATTCGACTCAAAATAAGGGAACAATAAATATGGTACAGGTTTATACTGTTGCGACACCAGTTCCGGTGCAGAATAGTGTCAGTGTGTCTACTGCTCCAGAGATGCAATCTCAGTTACAGCCACCACAGGTTCAGAGACTTTACCCTGATGTCCCAATATTAGAGACTGCTACAAATTTGATGGTGCCATCAGATCCGGCATATACAAGACCAAAGCTGATACAGACTGAGCCAACTCCACTTGTACTGCCTCAGGTGCAGCAACAGATGGTTCCGAATTACACTTCGGTCACAGGACCGCAGTCAGCCATAGCACCAGGAATGAATCAGAATATGGGAGTTAATGCTCCACAGGTTTTGGGAAGTAGGCAGCCACCAGCCGCCACAACCTTGCCCATTACAGTTGGTCCACCAGTACCATTGTATGCACAGGCGAAGCCTAGTGTATGTGATCAGGGAGTAATGACCCAAGAAATGACAAGAGGAGGGTTCGCAGGGAGCTCTCAAGTGATGACTGCAGTGGAGCCGATATTTGAAAGATCTAGATCTTTATTAGACTTCAGTCCGATTGGGGCTTCTCCATATACCCTGAGACAATCAGGTTTGGAACTGCTAACACCGCAGATCTCGAGTGCGAACATGCCGCAAACACCGATAGTGCAGGCTGGAAATATCTCCTTGCAAGGTTTAACTGTGCAACAACTGAATGAATGGTTAGACAAGTTAAATTCACCACAGACCACTCCTGTGACAACAGAGCGGTCAGAAAGAGAAGAGTACCTGAATTTTGTAAGGTTGGGCATGGAGGCAAATTAACTAGTTGAAGGGAGCATGGGCGTGAACAGGCAAGAGTCATACACTGAAGCAGAATTGAGGTATTTGTGCCCAAAAATAACCAAAGTAGTGAGCAGGGTGCACCAGAGGTTGGCGAACCTGGCAGACAAATATGGAATAGATTTAGAAAATACCAAACATCTGAAGAGAAGTTATAGGTTAGATTTTGAGCCTAAAGATTTTGAACACATGAGGTTTACTGGGATGAAGGCACACCTCAAAGAAATACTGCAGAGTGCACAAGTTTGGAGAGCATAAGTGAAGTGGGAAGGCAGATGGACGAAGAAAAGGGACAAATGAAAGAGTGACTGCCTAGAGCAGCAGGCAAAAGCCCAGCCGGATACCGGTACAATAAAGATGTTACCAATGAGAGAAACGGCCAGAGGGGTTCTTGTCCATGTACCGTGGACTAGAGGTGATATTCTGTCATTCACAAATGACTTCCCCAGGCTGTGGGAGAAGCCAATAGAGTGGTGTCAGCAGACGGACAGGTTGGTGAAGCTTGCGAACTGTCTTTGGGAATACCTGAATACTCTCTTCGAGATCATAGTTCCAGCTGATTTGTGGCTTGAGTGCAAGAGGAGTGTAGATTGGCCGGCTGCGGAACCGGCAAGGGATAGAGTCACAGGAGCATCGTCTCCTGAGGTGATGAAGTACTACTATAAGGTGATTGAGTTCTTGAAACAGAGGGTATCGCCGCAAAATATTGATTGGCAAAAGATTGATCGAATGGCACAAGAGGCCAAGGAGTTGATACATGCCTACTATGAGAGGTTGTTGAAGGCGTTCAAGCACTACAGTGGTACAGAGGTTATAGAGGCGAAGGATATGAATCACCTTGTGTTCAGATTTGTTGAAGGATTGAGACCCGAGATTAGTCAGATGATTAAGAATCACTTGATCTGTTGGCAAGCGAAGCCGATTGACGAGGTGTTGCAGAATGCGAAGTACTGTAGTGACGAATTTGAGTTGAAACAGAGAAGGTTGAAGGAGAAAGTGATGGTGATGCAAATTAAGGCAGCACAGTCAGGTATGCAGGGAGGTTGCGTACAACAGATGGTGCAATGGCCCCAAGGAAACAGGATGTTTCAGGTGCAAGTGAGAGGCAGAGGTCGAGGAGGTTTTGTGAACTGTGGTCCAGATCTGAGTACCGTAATGGTTCAGAACAAAGTGCAGGGGATGAAGAAGGTGTTATCTTGTCATGCTTGCGGGGGTGTTGGACACTGGAAGCGGGAGTGCCCGATAACGGTGCAGGAGGGTGTTGTTCAACAAAGCAATGATGTTAATGCATTCCAAAATGTTAAAGGACCAAGGTTAAGAGGTCCTAATCCGAACTTTCAGAAATACATGGTTCAGATGCAGGGTCTTCAACCCATGCAACAAGTGGAGTTGCCACGTGTATAACTGATGCAGATACAGCAAATGCAACAGCAGGTTCCTATGGTACCTAGACAGCAAATGTAGTTGCCCTTAGCACCAATGGAACAGCAACAGGTGATGCTTCCTCAACAGGTCACAGGTCAAATAATGAGTAAAAATAACACAGTACAACAGTTCCCATTACGTGGTGAGAATGGAATAAATGATGAATGGTCGGATGAGAGTTCAGACAGTGAGGAGTGTAGGCTTGCAGCGTGCTTAGAGGTAGATCAAAGGGGACCTTATGTGCAAGGGAAAGTATTGGGTCACAAGGTTTTATTCTTGGTTGACACAGGAGCTACACATTCTACAGTCAGAAGTGCAGAAGTTCCAAAACTGCCTCTTTCGGGACGTACAGTCAAGGTGGCAGGAGTGGCAAATCAACTCCTGACTAACCCAATCACAGATCCGGTTCAGGTTGAGCTTGGCACATTTCAGGGGTTGCACAGGTTTGTAGTTTGAGATTCAAGTCCCGTGTCCCTACTGGGAAGAGACGTACTGTGGAAAACAAGGTGCTCGATCACCTGTTCCAATGAAGGAATTGAGATGCAGACAAACAGTGACGATGAAGGAGATGAGGGGCAGGTTTCAGAGCCTGAGAACGAGACCACAGATGAGGAGTATCCTCTGATTAACTTCTTCCCAATGTTCACAGTGACTGATCTGCCAGCAGACTTGCAGGAGACAGTCAAAGAGAAAGTGTGGGATTTGACAGGAATGGAAGTAGGACTGATAAAAGGAGTGGAACAAGTCAAAGTCAGTGTGAAGCCAAATGCTGTGTTCCCCCAGGTACCGCAATACCATATGGCACAAGATGTCCGTATAAAGGTGGCACAGTTAATTGTAGACTTTGTGAAACAGGGAGTTTTGAAGGAGGTGATGAGCAGTCCATGTAATTCACTGATAATGGGACTGAGGAAGCCTTGTGGGAAAGTCTGCATTGTCCAAGACCTGAGAAAGATTAACAACATAATGGTGAAATGTTGCCCCATGGTGCCAAATCCAGCTGTGATTATGTTCCAGGTTCCATATGATGCAGAGTGGTTCACAGTAGTTGATTTGTCCCAAGCGTTCTTTTCTGTGCCTCTTCATGAGGACAGCCAATTTCTTTTTAGTTTCAAATTCCTGGATAAGGTTTACAATTGGTGTCGAACTCCTCAAGGGTTTTCGGAATCACCTTCCATTTTCAATCAGATACTGAAGAAGGATTTGGAGTCATTGGAATTGCCTTTCCAATCGACTCTGGTGCAGTACATTGATGACTTGTTGATCATATCCAAAATGAGGGATGAGTGCAAGTATGATTCCATTGCCTTAGCAACAGTTGGTCAAAGCCTCGCAGAATGTGAAGGCATAGTGATGGGACATCCTTTAACAGTCATGGTCCCACATTCAGTTGAGTTCTTGTTAACCCATACCAAAACGCAACACATGACAAATGCAAGACTGACGAAATATGAAACAATTATATTGGGGGTCACCAAATGTAACGTTGAAAAGATGTACAGTTCTGAACCCGGCAACTTTGCTTCCCAAATGCAAACACAGAAGTTGAAGATGCTGAAGATGTAGAACATGATTGCCTTGAGGTAACAGAAATGTGCACCAAACTGAGGTCCGATATTAAAGATACCCAATTGGAAGAAAATGACAAAATTATCTTTGATGATGGCTCATGTTTAAGAGTCTCAGTAGGAGTGCTGAGAGCTGGATACGCTGTATGTACGATCTCTGGTATCCTGGAAGTGTCTTGGCTTGAAAGAGTATATTCAGCTCAAGTGGCCGAATTGGTTGCTCTCACTAGAGCTTGCCATGCTGCTGCCCAGCTGAGAGTGACTATCTATACTGATAGCAGATACGGATTTGGAATTATCCATGATTTTGGCCAGCTATGGTCACAGAGGGGTTTCCTGACCTCTTCTGGTTCTCCAGTGCAAAAAAATGGTGAAAGAATTAAGGAGTTGTTGCACGCGATTCAGTTACCTCATGAAATTGCCGTGGTGAAATGCAGTGCTCATTTGAAATCACAAGACTTTGTTTCAATGGGAAATGGATATGCAGATCAGGTTGCGAGGCTTTGCGCATTGAACTGTCTATCGTTTAAAGATCAATGGGAATTGTTACCTGAAACAGAAAATGAGACGTGCTCAGGTTATGCTTTAAGAGTGGTTGACACGTTGGAGGAATTGAGACTGTTACAAGGACGTGCCAGCAAAGATGAGAAACGTTCTTGGGTTAGGATGGAATGTGTACAAAGACCAGATGACTTGTGGGTCCCAGGTGAGGGGAAAATGGTTTTGGCGAACAGTCTCCTGTCACAGTTTGCAAGGTTTTACCATGGTCAAGCACATATTGGGAGAGATGCCATGATCAGACTGTTTAAAATTGACTGGTTTAACCCGAAGTTCAGACAAGCTGCAGAAGTGATCTGTCACAGGTGTTTCATCTGTCAACAGATGAATGCGGGGGAAGGGACAGTGGTGAATTTAAGCCACATTGGGAGAGCAGGAGGTCCATTTAGCAGAATGCAATTGGATTTTATTGAGATGCCTGTGTGTGGAGGTTTGAGATATGTGTTGGTGATTGTGTATATATTTAGTCACTGGATTGAAGCTTACCTTACACGTAGGAATGACAGTCTCACAGTAACAAAACTGCTGCTTAGGGAATTGAAACCACATTTCGGTTTTCCGATCTCTTTAGAATCAGATAGGGGAAGTCACTTCAACAACGAGGTGGTTAAGTTATTGTGTGCACCTTTGAACATTGAACAGAAGTTGCATTGTAGCTACGGTCCTGAAGCATCAGGAGTAGTGGAACAAATGAATGGTACCCTGAAGTCGAGAATGGCAAAGATGTGTGCAGCTACGTATTTGAAATGGCCCGATGCGTTGCCTTTGGTGCTAATGTCAATGAGAAATACACCCAACAAGAAAACAGGACTGTCTCCTCATGAGATACTCATGGGCCGAGCCATAAGACTGCCCGCAGTGCCTGCAAATGCTCTTGTGAATATCACGGATGATATGATGTTGGACTACTGCAAGGGCCTGGCTGACGTTGTCCGCTTTTTCTCTCACCAGGTGAAAGCTACCACACTGCCACCGATAAATGATCCAGGTCACAACCTGAAAGCTGGTGACTGGGTTGTCATCAAGAAACATGTGAGGAAGGCATGTTTGGAGCCACGTTGGAAGGGGCCATATCAAGTAATACTAATGACTACTACTGCTGTGAAATGTGCGGGAATTTCAAACTGAATCCATGCCAGTCATATGAAAAAGGTATGGGGGGACAACTGATGAGGCAGTTGAGTTGTTGAAAGAACTGCTAACGCGTGCCTGTATGACTAACTTACTCACTTTGGGACTCGTTTTAGGCCAATGAATCTTTTGACCCTGATTGAAGACACCTTAGGACGAGATAACTAATCAGCATGACAATCAATATGTCAATAACGTCATCAATATTTACAAGAATAAGACAATTCAAATTAGTCAAAGACATCAATAAAACTCAGAAACCACCATGACCTTTCAGTCATGAATAACCACACCAGTTTAGTATGAGTTTGTGATATTTATTCCCTATTGATTACAATTCAATTAGTAAGTTTATTAATCTCAAAACCAAGAAACACATTAGCATAGTCACAATATGGCAACTCTGATAAGATTTCATCAAAGCAAGAATCACGAATATTAGAACATAGCACGACGTCAACATAGGTTAACCTTAGCAGAGTTTCATTAACGCATTATTCAAGAAAGCATAGATTCAGTCATTTGTCTATTTGCGTCTGTTTTAGTGAACCCCTCACCTAACCTTGAATTAGCATTGGCATGTTGGGCTTCATGCAAAATAATTCAGCAGCTCCAATTTAGAAAACATCTAGCTATGGTCACTGTCAAAAGAGAAGCAGTTGGTACCTAGAAAGGAAAAGCAAACAGACAATCACAATTTCATTGTCATATAGTTATCCTCCGTATTGAGTCAGCAAACAGATTCAGTCTTAATCCTCAGGACAGCAGTTGATTCTCCATCAGTCAGGAATTCAGCAACTCAGGTAAAGGGGCACTTCCCTCATAAGGAGGTAAAGTGTAAACGGGCATTCTAAGGCAAGAATGGTTTTAAGAACCAAACAGCAAAGTCTCTCTGCAGAGTGACAAAGTGTCTGGGTCATAGCAAATAGCATCAGCATCTCCCCCTCCTCTATCTCTTAGTCTCCTATTCTAAATCACTTCCTTGTGTCAAGGGTTTTTATCCCATTTTCGTTGTACCTTCCCCTAAAATTTGGTTGGTTGGGGCTGACACCCCACTATCTCCCGCCAATAGAGTTTCAATTATCTCATCAAATTTGGCACCCCATAACAATTCTCACGTATTTTATTGGTCCTTATGATTGACGTCTTCAGTGGGTAGAATGTCCTGTATGATTTCATAATCTTGTGGTCCTTTGCACATCTTTAGTCAGTGGCTCCATTGTCTGTGCCGGTTTAGGCGACCTTGTACCTTCAAGTAGTCTACACTGTTGCATTCAGCAAGAATGTTTCACTAAGCAAGTCAAATTTCATGAGAACGGATCTACTACAGTTACATTCATCTTCCAGCTTTGGAAAAACAAGAGTTCATGTCCTTCATCAAGTCAGCACTCTGCACGTTAGAAAAACACATTTAATATGAAACCGGGCAGTTAGGCCTCGACTCATGCTAACTAAGGCCTAATGGTTTGTTAGCAGAATATTAAGATATAACCTTTCATTATTAGTATAAAATCACATTTTAATATAACATTTCATCTTTATTAGTCAGTTTCATTAGTCCCCGTATATATTAGTGGCCACTCCCCGTGGGCACATTTCAAACATGCGTTTAGGAAAACATATTAATAAATTTTCTATGCAGCATTATTATACATTAGTTCAAAATCATTTCATATTAATACTGATTATATAAGCTACTCTCTCTCAGTACCAACAACAGGGAAGGAAGTCTCAGGGCCCGAGAGTGATCGAAGGGGAACTGAGACTGAAGGAGAGCCCGTTGAGGATGGCTTGGTCACTCCAGTAAGAGACGAAGGAGACGAGACACAGAGGGTTGACAGTGAGCCTATCTCAACTGAGGCACTAGGAGAGCCGAGTCAGAAGGAGGTTCTCCCAGAAGCAGACGAATATGGACATGAGCTAGAGCCCCTGACAGACCCAGAAGGTGAAGGAGTTGAGGCGGAAGAGGGTCAGAGTGTCCAGACTCCTCCTGAGCAAATTGCAGGTCCATCAAGAGAAAACACCATAGAATCAGAGGAGGGTGACGAGTTGCCACAAGGAAGATCAAAGACCAAAGAGACACTGAAAGGAGATAAGTGGCCATAATTGCAAGTGACAAAGGGCAAAGTGGTTGTCGAAGATGCTATATAGGAAGAGGTCGATACAACAAGGAGAGAAGATCTGAGCATAGGGGAGTTGCAGGGTGATCGCAAGTTGAAAAGAAAGAGAGTAGCAAACAGAAGGTACGCAGGACCAGAATGGGCATATGAAACATCAGCTGAATGGCAACAAGAGTTCTTGGCATTCTGGGCCTGAATACAACTTTGGAGGAGGTGTTAATCCGTCCCAAATGTGACGGATATACCACCAGACGTATTACAAGTTCCATAGGATATAATGGACTCGTAATACGGCTGGTGGTATATCCGTCACTTTACTGTCACTTTTGGGAGGGATTAACACCTCCTTCAAAGTTGTAATCAGGCCCTCTGTTTTGATTGAGAAGTTCCAGGTCAATACTTTGGTACCTCAGTCTGGCCAGAGAAAGACTGTGTTGGCACGAAAATTGAATTAAAGAAAATTTTAAGAAAAGAGACTGATAACTTACCGGATGTGACACTGTTAACCTGAATTGACTTTTGAGAACTGATTCTGACAAGCTGCTAACCTGAATTGACAAGGATCCTGGGAGTGAATGTGAAAGCTGTTAATAATTGCTGAAGAAAGACTTTCGCTTGCTTTAACTTTGCTAAAAAATAAATAAATGTAAGAGTTTCAACCATCCTCTATTGGTTGCTGTTTGAACTAATAATACTTTACTTTCTCATTCTTTACAGATTATGGTTAACACCAGAGAAGATAATAGGGGAAAAAGGCGTTGTAGATGTCTGGGTGTTGGTTTGGGTGTCGTATGTGTGATATTCATCATAGTTGTGATTGTGGGAATGCCATTTGTGGATAAGAGTGGAACTAACAATGCTACAATTCCTGAGACAGCCACTGCACTATCAGCTTGGGAGAGGTTTGAGCAAGACACAAAGTATTTGCATGAGGGCACTAATGCTGAGGGGAAACTATCAACTAATGTTTTCTATCGCTTGCTGTGTGAGTATGTTGACACTATGGATACAAAAGATTGTTATGTGTGTACACAGATTCCTGTTTCCGTACAAGAGGGGATTACCTATCATAGTTTGACTTTAACATATGGGATAAGCTGTAGTTTCAAGATTCTATAACCAGGAAGAGATTCAATACTTCTACTCCAATAACGATCTTGTGTTTTCTTATGTGCAATTTCATAGAGGATTTGAGTAGTGTGGCTAAATACTATAGCATAAGGTTAGTTAAGGGATTTTTTGAGGCGACACTAACAATTAGTACATATTATGCACACCGGAATAATTTGACATGTTTGCTTACACCTGTAGAGAAGAGCTTTTTAGATCACACGAAAGATAGAAGACGGGCATTGAAGGGAAAGTTAGAGAAAGGATTGAAGCAGTGAGCTTTTGCTAGTAGTGAGAGTTATAGTACAATTAGGGAACGAGGGAAGTTAGCTTTAGACGCACTAAATGTGGGCAAGCTTTGCATAAAGCGACCAAAGTCATAATATGACAATATGTTTATGGGAACGAGTGACTATAAGCATGTGTTTTTGTTTCAGAGTAAATGGACGTTCATGTTAAATGGACAGGATCCAGCGATCCCTGGGATCTATTATATATGTGGACTTAGTGCTTATTACCGTCTTCGAAAGGGATGGTATGGGACATGTTATTTGGGGATAGTTTTCCCAAAGATATATCAACTGGATGATCTGAAAAAGTTTCCAAAATTGTCTGAATTACATCGAAATAGACAGACGAGAGAGACTGCTGCTGGTGTAGTAGGAGACATATTTGGGGCGCTAATTCCTTCAGTGGGAGTTATGTTAAACTCCATAAAGATTAGAAAGTTGTCCACTATTGTGGATAACATGCTGACAAATTTTACAGGGGCTATACTCCTGATGGATACTGAACTTGCTGCAGAGAGGGCTGTGACTCTTCAAAACAGGCTTGCTTTAGACACGCTTTTAGCGAAAAATGGCTGAGTTTGTAAAAGGCTTAATGAGCGTCATTGTTGTGCTGATATACTTGACAATAGTAACGAGATTAGACGTATGCTTACTAACTTAACTAGAGATAGTACAGATTTAAAGGAACTCAAAGAGCCAGGAGTTTGGGAAAAGATGGGAAAAGGACTTGCTAAAGTGGGAAATTGGTTTAGTAATATTTGGCATGGGATATTGGCAAAAATAATACAAGGAATATTGATTGTTATAGCTTGCTTATTTGGATTATGGCTGTCATGCAAAATTAGCAAAAGAATTAAATTGAGAATAGCGAAAAATAATAAGAGGAGGGAAGAAAAGAAAAGGGAAAAATTGTTCAGGGCAAAATCACAAGGGGAACGATTGAGAGAGGAAATTGAAATGAGAGAAATCTAGGGTACAAATTGTATGGAAAAGGTTTGTGTGATGACAAGAGTCATCAGAGGAAAATTTATATTAACATGAAAAGCTTGCAATATAATGTGTAATGAAGCTGCATAGAAAATGTGTTAACATAGAAAATAATTTACGCGTTTGAAATGTGACCACGGGGAGTGGATACCAATGTATACGATGATTAATGAAACTGATTAATGATGAATTAATAATGTACTAATGTATGACTTTGTATTAGCATTAAGAGTTATGAATTAGGGGTTTTGCTAAAAGAAACACTAGGCCTTGGTTAGCAAGGGTCTGGGCCCAGCTGCCTGGTCTCATATTAACTGTGTTTTTCTAACTTGCAATGTGCTGCTTTCCTGAAGGACACAAAGCTGTACTTTTCCAGAAGCTAGAGATATGTGTGTGTAGCCGTAGTAAATTCTTTCCCATGGGACCCAACTTGCTCAAGGAGACATTCTTGCCGAATGCAACAGTGTACTTCACAACAGGTGCAAGGCCGCCTGGACTAGGAGAAGACAATGTAACTACTGACTGGAGCGTAAAGTGTAACTTTTCTTACCTGACATTCCACCCGATGAAGACGTCAATCACAGGAGCCAATAAGACTGCATGAGAACTGTGTTTTGTGGAAGATTCTAGTAAGGTGCGTGGAGAATTATTGGACAGAGATAATGATGCACCAAAATTGATCCAATGAGAAATTAAGGGCTAGTTCGACAGTTTTGATATAACAACGTGACCTGAGGAGAAATCGTTCATTATTGGGACACTTTTGCCGTTATTCTGACATTCTGCCTTAAGCTATACTTTGCCATTATTCTTTGAGACTTTGCTGTTCTGATATCTTAACCATCCACTATTGAATCCTTACCTGATACTGACTTCTCCTCCTTATGAGGGAAGAGCCCTATTCTTAGCTATGCCCTACTGAGACTTGCCCTGTCCTATCTTTGCTGACGGCGAATCGACGGATATCCTGAGGACGAAGACTGACGCTGATTGCTGATACGTTGGAGGGGTAACTATCTGATGATAATTGTAATTGTCCATTTGCCTTTTAATTCTAGGTACCAACTGCTCTTTTGATAGAGGCCATAGTTAGATGTTTTTCCAAATTTGTGTTTGCCAAATTGTTTTGCATGAAACCCAACATGCTGATGCTAATTCGAAGTTAGTTAAGGAGTTCACTAATATCAAATACAAATAGACAAGTGACTAAGCTCTTGCTTTGTTGAATAATGTACTAATGTTACTCTGATAAAGCTGATTCATATTAACATTGTGCTTCATTCTAAATATTCATGATTTATGCTTTGATAAAGTTTTGCTCCGATTGCCAAGTTATAGTGGTTTTGACGTGCTTTTTGATGGTGAAACTAATAAATGTGTTATTAGATTTTAACTAATAGGGAATAAATATCCTAACACATAACTAGATTTGTGTGGTTATTCATGGCTGAAAGGTCATGGTGCGTTCGCTGTATTGAGCTATATTGAATGTTATTGATTAGCTTAATGATTAGTTATTGTGAATACTGAAGGAGTTATTGACACATTGATTGTGATGCTAAAAGGATATCTTGTTCTGGGAAGTCTCCAAACGTGGTCAAAAGGTTCATTGGCCTAGACGTGTCTCCTTGTAAGTTTACTTATCAAGGTTCTGACGTGTTATCAGGTTCTCATCAGGACTCTGACTGGTTCAAATTCTCTGTCTTGTTGGGAATGTGCACATGCAACCTGTTTTTACAGAGTTATTCCTTTCTTTCAAAAGCAACTTCTTTCTGTCTCTATTTGAATTCACATTTTGTTTGATCTTTTTGGTGCTTGTCATCACACCAGTTACTGCTCTCATCCAATTCCCACTTTTCACTGTGGATTGGAGACATGCTGTAAGGCACACAGAACAGTAAGTCAGAGAAATGCCTACTTTCTAAAGGTGACATTTCTAAAATAGTAATGTTCAATCCTACTTTACCAGTACAGAGGGATTGTCATTACCATTCCAAAGATATGAAACTTGATCTAGCTACTCCTTTCTGATGAGGAATTACAGCTTTAAAGTATTTTAAGGAATTCACATTGCTGACCTATGAGAGGAGTATGCCTCACATTAGTGACACATTACTTTGGGAGTTTTTCAATCCAGGACATGTATAACTTAAAAGTACATGTCCTGTTTTTTTAAATACACTGCACCCTGCTCTGTGGGTCACATAAGGTCTACCTTAGAGGTGACTCATATGGAATAAAAGTTGAAGTGGTAGTAAACTGCACATACAGGCCCTGCAAAGGAAGACCTGAGACTTGGTTAAGGGACTACTTATATGGGTGCCCTAATCAGTGCTGCAGGCACATTAGAAGCATTTATTTTACAGACCCTGGGCACATGTAGTCCACTTTACTAAGGACTTATAAGTAAATTAAATATGACAGTTGGGTATGAGCCAATATTACCTTGTTTTAAGGAGAGAGTACAAACACTTTAGCACTGGTTAGCAGTGGTCAAGTGCACAAAGTCCTAAATCCAGCAAAACCAAGGTCAGAAAAAGAGGAGGAGGAAGGCAAAATGTTTTGGGCTACCCTTCAGAGAGGGCCATTTCCCAACACATGGGTATAATGTCAATGGTGCTTTGACAGTAGGACACTAACAATGGGACAGTCTAACACAATCGCATTGCCAAATGGATAGTCATTAGGATACTAACGAGAACAATCTAACATTGACAAACTAGGACCCTGGTCCAGTGGATACTTAAACTAGTGCGCAAATAATAACATGTGAACAGTAAAACTGTATTGCTGATATGAGTCCCTAAACAGTAATTCTGTGACACTGACACAAGGAGGTTCTACTAATGTAAAAACATAGGGGGTCATTCTAACCCTGGCGGTCCGCGACCGCCAGGGCTAAAATGACGGAAGCACCGCCAACAGGCTGGCGGTGCTTCCCTGCCCATTCCGACCGCGGCTGTAAAGCTGCGGTCGGAAAACCGGGTCTGGCGGTTTCCCGCCGGATTAGCCCCGGCTGGGCTAATCCTCCATGGCGGCGCTGCAAGCAGCGCCGCCATGGGGATTCCGACCCCCTTCCCGCCAGCCTGTTTCTGGCGGTTTTCACCGCCAGAAACAGGATGGCGGGAACGGGTGTCCTGGGGCCCCCTAACAGGGCCCCAGTATGCTTTTCACTGTCTGCTTAGCAGACAGTGAAAAGCGCGACGGGTGCAACTGCACCCGTCGCACACCTGCAACACCGCCGGCTCCATTCGGAGCCGGCTTCTGTGTTGCAGGCCCTTTCCCGCTGGGCCGGCGGGTGCTCCACTGGCGGGCGCCCGCCGGCCCAGCGGGAAAGTCGAAATGGCCCCTGCGGAGCGGCCAATTGGCGGTTCCCCCGCCGCCCGCCAAACTTGGAATGAGGGCCATAGTCATGTATTCCTAGGTACTTCAAGGTTATTATTTTATATACCCACTTATCACTCTATGTACAGAAAAGGAAGTTGTTTTGATGTATCTGGTTTCAATAAATCTTGGTTATGCTTGCTAAGTTTTCATGCGTCTAGTAGGCCTAGAAGCCTATAGCATAGTATAGCCTATAGCATATACATTGGTATATTTGCGTATTTCTGCAAGGCTTAACCTCATTTCCAGTGCTTACAACAGGAAGCAGAGTTTTAGTGCTATCTCCTTAACACAATATACACCCTTAGCTTCAATAGTCCCAGTGATGCATTTTGCTTTAAGATAATAGCACCACATGCAACAGAACAAGAAAAACAGCACCCGCTATGTTGTTCCTGCACTCCGGTGATAGGATTTCTGTGCCACATTACTCATGAGTATGTAAACCGGAGAATCTCATAACTTTTAGTATTTTTGCGACAAACGAGTTACAAGAAACCACAGAAATTAATCCGATTACACCAGCATAATTAAAATTTCGCTCAGGCCAAGAAAATACCACACTTTACTGAATGTCATAATTTGATTTACTGGCTTTAACATAAGAATAGCACCCAGGCCGCTATATTGCAAGTCAGGTGGCAAACTTGTGTCCAACTGTGAGCCTCCTTTATTTTGTATTTGTTCTTTTGGGCCAAGCCCTCAAAAATGAGCGCTCATGTCTATGGGCAATGAACGAATGTAAAAGAACGCAGCAAGGCTTGGAATGCCATGGCTACATGTTACATTTGCACATATGTGCAATAAGGGCTTTTCGATAAAGGCGCTGCGCAATTGCCCTCCGAAGATTTTCCCATGTTATTCCGAGATGCTAAAGCTCTGCATCACAGCTTCAGATTTCAACACATTAACAGAGGAAAAAACATAAACAAACTGTGCATGTCTTGGACGGTGAGGTGAACTAGTCCAAGTGGTCATAACCTTCAAATGAGCATCACAGTTCCCTAACGGAGTGCTAGTTTACAGAGCTCTGATCAAATGAAAAAGGCCCAGCATTCCGTTTATAGTGTGATTAATAGGGCACAATAAGACCCGGTGCTACTAGTCACACTGTACGTGTGATTGTACACCTCGCAGGTTCAAGAATTCTTATAGGGAGTTGGAGCATCAGAGCCTGAGGGAGTCAGTTCAAGTTCTGCGTGCATGTTTGTGAGAAAGCACAAGTGGCGGAGAAGAAGAGAGAAAGAGAGTGTGTGAGTGCATGCATGCATAGGTGTGACGGCACCAGTGCCTATGTTTGTATATGATTGTGATTGTGTTATTGTAAGGCCTTACATATTGAAGGGATTTTATATAATTCTGGACTCGTCCATGTCCGTAATAAAGTGTTGTTATATCGAAAACAGTATTCTGCCACCCGGAATAGCAGGGTACAGCATGAAGGAGAATAATTGTTTGATCATTACATTGGCTGATTGGTGCAAACTACATAATGTTTGAATCATTACGGTTATGCAAGCTACAAAACATACTGCTCAAAACTAAACAAAGTACAGCACTGAAGGAAGTAGTGATATGCCGAAAAAATATTGTATTATACTGTATAAAATACTGCATTACATTTTATGTCCTAAATGAAGAAATGCACAATACAGGTACTAGATAATATTGATTACAGCACTGCATAGTCCAAACAAAGTACTGTAAGACATTGATAAAATATACATGGTACACATAATAGGAGTATTAGATAGCTGGCAAATGTGTGGTTGATACTGAAATGCTGCATGGCAGAGAATGCCTTGTAATTGTATTTATATTGCATTTACTACCCCTGAAAACGTGTTGAATTGCTTTTTGGTGAGTAGAATGCTACTTTAGAACCCAAAAAGGACTAGTGGTGCATTAGTAAAGGGAAATAGGAGTTCATGTGAGTGGTGGATATGCGATTCTGTTAGTTGGACAAAATGGGATAATGGAGGGATAGAAGAGGGAAGAGTCTGGGGATATGTTACTTAAGAATGATAACCCAGTTGAGATAACAAAAGAACAACTTTCATAAAGAGATACGGTGTATTTACCACAAATCAAGAGTGCCATGGGTTATTGGTAAGGGCAGGTAGGTACCTACACTTAGCAATAGGCCACTAACCTCCACTAAGGTCCAGTTAGGTCTCAGTAAATTAACCCCAGCTCAACCCTTGGTAGCTTGGCAACGAGCGTCAAGGCTTAACTTAGGAGACAGAGTGTAAAGCATTCAAATATCACAAAACAGTAATTAAATAAAACACAGGAAACAGTTTAAAAATCCAAAACCAATTTATAACAATAGCTTATATTTTTATCTTTAAAATGACACCAAAACGAATAAAATCGGATATGGGGAACCGGAGATATGAATTTTTAAAGAATTCCTATTTTTTTAGGGCCTAGAAACAAAAAGCGCCAATCGGGTCATCTGGTTGCACCTCGACCGGGGCAAAGTCAAAGTTTCAGGCCGACCGCGATGGAGCCCTGCTCGGCTACAGGCCGCGGGAGGCCTCGGTTAAAAGTTTACCTTCACACTTAAACCCATATTTATACTTTTTTAGCGCTGCATTTGCGTCGTTTTTTGACGTAAATTCTGCACAAACTTACAAAATACAATTGGATTTTGTAAGTTTACGCCAATTTTGTGTAAAAAAACGACGCAAATGCGGCACAAAAAAGGTATAAATATGGGCCTTAGTCTCTTTTTCGAAGATTTTCTTCAGCTGGACGAACCTGCCAGTCCAATCCGACCTCCTGGAGCCCTTCTCCAGATACGCGATGCTGGAATCCTCGGTGGAGATTTTTACCTTCGGACTTAGTTGTCTTTTCGAGGTGAAAATCCTTCGACCGGGGTAAACCTGGATCTTGATCCGACGTCTATGGAGCCCTCCTCGGATGCGCTGGCTGGGAGGTCCTGGTCAACTTTTTACCTTCGAACTTAGTCTCTTTTTCGGAGATTTTCTGTACCGGGACGAACCAGCAAATCAGGCCGGGTCACAGTTGAGGCAAGCCGGCTAGAGTTGCCGCGGCGGGTCGGTCCCTCTATGGAGCTTTTTTACAAAAGTTGTCCAAACTTCTCCAAACTTCTGGGGCTTCTGCCAGACGTCCTTTTAAGGTTGTTTTGGGGTTCACAGCTCACCCCAAGGGTCCAGAAGTTCTGAGATGGTCCTTGGGGGGGTGCGGACTACAACTCCCAGAATGCACCTGGCGCAAACTCCTTTTTGGCCACTGGACAGTGGTCAGCTGGTCGCTTTCTTCAGGAGTTGGTGCAGGGGACTCTGGATAGCAATTTTTCACCTGTAGCAAACAGGGAGTCCCTCCTTGAACCACTTGAAGCCAGGCAAAGTCCTTCTTGTGGTGAAGCCCAAGTGTGCAGCTGGTGCAGTCCTTCTGAGTGCAGGTTCCAGGTGCAGGCCAGGGGTCCAGCAGGGCAGTCCTTCTTCTTCTGTTGTTCTTCCTTTTTGTTGGATGTGGTAGGGAACTGAGGTGTGGGTGCAGATCTGCCAGTTTTATCCTTGCTCCTGGGTGAAAAGCAGGGGGTCCTGGTTCTCCAATCAGGTGCAGGGTCCTTCCCCCTGTGATGACCACTTCCTGGGAAGTGTGGCAAAAATCAATCCCAGGAGGCAACATTCTCTAAAAATCCATAATGTCTGAATCTGATTTTTGGAGGTTACATCTGGCTGAGCCCACCCACTGGTGTGGCTACAAATCATAAACACCCCCCTCTCCTACTCTCTCCTAATCTAATCAAGGGGGCACCTAGTTGTCTGGGGTTGCAGGATGTGGGGGTATTGCTGGTTGCTTCAAATGTCCTTCTCTGCCTTTGAAGACCAGTTTGGCAGCCCTCCCCCTTCCTGCCTCACCATCCTCTGAGGGGAGATTCCTTTCCACAGGCACATTCCTTTGTGTGAAGCCAGGCCACTTCACACCTCATCAAGGCAGCTTGGCCAAGCTGCTAAAGGCTGGCCAATCAGAGCACAGAAGCAAAAACAATGCAGGGCTGAAATTGGCAACTTTTTAGGTAAAGTTTAAAACTCTTTACCTGAACAAGTTATATTAAATCCAACAACTGGAAGTTGTGGGATTTGTTACAACAATTAATTTGATACCAAATTCTTGGTATGCATCATCTAAGGAGACTTTAAAAATTAAAATAAAGTCTCCCCATTCTAGCCTATCAAGGCCATTTACTACAATGAGGGAAAAACTAATTTGGCTGTTTTTACCTCACCAGGGCTTATAAAAATATTTTTATAAAGTCCCTGCTTATAGTTACATGGCACCCAGCCCTAGGGGTACATATTGGTACAATTTGCATATCCATTTTACACAGGGCACAGGCCCTGGGACTGGTTAGCAGTACCCAGGGCACCATCAGAGTCAGGAAAACACCAGCAAAAAGTGGAAAATGGGGGCAAAAAGTTAGGGGCCCTCTGCAATCAGCCCTGTTTTCTCACACATCACTTGGGGTGTGTTTCGGCTCCACTCAAGATGGCTGCCTGACTGAAGAGTTCCGTCACGGTAGGAATCATTCGCCGCAACACTTTGGAAATGAGACAAGGGAAGAGATAAATAATCCTCTCCCTCATCTCTGCTTTTAAATGGGTCAGTCTTTTCTAAATTGTGGCTTGTAACAAGGCCGTTTTCCTAAGTTATTATGAGGCAGCCACGAACGCTCAGGAACCGCGACCACCATTTGATATATTGCTGTTCTTTGCCGGAATTCCAGTCGGGACTCACAGGATGACAAATCTGCAGGATTGTAACATTTTCTGTCCACTATGAGGTATTTAAAATGACATTTTACATACAAATGTGATCTGTGAACAATTCTTAACAAATTTACATTTCCTCGTTGAGTCTTGGATGCTTCAATTCACTGAGACTATTCCTGTGAAACTGTTGTGAAGTCTTTCTTGAACGTTATATGACTATTTAAATGTCAGTACTCCTTGCCTTCGCCTGTGTCTCCATTCTTATTCACTTTATTTAAAAAAATCTTTTACCGAGCAGCACACACATATTAATAGACGGTTCTTCTTTTTTGACAGGCCATTACTGGACTTCTGTTCGCTTCATCAACTGTTGCAATTTATTGCGCCACAGTTCAGTACTATAACATCGTTGCTGAGAATTTAAATGGACAGTATGAAAAATGCATTTTTGTACACAGCCTCAAAACATCAACAAAGCAGATCTTTCTGCATATTCCCTTTCAAAAAGTTTAATGATGGCTAATCAAGTTACATCTGAAATGGTGCAACCAGTACACTCTCGTACTGTATTTTTAGCTAGCTCCTCCATAAAGTCTCAGTCACCAACATCCACAAAAAAAGACTTAAACAGAATCCTCAGCCACCAGAAAAGTCAACGTCTCCTATATCTTTGGAAATACTTCTGGAAGAAATTAGAGCTCTTTGTCCCTTTGTTGAAGAGACTAACAAATGTATTCAACATCTGAATGAAAAATTGACTCAAATGGACTCACAAGTCTCCTTGATGGAACAATATGTGAGTGAGTTACAGGAAGATATAAATAAAATCAAGGTCTTGGAAAAGGAAGTCCTTCAATGAAAGCAGCAAGCTGAAGATTTGTAAAAGAGGAACAGGTGCAATAATCTGAAGATTTATGGTTTACCTGGAGGAACAGAAGGAATTGATCCTATTACCTTTTTCATGTCTTTTCTTCCTAAATTGCTGGACTTACCTGCAACTCCCAGTCTGAATATACAACGTGCCCAGAGATTGGGTCCACGTTTTTCAAACTCAGTATTGCCTTCTAAACCGAGAGGAGTAATCATATTGTTTCTGGAATTCAGAGTGCAGTAGTGCATTTTTTATTTCACAGGAGGTCTCTAACACCACCGCCAACAGGAGAAAATACTTTCTTGCTCTTTGTCCGACATTAAGAACTCTAGGTGCTCAATACCGTCTTTTCCAAATGGTCTGTTCCATCCATGTATTTTCAAGTCACATATCAAAATAAGACTACTTCATACACACAACCATCTGAACTCAAAAAGTTTATTGGCTCTCATCTATTAGTAAATATGTACATTGCCGGCTCTTCTTCAGGTTAAAAACCATTTGCAATATACTACTGGGGATTTATGCAGTTATATATTAACGTTTGCGTATGTAAAATTGTTAGACCTGACAGCCTTAGGGTGGTCATCCCCCAACTTTTTGCCTGCCTCCCTCCACTTTTCTGACACTGGTTTTGCTGGTTTTAGGACTCTGTGCACTTTACCACTGCTAACCAGTACTAAAGTGCAAATGCTCTCGCCCTTAAACAAGGTAACATTGGTTTATTCTCATTTGGCATATTTGATTTACTTGTAAGTCCCTAGTAAAGTGTACTACATGTGCCCTGGGCCTGTAAATTCAATGTTGCTTGTGTGCCACCCACATAAGTAGCCCCTTAACCATGTCTCAGGCCTGCCATCGCAATGGATATGTGTGAAGTTTCACTGGCACTTTGACTTGACATTTAAAAATACTTGCCAAGCCTTAAACTCCCCTTTTTCTACATACAAGTCACGCCTAAGGTAGGCCCTAGGTAACCCACAGGGCTTGGTGCTATGTAGGTAAAAGGCCGGACATGTACATGTGTGTTTTATATGTCCTAGTAGTGGAGAACTCCTAAATTTGTTTTCCACTACTGTGAGTCCTGCTCCTTTCATAGGATAGCATTAGGACTACCCTCATATGCTGTTTGAGTGGTGAATTCTAATCAGAAAAGGGTAACCAGGTCTTATTTCGCATGGCCAAAATGGTAATAAGAAATCCTGTTTATTAGTGAAGATGGATTTTATATTGCTATTTTAGAAATGTCACTTTTAGAAAGTGAGCATTTCTCTGTACTTAAAATCCATCCGTGCCTTACAGCCTGTCTCCAATCAAGGTCTGGGCTGGGCTGGTTGACAGCTCTCTGGTGCATTTCACCCAAACAAACTGCAAACACTGGACACTCAGTCACACCTGCATACATCTGCATACTGAATGGGTCTTCCTGGGCTTGATGGGTGGAGGGCCCAACACTTACATTTCAGAGGCTAGTGGCCTGCCCTCACACAATGGACTGCCAACCCCCTACTGGGATCCTGGCAGACAGACCTGTGCTGACAGGGGACCTTGTGCACTTCAAAACTACTCTTAGAAGTCTCCCCCACTTCAAAGTTGTTTTGGGGTATTTAAACTGGGTCTCTGACCCCACCACCTCAGACACTTCTGGACCTGAACTTGCAACCTGTCAAGAGGAACTGCCTGGCTGCCCAAAGAATTCATCTGGACTGCTTTGCTATGAGGACTGCTGCTCTGCTGCTGCCCTGCTGCCCTCTGACTTTGCTGAGAAGTGCTCTCCAAGGGCTTGGACTGAGCTTGCCTCCTGTTTTATGAAAGTTTCAGGGCCAAAACGACTTCATCTTTTCAGGAAACTCTTTGTGCGCCAAAAATCATCGCAGAGCCTGCTGGAAATGACGCACAGCAGTTTTGCACCCGAGACATCACTGCACAGCCAAGCCGAAACGACACAGCCTGCCTTCCTGAGTGAAGATTCAACGTGACGCACAGCCCTACCTGATCAATGCACAGCGGCACCAGAACAACGCAGCCAATCCCCCGAATATCATTCTATTTGGAAATTGTAACCAAATTATGGACCCTTTTTTGGATAGATAATCCTCGGTTCAATTTTCTCCACATAAAATACATAAACAATTTCATTCTACTATAGTGAATACTTTGTTTATAGATTCTTGGAGAATTGCTAACCCCACTCATAATATATAACATTTATTCAGCTACCCACGGTGCCCTGACAAGGTTGAATCATATATTGATATCCAAACCTATGATACATCGTTTAATTCAATTTTTCATTGGTCCTTCATTGTTCCCATAGGGCTTTCTGATCATGCCATGATGGTCACAGATTTGGATTTGGTTTCCCTACAATCTCAGTCCCAAAGATGGTGATTCAACAACTGTTTGTTGAAGGATTCATTTTTTTCATTTGCATGTGATTTTTTTTTTGACTAATGATTAACGCAATTCTTCGCCTTCTCTTATTTGGGACACATTTAAGGCAGGTACCCTGGCTTTATTATTAATTTTTCTTCTAAGAAAAAGAAGGTTCGCATTAAAGTACACAATTTTTTGCTGTCTTCTATTAAAAAGTTTGAATATAAATATTTTACTTCAAAATCCAATACTGATCTTAACAATTTGCACAAGGCTAAATTACAATGTAATACTCGCTCAACTAATGAGACTTCTTTAATCTTACTAAAAAGTAATTCACATTATTATGTGGTAGAAATAAAATTAGTAAGTTACTAGCTTACTGTCTTAAAGTTAGAAAGCAACACTTTCAGATAGATTCATTAACTAATTCATATGGTATTTCTTTGAATAAACATGAGGCTATATTGAATGAATTCGTTAACTATTATGAAACATTATATACCCCTGAAACGCAAGTGCAACAATCTCATACTGAGGATTATTTAAAAAAAAACAATTAATTCTACTTCTCCTAATACAGGTTTTGCTTCTTTGGAGACTAATGGTACTGGTTAATAAATATTACAAGCTTGGAAAACATTAAAAAAGAGAAACCACCTTGTCCAGATGGTTTTACTGTAGAATTTAATTTTTTATTTTTCCCATATTATTATTCCTCGCTTGGTCTCTCTATTTACTTACTTTAATATATCTGGATCTACTTTAGGTAGTTTCCAAGAAGCCACAATATGTGTAATCCATAAGGAAAGGAAAGGATCTCACATTATATAGAAACGATAGACCCATTTCCTTGACAAATGTAGATTGTAAAATATATGTAAAATATATGTGAAGCTGTTGGCGATAAGGTTTGAATCTTTTCTTCCACAGCTTATTAGGAAGGGACAGTCTGGCTTTATAAAAGGTAGACTTGTGGCTGACAACACCAGCTTATGTTTTTAACATACTTAGCAAAGCGCCTTTTCTTAAAATACCACTAGCAGCCATAACTATTGATGCAGAAAAAATGTTTGCTAGAATTAATTGGAATTTTATGTTAAACACTTTGGGGGTCATTCCGACCCCGGCGAGCGGAAACCGCCCAAACACCGCACCGCGGTCAAATGACCGCAGCGGTGATTCCAACTTTCCCGCTGGCCCGGCGGGCGATCTCAAGAAGATCGCCCTCCGGCCCAGCGGGAAAGCTCCTGTAAAGAGGAAGCCGGCTCCGAATGGAGCCGGCGGATTTGCAGGGGTGCGATGGGTGCAGTGGCACCCGTCGCGATTTTCAGTGTCTTCAAAGCAGACACTGAAAATCATTATGGGGCCCTGTTAGGGGGCCCCTGCACTGCCCATGCCAGTGGCATGGGCAGTGCAGGGCCCCCCAGGGGCCCCACGACACCCGTTCCCGCCATCCTGTTCCTGGCGGTAAAAACCGCCAAGAACAGGATGGCGGGAAGGGGGTCGGAATCCCCATGGCGGCGCTGCAAGCAGCGCCGCCATGGAGGATTCCCTGGGCCAGGGGTAAACCGGAGGGAAACCGCCGGTTCCCCTTTTCTGACCGCGGCTTTACCGCTGAGGTCAGAATGGCCCAGGAAGCACCGCCAGCCTGTTGGCGGTGCTTCCGTGGTCGTTGACCCTGGCGGTCAGTGACCGCCAGGGTCAGAATGACCCCCTTTATCGTGGAATGGTAAAATAATTTCTCTTATTGCTTTAGTGTATAAATCCCCACAAGCATCTGTTCTAGTTAATGATAGAGTGTTTTCATATTTTCCTCTTTAACATGGTGTTCATCAGGGATGACCTCTTTCTCCTTTGTTATTTGTTCTTGCGCTTGAACCCTTCATTTGTCATATTTGTCTAAATCCGAACATCTCTAGTTTTCCATGTTGAGATCAGTATGTAAAATTAGCACATAAGAGGATGACGTTCTTCTTTTTATCTCATCCCCAAACAACTATCTACCTGAATTACTTAAAGAAATAAATCTATTTTCTAAGGTTTCAGGTTATAAAATTCATTAGGACAAAATTGAAGTTTTTCAATTTAATAAATATACATTTAAATAACTATTTCTAAATTCTGGTTTTCAGTGGGCATCCTCTTCTAACATCAGATATTTAGGAATATGGTTCATTGGTTCCATACAAGAATCTATTGATATTAATTTCAAAGAACTTCAAAATAAAATTGACAAATTACTTTCCTCTTGATCTCCCTTGAATTTATCTTGGTGGGGTCGTCTAGATTCTTTCAAAATGATGATTTCTCCTCTTATACTCTATACTATTTCTATGTTACCAGTACACATACCACAAATCATTTTTACAAAAATCAACATTATACTTTCTAAAATATTATGGAAGGAAAAAAAAGCAAGGGTTTTCCTTACTTGTTTAGAAAAATCTGAAAATTAGGGAGGTGTGAATTTTCCAAATTTTGCCACATACCACAATCATTTGGTTTACGGCAGGCTTCCCATTGGTTTTCTGAATCTGTTAATCCCTTTTCTCAGTTATGATTCCAGATTGAAACAGCCTTACTTTATCCTTTTTCCCTGAAAGAAACTCTTTGTTTTACCTCTAATTGCTCTCTCATTTCTACTCCAGTTCTTAAGCATACTCACTCCATATTAAGATCCACTTTTACTAATAAAATACTAACCCCTATTTTTCTTTCTAAGTCCTTATGGTATAATAATTTAGTACAAATTAAAAACTGACCAATTTTTGGTGTTCTTGGAGGAATAAAGGTATTATGTGGATAAAGCACATTTTTGACAATAGAGTTCCTCTTTCCTTCCCTCAATTTCAACAGATATTTAATTGTCCTCAAGCCTTCCAAATCTATTTCACTTACCTTATAAAAGCGGTGTTAGATACTTTTTTTTCCTTACAAAATAACCCTCCTTCTATTTCTCATAATTGTACACTGTCTTCAAATTCATTTAGAGCCAAATCCAAACCTGAAATCCTGTGGGGAAAAAGATCTTGGGGTAAATTGGGATGTTATTTTTTGGAATAAGGTTTAGTCACATATTTATAAAACTTCTAGAGCAGCTAATATTATGCAAACCCTCTCTTTTATTCATCACTGACTTTACTTTACACCTCTACTACGTTCAAAAGTTTAATCCTCCACCTTACCGAAATGCTGGTCTTGTGAATTCTCCACAGAAGATCTTATGCATATGTTATTTTGATGCTCCAAAACATTTTTGGCATAATGTATGGCCACAACTCAAACAAATATTCAACTTACAACAATCCTTCAACATTTTACATATTTTTTAGGTACTCTGTCTAATGAATTATTTGCAAGTTTTCCAGAAAGTAAATTGTAAGATATTTTCTTAGCAATTGCTTTTCAACATAAAGAATATATTTGAAAGTGTTCTTGTAAATTATCATATAAGGCATGGTTGGATAATGTTTTATATCATCATAAACTAGACACTTTATACATGCGTCAATTTTCTAATTATCACGATGCCCGGTTGTTATGGTTACCTATAATTATTTTTATAAAAAATATAACTAAATATACTACAGATACAAATTGTATTGTATCACAAAAGAAGTTACAAAAGTATAATTTTCCCAATTTCTGAAAATTATTTTAGAGCTGATGAACTGGCAATACTCCGGGGAGTATCAGACTTAGTTGGTGCAGCATTAAAGTACTGGAAAATATTGTGATTGTCACTTCCAAACCTGCCATTTTTGGTAAATATAGGTGAAAAAGTGCCTGATCTGACTTTATCGTTTTCAACATTTTTTCAAGTGTGTGAAGAACCTCCAGACACCCTTCGTAAGAGATTCTAGTTTTCACGCTTCCCTTATTGAAATGTGTGAATATACAGATCAACCAGCCACCAGAGGGAATGTGGCATGTTATGTGCATGCAAAAACTGCCACAACGTATCACATTATTGCCAAAGTCTTTAAATAGGACCTTACATGCTTGTAAATTACATCATGGAGCATGTAGGTAAGGAAGTAAGTAAAACATAATAAACTTTGGATCTTTGGTTATTTAATGATGTGTTCAGATATCCACCACATCAGTTGACATATTTGGACAGCCAATGAAGGAGCGCACTTACGTTTTATATAATTTCATAACTCAGGCAATCCAGCATTACCTTAGAGGCTTTGATTAAAGTGAAAAATTTCCCTTTATTCTTGGGGTGAAGCTTCGGAGGGGAGGTTGTCTGTAGTGTTCCACCCCCATACATTTGTTTTGTAGTAAATAGTTGGTTCAGGTGCTCTCAGTTCGGTGCAATGAGGTATTGTTGGATTTCACTGGGGATGTGTGCATATGGATACAGACAAAAACACTCTGGACCTCATTAAGAGTTTGGCAGTCTTTTGGCAAGACTGCTGCTGTGGCGGCTGCCAAAAGACCACCATGTTGGCAGCAATCCGACTGCCATAATAAAAGAAACACAGTGAAGTCTGCCAAACAAACAGACACATTTCTGAAACCACAAGGACACTGGAGGCGGTCCTACCACCAGCATCGCCAGCCAGACAAAAATCATCCTATCAGATTACGATCCACAAATAACCACAGCGGGTCTTCCATGGCGGAAAACAATTGGTGGTCTAAACTCACTTCAGTCAGAACACCACACCACATTGGATAGTTTGAATACCCCAAACCTGATACATATCCACACACCTGGCACACCTACTCACTGCACTATATAACACACCCCAACACAACCCACAATCCTTTGCAATCAAACTGCCACATACAACCACAGACAACCAACATCCCAGAGATTTTAATAGGAAGAATAGGCACCCACTTACACTTCAATACGCACATATCACACACCTGCACAACATACAAGACTCCCATATTAGTACTACACACAATCCATAACACCCATCACCCAGTCACATCACCACACCTACACCTCACCATTTACCTAACTCTGCACCCATTCACTTTGAACATAAACACAGAGTCTTCACAAACACTACCATGTTTCCACAAAAACACCTGCGTTTCACTGATGAGGAGTTGAGGGTTGATGGAGTGTGATTAAAATCTAATAATTAGCATGAGAAGCTTGCAATACAATGCTTAGTGAAATCGCATAGAAAATGTAAACGTTAACACGTGTATGAAATGTGCCCACGGGGAGTGGCCATCAATGTGTACGATGATTAATGAAACTGACTAATAATTAGATATTAATGTACTAATATATGATTTTGTATTAGTATTAAAAGTTATATGTTAAGGTTTTGCTAATTAATCACTAGGCCCTAGTTAGCATGAGTCGGGGCCTAGCTGCCCCGTTTCATATTAAATGTGTTTTTCTAACGTGCAGTGTGCTGACTTGCTGAAGGACATGTAGTCGTACTTTTCCAGAAGTTAGAAGATGAGTGTAACCGTAGTAAAATCTTTCTCAAGAGACTCGACTTGCTCAAGGAGACATTCTTGCCGAATGCAACAGTGTAATTCCCAACAGGTACAAGGTCATTTAGACTAGGGAAAACAATGGGACTACTGACTTGAGTAACAAATGTCACTTATTCCTCACCTGACATTCTACCCGTTGGAGAAGTCAAACCAAGGAACCAATAAACTACGTGAGAACTGTTATGGGGTGACAATCATAATGAGACGACAAGTAAACCATTGGATGTAGATGATGGTGCGCCAAAACTTGCCCAATTGGAAATTAGGGGACTGTACAACAAGATCGATATAAAATTCTTGGACACGAGGAGAAATCAGCCATTATGAGCCATTGCGTGCCTTTTGCTATTGCCCAGCCAATTTGTTACTCTACTTAGAGACTTTGCTGTTTGAATTTTGCAAACCATCCTCACTTACTTTGCCTTGCCTGATTCATACTTTTCCTCCTTATGCGGGAGGTATTCCCTTTTGCCCGGTCTTACTGAACTTTGTTGTGTTTCCTGGCTGATGGCGAATCAACTGATGTCCTCAGGACGAAGACGGACTCTGTATGCTGACCCATTACGGAGGGTAACTACATGATGATGAAATTATAATTGTCTGTTTGTCTTTTCTTTCTAGGTAGCAACTGCTTCTTTTGATAGGGACCATAGATAGATGTTTCAAAATTTGTGTTACTAAATTGTTTTGCATGAAGCCCAACATGCTAATGCTGATTCCAGGTTAGTTAAGGAATTCACTAGACAGACGCAAATAGACAAAAGACTGAATCTATGCTTTGTTGAATAATGGGCTAGTGATACTCTGCTAAAGTTAATCCATGTTGACGTTGTGCTATGTTCTAATGTTTATGATCTTTGCTTTGATTAAATCTTATTCGAGTTGCCATATTATGACAATGTTGATGTGTTTATGGGTTTGAGACCAATAAACTTGCTAGTAGAATTGTAATCAATAGGGAATAAATATCATAAATCTTACAAAATTTTGTGTGGTTATTCATGGCTGAAAGGTTATGGTGGTTTCCGAGTCTTATTGATGCCATTGATTACTTTGGTTGACTTGCTATTGTGAATATCGATGAGGTTATTGATATATTGATTGACATGTTGATTAGTTGTCTCATCCTAAGGTGTCTTCAATCAGGGTCAAAAGATTCATCGGCCTAAAACGAGTCCCAGAGTGAATAAATTATCTAGATTGGGACGCGTTATCAGGGTCATGGTGGATGGAATTGTAAGGGAAGAGTCACACCTGTTTGGAGCACAGGTCCAAAAAATATCTATTGCAAGGAAAATAGAGTTGTGGCAAAAGATAGTCAACAGTGCCAATACTGTAAGCTGTTATCCACGCACAAGGGGAACATCAGGAAGAGGTGGAACAACCTCAGTGGGAAGGTACAGTCCATGGCATCCAAGCACCAACTAGCGGTACTGAAGACTAGCGGTGGGCCCCCACCTCCTCCCCCTATGTTCACATCTTGGGAGGAGAAGGTCTTGAACATCCTGCATCATGAGAGCCTGACAGGAATACCTGGGGGAGTGGAGTCTGGCAAGTGCCAACAACATTCATGTCACCCTATTGTCTTGTCCTGAATGCTCCCTCACCACCTATACCCTCCCCAATGTATACACCACCCACTACAACTATCTCCTAATCACCTAATACCCCTCCCTGGCATGCCACAAGTCTACTAAACTCATCAGGCCCCACATCAGGCCCGATAGCCCTTGGAAATGGCATTTTAGCCCAGAATCCCAGATTGTAATATCCCAACATTATCAACACCTGTACACTGCACCAAATATTACTTGTCATGCCTGTTAAACCAATATCCTATTTAACCCATCTTGATTGTTCAAGTGTGGAACAGTACATCACAATGAGACCAATGCAATGGCTCTCTCACATTAGCATCGCAAGCAAAGCACATCTATAGCTGAGAGCCCACATAAAATACTCACTGGTTTGGTAAGTCATCCAGATACAGGTCAATGTCTATTATAAACTCATATCTTGTGTTCCTAGAAGGACACCAATGTGCGTTGTAAAGCTCTTATTTGTGCCATATTCTTATGTCCGACAGTTCACTAGGTAAAAGAGGTGAACTACCATGTCAATAATCAGACAGTATCAGATGCCATCAGCAGTACAATCACTGCCAAAATAGTTTACCAGCATAAATCATGGCATACGGAATTGAAGTTACAGAGTTTCATGTTGTACTAAGTTCCATTGTGCAGCAGCTGTCATAGTCATTGATGGGGATCATGTTAGGGCACTGTCTGCATCTCACACAAATGCTACAATACCCCCATTTTAACCTGAACTCTGTGTTTCACTCCCTCCACAGGTAACCATGACATTGCCACCATGGAGAGAATACTAGAGACTGTCACTACCCTTCTTGATGAAGGCCCAGTGAGGACAACACCCCTAGATTTCTGGACACTGATGAAGAACCTGGCCCATTTGGGGCACCTGGTCAGTTATCAACTATCAGAATTCACCCTGCCCACATCAACTCCTCCCAGCCCTGTTGCATCTACATCACAGGCAACCATTCATCCCCAACCTGCCTTCAAAGGACTGTTTCAGCCATTGTGAGCCCCACAGCGCAGGTACCTGAATCTCAACTTGCCACCCCTGACATGATGGACCTGCCACCACAATGATTGGGCACACTGTGCCAGGGGCACTGGCACGTGGGGGCAGGGTGTGTGGGAGGGATGCTGTGGGCCAGAGGATGGAGTGTCAAAGGGGCACTACTGACCAGGAAACAATCTCCCAAGTCTTGGGAACCTATCAAAGTTCCCAACGCATGAAGGGCCAGGTTATTACATGGTTGGGGGAAATCTAGAAGCTGCAGAAGGACAACCACCAGGAAGTCATGCAGCAGTGGCTGCACAAAGGGCCAGATGTAGCAAAGGTTTTGAACGTCGCAAACAGCAAATTTCGCTGTTTGCGACGTGCAAAACCCACATCGCGATGCCCAAGGGGTGTTCCCCTTCCTATTTACAAGTCGCAGCGCGATGCTGCATTGCTTTGTGACCGCGAACGCGGTCGCAATGCAATCGCAGTTACCACCAGTGTCACACTGGGGGTAACCCATTTGCAAAAGGGAAGGGGTCCCCATGGGAATGGCCTGGAAAACATTGTTTCAGAGAAGGCAGTGGTCCTATGGTCCTATGGACCACTGCCTGCTCTGAAAAAATAAAACTGAAACGCTTAATTTTTTCATTTTGTAATGCATCTCGTTTTCCTTTAAGGAAAACGGGCTGCATTACAAAAAAAAGCTTTATTTAAAAGCAGTCACAGACATGGTGGTCTGCTGTCTCCAGCAGGCCACCATCCCTGTGAGTGCTGGGAGTCGCAAGGAGGTCTTAAATTGCCACCCACCTCATTAATATTAATGAGGTGGGCCTTTGCGACCCCCAATTTGCGAGTCGCTATTCAGGACATACCCACATCTGGCCCAAAATGCCTACTTGGCTTCCATTGCAGGTATGCTGAGAGACATGAATACCATACTGAGTAGGTTTTGTAACCAACATCTGACCCCTTCGATTAGCATTGAAACATCAGGCCCTTCTACATCTGTGGCTGCTAGTGGAATGGAGGCCCTCCCAGAGGAAGGGCACGCCTCAGACACCCCGGCCTCTGTAGCTGAAGAACACCCCACAAATGTGGACGTCCACCCAGACATCCAGTGGGAGCAGATACCAAGACCAAACCTCCTGCCAGGAAGTAAACCTCTCCTGAATTGCTCCCCTTGAGAGCCACATATACACCCTGTTGAGTGTTCTTTAACCAATCTCCATTTTCCTATGGTACAAGGACACTGGACTTGTGTTCCAAAATGGTATAGCAGCTACCCTGATGATTTTATCCACCATGACTAAACCTATCACTATTTTTGGTGTGTGTTTTACGTTAATAGTCAAATATGTTGTTTTTATTTCCACAAAAAATATTTAACTTAAACACAGGTCCTGTGTATGTCTCATTTATCATCCATGTACAATAGTTATGTGTGCCAACTCTAGTCTGATCATGTCCCTCTGTATGGTACACCCAGTGATATGTACCTCATACGTGGACTCCATCAGCAGGAAACTCATTACAATAGAATTGTAACAGGACAGATTCCAACAGATTCCAACAAACTTGTAAACTACACACAATCAGTGATAGATATGCTAACAGCACAAAAAGCATGACTGAGAGTAGCATCGGGATGTCTGCTAAGGTGTAACACAATGCCAAACTACATGATATAGAAGTTAGAGTCATGTAACTCTACCAAAAAGGCAGGAGGCACACAGATTGATTCTTTGTCTCACCTGGTAAAGCCTTATCACATACCCATACCATAGCGTCCAAATATACATATCCCATGGTACAGACAGAGATCAGTACTGATCTACCCAGTCCTGGAACCTTTAATTTACATTGCTCACATACCTGTAGGCTTGCCACTCACCTATGTCAGTCCACAGTGACATGCACATTGGTCTGCAAAGCAGGAACACACTGACAGTTAGGTTCAAGGCAGATTATGTACAACTATTACCATTGTGATGGGAGTGACTATGGCCCTACATTTATACACGAGCCAGACACGTATCCAGACACAAATGACAGCATTTGACAACCTCCTGTACCCTACAGGTGAACTTGATGGGAAAACACTTTTCCACCCTAGTGTCCGGACAGTCTAACAATGTTAGTCACTTTCCACATGATCAAGACTTATAGTACCTGGTATCAGCCATACCCATTTCTCATGCCTGTCTGCAATTCCCATCTGCTTTTGACACTGTCTGTCATTTGCCAAGTTGATGAGCCAAACAGGATCTAGACAGATCTGTGATTTTAAGAGAAGAGGGATGGGATATAGCAGAAAACACTCCTCAAATCAGAGAAGTCAAGTCCACAAGTGTGACTTTGCATCTGCTATGACAATACATTATATTTTAGACCACTCTATTCTGTACACAATAGATATTTTCAGTTTGCATGCACAAATCACTCATAGGCATTGGAGCTATCTATACCCCACAGATGATGCAAGAAAGGAGGTGACATGCTACCCATCTACTTCAGGTTGCACATTTGAACCACAACATTATGGGCCTGATTACAACTTTGGAGGAGGTGTTAATCCGTCCCAAAAGTGATGGTAAAGTGACGGATATACTACCAGCCGTATTACGAGTCCATTATATCCTATGGAACTCGTAATACGGCTGGTGGTATATCCGTCACATTTGGGACAGATTAACACCTCCTCCAAAGTTGTAATCAGGCCCTAAGTCTTCTTCACATTACTTTTAGTCAGTTGAAGTACTGATTGATGAGACCTGCCCTAGAGTCTCCTGCTTAATCTTCCTCTGGCTCTTTATCACTTGGCAAATCTGCATTTCTATCAACAGGTTCTGCTCGCTCCTGATATAAATGGTATCTGATATAAATGGTATCTGTCATCTCAGGGCAAGATTGTGGAGCATGCATCAGGCAACTATTATTTGACATATCTTGTTGGGTGAGTAGAGGAGGGCTTACTTCAATGGTGTCAACAACCAAGGACAGTTTGGATAGCCAGCGTCACTTGCAAACAACTTAGTACAACAACACACACACATATATACGGGACATGCAACATTGTGATGGCAGGAGAAATACATTGCAAACACACATTTCAGTTGTAACATACCAACCAGCCAGACCCTCTCTGTGTGGAGTTGTGTCATCAGCAGTGTTCTGGTCTGCCAGGCACACCACTTGAACATTTATGGAGTGGTAGTTTTTTCTGTTCCTATACACCTGTTCATTGGCACTGGAGGGAACCAAGTCTACATGGTTGCCATCTGTGGCTCCAACCACATGTGGAATGTGTCTCATAGCATAAAACTCTGCCTTCACATAGGCCAAATCCACACGTTGAGGAAACCTGATGTAGCTGCCCAGGTATTTCAACAATGCACACAGTACATCCCTCAAAACCATACTGAACATGGGCTGAGACCTTTCCACAGTTAAGGTCACTGTATTCTGAAGGAGTCAAGTGGCCAGATAGTGTAGCACTGACAAGACGTGAGCGGTGGGAGGTAATGTATAGGGATTGCGAATGTCAGGCATCAGATCTGGCTCCAATTGATGACAAAGATCCATGATAATATGACGATTCAGTCGATTTGTCTGAATACAATGTCTCTCCTCCATGGTGTGTAGGTCTACTAGTGGACGTTACACTGTTGGTTGTCTTTCCCTCCACATGGCAGGATAACTATGGAAGAAAATGTCAGCATAGTTTGTGACATGCAGCATGCAGACATCTTGTAAAGATGGATAAACAACTTACACATATCTGCTGTCGAGGTCTATTACATACTATGATATCCACAGTACAGCACAAAGCAATGCACCTGATGGCACACTCCTTGGTGCACATTCCCCCAAATAACTATTGAACTACACATACAGATTCATCTGTTACTGTACATGGTTGTAAGTCCAACCGATTTTACATGTCTTACACATATTTTTGCACATTTTCTATGTGTTCAAAGTACATAGGAACATATGAATAGGTGTACATTGCTATTACCACATGTCCTCCAGTAACACAGCATTTACTGCACAGATGCACAAATTGACGACTACACATGAAGGCAGTACTTACAGATGTACTGCACAATATGGGATATAGCTTATGATGCAGATTATAAAACTCTTCCATACATGAAATGTGCTTAAAATGGCAGACACCTGAAATACTCTACTGGACATATGGAAGTAACCTAAGTGCGCTGGCATAAGTCATCATGATGGTAGGCGGTGACAATCACGGTGGAAAATGCCATTGGAAGACATTGCTACCTGTGGCTGACTTGGGCTGATAGCGATGTCCGCCGGTGGTGACGGTCATGTACGTGGCGGATGTGACTGCCATCTTCTGTAGTATTGCTCACTTGACTCCTGACACTGATGCCAGCAAGACCTCCACTACCTGAGCTGCTGTGTACTGCCTCTGGGAGCTATAATGACACATCCTGCAGGTGATAGGGCCCCAGCCTTCACCACGGAAGAGCTGGATAAGCTCATGGAGTGGGTCCTGTCCTTGTGTGGACAGCTATATGGCGCACCAGAGGAACAGGTGAGTCCAATGCAATACAAATTTGTGACAGGTGTGGTGCATGATGGTGTCCCTGAAATGTAAATTAGTGAAGGTGTTGATGCATGCAGATGATAATATGTAAATGAGTGTGAGTTGAGAGAATGGGAATGTTTGCCAACTTGCTGTCACTGAAGTGTACTGTCCACTACTATTGGTATGGTGCATGTGGACGTGACATTTTCCTTTTGTCTGTGTCATCCATGAAGGTCAATGCCCATCAGAAGAAGGGAATTTGGGGCCAGATGTATCAAAAAACGAAATAGCATTTCTTAAATAGCAAATTTTAAGAAATCACTATTTAAGAAATGCAAAATAGTATGCATGAATTTTGCGATTCGGTAATAGCGATTTCTTAAAATTCGCAAATGCTATTACCGAATCGCAAATAGAGAATCCGACCCCATTTGCACCTATGGGCCTGTTGCGAATGTTTTTGCATTTCCTAAATTGCGATTTCCAGTTAGGAATTCGCAATTTAGGAAATGCAAATCCCATGGTGCTGGGGGCTTAAGGCCCCCTCTGCTGCACCCCAAAAATATTTTTACGGACATGTGAAGCACACACATGTCTTAGGGGCATGTGTGCACTACATGTCGATTTTGAAAATGCATTTAAAATGCATTTTTTAAATTTGCACATGGTTATCACCAAACTTTTGTTGGTGGTAATTGCATTTCCTAAATGCCCAATTCGCATTTAGGAAATGCTTGATACATGTGCTTAAGAAATCGCAAATAAGGATTCCTTATTTGCGATTTCCTATTTAGAGAATCGCAATGTGCGATTCTCTAAATGGGGTCGCAATTTTAAGGAATCGCTATTTTAGCGATTCCTTAAAATTGAACTGCAAATGCCTTTCATACATTCTGGAAGGCATTTTTGCATTCGCAAACGGCCAAATTTTGCAATTCGCACCATTTGCGAATGCAAAATCGCTTGATACATCTGGCCCTTGGTGTGCTATCAGCAAGCAAGTGGAGCTGGTGGAGCACCCACTGTAGGAAGTGGTGACAGGTCCTGAGACTGGAAGACAGCAGAGGCCCAGCTGGGGATGTCCTCACCAATGAGGGAGTGGATCCCATCAGACCTTGACTCCCCTAATAGCTCACTTTTTGGCGGTGACCTACCCTGAGGTGGATGGGTATTTGAGGGCAGCACATCAGCCACAAGGGGGTAAGTACTGACAGAACTCATGTACTTGCCTCTGAAAGTTTAGTGAATGATGTCTAAGTATTGCAGCTGTGACTATTTGGTAAGTATTACAGGTATGGTGACTACTAGGGAGACATGGTGCTACAGTTGCCAACATCCAAACACAGATGTGGCCATTGTATTATGCATAGGAACATGTTAATCACCTTTCTCAACCAAATAGTATGACTGCATGTGGAGATGCACATGTGAATGTGTCATATGTGCGACTCTACTCAACCATACATACTTGTAACCTGCTGTGTCATCCTTTCCACTTAGAGTTCCCAAATCCATTTACCCAGATGGTAAGTTGTATAGCTCTTTGGTCTCTGACCACTCCTATTCCAGTGGATCTAGCTCTATGTGTAATATTGGGTCTGACAGATCAGTCATCCCAATCAGGCTTTTGGTATGGCCAACTTACTACACTCCCTATGAGGTTTGAGGAGATGTCCCAATTGTTATGTCAGATTCATACATTAGGAAATGTGAAGTTTCATCAGGGTGGACATCCTACATTGTGAAATTCATGTTGACAATAATACATTGACATTTCATGACATTACATTGACATGTGTACAAATACCTTTTAGCCTAATGTATTTGGTGTCGAGAAGGTAAGTGGCTAGGCTACTGATCCCTTGGCCCATGAATATTGTCCATGCCACATAGGGCAATACCATTCCTGTATGAGTGCAACAAATGCTCTTTGCTGCCTACATCATGTGCAAATTGAAACTTCATGCCTGATTTATTGTTGAAACCTCTTCTTTGCCAGACTTACCTTTGCAAATCTGAAGCTGTTTGGACTGTTTTGGTAATGGCTCTGCTCATTTCTGCCTACTTAATGGTGTAGCACGTGCTCCATTTCACATACACATGTTGGTGTCATGGGATATGTTGTCATTCAATATGCTTGATTCTAGGTGTGTGTATGTATGATGTATGGGTACATTAGTAATCAGTTGTGTAAGTGTTAGTTCTAGACTAAGGTAATAGGAATGACATATCTGGGCAGTTAGTGATGTAGGTGTTTAAATGTTGTCATGTAAAGGCTTCTAATCAGCATGTATGGTGGAATGCTATGGGCCCTTCATGCACATTGTTTGGTGTCCATTGAATTGTTGGTGTTACTATGCTCCTTGTAGTTGTCTGAGGGTGTATCCTATGTGCTAAGTAGGCCCCTATAGCAGGACATAGAATTGTTGTCTATGTTACAATGAGTTGGATAAGTGGGACCATATACTCCTAATGAATCTTTTTCTATTATTTAGATAGATGTTTCAATGACATGCTACATCATTTTGTGATGCACACTGTATGGGTATGCCATATGTAGTGTCTTCTTCTGTGGAGCTAGCCATTTTGTAAGTTATGTACAGAATGATAAGTTTGGCATGACATTGGAAAGCAACATGCTGTGTCGTTTTTGAAGTGAGATGAGTTTACTTTCATGGAACATGACTACTGGTGATGGACTGGGCAGCTGTGGAGTATGGGGAGGCATGATATTGTTTTGTCAATCAACTGCATTTCCTTAAACTGATTTGATGATGACAGTGATGATCTGTATGTGGATAGATTTTAGATGTAGCCAATCCATCTTGTGCATGATGCTTTTCAGTTGCAGCTGAATTGTTGGGAAGGGTGTTGTAGTGGTCAAATGGTTGGCTTATGTTGTGGATGAGACTGTGGTCAAATGGGAATTTTGGAAGTATCTTCTGGTGACATGATGTAGGCTCTGAATGATTTCTAACTGGGGCTTTATTTGACATAGATGTGTTGTTACTGTTGTGCATGTTGTAATGTATGTGTGTGAGAAGAATGTGATGACCCTCTCTCTCTCTCTTTCTGTGCATCAGCATTGGCAAGTGAAAGAGACGGGTCACTGCCCCGTGGGGAAGCTGCTGGCCATGGAACCCGGATTGCTGAGACCACCAACACTGAGGGACCCAGTGGCCCAGAGAGTGAGGGGAGTGCCATGCGGGAGACTGGATCCACATCTTCATCATCGGAATCCTCCTTTAGTGGACACTCCCTGGTGGTGAGGGACCCATCTGGGACCACCCCAGCACCATCTCTGTCCACCATCCCCCTTACTACTACCGGCCTCCATGTAGCTCCCCACCCAGTTGGCTGTACCCACTCACCCAAGAGGGTGGGTGTCTCCTTTGCCACAGGCACCTCTGCCCCTGCCCCTGTCAGCACTGCTGTCCTCAGTGAGGAGGCTATTGACTTCTTGAGGTCCATCTCTGTGGGTCAGTCGATTATCGTGAGTACCATCCAGGGTCTGGCAACTCAGATACAACAGAGCAATGCAGGACATTCATGGTGTACTGGATGGACTACAGAGATCCTTCAGGCTCTGGCCTCCACACTGACGGCAGCCAGTCACCCTTTGTATTCCACCCCCCACCTTCATCTTCCCAATTCCAAACCCCTCTTCCCTGACCCAGCCAAAGCACACAGACAGACACGCATGCATCCACCTCAACATCCAAGGGAAGTCTCAGACAAACACAAGCATCACAAGACACACAACTGACAACATACACCTGCATACACATCAACAGTCAGAGCCTGCCATGACGCCCCCACCACACCAAGCATCACAGATACAACACCTGACACACCTGCAGAAACCACGCCAGCATTCATAGATCCAGCCACTGCACCTATCTCACCCACAGGCAGCACAACAGCAGGCCCTCAAACATCCACCGCAGTCAACACATCTGCAGACAACACGACCGCAGACACGCCTACATCCAGCACATCCACCATGCCTGTAGTCACCACCATAACAGAAACTCACCCACCCACCATAGCATCTCCGTGCACCTCCATCCCCTCCCCAATACACATAAATGGCCACACTCACCCACCCATCAGACACCCACCACCCACAAGCATACCTCCCACAAACATGCACCCAAGATATCCACACCAACACCTCTTACAACCACTCCCTCTCCATCCACACCCAAACCCTTTTGCTATCACCGTCCCAGTGTGCTAAGAAAGCTTTCCTTTCATAGCTTCCCCTTTCCCTACTCCTCTCCCACTCTGTGATTCCCCAAAACATTCAGTGCCCCTCCTCAAGTCCGACCCTTTCACCTCCAAGACCTCCCCTGCAAGTTCCCATGCCCATCCCCCTGCCAAGAAGTCCTCCCCTCCACCTAAAAGCCAGCCGTCCCCTAAACCTAAGTCCAGGCCCAACCCCCTCCCAAGTCTGATCCCAAAGGCCCCTCTCCAAAACACAACCCCCCCCCAGATAACCATGGAGGTGCCTGTCTGCCCGATTGATGCCCCTTCCTGTGGAGGTTACTTTGCAGTCAGGAGTGACATTTGGGGCATAGGTCTGTGCACTGTGTGCATGCAGAATATCTGCATTGTGGACTGGCCTATGGCCTTTGTTATATATGTATATATATATTTACATTAATTACTTGAACTAACCAATGGTTGGTTTTCTGGTTACATATTTGTCATGCATTTCTTTCCTTAGTATGGAGTTGTTCCTGGCTGACATTTGTTGTGTGTATGTATGTATGTGTGTGTGTGTATGTTCTGCTTGGCCTACATGTGTTGTTTGTACAGCGGTGTTTTTGTCTGAAAGTGGTTGGGTATGTGTTGTGTCATGGACATTTGTGTGTTGAAGGGATTAGTTATGTTGGTATTGTGTGTTGTTGGTGTGCTGATGTGTTTGTTGGTGTGTTGTGTGGCTTTGAGTGCATTGAGTCTGTGAGCGTTATGTGCATGGAATGCTGGACACAGAGTTCTTTGTAGGTCTAATGTTAAGTAGTTTGATTGTGTATTTGTTTGTGTGTTTTGCGTGCTAGTGTTATGTTGTGAAGTCTGTGTGATATGTTCCTGGGTAGTGTCCCCTAAGTGTCCCTGCTAAGAGGTTGTAGTTGGTGAGGATGTGTTTTTTTTTTGTGACTTGTTGTGGTGTTGTGTGGGAGTGGGCGAGTGGGCGAGTGCGGACCTGTGCGGTGTCTACGTGTGTACCTCTTTCTGTTTGTGATGTTTGTGTGTGTGTGGTGGCCGTGGCATGTTTGTTGTTTATATGCCAGTGCATGTGTGGCTGTCTGTGAGTGTGCGTGTTGTTGTGGAGTTAAGTGTGAGTATCAATATACAACGATAACAGGTAAGAGTGTGTACTTATGGTTGCTGTCGTCGTCGCAGATTCTGTAGTCACTGGGAGAGCAGGAGCAGCAGGAAGACGTGTAGGTTCCCTGGCAGCTCTGGATGAGTAAGGCTTCCTGAAGGTGAGTGTCTCCTTCTATACAGTTGGTTTCCGCCTGGGTTTCCGTGGTGGTGCAACTGCGGCGGAACCTTGGCGGTGTGCCACCTTGTAATCTGTCCTTCAGAAACATGGTCTTCGCCGGCCTGCAGGTGATTACCATTGTGACTACCATCGTCCATGGCGACTTGACCTCATTGGCAGTGCGGGCGGAGCTTTCGATGTATTCTGTTGGGAATACTGCCATGGTCATAATATGTCGGTCTTCTCTGCCAGCCTGTTGGCAGTACGACCGCCACCTCCAACATGGCGGTCTGTGTTCGTAAGGTGTTTAAAAAGTTAATTATTTTGTATAATATTCTGATTCCTTACACTTATGCCCACTAACAATCTGCAGTCCTCTCCTTTTCCACAGCCCTTTAAGCAGGGTACAAGTCCTAAACATGCATTTGCAATGCAATAGGTCTTGCATTTGCTTGAGTTAGAGCTATTGGCATTGCGAATTACTAACTGGACATTTCTTGCCATATAAATTCGTCAATGCTGCCTCATAATTTGGCCTTTTCCTGCCATTCCAGTTGCCCTGCATATAACTAAAGCACTACCATTTACCTTCTTCCTCTATCTGCAGCAAAAAATGAAAATGTTGCCATTTTGCATCCTAATTTAAATCTGCCATGCTTATTCAAATAGATTTCCACTTTCACCCCCCGACCATCAGAGCTGCTGGCTGGCTAACACAATTCCCCCCCCCCCAAAAGAAGAGACAAAACACCCACTGAGGAGTAACAAGAGAAATAAACTAAAAGGGTCACCTACACATATCAAGAGTGTTCAAACAGTCAGAGTGTAATAAGAATATTAAGTTGGCCTAAATCATGGTCATAACTGCAATAAGGACAGATTGATAAAACACACACAATTATTATATAAAGCCAATAAAAACCTTTTTCAGAAATAAACCTTTGACATTAGACTGTAATTATAAATTAAGCACTGCAAGCTAAAGGGGTTAAAAGTGATTGTACATATATTAAAAATGCCTGAGATGGCTTTAGAATAATGGTGTCTCAGTATTCACACTGAACTGCAACAGCTGCATGTTGGAAAAGAAAGCTTTAGGCATCAGCACGTGATTATTTACAAATTAAGCACTGCGGTAAAGGGGTTAAAAGTGGCTATACATATATTAAAAATGGCTGAAATGGCTTTAGAAAACATTGCCTCAGTATTCACATTGAACTGTAGCAACAGCGAGTTGCGAAGGAAAGAATTAGGCACCGGAACTTGGTTGTTTACACAATAAGCACTGCGAGCTAAAGGGGTTAAAAATGGCTTTACATATATTAAAAATGCCCAAGATGGTTTTAGAATAATGGTGCCTCAGTATTCACATAGCACTGTAACAGCCATGCGCTGCAAAGGAAAGCTTTAGACACCGGCACAAGATTATTTACAAATTACGCAATGCGCTACAGGGGTTCAAAGTGGCTGTACATATATTAAAAATGGCTGTGATGGCTTTAGAATAACATTGCCTCAGCATTCACATTGAACTGTAGCAACAGCGAGTTGCAAAGGAAAGATTTAGGCACCGGCACTTGGTTGTTTACACAATAAGCACTGCGAGCTAAAGGGGTTAAAAGTGGCTCTACATATATAAAAAATGCCCGAGATGGTTTTAGAATAATGGTGCCTCAGTATTCACATAGCACTGTAACAGCCATGTGCTGCAAAGGAAAGCTTTAGACACTGGCACATGATTATTTAAAAATTAAGCACCGCAAAAGTGAGATAAAGGGGTGAAAAATGGCTGTACATATATGAAAAGTGCCCGAGATGGCTTTAGAATAATGGTGCCTTAGTATTCACATTGAACTGCAACAGCCACATGTTGCAAAGGAAAGCGTTAGGCACCGGCACATGATTATTTACAAATTAAGCAATGCACTACGGGGGTTCAAAGTGGCTGTATATGTATTAAAAATGCGGAGATGGCATTAGAATAACACTGCCCCAATATTCACATTGAACTATAGCAACCACGAGTTGCAAAGGAAAGCTTTAGGCACCAGCACTTGATAGTTTACAAACTAAGCACTGCAAGCTAAAGGAGATAAAAGTAGCTGTATATATATTAAAAATTCCTGAGAAGGCTTACAAATAATGGTGCCTTAGTATTCACATTAAACTGCAAATGCTGCGTGTTGCAAAGGAAAGCTTTAGACAATGGCACGTGATTATTTACAAATTAAGCACTCCGCTAAAGAGGTTAAAAGTGGCTGTACATATATATTTAAAATGCCAGAGATGGCTTTGGAATAAGGGTGCCTCAGTATTCACATTGAACTGCAACATCTGTGGATTGCAAAGGCAAGCTTTAGGGACCGGCATGTGATTATTTATAAATTAAGCTCTACTGTCACATATTAAGGACTAAGATAAAAAACAAATCCTACAATTATTGGTAATAATTTGAATTATAATAAAAATATAATAAATTAACACTGTTGAAATCTTTTTAAGTAGAACTAAATTAATTAAATTTATTTTGTGTAAATGTGTTAATTCAAAATCGCTGTTAAAACAAGCTTTACCATACCACTATCACAAATTACTCACCAACTGAAAAACTAACTATGCTGCCACAAAACACCAGCCCAATAGACCATAAAGCGCTTTAATGTAGCAGCATTTTCTTGCGCGTACAAAATAATCTCAAAAGAAAGCACTGCTACATTATAGCGATTTATTACGTTTGGTGCAATACAGCATTATGGCCCTCATTACGACCCTGGCGGTGAGTGATAAAGTGGCCGTAATACCACCAACAGGCTGGTGGTAAGTACCGTCAAATCATGACCATGGCAATGATAACTCCCATAGACAGCCAATGTACCATTCCAGCCGCCACGGCGGTAGCCACCTTCAGCCAGACGGGAGACAAAATACCGTTCACCATATTATGACACTGTAAACCGTCACCTTTTCCAGGGCGGTACCAATGCCATCAAAAGCCTGGGGGAAACAGAGCTCAGAAGTGAAAGGACTCACCATTGGAGACTCAGGGAAGAACCACGCCGCCATGGAACCTGAACTGCAAGCCTTCCTGATGATCTTCTACCTCATGCTCCACTTGGAACACCAATGCTGACGAAGACGGTGAGTACTGCCACATAGCACACAAGGGAGGGTGGGAGGAAAACGATAGTGACACACGCACAACACACACCCGACACACACACACCATACACACAACCAGCTACACACGTAAACCAATGGTACACAGCAGAATGAAACACGGCCCATGATGCTGGAGTAATGACAATATATTAGCATAGCAAAGTCCACCACACAAACCAAATATATACAAATGTCCATAAAGGGCCAATGCCCAGTGCAATGACATGGGGGCACACACGGCCACAGGGCATAGTCCAAGGCACAACCTGTTTCCTGACACAGCCAGAGAGAAAACTGCAGGGGCATCATTTTGCAAGTGGGAAGGGACCTCAGGGTGATGGCGGTGGACACCTCGGCCGAATATGGGAACGTCCCCACTGGTTCTGGATGGGACAACATGCCCATTGCTTTGTCCTGGGGAGTGCAAGGCCCCAGTTTAGTGAGTGGGTGACTTGCCCACTGGTTTTGGATGGGGCAACATGCCCATTGCTTTGTTTTGGGGAGGGCAAGGCAACAGTCTCTGGAGTGGGTTACTTGCCCACTGGTTCTGGAGGGGGCCAACTCCCACAGCAGCCCCTGGAGTGTGGCCTACTTGGCGTCTGCTGGCTGTGAGGGCTGCACTGTGGTGGTGGTTGGAGGAGTCTCCTGGGCAGCCCTGCACTGTCCGATGGCTGCATTGTGGCGGGGGTTGGAGGAGCCTACTGGGCAGCCCCTGCACTGTCCCATGGCTGCATTGTGGTGGTGGTTTGAGGAGCGTCCTGGGCAGCCCCTGCACTGTCCGATGGCTGCGTTGGGGTGGTGGATTGAGGAGCCTCCTTGGCAGCCCGTGGTAGTTTGAGGAGCCTCCTGGGCAGCCCCTGCATTGTCCAATGGCTGCATTGTGGTGGTTGTTTGAGGAGCGTCCTGGGCAAACCCTGCACTGTCCGATGGCTGCATAGTGGTGGTGGTTTGAGGAGCCTCCTGGGCAGCCTCTGCACTCCCATATTGGCTGCACTTCCACAGCTGGCGGTCGGGCCCCATGACAGCTGGTGATGGTGGCGGTGTTAGCCTGACAGCTTCTGCTGGCATAGAGTACCTCATCTCCTCCTGTCTGTAGGTCGTGGATCCCTTACCCTTCCTGGCAGAGGTGGATGGGCTCTTCCCCCTCTCTGCCTGGTGGTGGTAACTCCTTCCCCTTCTGCACAGCTGGGGCAGGCCCCTTCCCCTTCTTCAGAGGTGGTGCAGGACTCTTCATACTCTTCCCTGGTGGTTCAGGCCCCTTTCTCTTCTTCCTTGGTGGTGGTGGCTCCTTCCCCTTCTGTGGTGGAAGTCTGGTATCCTTACCACCACAAGTAGATGGTGCTACCACTGTCCCCATGGACTGTTTGGTTGAAGTGCTAGGCTGTGTTCTTGGTACCCTGCCCAGACGTGCAGGATGGGGGGGAGGCGTAGGGAAGAGGTCAGTTTGGAAAGGAAAAGCTTTTTAGGGATGTTGGGGCGGGAGGAGGGAGGAGTAATGGGAGTGGAGGATGAGGGAGTGGTTGTTTGAGATGTATGTCTGCTGGACTTGGGTGCAGGTGCATGTGCAGTATTGCGTTTATGTCCTTTAGGAGGGGGGACAGACACGGTGGGAGAGGACACAAGGGATGCAAGCATGGTTGTTGTGAGGTGTCTGCCAGATGTAGTGCATCCAGGTGTGAGTGTGGACGTGACTGGGAGGGAGGTGGAGGAGGAGGAGGAGGGGAAGACAGTGGAGGCTCTGGATGTTGTCGAGTCTGCAACTGTATGGTGTTTGTGTGAGTGCCTGTGGGATGAAGTGTATGTGTGCCTAGGATAGGTTGGGTTTGAGGGGAGTGGGACTAGGAAGTGGTAGTTGGATGGGGGACGGTAGAAACAGGGACAATGGCTGCCATCAGAGAGGAAGCTAGAGCCTGAATCGATCTCTGTTGGGCTGCCAATCCACTGTGAATGCCCTCCAGGAATGCATTGCTGCATCTGGGATGCCAGCCCCTGGATTGCATTCACAATGGTTGACTGCCCTACAGACATGGATCTCAGGAGGTCAATAGCATCCTCACTCAGGGCAGGGCCTGAGGTGCCTAGGGCGAAGGATATGCCTACCCTCCTGGGTGAGTGGGCACGAGCAACTCGCTGAGGGGCTACTGAGAGAGCAGTGCTGGTACGGTGGGTGGCGGCTGTACCTGCAGCTGGGGTGGTCACATAGGTGTCAGCCACCACCAGGGAGCTCCCATCATAGGAGGTGTCAGAGTCTGTATTGTCTCCTCCAGTCTCCGCTGTGGTGCTCCCCTCGCCCTCTGTCCCACTGGTTCCCCTAGCATTGGTGGACTCTGCCTCCTGGGTCATGTGGGGTGCAGCTCCCTCTGTTGCCAGTGCTCCTGCTCCTCCACCAGATGATGCTAATGCACATAAGGACAGGATGACAAAACAAGAAAGGAGGGGAGAGAGACAAAGGATGCACTGGGTCAAGGACTGCACCAACACCACCGTTGGCATACACAGCACCGTTACACACAGGGAACAGGCCTACGCAATATGCAGTGCACCACCAATGACATGCCTTGTTACCAAGGCATGATGACGAGCACACACCGCCAAATGCAGCACACGTGGGACCCACGATGCTCTGCCTGAAAGACACTACTAACAAGCTAGGTGACCTGTATTTGCCATGCAACCATTGCCCTTCAGAGGATCCACGCTGCAATGTCTGGCCTGGACTTAGGAGCACCCACTAACACACAACCACCACCTGGATTCCACCTACCAGCCAAAATATGTAATGATACCCACTGTACTCAACCCCTTTTGGCTGCTGTGATTCCCTTAAGTGCCCATCCAGCTCAGAGTACCCCACAGCCAGTATGTAGGCCATTAGGGGGTCAGTGTCCAAAGGGCACCCCTTCCTCGTTGGGAGGCAATCCCCAGCTGGGCCTCCATAGTCTTCCGTGCCCAGAGTCTCAGGTTCTCCCACCGTTTCCATCAGTGGGTGCTGCACCTGCCATAGACCCCCAGGGTCCGCACCTCCTTGGCGATGGCATGCCACATTCCCTTCTTTTGAAGGGCGCTGACCTGCAGAGGCAATACAGACAGGAAAACACCATTTAACGAACAGTCCAGTCTGTCACACACATGACCCACCATACCTGTTTCCATCACCATTGGCACACACATTGCCCAGCACACAACATTCACACCACCAACAGATAATCCCCCCTTACACAATGCCTTCACACACATATCCCTGCATCCATGCCACATGCATTGTGCCCACAGTGTAGTCACCTGTTGGTCTGGAGGTCTATATAGCAGTCCGTACTGGGGTAGGACCCCATCCACCAGTTGCTCCAACTCCTCTGAAGTGAAGGCTGGGGCCCTTTCCCCAGTCACAGAGGCCAAGGTAGGTTCCAGACACAGGTCACAGCAGCACATACAGTGTAGGTCTTCTCCTGTTGATGGTCAGGAAACAAGTGTTGAATGATTTAGAAAATGGCGTTCATGTCCGCGGCGCTGTACACCGCCACCGCTGACGTAGATCTGCATTGGCCGCTGTACTCCATAGGGCCCAATATTATCCAATGAGGAATTGCACAGCGGTTCAGGACCGCCTACCGCCACAAAGCCCAACGTCAGTGGAATTACCTCACTTCCACCTGTCCCTCCACACAGGACAGGCATTCGCCATTTCAGGGGGGATGAATAATAGCCTATCGATAATTGCTGAGTCACAGGATAAATAATCACATACTTAGATACATACCACTGCGGATGAATATGAGATGGAGACATACCCCTGTGTACAGACCCCTGGTGGACTTAGCTACACTGGAGGACAGGCACATTATACTCACCTATGGACTAGACAGGGCCACAATCACAGAACTGTGTGCTCAGTTGGAGTCTGACCTGACATCAGCTATCTGTCATCCCACTGGGATCCCCCATCTTGTGCAAGTTCTATCAGTTCTCTATGTCCTGGTAATTGGTTCTTTCCAAGTGACTGTGGGCTTGGCAGCAGGAATGTCACAGCCAATGTTCTCAATCGTGCTGTCAAGAATGATGTCTGCCCTGGTAAAACACATGTGCTGCTGCATTACTTTCCCCCAGGTGAAAGATTTGGCCACAGTGAAGGCTGGATTCTGTGCAATGGGACATATCCCGAATATTATTGGTGTGATTGACGGGACACATATTGTGTTTGTCCCCCCCACCAGAATTAACAAGGGTACAGGAATCATAAAACCTTCCACTCCATGAATGTGCAGATGGTGTGCCTGGCGGACCAGTACATCTCCCATGTCAATGCTAAATATCCTTGGTCGGTGCATGATGCCTTTGTCCTGTGGAATAGCAGCATACCAAATGTGATGGGCCAACTACGGAGGCACAGGGTGTGGCTTATAGTGAGCTTTGGTCCCCACCCGGTGTATGTTTGTGTATGCCTCTGATGTTAACCTCATAGGATAGTGCGTGGCTAAATGTTGTCCCTCAATACCTGCAGGTGACTCTGGCTACCCAAACCTATTGTGGCTTCTGACCCCTGTGAGGAATGCCAGGACAATGGCCGAAGAACGTTATAATGAGGCACATGGGTGAACCAGAAGGGTCATTGTCAGGACCTTCGGCCTCCTGAAGGCCAGGTTCAGGTGCCTCCATGTGACAGGTGGATCCCTGTGCTACTCACCTGAGAAGGTCTTCCAGATAGTAATGGCATGCTGCATGTTGCACAACCTGGCCCTCAGATGCCATGTACCTTTTCTGCAGGAGGAGGATACGGAAGAAGCCTCTGTGGCAGCAGTGGACCCTGAGTACAGTAAGGATGAGAATGCAGAAGATGAGGATATGGACAACAGAACATCAATTATTCGTCAGCATTTCCAATGACACACAGATGAGACAGTGCAACTTCACATTTCTATGACTATTGGTGTATTCTGTGTGGCTGTGGCATGATGGCATTACCCACTTTTTACCTCTACTTACTATCACCTATGGATGGTCATTTTACAGATGTTGGTGATATGACAACAATGTCCTAATGCGATAACCACAGCCAGCTACAGGTCAATCTTTCTATGCTCTCACTATGCATAGTTCATTTGCAATGGATGTAGCTGTTTCCATCAATACAAATTTTCAATACATGAAATACTAGTGGACAAGTTTTTTCCAAGGGTGTTTATTGTAGTGCTAAGAAATTGAGGGGAAAGTGCAATTGAATGGGGTGATGGTGGAGGAAAGTCTGGGGTATTGTTCCAGTCTGTTTGTAGCACAGGTGCAGTGTCCAACGGGCCATAGGAAGGGGAGCAATGGCAGTTCAAGGTGGACAAGTTGACTGAGTGGGACCCAATACATGAAATACTAGTGGACAAGTTTTTTCCAAGGGTGTTTATTGTAGTGCTAAGAAATTGAGGGGAAAGTGCAATTGAATGGGGTGATGGTGGAGGAAAGTCTGGGGTATTGTTCCAGTCTGTTTATAGCACAGGTGCAGTGTCCAACGGGCCATAGGAGGGGGAGCAATGGCAGTTCAAGGTGGACAAGGTGACTGAGTGGGACCCAAAGGGGAGTCTCAATACCTGGCGGTGGTCTTGGCAAGTGTCTCTGGCTTCTGTCTTGGTCGCAGGGAACTTTTGCAGGGTGGTTCACCTTCTTCAGGGGGAGGGGTGCTGGTGGCTTGTGGGTCCTGTGGCGGGGCATCCTGCCCACTACGGGCAGCGGAAGTGGAGGGCTGATCAATGGACAGGCTAGTGGTAGGGGCCCGCTGGTGTGCTGTTGCCTCCCTCATGATGTTGGCCATGTCTGCCAGCACCTCTGCTATAGAGATCAGGGTGGTGTTAATGGACTGAAAGTCCTCCCTGATCCCCTGATACTGTCTTTCCTGCAGCCGCCTGTTCTCCTGCACATTGTCTATGATCTGACCCATCGTGTCTTGGGAATGTTGGTAGGCTCCCAGGATCTCAAAGAGTGCCTCCTGAAGAGTCGGTTCCCTTGTCCTGTCCTCCCCCTGGCGCACAGCAGTCTTCCCAGTTTCCCTTTTAGCCTGTTCCCCTGTCCCCTGAATGGTGTGCCCACTGCCACTGACTCCACGTCTCTGATTGTCTTAGGGGAAAGGTGTGGCCTGGGGTCCCTGTAAAGTTGGGTACACTGCTGATTGACATGTCCTGGGGACAGAGGTTTGGGTATGCTGGGTGGGTACTGGGTGTTGGATCCTGATGGAGGAGGCTCTGTGGTGGTCTGTGATTGTGCTTGAGTGAACAACTGTCCAGTGGTCACTGAAGGCCAGGTAGGTCCTCCAGATCCAGAAGTCAAGAATTACTGTCATCCTTGGGGGCCTCTTCTGTTGAGGGGACTGGATAGTGGTGGCACCTCCTCTCCACTGACATTGGCTTGGGTACGTGTGGGGATGTATGTGATGTATTATACTCCTATTGTATGACATTTGTAGATCCCTAGCTTCCTCTCTAAGGTTGGTGTTGCCCTGCCAGCTTTTGCTTGTGTTTGGTGATGCACTGTGGGATTGTTAGTTTCCCTATGCTGTGCATGCTTTGGTGCTGGGTGTACATGCAGGACTGGGAGGGGTGCCCAAGCATTGATATGGCATGCTGGGCTTGGCATTGGGGTTTGGGAGATGTGTAGGTGCAGTGTGCGGGTTGGAGTGGAGTGATAGAAGTGAGGGTGTGGGTGTGAGATGGCATGCAGGTTTTGGGGAGGTGATAAGTAGTAAATGTTGATTTACCAGTATCCAGTCCTCTGGCAACTCCAGTGAGTCCCTCAGGATACAGTAATGCCAGTACTTGCTCCTCCCATGCTGTGAGCTGTGGGGAAGGAGGTGGGGGTCCACCGCCAGTCCTCTGTATGGCAAGCTGATGCCTTGCTGCTATGGAACGTACCTTCCCCTGTAGGTCATTCCTCCTCTTCCATGATGTCGTCCCTTGTTCTTGGGTACTGTCCCATGGCGTTGACCCTGTCCACGATTCTCCGCCATAGCTCCATGTTCCTGTCAATGGATATCTGCTGTACCTGTGCTCCAAATAGCTGTGGTTCTACCCTGACAATTTTCTCCACCATGACTCTTAACTCTTCCTCAGTGAAATGGGGGTGCCTTTGTGGTGCCATGGGTGTTGTGTGACATGTGTTGGTGAGGGTGTGTTAGGTAATGTGGTGGGGTGTGTGATGTGGAAAGCGTGAGGGGAGTTTGGGTGTAAGTGTGTGTGTTTAGTTGTCTCTGTGCTCTTCTTCTCAGTCTCCTGGTGGCAAATGGTGTTAGTAAAGGGTTGTGTGTAATGTGGCTGTGTGTTTTATAGTGGTGTGGGTGTGGTATGTGTATGGGTGTCAGGTGTGTGTATTTGGTATTGGCCAATGTTATGTTGTTTTGTATGTGGGTGTCCATTCTGTGTACGGTGGTATGCACCGCCAATGGTTTACCGCTGTTGAATGCTGACTGTGATGATTTGTGGGTCATAATTGGTGGACGTTGCTTTGTTGGTGTAACTGTATGGGTTTTAGGACCGCCACTTTATCGCTGACCTTTGGTGTGGTGGATTTGTGTATGTGGCTGTATTCTGTCAGATTGGTGTGTGTGTGTCATAATATGGTGAATGGATATCCGCCACCGCTGCGGTATGTTGTCGGCCTTCAGCATGGCAGTAAGCAGGATTACCACCAATGTCTTAGTGAGGGCCTATATTTGCTGTTTGATGTCACATTCCTCGTAAATGTATTTTTAAAAGCAACCTTTTAAGTGTTTATCTGCTTATTTTGTCACCACGCAGCTCCAATTACCTTATAAATAAATAAAAAAATTGTTTAAAATGTATGAAACCCCTTCGCTGCCAGGCCTTTATCCCCCTCAGGTGTCAGGCCATTTTTTGGCTATTTGGGTCAGTTTGCGCTTAGGCCCTCATAACTTTTTGTCCACATAAGCTACCCACGCCAAATTTTCATCCTTGTTTTCCAACATGCAAGGGATTCCAGACCTACCTAGAGTTTGTGGGTTCCCTTGGTGGACACCAAGAAATTAGCCAAAATAAAGCAAACATTTCATTTTTTTAAAACACAATGGGAAAAAAGGGCTTCAGAAAAAGGCTTTTGTTTTTTCCCCCCTGAAAATGGCATCAACAAAGGGTTTGATGTGCTAAAATCAGCATATTCCTAGCTTTCAGGAACAGGCAGATTTGAATCAGAAAACCAAATTTTTCAAAACAATTTTGGCATTTTACTATGACATACCCCATTTTTACTATTTTTTGTTCTTTTAGTCTCCTTCAAGTTAGTGGCAGAAATGGGTGTAAAACCAATGCTGGACCCTGGACAGCTAAACATTTCTGAAAAATAGACACAAATTTGAATTAATCAAGTGGTCATTTGTGTAGATCCTACAAGGTTTTCCTACAGAAAATTACAGCTGAAATAAAAACAATTTTAAAAATGAGGTGAAATAAACAGCCATTTTTCTCCATGTTTTACACTGTAACTTTTTCCTTTAATGTCAGACTTTCTAAAGCAATATACTGTTACGTCTGCTGGACTCTTCTGTTTGCGGGGATATATAGGGCTTGTAGGTTCAACAAGAACCCTAGGTACCCAGAGTCAATAAAGGAGCTGCACCTTGCAAAGGGTTTTCATTGTATTCCCGGGATAGAGCAATTCATTTGGTGAAATATAAAGAATGAAAAAAAGGTACCAAGGAAACCCTTGTATTTCCAAAATGGGCACAAGATAAGGTGTTTAGAAGCAGTGGTTATTTGCACATCTTTGATTACCGGGGAGCCCATACTAGCATGTTAATTACAGGGCATTTCTCAAATAGATGTCTTTTTTTACACACTGTCTTACATTTGGAAGGAAAAAAATGTAGAGCAAGACTAGGGGCAATAAAACTTGTTGTTCTATTCTGTGTTCCTCCAAGTCTCCCGATACAAATGGTGCCTCACTTGTGTGGGTAGGCCTAGTGCCCGTGACAGGAAACGCAACATGGACACATCACATTTTCCCAAAGAAAACTGAGCTGTTTTTTGCAAAGTACCTAGCTGTGGATTTTGGTCTCTAGCTCAGCCAGCACCTAGGGAAACCTACCAATCCTGTGCATTTTTTAAAACTAGACACCTAGGGGAATCCAGGATGTTGTGACTTGTGGGGCTCTTACCAGGTTCTATTACCCAGAATCCTTTGCAAACCTCAAAATGTGGCAAAGAAAACACTTTGTCCTCAAATTTCATTGATGGAAAGTTCTGGAATCTGAGGGGAGCCACAAACTTCCTTCTACCCAGTGTTCCCCCAAGTCTCCTGAAAGAAATGGTACCCCACTTGTGGGGGGAGGCCTAGTGCACGCAAAAGGAAATGCCCCAAACCACAACGTGGATACTTCATATTTTCCTAAAGAAAACTGACCTATTTTTTGCATAGTGCCTAGCTGTGGATTTTGGCCTTTAGCTCAGCTGGCACCCGGGGAAACATAGTAAACCTATATATTGTTTAAAACTAGACACCTAGGGGAATCTATAATGGGGTGACTTGTGGGGCTCTCACCAAGTTCTATTATCCAGAATCATTTGCAAACCACAAAATGTGGCAAAAAAACACTTTTTCCTCACATTTTGATGATGGAAAGTTCTGGAATCTAAGAGGAGCCACACATTTCCTTCCACCCAGCATTACCCCAAGTCTCCAGATAAAAATGGTACCTCACTTGTGTGGGGAGGCCTAGTGCCTGTGACAGGAAATGCCCCAAAACACAACGTGGACACATCCCATTTTCCTACAGAAAACTGACCTGTTTTTTTGCAAAGTGCCTAGCTGTGGATTTTGGCCTCTAGCTCAGCTGGCAACCTGGGGAAACCTAGCAAACCTATACATTTTTTCAAAACTAGACACCTAGGGGATTCCAAAATGGGGTGACTTGTGGGACTCTCACCAGGTTCTATTACTCAGAATCCTCTGTGAACCTCAAAATGTGTCTAAAAACATTTTTCCTCACATTTTGGTGATGGGAAGTTCTGGAATCTAAGAGAAGCCTCAAATTCCCTTCAGCACAGCATTCCCCCAAGCCTCCAGATAAAAATGGTACCTAACTTGTGTGAGTAGGCCTAGTGCCAGTGACAGGAAATGCCCCAAAAAACAACATGTACACTTCAAAATGATCTATTACAAAACAACCTGTTTTTACAGTGGGGGGACCTGCGTTTTTGGTTCCAAGTGCGGCGGTCATCTAGGGTAACCTACCAAACCCAGACATTTTTTTAAACTAGACACCTGGAGGAGTTCAGGGAGGTGTTGCTTGCATGGATCCCCCTACATTTTCTAACCCAGACTCCTCTGAAAACCTCAAATATAGCTAAAGAAATCATATTTTCCACACTTTATTTGTAGGATCCCTGTGCCGGTACAACATTCCTACCACCTAATGTTCCCCTCGGTCTGCTGATAAAAATGATACCTCTGGGTGGCCCAGGTGCCTGCAAGAAGAAAAGACCAAAAATGTGTAGATATTAAGGGGATAGCACAGCGAGTTGATAAGCACATTTTGTTCTTTTATACATCTTTAGGCTGACTCTGCTTTGGGGACCCACAAAAGTGAGGTATCATTTTACGTGGGAGACTGAGGGAAATGCTAGGTGGTAGGAAATTTGTGCTGGTGCAGTGATCCTACAAAGAAAAGTGAGGAAAATATGTTTTTAAACAAATGTTGAGGTTTTCAGAAGAGTCTGGGTAATTAAATGTTGGGGGATCCATTCAAGCCACACATCCCTGGACTCCTCCAGGTGTCTAGTTTAAAAAAATGTCTGGGTTTGGTAGGTTTCCCTAGATGAAGACCACTCCCGGGACCAACAACTCAGGTGCCCTCCCTGAAACACAGGTAGTTTTGTAATAGATCATTTTGATGTGTCCACGTCCTTCTGTGATGTTCACACTAAAATTGTGAAAAGAAACAGACTTATTTTATGTTAAAAAGACCCATCACCCACCAACCCAGTTAGTGGCATGCTTCATCATCGGGGTCCCAACCCAGACACCTAGCATGTCACGGGTGTGCTGCAACGCCTGATTACGGCGGAGCAGGATGTCATTTTTATAACACATATTGGTTGGATTTAGCACAAGGGTGAGTGATGGTTCAGTACATCAAATTTTATTAACAAGAGATTTCACAAAAATGAAATACACTGTTAATAACTGAAAGGCCAAAGAACGGAACCAATGATGCACAGCTCGTGAGCTATAAAGCCGGGTCAAGGTTCCAACCGCTTTACAGTCCTTTCACACACCTTTCACACATGACATGCACAAGACCATTCACCCCTACAGCCGCGGCCCCAGCACATTACAATACTCACATCAGCAGACAGCGCTATTCAAGGGCCCATCACTTTCATACGCCCACATGCCTGATGCAGCAATCACACTAGCTGATGGAAGTGTGTGGACTGGCGTTTGTCTGGGAGTGTGTTGCAGTGGCCAACAGCAAGTCACTATTTACACCACCAACCAAGCGGCACTCCACCGCCAGCCAAGCTCCACTCCACTCACACCGCCAGCCAAGCACCACCCCAAGCACAGCGCCTGCCAAGCACCACTCCACACACCGCCAGCAAAGCGCCACTCCATGCACACAACCATCACTTTTTTTTAAAACAACAAAGAAACCACTACCTAATTATAGATAAGTACAAAACTATAAACACAAAAGCTCTAACTGAATACATGACAGTAATGCCAACCATGAAACTGAACAAATGAAATTATAAAACAGGCAGTTTATGCTCACCGTAGTTCCCAGTAATTCTTCTGTAAGTGGTAACTCCTGAAACAGCCAGCCACACACAGCCCGGGCTTTGAAGGACAGTCCGGGCAGTACATCAGGCTGTCCCTCCGGATACCTCTTCGGGCACAGACTCTACATTTCTTAGTGCGCAAGTCTTTTTTGGGAGTGGGAAGAATGTGATCAGGAAAGTGGCGATCTTTCATTCCAGCCACATCCTCCACCACTGCTACTCTAAAGGGACTCTTGCCTTTTCCACCACAATAAGGCTCTCTATCACTGACTCCTGAAATTTAACAAATGTCATCCTTGACTCAGGGGAACAATCCTTGAACACAACAAAAGCATTAAAAGTTGCCAAATGAAACAAATGGATGGCAAACTTTTTATACCACATGTAAGACTTACGAAAAGCAGTCAAAGGTTGCAACCTCTGATCTACACTATCAACTCCACTCATGTGCCTATTATAGTCCAAAATGCATCAAAGTTTGCACACTTCTGCAACCTGACCCCAAACAGTCACTGGGGAAGTACTCTCATCATGGATGGTAGCTAGCATGTACGCATCCCTCCTGTCTGCAAATGTCATAGTTAGCACCTCATTATTACGTAAGGCACTGCACTGTCCCTTCTTAAGTTGTTTACAGACAAGCTCCCTTGGAAAGCCTTTCTGGTTAGAACAGATTGTGCCACAAGCAACATGGTCCACTCTGAACAATTCCTTGAACAACTGCACTCCAGTGTAAAAGTTATCTAAGTACAAATGGGGACCTTTGCTAAACAGTTATCTACCAAGTTCCAACACAATTTTCTCACTAACTCTAAAAGTAGGTGGACCACCAGGGGGGTCAATACTGGAATCCCTACCAGTGTAGACCAGGACATTTTACACATATCCTGTACTATTTTCAGACAGCATATACATCTTAATTCCATACCTTGCCCTCTCGGGAATGTACTGCTTATAAAACCAAACACCCTTTGAACAGGACCAAAGACTCGTCCACACTTATTTCTTTGCCTGGAACATCCACCTCTGAAAAATGATCTCCAAAATGATCAAGGACAGGCCTAATCTTAAAAAGATGGTCACAATCAGGGTGATCTTGTGGCAAGGCTAAAGCATTGTCAACAAAATACAGCATCCGAAGAAGAAGCAAATAATGATTAGGGGGTCATGGTTGCAGCAAATATAGCCATCAAGGGACTACCAGACCAATAAGAAGCCAGTGACAGCTTCCTTATCAAATCCATCCAAAAAGTCAAACCCAGGAACTTTATCAACTCTTCCAGATTTGTGGGAGTCCACTGGGTAGCTCTAGTCTGAGGCCTAATTCTGGCAGCGTTGTCCCTCAAATACTGCTCTGCATACAAATGAGTCTGCTCAACAATCTCTTCCAAAAATACATCGTCCATAAACAACTGATAGAAATTGACAGGAAAAAAAGTTTTCCATATTCGCTCTCCAACCTGGGAGACCAGTAAAGGCAGGCCACTGTGGCTCCTCCATGTTTGAGGGAACCCGTGTGTCAGGTCTTCCAATAGGAAATCTTTCAGCCCCAGGCTGCTGCACTATTGGCACATCAGTGTCCTCCTCTAAAACAGGCCCTTCATCAGCACTGAGTGGCTTCCTCGTCAAAAGATTCCTCTTGGACAGAAAACTCACTGCCAGAATCACTCACTCCTCCTCTGCCTCAGATGCAGAGTCAATCTCATAATCATGGTCAGAAGGCGACTCAAAAAGCATGCCAGCAACCTGCTGAGCGGTCACTATGCGGCTAGCCATGATGCTTTCTAAGAAGTGTAACTTGGCAAATGCACCTACACCAACCAGCACTGTCTAAAATAAGTAATAAACACAGTGTGGCTTTATAACAGAGAGTTATGTACTCAACAACCATACCACTCACTTGCCTGCTAGGCTCACCAGCAACTACTCTGCAAAGACACAGCAATCACCAATGATATCCCACAAAAAAAAAAAAGAAAAGCAAATTAGACATATGACAACACAAATATTATTGTGCACAAATCTAAAGACAATTTCAAGGTGGACAGAAATGGCCAACAGTTCCGTGCCCCCTTTAGGGGGTGACACTTGCCAAAGGGGGCGCCCCCACCCAACAAAAAAAGGGGGGAAAAAATCCCTGGAGTCTTGGTGGCTTCTGTCCACCTTGGGGGCAGATGGTCCCACAAAAGATAGGCCAATTTGCCCCCAAGGGTGGCAGAAATAGTCATCTCTAATGTGCCCCGGGTTCCTAGTGGGTTTCAACCCCCCGGTGGGATAGATCGGCCAAAAAGAAGCCAATCTGCCCCCAGGAGGGTGCCGAAACACGGATTTAATAATGCCCTCAGGGGAGCGACCCTTGCCTAAGGGGTCCCTCCCCAAAAATAAACTAAAAAAACATCCCTGGTGCCTAGTTTGTGGAGCAGGAACCCATTGAAAACAGGTACGGGGGAAAGGAAAAACTCTTTAAATTACTCCCTGTGTCTGTTTTCCACCCTCCAACCACACCCCAGGGAGAAGGACTCACCTGTTTTGGGTCCTCTCTTTCCACGCACTGGAAGCAAATGGCTTCCAGTGCATCCCCGGAAGCATTTGATCCCCTTCCATCCCTGATGGGGGGATGTGAGCCAGGTGCAGGACAAGCTAGTCTCGTACCCGGCACACGGGAACTGTGGCCGAGGACGAGATCAGCTCGCTCCCAGGCACCCAGGGGGTTAAACACCACCACAACATGTAGTGCTTTATTACTTGCGCTACCACCTGGGCAAAACTAGTGTTTATATTCAGCAAGGTGAGTGCAAAACATGGATAAGTACATGTTCCAAAGTAACCTCAAAAGAAACAGCTGCTACATTATAGCGCTTTATTACAGTTGCTATATGTTATATTATAATTTTATAGTATGACACTGTAATAAAGGGCTATAATACTGCAGCACTTTCTTTTGAGATTGTCTTTGGAACATGTACTTGCCTCGATGTGCACTTATGTTGTTGGATAAAAACTGTGTTTTTTTTCCACATGGTAGCACAAGTGAAAAGCACATAAAGTGCTATAATATAGCAGAGCTTTCTTTTGTGTACAAAAGCAATCAAAAAAGAAAGCGCTACTACATTAAAGCTCTTTATTACAGTTGATACATTAGAACATTATATTTAGTCTGATGTCTAGTTCTGCGTAAATGTATTTTTAAAAGCAACCTTTTGTGTATTTATCTGCTTATTTAGTTACTACGCAGCTCCGTTTACCATATAAAAACACAAAAGTTGTTTTTTAACATGTATTTTAAAAAACAACTTTTTGTAAATCTATTTACACACAACTGCGACATAAACAAACAACAGTGACATAAACAAAAACAAAAAAAACACTACCTAAAAATAATGTAAAAACAACCAAAAACATGAGCGAAGATACAGGAGCAATCATATGCTTTTAAAAATGCATTTACATTCATCTGTGACAGAATCAACAAAAAACAGAAAATACAATGGAAGTAAACACTGTCAGCATGCAAATAGCTCCAATACTGCAGAGCACGATCGTGCTATGTAGGGGATAAAAGAAAAAGTAATCCAGAAACTATGCTGAAAACATGGAGCCACGTATATTTTCAGTAGTTGGTCGGTGCTCTCAAGGAGGGCAAAACACTGGGAAAAGCATGACGTTTGCATGCCTTTTGCAAATGAAATTAAGAGGATTTTAAAAGGCAAGCCCACAAATGAATGAAAGTGATGGGCGTGACATAGCGTGGTTAAAAGCATACATAGATACCAACATGTTGGAAAAGCAGCGCATGCGCGCTGCTATGCTCAATCTAAAAAAGAAGTGGGAGGACTGCCAAGTTAGGCAGCATGAAAGTGACATCACAGCACGGTGCGTGACATTGCACGTGGCATTGCAGGAAGTGACATCACTGGGAGTGGGATCAGAAGAAGTGACACCTCTAAAGACCTCACACATATGTTTAGTAGATCGATCATGAGTACATTTAGGAGCATTATGAGTATACATACTGTTAGAAATGAGGGCTCTTCTTGGCAGTCAGTTTATACCTTGTCCAATTAGGGACCCTCACTCTAGTCACGGTAAGGTACACTCCTAAGATAACCCATGCTCACCCCCTTGGTAGCTTGGCACGAGCAGTCAGGCTTATCTCAGTAGCAATGTGATAAGTATTTGTACCCACACACACTAACACAGTGAAAAAACTACAAATGGATGCCACACCAGTTTAGAAAAACTTACAATATTTAGCTAAATAAAACAAGACCAAAATGTCAAAAATCCAACATACACAAGCAAAGATATGCATTTTTAAAGATTAAATCCCAGTAAAGTGCTTCGAAGCACAATAGCTCAAACTGGGGCTTTCACAATGTTGTTGAACGAGTCGTTCCCAACAGTACAATGCCACTCGTGAGGGAGCACGGCATCAGTCTTGGAGTCACAGTGACCCCAGATACAGTACCTTTGAAAACAAAACCAAGATGTTAAACGGAGTCAGGGAGGTGAGGTGTCTCTGGTCTCTGGAGCAAGTGCGTTGTCTGTTCCTTACTGCTGCCGGGGAGGTGAGGCATTTGTTCTTTACTGCGAGGCGGGGGGTATGGTGTCAGTTCCTTATGGTTGCAGGAGATGTGGCGTCATTGGTGAGGCGTTGGTTCCTTACAATCTGGTGGGGTCGATGAATCTGGTGGGTCACAACTCGATGGGGCGACCTCACTGGGTCACAGTCACACCACAGGGCAACAGACACCATGTGGAGTCAGTTGTCAAGGACGTCGGTGACATGGCACTCGAGACTCATAATGTTACTGGACTTTAGAGGTGCTGTGGCATCATCGGGCCAATGGCGCCGGGTCTGTGGCATCGGTTGCGGTTGTTGCACTTCAGCAGGGACCACAGCTTTGGATGCAGGCAGAAGTGTGGAGTCTGGCAGCAGCGCCAATTCTGGAGTCGTCCAGAGTCGATGTGCCTGGGTCTTCTTCTTTTTACTCCCAAGGGCCCAGGGACTGGAGTAGGCACCACCTGGTGAGTAAGGGTCCTCAGCAAGAGAACCCAGGGGCTGGCAGGTGAAGTCTTTGATGTCTCTGAGACTTCTTAGAAGGAGGCAAGTGCAGTCCAAGCCCTTATAGAAACTTCACAAGCAGGATACACAGCAAAGTCCAGTCTTTGTCCTCTCCAAATCAGAAGCAGCAACTGCAGGCCAACCCAGCAAAGCACACACAGCAAATGGGCAGTACTCCTCCTCACAGCTCTTCAACTCTTCTTCTTGGCAGAGTCTCCTCTTGATCCAGGAGTGTTCTAAAGTTGTTGGGTCAGCAATCCATTACGTATACTCATTTCTGCCCTTGAAGTAGACAAACTTCAAAGGAAAGTCTTTGTAGTGCACAAGACCCTGCCTTTCCTGCCCTGGTCCTAGACTCACTAGTAGGTCTGAACAGTTCTTTAACTCCAAAGGGAGAGAGTTCTGTAGCTTTGCCATCCTAAACAAAAAGCTTCTGCCCCCCACAAAACCCTTTTGTACTTTATGATCACTATGCACTTAGCCCCTCATTACAAGTTTGGTGGGCGGAAAAGGCAGCCAGCCAAACTCCCACAGTCAGGTAACCGCCAGTGCAGTGACCTTCCCGTGGCCCCTATTATGAGTTTTCCGCTGGGCCAGCGGGGTGCTGGCCCAGTGGGAAACAGCCCACAGCATTTGGGCAGTGAAAAGGGTAACAGGGCTGTCCATGAGGGCCCCTGCACTGCCCATAGCAAGGGCCCCTTACACCCTGTCTCCCCCAGCTTTTACATGGCAGTGGGACCACCATGCACAAGCTGGTGAAGAGGGGACTCGTAATCCCCAGGGAAATGCTACATGCAGCACTGCCCTGGAGGATTATGACCGCCAGCACCTCCAGCCCTTCCTGTGGAGGGAAATTGGCAGTGTCGGCCATCCGGCCGTGGCACTTTCGCCATGGTTGTAATATGGTGGTCTGACCACCGCCTAAGAGGTGGGACCACCCCTTTGGTGGCAGTCAGACCGTCACGCGAGTCTGGCGGTCCTAGGACCGTCAGACTCATAATTGAGGGCCCAAGTATCTAAAGATCTAAGGGCCTGATTTATGCTTTTTTTTGTGCCGCACTTGCGTAATTTTTTTATACAAAAGCGGCGCAAACGTACAAAATACAATTGTATTTTGTAAGTTTGTGCCGCTTTTGCGTAAAAAAATTATGCAAATGCAGCGCAAAAAAAGTATAAATCAGGGACTTAAGTTTTCTGGATGGAACATACAGCTAAGTCATTCCTGGAGATAATCTGGACAAATGTTGTGCAAAGCCTTAAAGGCTATGTAGAGGGCCTTAAACTCTACTCTCTTTTCAACTGAAAGCCAGTGAAGCTTAGTCAGGCCATGCGTCACAGTTTGAAATTTTGGAATTTCTAGCAGAAGTCGGTTGCTGCGTTCTCTAGCACTTGGCGTTTGTGAATGGATTTTCTCCAAATTCCCAAAAATAGGGCATTCCTATAGCCCATTTTGGACAGGACAAGGGTGGTGACTATCATTTTCTAAAGGTCTAAATGTATTAAAGGGCAATTTTTTTTAACTATCACAAAGTGAAGAGTACTGATGACGTCAAAGCATTAACTAGGTCTTCTCAGTTAAGTTGTTTGTCAAATATAATCCCTAAATTCTTCACTTTCGAGACAGGCAGGGGAAGATCACACATTTCTAGGGGCCACCAATTTGGTGACCAAAATGACGTATCTCTGCCCAGGAGAAGGACCTCTGTCTTTCTGGTATTTCGTTTTAGGCATTTAGCTTTATCCAACTATTAATTGAGTGATACAAGAGTTGAATCTTGAGGCTGTCTCGTCTGGGTTACTAGATATAGATACCACTATTTGGGTGTCACCCACGTAGGACACCACTGAAAAACCAAAAGATGTGATGAGCCTAGCCAGTGGGGTAACATACAGATTAAAAAGAGAGGGGCTCAATGAAAAGCCCTGATGCACCCTACATGGCAGGCAGAATTGACCTGAAGTGAATCGTCCTAACTCCACAATTTGTATTCTGTCTGACAGAAAGGATTTTATCAGACTGAGAGCAATGCCACTTATCTATAATTATAAAAGAATTATGGACTTCTGTTACTTTTGCCTGAAAAAAACGTACTAGTGTATTACAAAACCCTTGACTGCAGTTGCTACTTTTAGGTACAGACAGTTTAGCTAAGGTTTTCGCCTTATCAAAAAGCTCTTTTGCAGATTTGTTAGACTGTAGTATCTTACTGGAAAAGTAGTTCGTTTTTTCCTCAATTATCATCTTTTTGTAGTCTAAGATGCATTGTCTATATATCTCTCTATCAAAAACATCATAGTTAGACCTTCATATTCACTCCTTCCTTCTGCAAAGTCTCAGGCTTTCTGAAGGAGCTTTCCTATGGTTTAAGAGGACTTTTACTGGAGCAAGAGTGTCAGTAGCCCTACTTAGCCAGGCAGGATACTTTTGCACACTCAAGTCAAGATCAGACCTAGTGCTGGAATCAAATTCAGGTAAAGTGTCTAACAACGGAGAATGTAGGGCAGATGAGCTGACTTTCTGCCAGGTCCTGCCCTTGGTGACTTGAGGATTCATACCGATCTTCAAAGAGGGTTGGGGTAAACTATCTATGAACATTACGGCATTATGATCCGACCATAATAATGTTAAGGAGTCCAGCACCTGAAGGTAAGGGTTATTAGAAAAGATACCATTCAGCAGATGTCCTGCCCAATGAGTGGGAAGTTTGCCCAGCTGATGCAATTCTAGCCTGACCATGATACCATTCAAGAAGGCAGTGTCATTATCGTCAATCTTCTTCAGATGGAAATTAAAGTCCCCCAGCACTGAAAAATCATCAGACTTAGCACTTGAGTCTAACAAAGGACTAATACTTGCTGCAAAAGATACTCTAGGACCAGGAGGATGATAGATCGGTACGTCTTTAAAGGTGTAACATTTTGTAAGTTCTATCTGGAACTAAAGGATTTCATAGGTAGGGCAGCTAGGACCTGAGGAGTAGCGTATGGAAAGATCATCACGTGCCACAATAGCCAGACCATTCCCTCTTTTACTTAATCTATCTACATTCATAATCATATAGCCATTCTGGACTGACTGAGCCAAGTAGGGACTAGGTGTAATATCGGCCCAGGTTTCAGTAACAAATACTGTGTCTAATTTGTGCGTTACCAGGAGCTCAAAAAATGTGTGTTTGTGTCTATAAGAGACCTAGCATTAATTTTGACACAGTTAACTACGACAGGTAATGACCCCCAACAAGCCATCTCTGGCTTTGGCTTGTTCTAATCATGAGCTTCAATATAAGTAAGAGTCAGGTTACAGTTTAAGCATTGACCAAAATCCTGAAAAAATTAGATTGCAGAACATTACAATTCATGGTCATACCTTCAGAGTTTGCAGGCAGAAGTTCATCCCTTGAATACTGTAAGGTGGGTGCCTTTCCTTGCACCAGCAGGCCAGAAATCCTAGGCCTTGGCATCATCCTTGGCTCAACTTTGGCGCAGTTATGAGCACCCGTCTAATTTTACTTCCTCCTTGTTCTCAGCTCTAACAACTAGTGTGACAACCCACACAAACAGCGGACACATTCTAACAGGCAGGTTCCAGCCAAAACACGAAGGCCCATATTTATACTCTGTTTGCACCGGATTTGCGTCATTTATTTTGATGCAAATTCAGCGCAAACTTAACTCCATATTTATACTTTGGCGCTAGACCTGTCTAGCTCCAAAGTTATGGAGTGTGCGCCATTTTTTGTATGTGAAAACCTACCTTGCGCTAATGACATGCAAGGTAGGCGTTCCCGTGCAAAACATGACTCTAAGCCATGTGCGTCTTATTTATCCTCCGGTGTCAAAATGACGCACAGGAGGAGGCAGGCCTTAAAACATGGCGCCAAACCGGATTTGCGCAGTTTTTTAATGCCTGGGTCAGGGCAGGCGTTAGGGGACCTGTAAGCTCATTTCCATGGTGGGAGACCATGGAAGCAGTGCACAAGTGCCCTTCCCTGCACTCAGGGAGACCCCCAGCCACCCTTGCCCACCCCTGAAGGACACCCATGGATGGGGGGACCCATCTATGGTGAGTGCAGGTAAGTGACGGTAAGTATTTTTTAAAATTTATTTTAAGTGGCATGGGGGGCCTAACTTGGGTGCTCCTTCATGCCACTGTACTCAGTGGCCGTGCCCAGGGGACAGAAGTCCTCTGGGCATGGCCATTGGGAAGGGGGCATGACTCCTGTCCTTGATAAGACACAAGTCATTTCCATGGGGGTTGTGCATCAAAAAATGGCACTAGTCAGGTTAGAACCAATATTTTTAACTCTAACCTGACTTGCACCATTCTTTGGCGCACAACCCCCAGGCTTCCCTTTGCCTCCGCTGGTTGCTATCATTTGCCAAATGTGCAGTGTAGCAAGGACAGAGTCCACAAGCAAACTAAAAGAGATAAAAAGGATTGATTAAAAATTAGAAATAGTAAAATGAAATTAGGAACTGCCAGATTCCCACCTCTTTTGACAGTGCTGCGCGTCGCATGCACCCATTCATTTATACTTCCATCCAGCTCTAACAACTAGTGCAGCAACCCACCTAAAAAGGCTGACCTGCTCTAACAGGCAGGTTCCAATCAAAATGCTAAGTGTGCAAAGTGTAGCAAGGACAGAGTCAATAAGCCAATTAGAAGAGGTAAAGAGAATCAATTAAAAATTAAAATTAGTAAAATAAAATGAGGAGCCTCCAGATTCCCATCTCATTTGATATCGTTGCGACAACCTATCCGTTCATACTTTCTCCCTGCTCCAAGTAGATTGATGCCATTCTCTGCAGCCTGGATGACATTAATCCAGGACCAAATGATCGAGCCCAGGACTATGTTGAGCTTCTGTCAGATAGTGTCCTAAAGTGCATAAGAATGTTCTTTGGTCTTGTCTGTTAGCGTGGAGGTGCAAAAACTGGCCATGCAATTACTCACCCGTTGTTACCAATGACATCGCTTTGGCATGACATGAACACAAGGTAATGATAAATGTATGAGTCACTTATACAGTACAAAAGGTAGCTCTAAAGTCCTCAAGGTGCTAGAATTGTTATAGGTAATTAGTGACCCTAGAGAACCTAACAAAAAAAGATGTATTGTAAGGGATTTTCTGACTATTTGGAAATATTTTTTGTCGAAGTGGGAGAAGAAGGTAAATCCACAGAGTATGACCTACAGAGGAAAAGGTTCCACCTCTGTCCTAGAACTCCATAGAGAAACTATCATACCTTTGTGTACTGCATTCACCAGAAGTAGTTAAGGCCATTAATGGCTTTAACGAGCCATTACTATTTGGGTTCTGTCTCATATATGTGTAATAGATCAAACTCTTGAAATTCAGATTGTGGAGTCCTTTCTTGTGCAAATGCTGGTGACGTGGCATTCTAGCCTGATTCCACATCTCCATAATTAGCAGAGTCCTATTCCAGTGATGTCAGTTACAGTTATAAAGCCACATTGATTGTTTTTCAACACATCCAGCACAACAGTCCCATCAACATATCCAAATTGATATTACTTCTACAGATAATATCTGATGGTGGCATAAACATATCAAGCATGACAGTGGCATCAATCCAAATGGTGGTATCAACGTATTCAGCCCCATTGTATTATCATTGCATCCAGCATGATGGTGGCCTCAATGCAATCATCATTATGGTGGCAACTGAGAGAAGCTTTAACTAAAATGTATGGTGCTGGCTCTTGGTCAAGATTAGGCACTGGATGCTCGTCACTTGAATGTGTTACTTTCCGCATGGCAGAGTTTTGGTATCTTTATGGAGAACCTCTCATCAAGGAGTAGTGGTCCAACGACAAAAGCCTGATTATTCCTGACACGCATCAGCATTTACTTAATATGCATTTGGTCCATTCTTTTTTTTAACTTCTGCTCAATGCTATTCCTTAAATGAACACTGTCCTGAGTAAGTTGGCTTTTCCTATCATCGTATCTGTGAGGCAAGAAGTCCATCTTAGTATCTGTATATAACAATTCACTCTTCCAGTGTGACTTGCATCCAAGTATATCATAAACAGTGGTCTCACATTGTGATAACATTGTGCTTTGAATATTTTATGACTCAGGCACATGACTATTGAAGTCACTTCCGTGGTTGAAGAAATAAATGTGTTTATTTCTTCAAAGTGCATTTAGCTGAAATATGAAGTAGTTCAACTTTAAAGACGCAACTGGTGGAACAGCACTGAAATGCACAATTTGTACTACTTTTAGCCTCACTAGGTAAGATGGAAGAACAGAACTCCGAACGGGCTAGCAAAGATCCTATGCTGGTGATAAATCTTCATTTCAATGGGCAGTTCCCCATGCAAACACAAGGATATATGTGCTCAGGCTTTTTAACTTTCATTGAGGATATGCCCCAGCAATGGAATTCTATGATGGGGCGTTGAGCTACCATCACTTAAGTCGCTGGCGTGCCTTTACAACAGGAAAGATGATATTTTGAGGTTGTCATGAATTATTCTATAGACACTCTAAAGCGACTCCAAAGATGGAGGCCTGCATTGACTGCACTCTTAGAGAGGAGGAGGACACACCCCTGTCAAGTTTAGACTACGAGGTCACATGCAGAAATCCAGGCAGCTTAATGGGGCGTCTGATGTTCGGAACCTTTGTTGCCCATCCTATATCACAGGCTTTCAAGGGACCTACGGATTTTACAACGGTGTTTTCAGTCAGGGACTGAACCACGTTTGTGGAGTGCTTCCCAGCACCCCCCACCCCCAATTTCAGATCGACTGGCGAGAGCTTCTTCTGTCTGAGGATGCAGAGGACACTATGAGAGCAAATGTGTAAACATTAAGCAGGTGCACCTGCTAATGCATCAAAAGCGTGTGTTGGCACACTGGCCAAACAATTTCAGGAAACATATTTGTTAAATCAAAATATTTGAGGCATGAATGTGGCAGAAATTGAAACTTGCTTAAGATGTCGTGTGAGCTATGAATTTTAATAGAAAGGAGCTAACATGTTCTTACATCTAGCAGCATGTATATATTAAGGGCCTCACTTACAAGATTCTGAGACCTCTACATCAATTAATCAGATTTCTTCTACTTCCCACATATCCCCTAATAACCCCATGGATGCACTTTATTTGCCATGCAGAACTCCATGGAGTTCGTTTTCACAGATGTATCAGAAATTCTCCCACAACTGTTGGCGCATTGCTGAAGTAGTTAAACTGACGCAACTCCAGCAATGTGAGGAGTCTTCCATAGGAACAAGCCCTGTGTCAATTTAAGCCTGCTCGGAGCAGGTGGTAAAATTCTGATGCAGTGAAGTCGCAGAATGACACAGTGAAAGGTTGTAAATTTCACTGCGTCAGTTCTAAGTGGTCTTTCCCATGGGAACCCCTACCCTGCATACATTATAACTGGCTTAGGTATAATGTGATGCAGGGCTTTACCAACTGACGCATTGGGCCCAATGCATCCGTTTGTAAATATAGAGCAGTATAGTGCACTGCTAGCGCCACCACTGCGTCAAAAAAGCACAAAAGGCTTGTAAATGAGGCCCTCAGTTTCATAACAAGCAAATAATTTTCTATCACAAAAAGCAAGAAAACAAGAGCCATATTTTTTAACATACCAAATCCAGTTTGCTCGGATAGGGTTTAGGTATTTGCACTAATGTAAGCCACATATTTAGCAACAAATACGCCATCAGTTATCCCATTAACCATTATACCGTGCCTTGCTCTCCATTCATTTACTTCTGTGTGAGAGATTAGATGCAGCTGACAGTTTAGCCATAAACTAACTACGAGAAATTACTTTAACGATAATTAAACATATGCCAACATATGAATTATTCAGTTTGATACGAGTCAGATTTTTCTCTTTACAGACAACTAATTACTTTAGCAGCAAATGAGCCATAACATTAGTAACAAACGAACTGACATAGCAGATACATATTTGTGTAAGACATAAATTCATACTTGCTATTCCATAAACACATCCTAAATATATATTATTTCGCAAGCCTTTGTTCCACTATTGTCTTTCATGCATTTCCTCCTGTCGTCTTCTAACTGTGCTGTTGTGTAGTCATTAAATGAACTGGGAAAATGTTAAGAAAATAGTTTCTGAGGATGATTAGATGACAATGTAACTACTGGCAGATAAAAAGTAGGATATCTATTCTCTATCCCTCCACCATGATCAGTGGTCCACTCCACACTCTTCCTTCACAGTTTAGCGCCCTCTATAGCAGCCTTAGTCCAGTGAAGTGATGTTGCCTGGGGCACGTTTCATTAGATAAATCATTACATGCATGCCTCGAACCATGCTTTAATCCAAGTAATTTTAACTCTACTTTATATCCTAGTGCCACTAACCCATAGTATTTTAGAAAGGCTAACTGCTAACTGGACCTTGTATCTTTTGGCCTGGCACAGAGGCACTGAGGCCCATATTTATACTTTTTGACGCTAAACTGCGCTAACGCAGTTTAGCGTCAAAAAATTTAGCGCCGTCTAACGCCATTCTGAAGCGCCATGCGGGCGCCGTATTTATGGAATGGCGTTAGCCGGCGCAAGCAGACCGGCGCTGCCTGGTGTGCGTGGAAAAAAACCACGTAGACCAGGCAGCGCCGGCGTTGGGAAAAAATGACGTTAGGGCGTCTTAAAATGGGGCAAGTCAGGTTGAGGCAAAAGAATTGCCTCAACCCGATTTGCGCCATTTTTTTACGACGCCCAGACGCCATTTCATGACTCCTGTCTTAGTAAAGATAGGAGTCATACCCCCTTGCCCAATGGCCATGCCCAGGGGACTTGTGTCCCCTGGGCATGGTCATTGGGCATAGTGGCATGTAGGGGGGCACAAATAAGGCCCCCCTATGCCACCCAAAAAAAATTAAAAAATATAAAAAATTATACTTACCTGAACTTACCTGAATGTCCCTGGGGTGGGTCCCTCCATCCTTGGGTGTCCTCCTGGGGTGGGCAGGGGTGGCAGGGGGGGTCCCTGGGGGCAGGGGAGGGCACCTGTGGGCTCATTTTGAGCCCACAGGCCCCTTAACGCCTACCCTGACCCAGGCGTTAAATAGTGGCGCAAATGCGGGTTTTTTTGACCCGCCACCTCCCGGGTGTGATTTTTGCCCGGGAGTATAAATACGACGCATTTGCGTCGCCGTCATTTTTTTAGACGGGAACGCCTTCCTTGCATCTCATTAACGCAAGGAAGGCGTTCACGCAAAAAAATGACGCTATTTGCCCATACTTTGGCGCTAGACGCGTCTAACGCCAAAGTATAAATATGGCGTTAGTTTTGCGCCGAATTTGCGTCGAAAAAAACGACGCTAATTCGGCGCAAACGGAGTATAAATACGGGCCTGAGTGACCACTATAGACACCGTACTGCGTGAGTTGTATGATGGGCCTTTCAGTTTCATCATCCAACGGCACCATAGGGCCATGTTCTTTTGTTGCCAGAGTTCGTCCACACTCCCAAGACAAAACACCTTAATTGAAATTGTTAAGTGATACTTTCACTTCTACAAAAACTTTGGTTTAATCATTGACACTATAGAAAAGGAGACAAGATTTCTCAAAGCTTGAGTAAGGTGGTCTCACTGTAAATTAAATCATTTTTGTTGTCTTGTGTTTGCACATGTCTAATATCCACTGGTAGACGTTCAGTCTGAAAATGACTTTACACTTCTGGATAATTCGCTTTCTGTTTGTTAGTGGTTTTCTAAATCTATGGGATTCCTGTTGGTGCAAACGCACACTTTGAGTAGAAATAATAAGCTAGACGTAATGAAGCATTTTTCTGGTCGGAAATGGCCCGATCCGCAGAATCAGGCCGTTTGTGACCAGAAAAATGCATTTTGGTATGTATTAATACCAAATTGTGATTCAGTAACATGTTTCCAAATTGCAGTTTGGTATTGCGAATACATGCAGATTCGGTACTTGGAAGGAGTGTGTTTAGGGTCTCCTTTCCAAATACCGAGTCAGAACAGGATGTATGAACTGTTTGCGACTGAATTATGGTCACAAAACATTTGCACATTACCACCAAATCAAAGTTGGTGGTAACTCACTTGCAAATGAGAAGGCGTCATGGACAAGTGCCTACTCTTAAAAAATAAAAATTTTACTTTCCATTTTTTTCTATTTAAACACATTCAGTTTTCTTTTAAGGAAAATGGGCTATGTTTTGTTCTAAAAAATGCTTTATTAAAAACAATCACATATTGTTGATCTGCTGACCCCAGCAGGTCACCATCTCTGTGGTGACTATGATTCCTATTGGGTGGCAAATTGTGACCTACCTTATTAACATGCACAAAGCAGGTCTATTTGAAACTGTTGACACAGATATGCTAATTAAAAAATAATATTAAAAATGTTTATGTGTTTTGATTAATGAAAAGTTCGAAATTAATTGTAGAGAAAATAATGTGCATGTTTGGAAATGGGGCCACGCGGTATGGCAGCCACTTATATGAAAGTTGTACTAAAAATAACTAGAAATGTGTGAAATTATGAGAAAATATAAGAATAATGTAGAAATATATCATATTGAGATTTATAACCTATGTTTTGCATTAATTTGTGGAATCAACTTAGCTGAGATTGTGACCTAGACTTCCCAGGCCTCACACAAGAAGCTGAATTTCTAGCGCACTGCAGAGAAGCTGGTGCATGACCCGACCTTGAGCCACCCGATGTTACAGTTGCGTAGCTAGAATTTTCTGCAATGTACCGACGGACAGGAGATGATGAAGTCAATTTGATACAATTATGTGTAGAGTAGGCTAAATGTACTTTTCCAGGACTTGAACAATGAGAGCACTGACTGAAGAGAAACATGCAACATTTTCGATACCTGAAGAGCCAGATGATGAAGACATCGTACAGTGGCCCAATCCGTGAAATGAGAAAGAAGAAATATTAGAACTCATAGAGTTGAAAAATTAATATTATAGGTTAAAGTCATATCTGCTGATTGACTGACCAATTAGGAATTAGGGGGATGAACTGAAAAACACAAATAAAAAGGTCAGGACAAGGGACTAAAACTTCAGATGCGAGGAGAGAATTGATGACATCCGGAGACGTGGTTCGAGATTCTGTCATTGGGCTCATACTTTTGAGATCCTGATGCGTTGCTGATCTATTGATGACCTGAAGACGAAGACTGACTTTGTTGCTGATCCATTCCGTGGATAGGTAGCTATGACAATGTGACTGATTAACTTTGTGCATTTTCTTCTAGGTTCCAACTGCACTGTTTTATAGATTTCCTTCTAGCTAGATGGTTTTCCAAATTCATATTTTTCTAAATTGTTTTGCATGAAGTCCCACATGCCAATGCTAATATGGGTTAGGTAGGCTTCCTATGGGTTTCGTAGACAGTGACAAATGACTGATGGATTGCTTGCTGATCTCTGCTGTTAATGCTGTTGTATTCATCTTTATTGGCTTCTGTTGAAGCATTCAAGCATATGTTTTCTCAAGTTCTGATTAGTTTGTGATATTGATAAACATTAATGAATACATTCTGTGTGGATTGAATAAAGTTTGACCTAACTTGATGACGTAGCATTGTAACTAATAGGGAAATAAAATTTGATAAAACGCATAATTGAGTTGTGAATATTCATGAAGTGTTGATAGATTGTCTCATGCTTAATGATTCTCTTAGTGGTTGTTGATTGATTTCATTGATAATTGAGGTTTATCGATACTACATAGCTATGATACGCCATCCAAACCAAAAGGTTCATCGGCCTATACGCGTCCCCTTGTAAGTTTACTTACTGAGGACCAGGCGCGCAAGCAAAACTCTGTAGGAATCGTTACCGAGTCTCAAAAGAGTTTCATACATTAGGAATATCAGTTTCCTAACTGCCATTTGGAGAGATTCGCAAATAGGAAATCGGTATTCCTAAAATTAGTACATTAGTCCCATTGTTCACTGCAGGAGCGCAGTTTTTTAAACGTCCCTTGTTCCCTGTGACATTTGAATCACAGCTGAACTTTTAAGGATCATCATCTTTAGGTCATGTTTCCGCAACTGAACAAAACACAACTCCAAACCAGGGCCCTTTGGATGAATTGCAATATGGAGAAAACAAATATCACCCCTATGTGTACTTTTGTGTTGGGGCAAACTGACTATACAACATTTTTATAGTATTTACATATTATGAAAAGTTGAAAATTGGTACCCACTAGTTAGAATCAGTTTGTTCCTTATTTACTTTACATAGGTTGGATTATGGTGCAAAAACAGTTTTATCTTTTTTAAAGTTTTTTTCAAGTATTTAAAACTTTGAATCACATTTGGAAGGCTTACGAGCTAAACAACAGCAATATTGATTATGTTAACGATCGTTCACAATAACATTCTTCCATTTTTGTTGTACTGATAAAATCTTTCTGTGTAATAGACTGTAACAAAAAGAACAAATGCCATCAACTTTGTCCATACTACGAAAAAGTTGACAATTTGAATTGTGGGTACGTGGCACTCTATGGCATTGAAATTTGAAATAAAATTAGATAACTAACAATGCTGTGAATTATTTTAATTTTCTCATCAAACACCTTATGTGAAATACACATGGGGTTACCTAAAGATAATTTTAAACAAAATGACAAAATGTAGATATACGGTAATTTCTGCAATAAAATGTAAAGTACGAATGCTACATTTAAATATTTTGCTCTTTTTTTGTCACCAAGCTTTTTTCGACTGCATAATGTAGGTTGTAATAACACAAAACAATTTACAAAATGTATATTTTTTCAAAAGGTTATATGTTATTTTGTACAAGTTTTACAGAATTTCAATTCTGGGAAGCCATTTAGCGCAAAATAGTCAATTGATTTTGTTACGATGAATGCCAATAGGCATGAGGAAGTAATCCATTTTAGAAGGATTTTTATAAAGTTTCTTTTAACTGTTTTTTTATGCCATTTTGTAGAACCTCTGCACAATATTTTTGTTAGAGTTGTTTAGGTTAACAAATAAAAAGAAACTCAGGTGACTTTAACAATTTTATTTCATGTACTGTTTGTACTATAGCCTTCATCTACTTTTATGCAACGGTTAAGCAAATTTTCACTTTGATCAGGCAAGAACTCCATCTATCCACATTTCATCTTTTCTTTGAACATAATTGCATGTATGATGTGCCAAAGTAACTATTGCATTGCGTCAATGTTCGGTTATTTTTACTTCTAAATGATTGAAGACATAGATATTTAACATAGAACGTCCATCAGAAATGTACATACGACTCTCGAATGAGCACAGAAAATGGCACATTATACTGAGTGGTAATTTACTCCTAGACTCACGAGTGTCCACCCCATCGAACAAGGGGAGACACCACCAATGAATAATTTTACAAGTGTAGAGCTTTAATAAGTACATTTTCCCGTTTCAGTGGAGAGCACTGCCTCTGAAGTGGGCCTGTGGGATAGTATAGGAAAATTTGGTATAGTTTAATTTCATGAAAAAATAATAATACTATATTGCAATATAAAAAATTGAAGCAAAATATTTTCAAATAATTATTAGTAACCTGGATCCCATTAAAGAAAAGTTATAACACATTCATTCCTCAAATTAAATTCCTATTAATAGAATTAATTAAATATGTTAATTTAATGTGTAAATGCTAATTCATAAACAATAATTAAAACATAACAACCCACACCAACATTGTTTATTTTAATTTGTAATAAACATACCTAATAGTTATATATTTAGTTAATTTTAATACATTGTATATTTTTATTACTTAAAATGTTTGATCCTTTTTGTTAAAATTAAGTAGATTATCGAATTCTAAAACACAGTAAAATAAATCAATAATTATATTTTACCTGTATAATATATATATATATATATATATATATATATATATATATATATATATATATATATATATATATATACAGGTTAGCTTGGATGGTATTTGACCAGTCCAAAGCTGTAATACTGTAATACTGTACCTGGAGTGGTAAATGGCTTTTGTCATTTTACAGCTCGGCGAGGATGACACTGTGTTAATCCTATGCTTAAAGATTTTGCTGTACAAATTGCAAAAGACTTTGTCACTATCTAGCTCGGCATGGATAGCACTGTGCTGATACTATGCTTAAAAACTTTGCTAGATAAACAGACATTTGAGGTGAGCAAATCTAGAGTGTCGCTGGTGTTACAGGGTGCTCCTTACTAGAGCTGCTCTCCACCTAAAATTGGGAACTTCGCAGACTTCTCCTTTGTTTTTTGCATAATTTATGCGTCACTCTAACCCTGAAAGGGCCTTGTTTTGATATATATATATATATATATATATAGGTAATTTAATTAAAAGCATTTCATTGCCATGTTACATTCTTGGAATTGGCGCATGACCTCCTAAAACTTCAACCATGGAGTCACAGGGCGGCGCCAATATAGTCCGATGGGGAAACACATAAAGAGGATTGTCCTGTCTCCTGGGAACTATTGTCTTCCTGATCATCTCACGAATAGAACAACTGCATACAGGAAATACATTTAAGTCCCTCCATGACCTTCAGTTAGTATTTGGCTTAGCGTAACTCCAGCAATGGAAATCCTCCCAACTGAAACACTGCTTAGGTAAACACTGGAACTATAATGACACAGCTATCCCACAATCAGCTACACAACGCTACCTAGAGACATCGGCAAAGCATAAATGGGTAGCTTCAGGCTTCTACAATCTGCTGGTTGCTAATGTGTATTAGTTCCCCATTAGAGACAAAAGCAAAGCCCAGTGGCACTCCCTCTCTCATAAAGACGATGACCTTGAGGACTGGGCAGACCTTCTGCGTACACATGATACACTACCCTGAGAATTCATCTACTTCAAGGTGCAACATAACAGGAGCTGGACTCCCATATTTCTCCATAAACCTGGTCTACTTTCACATGATCAGTGCTAGAGATCTGGGAAGGGGGTTTACAGTCTACCTCAAATACTACAGGACTGCCCTCACTTAAACTCATATTGGTCCGCACTATGTGCATCCCTGGATCGTACAGGAATGCATGTCCGCCCATTGATACATCTTGCCTTACTCCATGCCATGTCAGGCTGCATAGCTCAAGAAGCAGCCAAAGTGTGCATTCTGAGACATTGGAGACAACCTTCCCTTCTAACGTTATCTGAATGACTGACTGAGTAATCAAGGATAGTAAAGTGTGAACGGGTGATCTTTAAACTTATTGAACAACTAGCTGTGTTTGAAACTATCTGGGACTTGTTCCTGAAACTGGTAATAGCTCCTGACCCATCAATGCCATTCAACACTTGACTCACTTTATGGGAGAACTACTGCATGCTTGGGTAAGTCACAATATATAGTGACGGCATCCCTCTTATGAATTTAATGTTTGTAGTGATGGACGACTGGAGATTATGTGGTGTGTGTTAGATAGGGAATCCTTCCCTGACTTCCAACATACTTTACCTCTAATTACATGAGGCTAGATGTGAGCCACGCCCTACAACCCCTGTCACCAATCCTATCCACTTCTTTTACACGGGAGCTGTACAATGTACATTGCATTGTTCAATGTTCCGTCAAGCATTTTGATAAGTCCCTCCTTTGCCATTGCGGTAGACTGAAGTGTGGTTTCTTTGTGTCAGAAGAAGTTGATTATTCTTACTGTGAGATTTATGTTGACCTTTTGCATACTTTTTGCTAAATATGAAAATCTAAATAAATTATTTGAAAAAAAGTAGAACCAATGAAACTAATTTAACATTAATTCCTATGGGGCTTGATTTTAATTTCAAGCCTCAATTGTTTTCTATTACAGTTTGTTGCAGTACCATGGTTAATTAAGTGAGGTGTGTTAGCGCGTCAGACCTTAATAAGTAAACTGACAAGGGGACGTAAATAGGTCGATGAACCTTTTGACTCGCAATTAAGATATTCTCACCATAACTCCACTACATGCAGATCAATAATCAGTAATTAATCAATAACATCAATAATCAATGACATTAGTAATCAATTGGAGTCAGTAATTGTCACTCACCATGACCTTTCAGTCAAGAATAACCACACCTTTAGTAAAAGTTAGAAATATTTATTTCGCGATATTAACAATGCTAACATCACGTAAGTTAATCTGAAAATCAAATGATAAACATACAGAATAAACACTGGCTGTCCAAACCTGCAAAAGAAATGCACTCCAACCAAAGCTTGAACTATTACACATTCTAATGTTCCAGTGCAAATTAATAATAAGAACAATTGGGCAAATTATAGCACATACATTTAGATTCAGCAAAGAAATACATCAATGTTATTCCCTATCGCTGACTTTCATTAGTGAGAATCCTAAACTAATATCAGATTAGCATCAGCATGTTGAGAGCTTCATGCAAAACAATTTAGTAAACACAAATTTGGAAAACATCTAACTATGGCTCTATCAAAACAGTGCAGTTGGTACCTGTTAGAAATGGGGTCTTTGGTTGACAGTCAGGTTACCCCCTGTTCAAGCAAGGACCCTCACTCTAGTCAGGGTAAAAGAGAATCACCCTCAGCTAACCCCTGCTTACCCCCTTGGTAGCTTTGCAGAGCAGTAGGCTTAACCTCAGAGTGCTAGGTGTAAAGTATTTGTACCAACACACACAGTAAATTATTGAAAACACTACAAAATGACACAACACCAGTTTAGAAAAATAGGAAATATTTATCTAAACAAAAAAAGACCAAAACGACAAAATTCCAACATACACAAGTAAAGTTATGAATTTTTAAAGATTAAACTAAAAAATAGCGCTTAGAAACACAAAATGCCTCGATGAGGTGTTCACCCAGCATCGTGACGGAGTTGTTCCCAACAAGCCGACACCAGCTGCACCCCCCAAGTACAGTACCTTTGGTGAAGAGTGAAAACAAGTTGATGCGCGAAGTCGGGGTTCGTGGCGTCCGTGTGAAACGTTGAATCCGCGCACTTCGCGCGGCGTTGGTCATGAGGTGGTGCGGCAACTTCCACAGAGTCGCGGACTGTAGCGGGGCTGCAGCGGCGTTGGGCCTGCGAATGTCGTCACGTTCCAGTGAAGATCACGGAGTCGGTTGCAGGCGGCGTCACCAGATTCAGCAGCGGTGCCGGTCCGAAGTCGTCCAAAGTCAATTTCCTTGGATTTCCACCAGCTTTCCTTTCAAGGGCCCAGGGACTGGATAGGGCACCACTTGTCAGAGCAGGAGTCTCTCCAGAGACTCCAGGTGCTGGCAGAGAGAAGTCTTTGCTGTCCCTGAGACTTCAAACAACAGGAGGCAAGCTCTAAATCAAGCCTTGGAGATTTCTTCACAAGATGGAAGGCACACAAAGTCCAGTCTTTGCCCTCTTACTTTGGCAGAAGCAGCAACTGCAGGATAGTTCCACAAAACACAGTCACAGGCAGGGAAGCACTTCTCCTCAGCTCTTCAGCTCTTCTCCAGGCAGAGGTTCCTCTTGTTTTCAGAAGTGTTCTAAAGTCTGTGGTTTTGGGTGCCCTTCTTATACCCAATTTCTCCTTTGAAGTAGGCCTACTTCAAAGTGAAGTCTCTTTTGAATATGAAATCCTGCCTTGCCCAGGCCAGTCCCCAGAAAATGTTCACTTTCTAAAGTGCCATTTTCAAACGCACAATCTTAAAATAAACTTTACTAAAAGATGTATTCTTAAATTGTGAACTCAGAGTCCCCAAACTCCACATGTCCATCCGCTCCCAAAGGGAATCTACACTTTAATCAGATTTAAAGGTAGCCCCCATGTTAACCTATGAGAGGGACAGGCCTTGCAACAGTGAAAAACTAATTTAGCAATATTTCACTGTCAGGACATATAAAACACATTACTATGGGCCTGATTCTAACTTTGGAGGACGGTGTTAAACCGTCCCAAAAGTGGCGGATATACCACCTACCGTATTACGAGTCCATTATATCCTATGGAACTCGTAATACGGTAGGTGGTATATCCGCCACTTTTGGGACGGTTTAACACCGTCCTCCAAAGTTAGAATCAGGCCCTATATGTCCTACCTTAACCATACACTGCAGGCCCACTAGTAGCATTTGATTTACAGGCCCTGGCACCTCTAGTGCACTTTACTAGGGACATACTAGTAAATCAAATATGCCAATCATGGATAAACCAATTACATACAATTTACACAGAGAGCATATGCACTTTAGAACTGGTTAGTAGTGGTAAAGTGCTCAGAGTTCTAAAGCCAACAGCAACAGTCCAGAAAAAATAGGAGGCAGGAGGCAAAAAGATTGGGGATTACCCCGCATAAGCAAAAAAGTCCAACAGCACCTAGAAAGAAAAAGCAAATAGACATAACAAACACATAGGTACAAGAATACCTCTCCTCAAATGGATCGGCAAGCTGAGATAGTCTTCATAATCAGGACATCAGTTTGGTCAGCAAGGAATCAGGATTCAGCATCAATGTTCAGAAAAGGCAAAGTCTTTAAGCAGTAAAGTCAAGCATGTCTCTCGTCAATAGGCACAAGAAAATATTGACCTTTTGGCCAGCACGAAAATAAGCAATAGGCTATCTTCCCTCGGTGCTGTCCTGTTAAGTTAAATTCCCTAAAATTATTTCCCAAGTCGCTACTGGTCAAGGGATCCCATGTTCATACTTTGTCCAATAAAACTAAAACTTAAAATTTATGAATTCTACCACTACTCCGTTCACATGTTGCTGATTGGCTTCTCTTCAATGTCCTCATCATACAGCTCATCAGGTAACAATATTGTTGCAGCTTACACTCCAGTCAGTGTCTCCACTGTTCTCCTCCTGATAAAGTCAGTCTTACACATATTACACTCATACTGTTACATTTAGCAAGAACAGTATCTTCTAGCAATCGGTTCTCATGAGAAAGACTTTTAGCTACGAGCACATTTAGACAGTACAATGGAAAACCACAGTTTAACTCTCTGAACAGCCATTTTATTAAACGTTAAGAAATACAGCTTGACGTGAGGCCGGGCAACGAGGCCAAGACCTCCGCTAAGTTAAAGCCTACAATTAATAAAGCTAATACATAATGCATGACCCTTAAAATGACATATTACTACATTAATCTAAAATATGCTCAACATTTCATATTAATAAACCATTAATAAGTACACTTCGTGAACATTGGTGGCCACTCATCGTGATCACTTTTCAAATGTGTGCATTATTTTTCTCTGTTATTACATTTTCTACACAAATCCATTACTCATAGTACAAAAACACTCATTAATAATTTTTATTAAAACACCTGCACTAGCAGGTGCTTGCCATACTTTCAAGGCTGCCCTGGAGTACATGTAAAGCTGTTTTAACATCATTACGTTAGTAGTTAATTTAGAAGTGTGTTTTATGAATTGCAAATGTCTTACACTTTGGTGAGTGTATTTTCTTTTATTAGTGTGGCCCTATAAAGCTCCATAAATGTCCCTTAACACCACCTGTTTCTTGTAATTGTTTCCTGTTTTTCCACTACTCCCCCGGTCCCTCCAACACTTACTGTAAATAGTGTTAATATTTGTCGGAAGATCTCCACTTCTAGAGTGGTCTCCCTCCAGAAAAGATCGGAGAGGAGGAGAAGGTGGAAATCCCCACCTGCAGGTTTGGAGTGCATTTTCTAGTGAGTAGCAGTTATATGGGAGAACTACTTTACGTACTATAAAATACAGGTTTTAAATCTAGTGCATAGAGTTCAGTAAGATAGCAATGCCTTGAGTATATGCCAAAATGTCTCGAAAAAATCAAATCAATGAAGGCACATCAAAGAAAAATGTGGGACAGCAACATGGCAAATTTACCGAATTACTAGACAAAAACAATTTTATGTTACAGGATGTCAAACACACTGAGAAATACAGTAGTTAGTTTCAGTGACAGGTTGGATAGTGAACAAAATTGTGTACACTAGTTGCCTTGCCATCTTTATTGGTCTCACGGTGTTTCTTACTCTGGTCCGTCTGCTGGGTACCATTTCTACAACTATTTTTATTTCACATTTTGATTTCTTTTGTTCCAAGACTCTGAACTTAGTGAGTTGAATTAGAGTGGAAATCTTTACTTCTTTATATATCTTTCAGTGATTGGCATGCAAGAATCTTGCTTTTTATACACTTAGAAGAAAAATGGAGCTATAGCATTGATTAGATTGTGAGAGACTAACAGATTTTTCTTTCCTATAATTTTAGCTCATTAATGTAACTGGTTAAACTTATCATTTATGTAGTTGATTGTTGTTAAAGGTGCTTTTCCAAAAGCAATTTTAAACAACACAGTTAGAGATCTTTTTATGGTCAATCGTGTGGCCTTCCAACCAATTCTGTATTATACAAGAAAAGACCAACATGGTTTATGGTTTAAATCTGTTTATTGTTTTAAACAAAGTCATACTTCCACCTACAGCCAAAGGCCGGTGGGATTTAAAGGAACGAGGCATAACAACTGGAGATGAACAGGGAGAAAGGTAGCAGGGTGGGAGGGGTGGAGGAAAAAGGGTGGGTTGGATGCAAGGACAATGGGGGATGAGTCACAACAGTTCCTCAAAGCTAATAATGCGATGCAACTAGAGGGTAGATGGTGGGGGCCTATAGGTTGTCATCTCAAACAGTCACAGTTCAGTATGGGCTGTGCGAGTGAGACCAAGGGTTCACAAATAGTCTGGGCATGTTAGTTCTCAAAATCATTTGGACAACACATGTGTACATTCTCCCCAAGTTTTCTCAAAGCACAGTAATGTGTGTGATGTCATAGCTATTAGCTTCTCCATACCCAAAAGGCCCCACATTTTGTATAGCCAGTTCAGGTGGGTCGGTACCTGGTCTGAACCCCTGTGTGATGGCAGAACCTGCTTTGCCATCCCCAGCGCTAGAGTGATGGCTCGCCCATTCAGTGACTGCAGCAGGTATGTGTGTGGGTTAGGTAGACTTAAGAGTATGCAACTAGAAAAATCTAAGTAGGTCTCTGTTCCATATCTTCTTAACATCAGACAGTATCTCTGCCCAGATTGGCTTAATCTTGGGGCAGTGCCTCAATAGATGTGTAAGTGTGCCCGACTGTCCGCAATGTCTCCAGCATCACTATTTCTTTTCCACTTAGCCACTCTAGATGTCATCTAGTACCTTAGTATACAATCTTATTCATCATTTCCACACCCACTGCACTGCAGGCAGAGATGTGAGCTCTGAGCCAAATGTCACTTCATTCCTTGGCGTTAAAGGAGTGTTCACACTCTTGTTCCCAGTGTCTTTGCGCTGGGGACATGGAAGGCTCCAGGGGAGCAATAAGGAATTTATAGATGTCTGAAAGTATGTGTTTATCAGACGAGTGAGTAATGAGCCACTTTTCATATGGGGTCATGTGGCAACTTGTGTGAGGGTCTATGTAAGGTTGCAGTAGCCAGTGCCTAAAGGCCATATATTGGCAATAAACTTTTAAGAGAAGGCCATAATGGCCCTGAAGTAGCGCAAAGTCCATCGTGCTCTCCAAGTCAAATACATCCCAGCCTCTTGCAGCCAGCCATTTGCCAGGTATCGAAAGAGCACAGCACTGCTGGTGGAAAGTCAGGATTGCCTATGAAGGGAGTCAGGGGTGATGAAGGAGGAGAATTTGTGTTGAGTTTGTATTGTATCCCAGACTCCTTGTGTGGCCCACAATACAGGTGAGATATATATACTGGGTGGGCGATGGGATTTAGGCATTCACAATATTTTCCAAATGTGGATGCTGGCCACAGCTTGATTAATGCAGCACAAATGCTTATCCATGTAGGGTCTGGCCCACTCTACCAAACTGTGGAGCTGAGCGGCCTGTTAATATCTTGTAAGGTGGGGAATGCCCAGTCCACCTTCTGTATGCCTTTTTCCCTCCCCAGACAAAGTCATTTATGAGGTGCTGTAACTTACTCAGAGCAGAGGGAGGGTGCCGCCATGGTAGGGTGTGAATGACATACAGCAGTTTTGGGAAGAGTGTCATTTTGACCGCCGCCAATCGCCCCGGCCACAATGGGTATGCCTCTTCCACGGGGAGAGACCAGACTTGGTAGTAGTCAGTAGCACCATGTAGTTGCTATCAACAATGCAGCTAAGTGGTAAAATTATCTGGAGACCCAGATAGGTTACTCCCTAGGCTGTCTAGTTAAAGGGAAAAAGGTGCTCTAAGCGTGTTTGCTCAACCTTAGGTAAAGTGAGATTAATAAAGCTGGACTTTGAGAAATTGATCTTAAAGCCAGAGGCTCTCCTGAATGTCTCCATCACCCCCATCAGTGAGAGTAAAGAGGATTGATGTTTTGTCAATATGATCATCACATTGTCAGTGTAAAGTGCCAGTTTGTGTTCCCTCCCCCATTCTGCAAGCCCCCAATGCTATTGATAAGTTGCACCCACAAAGCAAAATGATTCATGTATAGGGCGAAGAGCAGGGGGAACAGAAGGCATCCCTGATGTGTACGTCTAGTGATTGTAAAAGACTTGGACATCAGGCCATTGATCAGGACCACTTCCCTTGGTTACCTGTAGCTGGACCATACCCATCGGCAGAATCTCGTCCCCAAGCCCATTTTAGTGAGGAGCAGTTGGAGATACTGCCAGTGCACTCTGTTAAACACATTTTCAGCACCTACCAACAGTAAAATGGTAGGGTTATGAGACGATGGACCTAGTCGATGAAGTGACACAAATGTTTAGTATCGTCACTGCAATTGTGTTCTGGTATAAACACTTCTTGGTCAGGATCTACTAGATATTCCATGTGTGGGGCTAAGCGGGAGGCTAATATACCTGTGAAAATCTTAGCATCAATGTTCAGTAATGAGATGGGACAGTTTGAGAGACAGTGGTCAGGGACTTTTCCCGGCTTAGGAATAACTGTAATGGTTACCAGATGCATGGTGTTGGTGAGTGTGGCAGTTTTGCTGAAGGAATTGTAAAGTAGGGTTAAGATGGGTGCCAAGTCAGGAGCAAAAGTCTTATTGAAGCCGGCCGTAGAGCCACCTGAACCCAGAGCCTTACCAGGAGTTAACTGTTGTATAGCCTGCAGCACTTCTGTGATGTGAATATCCTTCCCTAAGTCGGAGGTGTCAGATGAGGGAAGACAGTTTAGGGGCAGCTGTGATAAGTATGAATCTGCGTCCCCTGGTGCTGAGGCTTCAGCGGTGTATAGCGTGGCGTAAAAACGTTGAAAGTCTGTGTGCCAGTAGGCGCCCCACTTTATTACCCCAGCATAATATTTCTGTTTTTGGAGAGCCTATTCAACTTTGCTGATGCCAATGGTTTTGAGTTGTTTGCTGGCGCTTGTGAGCTGCCTCCTTATCTTGAAAGTACCTCTGCATTTATGTTCTTCCTCTAACTCCCTTACTGCGGTCTCTAGCTGTAATCTTTTATCCCTCCTGTCCATGTTCATTCAGGCTGTCACTGTGATAAAGTGACAGCAGATTACAACCTTCAAGGTGTCCTAGAGTCATGCTACGGGTTTCTCTGGGTTGTCGTTGGTGTGTAGAAAGTCTCCTATGGCCTGATGTTATTTCTTTAGCTATTGCTTCTTGACCTAGCAATGTATGAGTAAGGTGCCAAGACCGATGTTTTGCTGAGGGACCGGGCAGGTGGCAAGAGACGGAAATGGGAAAGTGGTCAGAGAGTACAGCCACCCCGATTTTAAATGCTTTTGTTACTGTGGTAAGTGATGGGAAATTAGAAAGTAATCAATCCTGGCATAAGACTGATGTGCTGCAAAAGTAAATGTGTCATTCCTTCAAGAGTGTGGTTTTGTTGCCAAACATCTACCAGGCCAACATCTGCCAACTATTGACGATATATCTTGGATTGTGAACCTGTCTGGCCCAACCTCTGTGTGGAAGCATTTGGAACCAAGTTAAAGTTGCCCCCAATCATTAAATTTCTATCTGGAGTGGTCAGAATCCATACCACCACCTCCTCAAGGAAGACCGCCTGGTGGTCGTTAGGAGCATATATGTTTGCCAAAGTGAAAGTGTAGCCCTTTATGTCAATGCGTTCGGAGAGCACTCTTCCTGTTATTTCTACTTGGGTCTGAATCACCCTCCCAGGGAAATGTGTGGCCAGTAAGATTTCTATTCCTGTTTCTTTCCCTGTATCAAGGTAAAATACTGTCAGTCAAGCCAACTGGAGCGAATACGCCTCCAGTCCTCCTTGAGAAGATATGTCTCTTGAATTAGTCATATATCATAGTTTGAGCCCCTAAGCAGGAATAGGAGCACGAGCCACTTCACTGGGGCATTTAAACCACAGACATTAAGATTTAGAACCTTAATCATTTGGGTGGAGAATGTGGGAAGCTGCCAGTGTGAGAATAGGCAAGGACCCCCATCTGTGCTGCTGATGTAGTCATCTGAGCATGTGATTGCTGGGTGACATCTAAACAAATGAGGTCTGTGGGAGAGTAAAAAATTGGGGACAAACATTCAACTATACAACTGGGTAGTTCTCCACCTGGGAACATTCATCTGAAGTATAGTTTGAAGGTCGTCAGCGAAGTTCATTCAAGATCCCACGAGATGGGGAAAAGGAGCTCTAATGGTGGGAGTCACCTATTAGGGGCATGAGGCTCCCGACCCCTGCAAAATTCCAGGGGGGAGGCAGGAACAATCACCCACGAGGGAGGGGTCAGGGATCAGGACTTGGCCAAGCAAGCGTGCACTCGTTAGTCATTATCAGGGTCGGAGGCACTGTCTCTCCTTTGGAGCTGCTGCAATAGGGTGACCCGCTTCCGGCGTCTCTCCTGAGCAGAAGTTTTGTGGATCCATTTCTTCTTCATGCGGGGAATGTGCCCTTCTGCCACCGAAGGTGTTGGTGTGCTTCTGAGCTGGATTTGTGGTAGGTCATCTGGTTGCAGAAAGTCTTCTCCCAATATTGAGCATGCCTCTTCCATAGTACACAAGCTGTGTGTTCTATTATTCCATACGAACGTAATGCGGAGTGGGTGTCCCCATTTATATCTGATCCCCTTTTCATGGAGAAAGCTAGTAAGGGGCTGGTAAGCCCTTCAGCGTAATGATGGAGAGGTCTTGGTACAGCCACACCTTGATGCCTTCAAAGTCACTGAAGCTTTAGTCTCTCACTGCAGTCACGATGGTGTCTTTCTGTTTATAGTAGTGAAGACAGGTTAAAATGTCTGGCGGTTCCCCTGGGGGTTGACCAGGATGTCCCTCTCTGTGTGTAGGAGCAACGATAATTTCTTGGTCTGCCCCACTTGGCAAAAAAGACAAAGAACATAGTCCTCCAGTTTCCCAGCATCTGCCTGGAGTGGGATGTCCTTGATGTGTATATTACATCTCCTCGATCTATTCTTTAGGTCCTCCAGTTAGTAGTTAAGATCAGCTGTTTTATCCCTGAGAGTAAGACTCTGAAGCCAGTGTTCCTCTAGCTTTTCATCCCTCGAATTTCATGCTTCTTCCAAAGAGTCGACTCTCTGCTCCAGCTCACCTACATTTTGTCTAATGTCTTTGACATCAGCTGCCAGTTCCTGTTTCAGAATCGGTATGTCGTTTCGGAGCATGCTGAAGATGCTTTCAAGTAATGACTCCATGACTGGGGAATCCACTCCAAGAGTGCACTCCGAGGTGGTGGTGACAGAGCCAGACATCTCCTTCGAGTCATCTTCTGTTCACAAATTTTTCTTTACGGAGGCTTTTGTAACCAAATCATTGATGGTGGAGTCTTTTTGGGCTTTGCGGGCAATTAACATGATGACTGGAATGTAAGTTCAAGGCCCTATGTGCACAAGAGCATGCTGTGTCAGGTTGGCTCCAATGTCTTTATTTGAAGGGTCAGGAGCTTTGCAGTCAGTAGCCCTTCCGTGGCGCGTAGACCCCAGTACCAGGGAGAAGGGTGGGGTCTGATTCACAAGGCCCAGCAATGTACACTGCGCTTCATCAACCTCCTGTAACCAGTAATCCAAATTGCCAGCGGGGGTACTTTTCCCCCTGGGGCCACCCCACACCCCTAGTGGTCAGTATCTGCAATTCAGTTGTGCTGGGATATGAACAAGGGGGGTGGGACTCATAGGGTAGTTGCTAGCTTGTTCGTTATTGGCATGCCGCAGCTTGGCTGCACGTTATCCCAGGTGTCCTCTGCCAATTATCCTGGTCTCATTCCGTCCAGGTGTTGGATGAGGTCATCAGTTATCTCATTATGAGTTTGCCACATGGCCCCAGGCAAAATATTAGGGTCATCAACCTTGTCTGCTCTGTTAGTGGAAATCTATATAGCGGGCAGGGGAGTGTCCGAATGAGGGACGCTATGCTTGTGAAACAATGGCACACATGTCACGATTGCCAACAGTTTACATGGCCAGCAGTGTCTGGGTCAGCACTACACTTGACCTGCTATCAAGTGTGGCAGCAGCTCCTCTGCATCACCTGGCTCCTCTGCACCATTCCATCCTCCAGGCAATCATCGGGCAATCCGACAGCAGCAGACCGTGTTGAGGCCTCTGATCAGACCTCCACTTTCCGACACCCTCCTGGAACTCATGGGTGTGCAGCTGATAACTGGGACTCCAGACTCCATGAGACTCTTCCATGGCTGATGATTGCTGAGCCCTGTTGTGATGCTGTCTCTTTTTCCACCACATGAGGCCCCGTCAACCTGTGCACCCTTGAGGCATCAGGTCAGTGTTGGTTCCGTGCAGTGGCAGGTCCCTGCATCAACGGATTAGGGCCACACCTGCCGCAAAGCTTCGTGAGCACTGCAAGCCCTGTCAGAGCATATTCGTAGCTGCCATTTTGCCAACGGCCTTGCCCTGCACCATTTCAAAAGATCTCCTATCAGGCACGGAGGTCCACTGGGGCAGACATTCCTCTGCTGTGTTCTAGGGGTATCCCAATGTGGTGCATTGGGGTGGTAGGCTCCGTGGGGAGCTGGGATGGCCGCTGCTAGCTATCATGGCAGCAGTGCTCCATGAAAGAATGTCCTACATGGGCGCCATGTTGGACACCCTCCGAACCATCATGGTTATGAGGAACTAAAAGTTGATGTTTGAATTATTAACAGAAGGTGGGGTTAATTTAATAGACATTTTTATGAAAAGGACTCCAGACCTTTGCTACAAGTCCTGCTTTTCACCCCAACACAAAATGATTATGGTTTGTGTCTCCTTTACAGGATCTTTTCTCCAGAGATATTGGCTTTATTTTGGTGCTGATGCCACTGGTATTACAATGTTATTTGTTTGGAAAAAAGAATGGGCCCTTAATGCACCTAAGATTACCTAAATGCAGAATCAATATGTCATATAGTCTTCTATGGTAAAATTAAAAATTGTATTGGGCCTCTGGAGTGGGGCCAAGAAGCGAAATAGTTTCTGCACAGGCTGAAAATAGTACACATCATCATCATTAATACTTTATTCGACTCTGTAGAGCCGTATAATTTTGCATCAAATATAGTGAAATACAGAATTATATGAAAACATAAAAAGTCATAAAAAGATACAGTTGATAAGACAATTAGGGGCATATTTATAGGCCACCAGCACCACCTTGCACCACATTAATGTCATTTATTTTGACGTTAATGTGGCACAAAGAGGCCAAAATCCCTGCGCCATATTTACAGAGTGGCGCAATGCATGCTTTGCGCCACTTTGTAACCCTTTGCGCTACATTATGCCTGCGTCAGGCATAATTTATTTGAAGGGGGCGTTCCCCCAGTAGGGGAGCCATCAAAATGGTGCCAGGAAATCTGTGAGATTTACTTGTACCATTTACTACGGCACTTTTAATGCCTTCTCAAGAACAGGCATTAACAGGGGGCTTCCATTCTTTAGAGTGGGCCCCCATATACTCTGCACAAGTAGTAATTGTCTATCACTGGCAGTGTATAAGCTAGATCTGTTCATTTTCCTATCTGACTCTAGCCCTGATGTTTTATTTCTAACTGAGACATGACTGTCTGAAGATGCTGGGCCTGATAGTGCTGCTGCCCTCCCTCCCATTTATCAGATTTCCAGGATTGATAGATTAGGGAAAGTTGGGGGCTGACTTGCAATTGTCTATAGGGACTCATTGAATGCTCTATACTACCTTTATCTATTTCTAATTGTGAGAACCTAGCTTTGTCCCTTGCACTCTGCCCCACCTTCTCCTTTCATGGTGCCCTGCTGTATAGACCCCCAGGACCGTATGCTCCTTTCCTTCACTCTCTCCCAGAGGTGATCTCTGGCTTATTGTTGGCAGGACCTAACTTCACCTTCCTTGGTGACTTCAATATCCACCTGGATGACAAGACTAATAATGCCTCATGTGAGAAAACAGGGCTAATTGCAGAGGTCCCCTAAGTTTTTGCCCCGTTTTTTCACTTTTTGCTGGTGTTTTCCTGGCTCTGATGGTACCCTAGGTACTGCTAACCAGTCCAAGGACCTGTGCTCTGTGTAAAATCAGTATACAAATTAGGCTAATTATAATTGGCAAAATTAACCTACCTATAAGTCCCTAGTGTATGGTAGGGCATATAGGTTTAGGGACCCCCGCATAGGTAGTGCACCCATAGGTGCACTGCTGAGATGCCCAGTGTCATTTTAAAGGCAGGCCTGCCTTGCTGGCTGCTTTTAAGTTAACGTTACATGCAAATTCGACTTTGGAATTAAAAGTAGTTCCAAAGTCTTAAGCTACCTTATTTTTACATATAAGTCATCCCCAAGGTGTGCCCTATGTGCCCTAGAGCTGGGTGCCATGTAACTATAAGCAGGGACCGTATAAAATAGTTTTATAAGCCCTGGTGAGGTAAACAGCCAAATTCATTTTTCCCTCACAGTAGTGAATGGCCTCCATAGGCTAGAATGGGGAGGCTTTATTTTAATTTATAAAGTCCCCTTAAGTGGCAGATACATCCAGTTTGGTATCAAATTAATTGTTCTACTACATCCCACAACTTACAATTGTTGGATTTAGTATAATTTGTTCAGGTAAAGAATTTTAAACTTTACCTAAAAAGTTGCCAACTTCAGCCCTGTAGTGGTCTGCTCTGATTGGCCAGCCTCTGGCAGCCTGGCCAGCCTATCTTGATGAGGTGTGAAGTAGCCTGGGCTAAACAACACAAAGGAATGTGCCTGTGGGAGGAGATCTCCCCTCAGCAGGTGGAAAGACAGGAAGGGGGAGGGCTGGCAAACTGGTCTTCAAAGGCAGGGAATGACATGTGGAGCAACCTAGCACCTCCCTTACATTTTGCAAAGCCAGACAATTAAGTGGCCCCCTGATTCGATTAGAAGAGAGCAGGAGAAGGGTGAGTTTAAGATTTTTACCTACACCAGTGGGTGGGCTCAGCCAGATGTAACCTACAAAAATTACTTTCAGCCATGATGGATTTATGAGGGATGTTGCTCCCTGGGATTGATTTTGCCACACTTCCCAGGAAGTGGTCATTACAGGGAGAAGGACCCTGCACCTGATTGGAGAACCAGGACCCCCCAGTTTTTCACCCAGGAGCAAGGATAAAACTGGCAGACCTGCACCCAGACCTCAGATCCCTACCTGATCCTGACAAGGAAGAACTACAGGAGACGAAGGACTGCCCTGATGGACCCCTGGCCTGCACCTGGACACGGCACTCTGGAGGACTGCACCAGCTGCACACTTGGGCTTCACCACAATAAGGACTTTGCCTGGCTTCAACTCTTCAAGGAGGGACTCCCTGTTTGCTACAGGTGAAAAATTGCTAACCAGAGTCCCCTGCACCAACTCGTGAAGAAGCTGACCAGCTGACCACTGTCCAGTTTCCAAATTGGAGTTTGCACCAGGTGCATTCTGGGAGTTGTAGTCCGCACCCTCAAGGAGCATCTAGGAGATTCTGGAACCTTGGGGTGAGCTGTGGACCTCAAAAGAACCTTAAAAGAACATATGGAAGAAGTTCCAGAAGTTTGGAGAAGTTTGGAGAACTTTTTGAAAAAAGTTTCATAAAGGGACCAACCCGCTGCGGCAACTCTAGCCGGCTTACCTCAACCGCAACCCGGCCTGACTTGCAGGTTCGTCCCGGTGAAGAAAATCTCCTAAAAAGTGACTAAGTCCGAACGTAGAAAGTTGACCTGGGCCTCCCAGGCAGTGTATCCGAAGGAGGCTCCAAGGACTTCAGATCAAGATTCAGGTTTGCTCCGGTCGAAGGATTTTCATCTCTAAAAAACAACTAAGTCCGAAGGTAAAAATCTCCACCAAGGGCTCCCACGATGGATATCCAAGGAAGAGTTCCAGGAGGTCGGATTAGACTGGCGACTTGGTCCCGCTGAAGAAAATCTCCAGAAAAGCGACTGTGAGAAAACAGGGCTGATTGCAGAGGCCCCATAACTTTTTGCCCCCATTTCCCTCTTTTTGCTGGTGTTTTCCTGACTTTGATGGTGCCCTGGGTACTGCTAACCAGTCCCAGGGCCTGTGCTCTGTGTAAAATGGATATGCAAATTAGGCTAATTATAATTGGCTAAGTTAACCTACCTATAAGTCCCTAGTATATGGTAGGGCATGTAGGTTTAGGGACCACAGCATAGGTGGTGCACACCTAGGTGCACTGCTGAGGTGCCCAGTGTCATTTTAAAAGCAAGCCTGCCTTGCTGGCTGTTTTTAAATTAAAGTTATATGCAAATTCGACTTTGGAATTAAAGGTACTTCCAAAGTCTTAAACTACCTTATTTTTACATATAAGTCACCCCTAAGGTGTGCCCTATGTGCCCCTAGGGCTGGGTGCCATGTAACTATAAGCAGGGACTTTATAAAAATAGATTTATAAGCCCTGGTGAGGTAAAAACAGCCAAATTCGTTTTTCCCTCATTGAAGTAATTGGCCTTCATAGGCTAGAATGGGCAGACTTTATTTTAAATTTTAAAGTCTCCTTAAATGTTACATACCAAGAATTTGGTATCAAATTGATTGTTGTAATAAATCCCACAACTTCCAGTTGTTGGATTTAATATAACTTGTCCAGGTAAAAAGTTTAGACTTTACCTAAAAAGTTGCCAATTTCAGCTCTGCATTGTTTTTGCTGCTGTGCTCTGATTGGCCAGCCTGCAGCAGCTTCTGCCAGGCTGCCTTGATGAGGTGTGAAGTGGCCTGACTTCACACAAAGGAATGTGCTTGGGGGAGAGAATCTCCCCTCAGCAGATGGTGAGGCAGGAAGGGGGAGGGCTGCCAAACTGGTCTTCAAAGGCAGAGAAGGACATTTGCAGCACCCAGCAACACCCTCACATCCTGCAACCCCAGACAATTAGGTGCCCCCTTGATTAGATTAGGAGAGGGCAGGAGAGGGGTGTGTTTATGATTTTTAGCCACACCAGTGGGTGGGCTCAGCCAGATGTAACCTCCAAAAATCAGATTCATCCATGTTGGATTTTTAGAGACTGTTGCCTTCTGGGATGGATTTTTGCCACACTTCCCAGGAAGTGGTCATCACAGGGGGACGACCCTGTCCCTGATTGGAGAACCAGGGCCCACCTGCTTTTCACCCAGGAGCAAGGATAAAACTGGCAGACCTGCACCCACACCTCAGATCCCCTCCAGAAATCAACAAGAAAGGAAATAAAGAATAAGAAGGACTGCCCTGCTGGACCCCTGGCCTGCACCTGGACCCTGCACTCAGAAGGACTGCACCAGCTGCACACTTGGGCTTCACCACAAGAAGGACTTTGCCTGGCTTCAACTGGTTCAAGGAGGGACTCCCTGTTTGCTACAGGTGAAAAATTGCTAAACCAGAGTCCCCTGCACCAACTCCTGAAGAAAGCGACCAGCTGACCACTGTCCAGTGGCCAAAAAGGAGTTTGCGCCAGGTGCATTCTGGGAGTTGAAGTCCGCACCCCCCAAGGACCATCACAGAACTTCTGGACCCTTGGGGTGAGCTGTGGACCCCAAAAGAACCTTAAAAGAACATCTGGGTGAAGCCCCAGAAGTTTGGAAAAGATTTGAGAATTTTTGGAAAAAAGCTCCAGAGAGGTACCGACCCGCCGCGGAAATTCTAGCCGGCTTGCCTCAACCGCGACCCGGCCTGACTTCGTGGTTCGTCCCGGTAAAGAAAAACATCCAAAAAAGAGACTAAGTCCGAACGTAAAAAGTTGACCGGGACCTCCCAGCCATCGTATCCGAGAAGGGCTCCAGGAGGTCGGATTCAACTGGCAGGTTCGTCCCGGTGAAGAAAAACTTCAAAATAAAGACTAAGTCAGAAGGTAACTTTTTAACCGAGGCCTCCCGCGACCTGTAGCCAAGCAGGGCTCCATCGCGGTCGGCCTGAAAGTTTGACTTTGCCCCGGTCGAGGTGCAACCAGATGACCCGATTGGCGCTTTTTGTTTCTAAGCGCTAGAAAAGTAATAATTCTTTAAAAAATCATATCTCCGGTTCCCCTGAACCGATTTTAATCGTTTTTGTGTCATTTTAAAGATAAAAATATAAACTATTTTTATAAATTGGTTTTGGATTTTTAAACTGTTTCCTGTGTTTTATTTAATTACTGTTTTGTGATAGTTGAATGCTTTACACTTTGTCTCCTAAGTTAAGCCTTGACGCTCGTTGCCAAGCTACCAAGGGTTGAGCTGGGATTAATTTACTGAGACCTAACTGTACCTAGGTGGAGGTTAGTGGCTTGTTGCTAGGTGTAGGTACCTACCTGCCCTACCAATAACCCATTTTCCAACAGCGACCAAGTCCTAAGGTAAACATTTGACCAAGGCCTCCTGCGAGCTGTAGCCAAGTAGGGCTCCATCGCAGTAGGCCTCAAACTTTGACTTTGCCCCAGTCGAGGTGCGATCAGATGATCAGATTGGCACTATTCGTTTTGAAGCGCTAAAAAGCATTAATTCTTTAAAACTTCATATCTCCAGTTCCCCTTATCCGATTTACATAATTTTGGTGTCATCTTAAAGATAAAAATGAATCTATCTTTATAAATTGGTGTTTTTACATTTTACTTATTTACTGTTTTGTGATTTTTAAATGTTTTACACATTTGTCTCCTAAGTTAAGCCTTGTCGCTCGTTGCCAAGCTACCAAGGGGTGAGCTGGATTTTAATATTGAGACCTAACTGAAACTAAGTGGAGGTTAGTGGCCTATTGCTAAGTGTAGGTAATTACCTGCTCTTACCAATAATCCATTTTCCAACCCCTCAAAAACATGACACGATCTGGCCTCTTTACAGTTATCCCAGTTAGTGAAAGGTGCCACCCATGTGAAGGGCCACACCATCAATTTATTTTTTAACAATATCAATGAATTACAGGTCTAATCCCCCTTCCCTTCATTTAGTCAGATCATTACTTGATTGCCCAAGCTTTCAGCCAAGCGCCTAGCGCAGCCTTGGTCTAAACTCAATACCAAGAGATAAATAGCAGCCTTGGAATCTCTGAAACTGGCTCTTCCTGATACTGTGGATTCAGCAGCTTGCCACTTTAATGACTAGCTGTCTGTCTCTCTGGACGCTGATCTTCCTGTGAGGCCACAGTCCCTGGCACCATAAGCCCACAAATTGTCATGGTTTTCTGCCGACCTCCTATCCCTTTAAGGCAGAATATAGAAATTCCATTTGCCTATATCATGAGGAAATCAAAGCCTCCCAAGCAGCCTATTATCCTGCAAAAATTGCTAATTCTGCTAGCCCGAAGGATATCTTAAAAAAAGAAATAAGTATTATTGAGCCCCCCACAGCCTGCCCTCCCTCAATTTCATCTACTAAGCACTGCAACAGGTTGGCCTCTTTTTTCAAGATAAAATAATGAATATTTATTCAGCATTCCCTAATGGCCTCAACTTCATAATGACTGGTCCTTGCGACCCCCCTGCCGTCTCTTCAGATCGCACTCTCCTGGCATTCCCACCCCGTCCAACTGTATGGTAGAGGACCTGTTACTAGCAGTAAAATATGGGTCACTAACGGACCCTGTGCCTATGCACGTCCTTCGGCAAGGGACCGCTACTATTGCTCCCATTCTGACAGAAGTACGTAGGGGGTCATTACAACCTCGGCGGTCTTGGAAAAAGACCGTCGAGGCTGCGGGAGACAGAATACCGCCATTGCCGGCGGTATTCCTGGCTCCCTATTATGACATTTCCGCTGGGCCAGCGGATGGTAACAGTGTTACCGTCCGCTGGCCCAGCGGAAATGTCACATCAACATTGCTACCGGCTCGTAATAGAGCCGGCGGTAATGCTGATGTGCAGCGGGTGCAGTACCACCCATCGCGCATTTCACTGCCCGAAATTCGGGCAGTGAAATGCGCGACGGGGCTATGCCTGGGGGCCCCTGCACTGCCCATGCCAAGTGCATGGGCAGTGCAGGGGCCCCCAGGGGCACCCCAAGTCCCCTTACCGCCAGCCGTTCCATGGCGGTGTTTACCGCCACGGACAGGCTGGCTGTCGGGGACACATAATCCCCAGGGCAGCGGTGCATGTTGGAGGGGCCGGCGGTATGGCCGTGGCTATTGCGCCATGGTCATAATTGCTGCCGGAACTCCGCCAGCCTGTTGGCGGTGTTACCGCCACCTTACCGCTGGCCGCCTGGGTCGTAATGACCCCCTCAATCTCTTGTTAGGCCTTCGGCTCGTCACTCAGCAATGGAAACACACAATAGTTAAGCCGCTTCTTAAGAAAGGCTACCTGCACCCCATGAATCTAAGCAACTTCAGGTCTAGTTCCCTGCTACCCAAGACTCCAAATTTCTAGAGAAATGTTAATAAGCACCTCTCCGGCTTTCCTGAATCACAGTTGCTTTTACATCCTTCTCAAATGGCTTCACACAGTCCAGAAACTGCACTATTGGAGGTGGTAGAGAAGCTCAGAAATATTTTTCAGATCAGGGACACTCAACAACTACTATCTTACTTGACCTCAGTGCAGCCTTTGACACCATAGATCACTCCATCCTTTTGCAGTGGATCCCTAGTGTAGGTGTCACAGGTACAGCTTTTAATTGGCTTGCCTCCTTTTTGCAGAATTGGTTTTTGCAGGTGAGGGGTCAGGCTTTCTTCTCCACCAGTTACCCATCATGCTACAGGGTGCCACAGGGCATCATCTATATGCTCCCCTTGGCTGAGATTGTTCAGGCTCATTGGCTGTTGCTGGTGTCTTATGCTGACGACACTCAGCAGGTTATGTTAATCTCCCATGGCACTCATCTTGGTCAGGCTCTCCTAGCCTCATGTCTCCAGGAGGTTGCCTGCTGGATGTCTAATTCTAAATTGAAGCTAAATGAGGGTAAAACAGAGATTATACTGTTGTGCAACAATTTCAGCTACTTTTTCTCAAGTCCTCATCTGGAGTATCTTTGTAGCCTGGTGAATCCCAAGGAGAAGCAGGTCCTGATGCTAGCTCGGCTTGATTATGGAAATGCCTTGTTTTTAGGCTCCCCTTGTTTTGTCCCCAGGAAGCTGCAGAAGGAACAAAATGCTGCTGCATGTTTGCTGATGAGTATTCCTAAACATATGCCAGTTTCCAAGGCTGTGAGAGCCCTTCATTTGCTCCCAGTGCTACGTTGCGTTCAGTTCAACACTCTCTTCACGATGCACAGGGCAGTTAATAACAAGGGCCCTGTTCTGCTCCATTCTCTCACCATTCCATAACTTCATGAGACATATCTTCGTGCATCCTCTGCCCACCTACTGAAGGGGCCCAGGTCCGCAGGGCATGGTGGGGTGGTCAGCCCACTTCTCATGTGGCCCCTAGACTCTGGAATCTGCTGCCTTTGGAAGTGCGCCATTTGGAGCACGAACTACCATTTCGCAAAGCCTTGAAGACTTAGGCCCATATTTATACTCTGTTCGCGCTGGATTTTCATCATTCTTTTGTACAGAAATCCAGCATAAAACTTAACTCCATATATATATTTTAATGCTAGACCCGTCTAGCATAAAAAATTTAAAGTTAACGTCATTTTAAGGATGCATGAAACCACCTTACGTCAATGAAATGTAAGAAAGGTGTTCCCGTCCCAAAAATGTCTCAAACACACTAGCGCCATATTTATCCACCTGGGCAAAAATAACTCACGGAGGGAGACGGACTCAAAAAATGACCCTAAATTTAATGCCTGGGTCAGGGCAGGCATTAAAATGAGGCAAACACACCACTACTTAAGGAAAACACACACAAGCAACATTATAGACCAACAGGACAACATGAAGGAGCTACTGATGAAGCTTGCAAGACAATGCCGAGCACAGGACCAATGGCAGCAGCCACCACCACCTCAACGCGGCCCACAAAGGCAATGCAGAAGGCAGGTGAGAGTCTTCAGAAACAGGACAACCCTCCATGGCCTCAGGGAACAGGACATCATCCATAGGTATCGACTCAACTGGCAAGCCATACAGCAGCTGCTGCGCCATGTTGAGCCACAACTAACAGCTAACCTGCAGACACCACACAACATACCACTGGTGACCAAGCTGCGAGCTATCCTGCATATGTTGGCAAGAGGCTCATTCTAGAAAACGGGTGCCCTGGTTGCTTGGGTATCACAGCCCTCATTCTCGGCCTTCCAGCCCAAGGTGTTAGATACCATAATCTCCCTCACACCCGCCACATCAGCTTCCCCAACACCCAGCAGAAGCAGCAGGAGACAAAATAGGGCTTCTATCAAATACACGGCTTCCTGCATGTGCTCAGTACAATTGACTGCACCCATGTCCGGATTGGCCCACCTGCAGCAACAGAGCACCTATTCCTGAACAGAAAGCACGCGCATTCCATCAATGTGCTGGCCATAGTTGACAACCAGGGATTGTTCATTACCATCTTGACCAATTATCCTGGGAGTGTCCATGACTCATTCATATTCCAGCACAGCAGGATCAATCAGCACTTCCGGGACAGACAATATAGCAATGGCCTTCTGTAGGAGGTTGGCCTGGCTTGTAGTGGGAACCAAGGGGTACTTACACTCTATACCAGGTCCAGTTATCCCTTATTAGTGTAGAAGAGGTGTTTCTAGCAGCTTAGGCTGATAGAAGGTAGCTATAGCAAAGCAGCTTAGGCTGAACTAGGAGACATGCAAAGCTCCTACTATACCACTGGTGTCATATGCACAATACACAGATATACTAAAAATAAAGGTACTTTATTTTTATGACAATATACCAAAAGTATCTCAGTAAGTACCCTCAGTATGAGGATGCCAAATATACACAAGATATATGTACACAATACCAAAAATATGCAGTAATAGTTACAATAGATTGCAATAGGAGCATATAGGAATAGGGGCAACACAAACCATTTACTCCAAAAGTGGAATGGGAACCACAAATGGACCCCAAACCTATGTGAGCTTGTAGAGGGTCGCTGGGACTGTAAGAAAACAGTGAGGGATAGAAAAATAGCCCACCCCAAGACCCTGTAAGGTAGGTGTAAAGTGTACCTACAACCCCCAGAGAGCACAGAAGTCGTGATAGGGGGATTCTGCAAGGAAAACCAACACCAGCCAAGCAACAACAATGGATTTCCGGACCTGAGTACCTGTGAAACAACGGGACCAATGCAAGAGTTGCGACAGTGTCGAGAGTGGGCAGATGCCCAGGAAATGGCAGCTGAGGGTGCAAAGGAGCTGCCACTGGATGGAAGAAGCTTGGTGTTTTGCAAGAACGAAGAGGACTAGGAACTTTCCCTTTGGAGGTTGGATGTCCCACGTCGTGAAGAAGCTTGCAGAGGTGTTCCCACGCAGAAAGACCGCAAACAAGCCTTGCTAGCTGCAAGGGTCGCTGTTAGGGTTTTTGGATGCTGCTGTGGCCCAGGAGGGACCAGGATGTCGCCACTTGGATGAGGAGATAGAGGGGGTGCCCACCAAGTCAGGAAGCCCTCACAGAAGCAGGCAGCACCCGCAGAAGTACTGGAACAGGCACTTAGAAGAAGAGTGAACTGGAGTCTACCCGAAGTCAGAAAAGGGAGTCCCACGACGCCGGAGGACAACTCAGAAGGTTGTGCACTGCAGGTTAGAGTGTCGGGGACCCAAGCTTGGCTGTGCATGAAGGAAATCCTGGAAAAGTGCACAGGAGCCGGAGCAGCTGCAAATCATGCGGTATCCAGCAATGCAGTCTAGCGTGGGGAGGCAAGGACTTACCTCTGCCAAACTTGGACTGAAGAGTCACTGGACTGAAGGAGTCACTTGGACAGAGTCGCTGAGTTCCAGGGACCACGCTCGTCGTGCTGAGAGGGGACCCAGAGGACCGGTGATGCATTCTTTTTTTCAGGGGGAAGATTCCGTTGACCCACGGGAGATTTCTTCAGAGCTCCTGGTGCAAGAAGGAGGCAGGCTACCCCCAGAGCATGCACCACCAGGAAACAGGCGAGAAAGCCAGCAGGATGAAGCGATACAAGGTTGCAGTAGTAGTCTTTGCTACTTTGTTGCAGTTTTGCAGGCGTCCTGAGCAGTCAGCGGTCGATCCTTTGGCAGAAGGTGAAGAGGGAGATGCAGAGGAACTCTGGTGAGCTCTTGCATTCGGTATCTGAAGAATTCCCCAAAGCAGAGACCCTAAATAGCCAGAAAAGGAGGTTTGGCTACCTAGGAAGGAGGATAGGCTAGTAAGAAAGGTAAGAGCCTATCAGAAGGAGTCTCTGACGTCACCTGATGGCACTGGCCACTCAGAGCAGTCCAGTGTGCCAGCAACACCTCTGTTTCCAGGATGGCAGAGGTCTGGGGCACACTGGAGGAGCTCTGGGCACCTCTCCTGGGAGGTGCAGGTCAGGGGAGTGGTCACTCCCCTTTCCTTTGTCCAGTTTCGCGCCAGAGCAGGGCTGGGGATCCCTAAACCGGTGTAGACTGGCTTATGCAGAGATGGGCAGCATCTGTGCCCATCAAAGCATTTCCAGAGGCTGGGGGAGGCTACTCCTCCCCAGCCATCACACCTATTTCCAAAGGGAGAGGGTGTCACACCCTCTCTCAGAGGAAATCCTTTGCTCTGCCTTCCTGGGCCTGGGCTGCCTAGACCCCAGGGGGGCAGAAACGTGTCTGAGGGGTTGGCAGCAGCTGCAGTGCAAACCCTGAAAAGGCAGTTTGGCAGTACCCGGGTTCTGTGCTAGAGACCCGGGGGATCATGGAATTGTCGACCCAATGCCAGAATGGCATTGGGGTGACAATTCCATGATCTTAGACATGTTACATGGCCATGTTCGGAGTTACCATTGTGACGCTATACATAGGTAGTGACCTATGTATAGTGCACGCGTGTAATGGTGTCCCCGCACTCACAAAGTTTGGGGACTTTGCCCTGAACGATGTGGGGGCACCTTGGCTAGTGCCAGGGTGCCCACAAACTAAGTAGCTTTGCACCCAACCTTCACCAGGTGAAGTTTAGACATATAGGTGACTTATAAGTTACTTAAGTGCAGTGGTAAATGGCTGTGAAATAACGTGGATGTTATTTTACTCAGGCTGCACTGGCAGGCCTGTGTAAGAATAGTCAGATCTCCCTAAGGGTGGCAAAAGAAACGCTGCAGCCCATAGGGATCTCCTGGAACCACAATTCCCTGGGTACCTCAGTACCATATACTAGGGAATTATAAGGGTGTTCCAGTATGCCAATGTGAATTGGTGAAATTGGTCACTAGCCTGTTAGTGACAATTTTGTAAAGCAGAAAGAGCATAACCGCTGAGGTTCTGGTTAGCAGAGCCTCAGTGAGACAGTTAGGCATCACACAGGGAACACATACACATAGGCCACAAACTTATGAGCACTGGGGTCCTGGCTAGCAGGGTCCCAGTGACACATAACAAGCATACTGACAACATAGGGTTTTCACTATGAGCACCGGGCCCTGGCTAGCAGGATCCCAGTGAGACAGTGAAAACACCCTGACATATACTCACAAACAGACCAAAAGTGGGGGTAACAAGGCTAGAAAGAGGCTACTTTCTCACACCTTCTTGTCAGTAAGTCAATAAACTTAGCAAAATATATACAACCCTGTAGGACACACAAAACATTTGCCATTACATTGACTTGTGAGCAGGATGACACTGAGGTGTGACACTGGTAGTTATGTTGTACACCCTGACACAATGGGATACACACCTCTGGACAAATGATGGCTGTCAGAAACATTAGCTGCCACTCTAGAGCAACAAGGAACCAATGTCAAAGCCCACAGTGACAATGGTATGGCCTGCACTAGAAGTACAACTTAGATGATGAACCATTTACAATTCCATTAGGCCACAGTCAATCGGCCACCCTCCCAAGCAGTATGTAGCATGGAAGGGGTGTGCAATGTGTGTTGCAGTAGGTCTAACACCATGAGACACATAGCATGATGATGCTGACTCACATGTAATTGACACGGAAATACTGAGGCAGTCCCAACATCATACATCACTTCTGGGGTGCTGTTGCCAGGTTGTAAAAAGGAAGTGGACTGTGCTATGAACACATATTGATGTGGCACGATAACAAACTGCATGCTTCTGCACACACTGAAAGAGCCAATTGTCCATCAAAATAGCATATGTACAGTGAGATGGCCCTTCCTGCACAGATACATCCACCTCCACAAGGCAGTTAGGCAGGTTCCCTAGAGCAAGTTTGGTAGTTTAGGTGCATGGTTGCACATGAGATACTGGGAGAGGGAACAACAAATGTTTGCCTGGAAACAAGTGACATATGGGACAATTGTGCATTGTCAATACTGAACACCTCAGTGCTGCCAACTTATGGAGATGTGTTGTGCATTGTCACCTACCCAATTCAAAGGGCCTCACTGTTGCATTTCATCTGCAATTACATATGTCTAAATGGATGGGATGTCCAGGCCAAGTAGTGCAACCATGTTACCATCACATCTGAATCCATTGTGTGCGTGGAAGCATCATATCCCATCCAGTGAAAGCACACTAAAACATGTTGGACACTACACAACGCATGGTACATATATACTGACCAACAGTTCCGAAAACAATTCATAGATCCCAGGTCAATGAGCCAAATTTAAGTTGTCAACTCAAGTCAAACAACCCAATGAAGAAAAAACCTCACAGAGGCCCAGGATCTCACACAATACCACAAACACATATGAGTCACTGACGACACAAGATCTCAACTGCCAGACTACATGACATTCCTGTTGCAAGCACTAACAAAATACTGACTGCTATTATATTTAGCAGCGTATCAGGGTTACGGGATCCAGCCATGTATCATGATCCCATTCTCCAACCCCAGCACAGCAGCAGAGCATGCCTATAATGAGGCACATCAGAGGACACGCACCATTGTGGAAAGGACCTTTGGCATCCTGAAGTCCAGATTCAGGTGCCTGGACATCACAGGAGGCAGCCTCTTATATGCCCCACACATTGTGTGTAAAATTATACTTGCGTATGCTATCCTGCAAAACAATTGCGTGAGGAGGAACATCCCTTTATGTGAGCCAGACCAAGAACTGCCCGAGGAGGAGGAGGAGAAGGAGGAGGATGGTGGCCGGGCAAATGAGGGGGAAGAGCAGAACACAGCTGCAGGAATGCACCGCAGGCAGCAAATTGTACAAAACCTTTTCACTTGATAGTCATTCTGCACACCTTGTTAAGATATGTAAATAAATACCTAAATTGATCACACAATCCTGCTCTGGTTTCTTTATCCTCCATCACATGTTCCTTAGAAAGGTGAGTATTACCTGAGCGAGCATGTTACAAAGACAAGTCGGACTACTTCTGATGCAACATCACATGTGATGCGTATGATTGTACAGCAAACATCACACACATAAAAAATACTAATCTTTTGAATTTCACATATGAAGGACAAAATCAATGGACCACAGCATATGACTCACATCCACATTGCCAACATGGTCTACTGTAGCACATGACACCCAACTATGACATCTCCAGTCATGATGTTAATCTCTTGTTCTTTTTGCATTTGTCGCCCTAAGTGGGAAGGGTATGTCCAGACGTGGGTCCCGTGCTTGCCATGCCACTGGATTCAAGCTAGCCTGGCTGATGAGGGGTGAAACCCTGAAACCGGTCCCAGGATGCTTGTTTCCAGTCCAGGGAAGACCTGGCCTGGCAGTTCGGGCTGGACTGTTCCCATGGGGAACAGAGTCAAGACTGATTTGCATATGTTGGGTCCAAACTGGAATAGCATGGGCAGCAAAAAAACGATGCATTTAGGCCTAGATATCTGTACTGGGGGTGAATGTTTGACATTGGTCAGCTTTCTGTCTATCACTTGTTCTTTTTGCATTTGTCGCTCTAAGTGGGAAGGGTATGCCCAGACGTGGGTCCCGTGCTTCCCATGCCACTGGATTCAAGCTAGTCTGGCTGATGAGGGGTGAAACCCCAAAACCAGTCCCAGGATGCTTGTTTCCAGTCCAGGGAAGACCTGGTCTCACAGTTCGGGTTGGACTGTTCCCATGGGGAACAGGGTCAAGACTGATTTGCATATGGCTGGGTCCAAACTGGAATGGCATGGGCAGCAAAAAAACAATGGATTTAGGTCCAGATCTCTGCACTGGGGGTGAATGTTTGACATTGTTCAGCTTTCTGTCCATCACTTGTTCTTTTTGCATTTGTCGCCCTAAGTGGGAAGGGTATGCCCAGAAATGGGTCTCGTGCTTCCCATGCCACTGGATTCAAGCTAGCCTGGCTGATGAGGGGTGAAACCCTGAAACCGGTCCCAGAATCCTTGTTTCCAGTCTGGGGAAAACCTGGCCTGACAGTTCAGGCTGGACTGTTCCCATGGGGAACAGGGTCAAGACTGATTTGCATATGGCTGGATCCAAACTGGAATGGCATGGGTAGCAAAACAACAATGGATTTAGGCCCAGATCTCTGTACTGGGGGTGAATGTTTGACATTGTTCAGCTTTCCCTCCATCATTTGTTCTTTTTGCGTTAATAAGCACCCATACATGAGGCAGTGGATGTGAAATATCAGTGGAAACAGGAATGTATGAACAGACTCCTGACATTAGTAAGTGTGACACTTGCAATCTCTGCAAGGAGCTTGTGTGACAAGGGGTGCATCATTTGGGAAAATGGATAGCATGAGTGCCCCAGGTATGACAAGCAATGTTCACAAAACATGCCCTGCACAGTCCATCCCTAGAAATTAGTCCTGCCACTGCCATGTGTTACGTCTGTACCCTCCCATCTCTAGGGGGCACTGTAAACGTATCTGTACCCTGGGAATCATCATTAACACTCACCCAGAATCCCTTTCTGACACCTGTTTGCTTCCCTTTTCCATATGGCATGCGATAGAAGAACTACATTAGCTTTCATGGACTTCAGGTCCCATAATGCACTGCCTGGTAGTTTGTAGGACCCGTAATCTTCTGTCTATTGCTTCCTATAGGAAAAATCTGGTTTTACTGGATTCTCTCCTCCAGTACAAGTGAGAGTCTGAATCTGCACACACCTGTGACCTATCTTGTGCAGCCCAGTAATGTGACTCTGCCTTGGCCTTGCTGCTGCCTGGAACTGCTTAGAAGCTGCCATTCCCTGAAGCTCCTCGTCGTGCATTGGAGTATGATTACTTTGTGTACCAGACCTCTTGATGGATTGTGTTACAGTCCTGATTCCGCCTGAACCTTCTCTCTGTTTTCCCAGTCATATTCCTGCTTGTTCAAGTCAGAGTCTGCTCCCTTTTTCTCAGCCTTCTTCATGTTTGTTTCAGCCAGATACTGCTTTCCGTTTCCCAGACCTGTTGCTGCCTTTGCATCAGCCTGAGCCTGTTCCCTGTTTCTGGCTTTGCCTCCTAGATGCTTCCTTCACTTTCTGTTTCCTCTTGGGTTATCATGTCTGGTAAGTGTCCTACCAGTCCTTACCTGTGTAGAAGTGTTTTCCTTTGTACTTGGGTTGGCACCTCGTCTCCAGAAGGCAAATCCATCCCCCATCCTTTGTCTAGTGTTGCATGTAGTATTTAGTGCCTAACAGTGACAGTGTGCTATAGCTGTATTCCAGGAATTGCCACTTTGTCTCCAGCGGACCCACAAAGGCTAGTCTTGTGTATGTAAGTACTATCCTTGTTTGTGCCCTAAGGGTCCAGACACAGAATCACTTCTGCTGCCTCCTTTCAATGGGGCTTGCGTGGTGACTATCTGTAAGATTAATCTGCACAGAGGCACTCAAATGGTGCCCCTAACAGAGTCCTGACTAGACCCGCCTGAAACCCAGACACCATTGAACCCAATCCTGACACAGGGTACACATGCCCACACCCTTGAACTGGACACTTCTGTGGAATGCACATCTGAAAATATGTGAACACCTGCAGCCAGGGCAGCAGGTCCACCACAGCAACACCAGTAAGACACTTAATTGGAATGAGTCAAACGAACGTGTACCAAACACTTTATGGGTGGAATGAAGGCACAGTGTCTCAAACACAGTATCTAGCAAACATGTACATATGTCAGACATTTGTGTAGTCCACACACAAGTCTCCATGAAGTCGGAACCAACAATTAATGACATATGAGGGGTAACATATCCTACAAAGCATTCATTAGCCATCCTCAGTGATACCTGAGTTTTGTTTGTCGTGTGAAATGTGATGTCTCCTAAGTCAAGTAACTACACACATCACATGAGTCAACACATATTACAAACACATATCATGACTGCTGTAGATCACCGATTACCATCAGATGTAGATACCCATTTGGAACACATTCATACATTTGCATGATGTCCAATGTATTGCATGCTGTTCCTTCAGAAACACACACATTGTTGTTACGGATCATTCACACCCAAAACACACAGTTCCATGCTCTATCACATGTGGCCAAACACTATACCACACACTGCAGGCGATACCATCCTATATTTATGTTGATACAGAGTGCATGCATGTTAGAAAATCACGCAATTACAGATAGAGTCGAAAATGTTGACGCATATGCGTTGAAAAATCTTGCAAACACAAACTAACTATACATGGGCCTTTAGCGTGAATTTCACCTCTGCATCACACCCATGCGGATATCCATTGAAATTGAAGTCTTCAGATAATGTGTGGTATTTTGCTGCACATGTACGTTATGCATCGAAAATATTCACACAAACATCGTATGCAAAAAAAAATACATGCATGATGGAAAACTGGCCGCAAAGGGGACCGGAAGTGATGTAATAGGAAATCCTGTTTATAGGCATGGTACAGTGGGCGTACTTTCACTTTCACCTTACAGTCTGCTATTTCTTGACTGTGTGGCGGTGTCTCAGTGTTGCTGGTGTCTCGATTGCGTTTCTTGTATCTTAAGGGGTCTCTCTTGTGAAATTTGTTTGTTTCTTGTACCTTTGTATGGGATTCTGTGTAGTTTAGTGTCTTTCATATTGTATTTGTACTGTCGGGTGTCTGTCTGGGGGTTAGATTAGTTGGGGTTCTTAGGTTTGGGCTCTAAGTTTCCTTTATTGTCATTTCCTCGCATGGGGGAGGAGGAGCTTGGGGGTTAGTGTGGCTGGTGTGCCACTATCTACCCTTGATTCTGGAGATGGGTGGGTAGGTTATATAGGGGTATCACACAGAGGTGAGGCAGCTGCGGTGGGGCAAGGTGCACTACCACCTCAAGAGAGTCTACCATACAAGCAGGCATGAGCACCAGTTAAAGCATCACTGGGCTGACCGGGTGGCCAGAGAGCAGGATCTGCTGGACCACCTGGGTGTGGTGATCGGTGGCCCTGGCGGTGAGTATCACATTGACAAATGTGTACAGTAGAATGCTCCTGAGTGACAGAAGCAGATGTGTTGACGTGCTGCATGCAATGTTTGTGGCCAGGTTGAATGGAAGCAGAACAAAGTGTTAGTGTCCCAGTACTGAGATGGAATCCACATGTCTATACATGTTCACAATGCAGGCCTGAGGTTTGTTGAGTCATGTACGACTATCACTTAAGGACACATTATTAATGTCACAAACGGCCTAGTTTTCTGAATTTGTGTGTTTACGTCAAGAAAAAATGTTTATTTCAATGCACATTCCCAATTTTTCCATTCTGCAATCAAATTTAAGGAGGGGCGTTCCCTTCCTATTTGTGAGTCACAGTCAGCTGATTGATGGTTTGGTGACCGCGAATGCAGTCACAAAACAATTGCAGTTTCCACCAGTTTCAAGTTAATGCTATTCGCAAAAAGGAAGGGGTCCCCATGGGATCCCTTCCCCTTCGTGAATGCATGCCAAAACATTGTTTAAGCAGGCAGTGGTCCCACGGATCACTGTCTGCTTTAAAAAAAAAAGTAAAAGTTATAATATTTGTTTTTGACATGCTTTCTGTTTACTCTTAATGAAAAAAGGCTGCATTTAAAAAAAGAAAATGCATTTCTCATGAAAGCAGTCACATACATGGTGGTCTGCTGAGCCCAGCAGGACACCATCCCTGTGAGTGCCACCATTCCCAAGGGGTTTGCAAAATGAGACCAACCTCATGAATATTCATGAGGTAGGTCATTTGCTACCCCATTTGTGAATTGCAAACAGTGTCATTGACAGTGTTGTACATCAGATTATCCTATTCTCAAATTGCGAGTTGCTAAGTCTTGCAATGTGTGACTCGCAAAACCTGATCTTCGTACATGTGGCCCTTAGTCACACATTTCAGGTGCTATAGCAACACCTGTGCCCATGCATTGTGTCAATGATGATCAGGTAAGACACTGTCAGCTGAAAATTGAGCCACATGTCCATCACCTAGTAACTCAGAGTCCCTTGATGCACAAGCCACAGCACCTGAGTCACTAGTATTGCAGTGCACCAGGGAAGTGCCATTGAAATTGTTACCAAAATACAAATCATGCCATGGAGTACAATCTGAAATGGATTAGCCACAAATGGTCGTAGTAGGGATTAGCACCACATCATTGTTAGGCCCAGTGCATGTGTGCAGATTTGTGGCTATCACTCACTGGAGTGTCAGTGTCAATTTGAGTTTGCAGTGGTATGTCTGTTGTACTGTCTACATGCAGGATCACCAGCTCACTCATGTAAAATGTTACACACTGTGATATGTTGTCCACACGTATGTACAGTGATCTGACATTCAGCATATATTTCCTTTCCATGTTTTACAGGTGGACCTGCCCCCTATACATTGGGGAAGTGGCTAGATTTCAGGACCAAGATATCCAGTAAGTGTGATAATGTCTGTCCCGGGTAATAATTGCAGCGGTTGTGTGAGTGACTCTTGTGCGTTGCACTCATTGCAAGATATGATGAGCTGGCACGTGATCTGATATCTTACTCGGCTGGATGTTTACATAGTATTCCGTGCAAGGGTTACACATTCACAGGCAGATAGTCATATCTTGGCAGTCTTGTGCTGCGCAATAGGCAGCATTGTGTGCACAAGGTGATTACTAGCCACATGTAGACCCACATGTAACTTGGAAGTGTACCAGCATCAGTATATTGGCACAGGGTCATATCCTCATTCTCACAACACAGTGATGCATCAATTTTCCACACAAAATTGTGCATCCCTGTATTGTAATGTACATGTAGGACTGTATGGGTAACTGTCCTCCAGAATCTAGCCCCATAAGTTGTTCTCCATTTACGTGACACTTATGTAGTATGTAATAGGTGTGCATGCAGGTCAAGGCCAGACGTGTGCCTGCATCAATGTGGGTGTTTTGGGAATTGTGTTGGCAGATCAGGTGCTAATGGTTGTCCACAACTGGACACATGAATGTAGATGTGAATGACCTATGGATACCTTATTCCTAGGTGGCAGCCCTCCTCACATGTCTTCTATTCACTAAATCCATGTATAAGTGGACATGCTTTTGGGGTTTTCCTCAACAGTTCTGATGATGTATTGCTTGTCCATTACCCCTGAGGCACAGGGGTAGGGGAACAACATATATGTAGGTAGATGTGATGGTCACAGTGTAGATGACAGCCATCTCATTCAAGCATGCATGTGTCCCAAACAACAGTGACCCCTTATGATTAGCAACTGCATACCATCCTGCCAATTACATCTACAAGTCACTGGTCTTGTGTGCTTTGAAGTTGACTGAGATGATAAAGATGAGTCGGCCTGGCCCATGTGAAGTAGTTGCTGCCTTTGCATTGTGACACATTGCACTACATCAATGCACAGATCACTTTATTTGTTCCAACTCTTGTTCTGCTTTGCTGTGGTGTAAAAGACATGATGGGTAGGCAGCGTTGCCATTACATTCATCAGGGACATTGTATTATGTGGACTGTGATTTGGACTGCATGTGCAAATCGAGGCAGAGTGTTAGATTATCATCTGTACATGCATCACACAGTGATGACACTGATGGTTGCCTGTCTCATTTTTAAAGGCTGCCAAAATGGATGTTGCGGAAATCAGGGCTTTCCAAAAGCAGGTAGTGCGATACTGACACATCTTGGATGTTGAGACCTTTACCGAAAGATGGCACAACGCTATCAATGAGAGCGAGCCACAGGGGAATGGCGGGCTTTCAGCCAAGGGGGACCGGCATTGGCCACAGAGGTTGTAGCCACCAACACAACTACACAGAGTACCACAGCTGCCACCGTCACATCTGCCACACCTGGTGCACCACCAACCTCTGCACCACAGACCACCACACCTGCTGCAATAGATATGTCCACAAGAGTGGAGCTCCAGAGGGACATGAAGAAGGTCCTCAAAAAATTGTACAGCATTCAGAAGGATGTGGACAAAAACACAAGGAGACTGAAGGCCATCAAAAAGACAGTGAGGAGGGCCAACCTGTGAACTCTTGCCTCCCCTCACCCCTAGTTCAGTCCCCTCCCTCCTCATTCCTCATCCTGTTTTGTAGTGGGTTTAAGGGGTATAGTTATAGGTTAGAGTAGGGTAGTTGCTTAGATAGGATAAGTAGGTTTGGGGGTGGTTTTTCATATTATTACATGTTTGTAGGTTAATGTTGGGGCTTTTGTGTATTTAAAAAAATATATATATATTAATGTTGGAAATGGGGGTTCTGGTTGGCTAGGTTATGCACCTAAGCCAGGCAGAACCCACCCACTCTAGTCAGGGCAAGGGAGTTACATGTCCAAGATAACCCTTGCTCACCCCTTTGGTAGCTTGGCACGAGCAGTCAGGCCTATCCCAGAGGCAATGTGTAAAGCATTTGCACAACACACACAACACAGGTGATGCACTATCCCCACCACAAAGGAAACACAACTCCAAGGTATATGAAAATATACTGTATTGTACACAACGCAATTAGTAGACGAAACACAATATATCAGTCATATCCTGCTACCTTAGCAGTTGTCTGAATGTTACACATTAATTACTCTCAAGAACCAGCAGTAGTCACATGTAACACACAGGTTACCTAGTATTCTGCAACATAAGCAGTAGTCAGGAATAACATCACTACACAAATGCACTTGTCATAGAAATATCATAAATGCCCATATCAGGAACATTATAAAACATATGGCAAGTGAAAAATCACATATTAGCAGGTCATGCCCATAACAGGAACATCAGCACATATATGAAACACCTCATAAAAATAGGTAGGCAACATATAAATCAATAATGTCCACACCAGGACAATCAGGAATATGTATGTCCTTCTTAAAATACCTGTTTTTATGAAGAAAGGCACTTACAGTGCCCTGATGTTCCAAAAAGGGGGCCCCCCGGCGCTCCTCTGTGCCAACGGGGGCTTCACAATAATTTTGAGGGGAGGGGGTGGCACGCAACCACTCCTTCTTTAATATTGGGCTACTCCTGGGGCCTGCGATCTCAAGGGCCCCCCTTGGACCTCAACTGACCCTCCGGGGGGCCAAAGCATACAGCACTTGGGGGCCACTACCCGTGGTCCCCACAATGACAGTTAGGGCTTCGATGGAGCCGGGGGAGCCTCCGATGAGGCTTCCTTCACCACTGCCCATGCTGCAAAAAGCTCAGGAGCTCTGGCAGGCGCAGAACTTCTGATGAGGCTTCCTTCCCTCCCTGATCCTCGTCAGCCCTGCGCAGAGCAGCCCGGGCCACGACGGTTAGAACAGCACCAAAGGCTGCGTGTGCCCTGGGGCGTTCATCAGAGCGCGCTTTACCCTGGGGGCACAGTAGGAGCGTGCTTGATCCTTTTCCTTAATCCAGGGTGCCCCGGGAGTCCCAGGGGCAGTGCGACACTCACACTTAATGGAAGAAACCCACTCGGGCTGCTGCAGTGATTCTCAAAAATTGATAAGCGCTTTAACAAGCGCACCGCCAGTAAAACAAAAGCGCCTTCCAGGTGCTTGAAGATAATTACAGCAGATCGCTCCTCCCAGCGCTCTCACAAACTTCAGCAAAGCACATTCCAGGTGCTATGAGGTGGAATGAAGCACTCTTCATGCTTTAAGTAGTTGCAGGGGTCAGGGGCCACAGCACCCTGCCCTTAGGGAACAATGTTAAGGAAAAAGGAGCACAGGTGGCAGTGCCCAGCAGCAGGCCAGCACAAGGGGATGCAGGCAGTTCCTTACAGTGACCAAGCAGGTCACAGGTCAGCACAGCAGCAGCAGTCCATGGCAGTTCCTGGTGAGTCCTTTCAGCATTCTGTGTCCAATTCCAAAAATGGCACCAAGAGTCCCCAAATTGTGAGGAAAACTCCACTGTGCTTATACTCAGTTTTTCAGTGTGTTACAAAGGAAGGGGAGAGGAGGTTCCAACCAGTTACAACTGACTCTGGGAGTGCCACCTCTCTCCTCCAGCACAGGCTCCAAACATCAGTTGGGGGTAAACAACCCTAATGTGTGAGGCCAGAGCACAGCCTTTACAAATTCAGGTGTGCCCTGCCTCTTCCTTTTCTCAGCCCAGGAAGACTATTTAGAATGAAGATGCACCTCTGTGACACCTCCACTCTCCCTGTGTACAGGCTGTCTGAAAAGTATGCACAAAGCCCAACTGTCATTCTGCCCAGACGTGGATTGGAGTCAAGCTGCAAACCACCAGAGTCATAAGCACTTAGAAATGCTCACTTTCTAGAAGTGGCATTTCTGTAATAGTAATAAAAAAATCCACTTATACCAGTAAGCAGCATTTCTTACCACCACTACAACCATACCAAACATGCCCACGCTACCCCTATATAAATCAGACAATAACCCCTACATTTAAGGCAGGGCATTTCTAACGCAATCCTATGAGAAGGCAGCACTCACAGGAGTGAGACACCTAGGCCCATATTTATACTTATTTACCGTCGCATTTGTGTCCTTTTTCAACGCAAAAGTGGCGCAAACTTACAAAATACAATTATATTTTGTACGTTTGCGCCACTTTTACATCAAAAAAGGACATAAAAGCGGTACTAAAAAAGCATAAATACGGGCCCAAGTAGGATGTTTGTCACTACCAGGACAGGCCACGCTATCTGGCACATGTCCTGCCCTCTACATACATAACACCTTGCCCATAAGGCTAGCTAGGGCCCACCTTAGGGGTGACTTACATGTAGTAAAAGGGGAGTTTTTGGCCTGGAAAGTAATTTTAGATGCCAGGTTCCTGTGGCAGAAAACTGTGCAAACAGGCCCTGCGCTAGCAGGCCTGAGACAGGATTGAAAGGATACTTCAGTGTGTGGGGCAAGCAGCACTGCAGGCCCACTAATAGCATTTAATTTACCGGCCCTGGGTATGGAATTACCACTGTACAAGGGACTTACAGGTAAATTAAATATGCCAAATAGGTATAAGCCAATCATACCAACTTTAGATGGGAAAACACCTGCACTTTAACACTGATTAGCAGTGATAAAGTGTTCAGAGCCCTAGAGCCAATGGCGAGAGGTCATAAAAAATAGGAGGAAGGAGGCAAAAAGACAGGGGCCGAAAAAATATTTTTATATATATATCTATATATATTTGTTTAGTATTGGTTAGTATATGTTGTCCTGCATGTGTCTCGTCATAAAAGGGGGGTTGGGTGCAAATGTTTAGAGTGTGTTCTTAAATGTGGTAAGTAAGCTTAGATAGGGTAAATAGAGCCAGCTGTGGGTAATGTATCTTTAAGATAGATTAGGTTAGTATAGATGTGTTACATAGTTTTAAGTTCTGTTCCATACATAGATAATAAAAATGTAGGTACTCCCTTAATGCATGTGTCATATGCTTGGGGCTCAGGGCCTTTGCATGAGTGTACAGTGCCAATTGTCCATTGGCCTGTGAGTTCCATCCTGCATCCACATACCTCTCTTGTCATGTTAATTCCCACTTCCAACTGAGCTGTCACATTTGCAGCTACAACAAATCTAAATCTCAGTGCATCTGTCATCCATTGTATCCACCACTCCACACGACTATGGTTCACATGTATTGGTAAGGTAGGTGTGCGTTTTAAGCAGTAATTGTTTTGATCCTGTGTCATGATGTGGGCAGTGTGGGACGTCTTCCTGCAGCATGAAGTTCATGTCAACACTGCTAAACTGAGTAGTGCCAATTTCAGATGAGGTCAAGTATGCAAATTTCACACCAATGTGTTTTACTTGTACTCTCAGCTGACGTTATCGGCCAAGAACTCTGACACAGCCGTTCCTGCTATATGTTGTGGGTGAGGCATGTATGTTTTAAAGCAAATGTCACATACACAGTGACTTGCTGTAGGGGATGGGGCCAGCATTGACGTTCATCTTGTAGATACCTTGTGCGTAGATATTTGCCCACATTATTTCTGCACTCTGATATTGACACTCTGTGACCATAGACATGTTACACACATCACAAATCTCCAGAAAAGTAGATGTGTCACATTACACAGAGACAAAGTGGATGTGTAGGTGCTGTTCATTTTAAAGCGCTGTAGTGCAATATTTACATAGTCCAGGTCTGTGACCCCATTAGTGTAAAGTATTCTATTGTGATGCAACACAGGTACAAGGTTGAGGGACACGTCATTGGACATGCTGAGGTGAACTGTTGTTCAGTGCAGGGGAACATGAATCGCCAATGGAGTAGTGAGAGACATTTGTAGTCCATAGTAGAAAGGTTAACAGTGTGACGGTGAAGAGTGCATGTCACCAACTGTAGCAATACTGGCATGTTGTCAAGCACAGGACAAAGGGAAATCAATGCCCATGTGGCATGGGTTGGTGCTACCGGGTACTTCTACAGGTGAAGATTATCTGTTCCACATCTTCATCCTCTGATGTGTGTGTCGTCTCCTTGCCCCTTGATGGTGGTGGTGGTCGGTTTGAGGGGGCCACACAAACTTTGGTGGTTTGAGAAGTCGACACCAAATTCCCAGCAGCTGCCATCTGTGGAGCTGTGTATGGCATCACTGCAGCAAGGAGGAGCTGCTGATTATGGTATATGGCAGCCACACTCCTGTGGTAGGCAACCATGTCTGCCCTGAGGGAGGCCAGTTCCTGGTGCATGGAGTTCTGCTTGTTGTCATGCATGCAGCAGCAAGATTGGGAGGGCAGGTGTTGTGGCAACTCCCTCACGGCAGTGTTTAGGTCCCTCACACACTGGACTCCATGCAGTAGGGATTGTGTGACTTGTTTGGCTGCTGTCTGTTCAGCGGACGTCATCATGCACATGCGCATCCCCTCAAGGCTGGCTACCGTAGTTTGCATCCCCACCCACACCTCCTTGGCCAGTCCCACTGTACTCCCACTACAGTCCTCTCAAAGGTGTCCCTGTGTCATCAGAGTCCTCAGCTGTGTTTGAGCGGGCAGGTCGTACTATTGGGGTGGTGGGTGGCTCCTCTGGGATGGCTGCTACATGAATGCTCCTCCTTGTGACTGGAGGTGGTGTCTGGAGGGTTCCTAGGACATCTGGGAGGGTTTCCTGGCTGATGGTTGTCAGCTGATCATCCTGGTCATCAGGATAGTCCAGGACAGGCAGATCCACAGAAGAGCCATTGTCCTCTGCAATGAGATATTGTACAATTAGTGTGTCTGTGTTGTGCCAGTTGTAATGTGACGTCACTGACTTCATATTGGTGGTACATTGCCATCTTGGTTCCCATGCCTTGTTCCTGTCATTAATGTTTGGAGTCTCTCAGCCCTATGCCCCACCTGCATGTCACATGTAGTGTGGGCAGTTTGGGCATTGTCTGCGTCACATCTTCTAGGTGTGGGTTCTGTCCAAATTGTGGCTTGCCACCTTTTTGTCCTCATCAACCCTCCCTCTGCTTCCATTTGCATGATGAGGCCTTGTAATGATTGTTGGTGTGCTGATGCCACAGCACCACACATGACAATATGGCCCTGTCCCAGTCTATCATTTTTCACATACACCTATGCGGTGCTAAGACCTAGCACCTCACCATGCACGGCATTTCCATGAGACAATTCACATGTTACCATTGGTAGTTTCTCATGCTGATGTTTGCGTATGTGTGCTACATTGAATTGCACTGATGGATCTGGCAGAGTTCCATTTCCTCTTGTGACTATGTGGATGTGTTTGTCTTCCTACACACATATGTCCTCCCCCTCAATGCAGTTGTCTTAGCACTATGATACCTGAGATGGTGCATGGTGGCAATGCAGCTATTGTGACAGGGGCACAGGGATGAACCCAGGGATGGCCAACATGGGTATGAGATTACTGCTGTGTACATCATTATGTATGTGACAATGCCTTATGGTTATTGAGTCTATGGACATGACCAGTTGACAGGAGTTGCACTTGGATTCGGATTGATGGGGATTGATCACGTAGTCATACTGAACCCTCATTTTCAGTGTGTTTGTTCCATGGACACCTAACTGTCATTTCCTAATTGACCAGCGCACACAGCACAGGTAGTTGTGGCAAATGTTGTCAATGGGGAATGCCGCTTGAGCCAATGGCCTGAGACTGGGCATTGTCCTCTAGTTTACATTCTGACAATATCAGCTGTCCTGTGATACCAGACCAGTTTTACGTTCTACCCTACCCTCCTGGTCTGCTTCAGCATTTCCCTCAGCCTTGGTATGGCGGTGTATCCCATGCCCATGCGAAGGATGTTGGTGTTGTGCTGTGCCTCTGGATGCCCCTGTATAACCCATGCACCTGGCATGGGCAGTGCAGGGAGTCCCATGCCGTGCCTCTTTGCCCTTTCTACTGCCTGATTTGCAGGGCTGACATGCATAGTGTAGTAGGTATGTGCCTCCCCCTTCTTGCACTTGACATTTTGGCATTTTGGTCCCCCATGCAACTTATGTATTGTTTCCTGGTAGTCTGTGCTGTCATGTCCTGTGACACCAATGATAGTTTCATCTGGGACGACGGCTGAAACCGTCTCCTCCATCTTGTCCAAGTCCTCTTGCAGTGCTGGACTCCCACCTCTGGTCTGCAGTGCTGCCTTCCTGTTCCTTGCCAGTTTTTCCTTTGTCCTCCACTTGCAGTCGTGCCAGTGTTTCTTTCACTCAGTGAAACGTTCTGCTGACCTATGCCACACTGTTAATCTTGTCAACAGTTTGTTGCCAAATTGCCTCTCTCCTTCCAATTGGAAATTTAGAGGTGATGAAGACTTGATGCTGTTGCTCCGTCACCGCTCTCACCAGTATTTCATGCTCCTCTACACTGAAGCAACACTTCCTCTTCTTCTTATTTCTCTCCTGGGTCTTGTCTGTGGTCTCCTGGCTGGTTCCTGGTTGTCTGGGGTCTCCCTGGGGTCTCGCCTTGCTTCTGGGATCCATTTTGGGGCTCCTTTGCACTGTTTGTTCCGTTTGAGTTGCTTTTTGACGCTAATGTGGGGAAAATGCTGCAGATCGATTTTGCGACGTGTTTACATGTCGTAAATCAGATTAGAGTAATTTTTCCTGTGTTAACGTCATTTTGCCTTATGACAAGGTGCAATAGTTAGCATCAGGAAAAATTATTCTAACCTCTTCTTAGCCCCACCCATCGTCAAAGTATAAATATGACGCATGGGTGGCGTTAAGAAATGGCGCTACACAGCGCTAAACCTTTTGACTGCGTTAGCACAGTTTTGCGTCAAAAAGTATCAATCTGGCCCTTAGCTTTTTGACAGCTAATATTGCCCCTTCCTCTAACCCCCCCCCGTCTTATGTAGCACTCGGAGACCTCTCGGTAGCCATGCACTTTGCAAATACACAAGAATATAATAGAATAGAAAAATCCAAGAGCTTGTGCTCTAATGTCCTCCAGGTCAGCGGGTGATTGGTAAAGAATGTGTAACAGGGTTCGTACTAAGCCCGGTCTCCTGAAATGTATCACTATACAGTCACCTGATGTGAGAAAGTAGCCTCTTTCTAGCATAGCATGTTTACCCCCATTTTTGTCCTATTTGTGAGTGTGTTTCAGTGTGTTTTTACTGTCTCACTAGGATCCTGCTAGTCAGGACCCCAGTGCTCATAGTTAAAGCCCTGTTTGTCAGTGTGTTTTGCCTGTCTCACTGGGATCCTGCTAGCCAGGACCCCAATGCTCATAGTTTGTGGCCTATGTGTGTTTTCAGTATGTTTAACTGTGTCACTGAAGTTCTGCTAACCAGAGCTCCAGTGCTTATGCTCTTTCTACTTACCAAATTTGTCACTATAGTTTAGTGACTCCATATTCCAATTCTGATTGGCACACTGGACCCCCCTTACACGTCCCCAGTATATGTTACCTAGGTATCCAGGACATTGGGGATCCAGGAGATCCTTATGGGCTGCAGCATTTCTGTTGCCACCCACAAGGAGCTCATACAAACCTTTCATCAGGACTGCCACTGCAGCCTGAGTGAAATAGTGCACACACTATTTCACAGCCATTTTCACTGCACTAAGGTAACTTATAAGTCACCTATATGTATAACCTTACTGAAGGCTAGATGCAAAGTTACTGTGTGTGAGGGCAACCTCGCACTAGCAAAGGTGCCCCCACGCTGCCCAGGGCCAATTCCCCGGACTTCATGAGTGCGGGGATACCATTATAAGCGTGCACTACTTATATGTGTATACATATATGCAGCTTCACAATGGTAACTCCGAATATGGCCATGTGAGGTGTCTAAGATCATGGAATTGTCCCCCAATCCAAATCTGGTATTGGGGAGGGGGGCAATCCAATGCACCCTGGGGGCTCCACCATGGACCTCCAGCACTACCAAAAACCGCTCTCTGAGGTTTTCACTGCAGCCCCGGCTGCTACCACCTCACAGACAGTTTTCTGCCCTCCTGGGGACTGAGCAGCTCAATCTCAGGAAGGCAGAACAATGCATTTCCTTTGGGAGGAAGGTGTTACACCCTCTCCCTTTGAAAATAGGTGTTACAGGCTTGGGAGTGGAAGCCTCCCATTTCCAGAGGCTTATGCTTTGAAGGGCACAGATGGTGCCCTCCTTGCACAAGCCAGTCTACACCAGTTCAGGGACCCCCAGTCCCTGCTCTGGCACACACCTGGACATCACTCCAGTGGTGGTGTCCAGAGCTCCCCAAGGTGTCCCTGGCATTAGCCATCTTGGATTCCAAGGTGTGGGGACCCTCTGGAGACCTCTGAGTGGCCAGTGCCAGCAGGTGACGTAAGAGACCCCTCCTGATAGGTGCATACCTGGGTAGGTAGCCAGTCCCCCTCCCAGGGCTATTTATGGTCTCTCCTTTGGGTGTTTCCTCAGATTCGGTTTGCAAGAGTCCTCCAGGACTCCTCTGCTTCAGCTTCTGACCATCAGATCAACTGCAGACTGCTCCAGGAACGTCTGTAACTGCTACAGAGTATCCAGGACGTCTCCTGTGACCTGCAACTTCAGCTCCAGACAGCTTTTGCAACAGTTTCCAAGGTGTGCATGCTCTGAGGACTGCCTGTCTTCACCCTGCACCAGAAGAACCAAAGGAATCTCCCGTGGAGTGACGGAGTCACTTCCCTGCTTCTACAGGCACCCTTCTGCGATGACGACTGGTAATCTGAGTCTTCTCTCCTGACAACGAGCATGCTCCCTGGAACACATGTGGTGGACCAAAGTGACCCAGGATGGCAAAATGTCCAGCTGTCCAAATTTGGTGGACGTAAGAGTTTGCCTCCCCATGCTGCGACAGTACCGCCGTGCACCACATCTTCTCCTTCTCCTTGGGCTTCTGTGCACTTCTTCCAAGAATCCTTTATGCACAGCATAGCCCAGGTCCCCAGCACTCCATCCTGTGATTCACAGCTCCATGAGTTGTTCTCCGGCGGCGTGGGACCTTCCAGTGTGGTGCTGCGATGACCACCCTTTTCATCTTCTTTGTCCCCATGTTCTGGAACTCCTGTGGGTGCTGCCTGGTCTTCTGAGGGCCCTCCGAAGTGCTGAGAGCCCCGTCTGTCTCCTCACTTTGAGTTGAGACCCCCCAGGTCCCTCCTGGAGACTTGCTTGAACCAAGGCTTGTTGGTGAAATCTAGCGACACAAACAGCCTGCATCCAACAGCTCGACGTGGGACATCTCATGCACCAAGCAGGAACCCGCAGCCATCTTCTTTGGCGCTCTTCTGTACTTTTCTTCTGACTGGAGAATCCTCTTGTGCACCTTCTTCCAGGTTGGCAGGGGTCCTGTCCTTCCTGGACTCTTCTTTGACTTCTGGACTTGGTCTCCTCTCTCCACAGGTCATCAGGTCCAGGAATCCATCATTTGTTGCTTGCAGTCTTGCTTGGTTCTTGCAAAATCTCTTATCACGACTTGTAGTTTGTCCTGAGGAAACTTGCTGTACTTTACTCCTGCTTTCCTGGGCTCTGGGGTGGGGTACTTTACTTACCTTTGGTGTTTTCCTACACTCCCAGCACCCCTCTTCAGACTACGCTTGCCTAGGGGGGAATTTGACATTCTCATTCCACTATTTTAGTATATGGTTTGTGTTGCCCCTAGGCCCTTTGCAATGTATTGTATTTTCTTCTGTTTGCACTATTCTATGACTGTTTACTTACCTGATTTTGGTTACTAGTGTGTATATTGTTTTAGTACTTACCTCCAGAAGGAGTATTGCCTCTAAGATATTTTTGGCCTTGTGTCACTTAAATAAAGTATCTTTATTTTTGGTAACACTGAGTATTATCTTTTATTGTGTATAAGTACTGAGTTACTATAGTGGTATTGCAGGAACTTTCCATGTCGCCTAGTTCAGCCTATGCTGCTCTGCTACAGCTACAGCTACCTCTAGAAACCTAAGCTGCTAAAACACTGCCTACATTTCACTAATAAGGGATAACTGGACCTGGTAGAAGGTGTAAGTACCTTAGGTACCCATTACAAACTAGGCCGGCCTCCTACACCTAGTGAATATTTATCCAACAGGCCAACCCATAAAACTCTCTTTTCAGAGACATTGGCCCTCATTATGACCCGGGCGGTGAGTGATAAAGTGGCGGTAATACCACCAAAAGGCTGGTGGTAACTACCACCAAATTATGACCATGGCGGTGATAACTCCCATAGACAGCCAATGTACGACACCAACCGCCAGGGAGGAAGCAACACTCACCACGACAGTAGCCAACAACAGCCAGGCGGGAGACAAAGTACTGCCCACCATATTATGACACAGGAAACTGCCACCTTTTCCAGGGAGGTACCAATTCCATCAAAAGCCTGGCAGAAACACATCACAGAAGAGAAAAGACTCACCATCGGAGACACAGGGAAGAAGAACGCCGCCATGGAACCCGAACTGCAAGTTTTTCCGATGATCTTCTACGTTATGATCCACCTGGAACACCAACGCTGACACTGAGTGCAGCCGCATAGCACACAAGGGAGGGTGAGAGGGAAACGAGAGTGACACACATGCATGACACACACCAGACACACACACACAATACACACAATCAGCGGCACACGAAAAACAAATTGTCCCAGAAAAAATGCAGAATAATGCAAGGACAACAGAAATGGATGAAAGTGATTGTAATCAGATCAAATTCAAAATCAATAATTTGATTTTGCAATGAAACAGATATGTACACATGTTCACAAAGGGGCACTGCCCAGTCCAATGTTCAAAAGGTCAATGTGGCCACAGGGCACAGTCTAAGGCCCAACTCAAACCCTGACCACATCTGGATAGTACACTGCAGGGGTATCAGTATGCAAATAGACAGGCACCTCAGGGGAGGGGGGCACCTCAGATTGATGCGGGAACAAGCCCACTGGTTCTGGAGTTGGCTCCATGCCCATTGCTCTGTCCTGGGGAGTGCAAGGCCACAGTCTCTCAGCTGGGTGACTTTCCCACTGGTTGTGGTGGGGACAACATGCCCATTTCTCTGTCCTGGGGAGTGCAAGGCCACAGTCTCTCAGGTGGTTGACTTTCCCACTGGTTCTGGAGGAAGCAACATGCCCATTTCTCTTTGCTGGGGAGTGCAATGCCACAGTCTCTCAGGTAGGTGACTTTCCCACTGGTTCTGGAGGGGGCTCCATGCCCATTTCTCTGTCCTGGGGCGTGAAAGGCCATAGTCTCTCAGGTGGGTGACTTTCCCACTGGTTCTGGGGGGCAACTCGCACAGCCGCACCTGGAGTGTGGCCCACATGGCGTCCGCTGGCAGTGATGACTGCAGTGTGGTGGAGGATGGTGGAGCCTCCTGGGCCTCTGCACTGTCCGATTCCTGCATTGTGATGGTGGATGGAGGAGACTCCGGGGCAGCCTCTGCACTGTCTGATGGCAGCAGTGTGGTGGTGGATGGACGAGCCTCCTGGGCAGCCTCTGCACTGTCTGACGGCAGCAGTGCGGTGGTGGATGGAGGAGACTGCTGGGCAGCCTCCGCACTGTCTGATGGCTGCAATTCATCAGCTGGTGGTGGGGGCCCTGTGACAGCTGGCAGTGGTGGAGGTGTCACCCTGACAGCCTCTGCTGGAGTAGAGGGCTTGGTCTCCTCCACTACATGCGGTGTGGATCCCTTACCCTTCTTGGCAGGGGTAGATGGGCTCTTCCCCTTCTTTCCTGGTGGTGGAGGCTCCTTCTCCTTCTTTCCTGGTGGTGCAGGCTCCTTCCCCTTCTTTCCTGGTCATGCAGGCTCCTTCCCCTTCTTTCCTGGTGGTAGAGACTCCTTCCTCTTCTTTACTGTTGGTGCTGGCTCCTTCCCCTCCTTCGATGGAGGAGTGGTATCCTTACCACCATGAGTAGGTGGTGCTACCACTGTCCCCATGGACTGTGTGGCTGAGGTGCTGGGCTGTATCCGTGGTACCCTGCTCATGCGGGCAGGACGGGGGAAGGGTAAGGAAGAGGTACATTTGGGAAAGGAAAAGCTTTTTAGGGACGTTGGGGTGGGAGGAGGGAGGCGTAATGGGAGTAGAGGTTGAAGGTGTGGTTGTTGTAGGTGTATGTCTGCTGGACTTGGGTGAAGGTGCATGGGCTGTGTGCTGATGTGAGGTTGATGGCTGTTGGGTGTGTGAGTGATTGCGTTTGTTTCCTTTAGGATGGGGGACAGACAGGGTGGGAGAGGAATGAGGGGACGCATGCATGGCTCTTGTGGAGTCGTCTGCCAGTGAGGTGTGTGTCCTGCTTGGTGTGATGATGCTGGTAGTGGATATTGATGTAGTGCATGCAGGTGTGAGTGTGGACGAGACTGGGAGGGAGGTGAAGGAGGAGGGGGAGACAGTGGAGGGAGTGGATGTTGTCGTGCCTGTGTGATGAAGTGTGGTGCTTGTGTTTGCCAGTGCCACTCTTGGGTATTGTCTTGTGTGCATCCTCATCATAATGTGTGCTTCAGATGGGATGGGGTTGAGGAAAATGGGACTGTGAAGTGGTAGTTGGAGGGGGAATGGTATAAACAGGGACAATGGCTGCCATCAGAGAGGAGGCCAGAGCCTGAATCGATCTCTGTTGAGCCGCCAATCCACTGCGGAAGCCCTCCAGGAATGCGTTGCATTGCTGCATCCGGGATGCCAGCCCCTGAATGGCATTCACAATGGTTGACTGCCCTGCAGAGATGGATCTCAGGAGGTCAATAGCCTTCTCACTCAGGGCAGCAGGGCTAACTGGGGCAGGGCCTAACGTGCCTGGGGCGAAGGAGATGCCCAACCTCTAGGGTGAGCGGGCACAGGAAACTCGCTATGGGGCTGTTGGGAGGGCGGTGCTGGTACAGGGGTGGCAGCTGTATCTATAGCTGGGGTGGTCACAGAGGTGTTCGCCACCACCAGGGAGCTCCCATCGAAGGAGGTATTGAGTCCGTGTTGTCTCCTCGAGTCTCTGCCGTGGTGCTCTCCTCGCCCTCTGTCCCACTGGTTCTCTCGGCATCTGTGGATTCTGCCTCCTGGGCCATATGGGATGCAGCTCCCTCTGTCTCCGGTGCCCCGCTCCTCCACCAGATGATGCTAATGCACACTAGGACAGGATGACAAAACAAGAAAGGGGGGGAGACAATGGATACACTGGATCAATGACTGCACCAACACCACAGTTGACATACACATCACCGTCACACACAGGGAACAGGCTTAAGGACTATGCATTGCACTACCAGGGATATGGCTAGTCACTAAGGCAAGAAGAGGACCACACACTGCCAACTGCAGCACTCATGGGACCCACGAAGCCATGCCTGAAATGGACTGCAAACAAGGTAGGTCACCTGCAGTGCCTGGCCTGGCCTTAGGGGCATCCACTGACACACATCCACCAGCCGGATACCATCACACCAGCCAAAATATGTATTGATACCCACTGTACTCACCCCCGTGTGGCTGCTGTGATTCCCTCAAGTGTCCATCCAGCTCAGGGTAGGCCACTGCCAGTAGCGGGCCAACAGGGGGGGTCTGGGTCCAATGGGCACCCCTTCCTCATTGGGAGGCCATCACCAGATGGGCCTCCGGGGTCTTCCGTGCCCAGCGTCTCAGGTCCTCCCATTGTTTCCGATAGTGGGTGCTCTGCCTGCCAGACCCCCAGGGTCTGCACGTCCTTGGCGACGGCACGCCATAACCCTTTCTTTTGATGGGCGCTGACCCGCAGACAGGAGAACACCACAAAACAAACAGTCCAGCCCTTCACACAAATGGCCCACCATACCCGTTTCCATCGCCATTGGCACACACATGGCCCAGCGCACAACATGTACACCACCACCCACCCTTACACAATCCTTGCACATTAACACATGCATCGTGGCCAAAGTGTACTCACCTGTTGGTCTGGATCCCAAAACAGCTGTCCGTACTGGGGTAGGACCCCATCCACTAGTCGCTCCAACTCATCTGAAGTGAAGGCAGGGGCCCTTTCCATGGTAACACGGGCCATGCTAGGTTCAAGACACAGCTCACAGCAGCACATGCAGTATAGGTCTTTTCCTATTGAAGGTCAGGAAACAAGTGAGGATTGAGATTGAAAATGGCGGTCACATCGGTGGTGGTGTACACCAGCGTAGGTCCCCATTTGCCACTGTACTCCATAGAGCCCCATGTTATCCAATGTGGAATTGCACAGCGGTGCAAGACCGCCTTCTGCCACAACGCCTAACATCGGCGGAGTTACCTCACTGCCATTTGTCCCTACATACAGGACAGGCGGTCGCCATTTTGGGGGGGGGGCAGGCATTTCGACAATAACTGTGTCACAGCCTAGATTAGCATATACCTCACCATTAACACTGTCCTAATACATAAGTGAACCATGTTGTTGTGGTTTTGATGTTCCAATTGTGACAGTCTACTCACTCTTGTGTCCTTTAGATACCTACCACTGCGTATGAATAGGAGGTGGAGGCATACCCCGTGTTCAGACCCCTGGTGGACTTAGCTACACTGGAGGATGGCCACATTATACTCACCTATAAACTGGACAGGACCACAATCACAGAGCTGTGTGCCCAGTTGGAGACTGACCTGATCTCATCAATCTGTCATCCAACTGTGAGCCTCCCTTTTCTGCAAGTGCTATCAGTGCTCCATTTCCTGGCGACAGGTCTTTTCCAAGTGGCAGTGGGCTTGGCAACAGGAATGTGACAGCCAATGAACTGGTGTTAACCTCATAGGATAGTGTGTGTGGCTAAATGTTGTCCCTCAATACCTGCAGGTGACTCTGGCTACCCAAACCAATTGTGGCTGCTGATCCCTGTGAGGAATGCCAGGACAAGAGCTGAAGAACGTTATAATGAGGCACATGCGCGAACCAGATAGATCATCGAGAGAACCTTCGGCTTCCTGAAGGCAGGTCCATGTGCCTCCATCTGGCAGGTGGCTCCCTGTGCTACTCACCAGACAAGGTCTGCCAGATAGTAGTGGCATGCTGCATGTTACACAACCTGCCCATCAGACGCCATGTACTTTTTTGCAGGAGGAAGATACAGGAGATGCCCCTGTGGCTGCAGTAGACCCTGATGACAGTGGGGATGAAGAGGCTGAAGATGTGGACAACTGAACCACAGTTATCCATCAGTACTTCCAATGACACAAAGGTGAGACAGTGCAACTACACATTTCTATGACTATTGTTATATTCTGTGTGGGTGTGGCATGATGGCATTACCCACTTTTCACCTCTACTTACTGTCACCTATGGATTATAATTTTACAGATCTTGGTGCAATGACAACTGTGTACTGATGTGCTGACTACAGCCAGCTACAGGGCAGTATAACTATGCTCTCACAATGTACAATTCATTTGCAACAGAATTAACTGTTTTCATAAATACACTGCTTCAACACCTGACATTTAAGTATTTGAGTTGTGTTCAAGTGTGTTTATTTTGATGATGAGAAATTGAGGGGAATGTGCAAGGGAATGGGGTGATGATAGAGGAAAGTCCAGGGTATTGTTCTAGTCTGTTTCTAGCACAGGCGCAGTGTCCCAGTGTCCATAGGAAGGGGAGCTACGGCAGTTCAAGGTGGCCAAGGTGACTGAGTGTGGCACAAAGGGGACTATCAGGAGAGTCTCACTTCCTGGCTTTGGTCTTGGCAAGTGTCTCTGGCCTCTGTCTGGGTCGCAGCAAACGTTTGCGGGGTAGTTCACCTTCTGCAAGGGGAGGGGGGCTGGTGGCCTGTGGGTCCTGTGGCGGGGCCTCCTGCTCACTAGCGGCAGTGGAAGTGGAGGGCTGGTAAATGGACTGGCTAGTGGTAGGGGCCTGCTGCTGTTCTGATGCCTTCCTCATGATGTTGGCCATGTCTGCCAGCACCCCTGCTATGGAGATTAGGGAGGTGTTAATGGCCTGCAAGTCCTCCCTGATCCCCTGATACTGTTCCTCCTGCAGCTGGCCATTCTCCTGCACGTTGTCAAAGATCTGGCCCATCATGTCCTGGGAAAGTTGGTAGACTCCCAGGATCTTGGAAATTGCCTCCTGGAGAGTCGGTTCCCTGGTCCTGTCCTCCCCTTGGCACACAGCAGTCCTCCCGGTCTCCCTGTTGGCCTGTGCCCCTTTCCCCTGAATGGTGTGCCCTCTGCCACTGACCCCAGGTCCCTGATTGTCTTTGGAGCGGGGTGTGGACTGAGCACCCTGTACGGTGGGCACACTGCTGATTGATGTGTCCTGGGGACAGAGGTGTGGGTACGCTGGATGGGTGCTGTGGTGTTGGATCCTGATGGGGGAGGCCCTGTGATGGTCTGTGAGTAGGTATGGGTGACTGGCTGTCCAGTGGTCTCTGATGGGCCAGGTAGGTCATCCAGATCCAGAAGTCCAGAGTTACTGTCATCACTGGGAGCATCTTCTGTTGGGGGAATGGATAGTCATGGCACCTCCTCTCCACTGACTTTGGCTGAGGTACCTGTGGGGATGTAAGTGATGCATTATGCTTCATGTGTGAGACATTTGTACATCCCTAGCTTCCCCTCTTTTGTTGGTGTTGCTCTGCCACCTTTGTTTGTGTATGGTGATGTATTGTGGGATTGTTAGTTTCCCTATTGTAGGAGGTTGGCCTGTATTGTAGTGGGTCCCTTGGGTACTTACACCTTATACCACTTCCAGTTATCCCTTATTAGTGAAGTGTAGCAGTGTTATAGCAGCTTAGGCTGGTAGAGGTAGCTGTAGCAGAGCAGCCTAGGCTGAACTAGAAGACATGTAAAGCTCCTGCAATACTACTATAGTTACACAGTACTTATACACAATAAAAGACAATACTCAGTGTTACCAAAAATAAAGGCGCTTTATTTCAGTGACACAAGGCCAAAAATATCTTAGAGGCAACACTCCTTCTGGAGGTAAGTATTATACACAATATATACACTAGACACCAAAATAAGGTAAGTAATTAGACATAGGATAGTACAAACATTAGAAAATACCATAGAATGCAATAGGAAGAAGGAGGTCTTGGGGCAACACAAACCATATACGAAGAAAGTGGAATGCGAATCACAAATTCCCCCCCTAAATAAGTGTGGTGTGTAGAGAATCGCTGGGAGAGTAAGAAAACCACAAAGGTGAGTAAAATACCCCACCCCAGAGCCCAGGAAAGTAGGAGTAAAGTACTGAAAATTTCCTTAGGACACTACAAGTCGTGATTAGAGTCATTGCAAGAACAAAGCAAGACTGCAAGCAATAAATGGTGGATTCCTGGACCTGAAGACCTGTAAAGAGAGGAGACCAAGTCCAGAAGTCACTGAAGATTTCAGGAAGGACAGGAGCCCCTGCCAACCTAGTAGATGGTGCAAAAGAGGATTCTCCGGTTAGAAGAAGACTGCAGAAGAGTACCAAAGAAGATGGCTGCAGGTTCCTGCATGATGCAATAGATGTCCCACGTGGAGATGTTGGATGCAGGCGAGTTTCAGCGCTGGATTCATCCAACAAGTCTTGGTTCAAGCAATGTCGCAGATTGCGTCAAAATGGCGCTGCCTGGAACCAGGAGGGACCTGGGTGCCTCAACTCAGACTGAGGAGGAAGAGGGAGCTCCCAACACTAGAGGGAACCCACAGATGACCAGGCAGCACCCACGGAGGTCCCAGGACACAGGGACAAAGAAGGTGCAAATTGAAGTTGTTGCAGCACTACAAAAGTAGGTTCCACACCTCCGGAGAACAACTAAGCGAGTTGAGCGTCACAGGATAGAGTGCTGGGGACATGGGCCAGGCTGTGCACAAAGGATTCTTGCAAATGTGCTCAGAGGCCTCAGGAGATGAAGATGACGCAGTGCACAGGGGTACTGTCGGTGCCTGCTGGAGCAGGGAAATGACTCCGTCACTCCACAGGAGATTTTTTTGGCCCGTCTGGTGCAGAGCGTTCACACCGTGGAAACTGCTGCAGTTGCTCTCTGGAGCTGAAGTTGCAGAGTCAAAGTAGCCCTTCTGGATACTTTGTTGCAGTTACACTGGTTCCTGGAGCAGTCTGTGGTCGATCCAAGGTCAGAGGATGAAGTAGTAGTTGCAGACGATTCCTGATGGAAACTTGCAAGCAGAATTTGAAGAGGAACCCACAGGAGAGACCCTAAATAGCTCTTAGAGGGGGGTTGGCTACCTAACCAAGTATGGACCTATCAGGAGGGGTCTCTGACGTCACCTGCTGGCACCGGCCACTCAGAGGCCTCCAGAGTGTCCACACATCTTGGAAAACAAGATGGCTGATGCCCGGGACACACTGGAGGAGTTCTGGGTACCACCCATGGGGTGGTGATGGACAGGGGACTGGTCACTCCCCTTTCCTTTGTCCATTTTCATGCCAGAGCAGGGACTGGGGGTCCCTGAACTGGTGTAGACTGGCTTATGCAAGGAGGGCACAATCTGTGCCCTTCAAAGCATTTCCAGAGGCTCTGGGAGACCACCCCTCCCAAGCCTGTAACACCTATTTCCAAAGGGAGAGGGTGTAACACCCTCCTCCCAAATTAAATGCTTTGTTCTGCCTTCCTGTGACTAGGCTGCCCAGGCCCCAGGGGGCAGAAACCTGTCTGAGGGTTGGCTGCAGCTGTAGCTGCAGAGAAAACCCCAGAGAGCTGGTTTGGCAGTATCCGGGGTGTAACACCCTCCTCCCAAAGGAAATGCTTTGTTCTGCCTTCCTGGGACTGGGCTGCCCAGACCCCAGGAGGGCAGAACCCTGTCTTTGAGGTGGCAGCGGCTGTAGCTGCAGTGCAAGCCTCAGAGAGCTGGTTTGGCAGTACTAGTAGTCCGTGGTGGAGCCCCCAGGATGCATGGAATTGGCTACCCAATACCAGATTTGGAATGGGGGACAATTCCATGATCTTAGACACCTTTCATGGGCATATTTGGAGATACCATTGTGAAGCTACATATAGGTATTGACCTATATGTAGTGTATGTGTGTAATGACGTCTCCGCACTCACAAAGTCCGGGGCATTGGCCCTGGACAGTGTGGGGGCACCTTTGATAGTGTAAGGGTGCCCTCACACTTAGGGGGTGATTCTAAGCTTGGAGGGCGGCGGTAGCCGCCCGCCAAGCGGGAACCGCCAGAAGACCGTACCGCGGTCAAAAGACCGCGGCGGTCATTCTGGGTTTCCCACTGGGCTGGCAGGCGACCGCCGAAAGTCCGCCCGCCAGCCCAGCGGGAAACACCCTTCCCGCGAGGACGCCGGCTCAGAATGGAGCCGGCGGAGTGGGAAGGTGCGACGGGTGCAGTTGCACCCGTCGCGAATTTCAGTGTCTGCAAAGCAGACACTGAAATTCTTTGTGGAGCCCTCTTACAGGGGCCCCGCGGCACCCCCTACCGCCATCCTGTTCCTGGCGGGAGACCCGCCAGGAACAGGATGGCGGTAGGGGGTGTCAGAATCCCCATGGCGGCGGAGCGCGCTCCGCCGCCATGGAGGATTCTCAAGGGCAGCGGGAAGTCGGCGGTACACCGCCGACTTTCCGTTTCTGGCCGCGGCTGAACCGCCGCGGTCAGAATGACCAGCGGTGCACCGCCCGCCTGTTGGCGGTGCTACCGCCGACCTCCGCCATGGCGGTAATTACCGCCAGGGTCAGAATGACCCCCTTAGTAACTTTGCACCTAGCCTTCAGTAAATGAAGGTTAGACATATAGGTGACTTATAAGTTACTTCAGTGCAGTGAAAATGTTCACTATTTCACACAGGCTGCAGTGGCAGCCTTGTGGAAGGGTTTGTCTGAGCTCCTTATGGGTGGAAAAAGAGATGCTGCAGCCCATAAGGATCTTCTGAAACCCCAATGCCCTGGGTACCTAGGCACCATATACTAGGGGCTTATAAGGGGGGTCCAGTGTGCCAATGAGAATTGGTAAATGAAGGGACTAAACTAGACTGAATAAATTGGAAGCAGAGAGAGCATAACCACTGAAGTTCTGCAGAACGTCAGTGACAAAGTTAAGCACTACTGACAACACACACATAGGCCACAAACTATGAGCACTGGGGACCTGGCTAGCCATGGTCATAATTCCTTTTTTTTTCGCCGGCCTGTTGGCGGTATTACCACCACTTCTCCCCCATCCGCCAGGGTTGTAATGAGGGCCATAGTGCTATATGATATAAGTGGTATAGTAGGAGCTTTGCATGTCTCCTAATTCAGCCTGAGCTGCTCTGCTATAGCTACCTCTATCAGCCTAAACTGCTAGAACACTACAAATCTACTAATAAGGGATAACTGGACCTGGCACAAGGTGTAAGTACCATCAGGTACCCACTATAAGCCAGGCCAGCCTCCTACATTGGTGGTGCAGCGGTCGGATAAGTACTTGTAACTGCTTTACCACTTTGTCATTGGTGCTTTTCATAAGAAAAACATATACCAAATACTTCAGAATATACACAGTAACCTAAACAGTGTAACCTTCCTTCTCTAAAACTTTCTATAAGGTTTATGAAATGTTTCTGAAAACTTTCAAAAGTTTGAAAACGTTTGAAAAGGTTTTCTCTGTTCTTTAAAAAAGTTCCAAAAACTTTTTCTCTCTCTGTCCTAAACCTTTTCTGTCATGTCTGCAGTTGAACGTACTCCCACAGTTGTCCAGGCACCATATGGTAGTCTAAACTTAAAAGTTTGAGGGGTCTCTGCATTGAAAGAGGTTTAAGTATTGGTAAGAATCCCACCAAAGATCTTCTCCTTAGCTTTCTCTGAGAAAGTGACCAGAACCAGCCTGGCCGTCCCAGGATCAGGAGGTAGAGGATGGGGGTACCCAGCAAGACTCAGAGGAGTCCCCTGAGGATGCTGGGGAGGGTTCTTCCAAGGACCTGTCAGCGAACATTCCATCTAGTGACACTGGTAGTGGAGGAGGTCACACACTAGAAGGGCACCTTTCACAACTAAAGGTATGTTTACTAGAGTCCAGCCAGTTAGGGACAGGTCTAACTCTGCCAATTCCCATATTTCTTCTGTGTCTCACAATTCCCAAGCCTCCCACCCTGAGGATAACTTAATGGAAAGGGAACTCAGAACGCTGAGGTTGGAAGAGGCCAGACTGAAGCTTAAACAGCAACAGCTGGCCTTAGACAGGGAATCTCTGGATGTGGCAGGGGAAAGGCAGAGGTTAGGGTTAGTTCCCAATGGTGGCAGCAGCAGTGTTTTTGATAGCAATCCTGTAAGAGAGCAAGATTCCAGAAACCTTCATAAGAGAGTCCCCCCTTACAAGGAGGGGGATGGCATTAGCAAGTGGTTTGCTGCACTTGAGAGGGCCTGTATGGTACAGTTGGTCCCTCAAAGGCAGTGGGCTGCTATCTTGTGGCTATCTTTCACTGGTAAGGGTAGGGATAGACTCCTTACTGTCAGAGAAAGGGATTCCAATAACTACAAAGTTTTGAAAGATGTAGTCTTGGATGGATTTGGCTTAACCACTGAACTATAGAGGATTAAGTTCAGAGACACCAGAAAAGAGTCCTCTCAAGACTGGACAGACTTTGTAGACTGTTCAGTGAAGGCCTTGGAGGGTTGGTTACATGGCAGTAAAGTGACTGACTATGAAAGCCTGTATAATCTAATCTTAAAAGAGCTTATTTTGAACAAATGTGAGTCTGATTTGTTGCACCAGTACTTGGTAGACTCAGAGCTGACCTCTCCCCAAGAATTGGGAAAGAAGGCAGACAAATGGGTCAGAACAAGAGTGAACAGAAAAGTTCATACAGGAGGTGACAAGGATGGCAAGAAGAAAGATGGTGAGAAATCTCAGGATAAGCATGGGAATAAAGGTAAAACTAAAGATCCTTCTTCAAATCCTAAACACTCTTCAAGGGGTGGGAATAAATAATCTTCTTTCTCTTCCTCACAACCCACACAGTTTAAAAAACCTTCATGCTATGTGTGTAAAAATATAGGCCATAGGCCAGGGGATAAGTCCTGCCCAGGTAAACCCCCTGAGCCTACCACCACTAATACATCAAACTCTAGTGCCCCTAGCAGTAGTTGTAATTGTGGTGGGACTGGTGGCAACAGTCAAAATAAGGGTGTAGTTGGGTTCACTTTTGGGTCCATCATAGAAACTGGGGTAGTCAATTCCAAGACAGTTTCTGTCACACCTGGTGGCACTGGCCTTGCCACACTGGCTGCTTGTCCCCTTACAATGGACAAGTACAGGCAGACAGTTTCAATAAATGGTGTAGAGGCTCAAGCCTACATGGAAACAGGTGACAGTATCACTTTGGTGACTGAAACCCTAGTGTCTCCTGCACAACACATCATTGGACAACAGTACAAGATTATTGATGTCCATAACTCCACTAAGTTCCTCCCCTTAGCTATAATTCAGTTTAGTTGGGGTGGAGTTACTGGCCCTAAGCAGGTGGTAGTATCACCTACCTTACCTGTAGACTGTCTCTCAGGTAATGACCTAGATACCTCAGGTTGGGCTAAGGTAGTGTTTAATACCCATGCAGCCATGCTGGGTATCCCTGAGGAATTGCTTCCTCTCATTTCAGCTGAAATGAAAAAGCAAAGGAGAGAAAAAGGCCTGAAAACTCAGGATCCTTTTCCAACAACAGGTGAAAATGGCATCAAAGTATCCCCTACCCAACCTGCCATTCAGGATACCATTCCTGTGGTGGGAGAAACCTCTCTTGGGGTGGCACCTATACCAAGAGAACCATCAGCTAGCACAGCTGTACTCCCTGAGGTAGAAGTACCTCTCTGTGGGATAACTAATATTGGTGAGAAAAAGGGCACCATTTTAGTTAACATGGAGCATCCCTCCAACCCTCTCAGAGAAACTTTAGTGCAGCAACCCTGCACTGCCTCACAACACTTGGGACAGCAGCCCTGCCCTAGTGTGGAGTTTATAGGACAACATCCCTGCTCCAGCTCAAGAGAAACAGCAAACCTGTTCTCTCTTACAGCATATGGACAAAGTCTTTGCCCAGCTATGCCTTTATTGAGACAGCATCCGTGTCTGGCATTCTCATCACTTGATATAGGTCCAGTGGACAATTTCCACTGCTCTAAACTTAAACATACTAATAGGAGCTCTAAGAATATAACTTCACATTGTTGGCTAGCTCAAAAACGTCAAACAGGATGGTTCACATCCCCACAGGGAAGTAATCATACAGTGGATGATAAAGGGAGTAACCAATCTATTGCAGAGCTACTCTCCACTTATCACCACTTAGACAATAAAGACTCAACTGGCCAAGGTTAGCCTTATTGTCCTTCGTTTGGGGGGGGTTGTGTAGGAAGATAGCCTCTTTCTAGCCTTGTTACCCCCACGTTTGGCCTGTTTGTGAGTATTTGTCAGGGTGTTTTTACTGTCTCACTGGGATCCTGCTAGCCAGGACCCCAGTGCTCATAGTGGAAACCCTATTTGTCAGTGTGTTTGATATGTGTCACTGGGACCCTGCTAGCCAAGACCCCAGTGCTCATAATTTGTGGCCTATATGTGTTCCCTGTGTGGTGCCTAACTGTATCACTGAGGCTCTGCTAACCAGAACCTCAGTGTTTATGCTATCTCTGCTTTTAAAATTATCACTGCAGCCTAGTGACCATTTTCACCAATTCTAATTGGCACACTGGAACACCCTTATAATTCCCTAGTATATGGTATCAAGGTACCCAGTGTATTGGGGTTACCGGAGATCCCTATGGCCTGCAGCATTTCTTTTGCCACCCATAGGGAGCCTAGACAATTCTTACACAGGACTGCCAGTGCAGCCTGAGTGAAATAACATCCATGTTATTTCACAGCCATTTTTACACTGCACTTAAGTAACTTATAAGTCACTTATATGTCTAACCCTCACTTAGTGAAGGTTAGGTGCAAAGTTACTAAGTGTGAGGGCACCCTTGCACTAGCCAAGGTGCCCCACATTGTTCAGGGCAATTTTCCCCGACTTTGTGAGTGCGGGGACACCATTACACTCGTGAACTACATATAGGTCAACACCTATGTGTAGCTTTACAATGGTAACTCTGAACATGGCCATGTAACATATCTAAGATCTTGGAATTGTCCCCCCAAGCCAAATCTGGTATTAGGGTGCCAATCCCATGCATCCCCGGGGCTCCAGCATGGACCCCGGGTACTGCCAAACCAGCTCCCTGGGGTTTTCTCTGCAGCTACCGCTGCTGCCAACCCTCAGACAGGTTGCTGCCCCCATGAGGCCTGGGCAGCACAGTCCCAGGAAGGCAGAAGAAAGGATTGCCTCTGAGAGAGGGTGTTACACCCTGTCCCTTTGGAAATAGGTGTTAAGGGCCTGAGAGGAGTAGCCTCTCCTGGCCTCTGGAAATGCTTTGAAGGGCACAGATGGTGCCCTCCATGCATGAACCAGTCTATACCGGTTCAGGGATCCCCCAGCCCCTGCTCTGGCGTGAAACTGGACAAAGGAATGGGGAGTAATCACTCCCCTGTCCATCACCAACCCAGGGGTGGTGCCCAGAGCTCTTCCAGTGTGTCCCAGACCTCTGCCATCTTGAATGCAGAGGTATGAGGGCACAATGGAGACCGCTGAGTGGCCAGTGCCAACAGGTGATGTCAGAGACCCCTCCTGATAGGCTCTTACCTGGTTAGGTAGGCAATCCTCCTCTGAGGGCTATTTAGGGTCCCTCCTGTGTGTTTCTCATCAGATAACGAATGCAAGAGCTCTCTAGAGTTCCTCTGCACTTCTCTCTTCAACTTCTGCCAAGGATCGACCGCTGACTGCTCCAGGACGCCTGCAAACCAGCAAGAAAGTAGCAAGAAGACTACCAGCAACATTGTAGCACCTAATCCTGCCGGCTTTCTCGACTGTTTCCTGGTGGTGCATGCTCTGAGGGCTGTCTGCCTTCACCCTGCACTGGAATCCAAGAAGAAATCTCCCGTAGGTCGACGGAATCTTCCCCCTGCTAATGCAGGCACCAAACTTCTGCATCACCAGTCCTCTGGGTCCCCTCTCATCTTGACGAGCGTGGTCCCTAGAACACAGGAGCTGGATCCAAGTGACCCTGACTGTCCAGTGGTCCTTCTGTCCAAATTTGGTGGAGGTAAGTTCTTGCCTCCACACGCCAGACAGTAATCCTGTGTACCGTGTGATCTGCAGCTGCTAGGGCTTCTGTACACTTTTGCAAGGATTCCTTCGTGCACAGCCTAGCCCTGGTCCGCAGCACTCTGTCTTGCATTGCTCAACTCGCTGAGTTGACCTCCGACTTCGTGGGACCCTCTTTTGTTGTGCTGAGATGACCGAAGTGGTCAGATTTCTTGAATGCCTGTTCATGTGCTTCTGCAGGTTATGCCTGCTTTTGCATGGGCTCTCTTTGTTGCTGAGTGCCCCCTCTGTCTCCTCCTCCAAGGGGTGACCTCCTGGTCCTTCCTGGGCCCTGGCAGTACCAAAAATCTTCAACCGCAACTCTTGCAGCTAGCAAGGCTTGTTTGTGGTCTTTCTGCATGGAAACAACTCTGGATCCTCCAGTACGCCTTGGAACATCTTCTGACCAAATGAAAAGTTCCTAGCGCCTTCCGTTGTTGCAGAATCTTCAGCTTCTTTCACCCGGAGGCAGCCCTTTTGCACCTTCATCCAGGTTTTAGTGGGCTCCTGCCCCGCCTGGACACTTGCGTGACTGTTGGACTTGGTCCCTTTCCTTTGCAGGTCATCAAGTCCAGGAATCTGTCTTCAGTGCTTTGCAGTCAGTTGTTGTCTTTGCAGAATCCCCTATCTCGTCTTTACTGTCTTTCTGGGGTAGTAGGGTAACTTTACTCCTACTTTTCAGGGACTTGGGGTGGGGTATCCTAGACACCCTTAGTGTTTTCTTATACTCCCAGTGACCCTCTACACACTACACTAGGCCTGGGGTCCATTTGTGGTTCGCATTCCACTTTTGGAATATATGGTTTGTGTTGCCCCTAGGCCTATTGTCTCCTATTGCATTCTATTGTGTTCTACAGTGTTTGCACTACTTTTCTAAGTGTTTTACATACCTGATTTTGGTTTGTGTGTATATTTTTTGTTTTCTACTTACCTCCTAAGGGAGTATATCCTTTGAGATACTTTAGGCATATTGTCACTAAAATAAAGTACCTTTATTTTTAGTAACTCTGAGTATTGTGTTTTCTTGTGATATAGTGCTATATGATATAAGTGGTATAGTAGGAGCTTTGTATGTCTCATAGTTGAGCCTACGCTGCTCTGCTATAGCTACTTCTATCAGCCTAAGCTGCTAGACCACTACTAATCTACTAATAAGGGATAACTGGACCTGGCACAAGGTGTAAGTACCATCAGGTACCCACTATAAGCCAGGCCAGCCTCCTACACTAGGCATTGTGGTTAGTCATATATGGAGGTGCAGTGTGTGGGATTGAGTGGAATGATGGGAGTGAGCGTGAGGGGGTATGATGGCAAGTAGGTATGGGAGGTTAAAAGTTGTAAGTGTTGACTTACCAGTGTCCAGTCCTCTGGCTACTCCAGCGAGTCCCTCAGAATGCAGTATTGCCAAGACTTGCTCCTATCATGCTGTGAGCTGTGGGGAAGGAGGTGGGGGTCCACTGCCAGTCCTCTGTATGGCGAGCTAGTGCCTTGCTGCAATGGAACGTACCTTCCCCCGTAGGTCGTTCCACCTCTTCCTGATGTCGTCCCTTGTTGTTGGGTGCTGTTCCACAGCGTTGACCCTGTCCACAATTCTCCACCATAGCTCCATCTTCCTTGCAATGTATATCTGCTCTACCTATGCTCCAAACAGCTGTGGGTCTACCCTGACAATTTCCTCCACCATGACCCTTAACTCCTCCTCAGCGAAACAGGGGTGCCTTTGTGGTGCCATGGGTGTTGTGTGGTGGGTGTTGTTGAGAGTGTGTTGAGTAATGTGGTCGGGTGGGTGATGTGGGGAGCGTGAGGGATGTGTTGGTGTATGTGGTGTGTGAGTTGAGTTATCTCTGTGTTGTTCGTGTCTATCTCCTGGCATTAATTGTTATTGGTAAAGGGTTGTAGGTATAGTGCCTTTGGTTGGTGGTAGATGTGGTTTGTGTATGTTTGTGTATGAGTGTCAGTTTTGTGTTTTTAGTATTGGCCAATGTAGTGTTGTTTTGGATGTGGGTGTCCATTCTTAGTTCAGCAGTATTTACTGCCAATGGTTTACCGCCATTGAATGTCCGCCGTGGCGATTTGTGGGTTGTAATGTGGTTGGCGTTCTTCTGTTGGCGTAACAGTATGTGTGTTGGGTCTGCCACTTTTGCACTGACCTTTGGTCTCGTGGATTTGTGTTTGTGGCTGTATTCTGTCAGATTGGTGTGTGTGTGTGTCATAATATGGTGAACCAATATTCGCCACCGCAGCGGTATGTTGGTGGCCGTCAGTGTGGTGGTAAGCGGCATTTACTGCCAATGTCATAAAGAGGGTCAATATCTTTTGAGGGCTCAATCGGCCAACCATAATGCTTTCTCAGCCAACACATCACTTTATTCAGTAGAGATGTATGGGATTCAATGGGTGAAGTCTCTGCTTTAGATACATTGTCCCCGATTATTATAGATGGTGTACACTCCTGGGGGATTTGTGTGATCGGACATCATGTACCTGGCTCCAGCTTTTGCCATGGATATTCAGAGTGCCCCTCTTGTGTTTATCCATTGTCTCAGAGGCTACCAGTTTCTTTTGGTGTTGCAAATTAGATGGTATTTGGCAGTTGCAAGGAGACTCACATGGACACATGGTTTCCTCTGTTCATTGTTCAAGAGGGATAGAATTTGCAGAGTTGTCTACTTGCGCCAGAACCCATTGTTCAATCAGGTTACCTAAGATTTTTTCATATCCCTGCAGTAGGACTGTTCTGTCCATTAGTTTCTCTGCGGCAAAATGGAGAGTGTCTAACTTCTCTTCCAAAACAGTTTCCTTTGACAAACAGAGGGGCAGAACTGAGCTAGATCCTTGAAATAGCTGTCAAGTCCTTCTGCACAATCAGAGGCAAACTTTTAAAGTCAGTGTTTTTATAGGCTTCTTCCCTGCGCTCTTCTTGCCACTTGGGCTTTGATTTGCTACGGGAGCCAGCTTGAATACTGGGTAAGTGGGGCTGGCATTATCTGTGTTGACCGGCTCCCATCTATTTTTCTTGGGAGTGGGCTATCCGAGTGAGTTATAGGTTCAAGCATAGTCAATAGTTGTGCATCTTGAGCAACACATGGGTTGCATCGAACAATTGTGACAGTGGGTAGGGTTATTAAGAGGAAACTGGCAAGGCGTCTCTCTCTACATGGGGTCAGGAAGATCTATGGTAGGGTTCTTAGTCTCCATAGAGTTGCCTACAGAGATCAGATTTCCTTAAGGTAGATCTCATACTTTCTTTCACTTGGTTAATCTCTGTCTCAATGACCCCCATACCAGATGACAAATAGCTGGCAATAGATTTGGATCCAACTTCCCCCTTCTTCATGCTCGCTGTCAAGTGACGTCCCTTGTGCTTGTCCATCTTTTAGAATAAAAGAGAATTAGAACTGAATATCTTCAGATTCTCTGTTGGATGAAATTAGAATGCACCACTCCTTGTTTCAAGACTCGTCACTGAGAATTCAAAGAAATCCGAGCCAAGAGGACCCTGCCCAGCCTCTTCCGGGCTCTAACGGGTGCAGACGGGCCAGCTCTTGGCCCCATCTTTGCCTGGGTATGTGCATGGGAATGTCCCATGCAGTCCCGTTCAGCTGGAGCTCTCTGATGTTAATAAAGCACCTCTGGGTGCAAAAAATGCATAGGGCAACATTCCTGCCACAAGTCAGTTTGGGACCTGTGGCCTATGGCCCCTCCTGCAGCAGATTGTTTTCACATACTGCAGGAGCTCTCCAAAGCCAATAAATACGGTCATTATGACTCCGGCGTTCGGTACATACCGCCACCTTATGACATTGGCAGGTTGGCTGAAGCCAACCTGCCAATATACCACACCGACTGCCATGGCGGTAGCAGTTGCCAGGCTGGATATAATAATCTCAAACCTGGTAGCCACTACTGTACCTCTGGCAGCATTTTAACCCTGCCTACAGCCATTGTTTTCGTGGCATTCATAACACCACAAAAACCATGGTGGTAGGCCCTACCAGTGACAGGGAATTCCTACCCTGTAACTGGTAGGTGGCCCACCCACCCCCTTACACTCCCCAGACACCCTCACCCCTCTCCATCCAGGCTCCCACTTCGAATTCCCCCCATACATGCACACTCGCAGGCACACACCACACATTCACACACTCACTCACACAGGCATACACACATTCATACACCCATGCATCCATTCGTTCACGCATGCATCCCTACACAAATTCATACTGACACCCAGACATGCATTCACATTTCCATTCATACACACAGTCTCACACATGCACACACACATGCAAACAACACTACACACACATTCGCATTCACACACAATCACACATTCTTGCATGCACACCCCCACACACACATATAACACCCCCATCCCTCTCCACTCTTGGAAACCCAACTTATCTGCATCCAGGGGTCTTCCGGCAGGGGACAGGATGGGGCACTGCTACCACCAGCAGTGCCTGCCAGCAGAACATGGCCAGGCTGTATTATTTGACATAACACAGCTGGTGGCGGTCTACTGGCGTGGAGCTGCTGGTGGTAGCAGTGCCACCTTAACACTGTCCGCCAGTATGGCAACAGCCAGATTTCCACCCTTCTTGTGGCAGAAATCCAGCTGTGGTCATATTTTGGCAGACGGAAGTTAGCCGCTGCAATGTTCTTTTGGCAGCCATCTCCGCGGTGGTAGGCGGCATGGACCGTCAATGTTATAATGTGCCCCAAAGTGCCTACATGCATGAAAATGGAAGGGTGGCCTTCCTGCTGCAAGGCGGTTTGGGATCTGTGGTCCGCGCCCCTCTGTTGTAATTTAGCAGTGATTAGATTAAGCATTAGCAGAAGACATCTTGTATTTAGTAACTATTGTGAACATTTTGCGGAATCCATTTTGTATTCATGGCAGCCATTTTCTCTGCTACATGCTGCCCTGTGCTCACCATGTGCTCTGTCCTACCTTTCTGTTAACTGCTCTTGAAATCTGCCTAGTGACAAGTTATATTTAGCATCTCTTACTTTCGCACATCCTCAGTAAGGTCTGCAGCTGTTAGTCCTTGGAAACTGTTAGCTCCTCCTACCTGTCGACTGTGCATTTTCCACATGACCTTACATGTATACAAGTCTTGTTTCCATAATTGTACCATCTCCTTTTAGCCCCTGTGTGGGTATAAAAGGACCATGCTCTCTCAGTTCAGTGTGCTACTTCAGACATTACCCAAGGGTGCTGTCTGAACTGTAGTACCACCTCATGAGGTTAATAAACTTTTGTCTTTTATTCCAGTTTCTGTGCCAACTTCTTCCTACATGGTCTGAGGACTTTGTGCAGAGAAAGGTGAACCCCTTGCACTAGTAGGCCTTGCTGAGGCTTACTTCAACAAATTGGCGCCCGAACAGGGACTCATCGGCGACTCGGATGCCCAACGGATTGGTCGCGACGAAGGATTGGGATCTCGCTGCGGACGATCAATGCCTGAGAAGACCCGAGTCTTGGCAACCACAGCGTTTTTCCCTTCCTTCTGACTTGACCATCCAGGTGGCGCCGGTCCTCGACTGAGATCCTTTTTGTTCATTCGTCATGCAGTGACCATTTGGTCGATTTTAGAACTTGGCAGTTGGAACCTGGACACCCTGTGATTGGTAAGAGCCGTTTTACGGCACTTGCTGTGGGTTTTGATGCCTGTGTTTGGTAATGTAGTTTAGCACTACTTACTGTGGCTCTCGTGATTTGGGTGACTAGTCAATTTGTATTCTTTGGATTTGATATATAAATTGCAATTTATATAGGCAGGTAATGAGGACAATTTTCTCCAATTTAATTTTGATTTGAACGGCACCTTAAGTGCTACTTTGATTATAATATTGCATATTCTGCACTATTTTTGGCATGCCTGTTTTTAGCGCACTTCGTAGGATGTGTTGCTTTTGTAATGGTACCAATTTGAGATTGGAAGAATCGCAACCGGCACCCCCAGAGGGGACGCCAAATAGAGATATGTATGTTAAACATGGTCTTTCTTCTATAATGTACAGCACATTATGGAATAAATACACCCGCGCGGATCCTGAGTTACGTTGGCCTATGCATGGGTCATTTGATTTGCGAAAGATTGAGTACGTGGAACAATGTATGTGTAAGCGAAAGTCTAGGCAAGATATGTTTGACTGTGTACGAATGTGGGAGAAAGAAGCGCGTGGACGAGTGAAGCGTGAGCAAGCCTTGCTTGAGAAAGAGCAGCGGAAGAATGTATATGTGAAAGCATTGGAAATGAGAAAGAAAGAAATAAATGACTTAAAGGAGCTAGAAGAGAAAGAACGTAAGCTACAGGTAACTGGCCAATACACTGTTAGGCAACCTCTCTATCCTATCCTTAATAAACCACATGATGATTTATTGTTACTAGATCGCCCTCCACCTCTGTATGTCGTCCCTTCTGCCCCTCATGAGTTACCTAAAGTCTCCAGTTCGGAGCAACAGAAGATGCGGGACAGTCGCTCTATGCTGCCTGCTGACCGTGCGTCTGAGCTTAGATCTATTGCTCGTAAAACAATTCGTAGCGTTGTTTCTGCTTCTGAACTTTTAGACAACATGAAAGGGTGGACGGAAAAGGAGCAGCTATATTTTACTGAGGCATTTGGCTCAGAATGTTATTGAACTATATCGGAAATATTCTGATGAGTTAGAGCCCGATGATGTAGCAGCTGATCATAAGCAAATGCGTGATGGTCTTTTTGTTTTCTCCCAGGTGGCTGATGCAATCAGGCTTTTAATGAAATTACGTATTGTGGCAGTCCGTTTGCAAGAAGAGAAAAGGGCTGCGTACGCAGTTGCACGAGCATCTCAGACCGAAGGGGCGCAAGCTTCCATCTTTGAAACAGATAAGATTATGATAGTTCACGCGAAACCAATGCGGGAGGCCGCGCCTTTGTATGTTCCTCCTAAAGGATTGGGTATAAGTGATGATAAAACTTCTGTTGATGCTAAGGGTTATTTTATTTATAATTGGGTGTATACTCCTTGGAATAGGGCAGATGTAATGGCACTTAAAACAGCATTACCTGACCCGCGGAAAAATCCAGCCGCCTTTTATGAGGAAGTTGAGGGAGCAATTAGTTCTTGTACTATGACTTTGGACACCTTGATTCTTTTGTTTTACCTGAAGGTGTGGCTCTCATACAATATGTTGATGATATTTTGTTGGCAGCTGATACCCCGGAGCAATGTGAAAAGTGCACTTTGTCCTTTCTTTCTTTTCTTGCTTCACACCATCATAAAGTGTCACGAAAGAAATTGCAATATTGTAGACCAAAGGTAACCTATTTAGGTCACGTTTTGTCTAAGGAGGGCCGTGCACTTACATCAGATCATATTCAAGCAATTTTAGACACACCAGTACCCTCTACTCAGAAAGATGTTCGTGCATTCCTTGGTCTTACTTCTTTTTGTAGGCAATGGATATTAGGGTTTTCACACATTGCCAAACCTTTGCTAACACTTTTTACTAAAGATACTCCAATGCCCCTCCCATGGACAGATGAATGTGAGACTTCTTTCCGGCAGCTGCAACAAGCCCTTTGTTCTGCACCAGTGTTAGGTACTCCAGATTACATGAAACCTTTTGCACTTTACGTACACGAGAAAGATGGATGTGCATTGTCAGTTTTAGTACAGACACATGGCGATAAGCAGCGTCCCTGTGCATATTTTTCAGCAGTACTTGATCCTGTCGCTCGAGCGTTGCCTGGGTGTTTTCGTTCAGTTGCCGCAACAGCTGTCTCAATTTGTCAGAGTGAAGGGATAGTTTTGTCACATAAGCTGTTGGTGCTAGTACCCCATGCGGTTGATGCTCTTTTAAATCAAACAAAGACACAACATTTAACTAGCTCCGTATGACAGGTTATGAGTTGACATTGTTGGCTCCTCACATTACACTGAAGAGATGTGCGACACTAAATCCAGCTACTTTGTTGCCATATCCGGTGACTCAGCCTCAGTCACAAGAAACACATGATTGTATATTCCTTACCGAAGAACAGACAAAGGGTCGTGTTGATTTACAAGATACGCCCCTTTTAGATGTAGACGGGGAACTGTGGGTTGATGGGTCTTGTTTGAAGTTGCCAGATGGTACGACCTCAGCTGCATATGCAATCACCACAATACACACGGTAGTGGAGACAGCTCGTATACCACAGAAGTCAGCTCAAGCAGCTGAACTAATAGCTTTGACACGAGCATGTGAGCTTAGTACTGATTTAAGTGTGAACATTTACACAGGCAGCCGCTATGCTTTTGGAGTGGCTCATGATTTTGGTTTGCTTTGGAAGGAGAGAGGTTTTCTCACATCCCACGGGATGCAGATAATGCACAGAGAATTAGTGCATAACCTCTTGACTGCATTGACATATCCAAATAAACTAGCTATTGTGAAATGTAGTGCACATAAGAAAGTGACCGATAAGATAGGGCAAGGTAATGCTCTTGCAGACCGTGTAGCACGTGAGACTGCGATGCAGCGAAGTACTACTTCTATGTATGTAGTGAAGTCACAAGCTGAACGTTGGCATAATGCTAGACAAGACGTATTAGATATACAGAAATCTGCTTCTGTGAAAGAACGTGAGCAATGGTCTAAAGATGGAGAATTGGATGATGAGGGCTGTTGGCGGAATAAGCAGATGGCTTTTGTACAACCTATGGTTCAGATGGCACATGGGCTGGCACATGTTGGAGCTTCAATAATAACGAAGTTGCTTACGCAAGTTTGGGAGCATCCAGAAATTTCCAGTACAGCTAAGAGAGTAGTACAGTCTTGTTTGATCTGCTTACAATACAATCCTGGAAAAGGGACACGTACTGCTGCAGGAGGGTTTGCTACACCAACTGCACCTTTTGAAGTTCTACAAATGGATTATATTCAGCTTGAACGCTGCAACAATTTAAAGTATGTCTTGGTGGTGGTTTGTGCCTTCAGTAAATGGATAGAGGCGTACCCCACAAAGGATAATACTGCCATTACCACAGCGAAGGTGCTTTTGAAAGAATCTTTCCCTAGGTTTGGTGTTTGAAGACATTTATGGAGTGATAACGGACCTCATTTTGTTGGGGAAGTTATTAAGTATGTCCTGAAAGGATTAGGGATCAAACAGAAGTTCCATGCGGTTTTCCACCCACAATCAGCAGGGTTGGTGGAAAGGTATAATGCTACGTTGAAGCTGAAATTAGCGAAGATACAGGCTTCCACATCCTTAACTTGGCCGGATGCATTACCATTGGCATTATTGTCTATTAGGTCAGTGCCACACTCCCGACTTGGCCGTAGCCCCTATGAAGTAGTATTTGGGAGACCAATGAATATTTGGGGAGTTCCTAAACCAAAATCTGTATATGATGTACCTTGTGTCCTGATGAATGATTATTTGGCACAGTTAACCGACAATTTGGTTTCTATTCATCAACAGGTTCGAGAAGCACTTCCTGACAGATCTACAGGTGAAGGCCATGAACTCCGACCTGGTGACCAGGTGATGATTAAGTCTTTTGAAAGATCAAGCAGCTTGGAACCAAGGTGGCGAGGCCCAGAACAGGTGCTCCTTGCGACAAGGACAGCAGTTCGAGTGACAAACCGAAAGAATTGGGTCCATAGTACTCACTGCAAGAGAGTGCTACCTACCTTGGGGGAACCTGCTGTGCTGACCGATCATCGAGAGATTTTGACTACGGAGAAAGGCTGTGCTATATCACCTGATGAATCTGCAGAGGTCTTCCCGGACCATACGACTTCTGGAGTGTTGCGATATAATTTGAGACCAAGGAAAGAATCTGAATATTGTTTTGAAAAGACTGGTTGAGCTACCGCCCTGGGTTAGTGAAACGGAGAGCCAATGTGGCAAGGGGGGTGGATCAGCCGTGCATTAGAGTAGTGACACCCGTCTTGGCCCGTGGTGAAGAAATCAGCGGCTGCCCAGGGATAAGAGCTCCAACGATTGTTTTTAATTCATTTCTGAAAGGGTCGATTATCACTGTTGCTAAAATGAATAACAAATTGATCATTAGTATTATGGGGTTTGTTGTTGTTTTGGTGGTTACAGCAACAATCACCTGGTTTATTGAAAAGAAGTCTCCTGCTCGTGAGTTTTTTGTTGCCACTACTCCAGTACCAGATGATCACTATTACTTTACGCTTCCCTATCAGGAGCAGAAGCACTGTCAATCGTACTTCAATAATACTTTCATTCAGATGTTGCATCATACTCATAATGCTACAAATACTACTAACTGTTGGGTATGTGGAATGATACCTACGCATCAAAAGAAAGGAGGAACACCTTTCATTCCTCTTCCTTTTTCACACAATGGTTCTTGTCAAGCTTGGTACATGCTTTTGTTTGCATCTGGAAAACGTACAGAGGGCGGACTTCTTTTTCGCCTTAATAAAGTATGCTACCAAGACAAAGATGGGTATCCCCAAGCTAAAGGAACTAAATGGGAATCGGAAGAGTATCAACCGGACAATGTTTCAATACCATATGTCTTCACAAATATACAAGACTCTGACAAGAAAGAACAATTTGTGATTTCTGTTACAAAAACTAAAGCAGATTTATGTATACGAAGCATTGGACGAATTCCAGTAGGGATAAGCGATTGTACCTTGATTTTAACTATTGAGAGTGTAAATAATAGTAGTTTTACAGCTTCACATAATACATATTTTGTTTGTGGTAACTATGGATATTACCAACTACCTGTTGGAAGGTCCTGTGTGTAATAATTGCAATATTTTTTACATGCTGTATCTGTATTCAGTGTGGTCCAATGTTCTGCTCCATGTGTATTACTGCTTGTATGCCTACCAAAAGAAATATTACAGAAATGAAGGCACAACATATGTTAGATAAGGAAATAGCTAAAATGATGAGCATAAATATACAGGATGAATATTTAGATTATCCCAGAAAGACGAATGTCTTCAGCTAATGCTGAAAGGGTCGTCTGTTGTAATTTAGCAGTGATTAGATTAAGCATTAGCAGAAGACATCTTGTATTTAGTAACTATTGTGAACATTTTGCGGAATCCATTTTTTATTCATGGCAGCCGTTTTCTCTGCTACATGCTGCCATGTGCTCACCATGTGCTCTGTCCTACCTTTCTGTTAACTGCTCTTGAAATCTGCCTAGTGACAAGTTATATTTAGCATCTCTTACTTTCGCACATGCTCAGTAAGGTCTGCAGCTGTTAGTCCTTGGAAACTGTTAGCTCCTCCTACCTGTCGACTGTGCATTTTCCACATGACCTTACATGTATACAAGTCTTGTTTCCATAATTGTACCATCTCCTTTATTCCCTGTGTGGGTATAAAAGGACCATGCTCTCTCAGTTCAGTGTGCTACTTCAGACATTACCCAAGGGTGCTGTCTGAACTGTAGTACCACCTCATGAGGTTAATAAACTTTTGTCTTTTATTCCAGTTTCTGTGCCAACTTCTTCCTACATGGTCTGAGGACTTTGTGCAGAGAAAGGTGAACCCCTTGCACTAGTAGGCCTTGCTGAGGCTTACTTCAACACCTCCTGCAGCAGATATCTGCTGCAGGAGCTCTCTAATGCTCATAAAGTGCCTCCAGGTGTGAAAATGCACAGGACGGCCTCCCTGCTGCAAGTCAGTTTGGGACCTGTGGTCCATGACCCCTACTGCAGTAGAGTCCTTTCTTCCGCTGTGGGAGCTCTCCATGCTAATAAAGCAACTCAGGGTACGAGAATGAACAGGACGAACTCCCTGCTGCAAGTCAGTTTGGAACCTGTGGTCAGCGTCCCCTCCTGCACCAAATTCCTTTCTTGTAGTCCTCTAAAATTAGCAAACATCTAATTTCACCATGGAATTAGGTTTCTGAAGATAAGTGAAAAATAACTTTTAATCAATGTTCTTTTGTTTTATCAGGCAGAGATTAAAAGAATGATTTTATTTATAAGAAGGCCTATTGTCAAGCGCAGGTCTTCTAGGTGACTGGACTAACAATCTTTGCTTGAATCCAAAAAATGGCCTTGACCTGAAACACTGAAAAAACTGGTTCCGGTCCAGATTAAAAAATGAATGGAAACCTGTCCTCAAGGGGAAAAAATCTGGACGCAGATTAAAAATAAACCTCTGAGCTCAGCCAAAATGGCAAGCAGGATGAAAATAATTAGCAACAGAAAGGACAAACAGCTCACAAGTGATTTCAAGTGTGCAAGCCAAAAACAGTTGTGATGCACTGAAGATCTCTTTTAAATTATTTTTGGTTATTTTTTATTGGGTCATATGAATGGTTAATAAGCTCAAATGTGAGAATCAAATCATCATTTTCAATTTTGTATTGACTCTCTATTGCAATGCATGGATAAATATATCAAATTTCCAAAACTTGAACCACTCATTTCCCCTTCATGAATACCTTACACACTAGTTTCTCCAAAATACAAACTATCCACTCGCCCACCCCCTACCCACCCAGAATATATAAGGAAAAAATCATCCCTAAATTGACTGAGCCAGCAATATGTGCCCGTCCACCACCCACCAAACCACACTAAAACTGAATTAGCTTTTTAATGCATTATTACAAATTCTAGTTTTAAGTCAGTGTAATATTAATGCCCTTCTATGCTCGTAATTTGATATCACTAGTCCCCCACCCTCCGAGTGCTCTTTCTACTTCTCCCTTTGGTTCATAAAGCAGCTGTGTCCCCTTCAGACAGTTAGAAACAGATACTGCCTCCTCTCAAAAAGTTTAGTCTGACCCATTCTGTAGATAAGCCTTTGCTCAAGATGCCTTAAGGGCAACGCACTGAAGATCAGACTGAGTCTGCTTTTATAGTCTCTATTTAACTCTGGCCCTTCTCTGCAATCTAGGTTTGGGATCATCTAGCATTCCAGAGAACAACAATATTACAATTTCCATAATTCAGTTATTGCCTGGAATTCCTTGAACTAGAAATCCAGAAGAATGCACTGAATGCAACTGATGCTGGCTGAGGCTGCACTCTAGTCCTGGCCCCTTGATATACCGCCGTAAAAAAATTATGTCCATGGATTTTCATTTTAGATTTGTATTTTTCCATCATTATGATTTATTTTAGGTAGACATTGCTAACCTGAGCCGATTATTTCGGGACAACATTTTTAAAAATGATGGATGTGTGGCAGTGATGATGTAATACTTCTGGAACCATGAGACCTACATACTTTATTTTGGTGTCAAAACATAGGTTTTGGGGGTCACGTGATGTTATAGAGACAGAAAATAACTACTCAGAGCAACACTTCCGCCACTTTCCAAAATGGTATCTCTACAATGATGTGTTTTAGCCAGGAACAGTAGTGGTTGCAGGGGCTCTTGTAATGCTCCATGATTGAGTCAGAGGTCGGAATGCAGAGGGTGTACTAGGATGGCGGTGGGTGCCGCTTTGTTGCAGAATCACTAACCAACTCGGGTCCGTGATGGTCACACCAGATGAGCGTTAGAGTTAACATCCTTGGCTTGGTCCCCCCCTTACCTTTTGCATCTGTTTCCCATGTTGTCGATGTGTGCTGGACTCTGTTTTTGCTGTTTTTGTTACTCTCAGCACTTTACCAATGCTATCCAGTACTAAAGTGCAAGTGCTCCTATGTAAAAATGTATGTGTAATTGGCTTTCCATGATTGGCATATTTGATTTACTAGTAAGTCCCTAGTACAGTACACTAGAGGTGCCCACGGCCCGTAAATCAAATGCTACCAGTGGGCCTGCAGCACTGGTTGTGCCACCCACATTAGTAACCCTGTAAACATGGCACAGACCTGCTACTGCAGTGTCTGTGTGTGTAGTTTTAGACAGCCAATTCGACTTGGCAAGTGTACCCACTTCCCAGGCCTAAACCTTCCCTTTTTATACTTGAAAGGCACCCCTAAGGTAGGCCCTAGGTAGCCTCATGGGTAGGGTGCAGTGTATGTTAAAGGTGGGACATGTACTTGTGTTTTACATGTCCTGACAGTGAAAACCTACACATTTTGTTTTTCACTATTGCAAGGCCTATCTCACAGCTTAACATAGGGGCTGCCTTTCAATACTATTAAAGTACAGATTCCCTTTGGGAGCAGATAAATATGTGGAGTTTGTGATCTCTGAACTCACAATTTAAATTTACATATTTTAGTGAAGTTGGTTATCAGATTGTGTGTTTGAAAATGCCACTTTTAGAAAGTAGGCATTTTCTTGCTTAAACCATTCTGTGACTCTGTCTGTTTGTGAGATTCCCTGTCTGGGTCAGTTTGAAAGTTGGGCTGTTCGCACCTCTCTCTAGACAGTGACACAAAGGGAGCTGGGGTGTAGCCTGCATATCCTGATGAGCCATTTGTGCTAGGTGGGAGGGGAGGAGTGGTCACTTACACCTGAAAGGTCTATGACTGCCCTCACACAATGCAGTCTCCAACCACCTGGTGTGTATCTGGGGATTGGCTGGGGCAAGGCAGGATCTTGAAAACAACAGACTTCTCTTTGAAGTAGCCCTACTTCACAGGCAGAAAGGGGTATTAGAAGAGCCCCTGAAACCCCTGAAAGTTAGATCACTTTTGGAATTAAGAGGAACTTCTGCCAAGGAGAAGAGCTTAAGAGCTGAGGAGAAGTGCTGCCCCTGTCTGTGACTGTGCTTTCTGGGCTATCCTACAGTTGCTGCTTTTGCCTGTGAAAGGGGGACAAAGACTGGACTTCGTTGTGCATTCCTGCTTAAGAACAATCTCCTAGGACTTGAACTAAGCTTGCCTCCTGTTGTTGAAGTCTCAGGGCCATCAAAGGTTTCTCCTGCCAGCATCTGGACTCTCTGCTGAGACTCCTGCCCTGCCAAGTGGTGCCCTATCCAGTTCCTGGGCCTTGAAAGGTGACGCTGGCAGACAAGGCCTGAAAATCCATGCACAGACTGCTCTGTGGGCAAATTTTTGACGCACCTTCCTTGACGCAGCTGATAAACGAAGCGCTGCTGGCTCCGCGGCTGAAATCAATGCTCAACCTGCATTGCAGCTGGAAGATCGACGCAACACGACTGGAGAAACGAGGCACAACACCCACTAACTGAGGCTGATAACAATGCAAACCCGACTCAGCCAGGTTTTGTGATACTGTGCGACCGGATTTTCAACGCAACATCGCTGGACACGGAAAATCAACACGAAGCCAGTCTGGACCCAAATTGCCTGTCCGGGATCGACGCATTGATCTCTTGCAGGAGAGAAGAAACAATGCACGCCGACCTGACCTGAGGAGGAATAATGCATGGTCTCGCTTGTGAGTAAGAAATTGACGTGCAGCTTTATTTTGATGATACCTAGGTATTGTTGTAAAATAACAGCATTCTCACTGTTTTCTAAAGATTAAGGCCCTCATTACAACCCTGATGGTAAATGCCGCTACCGCTGTGCTGACGGCCGCCAACATACCGTGACCGCAGCGATATTCTGCTACGGGTATTATGGCCCACCCTGAGAAATACATGACTATACAGACACCCACACAAGTCGCCACACTAAAGGTCAATGATAAACTAGCGATAGCAAAACCCACACCGTTACGCCAACAGGAATACGACCACAGTATCACGACCCACGAATCACTGCGGCGGTCTTTCAACCGCGGAAGACCATTGGCGGTACACACCGCCGCACTCATAATACACACACACTTACAAAACTACACCACATTGAACAATTCAAACTACACACACCGGATACACATACACGCACCACACCAACACACCCAATCCAATATAAAACACACACCCACATTACCCACAACCCCTTGTAGCAAAAAAAACAATAGCACACAGAGAGAGACAAGGCAGGAGCACCCACCCAAGCAGCGGCACAGAACACCATCACCCATACACCATCCACGCACATCACAGCATACACCACAACACATCACCTCACACATCTTCACACATATCACTCGCACCACATCCATGGCATCCCAAAGACACCCCAAGTTCTCTGAGGAGGAGCTAAGGGTAATGGTAGAGGAAATCATCCGGGCAGAGCTACAGCTTTTCGGATCACAGGTGCAGTAGATGTCTATTGTTAGGAAGATGGAGCTATGGCAAAGAATAGTGGACAGGGTCAAAGCAGTGGGACAGCATCCAAGAACCAGAGATGACATCAGAAAGAGGTGGAACGACCTACGGGGGAAGGTGCGTTCCGTGGTTGCTATACACCAGGTAGCTGTACAGAGGACTGGGGGTGGACCCCCACCTCTTCCCCCTCAACTAACAACATGGGAGGAGCAAGTCTTGGTAATCATGCATCCTGCGGGCCTCGCAGGTGTAGCAGGAGGACTGGACGCTGGTAATTTATATCTTTACTATTATATCTCCCACCCTACTTGCATGCCATCACATACCCCCACCCTTACCCTCACTCCCATCACTCCATCACCTCACATATGCCCCACCATCACAACCCACCCATCCCAATACCAAGCCCTGCATGCAACACCAATGCATGGACCCCCATCAGAGACCTACATGGATACCCATCACCACAGCATGCCCAGTAAATCACCGCTCACACAAGGCCAAACTGACAGGGAAAACACAATCATAGATGTAAACACACCCATGCACAATAGATACACTAACACTGCATTTCCATCCTCACAGGACCCATACTCAACGTCACCGGAGAGGAGGTGCCAGCTACATCTAGTCCCCCCCCAGAAGAGGCCCACACTGATGACAGCAGCTCTGTACCCCTGAATCAGGATGACCAACCTGGCCCATCTGGTACCTCTGGACAGTCGGTGACCCTGCCACAGTGCCAACAAACCACAGAGCCTCCCCCTCAGGAAACACCACCACAGAACCCACCCAGCGGGCACATGCCCCTGTCCCCAGGACACATCAATCAGCAGTGTGTCCACCACTACAGGGACCCCAGGCAACCCCACAAACCCATGACGATCAGGGACCTGGGGTCAGTGGCAGTGGGCACAGGGTTCAGGGGACAGAGGCACAGGACAACAGGGAAACTGGAAGGACTTCTGTGCGACAGGGGGAGGACAGGCCCAGGGAACCCACTCTCCACGAAGCACTCTCCAACATCCTGGGAGTATACAAAATTTCCCAGGAGAGGATTGGCCAGATACTGGCCAAGCTGCAGGAGACACAGCGGCTCTAGGAGGGACAGTACCTAGGGGATCAGGGAGGACCTAACAAAAATAAACACCATCCTGGTCACCATTGCAGGGGTTCTGGCAGACATGGGCAAGACTATGAGGGAGGCAGTGGCACAACAACGGGTGCCTTACACTAGCCAAACTGAGGAACAGCCTTCCATCTCTGTCGGCGCCAGTGGACAGGAGGCCCCGCCGCAGGACCAACAGGCCACCAGCACCCCACCCCCTGCAGAAGGAGAACCACCCACAAACGGTCCCTGTGATCCAGGCAGAAGCCAGAGAACATTGCCACGACCCTGCCAGGAAATAAGACTCACCTGATTGTCACCCTTCTGTCCCACTCTGCCACCCTGTCCACCTTGAACTGCCATTACTCCCTTCCTATGCCCCATTGGACAATGCACCTGTGATACCAAGAGACTGGACTCTACCCTGAACTACCTTCCACCATCAGCCCAACCCCTTGCACCACCCCCTCTACTTATGAGCACCTAAATAAACACCCTTGGAACAAATACCAATCTGGAGTCTGTCAAATGATTCAAAAATGTATTAGTACAACATAATCAAAGCATTGCAACTCAAAAGTATTGTGCAATATACTTTAGAATGACCTGTGGTGGGCAGCAGTACACTTAGCAGGAGCCAGAGTGGGGCACTGGGATCTGAAAATAGAGATGCCAAAGGGTACAGTCAGTGGCCAAAGACATAGGGAAACAGGCTGCCTTGTACAATGTCCAAAAGATAACTGAAATGTTATGTGAAGTAACAGTGTCTTACCTGTGTGTCACTGGAAATACTGCCGAATAATATTGGTTCTGTTGTCAACATCTTCTTCCTCTGCCTCCTCTTCCTCACTGTCCACAGGCTCCACCGCTGCCACAAGACCATCTAAAGGCACATCCTCCTGCAGAAAAGGCACCTGGCGTCTTAAGGTCAGGTTGTACAACATGCAACATGCAACGATGATCTCGCACACCTTCTTGGGTGAGTAGTACAGGGTTCCACCTGTCAGAAGGAGGCACCGGAACCTGGCCTTCAGGAGGCCGAAGGTCCTTTCAATAATCCTCCTTCTACGCCCATGTGCCTCATTGTAACACTCCTCTGCCCTTGTCCTGGCATTCCTTACTGGGTCAGTAGCCATGAGAGGTTGGGGTAACCATAGTCACATGCAAATATCGAGGGACAACTGTTAGACACACACTAACCCTTAGGGACAAACCCATACCCAGACACCAACATATACTGGGTGGGGGCGTTGGGCTCACCTATTAGCCACTCCCGGCGCCTCTGGAGTTGGCCCATCACATATGGGATGCTGCTACTCCTTAAGATATAGGCGTCATGCACAGAGCCAAGATACTTGGCATTCACATGGGAGATGTACTGGTCTGCCAAACACACCATCTGCACATTCATTGAATGATAGCTTTTTTTATTCCTGAACACTTGTTCATTTCTCCGGGGGGAGGGGGACAAATGCGCCATGTGTGCCATCAATGGCACCAATGATGTTGGGGATATGTCCCAGGGCATAAAAGTCAGCTTTCACTGTGGCCAAATCCTCCACCGTGGGAATACGATGTAGCTGCGCATGTGTTTCAGCAGGGCAGACAACACTCTGGTCAACATGTTAGAGAACATTGGCTGAGACATCCCTGATGCCATGGCCACTGTTGTTTGGAAGGAACCACTTGCCAGGAAATGGAGCACTGACAGGACCTGCACTAGAGGGGAGATACCTGTGGGCTAGCGAATAGCAGACATCAGGTCTGGCTCCAATTGTGCACACAGTTCTTGGATTGTGGCACAATCAAGTCTGTAGGTAATGATAATGTGTCTGTCCTCCATTGTCGCCAGGTCCACCAGGGGTCTGTACACCAGAGGATGCCACCATCTTATATTCTGCCTCAGCATTTGAAGCCTATGGAAGAGAACGTGAGCAGAGGGTCATATTCACACTTATATTGCACTAATGATGAACTGTAGACTTTACAGAAACAGTATGTGAACTCGAGAGTCCGTTGAGGTGCCAATGTCTTTTGTGACGCAGTTAGTTGCCATGCCCTGTTCCCACCTGAAAAATGGTGGATGCCTGACCTGTGAGGAGGGACAAGTGGAAATGAGGTAATTGCGCTGGCGTTGTGCGCCATCGTGGTAGGCGGTCGAAGCCTGCGGCACAACTTTGCATTGGTTATCATTGGGCCCTATGGGTTCCAGGAACCAATGGTGATGTACACTGGCGGTGACGGTACGGACCGCTGTGGACGTCACTGCCATTTTCTATCGATCCACTCACTTGCTACCTGGCCATCCACAGGAGAGGACCTACACTGCAAGTGCTGCTGTGATCTGTGTCTGGAAGCGACAATGGCTCATGTGTCTGGGGAAAGGGCCCCTGCCTTCACTGCAGAGGAGTTGGGGAAACTGGTGGATGGGGCCCTACCCCAGTACACGTTACTCTACGGTCCTCCAGACAAACAGGTGAGCATAGTGTGAACATGATGGTGGGCCATGAATGTATGGTCTGCTGTGTGTGTAAGCCACATGTCCTGGCCTGGACCACTCTGGCCAGGAGTGGTCCTGGCCAGAGTGCAGCATGTAAGGTGGTCAATGTATGTGCATCAGGGGATGGGTGCGATCTGGTGGGCAATGAGTGTGATGGTCCGGACGAGTGACTAATTCTTTGGTCAGTACCTACCAGAAAAACGGTATTTGGCGTGCCATTGCCAAGGAGGTGTGGACCCTGGGGGTCTTTGACTGGCGGAGCACCCACTGCCGCAGGAGGTGGGAGGACCTGCGCTATTGGGCAAAGAAGACGACGGAGGCCCAGCTAGGGCTGGCCTCCCAACCAGGAAGGGCTGCCCATCGTACCTTGACCCCCCTGATGTTCTGCATCCTGGTGGTGGCCTATCAGCAATTGTTTGGGTGCTTGAAGGCATCACAGCAGCCACAAGGGGGTGAGTGCATATTCTGAATCCAGCTGTGCGTTAACAGTTACCTGGGTAGGGGGGTGGGGGCTTTGGGTGCCCCTAGGCCAGGGCGCAGAGGGCAGTGTAGGTCCCCTGTTGGTCAGTCTCTGAAGCACACCTACCCCAATAGTGTTAGTGGGCATCTACTACTGGGCAGGGTCCTTTGGGTTTCTGGGTGGCAGCTGATGGCATTAGGCATTGTACTCCATTGGCTGTTGACTATCTTATGAAGTGGTTGGGCATGACCGAGTGAATGGGGCTGATCCCTGTGTGTGTGTATGCCAATGGTAGTGTTGTTGCTGGCACTGACCACTGTCTCTCCCCCCTTTTTGTTTTGTCACCCTGTCCTTGTGTGCATTAGCATCATCTGGCGGAGGAGCAGAGGCTCCGACGACGGAGGGAGCTGCATCCCACATGGGCCTGGAGGTTGAATCCACTGAGGGTGAGGGCACCAGTGGGACGGAGGACGAGGGGAGCACCACGACGGGGACAGTAGCGGAGACCACAGACTGCGACTCCTCCCCTGTTGGAAGCTCCCTGGCAGTGGTGGACACCTCTGTGCCCACCCCAACAACAGGTACAGCCACCACCAACCCTACCAGCACCATCCTCCCAGTAGCCCCTCAGCATGTTTCCCGTGCCTGCTCACCCAGGAGGGTGGGCATCTCCTTCGCCCAGGCACCTCAGGCCCTGCCCCAGTCAGCCCTGCTGCCCTCAGTGAGGAGGCTATTGACCTTATGAGATGCCTCACTGTTGGGCAGTCAACCATTCTGAATGCCATACAGGGTGTCGAGAGGCATTTGCAACAAACAAATCCATACCTGGAGGGCATTCAGTCTGGCGTGGTGGCCCAACAGAGAGCATTTCATACTCTGGCCTCAGCACTGATTGCAGCCATTGTCCCTGTGTCTAGCCTCCCCCCTCCAACTTCCTTCACCCAGTCCCAATCCCCTCAACCCCAGCCTATTCCAAGCACATCTTCAGACCAGCATTCACCCAAATCAACACACAGAAGTGGCTCAGGCAAACACAAGCACCACACATCATCCCACAGCAACTCACACGAGCAAAATCCCCATGCAGACACACCAACATCCACTGCCTCCACTGTGATGAGCCAGCTGAGATGACCCTTGTCTCACTAGGGGACTGTGAGATGGTCCAGAGAACTCTAGTGCCTGAGAACACTAGAGTGTACAGGCAGAGGGTGACCATCAATGGACAGAGGGTGGAGTCTCTGAGAGACACAGGAGCCAGTCTAACTACAGTGAGGAGTCACCTGGTGTCTAAAGAGCAGATAGATCCCAGTGTGCTTCACCAAGTAGTTGCAGTGGACAACTCAGAGCACCTGTGCAGAGTGGTGCAGGTTTCCTTTGAATGGGGGGGTGTCTCAGGTTCCTTGTAGGTAGCTGTGAGTCCAACCACGGCTGTGGACTGTTTGCTTGGTAATGACCTGGAGGATTCCCCTTGGAAGGAAGTGGAACAAAGGTCACACTTGGAGATGTTGGGTCTGCCTGGGTGGGTATGCGTATCCACTAGGTCAATGGCAGCCCGTCATGGTGGACAGGAGTCCCTGGAGACTCAAACAGTGGCCCAGGGGACCGGCAAAAAGAAGAAGGGCAGGGGGCTTGGGAAACCAGCCTCAGAAGTTCCCACGGTCTGGGAGGAGGCAGATCCTGAGGGTTACGCCCCAGAGCCTACAGGGGAACAGGTGGCTGAGCTTGGGGAGGTCCCTGAGCTGTCAAAGTGGCAGTAGGAAGGGGGACCCACCAGGGAGGTGTTCTGTGAGGCACAGAAAACATATAAGGTTCCCCTCCAACCATTTCCAGTGGTCAGTATCCCTTTCAAAGGGTCGGTATTGACATTGTGGTGCCTCTGGATCCCAAGACAGCCATGGGCAACAGGTTCATCCTGGTCTTGGTGGACCATGCCACCTGGTACCCAGAAGCCATTCCTCTGAGGTCAATCACTTCCCCTTGTGGTGGGTCATGCATTGATGGGGGTTTTTACCTGCATGGGGTTCCCCAAGGAAGTGCTATCTGATAGGGATACCAACTTCATATTTAATGATATGAAGTCTCTGTGGCAGGAATGTGGGGTAACTTATAAGTTCACAACTCCTTATCACCCCCAAAGCAATGGTCTGGTTGAGAGATTCAACGGCACCTTGAAAGGCATGATCATAGGCCTGTCAGAGCCCTTGAGGCTGAAGTGAGACGTCCTCTTTCCTTGCCTTCTGTTTGCCTACAGGGAGGTGCCTCAAAAAGGGCTTGGATTTAGTCCTTTTGAGTTACTGTATGGCCACCCTGTTAGGATACCTTTGAGTCTGTTGAAGGAGGGCTTAGAGAAAGTCCCCAGTAAACCTCCCCAGGATGTATTTAGTTACATACTGGCCTTCAGAAACCAGACTGCCCACTTCAGAGCTCTTACACAAGAGAACCTGGAAGCAAGCCAGGCAGACATGAAACAGTGGTATGACCAGAATGCCACTCTGGTCGAGTTTTCAACCTGGGCCAAAAATGTGGGTGATGGTGCCAGTGGAGCCCAGGGTGCTCCAGGACAAGTGGACTGGGCCATTTATGATGGTGGAGCGCAAGAGGACTCCCAGGGGCCCCTTAAGGGTCCTGCATGTGAACAGACTCAAACCACACTTTGAGCGGACTGAATTGTCCATGCTCCTAACAACAGATGATGGGATGGAGGAAGAGAATGAGCCTCTTCCTGACCTCCTGTCTGCTGGAGAGAAAGATGGGTCTGGGGAGGGGGTGAACCTCTCCCACTCCCTGACCTCAGAACAGCAGAGTGACTGTCACCAGGTATTGGGTCAGTTTGCCTCCCTGTTCTACCTGATCCCAGGGGTCACACACTTGTGTACACATGAGGTGGACACTGGGGACAGTCCATTCATTACACAGAAGGTTTACAGGGTGACTGGTAAGGTCAGGGCCAGCATCTAAGATGAGGTGTCTAAAATGTTAGCCCTAGGGGTGACTGAGTTTTCTAGCAGTCCTTGGGCCAGCCCTGTGGTCTTGGTCCCAAATGGTGCTGCTCCTGGTGCCACCCCAGAACTCTGGTTCTGTGTGGACTACCAAGGACTCAATGTGGTCACCAAAACTGAAGTGAAGCCCATCCCCCGAGGTGATGAGCTTATAGATCGGTTTGGAGCTGCCAAATACCTCAGCACGTTTAATTTTACTTCTGGGTATTGGCAGATTGCTCTAACTGAGGGGTCCAAGGAGAGGTCAGCATTTTCTACCCCAGATGGACACTTCCTGTTTAAAGTGATGTCATTTGGGATGAAAAATGCCCCTGCCGCATTCCAGAGATTGGTCAACCAGGTGTTGACTGGGATGGATGACTTCAGCTCAGCATATCTGGATGAAATTGCAGTGTTCAGTACCACTTGGGAGGAACACTTGCAGCACTTCTGAAGAGTGTTGGAGGCTCTGCAAAAGGCAGGCCTCGCTATTAAGGCAAGCAAGTACCAAATAGGGTAGGGTTCTGTTGTGTATTTGGGACACCAGGAAGGGAGTGGCCAGGTGGCACCCCAACAGCCACAAATTTACACCATTCTAGCTTGGGAGCCACTCAAGACCCAGACTGAGGTGAGAGCTTTTTGGGCCTCACTGCCTATTACAGGAGGTTTGACAAGGTTTGACTTCCAAGAAGCAACCAAAGAAGGTGATCTGGGCAGAGGCTTGCCAGACTGCTTTTCATGCCCTGAAGGTTGCCATGTGCACAGCACCTGTGCTGGAGGAACCTGGCTATTCCAAGGAATTTGTTGTGCAGACAGACCACTCATTACAGGATATAGGAGCAGTACTCTCACAGCTTAATGAAGAGGGCCTAGATCAACCTGTAGCCTTCATTAGCAGGAGGTTACTTCCCAGGGAACATAGGTGAAGTGCAATAGAGCATGAAGTTTTTGCTGTGGTCTGGGCCCTGAAGAAGCTAAGACCCTACTTGTTTGGGACTCACTTCTGGGTTCAGACAGACCACAGGCCCCTCAGATGGTTAATGCAGATGAAGGGGGAAAATCCCAAATTGTTGAGGTGGTCTATCTCCCTACAGGGAATGGATTTTATGGTGGAACACCACCCTGGTACATATCACACCAATGCTGATGGTCTATCCAGATTCTTTTGCCTTAATGATGAGAACTCCCATGAGGTTGGGTAGTTGCTCCCCACTTTCAGCTGCGGGGGACGCTCATTAGACTTGGCATTCGTGGTGCTGTATCCCCTAACTTTTTGCTTCTGTTTCCCAGGTCGTTGATGTGTGCTGGACCCTGTTTTTGCTGTTTGCTATGCAGTGCTAAAGTGCAAGTGCTCCTATGTAAAAATGTATGTGTAATTGTCTTTCCATGATTGGCATATTTGATTTACTACTATGTCCCTAGTACAGTGCACTAGAGTTGTCCAGTGCCTGTAAATCAAATGCTACTAGTGGGTCTGCAGCACTGGTTGTGCCACCCACATGGGAGGCCCTGTAAATATGGCTCAGACCTGCCACTGAAGTGTCTGTTTGTGCAGTTTTAAACTGTCATTTCGACTTGGCAAGTGTACCCGCTTGCCAGGCCTGAACCTTCCCTTTTTGTACATGTAAGACACCCCTAAGGTAGGCCCTAGGTAGCCCTATGGGCAAGGTGCAGTGTATGTTAAAGGTGGGACATATACTTATGTGTTTTACATTTCCTGACAGTGAAATACTGCCATATTCTTTTTTCTCTGTTGCAAGGCCTGTCTCTCCCATAGGTTAACATGGGTCTGCCTTTAAATATTATTAAAGCGCAGATTCCCTTTGGGAGCAGATAGGCATGTGGAGTTTGGGGTCTCTAAACTCACAATTTAAAATTACATCTTTTAGTGAAGTTGGTTTTTAGATTGAGTGTTTGAAAATGCCCCTTTTAGAAAGTAGGCATTTTCATGCTTAAACCATTCTGTGACTCTGCTTGTTTGTGGATTACCTGTCTGGGTCAGTTTGAAAGTCAGGCTTTTTGTACCTCTCTCTAGTCAGTGACACAAAGGGAGCTGGGGTGTAGCCTGAATATCCGGATGAGCTATCTGTGCTAGGTGGGAGGGGGGAGTGGTCACTCACACCTGAAAGGGCTGTGCCTGCCCTCACACAATGCAGTCTCCAACCCCCTGGTGTGTGTCTGGGGCCTGGACGGGGAAAGATAAGATCTTGAAAACAACAGAGACTTCTCTTTGAAGTAGGCCTACTTCAAAGGCAGAAAGGGATGTAAGAAGAGCCCTCAAAACCCCTGAAAATTAGATCACTTTTGGACTCAAGAGGAACCTCTGCCAAGGAGAAGAGCTGAAGAGCTGAGAAGTGCTGCCCCTGCCTGTGATGTGCTTTGTTGGGCTATCCTACAGTTGCTGCTTCTGCCTGTGAAAGGGGGACAAAGACTAAACTTTGTTGTGAATTCCTGCTTGAGAAGAATCTCCAAGAACTTGAACTGAGCTCGCTTCCTGTTGTTGAAATCTCAGGGCCATCAAAGACTTCATCTGTCAGCACCTGGACTCTCTGCTGAGACTTCTGCCTTACCAAGTGGTGCCCTATCCAGTTCCTGGGCCCTTGAAAGGTGAGGTTTGGCAGACAAGGACTGAAAATCCACTCACAGACCGCTGTGTGGGGAAATTTTCGATGCACCTTCCGTGACGGGGCTGATAACGACGCGCCGCTGACTCCGCGGCTGAAATCAATGCTTCACCTACATCGCGGCTGAAAGATTGATGTAACGCATCTGGAAAAATGACACGCAACACCCACTAACGGAGGCTGATAATGACACAAACCTCACGCAGCGCAGTTTTGTGATACCGTGCGACCCGATTTTCAATGCAACATTGCTGGGCACGGAAAATCAACGCAAAGCCTGCCCGGACTCGAGGTGCCCGTCTGGGATCGATGCTCTGCTCTCTTGCGGAAGAGAAGAAGCGACATATGCCAACCTGACTGGAGAAGGAACGATGCACGGTCTCGCTTGTGAGGGAGAAATTGACGTATCGCTGGCCTTTTTCGACACGCACTCGCCCGTGCAGCTTTATTTTGGCGCTATCCAGGTACTTTTGTGAGATAACAGCATTCATACTGTTTTCTTAGGATTAAGGTGGTCATTACAACCCTGGCGGTCGGTGTTAAAGCAGCGGTAAGACCGCCAACAGGCCGGCGGTAAAAAATATGGAATTACGACCGTGGCGGAAACCGCCAACATAGACAGCCACTTTAACACTCCGACCACCACTGCGGTACAAACAAACACAGCGGCGGTCATCGCCAACAGACAGGCGGAGGACAATGTACCGCCCACAGGATTACAACCTACCAATCCGCCACTTTTTCTGGGGCGGATTCACCACGAACAAAAACACGGCGGAAACAGGACTCCGAAGGGAAAACGCTCACCTCTACACACCCCACGAGGAACCAGGACGCCATGGAACTGGAGCTCCACATTTTACCAGCCTTTATCTTCCTGCTCCTATAACATAAGCACGAACGACAGCGGCAAAGACCACAGTGAGTACTGAACCTACGACACAGGGGAAGGGGGAGGGAAATAACTGTGACACACACACGCAACACCCCCACCCTCACCCATGACAACACACACACTAATACAGCATGACACATTACAGTTACACCCCCATCCCCCCCGTAAGAATGCAAAGACAAAAGGAAATGAGATAAACGATTGCAATATATTAAAATTCAGTATTAAAAAAATATACATACACTATTAACAAATATATACACCAATAATAAAGTCCAAGGTATTACACAATTTCAGTCCATGGACCACTGGGTCCAAAATGCATAGGCGAGGCCCACACAAGATACCCGAACAAGACGGAGAGAACACTGCAGGGGCATCAGATAGAAATATAACAGGCACCTCAGGGGGAAGGGAAAGGATGGGCACCTCAGCCGGTTGAGTGCATGACGCCAAATCCACGAGGGGGCCCCATGCCCACTGTTCAGTCCGGGGGAGTGCAAAGCCACAGTCTATCAAGTCTCTACAGTGGGTGGGTTGCCCACTGTTCAATCCTGGGGAGTGCAAAGCCACAGTCTTTCAAGTGGATGTCAATCTCCACTGGTTCTGGAGGGGGCCTTGTGCCCAGAGTGCTTCATCCTGCCAAGGACAGAGGTAGTGGATGTCTTTCTCCACTGGTTCTGGAGGGGGCTTTGTGCCCAGAGTGCTTCACCCTGCCAAGGACAGAGGTAGTGGATGTCTTTCACCACTCGTTCTGGAGGGGGCCTTGTGCCCAGAGTGCTTCATCCTGCTCGTGGCAGCCTCAGTAGCGTCATAGCTTTTGGCGCTCATGGGCCTGCGGTGCTTGTTGCGGAGGTGTCCTTGGCAGCGGTGGTTGTGGCGGCGGTGTTTTTGGCAGCGGTGCTTGTGGCGGTCGCCTCCTGGGCAGCGGAGCTGCTGTTGGCGGTCCCGTCTGGGGCAGCGGGGCTGCTGGCGGTCACCTCCTGGGCAGCTGGGCTGCTGCTGGCAGTCCTCTCTGGGGCAGCGGGGCTGCTGGCGGTCGCCTCCTGGGCATAGGGGCTGATGGCGGTCTTCTCTACCGTGCTGATCTTCCCAGACTTGCCAGTTTTCTTGTGCCCCTTCCCCACCTTGGAAGGTGTCGCTGCTGACTCCACACTCCCACCTGTACCCCTGGGAGCAGCTTTGGTGGCTGGTGTCTTCCCCTTCACCCGCCGGGCACTGGCCAACTTTTGATACTTGACAGGTGGGGGACTGTCTGTGCTGAGGCTCCTTGCCACACTGGCTGCCCTGCTGCCTGGTGCACTCCAGAATCCGGTGACTACTGGCACCACTGGTCTCGCCGATGTTGTGGTAGTGGGGGTGGTGACTGCACATGAGCGGAGTGTGGTGGTGGGTGTGCTGGTGATGGACGTAGTGGTTGAAGATGTAGTGTATGCAGGTGTGAGTGGAGACGAGACTGGGAGGGAGGAGGGAGATGAGGAGGAGGGGGACACAGTGGAGTCAGTAGATGTTGGTATGTCTGCATGTGTGTGATGCTTGCTTGAGTGCCTGTGGGAAGTGTGGTGCTTATGTTTGCCTGAGCTTCCTTTGTGTGTTGAGGTGTGTGCATGCTGGTCTGATGGTGTGCTTGGGATAGGCTGAGGTACAGAGGTGTGGCTCTGGGTGGAAGAAGTTGGAGGGGGGGAGGCTAGAGACAGGGACAATGGCTGCCATCAGTGCTGATGCCAGAGTCTGAAAAGTTCACTGAAGGGCTGCCTGACCAGAATGAATGCCCTCCAGGAATGCATTGGTTTGTTCCAACTGCCTCTCTACACCCTGGATGGCATTCAAAATGGTAGACTGCCCAACAGTGAGGGACCTGAGGAGGTCAATGGCCTCCTCACCGAGGGCAGCAGGGGTGACTGGGGCAGGGCCTGAGGTGACTGGGGCAAAGGAGATGCCCACCCTCCTGGGTGAGCGGGCATGGGGCGAAGGCTGAGGGGCTGCTGGGAGGGCGGTGCTGGAGGGGGGGTGGCAGCTTTACCTGTAGATGCGGGGGGCACAGATGGGCCCGCCACCACAAGGGAGCTCCCATCAGAGGACGAGTCCGTATCACTGGTGTCAGCTCCTGTCCCCGCCGTGAAGCTCCCCTCGCCCTGCGTCCCACTGGTCAAATCAGACTCCGTAGTGTCACCCTCCAGGGCCATGTGGGATGCAGCTCCCTCCTGCTCCGATACCACTGCACCTCCGCCTGATGATGCTAATGCACACAAGTACAGGGAGACCACAAAAAGGGGGGAGGAATACAGAAGAAAGACATGTTGAGTGCATGCATTACTGCTACCGTTGAGAGACACGACAGACAGAGAAGCCCGCTGCACTATGCTGCGCACTTGGGGTCCACTATTCAATCCCTGGGACATGGCCTACAAGGCTATGGCCGATATCTGCACACATGGACGTCACAGGAGCCTGACTAGGTGTAGTTGGCACTGTACCCAGGTGGGGTGGGGTGCCACAGGATCTGCCTGAAAAAGGGGACTTAACTAGCAAGCTCGCCCTGGCCTAGGGAAACCCACAGCCCACCTCCCCCACCCAGACACCTCCACTGCGGGCTGAATCAGCAGAATGAGGGTGTACTCACCGCCTTGTTGCTGCTGTGATGCCCTCAAGCGCCCATCCAACTCTGGATACACCACCACCAGGATCCTGAACATCAGGGGGTCATGGTGCGAAGGGCACCCCTCCCACGTTGGGAGGCCATCCCCAGCTGGGCCTCCGCCGTCTTCTTGCTCCAGCGGCGAATGTCCTCCCATCTTTTACGGCAGTGGGTGCTCTGTCTGTGGTAGACCCCAGGTTCGGGACTTCCTTGGCGATGGCACGTCAAATATCCTTCTTCTGGTGGGCGCTGACCTACAGGAATTGTACAGGGGAAAAAGAGAAGTTATTACCAATTGCACTGTCACAGTCATTGGCCCGCATCCCTACCCTTTCCATGTGGCACATGCACTCACCGTCGTTTCATGCATGCATCATTCTCCCCCACCCATCTTTCATCCACACCACTCCACACAGGCATTGCCCATACAGCATGCTCCCAGTGTACTTACCTGTTTGTCTGGAGGACCGTAGAGTAGCGTGTAGTGGGAGAGGACCCCATCCATGAGTTTCTCCAACTCCTCCGTGGTGAAGGCAGGGTCCCTTTCCTCAGACGCACAAGCCATTGTCTCTTCCAGACTGAGGTCACAGCAGCACATGCAGTGTAGGTCAGATCAGGTATCGAGTGATTGAACAAATAGAAAATGGCGGTCACGTCCACGGCGGTGCATACCGTCACCACCGGCGTACATCGTCATTGGTTCCTGGGACCCATAGGGTCCAATGTTAACCAATGCCGAATTGCGCTGCGGTCTTCGACCGCCTGCCGTGATGGTGTACAACGCCAGTGCAGTTACCTCACATCCGATTGTCCCACTTTACAGGTCGGCAGCTGCCATTTCAGGGGCCCACATTGCTTTATTTTTAACTGTGTCACATATACCTAGGCCTTGGCTCAACACTCATACAGGCAAATTTCGGGTTATGAATAGTTTTCTGAGTAAGCTGTGTTTACGTACCTCTGAGTTGGTTGACTCTGTGCTCGCTGTTGTCCTCCATAGGCACCGTCCGCTGGGACATGTGAGGAGATGGCGGCCTCCTCCGGTGTACAGACCGCTGGTGGACCTATCGACAATGGAGGAAAGACATGTAATCATCACCTACAGGCTTGATCGTGCCACAATCCTGGAACTGTGTGCCCAGTTGGAGCCAGACCTGATGTCAGCTATCCGCCATCCCACAGGAATCCCCAATCAAGTGCAGGTGCTGTCAGTACTCCATTTCCTTGAAGGTGGGCCTTTTCAAACTAAAGTGGCCATAGCATCAGGGATGTCCCAGCCTATGTTTTCCAACGTGTTGTCCAGAGTGTTGTTCTGCCCTGCTGAAACGCATGCAGAGCTACATCGTTTTCCCTCAGGTGGAGGATTTGCCAACAGTGAAAGGTGACTTCTATGCCCTGGGACATATCCCCAACATCATAGGTGCCATTGATGGGACACATGTGGCCTTGGTCCCCCCCGCAGGAGTGAACAGGTGTACAGAAACCAGAAGAGTTACCATTCGATGAATGTGCAGATGGTGTGTTTGGCAGACCAGTACATCTCCCATGTTAATGCTAAATTCCCTGGCTCAGTGCATGATGCCTACATCCTGCGGAAGAGCAGCATCCCTTATGTGATGGGGCAACTCCAGAGGCACCGTGTGTGGCTACTAGGTGAGCACCTGGAACCAAATCAGTGGGAATAGTTGTCTGGGTCTGGAGATATCCCTAAGAGTTAGTGTGTGTCTAATAGTTGTCCCTCACCATTTGCAGGTGACTCTGGTTACCCCAACCTGTCATGGCTACTGACCCCAGTGAGGAATCACAGGACAATGGCAGAGGAACGCTACAATGAGGCCCATGGGCGAACTAGGAGGAATATAGAGCGGACCTTCGGCCTCCTGAAGGCCATGTTCCGGTACAAATGACAGGTGGTTCCCTATTCTACTCACCAAAGAAGGTGTGCCAGATCATCGTGGCCTGCTGTATGCTTCACAACTTTGCTTTGCGGCGACAGGTTCCTTTTCTGCAGTAGGATGGTCCAGATGGAGGTGTTGTGGCAGCTGTGGAGCCTGTGGACAGTGAAGATGAGGAAGCAGAAGAAGAGGACATCGACAACAGGAACTCTGTGATCCTGCAATACTTCCAGTGAGACACAGGTAAGAAGACAAACCTGCCTACTACATGTACTTGAACACTACTACCTCTATACTGTCTGTCCTTTTCACCCAGTGTATGGTCACTGAGTTGTCACATTCCCTTACTATTTCACAGATGTGGGTCCCACTGTGTGACATCTGCTTTGTTTCCTCATGGAGTAGAGCTGTGTGACATAGGTATGTTGACATTACAATTGAAAGAGCATTTTGTCACTGTAGTTACTAATACACTAGTTCGAAATCACAGACTGACTCCTGATTGTTTTGTGCTTTAAGGGTGTTTATTTAAGTGCTGAATATTGGAGGGGGTTGTAAGATGGTGAGGGGTGATGGTGGAGGAATGTCCATGGCAGATTCCAGTCTATTAGTCTCACAGGTGCATTGTTCAAACGGGCATAGGAAGTGGAGCTGGGGCAGTTTGAGGATGGACAGGGTGACAAGGTGGGACAAAAGGATGACATTAAGGGTGGTCTCATTTCTTAACAGGGGTCTTGGCATCATTCTCTGTCTTTGTCCTGGATCTCAGGGACGGTTTGCAGGGTGGTTCTCCCTCTGCTTGGGGTGGGGTGATGGTGTGGTGGTCCTATGGCGGTGCCTCCTGTCCACTAGCGCCGGCGGAGTTGGTGGGCAGTTCATCGTCCAGGCTAGTGTCAGGGGCCCCTTGTTGTGCCACAGTATCCCTCCTGGTGTTGAGGACTTCCTTCAGAACCCCTATGATGGTGCCCAGGGTGGAATTGATGGATCTGAGTTCCTCCCTGAAGCCCAAATACTGTTCCTCCTGCAGCCGCTGGGTCTCCTGAAACTTGGCCAGTACCGTTGCCATCGTCTCCTGGGAATGATGGTAGGCTCCCATGATGTTGGAGAGGGCCTCGTGGAGAGTGGGTTCCCTGGGCCTGTCCTCACCCTGTCGCACAGCAGCCCTCCCAGTTCCCCTGTTTCCCTGGGCCTCTGTCCCCTGAACAGTGTGCCCACTGCCACTTCCCCTAGGTCCCTGTTGTTGGTGGGGTGGTGGGTTAGCCTGGGTTCCCTGTAGTGGTGGACACACTGCTGATTGACGTGTCCTGGGGACAGAGGTATGGGCCCGCTGGGTGGGTGCTGTGCTGGTGTTTCCAGAGGGGGGAAGCTCTGTGGTGGCCTCTGACTGCGGTCGGTGTTGAAGCAGTGGTAAGACCGCCAACAGGCCAGCGGTAAAAAAAATGGAATTACGACCGTGGCGGACACCGCCAACATAGACAGCCACTTTAACACTCCGACCACCACAGTGGTACAAACAAACACAGCGGCGGTCACCGCCAACAGACAGGCGGAGGACAATGTACCGCCCACAGGATTACAACCTACCAATCCGCCACCTTTTCTGGGGTGGATTCACCACGAAAAAAACACAGCGGAAACAGGACTCCGAAGGGAAAACGCTCACCTCTGCACACTCCACGAGGAACCAGGACGCCATGGAACTAGAGCTCCACATTTTACCAGCCTTTATCTTCCTGCTCCTCTACCAGGAGCACGAACGCCGGAGGCAAAGACCACAGTGAGTACTGCACCTACGACACAGGGGAGTGGGGAGGGAAAAAACTGTGACACACACACGCAACACCCCCACCCCCACCCTCACCCACGACAACACACACACTAATACAGCATGATACATTACAGTTACCCCCACCCAATCCCCCCGGAAGAATGCAAAGACAAAAGGAAATGAGGTGAACGATTGCAATATATTAAAATTCAGTATTAAAAAAATATACATACACTATTAACAAATATATACACCAATAATGTGAGTCCAAGGTATTACACCATTTCAGTCCATGGACCACTGGGTCCAAAATGCATGGGCGAGGCCCACAGAAGATACCCGAACAAGACGGAGAGAACACTGCAGGGGCATCAGATAGAAATACAACAGGCACCTCAGGGGGAAGGGAAAGGGTGGGCACCTCAGCTGGTTGAGTGCACGACGCCAAATCCACGAGGGGGTCCCATGCCCACTGTTGAGTCCGGGGGAGTGCAAAGCCACAGTCTCTCTAGTCTCCACAGTGGGTGGGTTGCCCACTGTTCAATCCTGGGGAGTGCAAAGCCACAGTCTCTCAAGTCTCTACAGTGGGTGGGTTGCCCACTGTTCAATCCTGGGGAGTACAAAGCCACAGCCTCTCAAGTCTCTACAGTGGGTGGGTTGCCCACTGTTCAATCCTGGGGAGTGCAAAGCCACAGTCTCTCAAGTCTCTACAGTGGGTGGGTTGCCCACTGTTCAATCCTGGGGAATGCAAAGCCACAGTCTTTCAAGTGGATTTCAATCTCCACTGGTTCTGGAGGGGGCCTTGTGCCCAGAGTGCTTCATCCTGCCAAGGACAGAGGTAGTGGATGTCTTTCTCCTCTGGTTCTGGAGGGGGCCTTGTGCCCAGAGTGCTTCATCCTGCTAAGGACAGAGGTAGTGGATGTCTTTCACCACTGGTTCTGGAGGGGGCCTTGTGCCCAGAGTACTTCATTCTGCTCGTGGCGGCCTCAGTAGCGTCAGAGCTTTTGGCGCTGATGGGCCTGCGATGCTTGTTGCGGCGGTGTCCGTGGCAGCGGTGCTTGTGGCGGCGGTGTTTTTGGCAGCGGTGCTTGTGGCGGTCGCCTCCTGGGCAGCGGGGCTGCTGTTGGCGGTCCCGTCTGGGGCAGCGGGGATGCTGGTGGTCGCCTCCTGGGCAGCCGGGCTGCTGCTGGCGGTCCTGTCTGGGGCAGCGGGGCTGCTGGCGGTCGCCTCCTGGGCAGCGGGGCTGATGGCGCTCTTCTCCGCCGTGCTGATCTTACCAGACTTGCCAGTTTTCTTGTGCCCCTTCCCCACCTTGGAAGGTGTCGCAGCTGACTCCACACTCCCACCTGTACCCCTGGGAGCAGCTTTGGTGGCTGGTGTCTTCCCCCTCTCCCGCCGGGCACTGGCCAACTTTTGATGCTTGACAGGTGGGGGACTGTCCGTGCTGTGGCTCCTTGCCACACTGGCTGCCCTGCTGCCTGGTGCACTCCAGAATCCGGTGACTACTGGCACAACTGGTCTCACCGATGTTGTGGCTGAGGTGCTAGGTTGGGACCTGGAGAGACCGGCCCTAGGAGACTGACGGGGTGGGAGAGGTGAGGGAAAGAGCTCAAGGTTGGCCAGGAATAGTTTCTTAGGAACACTGGGACGGGCAGATGGAGGGGGTTTGGGAGTGGAGGAAGAGGTTGTGGTTGCCGGAGGTGTCCGTTTGCTGAGTTTGGGTGAAGGTGCATGAGCTGGAGGCTGTTGTGAGGTGGATGGCTGTTGGGGGGGTGTGTTGCTGCGTTTGTGTACCTTGGGAGGTGGCCTCACAGACACACTCAGAGAGGACACAGGGGATGTGTGAATGGTAGTGGGGGTGGTGACTGCACGTGAGCTGGGTGTGGTGGTGGGTGTGGTGGTGATGGACGTAGTGGCTGAAGATGTAGTGCATGCAGGTGTGAGGGGAGACGAGACTGGGAGAGAGGAGGGAGACAAGGAGGAGGGGGACACAGTGGAGGCAGTGGATGTTGGTATGTCTGCATGTGTGTGATGCTTGCGTGATTGCCTTTGGGATGTGTGGTGCTTATGTTTGCCTGAGCTTCCTTTGTGTGTTGAGGTGTGTGCATGCTGGTCTGATGGTGTGCTTGGGATAGGCTGAGGTACAAGGGTGTGGGTCTGGATGGAGGAAGTTGGAGGGGGGAGGCTAGAGACAGTGACAATGGCTGCCATCATTGCTGAGGCCAGAGTCTGAAAAGTTTGCTGAAGGGCTGCCTGACCAGAATGAATGCCCTCCAGGAATGCATTGGTTTGTTGCAACTGCCTCTGTACACCTTGGATGGCATTCAAAATGGTAGACTGCCCAACAGTGAGGGACCTGAGGAGGTCAATGGCCTCCTCACTGAGGGCAGCAGGGGTGACTGGGGCAGGGCCTGAGGTGCCTGGGGCGACGGAGATGCCCACCCTCCTGGGTGAGCGGGCATGGATCAAAGGCTGAGGGGCTGCTGGGAGGGAGGTGCTGGAGGGGGGGTGGCAGCTGTACCTGTAGATGCGGGGGCACAGATGGGCCCACCACCACAAGGGAGCTCCCATCAGAGGACGTGTCTGTATCACAGGTGTCAGCTCCTGTCCCCGCCGTGGAGCTCCCCTCGCCCTCCATCCCACTGGTCAAATCAGACTCCGTAGTGTTGCCCTCCAGGGCCATGTGGGATGCAGCTCCCTCCTGCTCCGATGCCACTCCTCCTCCGCCTGATGATGCTAATGCACACAAGTACAGGGAGACCACAAGAAGGGGGGAGGAATACAGAAGAAAGACATGTTGAGTGCATGCATTTCCGCTACCGTTGGCAGACACGACAGACACAGAAGCCCCCTGCACTACGCCGCACACTTGGGGTCCACTATTCAATCCCTGGGACATGGCCTACAAGGCTATGGCCGATATCTGCACACATGGATGTCACAGGAGCCTGACTAGGAGTAGTTGGCACTGTACCCAGGTGGGGTGGGGTGCCAAAGGTTCTGCCTGAAAAAGGGGACTTAACTAGCAAACTTGCCCTGGCCTAGGGAGACCCACAGCCCACCTCCCCCACCCAGACACCTCCACTGTGTGCTGAATCAGCAGAATGAGGGTGTACTCACCCCCTTGTTGCTGCTGTGATGCCCTCAAGTGCCCATCCAACTCTGGATACGCCACCACCAGGATCCTGAACATGGGGGGGGTCATGGTGCGATGGGCACCCCTCCCACGTTGGCAGGCCATCCCCAGCTGGGCCTCCGCCGTCTTCTTGCTCCAGCGGCAAATGTCCTCCCATCTCTTACGGCAGTGGGTGCTCCGTCTGTGGAAGACCCCAGGGTACGGACGTCCTTGGCGATGGCACGCCAAATATCCATCTTCTGGTGGGCGCTGACCTACAGGAATTGTACAGGGGAAAAAGAGAAGTTATTACCAACTGCACCGTCACAGTCATTGGCCCGCATCCCTACCCTTGCCATGTGGCACATGCACTCACCGTCATTTCATGCATGCATCATTCCCCCCCTTATCTTTCATCCACATCACTCCACACAGGCAATGCCCATACAGCATGCTCCCAGTGTACTTTCATGTTTGTCTGGAGGACCGCAGAGTAGAGTGTACTGGGGGAGGACCCCATCCACGAGTTTCTCCAACTCCTCCGTGGTGAAGGCAGGGTCCCTTTCCCCAGACGCACAAGCCATTGTCTCTTCCAGACTGAGGTCACAGCAGCACTTGCAGTGTAGGTCCTCTCCTGTCGAAGATCAGGTATCGAGTGAATGAACAAATAGAAAATGGCGGTCACGTCCACGGCGGTGCATACCGTCACCGCCGGCGTACATCGTCATTGGCTCCTGGGACCCATAGGGTCCAATGTTAACCAATGCCGAATTGTGCCGCGGTCTTCGACCACCTGCCGTGATGGTGTACAACGCCAGCGCAGTTACCTCACATCCCACTGTCCCACTTTACAGGTCGGCAGCCGCCATTTCAGGGGCCCGCATGGCTTTATTTTTAACTGTGTCACATATACCTAGGCCTTGGCTCAACACTCATGCAGGCAAATTTCGGGTTATGAATAGTTTTCTGAATAAGCTGTGTTTACGTACCTCTGAGTTGGTTGACTCTGTGCTCGCTGTTGTCCTCCATAGGCACCGTACGCTGGGACATGTGAGGAGATGGCGTCCTCCTCCGGTGTACAGACCACTGGTGGACCTATCGACAATGGAGGAAAGACATGTAATCATCACCTACAGGCTTGATCGTGCCACAATCCTGGAACTGTGTGCCCAGTTGGAGCCAGACCTGATGTCAGCTATCCGCCATCCCACAGGAATCCCCAATCAAGTGCAGGTGCTGTCAGTACTCCATTTCCTTGCAAGTGGGTCTTTTCAAACTACAGTGGCCATAGCATCAGGGATGTCCCAGCCTATGTTTTCCAACGTGTTGTCCAGAGTGTTGCCTGCCCTGCTGAATCACATGCAGAGCTACATCGTTTTCCCTCAGGTGGAGGATTTGCCAACAGTGAAAGGTGACTTCTATGCTCTGGGACATATCCCCAACATCATAGGTGCCATTGATGGGACACATGTGGCCTTGGTCCCGCCGCAGGAGTGAACAGGTGTACAGAAACCGGAAGAGTTACCATTCGATGAATGTGCAGATGGTGTGTTTGGCAGACCAGTACATCTCCCATGTTAATGCTAAATTCCCTGGCTCAGTGCATGATGCGTACATCCTGTCGAATAGCAGCATCCCTTATGTGATGGGGCAACTCTAGAGGCACTGTGTGTGGCTACTAGGTGAGCACCTGGAACCAAATCAGTGGGAATAGTTGTCTGGGTCTGGGGATATCCCTAAGAGTTAGTGTGTGTCTAACAGTTGTCCCTCACCATTTGCAGGTGACTCTGGTTACCCCAACCTGTCATGGCTACTGACCTCAGTGAGGAATCCCAGGACAAGGGCAGAGGAATGCTACAATGAGGCCCATGGGTGAACTAGGAGGATTATAGAGCGGACCTTCGGCCTCCTGAAGGCCAGGTTCCGATGCCTATCTATGACAGGTGGTTCCCTATTCTACTCACCAAAGAAGGTGTCCCAGATCATCGTGGCCTGCTGTATGCTTCACAACTTGGCTTTGCGACGACAGATGCCTTTTCTGCAGGAGGATGGTCCAGATGGAGGTGTTGTGGCAGCTGTGGAGCCTGTGGACAGTGAAGATAAGGAAGCAGAAGAAGAGGACATCGACAACAGGAACTCTGTGATCCTGCAATACTTCCAGTGAGACACAGGTAAGAAGACAAACCTGCCTACTACATGTACTTGAACACTACTACCTCTCTACTGTCTGTCCTTTTCACCCAGTGTATGGTCACTGAGTTGTCACTTTCCCTTACTATTTCACAGATGTGGGTCCCACTGTGTGACATCTGCTTTGTTTCCTCATAGACTAGAGCTGTGTGACATAGGTATGTTGACATTACAATTGAAAGAGCATTTTGTCACTGTAATTACTAATACACTAATTCGAAATCACAGACTGACTCCTGATTGTTTTGTGCTTTAAGGGTGTTTATTTAAGTGCTGAATATTGGAGGGGGTTGTAAAATGGTGAGGGGTGATGGTGGAGGAATGTCTATGGCAGAGTCCAGTCTATTAGTCTCACAGGTGCATTGTTCAAACGGGCATAGGAAGTGGAGCTGGGGCATTTTGAGGATGGACAGGGTGACAATTTGGGACAAAAGGATGACATTCAGGGTGGTCTCATTTCTTGGCGGGGGTCTTGGCATCATACTCTGTCTTTGTCCTGGATCTCAGGGACCGTGTGCAAGGTGGTTCTCCCTCTGCAGGGGGTGGTGTGCTGGTGTGGTGGTCCTGTGGCGGTGCCTCCTGTCCACTAGCGCCGGCGGAGGTGGTAGGCAGTTCATCGTCCAGGCTAGTGTCAGGGGCCCCTTGGTGTGCCACAGTGTCCCCCTTGGTGTTGAGGACTTCCTTCAGCCCCCCTACAATGGTGCCCAGGGTGGAATTGATGGATCTGAGTTCCTCCCTGAAGCCCAAATACTGTTCCTCCTGCAGCCGCAGGGTCTCCTGAAACTTGGCCAGTACCGTTGCCATCGTCTCCTGGGAATGATGGTAGGCTCCCATGATGTTGGAGAGGGCCTCGTGGAGAGTGGGTTCCCTGGGCCTGTCCTCCCCCTGTCGCACAGCAGCCCTCCCAGTTCCCCTGTTTCCCTGGGCCTCTGTCCCCTGAATGGTGTGCCCACTGCCACTGTCCCCAGGTCCCTGTTGTTGGTGGGGTGGTGGCCCACTGTTCAATCCTGGGGAGTGCAAAGCCACAGTATCTCTAGTCTCTACAGTGGGTGGGTTGCCCACTGTTCAATCCTGGGGAGTACAAAGCCACAGCCTCTCAAGTCTCTACAGTGGGTGGGTTGCCCACTGTTCAATCCCGGGGAGTGCAAAGCCACAGTCTCTCAGGTCTCTACTGTGGGTGGGTTGCCCACTGTTCAATCCTGGGGAATGCAAAGCCACAGTCTTTCAAGTGGATGTCAATCTCCACTGGTTCTGGAGGGGGCCTTGTGCCCAGAGTGCTTCATCCTGCCAAGGACAGAGGTAGTGGATGTCTTTCTCCACTGGTTCTGGAGGGGGCCTTGTGCCCAGAGTGCTTCATTCTGCTCATGGCGGCCTCAGTAGCGTCAGAGCTTTTGGCGCTCATGGGCCTGCGATGCTTGTTGCGGCGGTGTCCTTGGCAGCGGTGCTTGTGGTGGCGGTGTTTTTGGCAGCGGTGCTTGTGGCGGTCGCCTCCTGGGCAGCGGGGCTGCTGTTGGTGGTCCTGTCTGGGGCAGCGGGGATGCTGGTGGTCGCCTCCTGGGCAGCCGGGCTGCTGCTGGCGGTCCTGTCTGGGGCAGCGGGGCTGCTGGCGGTCGCCTCCTGGGCAGCGGGGCTGATGGCGGTCTTCTCCGCCGTGCTGATCTTACCAGACTTGCCAGGTTTCTTGTGCCCCTTCCCCACCTTGGAAGGTGTCGCAGCTGACTCCACACTCCCACCTGTACCCCTGGGAGCAGCTTTGGTGGCTGGTGTCTTCCCCCTCTCCCGCCGGGCACTGGCCAACTTTTGATGCTTGACAGGTGGGGGACTGTCTGTGCTGTGGCTCCTTGCCACACTGGCTGCCCTGCTGCCTGGTGCACTCCAGAATACGGTGACTACTGGCACCACTGGTCTCGCCGATGTTGTGGCTGAGGTGCTAGGTTGGGACCTGGAGAGACCGGCCCTAGGAGACTGACGGGGTGGGAGAGGTGAGGGAAAGAGCTCAAGGTTGGCCAGGAATAGTTTCTTAGGAACACTGGGACGGGCAGATGGAGGGGGTTTGGGAGTGGAGGAAGAGGTTGTGGTTGCAGGAGGTGTCCGTTTGCTGAGTTTGGGTGAAGGTGCATGCGCTGGAGGCTGTCGTGAGGTGGATGGCTGTTGGATGGGTGTGTTGCTGCGTTTGTGTACCTTGGGAGGTGGCCTCACAGACACACTCGGAGAGGACACAGGGGATGTGTGAATGGTAGAGGGGGTGGTGACTGCATGTGAGCGGGATGTGGTGGTGGGTGTGCTGGTGATGGACGTAGTGGCTGAAGATGTAGTGCATGCAGGTGTGAGTGGAGACGAGACTGGGAGGGAGGAGGGAGATGAGGAGGAGGGGGACACAGTGGAGGCAGTGGATGTTGGTATGTCTGCATGTGTGTGATGCTTGCGTGAGTGCCTGTGGGATGTGTGGTGCTTATGTTTGCCTGAGCTTCCATTGTGTGTTGAGGTGTGTGCATGCTGGTCTGATGGTGTGCTTGGGATAGGCTGAGGTACAGGGGTGTGGGTCTGGGTGGAGGAAGTTAGAGGGGGGAGGCTAGAGACAGGGACAATGGCTGCCATCAGTGCTGAGGCCAGAGTCTGAAAAGTTTGCTGAAGGGCTGCCTGACCAGAATGAATGCCCTCCAGGAATGCATTGGTTTGTTGCAACTGCCTCTCTACACCTTGGATGGCATTCAAAGTGGTAGACTGCCCAACAGTGAGGGACCTGAGGAGGTCAATGGCCTCCTCACTGAGGGCAGCAGGGGTGACCGGGGCAGGGCCAGAGGTGCCTGGGGTGACGGAGATGCCCACCCTCCTGGGTGAGCGGGCATGGGGCAAAGGCTGAGGGGCTGCTGGGAGGGCGGTGCTGGAGGGGGGGTGGCAGCTGTACCTGTAGATGCGGGGACACAGATGGACCCACCACCACAAGGGAGCTCCCATCAGAGGACGTGTCTGTATCACAGGTGTCAGCTCCTGTCCCCGCTGTGGAGCGCCCCTCGCCCTCCATCCCACTGGTCAAATCAGACTCTGTAGTGTTGCCCTCCAGGGCCATGTGGGATGCAGCTCCCTCCTGCTCCGATGCCACTCTTCCTCCGCCTGATGATGCTAATGCACACAAGTACAGGGAGACCACAAGAAGGGGGGAGGAATACAGAAGAAAGACATGTTGAGTGCATGCATTTCCGCTATTGTTGGCAGACACGACAGACACAGAAGCCCCCTGCACTACGCCGCGCACTTGGGGTCCCCTATTCAATCCCTGGGACATGGCCTACAAGGCTATGGCCGATATCTGCACACATGGATGTCACAGGAGCCTGACTAGGTGTAGTTGGCAATGTACCCAGGTGGGGTGGGGTGCCAAAGGGTCTGCCTGAAAAAGGGGACTTAACTAGCAAACTTGCCCTGGCCTAGGGAAACCCACAGCCCACCTCCCGCACCCAGACACCTCCACTGCATGCTGAATCAGCAGAATGAGGGTGTACTCACCCCCTTGTTGCTGCTGTGATGCCCTCAAGCGCCCATCCAACTCTGGATACGCCACCACCAGGATCCTGAACATCGGGGGGGTCATGGTGCGATGGGCACCCCTCCCACGTTGGCAGGCCATCCCCAGCTGGGCCTCCGCCGTCTTCTTGCTCCAGCGGCAAATGTCCTCCCATCTCTTACGGCAGTGGGTGCTCCGTCTGTGGTAGACCCCAGGGTCCGGACGTCCTTGGCGATGGCACGCCAAATATCCATCTTCTGGTGGGCGCTGACCTACAGGAATTGAACAGGGGAAAAAGAGAAGTTATTACCAACTGCACCGTCATAGTCATTGGCCCGCATCCCTACCCTTGCCATGTGGCACATGCACTCACCGTCATTTCATGCACACATCATTCCCCCCCCTTATCTTTCATCCACATCACTCCACACAGGCATTGCCCATACAGCATGCTCCCAGTGTACTTACCTGTTTGTCTGGAGGACCGCAGAGTAGCGTGTACTGGGGGAGGACCCCATCCACGAGTTTCTCCAACTCCTCCGTGGTGAAGGCAGGGTCCCTTTCCCCAGACGCACAAGCCATTGTCTCTTCCAGACTGAGGTCACAGCAGCACTTGCAGTGTAGGTCCTCTCCTGTCGAAGATCAGGTATCGAGTGAATGAACAAATAGAAAATGGCGGTCACGTCCACGGCGGTGCATACCGTCACCGCCGGCGTACATCGTCATTGGCTCCTGGGACCCATAGGGTCCAATGTTAACCAATGCCGAATTGCGCCGCGGTCTTCGACCACCTGCCGCGATGGTGTACAACACCAGCGTAGTTACCTCACATCCCACTGTCCCACTTTACAGGTCGGCAGCCGCCATTTCAGGGTCCCGCATGGCTTTATTTTTAACTGTCTCACATATACCTAGGCCTTGGCTCAACACTCATACAGGCAAATTTCGGGTTATGAATAGTTTTCTGAATAAGCTGTGTTTACGTACCTCTGAGTTGGTTGACTCTGTGCTCGCTGTTGTCCTCCATAGGCACCGTACGCTGGGACATGTGAGGAGATGGCATCCTCCTCCGGTGTACAGACCACTGGTGGACCTATCGACAATGGAGGAAAGACATGTAATCATCACCTACAGGCTTGATCGTGCCACAATCCTGGAACTGTGTGCCCAGTTGGAGCCAGACCTAATGTCAGCAATCCGCCATCCCACAGGAATCCCCAATCAAGTGCAGGTGCTGTCAGTACTCCATTTCCTTGCAAGTGGGTCTTTTCAAACTACAGTGGCCATAGCATCAGGGATGTCCCAGCCTATGTTTTCCAACGTGTTGTCCAGAGTGTTGCCTGCCCTGCTGAATCACATGCAGAGCTACATCGTTTTCCCTCAGGTGGAGGATTTGCCAACAGTGAAAGGTGACTTCTATGCCCTGGGACATATCCCCAACATCATAGGTGCCATTGATGGGACATATGTGGCCTTGGTCCCCCCCCGCAGGAGTGAACAGGTGTACAGAAACCTGAAGAGTTACCATTCGATGAATGTGCAGATGGTGTGTTTGGCAGACCAGTACATCTCCCATGTTAATGCTAAATTCCCTGGCTCAGTGCATGATGCGTACATCCTGTCGAATAGCAGCATCCCTTATGTGATGGGGCAACTCGAGAGGCACTGTGTGTGGCTACTAGGTGAGCACCTGGAACCAAATCAGTGGGAATAGTTGTCTGGGTCTGGGGATATCCCTAAGAGTTAGTGTGTGTCTAACAGTTGTCCCTCACCATTTGCAGGTGACTCTGGTTACCCCAACCTGTCATGGCTACTGACCCCAGTGAGGAATCCCAGGACAAGGGCAGAGGAACGCTACAATGAGGCCCATGGGTGAACGAGGAGGATTATAGAGCAGACCTTCAGCCTCCTGAAGGCCAGGTTCCGGTGCCTATCTATGACAGGTGGTTCCCTATTCTACTCACCAAAGAAGGTGTCCCAGATCATCGTGGCCTGCTGTATGCTTCACAACTTTGCTTTGCGACGACAGATGCCTTTTCTGCAGGAGGATGGTCCAGAAGGAGGTGTTGTGGCAGCTGTGGAGCCTGTGGACAGTGAAGATGAGGAAGCAGAAGAAGAGGACATCGACAACAGGAACTCTGTGATCCTGCAATACTTCCAGTGAGACACAGGTAAGAAGACAAACCTGCCTACTACATGTACTTGAACACTACTACCTCTCTACTGTCTGTCCTTTTCACCAGTGTATGGTCACTGAGTTGTCACTTTCCCTTACTATTTCACAGATGTGGGTCCCACTGTGTGACATCTGCTTTGTTTCCTCATGGACTAGAGCTGTGTGACATAGGTATGTTGACATTACAATTGAAAGAGCATTTTGTCACTGTAATTACTAATACACTAATTCGAAATCACAGACTGACTCCTGATTGTTTTGTGCTTTAAGGGTGTTTATTTAAGTGCTGAATATTGGAGGGGGTTGTAAAATGGTGAGGGGTGATGGTGGAGGAATGTCTATGGCAGAGTCCAGTCTATTAGTCTCACAGGTGCATTGTTCAAACGGGCATAGGAAGTGGAGCTGGGGCATTTTGAGGATGGACAGGGTGACAAGGTGGGACAAAAGGATGACATTCAGGGTGGTCTCATTTCTTGGCGGGGGTCTTGGCATCATACTCTGTCTTTGTCCTGGATCTCAGGGACCGTGTGCAAGGTGGTTCTCCCTCTGCAGGGGGTGGTGTGCTCGTGTGGTGGTCCTGTGGCGGTGCCTCCTGTCCACTAGCGCCGGCGGAGGTGGTAGGCAGTTCATCGTCCAGGCTAGTGTCAGGGGCCCCTTGGTGTGCCACAGTGTCCCTCCTGGTGTTGAGGACTTCCTTCAGCCCCCCTACGATGGTGCCCAGGGTGGAATTGATGGATCTGAGTTCCTCCCTGAAGCCCAAATACTGTTCCTCCTGCAGCCGCAGGGTCTTCTGAAACTTGGCCAGTACCGTTGCCATCGTCTCCTGGGAATGATGGTAGGCTCCCATGATGTTGGAGAGGGCCTCGTGGAGAGTGGGTTCCCTGGGCCTGTCCTCCCCCTGTCGCACAGCAGCCCTCCCAGTTCCCCTGTTTCCCTGGGCCTCTGTCCCCTGAATGGTGTGCCCACTGCCACTGCCCCCAGGTCCCTGTTGTTGGTGGGGTGGTGGGTTAGCCTGGGTTCACTGTAGTGGTGGACACACTGCTGATTGACGTGTCCTGGGGACAGAGGTATGGGCCCCCTGGGTGGGTGATGTGCTGGTGTTTCCAGAGGGGGGAAGCTCTGTGGTGGCCTGTGACTGTGGGAGGGGACCCGACTGTCCCGAGGTCCCAGATGGGCCGGCTGGTCATCTAGATCCAGTTGGACAGAGCTGCTGTCATCACTGTGGGCCTCTTCTGTTGGTGGTGTGGACATGTCTGGACCCTCCTGTGCGGTGACGTTGTGTAGGGGTCCTGCAGGGGTGTAAATGCATGATTATTGTATCTGTGTGTGCCATGGTGTGCAATGGGTGGGTGACCGTGTACCCCAGTGCTTGCATTCCTGTGTGGGACCTTGTGTGATGATGGTTTAGGGGGGTGTATGGGTACGTGCAGTGGCCATGCTTTGGTGATGGGTGTCCACGCTTTGTTGTTGCATGCAGGGCTTGGTGTTGGGATGTGTGGTTTGTGATATTGGGACATTTGTGAGGAGTTGGAGTGATGGGGGTGAGGGCGAGGGTGGGGGTATGTGATGGCAAGCAGGTAGAGTGGGGGATATTGTAGTAAAGATTTGACTTACCAGAGTCCATTCCTCCAGCTATTCCTGTGAGGCCCTCAGGATGCAGAATAGCCAAGACTTGCTCCTCCCATGTTGTTAGTTGTGGGGGAGGAGGTGGGGGTCCCCCGCCAGTCCTCTGAACCTCAAGGTTGTGTCTTGAGACCACGGAACGCACCTTCACCCGTAGGTCGTTCCACCTCTTCCTGATGTCATCCCTATTTCTTGGGTGCTGTCCCACTGCGTTGACCCTGTCCACTATTTTTCGCCATAGCTCCATCTTCCTAGCTATGGAGGTGTGCTGCACCTGTGATCTGAATAGCTGCGGCTCTACCCGGATGATTTCCTCCACCATGGCCATGAGCTCCTCCTCAGAGAACCTGGGGTGTCTTTGCCGTGCCATGGGGTGGTGTGGGTGATGTGTGGGGTGGTGTGTGGTATGATGTGTAGTGTGATATTTAGTGGTGTGTTGTGTGAGGTGCGTGGATGTTATGTGGGTGATGGTGTTGTGTGCCTGTGGATGCTTGTTTGTAGATTGTGGTGTCTCTCTCTGGCCTTCTTTCTGGATTTTGGTCGTAGGGGTTTGTGGGTGATGTGGGTGTGTGTTTCATATTGTATTGGGTGTGTGGGAGTGGTGTGTGTATGTGTATGAGGTGTGTGTATTTCGATTTGTCCAATGTGGTAGTGTTTTGTAAATGTGTGTGTATTTTGATTGAGGCAGTGTGTACCGCCAATGGAATACCGTGGTTGAAAGACCTCCGCGTGGATTCGTGGGTCATGATAGTGTGGGCGTATTCCTGTTGGCGTGACGGTGGAGGTTTTGTTTTTGCCAGTTTATCACTGACCTTTGGTGTGGCGGACTTGTGTGGGTGTCTAAATTTTGGCGGATTCCGAGCTGTGGGTCGTAATTGCTGTGGCGGAATTCCGCTGCCGCAGCGGTGTGTTGGCGGTCTTCTGCACGGCGGTAAGCGGCTTTTACCGCCAATGTTGAAATGACCCCCAAAGACTCTTATTCTTTGAAAATTCATAACTTGACTTGTGTATGCTGGATTTTTGTCGTTTCAGTCTTTTTTTTTAGATAAATATTACGTATTGTTCTAAACCTGTGTTGTGTCATTTTGTAGTGTTTTCACTGAGGTACTGTGTGTGTTGTTACAAATACTTTACACATTGCTTCTGCAGTTATTCCTGCCTGCTCGTGCCAAGCTACCAAGGGTTTGAGCTCGGGTTAACTGAGGGTGATTCTCCTTTACCCTGACTAGAATGAGGGTTCTTGTTTGGACAGGGGATAACCTGACTGCTAACCAAAGACCCCATTTCTAACAAGGAGGAATTGGGCTAAACTGTGGAGACGCACTTCATTTAGATGCACACCGCACATCTCTGTACTCAGTCTCTGAGTCTGGGAGCAGTTTCTGGAGAAAGAGATAATCGAGGAGAGCCACGTGAGTGTGAAGTAAGCATGGGTGCTTGCTGGCTTAAAGGCTGCTACTTACATTGTGGACACACGGTGCATTTGGCTCTGAGCCCTCAAATCTCAGGCCTTCCAGCCTGACAGGGCCGGAGGTTTTAAAAACACCATAAGCATCCCTCATTTTCTGCTTTTTTTTCTGGGGCTGCTGGAGCAAGCAAACTGTGCTGCTGATAACTGTTGAGAGCATGTAGTTTTTGAGGACACATCAACTAGTTTAATCATGGCAGCAGCTCTTTTTCCCATTTTTTTCTTTTTTAATTGAATTCTGTGGGATTGATGATGGCATAAGAGTCCGTGAATTACTACAGCAAAATTTGTTACCACCACCTCGCCTCACTGAGAGGTCTACTTTAATGACTCCTGCGCATAAGGTATTGCAAAGAGTTCTTGGGGAGGGCACCTCGGATAGTCACATCATGAGCCTTCATGGTTAGAGCGGTCTATGGGGGTTGTGGATGCAGTCCACGTAGCTGTGGATGCAGCATGTGACCTCCAGTGGGCTGTGCCTTTTTGTTCTGGCCTTGTAGCTCTGTCGGTTTCCCCTAAAATTAAGCCTTACATCACAGACCACATTTGTACTACATTATTACTACCTCCAGTAAGGCCCTTAACACTACTGAGCTTCGGGCCATAATACTCTCGCCACAACACGGGGCTCGAGGACTTCAGGAGGAGCATCAGGTGATATGGCTTCTCGAGGTACATCCTCAGAAGTCTGAGAAGATGTACAGTAGAGAACCTGTGGAGGAGCACAAATTACAATAGTGCGTGCAAGTGTAGAGCTTGTTAGCATAAGTATAAGAAGTGTTATTATGTCTCAATTGTCAGAGCTCTCCCTCAAACAGTCTGCCTGAAAAGAGTCTGGTCAACCTGATGACCCCCAGGCACCACAACAACTTGATAAAGTGCTTTTTTTACTGAGGAGAAGACGTCTCAAAACCCTCCTGCATATCCCATTTTCATGACAAAGGGCTTACAAAGGGCGGTGTCTAGAATAATGAGTAAGCTGAATGACAAGTTTGCTATACTAATCATGGCGGAAGGTCAGGATCTTTCCCATTCAGATATGTCAGCTCTCACAGATTTACCTGGACCCCCACAATACGGAATAGTTTCCGGGTCATTTGAGCATCCACAAACTGGAGGTGAGCAGTCAGTGCAAGCCATCAATGCCTCCCAGGTCCCCCAGGAAGGACAAGGAATAACTGTAACAGCACATTTGACTTTTGTCACCCTCAGTAGAGCTCATGTTACACCAAACATTATGTGAGATCAGAGAAATGAAGATTTCCCAGGAAGAGGCACATGGAAAACCTAGTGAGCAACTAGGCCAGCTTAATATCAGTGTGCAGTCTCTTTCAACACTGGTTACCCTAACGGAGCAGTGGATCTCTGATTCAAAGGATTTCAAACTAAAAAGGGACCCGGCCACCTAGTTTATTTCAGAGCCTTCGGTGACGGAGTGGATCCTAATCAACACCATCAGGGACAAGGTTTATCATACCTCTGATCAACACTCTTTTAGATTCTTTTCCGATTTGTCACTTGGTGCTGCATACCACCGAACAGAGATGAAGAGCTTAATTGATTTCTTTAAGATTTATGGAACGCAAGCTGGAATAGTGCAGCAGACAAAACTGAAGGTTGTCCATAAGGGACATTCTCTTATTTTTCAGGATGTGGAGCAGGCTAAGGATTTTCTAGACAAAATCCATAAAACATAGTTAGGAGACAGACATTTGCATGCTACCTTGAGAAAGGGGGGCAGTTTTGGCTGCAGATGTATGTGTCCCAGAAAGGAACAGCAGAGCGTGGGGCACCCTAGGCTGCCCAACGAATGCAGCCTCCACAGTGCCATACCAAAGCACTCAACTAAGAGAGGATGGGGAGGGGAATGGTGATGGGGGTAGGTGGGTGAGGGAGAGGAGAGGAGAGCTCCTAGAGTCTCCATGCAGGGGGCTGTAGTCACAGGGCACTCAAGGGAGGCAAGATGGATGGTGGTGTACAGAGGGCGGTGGTAGCACTGGTGGTGGTAGGGGGATGGATCACACAATATAAAAAGAGCAGAACCAAGAGCAGATTTGAGTCTAAGTACGTATTATTGAGAATAGATCCGTTCAAGGTCACTTCTGAAATTTTCCTTATGGGTGGGGTTTCCATAATGGGGCAAAATATAAAAAAGTACATATATGAGTATAAGGCTCAGGTATGGCTATTGATTGTAGATGATTGCAAGGTTGCCTTTTAAAAAGCAGTCTGTTATTTTTTATCTGTAATGGGATGTGAAGTTAGATGCATTTCTTGCAATATAAATGATATTTCAAATAGATGGAAACATGTGGCAGAGTTAAACTGGCTTGGGGCCTGCGTCCAGATGTCATATTTGTGCAGAAAACTCATTTGAAGATTAACAGCCCTAAAATCCATATTCAGAAAAGTTATGGGCAAATGAGGGGAGTGGCAATTCATTTGGGCAGGACTGGCAGGTTTTTGATGTAATTCTAGACCCCCAGGGCAGGTGGCTATGCTTGAATGTTCAAGTTAATGGCACTCCACTAAATCTAGGCAATCATTATGCTCCTGTATCAGAGGATCCAGATGCTTTGTCACAGATTTATAAGATGGCTATGGGTGCTGCCGGCCCACTTTTTTTGGGTGGCCATTTTAACTTTATTCAGTACTTTATTCAGTACTTAGGCTCTCAATATGACATTGGCGGTAAATCCTGCTTACTGCCGCGGTAATGACCGCCAACATACCGTCGCAGAGACGAACATCTGCTCGCCATATTATGACACACGCACACTAAACCAACAGAATACTGCCACAAACACATATCTGCCAGACCAAAGGTATGTGGTAAAGTGTCGGTATGAACACCCATACCGTTATGCCAACAAAACTACACCCACCACATTATGTCCCACGAATCACCACGGCGGACATTCAACAGCGGTAAACCATTGGCAGTACCACCGACACAGTCACAATGGCCACCCAAATATAAAACAACACAACATCGGACACCTGACCCTCATACACACACCACACCCACCCACCCACAGCACAATAAAAAACACACCCACATTACACACAACACTTTACGAACACGAAAATACTGCAATAGCTAGCCACGCAAATCACAGAGACAACTACACACACACACCCCACAAACAACCATTCATCTATCATGCACCCGACATTCCACACCCCACCACATTACTCAACACCCTCTGCACAAAACACTCCACACAACACCCATGTTCCCACTAAGGCACCGTGTTCACAGTTCAGGAGTTGCGGGTCATGGTGGAGGAAATAGTCAGGGTAGAGCCACAGCACAGGTACAGCAAATATCCATTGCCAGGAAGATGGAACTATGGTGGAGAATCTTGGACAGGGTGAACACTGTGGGATAGCATCCAAGAACAAGGGACTACAGCAGGAAGGAGGTGGAATGACCTACGGGGGAAGGTACATTCCATGGCAGCAAGGCACCAGTTTGCCATCCAGAGAATTGACAGTGGACCGCCACCTCCTCCCCCACAGCTGAGAGCATAGGTGGCGCAAGTCTTGGCAATCCTGCATCCTGAGGGACTCACAGGAGTAGCCGGAGGACTGGACACTGGTGAGTAAATAGGTGCTACTTACCATCTCCCATACCTGCGTGTCATCTCACTCCCTCATCCTGACTCCCATCACTCGACTCCATCCCACACACTGCACCTACACATGTGACTAACCCCAATGCCAAGCCCTGCATGCCATACCAATGCATGTACAGCCCTTACAGCCTTGCATGTACACTCAACACCAAAGCATGCACAGCATGGAGAACTCACTATACCACAATACATCACACACACAAAGGTGGCAGGTCAACAGCAACAATATGGGGGAAGCTAGGGATGTACAATATATCACACACATGAAACATAATACATCACTTACATCTCCACTGGTGCATCAGCCAATCCCAGAGACGAGGAGGTGCAACGACTATCCAGTCCCCCAACAGAAGATGCCCCCAGTGATGACAGTAACTCTGGACTTCTGAATCTGGATGAACTACCTGGCCCATCAGGGACCACTGGTCAGTCGGACACCTCAGCCCACTCCCAGTCTACCACAAAGCCTCCCCCCTCAGTATCCAACACCACAGCACCCACCCAACGTCCCCACACCTCTGTCCCCAGGACACGTCTATCAGCAGTGTGGCCACCTGTACAGGAACCCCAGTCCACACCTCACAGCCAAAACAATCAAGGTCCTGGGATCAGTGGCAGTGGGCATACCACTAATGGGGTACAGGCACAAGAGGACAGGGAGACACAGAGGACAGGCCCAGGGAACTGACTCTCCAGGAGGCACTCGCTAATGTGCTGAGGGCTTACCAACAATCCCAGGACAAGATGGACCAGATCCTTAACAACATGCAGCAGAACAAGTGTCTGCAGGAGGTACACTATCAGGAGATCAGGAAAGATTTGCAGGCCTTCAACACCACCATGATCTCCATAGCAGGGGTGCTGGCTGATATGGCCAACATCATGAGGGAATGGACAGCACACCAGCGGGCCCCTTCCACTAGCCAGTCAACTGAACAGCCCACTACATCTGCTGCAGCTAGTAAACAGGGGGCCCTGTCACCGGATCCATAGGCCACCAGCACCCCTATTCCGCCAGAAGGTGAACCACCCCGCAAATGTTCCCTGAGACCCAGACAGAAGCCAGGGGCACTAGCCAAGACCAAGACCACCGACAGGAAATGGACCCTCCTGATTATCCCCCTTGTGTCCCACCCTGTCACCTTGTCCATTTTCAACTACCTTTACTCTCCTTCCTATGGCCCATTGGACACTGTACCTGTGCAACAAACATACTGGACCAATACCCTGGACTTACCTCTACCATCACCCCATTCCATTGCACTTTTCTGTCTATAAATTTCACTACATAAATACCCTTGAACACAACTTGAGTGATTGTTTTTTATGTGATGAAATGTGCATATATGGAAACAGTCACATCTTGTGCAAATGACCTGAACACTGTGATAGCATACAAATAATGACCTGTAGCTGTCTGTAGTCATCATATCAGTACACAGTTGTTACAACACCAGCATCTGCAAAATGAGAAGCCATAGGTGGCAATCAGTTGAGATGCAAAGGAAGTGAATGCCATCCTGTTACAGCCACACTGAAAACATATATAATCAGAGGATTGGCAGTTCCACTGTCTCACCTGTGTGTGATTGGAAGTATTGATGTATAACTGATGTTCTGTTGTCTACATCCTCATCCTCTGCCTCCTCATCCTCACTGTCCTCAGGGTCCAAAACTGCAGGCGCATTTCCAATCTCTTCCTCCTGCAGATAAGGCACATGTCGTATGAAGGCCTGGTTGTGCAACATGCAGCATGCCACTGCTATCTGGCAGACCTTCCCAGGGGAGTAGCACAGGAATCCACCTGTCAGATGGAGGCATCTGAACCTGGCCTTCAGAAGGCCGAAGGTATGTTCTATGATTCGTCTGGTTCGCCCATGTGCATCATTATACCGATTCTTACCCCCTGTCCTGGCATTCCTCACAGGGGTCAGGAGCCACGATAGGTTTGGTAGCCAGAGTCACCTGCAAGTAATGAGGTACAAACATTCACCTTACACAGTGGTATGGAGATAACTCCTGAAGGCATACCCTGACATACATTGGGTGGGGACTCTGGCTCACCTATTAGCCACACCCTGTGCCTCTGTAGTTGTGCCATCACATTTGGTATGCTGCTATTCCTCAGGACAAATACCTCATGCACCGACCCAGGATATTTGGCAGTGACGTGAGCGATGTACTGATCAGCCAGGCACACCATTTGCATTGTGTGAGTGGAACCTGTTCATTGCCCCCGGGGGTACAAATGCAATATGTGTTCCGTCAATCGCCCCTATAGTATTTGTTATATGTCCCGTTGCATAGAATCCTGGCTTCACAGTGGCCAAATCTTCCACCTGGGGAAAGCAATGTAGCTGCACATGTGCTTGACCAAGGCAAACAAAACCCTTGCCAGCACGATTGAGAACATTGGCTGTGACATTCCTGCTGCCATGCCCACTGTCACTTGGAAAGAACCATTTGCCAGGAAATGGAGTACTGATAGAACTTGCACAAGAGGGGGGATCCCAGTGGGATGATGGATAGCTGATATCAGATCAGGCTCCAATTGTGCACACAGTTCTGTGATTGTGGCCCTGTCCGATCTATAGGTCAGTATTATGTGCCTGTCCTCCAGCGTAGCCAAGACCACAAGGAGTCTCTACACGGGGTCTTGTCTCCTCCTCCTATCCTTCTGCAGTGGTAGGTATTTAAGGGCCACAAGAGTGAGTAGGGTGTCACAAATTGAACAATGGATCCACCACCTCAGTGTACATAGAACATTTATGTGATAGGACAATGTGAATGACAATGTATGTGCAATTAACAGCAATGGAGCAGTTCTCAATTTTGTGAATGTTGTCCACCACCATAAAACGGCAACCGCCAATCCCATATGTAGGGACAGGTGGAAGTGAGGTAACTCTGCTGGATTTGGCCGTCATGGCGGAAGGCGGTCTTGCACCGCTGTGCTATTCGTCATTGGCTAAAATGGGGCTCTATGGAGTTTAATGGCCAATGAGGATCACTGGTAGCGGTGACGGTGTACAATGCCGCTGATGTGACCACCATTTTCTGTCTAATACCTGTCTAATACCTCACTTGATTCCTGACTTTCCACAGGACAACACCTCCACTGCGTGTGCTGCTGTGACCTCTTTCTGGATCCTGCCATGGCCGTGTGACCAGGACTGGGGCCCTGCCTTCACTTTGGAGGAGTTGAAGCGCCTAGTGGATGGGGTCCTACCCCTGTATGAACAGCTGTATGGGCCTTCAGAGTGTGGTCATTTTTATGTATCCTTTGCGCATTTGCTTCAAGCGTTAGGCCTTTGTGCATTTTGCCCTGGATGTATTTTATTCCTTTGCTCGCAGCATAGAGCCTCTGTGCACTTTGCTCTAAATGCATTTTATTCAGCTTCGTACTGTTATTTTTCAAATAGCCAGTTTTACGGTCTTGTTTTATTTTTTATATCACACTGTTTAGCCTACTTCAGCACTGGAGTTCTCAATAACACTTTCTTGCTCACTCTGTGCTTCAGTCAAGGATACAGTCTGGTACATTGCCGATAGACGTGGTAGGACTTTAGTCTTTGGGTTACAGCTTGCGTAGGGACGTTTTGTTACCACATCGACATGTTAGTCTTATGTTTCACTCTCCTCATGACTATTTCAATCCTACTGTGCTGTATGGATCTGGTTATTGCGGCTCACGCCTTGTTATCTAAAATGCAGTCGTTTTATTAAAAACAATCTATGAAACTCAAACTGCCTTTGTCATTTGTATATGAGATCATACTGTAAATGAGAGAGCTGGTTGGGATCTGAGTGACCACGACTTCCCTGAGAAGTTCTAAAGATGTCATGCGCTCGGCTGCCCAATCATCCCTTCCCTTTGGGAGAGATGAGGCACTGCTAGTTAGCCGGAGCAAAACCGAATTGAAGATGACAGAGGTCCTTCTAAGTGGGTAAGACTCAGTCCCCCACACCAGGATCGACCCTGCTACCTAGAAATCCACTAGTCTCATTTAGGATAATGAGAGCCCACGCAACAAGACCAACAGGTGATTACACCATGGGCACAATGCATGTGACAAGGTTGCATTGAGATGTGTGTGTTAGCAGCGTGTTATTTGGGGGGGATGTCTGGTGGTAGTGTATTTGGTGGGCACCAGGTGATGTGCGTGCCAGTTGGGATGGAAATGGTATTTGTGTGCCATATGTGTGACAGTTTGGATTGTATGTTTAATGCTGTCCTCTTGTCTGTATTACCTCTGCAAGTCAGCGCCCATCAGAAGAAGGGATTGTGGCATGCCATCGCCCAGGACACGCAGACCCTGGGGATCTACAGCAGGTGGAGCACCCAGTATAGGAAAAGGTGGGAGGACCTGAGACGCTGGGGCTGGAAGACCTCGGAGGCCCAGCTGGGGATGGCCTCACAACTAGGACGGGGTGCCCGTCAGAACCTGACCTCCCTGATGGCCCACATACTGGCAGTGGCCAACCCAGAGCTGGATGGGCACTTGAGGGCAGCACAGCAGCCATAAGGGGATGAGTACAGTGAGCATGACAACCATGTTTGTTGGCTGGCATGGGATCCTGGTGGTGAGTTTCAGTTAGTGGTTACCCCTTAATGTCAGCTCAGACATTGCTGTGTGGTGTAGCTCAAGGTAAATGGGTGTATAGCTAAATCTTGTAATCTAGCTAGGTGACATTCCAGGTCAGACAGGGCTTAGTGGGTCCCAGGAGGGGTGCAGTTGGCAGTGGTTGGCTTTCATCTTGCTGTGGTACCTAGCCAATGGAATGCCAGTGCGATGCGTAGTGCTCAATCCTGATCCCTGTGTGTGATGGTAGTATGTTTGCCATCTGTGGTGTTGGTGCTGTAATTGATCCAGTGCTCCCTTTCTCTCCACCCCCCCCATTTTCTTCTGTCATCCTGTCCATGTGTGCATTAGCATCATCTGGCGGAGGAGCAGGGGCTCTGGCGACTGAGGGAGTTGCATCCCACAGGACCTAGGAGGCAGAGTCTACCGACGCCGAGGGGACCAGTGGGATGGAGGGCATGGGGAGCACCACGGCGGAGACAGGAGGTGACAACATTGACTCTGATTCCTCCTCCGAAGGTAGCTCCCTGGTGGTGGTGGACACCTCTGGAACCACTCCAGCTACAGGTACAGCCGCCATCTGCCATACCAGCACTGCCCTCCAAGTAGTCCCCCAACGAGTTGGCTGGGCCCACTCACCCAGGTGGGTGGGCATCTCCTGAACACCAGGCACCTCAGGACCTGCCCCAGTGAGCCCTGCAGCGCTGAGTGAGGAGGCTATTGACCTCCTGAGATCCATCTCTGTAGGGCAGTCAACCATAGTGAATGCCATCCAGGGGCTGACATCCCAGATGCAGCAATGCATTGCATACCTGGAGGGCATCCATGGTGGGTTGGCGGCCCTGCAGAGATCATTTCAGGCTCTGGCCTCCTCTCTGATGGCTGCCGGAGTCCCTGTTCTTACGGTCCCCCTCCAACTACCATTTTCCAGTCCCAGTCTCCTCAACCTCAACCCATCCCATGTACACATACAGACAACCATGCACACAAAAGAGTAGCACAGTCAAACACAGGCAGCACACTTCAGGCCACAGGCACTCACACAAACAACAGACAGTTGCAAACACAACAACATCCACTGCCTCCACTGTCTCCCCCTCCTCTCTCACAGTCATATCTGCACTCACACCTGCATGTACTGCATCAACAGCCACCACCACCATCACCACATCAAGCAGCACACACCTCACTTGCAGACACCTCCACAAAATCCATCCACGCGTCCCTTTTGTCCTTTCCCACCCTGTCTGCCCCCTCCTAAGAGACACAAACACATGTACTCAGACTCCCAACAGCCATCCACCTCACACACGCACACTGCCCATGCACCTGCGTCCAAGTCCAGCAGATGTACACCTCCGACAACCACTCCCTCAACCTCCACTCCCATCCATTCTCCCACATTCCACCCCAACGTCCCTAAGAAGCTTTTCCTTGCCCATCTTGATCTCTTCCCTCCCCCTCCACCCCTCATCCTGCCCATAGGAGCAGGGTCCCAATGACCCAGCACAGCACCTCAGCCAAACAATCTGCCACTGCTCCGATCAAATCTTCAGCTACTGGCACAAAGGGGCCCCACAGTGTGATGGCTGCCACTCCTACTATGAGCACACCTCCGCCTCAGAAAGCGAGGACTCAGGTGTCGAAAAACAAGGGACATTAGACAGGGACAGTGGAGGCACCTCCTTGTCATGGAGGCAAGAAAGGGGAAGATCCCACTCCACCACCCAAGAAAGGAGAGGACTCTACTCTACCACCCAAGAAAGGGAAGGATCCCACTCCACCACCAAAGAGAAGCAAGAGGCCCCCTCCACCAGCAGTGGGCAACGAGACATCACCTCCAGCAGAGGCAGCCAGGGTCACACCTCCACCAGCAGTGGGCATGGAGCCCTCACCTCCAGCAGAGGCAGCCAGAGTCACACCTCCACCAGCAGTGGGCAAGGAGCCCTCACCTCCAGCAGAGGCACAGCAGCCTTCACCCCCACCAGAGAGAATTGGGCAAGGAGCCCCCTCCAGAACCAGTTGGCATGTTCCCCACTTCAGAGACTGTGGCCTTACACTCCCCACCAGAGAGAACTGGGTAAGGAGCACTCTCCAGAGCCAGTGCGCATGTTCCCCATTTCAGCTGAGGTGCCCTCCACACCAACCCCCTTCTCCATGAGGTGCCTGCCCATTTCAAACATGATGACCCTGCACAGTGGAGCCTAGATGATCTCAGGAATCAGGTTGGGGCTTGGACTGTGCCCTGGGGCCATGTGGGCCTTTTGTACTTGGGACTGGCCATTGGCCCTTTCTAGGCATTGACGCCTGTTTTTATTATTGCATGGGCAATATGGTGGCTGTTGGCATCATATCACAGAATCAGTTCTACCTCAATGTGGTCCTTGTTTTAATTAGATGTGGGTCCTGTGGCATTGGTTTAACACTGCAGCTGGTTGTGTGTATGGTGTGTGTAAATGTTGGTTGTTGTATCTGTGTGTGTGTGTCACTTTCCTTTTCCTCCCTCCCTCCCTTGTCTAGGTGGCTATACTCACCATCGTCATCTTCGTCGGCGTTGGTGTTCCTGGTGGACCATGGCGTAGAAGAGCATCGGAAGACTTGAAGTTCCAGTTCCATGGCAGCGGAGGACTTCTCTCTGTCTCTATTGTGAGTCTATTGTTGTTGGTGAAGTGTTTCTGCCAGGCTTTGGATGGCGTTGGTGCCGTCTTGGAAATCGTGGTGGTTTGCTATGTCATAATATGGTAGGTGGTACCTTGTCTTCCGTCTCGGTGTTGATGGCTACCGCTGTGGTCAGTGGTGTTAATACCCTGGCGGTTGGTGTGGTACATTGGCTGTCTATGGGGGGTATCACCGCCACGGTCATAATTTGGCAGTAATTACCACCAGCTTGTTGACAGTATTACCACTACTTTAACAGTCACCGCCAATGTCATAATGTCCACCTTAGTGTTGGATACTTCAAACAAGTCAAAAACAACTGAAGCCAAAAACGAAAAAGGTCTTAGAAGTAATCAAGCATGATTTTGCTTTAGTGGATTTGTGGAGGTGCGATTATCCCACTACTATGCAATTTACCTGTTTTTCACAACGACACCACACTGCCTCTCGCACTGACTTTTTCTTGGACTCCCATTGTATTGAGAGGTTTAACTCTTACATATGGGCCCGTTCTTTCTCTGACTACTCAGTGGTTTCAATCACGATTAATGTTGAGGCACCAAGGAAAGAGAGGCCCAGGTGGCAGTTGGATCGGTCTCTGTTAACCAATGAGGCATGGCTTCCAGATATGCAGCAGTTCATTCAGGATTTCTTTATGTTAAATCCTGGTACTTCCTCTATTCTTTCTGTATGGGAGGCTTTTACAGCTGCCGCCAGGGGACAATTATTGGCTATTGGGTTTGGCAAAGTAAGAGCTATAAAAACAAATTGCTCTGCTCCAAGCGGCTGTCGACTTTGGAATTAGTAGGTCCCCTGCTTCAGTTCAGAATCTGACTAAGGCTGAGGAAAATCGGCTGGAATTTTTTATGTTACAGTAAATCAAGAGGTTAAGGGCATACCAACAAAGATAGTATAAAGAGAGTCAGCAAATAGGTAGATATCTAGCTTGGTCTACTAGGGTAAGGCAAGAAGCATTAATGGTTAGGGACCTAGTCATCTCGGCCATGGGAAGGACAGTTACTAGCAAGGCTCAGGTCGCTGAATTGGTTTTGCAGCATTATAAGGCACTTTATGCGTCTAGCTAACAGACTATGCAGCAGCATTTGCTGGACTATTTTCCATCAATTAGCCTTCCACGAATGTCCTGCTCTCAGGTTGGAAAACTCACTACTCCCATTTCCCATAGGGAAGTTCAGGAAGCTCTTTCTGGCATCTCAAATGGCATCGTGGTTGGCAGCGATGGCTTCTCTGTCGAATTCTATAAAACATTTACAGAAGATCATCTTGCTTTTTCTACTCTCCTGTTTAATTCAATGTTAGATGGGGGAGATAACCTGCACATTCAAAGAATCTAAAATAGTTAGCTTTTTAACGAAGGGAAATAATCCTTGTGATGTAATTTCATATTGTCCCATAAGCTTGCTCAACACTGATTATGAGCTATTTATGAAGATATGGGCTGCCCGAAAAACTCCTATTGCTCAAACCCTAATCCATAGAGATCAGACGGGCTTTGTGGCTGGTCCACTGATGGCAGCCAATACTGGCTTCCTAGTACAAGCATTAGATTATTTCTCAGCTAATAACACCAGCGGAACAGCAATCATGGTCGACGCCAAGAAAGCTTTCGATTTAGTCAATTGGCACGCTCTTTTTTTCCTCTTGAAAAATGTGGCTTTCCTATCCAATTTATTGACATGCTTGGTAAGATATTTCAAGGTGCTCAAACCAAAGTCACGGTAAGTTCTCAGCTGGTGGGAGTAGTCAGCATCATTCGAGGAACTGGGTAGGGATGTCCTCTTGATCCTATTTTGTGTACCTTTTTAGTACCCCTTGCAGTTAGGATCGGGGCTAATTTGGCTATTGAAGCCCCTATACAAGGTATGTCCAAATTGAAAATGTTCACTGAATATTTCATTCTTTACTTGAAACCTGACAGAGACAATGTATAAAGAGCGTTAGAGGAATTTTCACGGTTTCAAGAGATTGGAGACTATAAAATTAATCAGAACAAAACGGAACTGCGTCTTTTCAATACCTTTGCTAGTAGTCTTCCTCCCTCTTGGGATATATGTCACTAACAACTGTTCTCAGTTGTTTCAACTAAATTTCCTCCCACTGTTTTATAAAAATTAAGGGTCTTTTGAATAATTGGGCATTTCTTGACAGAGTTTGTTCTTATTAAAATGTCTGTTCTCCGCCTGCTAGTGTTTCTATTCCCATCAAAATAAGCAAGAGATTTTTTGGCAACCTAGACTCTATGGGGCAGATTTATGGAAAGTGGCACTGCACCGAGTGCAGCGCCACTTTGCCTGCACCCGTTAGCTCCCGGGTAGGGGACAATAATGTCATTCAGTGTGACGCTGTTGATGTACTCTGCAGGAGTAGCACCAAAATGTTGGCGCCACTCCTGCAGAGTACATAGGGGCCAATTCTAAATAATGGAAGCCCTGAGCAGGCATTAAAAGTGCAGTAACAAATTGTGCAAGGAAATCTCATAGATTTCCTTTCACCATTTTTTCACCCCCCTAACGGGGAAACGCCCCCTTTGCATACATTATGCCTGGCGCATGCATAATATAGTGCAAAGGGTTACAGAGTGGAATAATGCATGCATTGCGCCACTCTGTAAATACGATGCAGGATTTCGGCCTCGTTGGGCCACATTACCGAAAAAAAGAATAACGCTAATGTGGTGCAAGGTGGCGCTACGGGATTATAAATATGCCCCTATGCTTAGACAATTAGTATGGAACCATAAGAACCCCAGGGTGCGATATTCAGTACTCCAGGTTGCGACTGCACAGGGGGGGTTGGCTCTCCCTCATGACATATTATGAGGCAACCCTCTTAGATATTCTGGTAAAGAACATTGACTTGGGGGGGGTAATGTTTGATACATTTTTTCAAGACAGTATGACATAATGATGTGTGAGGTCGGTACACGGCTTCTCTTTTTTAGTTAAATACCTAAATTACCTAAAAAAAGATACATGCTAATACAGGGCTGGAGTGCTTGGAAGTCATTATTTTATTGTTCCAATCAAAGCTTTTGACTCTATTCAAACTTAGCTATGCAAGCTTACAACTACCTTCACTACATATTGATTTTTGGCACCATTTGGGTGTTTAAGGAATTCGGACAGTTTCTAATACAGGGTAGATGTATGACTTGGCAGAAGATCTGTGCACGATTTGGAGATTCAGGCAAGTGATTCAGTTTCAGCTTCCAGCACATTGTTCATTTTTTGAGATCCCACTTTTCGGGTTCACACTCTGAAACACACCCTCTCTTATAAATGCTTTTTAAGTCTAATCTTTTTGGCATAAGGAACTGGTATAGGCTGCTACGCAACCTAGGTTCACAAGTATCCCTTACTGCTCTCCTGGAGAAGACTGACAAGTTATTTCACTTTTAAGCTATAAGACCTTAAGGGCAGCCAATTTTAAGAGAATGTCATTTTTATTTTGTTGAATAGCGTACTATACCCCGGTGGCCCTCCAAAGAATATTCCCCTCTTTAGAGGATTGGTGTTTTCGGTGTAAGCAGGGGGGCACTGGTGCATGGATTCATATTTTTTATTCCTGCCCAAAACTGGTGTCCTTCTGTCATTCGCTTTCTTTTGTCTTGAGTCAGGATTTTGGAGCAGATATAGAGTGGGAACCATCACAAATAAGGGAAAACTGTAGGAAAGTACCATCTTGCCTGGCATGTTACCCCCATTTTTACTTGTGTGTCAGTTTGTTTTTGCCTTTGTCACTGGGATCCTGCTAGCCAGGACCCCAGTGCTCATAGTTTGGGGCCTATATGTGTTCCCTGTGTGGTGCCTAACGGTATCACTGAGGCTCTGCTAACCAGAACCTCAGTGTTTATGCTCTCTCTGCTTTTATTAATTGTCACTGCAGGCTAGTGACCAATTTCACCAATTCTGATTGGCACACTGGAACACCCTTATAATTCCCTAGTATATGGTACCTAGGTACCCAGGGTATTGGGGTTCCAGGAGATCCCTATGGGCTGCAGCATTTCTTTTGCTACCCATAGGGAGCTCAGACAATTCTTACACAAGACTGCCACTGCAGCATGAGTGAAATAACATCCACGTTATTTCACAGCCATTTTACGCTGCACTTAAGTAACTTATAAGACATCTATATGTCTAACCCTCACCTAGTGAAGGTTAGGTATAAAGTTACTAAGTGTGAGGGCCCCCTGGCACTAGCCAAGGTGCCCCACATTGTTCAGGGCAATTTCCCCAGACTTTGTGAGTGCGGGGACACCATTACACTTGTGCACTACATATAGGTCAATAACTATATGTAGCTTCACAATGGTAACTTTGAACATGGCCATGTAACATGTCAAAGATCTTGGAATTGTCCCCCGAAGCCAAATCTAGTATTAGAGTGCCAATCCCATGCATCCCGGGACTCCAGCATGGACCCCGGGGATACTGCCAAACTAGCTCCCTGGGGTTTTCACTGCAGCTACCTCTGCTGCCAACCCACAGACAGGCTTCTGCCCTCCTGGGGTCTGGGCAGCCCAGTCCCAGGAAGGCAGAACAAAGGATCTCCTCTGGGAGAGGGTGTTACACCCTTTCCCTTTGGAAATAGGTGTTAAGGGCCTGAGAGGAGTAGCCTCTCCTGGCCTCTGGGAATGCTTTGAAGGGCACAGATGGTGCCCTCCTTGCATAAACTAGTCTCCAGCGGTTCAGGGATCCCCAGCCCCTGCTCTGGCGCAAAACTGGGCAAAGGAAAGGGGAGTGACCACTCACCTGTCCATACCACCCCAGGGGTGGTGTCCAGAGCTCCTCCAGTGTGTCCCAGACCTCTGCCATCTTGAATGCAGAGGTGTGAGGGCACAATGGAGGCCTCTGAGTGGCCAGTGCCAGCAAGTGACATCATAGACCCCTCCTGATAGGTACTTACCCGGTTATGTGGCCAATCCTCCTCTGAGGGCTATTTTGGGTCTTTCCTGTAGGTTTCTCGTCAGATAACAAATGCAAGAGCTCACCAGAGTTCCTCTGCATCTCCCTCTTTGACTTCTACCAAGGATCGACTGCTGACTGCTCCAGGACACCTGCAAAACTGCAACAAAGTAGCAAGACGACTACCAGCAACATTGTAGCACCAAATCCTGCCGGCTTTCTCGACTGTTTCCTGGTGGTGCATGCTCTAAGGGCTGTCTGCCTTCACTCTGCACTGGAAGCCAAGAAGAAATCTCCTGTGGGTCGACGGAATCTTCCCCCTGCTAACGCAGGCACCAAACTTCTGCATCAGCGGTCCTCTGGGTCACCTCTCATCTTGACGAGTATGGTCTCTGGAACAAAGGAGCTGGATCCAAGTGACCCCAACAGTCCAGTGGTCCTTCTGTCCAAATTTGGTGGAGGTAAGTCCTTGCCTTCCCACGCCAGACAGTAATCCTGTGTACTGCATGATCTGCAGCTGCTAGGGCTTCTGTGCACTATTGCAAGGAATCCTTCATGCACAGCATAGCCCAGGTCCCCAGCACTCAGTCCTGCATTGCTCAACTCACTGAGTTGACCACCGAATTTGTGGGACCCTCCTTTGTAGTGTTGAGACGACCACCGTGCTCAGATTTCTTGAATTCCTGCTCAAGTGCTTCTGCGGGTGCTGCCTGCTTCTGCATGGGCTCTCTGTGCTGCTGAGTGCCCCCTCTGTCTCCTCCTCCAAGGGGCGACCTCCTGGTCCTTCCTGGGCCCGGGCAGCACCAATTTTCTTCAACTGTGACTCTTGCAGCTAGCAAGGCTTGTGTGTGGTCTTTCTTTGTGAAAATAACTCTGCATCCTCCAGCACGCCGTGAAACATCTTCTGACCAAAGGAGAAGTTCCTGGCACTTTCTGTTGTTGCAGAATCTTTGGCTTCTTCCACCTGGAGGCAGCCCTTTTGCACCTTCACCCGGGGTTTAGTGGGCTCCTGCCCCCCTGGACGCTTGCGTGACTCTTGGACTTGGACCCCTTCCTTTACAAGTCTTCAGGTCCAGGAGTCCCTCTTCAGTGCTTTCAAGTCAGTTCTTGCCTTTGCAGAATCCCCTATCTCGACTTTACTGTCTTTCTGGGGTAGTAGGGTAACTTTACTCCAACTTTTCAGGGTCTTGGGGTGGGGTATCTTGAACACCCTTAGTGTTTTCTTACACTCCCGTCGACCCTCTACACACTACACTAGGCCTGGGGTCCATTTGTGGTTCGCATTCCACTTTTGGAGTACATGGTTTGTGTTGCCCCTGGGCCTATTGTCTCCTATTGCATCCTATTGTAGTCTACAGTGTTTGCACTACTTTTCTAACTGTTTACTTACCTGATTTTGGTTTGTGTGTATATTTTGTGTATTTTACTTACCTCCTAAGGGAGTATATCCTCTGAGATACTTTTGGCACATTGTCACTAAAATAAACTATCTTTATTTTTGGTAACTCTGAGTATTGTGTTTCTTATGATATAGTGCTATATGAGATAAGTGGTATATTAGGAGCTTTGCATGTCTCCTAGTTCAGCCTAAGCTGCTCTGCTATAGCTACCTCTATCAGCCTAAGCTGCTAGAACACTACTAATCTACTAATAAGGGATAACTGGACCTGGCACAAGGTATAAGTACCATCAGGTACCCACTATAAGCCAGGCCAGCCTCCTACAACAACAAAATGAGTAAATCTGCACAGACATTTCTGTCAATTGCACTTTCTGTGACCCGGTTGCTTATTCTCCAGCCCTGGCATAGAGAGCACGTCCCATCATGTGGGATTCGCTTGAGAAAATGTCTAGAACAAGAAGTTTTGTGGCGCATGTGCTAAAAGGGTGGAGGGCTTGAAGAGATTCCAGTCGTCATGGCACTATTTAAATTTTTTTGTGAAATGCTGGGATGGCTCCATATATATTACCTGGGTTAGTGGAGGGGGTTGGATAATGGCATTACTCTGATATTAGATGTATGCTTTTTCGTAACAAATCAGTACTTTTGCAGTGCTCTATCTAGCATTCGTATGCACTTTAGTACATGTTTACTTTCATTAAATTTTGGGATTTCATCTCTACGTTATTTCATACCACAGAAACATTTTGTATTGTTCTATTGAGCAGTCATGTTCACTTTTATTTATTGTGGGATCTTAGGATTTAAAGCTTGAGACCAGGATCGGTTCATCTGGGGTTATTTGCTTCCAGGAATCTGGGTATAAGCACTGTTTTGAGTTGCATTTTTCAAATCATGCTGCTTTGATGAAGTATTTTATAAGTTCCGGAATTCTTGAAGTTATTGGCATTATGTGCTTTGTATATTGTATGTCATTTCTGCTCAATAATAAAACAAAACGATGTGTTTTAGCCATCATATTGGTAATTTAATTTGATATTGTTTTTGTTTCAGGTTTTTGTAAATATGAGTGAAGCAGGAGGTAGCAGAGGCTCCTTACCTCCTGACAGAGTGTTGCTAACTACAACCTCTGAGGACTCCTTCAACAAAGAAAAATGTGTCATATGCCAAAGAAAAGCAAACATCAACTATGGCTGGACAGAAAGGAGTTTGATGGGCTGCAGAAATACGGTTTGACAAAGTTCGCAAAAGATTGAAACTGATGGGTGAAGAGGATCAAATATTTTATCATTGATATGACAAGTGCTACAAGTATTATTCAATGGAAAAAGCCTGAAAAACGTTTGTCAAAAAATAGGGCACAATAAGAGACTCCACACAGGAATATTAAAAAATATGCTTTTTGCATCATATATATCCTAAGTCTCAATTCACATAATCATAAATACTGTGCATAGCACATCACTGAAGTAGTACTCATTATGTTGTTGAGGGAAGAATAACATTGTCAGGTATCACAACATCAGGCATGAGACATTATAGCACAACTCATACATCCTGATGTGTCATCAGGATTGTATAAATTATGGAATACAGCCAGTTATAATGAAAGCAGTTACATAATACCATCAAATTAGTGAACACCAGTGAGCCTTTGTGACAGGATAAAGTAAACAACTCATTCCATGAGGGAGAATAATGCAACCTGGATCTCAAATCACCATAAGGACTGAGTTCCAAGTGCACTTGTGCTTCTATTAGATTCATTATGGTGGTCAGGTTCCCTCATGTAGGGCACCAAAGAACAGGTGCTCCTATTACCAGTAATATAGTACTCCTCCGCTCTCTGTAGATAACAACTTTTGACAAGGAGCGGGAAGGCCTCTGTTGAAGATTCCCCCCTGTAGTGGCATGAATGTAGTCAGGGTGCCCTGAGGCAGCTGCCAGCAATGCATGGTGCAGCTGCTACACTCAAAGGAATTTCACTGTGTGCAAGGCGAGCCACCCACATCCACCCAATGCTGCGGCTGAGGGCAAGCACTGTACCTGTTGTCTCCTTCTTCCCTGGGGACCCGCTCGCTCTATTCCCTTGTCACAGCAAACGACACAGGCAAGAGATGTTCTCCCTGCCAGTTCAGGCCACACGCCCTACTCTTCACATCTACCACAGCAGAGTGGGCCGGCCAGTGTGGGGGTCCCACAGGCAGGGATGCTAAGGGATGCGATCCTTGGCACACCTGGTGTTACTTCACGGTGGGGGCGAGAACCTCCGACCTGCTCATTTCTCCCCCACACTGCACGTCGCGGTCTCCTCACTGGGGGGGCAGAAGCTATAGTTGCAGTCTATATGCCATTCTTGGATAAGACCAAGCACCTCCACCCATGACATCTGACATCAACAGGGAGCGCCTGCTTTAGAATGTCAAAAAGCACCAGAGCACGAAACCACTGCTAACATGCTCCTACTGCTGGGCTAGATAACAAAAAGTGGCCACCATACTCTAATGAAGGGAGAATGCAGGTGCAAGTACTGCACTCTCCTAGTGCAATAGTTGCAGGACCATGGGCAGATTAGCCTGCACTTGAAGAGAAGATATAAAACGTTCACCACGTGCAGAGGTGCAGGAAGGTACCAAGCTCTTCACAAAATAGCTGAGGAATACAGTACTCGCCACAGGTTTCTTTTCCGAAGACAGGAATGGTCAACCCCAGAAACCCACTGACACGGGAGCTCTGAGGTAGCAGGGGTCTTCCAGCCAGCCCCTGCAAAACACTTGTAGTTGGACAACGCAGGCAGACCAGCACATCAGGGCCCAATGTGTTCCTCTTGGTAGTCTAACAGGATCTGGTAACCCCCAGTCACAGAACAAACAGCAGCAGGGCAACAAGCAGAAAAGCAATCCAGGTGAGTCATTTGTGCCACCCAGCAGATACCAGGCTGTGGGGCAACAAAGAGAAGAGCAGTCCAGATGAGTCGTTTTGTAGCTCAGCAGTCCTTCTGACAGAGGTTCAGTCCCAGTTCCCAAAAGTGCTCTAGCAATCAGAGGGCAAGAGCCCCTGTGCTTATGATCTAAAAATGGCTTTGTCTAGGGGTAACTTCAAAAGAACCCTTTCAAGCCAGTCCTGTCTCAAGACAACAGTAGGGGATAAATGAGTCCTTTGTGTGAGGGCAGGACATCGTCTATTCAAGTGTACAGTGAGAATGACCAACCCTCTTTACCAGCCCAGGAAGACCATCAGTATGTAGATGAGTGCAGTTGTCACACCTAACCTTCCCTGATAGATGTCTGTCTGGAGAGTATGCACCTAGTAGAGCTACTTGACCTCCAACACCTATGTTTTGACATCAAAATATTTAGGTCTCATGGTTCCTGAAATATTACAACATCACTGCAACACATCTGCTTTTTTTTATGTTGTCTAGAAAAATTTGGCCCAATCAGCAATGTCTACCCAAGCTAAGTTACTTCTCTAATGATCCAAAAACACAAATCAAGAATGAAAATCGCTGGACAACAATTTGTTTATGGAGGTATAACAAGGGGCCAGGATTATTCTGAATGCTAGCATGCTAGGTTTTTGCTGCAGACAGCAGGCGAATGGCACAGGTACTGCTTGCAGAAACCTGAGGAGAACAAAGCAGACTCGAGCATGTGCTCAGTCCGGTCAAATCGCTAAAGGAAAAATAAATGGAAAAAAAAAATCAACTTCACCAACACAGTAAAAACAGTTTTTGGACAATAGTTCACAGTGAGTGCATACTATTGCCAATGTGAAGTATGCTGCATTTTTATTTATTAAGTACCCAGCCCTGTGGGCTTACAAAGTGTAATATAAGGGGGATTTATAAAATATATGAAAATAAATATTTACTGCACGTCAGATGCACTTTGTAGGACATTCGACACTGCTGCACTTTTAAACTGCAGTTCAGGCAGAGCACAATGATGCGCCCTCAAGCCATTTATTTTTGTCATATGTGTTTGGTGCTGTAAATGCACAATGCAGCCTACAGATATCATTTAACGTCCATTTCATTGGTGAATTGTGTCAACATGCAATGGCTGTGGCAACAGGTTAAATATACTGTAGCAATGGGTGTAACCAGTCTTACAGTACAGGTTTAGGGGCAGAGCAAATAGTAGTGCATAGCAGTATCGCAATGCGCTGAGTCTTAATACAAGCACAATACGGTCCAAAAAAAGAGAAACAAATAGGATGACCATTTTAAAAAGGGTACACTGCTGCACAAGTTATTACATATTCCACACTCCTTTAAGCTTATGGTGTGCATTCCTGCAGTTCCAAAGTTCATCACCTAAAGCAATTTGCCCTTTAAATCCTGTTGGTATTTAGTTTTTCTTTCAATTAAGGCTACGCTATACTAGCTACTTTATGTTTTGTGATGTAGTTGGGTAAATGAAACTCACTTGTCTTGAGTTCTCATTTGTCTGCACAATTAGTGTCAATCAAAAATACGTTTTTTCCTAGTTTAGAGTTTTGTTGATGAGAAGGCTACAGCACACATTCAATGTAGCTTGTTTTAGAAATGCAAGTATTTTGGTGTAAGCAAACTTAGGCCCAGATTTATATTTGCTTTGTGCCGAATTTTTTTTTAACGCAAATTCGGCACAAACCTAAATCCAAATTTATACTTTGGCGCTACACCCATCTAGTGCCAAAGTTTTGGAGTTAAACTCATTTTTGCTAGCGGGAAACTACCTTGCGTCAATGAGATGCAAGGTAGGCGTTCCCGGGCAAAAAAAAGACTATATGGCTTTAACTCCATATTTATCCCCCTGTGCTAAAATACGGGGGGAAGAGGGCCTTAAATAAGGGTGCCAAACTTGCTTAGCGCCATTATTTAAAGCCTGGGTCAGGGCAGGCTTTAGGGGGGCTCTGGGCCTATTTCCATGGTCAGAGACCATGGAATGGGCCCACAGGTGCCATTCGCTAGCCCTAGGGACATCCCCACCCACACCAGAGAGACACCAGTTGATGGGGGACCCATCCCAGGTCAGACAGGTAAGTCCAGGTGAGAATTTTCAATTTTATTCTAAAGTGCCGTGGGGGACCCAACTTAGGCTCCCCTACATGGCACTGGGCCCAATGTCCATGCCCAGGGGACATATGCCCCCTGAGCATAGCCATTGGAGTGTTGGGCATGACTCCTGTCTTTACTAAGGTAGGAGTTATGTCCATGGGGGATGTGCGTTAAAGGATGACACTAGTCTGGTTAGAGGCATATTTATGCCTCTTAGCAGACCAGCGTCATTCTTTGGCGTACAACCTCCTGTCCCCCTACGCCTCCCCCACCTGGCTAGCGACCTTTTTCATGACACTAGTTGGGCCATACCGCCAGCTACTGTCATACCATAAATATGATGCCGAGCTGGGGTCTTGGGATGGCACTAGCCAGCGGTATACCTTTTCACGCAAAACTGCATTAGCGCAATTTTGCAAGAAAAAGTATAAATCAGGGCCATGGTGGGTGGAAATGAATTATCTTGCAAAGTATTGGTCAATAATAGTCAACATAGCTGCATCATTCAGGACAGTCTCTTTGGATAAGAAGGAGCGGATTGACAGGGTTTAATTAGAGGTTCATTGATTGATTGTGGAGTACATTTACATAACAAAGGATGATTTCTGGCCTATCATAAGTCCCGTTTGCATGCCCTCCAATCAGAGTCAGTGCGCCCTACTTGTTAGATTGCAAAGTAAGAAGCAACAGTGTCTTTTGACACTGACAAACCCTGCCTACTTTGCACTGTAAAAAAGTGGCCCTCTACACCTAGGTGAATGTATATATCTAGAGCATAGGACATACCCAGGCCCTCTTTGTTTTTCAGGCGCATTACATTCTATTACTCTGAGAACTGGAGGCATATTTAGTGTTGTCTTGATTCAAGAGTAATAAAAATAAGTATTAACTTATTATCTTCACTTCTCACTGTTCTCAGCCATTTCATCCCCATTTGGCCTTGTGTGCTTTGTCTACGATGTGTAGTTTTTAAATGTACTATTGTTAAGGGACACAATAAAACTAAAGTGGAGAAGGGCTATGAGAGCCCCCAAGATCCATGGAGACCGGTGCTTAGTTTGTAAGAGGGAGAGTGCCCATGCCCGAAGCTCTGCTCAGAAGCCTGCAGAAGAACTTTAGTCTACAATAAAAGTTGGTGCACCAAATACAAAGCCTAATAGTCTCAAACCACCTTATGCCTCTTTTATCCACTACCAGACCATCATTGACTCTTTCCTGCTTTCTCCCTTTGAGACAGGTTTTCCATCTTACTCCTCCTCCACTTTTTTGATTTGTGTGTTTTACCCTCTCTTGCTCTTGGTAAATAATTTGTTGTGAAAAAATAATTCCAGTCCCAAAAACTGTGTGTCAGGGCTCCCCATTGGCAACCACTGGCTCAAATTAGGCAATAATGAAGCTGTAAAAATTGCTCCAAACGACTTTTGAAAATGAATGTAGCAAGTGCAGGGCAAGTACAACAGGTGGATGAAGGGGGGGGGGGTGTTTGGAACATGAGGTCTGACGCCCCCTCTGCCAATCCACGGAAGGAGATGCAGAACCCTGTGTTGCAACCCTACTAGTTTTTCCTGGCCTGGATCGCATAATAAATCTGAAAGGACGTACTGCATTACTGATACTATTAAATGCAGTCCCTCCTTGCATTTGATGAGATTGTGGTGATTAGATTAGGAGAAAGTGGTTTAAGCTCTCATAATTAATTACATTTTGATTCTCTAGAATATAAAGTCTCTCTGCATGCGCATGAATGTGCTATCACCATCTTAAGACTAAATTGGTGTTTTCATGCTCACAAGGTACCTTCCTTCCTCTATCCGGAACTAATACTTTTACAATTTAATCATAACTTCTGTTTTTTCTGGGGTTATTGTGATTTTTTAAATATTATATGAGACTTGTTTCAGTTTTTCTAAAGATATAAAAAATATAATTTGATGCTCCTCATTAAAGTGTGCTACATGAATATGAAATCCCAGGTTTGTTTCCAAACAGAGCACATTTTGTGAAATGCTAATTCATCAAACGCCATATTTTTAGGATTTATTGATTCTCATAGAGCCTCATTTACGAGGCCCCCGCTCCACCAGAGCATCACTTTTTGTGACACTCCGGTGGTTCTGTGCAGTGCACAATATCTATAAGGTGGCGTTAAGCCACTTGTCCTGGCTTAACGTGGCCTTGTAGATATAGGTGCCCAACGCAGTTTTCTGCGGCTAAGGGGAGTGCAGTATGTGTCACTGTGGACGTACCCATGCAACATCCATTGCTTTTTGACACTGTCTCAGATTTATGAGAAATCGTAAACCAGAGGCAGTGTCGAAAACTAGTGCACAAATAGAAAGAGCAAATGCAAGGAGAAATAAAAGTATTTCTCCTCGTTGCACCACTCTAACCTCACTCTGGCCCCCAAAGAAACCATACTGCTATTAAAAATAATATATAGCTATATATATATATATATATATATATATATATATATATATTCAAACAAAAAGCAGTTCCCGGAGTGCGGATGCAACAGCACAGTGGTCCTGGTCGGGCTCCGAGACGCCCAAAGTTTATTTCTTCCAAACACTCCCTTCAATTCAAGGAGGACCAGAACACTCCTGAAGTGTAAAAATCCAATTTAATTCAGAAATCAACGAAACTCCAACGTGTTTCGGCCAAAGCCTTTGTCACGGATAGAGTGTGAGTGTGACATTACATTTTAAAAAACAAAAATCAATGAAACAAAAAACAGACAAAACCAACACTGCCTCGCATTATGATTTCCAAAAACGGCGGCCATCTTAAAACTTCCATCTCATCATCGCTGAATAGCATTTACACAATATTGATCTATAATATCAAGTCATGTCAGGTTCATATAAGATAAATAATTTATACCACAATATTACTTAATTATGGGCCTACTTTAAATATTTTTTATATATTTTACATAATAACACATTCTTAATTCATAATTAATAATTCATAATACAAAATCCATAATTAACAATTTCATGATTTCAATTCATATGATTGTCAATGATTTCATAACACCTCCAATTGCCCCAGGCTTTGGCCGAAACTCATTGGAGTTTCATTGATATCTGAATTACCATGAGGTCTAAGGATCCTAATTTTGCCAACCCTTGGTGATATTGATCCCGATTTACTTGAGCAATGAAGATCGCGTACATCTGATTGCTCTGTTAAATTGATGGACACTCCGATTATTCAATCTAAACGACGTATGGAGGAACAGACACACAAGATTGAGCAGCTAATGAAAGAATTGGAAAGAATGGGCAGTTCACAAGAAATACAACTATTGGCGAAAATGGAAGAATGCATTACAAAAAAAGAAGATGAAATTAAAACTCGTAAAGCTTTAAAATTTAATAGAGACAAAAAAGATTATGAATTAGGAAGAATTTACACGTTTGCTCGAAAATACAACACTCTCAGAGCGCAAGATAAGATTCCAACAACAGACAGTTCAAATGTGCAACTAAATTCTGTAGATGAGAGTTCCGATTTGAGTTCATCGGCTGATGAGGCCTCTTCTAACAAATTGGATTTTCACAGGGAAATGCGATTATTACAATTAGTCACGCCACAAGCAAACAGGAACAGAGGACGAGGTCGAGGAGGCACAAGACGCGGAGGGGGAAGAAGAAGAAATTACAAACATCAAGATTAGAGGGGGATTCTCAATTTGACAATTCCAATATTATTGTGAATATTTCTAAGGTTGATTTGACTCATCAAGAACGTATTCTCAATTTAGGGTTAAGTTTCTGCCCGGATGTGCATTGGGATTATGTTGATACAAGAATAGAATTATATAAATTCAAACGCAAATTGCGTTTAATGAAGCATTTTTCCAACAAAACACAGGCAAACTTGTCAGTGTCAAATATGAATGTGGGTGATTTCTCTGGGTTCCATATTAATGATGTTCCTGATTTAGTAGAGATTGGTCACTTGATCAGTACAGAAGATACTATGAGAGACAACAGAGGTACTGATAATGAAATCTTGAAAACTATGGGATTCACAGTAGATCACACCATTTCCAGTGCATTAAAACCTTCCAACAGATTTAATCCACAGTTACCTACTGGTAATTTAATTGACACCTTTTATGAATTGGTGGTTGATGACATTGATAATTTTCGCAAGGATTGGAATTGTAGCAAATTGAAAAGATCTAAGAGAGTTAATTTTTCAGTTATGGATTGGAAAGATTTGAACGTTCTGAAATCCAACAGTACGATTGGCATCAAGCCCTCCGATACAGGAGGAAATATTGTAATCATGGATGTAGAGAGTTACGTTAAGGAGGCCCATCGCCAATTATCCAACAGGGATCACTATGAGAAATTCGGTGTTAATCCCACTACTGAATATCAAGTAATTTATTGGGAGATGCTGGATACATGGCGTACAAATGGCCTCATTGATTATAACGAGTATCTCTACTTGAAGGTTGAATTTCCTAAAATTCCCTGCATTTATTTCTTACCAAAGATCCATAAAAATAAGAAACACCCCCCTGGTCGACTAATTGTGAGTATGAATTCCTCCTTTCTAGAAAATACTTCCCGTTACTTGGATCTCTTTTTATGTCCTTATGTAACTGAACTGCCCTCATATTTGCGAGATACAAATGACTTTTTAGCCAAAATACATAATATTCCATGGCAATCTAGTTGTTGGTGGGAAAAGGAGATAGCTTGGTCTGATTCTAACAATGATTATGTGGGACGAGTGGTTTTGTGGGTCAGATATATTGATGACCTTTTTCTCATTTGGGATGGTGATGAACATTCTCTGGTACAATATGTTAATATACTCAACAACAATGAGTTTAACATCCATTTGGATTTGAAATATAGTGCCTGTACCATTGAGTTTTTGGATGTTCAGATAACCGTCCACAATGAGACTCTGCAGACGACCATATTTTGCAAACCAACTGCATGCAATTCCATTCTGCATGGGAATAGCGGTCATCCAAAAACCCTAAAATGGAGCATTCCTTATAGTTAATTCTTACAGGCTCGTAGAATTTGTACCGATGATGAATGCTTCAACATTGAAATTGCTACCATGAGAAAGAGATTTCTAGAAAGAGGTTACCCTCGGAAGATCTTAAATGATGCCCATTTGAGAGTATTGAATATGTCCAGAGAAAAATTGCTGTTTAAATCAGGAGACACAGATGATAATTCTCAAGGTAATAGATCCCCTCCAAGGCTGTTTTTCTAATTCAGTTCACAACATTCTGAATTGAACAACAACAAAAAAAATTGGAATGTTTTGCGACATGATTCCTACATTAAAGAGAGTGTAGGTTTACATCCCCAGATTACATATCGCAAAACCCTGTCATTAGGTGATCATCTTACAAGGAGTCTATTTTGTTCTAAAGCAAATCGATCTTGGTTATCTAAGAAAAGTCTGGGCTTCTGGAAATGTGGCCACTGTAAATCTTGTAAATATGAGCATAATACCCATTCATATACCACATTTGAGGGCAGAGTCTGTGAAATAACTGATCGTATTACCTGCAATACTGAGTATGTTGTATATGTGATTGAATGTGGCTGCCATAAAAAATATGTAAGCAGCACCATTCACAAATTAAAAGTGAGGTTTTTGCAACATCTCAGAGCAATCAAACATCAGGATCGATCATATCCCTTAGCTAAACACTTCTGGGATGTTTATGAAGGCAATTGCAGCTATTTGACATTCTATGGGATAAAAACCATTGTTGTTAACCCCCGGGTGGGAATAGAACTGCACTGTTAAGACAAACTCAATCGAAAATGATTCTATCATTAGGTTAGGAAAATCTGTGGTGACATAATTTGGATGCGGAACTTTATATACATCTGAACCTCTCGTAGTTTCGATTTATAAGCAATGAAATCCTTGCACATATTAAGTGGCAATATTACAAATGAGATTTTCTATTTGTGACTGTGAATACTAGTACCGGACTATGAAACAGGTTGTTTTTAATTTGCTTTTTTGCACACCTAGATTAAGATTTTGTAAAATAATAGAAACAAACTTTAATTAGCACTTTGGGGTGATTGTAAGGCTGTCTGTTTTCTGTCCAAGTCTTTGGATTGAATTGGTCCTTTTCTCTATACATAGGGACCTTCTGTTTGATCTTTATGACCTATAGTACAATATGATTCTCTCTATTGGCGCATGATCAACATTGAGTAAGGTTACAGTTCCTTTTGGGAATTATTTGAGTTATAGCCTATATATGGAATTGATATCACTGTTGAGATGAATTGGGACATTTAGGGGCATATTTATAGTCCGTTTGCACCGAATTAGCGTCGTTTTTTTCGACGCAAATTTGGCGTAAAACTAACGCCATATTTATACTTTGGCGTTAGACGCGTCTAGCGCCAAAGTATGAGGAAAGAGCGTCATTTTTTTGCGTGAACGCCTTCCTTGCGTTAATGAGATGCAAGGTAGGCGTTCCCGTCTAAAAAAATGACTGCGACGCAAATGCGTCGTATTTATACTCCCGGGCAAAAATCACACCCGGGAGTGGGCGGGGCAAAAAACCCCGCATTTGCACCTCTTTTTAACGCCTGGGTCAGGGCAGGCGTTAAGGGACCTGTGGGCTCAAAATGAGCCCACAGCTGCCCTCCCATGCCCCCAGGGACCCCCCTGCCACCCTTGCCCACCCCAGGAGGACACCCAAGGATGGAGGGACCCATCCCAGGGACATTCAGGTAAGTTCAGGTAAGTATACATTTTAATTTTTTTTTAATTTTATTTTGGCATAGGGGGGCCTGATTTGTGCCCCCCTACATGCCTCAATGCCCAATGACCATGCCCAGGGGACATAAGTCCCCTGGGAATGGCCATTGGGCAAGGGGGCATGACTCCTGTCTTTACTAAGACAGGAGTCATGTAAATGGCGTCTGGGCGTCGTTAAAAATGGCGCAAATCGGGTGGAGGTGATTTTTTAGCGTCAACCTGACTTGCACCATTTTTAAGACGCCCTAACGCCATTTTCCCCAACGTCGGCGCTGCCTGGTGTACGTGGTTTTTTTCCACGCACACCAGGCAGCGCCGGTCTGCTAGCGCCGGCTAACGCCATTCAATAAATACGGCGCCCGCATGGCGCTTCAGAATGGCGTTAGCCGGCGCTAAACTTTTTGACGCTAAACTGCGTTAGCGCAGTTTAGCGTCAAAAAGTATAAATACGGGCCTTAGGGGCATATTTATACTCCGTTTGCGCCAAATTTGCATCGTTTTTTTCGACGCAAATTCGGCGCAAAACTAACGGCATATTAATACTTTGGCGTTAGACGCGTCTAGCGCCAAAGTATGAGGAAAGAGCGTCATTTTTTTGCGTGAACGCCTTCCTTGCGTTAATGAGATGCAAGGTAGGCGTTCCCGTCTAAAAAAATGACTGCGACGCAAATGCGTCGTATTTATACTCCCGGGCAAAAATCACACCCGGGAGTGGGCGGGGCAAAAAACCCCGCATTTGCGCCTCTTTTTAACGCCTGGGTCAGGGCAGGCGTTAAGGGACCTGTGGGCTCAAAATTAGCCCACAGCTGCCCTCCCATGCCCCCAGGGACCCCCCTGCCACCCTTGCCCACCCCAGGAGGACACCCAAGGATGGAGGGACCCACCCCAGGGACATTCAGGTAAGTTCAGGTAAGTATACATTTTTATTTTTTTTAAATTTTATTTTGGCATAGGGGGGCCTGATTTGTGCCTCCCTACATGCCTCAATGCCCAATGACCATGCCCAGGGGACATAAGTCCCCTGGGCATGGCCATTGGGCAAGGGAGCATGACTACTGTCTTTACTAAGACAGGAGTCATGTAAATGGCGTCTGGGCGTCGTTAAAAATGGCGCAAATCGGGTGGAGGCGATTTTTTAGCGTCAACCTGACTTGCACCATTTTTAAGACGCCCTAACGCCATTTTCCCCAACGCCGGCGCTGCCTGGTGTACGTGGTTTTTTTCCACGCACACCAGGCAGCGCCGGTCTGCTAGCGCCAGCTAACGCCATTCAATAAATACGGCGCCCGCATGGCGCTTCAGAATGGCGTTAGCCGGCGCTAAACTTTTTGACGATAAACTGCGTTAGCGCAGTTTAGCGTCAAAAAGTATAAATACGGGCCTTAATTTTTGGCACCAATTATGAGGCTATTTATATTTATTGATGTATATTATCATTTTTATACATATGTTGGAACTATTTATTCTATTTGTAGAACATATATATTTATTTCATTGATGAATTGATTGATGTTTATATCATATTCTATACACCTATTTATATATAAATTATCCTTAAAAGTGATGCTGAAAATTATTTTTAATACTGTTTTTTATATTTATATCGTTCCCATGTATTGGAAGAATAGATGCTTAAAAGGGATTGTTTTTATAATGGGATGATATTTGGGGTCATAGTAGATATATAACAGTGTGACATTTATGATCTTGATTCAAGTATATGGATGTTATCTGGTATCTTGGACTGAAGACTATTACGTTACAACATGGCCGCCTTGTTTCACAACTCTTCAGCTATGTTGCTGGAATTAAAGAAGGACTAGAAGGTTTAAATAGATAGGTGCAAAAATGTCTGTCAATGTCCAGTTGAAGGCTTTTGCCGAAACGCGTCGACATTTGGCCGGAACAGCGTGTGTTTGTTTTTCTTTTTGGGCACTAATTTGATTATTATTATATGTATTTCTGAAGTGACCTTTTTGAAGTTTATTTTTGTTTGCCTGTATGAACATTTCTAATAAATGGAGCTGATGATTTTTTACATGAATTATTTTTGAATTGTGCTCATTTTCTACCTTCCATGATCTCTTGGATATTGTGCAGCCTTTTGGTGCTAAAATATGTTGCACTGTTCTTCGAAAATTATATATATCATCATCATCATCAAACAGACTTTATTCGGCTTTCAACAGGCCATAAAAGTATCAAGTAATATTACATTGATAAATATGTATAAGAAAAATTATAAATAAATAGGGAAGATAATAAAACACATCGTTAATTCATTCAAGGACAGGTATATAAAACTTGATAAATTTACATCAGTGCAAAATCGAGTTCAATTACAGTATTTTCTGGAGAGTGAGGAGTTTACCGGAAATTCCAAATTTTTCAAATAAAATTAGTTCAGTACGCCCATAGACTTCCTTACAGAGAGTACTATACATAAAAAGTTTGCTAAAATTCCACACATTTCAATAGAGGATAAAATCTGTAAGGTAAAATACGCGTCGCGGCACTGACGCAAATTAGTCGATCTTAAAAAAGGCAATAAAATAAGTTTTCTTGGAATATCATAAAATTTACAAAAGAGGACCACATGCATTGTAGATTGGGGAGTTTTTGCATCACATGGACATACTCTTAAAACTGTACTCCAGTCGCACATAATCGGAAAGGTTATTAGCCAATGGAAGATATTTAAGCGGAATCTTGTAAGGACAAATCGATGTCGGGGATTTGCCACGCTTACTAAGTAGGGCTGGACTGCATCCGTCGACAGAATTAGTTGGTTAGACATTACTGTAGATTTTTTTGATTCCACTTCCCATCTCTGTTCATCCAAGTGCTTCAAAGTCAGAGCCCTCAAATCTCTCCTGGTTATTTTTTCCAGTGATTGTGGGTTTTGGTAATATGCTTTGCAGCCCATATTTTTAAAAAAGGTCAATTATATATATATATACATACACATATACATATAAAAATATATATTTGGGAGGAACACCATTTCTTTCTTTTTTGCAATATATTTTGGAACTATTCGTTTGGTGTCTTGATCTCTCGTTCGATTGAATGAGTGAACTTACAAATATATATATATATATATATATACACAGTATATATATATATATATGTTCAAAAAACAAGATTCTCTTTCTGTTTTAGCAAGAGAAAACCGCACTCTGTCGTTGTGCCAAAAATACCTTAACTTTTAATACATTAGTGAGATCATAAACAAACAAACAGGAATCCCCTGACGCGTTTCGGTCTCACCAGACCTTGTTCACAGGTGTTTCCTGTGTGCTAATTTGGGCGCTTAAAATAAAGTACTCCAAAGTAACAGAAAATATGGTTGTCCTGCCTCAAACCAGCACCACTGGAGAATTAAGTGCGCCGTAACACGCAGATCAGGACATCTTTTCTTTCATATATATATATGTATGTATGTATTTGCCACCAGTTCTCTTAAAAGAAGTCAAATAAGTCTTATGATTATGTTTCTGCTACAAAAGGATCTGACTTTTGTCTAGTGGAAGTTTTGATGCCATAAAGTAGCACAGAAGGTTTATATGCCTACTTCAAAGATCAAATCTGTGTTTTATGTAGATAGCTGAGTTGATTAGTAAAGTCAGCCATTACCTGCTCTGTAATACAAATGAAATGTATGTGCAGAGGGTGGGCTAGGGAGAGATGAAGGACACTTTTGCTGGCTGGTAGTAACGGAATCCGAGCAGGAGCTCCTGGGAATTGGAGCACCAATATTGACTGATGGACTGGGCGCTAGAGGTGCTAAAGACTGTGGCTGTAACTGTAAAGACTGTGACGATTGATATGTGAAGAGTGTCTTTTTTTGAGTGTCTTGAAAGAACGTGCTGACTGGGGGAAGAAGCGAAGGTAAGGTGACCTCTACTGTTGCAAGTATCACACACAAACACACACACACACACTAGCAATTTTGTGACTGTCTACGTAGGTTAGTGTTTTAGAGCAACACTTTAGCCAGTAGCACAGATGACATCTCATTGGATGACTGCTGCTCAAGCCCTCACTCGGGTTATATAGGACAGCTCTAATGTAGGATCAGAGACTGAGACAGCAGATACTGAGACAGCATCTGAAGGATAGGACAATGGCGCAGACTCTGGGAGTGATTTTTCAGTCGGAGGAGTACCATTCGATAACTCTTCTTCCATTGATTATGAGGGAGGTGATGAGGACAGTCCTGCTGTCCCTTCGCAAGGACAGACTGTGCAGCGGAACAATAGCGAGTTAGCCCAACCCAGAGAGCAGGAGCATGTGGCGGCAGGCACAGAGAGAGTGCTCTCTTGGGAGCTACCCAATTTAGTTCAGCCCCAAATTCCACCGCCCAAATCGTATTGTGGAGACATCCAGGGACAAGCGTTTTTTTGGTCGTGGGCTCGACGGCCATATAGGGAAACCTACCAAGCCCAGACATTTCTGGAAACTAGACATCCTGGGGAGTCCACATAGGTGTGTCTTGTGTGGATTCCCCAAAGTTTTCTTACCCAGAATACCCTGCAAAAGTGAAATGTTGAATAAAAACTCTATTTTTTCTTGCATTTCTGTCACACAAACTACAGGAATATGCTGGGATCCACAAAATTCCTACCACCCAGTGTTTCCCCACCTGTCCTGATAAAAACGCTACCCCACTTGAGTGCCCGTACCTAGTGCCTGCGTCAGGAATGGATCACCCCAGGGTCAACAGTTGCCATCATGTTAGGGCTAGCATTGACCATTGTGTGATCCATTCCCGACACGGGCACTAGGCCTACCCACACAAGTGAGGTATCATTTTTATCTGGAGACTTGGGGGAATGCTGGGTGGAAGGAAATGTGTGGCTCCTCTCAAATTCCAGAACTTTACATCACCAAAATCTTAGGAAAATGTTTTTGTTTTGCCAAATATTGAGGTTTGCAAAGTATTCTAGATAACATAACCTGGTGCGAGCCCCACAAGTCACTCCATTCTGAATTCCCTTAGATGTCTAGTTTAAAAAAATGTATAGGTTTACTAGGTTTCCTTAGGTGCCGGCTGAGCTAGAGGCCAAAGACCACAGCTAGGCACTTTGCAAAAAACAGGTTAGTTTTCTTTGGAAAATGTGATGTGTCCATGTTGTGTTTTGGGGCATTTCCTGTTGCGGGCACTAGGCCTACCCACACAAGTGAGGTACCATTTTTAATCGGGAGACTTGGGGGAATGCTGGGTGGAAGGAAATGTGTGGCTCCCCTCAAATTCCAGAACTTTACATCACCAAAATCTGAGGAAAAAGTTTTTGTTTTGCCAAATACTGAGGTTTGCAAAGTATTCTAGATAACATAACCTGGTGCGAGCCCCACAAGTCACTCCATTCTGAATTCCCTTAGATGTCTAGTTTAATTTTTTTTATAGGTTTACTAGGTTTCCTTAGGTGCCGGCTGAGCTAGAGGCCAAAGACCACAGCGAGGCACTTTGCAAAAAACAGGTTAGTTTTCTTTGGAAAATGTGATGTGTCCATGTTGTGTTTTGGGGCATTTCCTGTTGCGGGCACTAGGCCTACCCACACAAGTGAGGTACCATTTTTATCAGGAGACTTGAGGGAATGCTGGGTGGAAGGACATTTGTGGCTCCTCTCAGATTCCTGAACTTTCTGTCACCGAAATGTGAGGAAAAAGTGTTTTTTGCCACATATTGAGGTTTTCAAAGGATTCCTCTGTAACAGAATGTGGTGAGAGCCCCAAAAGTCACCACATTCTGAATTCCCCTACATGTCTAGTTTTAAAAAATGTTGAGGTTTGCTAGGAATCCCTAGGTGCCAGCTGAGGTAGTGGCCAAATACCACAGCTAGGCACTTTGCAAAAAACAGGTTTGTTTTCTTTGGAAAATGTGATGTGTCTATGTTGTGTTTTGGGGCATTTCCTGTTGCGGCACAAGTCCTACCCTCACAAGTGAGGTACCATTTTTATCGGGAGATTTGGGGGAATGCTGGGTGGAAGGAAGTGTCTCCTCTCGGATTCCAGAACTTTGCAGCACCGTAATCTGAGGGAAAAGTGGGTTTTTTGCCACATTTTGAGGTTTGTAAAGGATTTTGGGCAACAGAACCTGACGAGAGGCCCACAAGTCACCCTATTCTGAATTCCCCTAGGTGTCTAATTTCCAAAAATGTATAGGTTTGCTAGGTTTTCCTAGGTGCCGGCTGAGCTAGAGGCCAAAATCCACAGCTAGGCACTTTGCAAAAAACACGTCTGTTTTCATAGGAAAACTGTGATGTGTCCATGTTATGTTTTGGGGCATTTCCTGTCAGGGGAACCAGGCTTACCCACACAAGTGAGGTACCATTTTTATCGGAAGACTTGCGGGAATGGAGGGTGGAAGGAAGTTTGTGGATCCTTCCAGATTCCAGAACTTTGCAGCACCAAAATCTGAGGGAACAAGTGTATTTTGTTTGTTAAATTTTGAGGTTTGCAAAGAATCTGGGTAACAGAACCATGCGAGAGCCCCACAAGTCACCCCATCCTAGATTCCCCCAGGTGTCTAGTTTTCAAAATGCACAGGTTTGGTAGGTTTACCTAGGTGCCGGCTGAGCTAGAGTCCAAAATCCACAGCTATGCACTTTCCAAAAAACCCGTCAGATTTCAATGTAGAAGTTCAATGTGTCCATGTTGCGTTTCCTGTCGGGAGCATTAGGCCTACGCACGCAAATGAGGTAACATTTGTATCAGAAGACTTAGGGGAGCACAGAATAGCAGAACAAGTTTTATTATCCCTTGTCTTTCCCTACATTTTTGTTTCCAAATGTAAGACCGTGTGTAAAAAAGACATCTATTTGAGAAATGCCCTGTAATTCACATGCTAGTATGGGCACCCCGGAATTCAGAGATGTGCAAATAACCACTGCTTATCAACACCTTATCATGTGCCCATTTTGGAAATAGAAAGGTTTCCTTGAAACCTATTTTTCACTCTTTATATTTCACCAAATGAATTGCTGTGCACCCGAGTTACAATGAAAACCCAATGCAAGGTGAAGCTCCTTTATTGGCTCTGGGTACCTAGGGTTCTTGATAAACCTACAAGCCCTGCATATCCCCACAACCAGAAGAGTCCAGCAGACGTAAAGGATATTACTTTTGAAAATATGACATTGCAGGAAAAAGTTACAGAGTAAAATGTGTAGAAAAATTGCTGTTTTTTTCACCTCAATTTCAACATTTGTTTATTTCAGCTGTTATTTTCTGTAGGAAACCCTTGTAGGATCTACACAAATGACCCCTTGCAGAATTCAGAATTTTGTCTACTTTCCAGAAATGTTTAGCTCTCCGGGATCCAGCATTGGTTTTACCCCCATTTATGTCACTAACTGGAAGGAGGCTAAAAGCACAAAAAATAGTAAAAATGGGGTATGTCCCAGTAAAATGCCAAAATTGTGTTGAAAATGTGGTTTTCTGATCAAGTCTGCCAGTTCCTGTAAGCCAGGAAGATGATGATTTTAGCACCATAAACCCTTTGTTGATACCTTTTTCAGGGAAAAAAACTAATGTTTTTTTCTGCAGCCCTATTTTCCAATTTTTCTGAACAGAACAACATTCTAGCTGTATTTTGGCTAATTTCTTGGTCTCCTCCAGGGCAACCCACAAACTCTGGGTACCTTTAGAATCCCTAGGATGTTGGAAAGAAAGGACACAAATTTGGCGTGGATAGCTTATCTGGACAAAAAGTTATAAAAGCCTAAACCGGAACTACCACAAATAGCCAAAGAAGAGCTCAGCACTGGGGGTTGGGGAAAAGGCCCAGCAGCTAATGGGTTAAGGGGGATGGATTATTTCTACCTGAGTGGTCAAACTACTACATGTACATATGTGATTTTGACTACTCTGCCTGCTAAGATTATCATTCTCAATGTGTTATTAGGGGGTTATATATTGTGTTGTACCTCCATGTTTCTAATATAATTAATACTCTAACTCTATTTTGTATATTATTATGAGATATATATAAGTAAACTTGTATCCCCCACAGCCTTAGCTGGACATTCATATTTTATTGCATCTATGATAACTGTGATGTACTGTTTATGGTCTCACCTCACACACTTCCCTTGAATTAAGCTTTACCATTTCATACACATCTAAATAGAAAGTGAAGGAGCTTAGCTTGATCTTACTTTAGTTTGTTGTGGTATCTTGAGCACCGATTGCTAAAGTTCCTGAAATTGCTCTTTCTAAGAGGCCATATTGTCTACTGTAACTGCACTCTTCCAGGAGCCTGCCCTGACATTGGTGACTAATGTTGTAGTCTGAGTATGGGTCTTAGGGGACAAGTAATCATAATGCAATAATGATTAGCTAGTAATCCTTTTTACTTAAGAAAATTATAGGAGTACGAAAATAAAAGTGTTTCATTTGCATGGTGGGATGGTTGAGGCACTACATTAACAATGCAAATTAAGGAAGTCAAGGTCTTCAGAAAACATGGCATCTTTAGTAACGAGATGGATATATAGGCAAGCAGTTCACTGTGACAGAGGATGTCTTGCTACCTCAAGTTCTTCAACTCTTTTAACCCATCTAAAACCATCAGATCTCCAAAGGAAATCAACTTCCACATCATGAAAATGGTGTCAGAAGTTGCAAAAGCTTAGTTAGCAGAAGCAGGGGACATTCCAGAGAGGCAAGGTACTTATAGATATTAAGGAGAAGAAAGGTGTGTAAGACAAGGGTTAGACATGTGAAGGAAAATACAGAAAAGTTAAAGACGATGAAACATAGTTTTTATGTAGTTCCTGTGATTGTACAATTCATTGAATTCATCCCCTCCTTGACAGTGCATCCTGAAAGATCTAATTCAGGTGTGCACAGTTGGGAAGAAGGCTTGCTTCGCATTAATTTGCTTGTGAAGGTGTAAGCATCCCAAGAGGAGAGAGCAGAAGGATTACTCAGTCATATGCCCCCATGAGATAGCGATATTGTAATGGAACTAGGAATAGATGAAAGTGAAGTTTATATGAAAATGATTAAACAGTGTGGTCAGATATCTGATAAGTATTGAATCAAGTTCAAGGAGATTAAAAAAAGTGGCACTTAAACATTCAAGTCTTGGATGTATAGTATATTTTAGAAGTACAGAAAACACGTCTCTATATACCTTCTCTGCTCTCAGTATAGGTTCCATGTTGCATTATGCAGCATGAAGATTCATGTTGCTACGTTACAACATGCAATGTCGAAGCCATCTTGAAAGTAAAGAAAACAATATTTTCTTTACTTTTAGCAATGCCTTTTTTCCTTGATATTGCCAATGCAGGTATTTTATAAATGCATCCAGCATTAGCAAATTGAAGCAGTCAGCATAGAGTGGAATAATGGTGGTGGCGGTAGTGATGATGGAAAGGGGGAGCCAAGTGGACCAGCAATTAAGTAATTAGGTTGAGTGCATAGTAAATAAAAGCTGAGCATGATGAAGAGGGCTGTGGCTAAATGGACAAATGGGGAGCAACTAAACATGGTTGAGAGATGGTGGTGAGCAATGATGTAAGGGGAAGAAGCAGAGAGGGAGGGTTGAAAAAATATGAAAGCAGAGATGGGATGGGTGATGTAGCAGTGGATGAGCTTGGGGATGGGAGAGTAAAATAGAGAGAAAAGTAGAGTGGTGGTGTGAAGGGCAGAGGAGAGTGAGAGAGGAAAATACACACACTCCTATTGAGTGCTAAAAGCAAAAGACAGAAAGTGGCTCCCTGAATATAAACAGTCGATGAATACTAGTCATCCAATCACAATGATTGCACAGAGCAAAGCTGACATTATTGCACAAAGTGAATATCAGGTATTAGAAACATGTATCATTTAAAATTCTGACCCCTGTGCCAAAATGTGCTATGAGGAGGGATCGTATATTAGCATCCCCCTCAAATCAGGCATGCCATAGTATTGTACGGAACAGGTCTTTGGGCAATTGACAAGCTGTCTGTAGACAAGAGCTAAAAAAATGGACATCCTTAGGGACCCATGGAGGCAATGGGAATCTTTCCTTCTACTAACAGAAATGGCTCAGGACAATTGGAGGCAGGATGGACTTATGCTGCTTGACAGACACCTAGGTCTTTTGCTTTGACCAATGGTAAATGTTCCAAGGCCCAGCCTCCTCACTAAAAGTATGTATCCTATAGTGCTCCCATCCCATCTCCCTCCATCACATTGTCCTCTTGTTGCAGTTTAGAATCCCCATTCATCACCATGTCCACAACACCCTGCTGTGGCCCTCCATGGCACGCATACCTTGAGACTGCTAAAAGGCTCATAGCTGCTGCATGCTCCGCATTGCATGAGGAAATTATCCTTTGGATGACCCCTGGCTTGTATTTCAACTCATTTCATCCAATCAGTAAAAGGTTGACACATTTTTGCCTGTTCTGTTGTCAGAGGCAAAATGTGCCGTCTTTATCCAACTAGGCAGGCGAAGTACAGTATATCATTCTCCAAAGGACAACTATAACAAAATTTACTTTTCAAAGAATCTAGAGTATTTTGATGAAGGCTTAATTTTATGTTTTTTTTTACTTTATTGTGGTTATAGATGCTCCGGAATTTTCTTCCTTCACAGGAGTCAATGCTCACTGAAGTCAACAAATCTTTGGACCCAGTAAATGGTGTGGTAGAACCAATACCATAATTCCAATACAAACCAATAAATTTACAAAGTATGGCCAATGTGGCCATACAAGGAAAACTAAGGGGTTTTATTACAAAGTTGATCTCAAAGTCATAGAGCACTTCAAGACAAAATTAGAAAGATCTTAAATCACCAAAGGTTGCCCAGGGCGACGAAACAAATTCAGGCAAACTAACATTAATAAAACTAAGCATTCAATAGAAGAGTACAAAACATCAACAAGATTATCTGTGTTACAGAAATTAAATGTTGCTCTGGATTGGCAAACATCAAGTCAATTTAAATCAGCAGAGTTATAATTTAGTTGGGCAAGAAGAAACTCTACAATCAACCAAATAAGAGAAGAACATGTGTGGGGGGGAACACATGTGGGCAAAAGACAAAAAGAACAAAAAGGACAACAAGAATGTGAAACAAGAGAATCTTTGGCAGCAGACTGCTAACTACGGAAAGCAAAAGGGAAAGAGTCAGCTTGTCAGAAGCTCGAACAAGAGCCTTCTTTAAGGGGTTGGGGAAAACTTCTAAGTTTCAATGCAGCATCTCAAAGCGGCAAGCAGAGAGGAAAAATACCTCTTCAAGGGGCTGAGCATTCAGGGTTCAGGATAGGAGCACAGCATCTCATCTTCAGGCATCTCAGTCTTGATATCAGTGGTAATCTGGTGATCTGACCAAAGGAGAGTCTGACCAAAGTCCAACTGGTCATTTACATATCAAAGTTCATATGGCAATCTGATTCACCAAATGTAACACTCCACTTTAAGTTGAAGGAGTATCTTCCAATAGAGATTGATCAAACGACTCCAAGTTGTAACATCATTATTTCTTCCCAAGTCCGTCAGGGGAACATCATCCATCAATGTATTTCCACACAAGTTTGAAACAACGTTATACAATCACAGTCCAATGCTCAGGATGTTCTATACCAATGGACATTATATCATGTCCTTTATATGTCTAAACAATAGGGGTCTATTACCAAAGCTAATCTTCTCATGAGAATGAAGTCGGAAAGGAAAGTGCATGTTAAGGTAATGAAACACCATTCTTTGTACAGTCATGAGAAAAAGGGCCCAACAGGTCTCACTTAGGCTAACCTGAGTGACTTAATAAAGAACATTAATACATCCAATAAAACACCTTTTTATATATGTAGACTGTTAATTCTTCATTAATAATTCTTCATTAATATTCAGATTACAATATCTTTAAACAGAAACACTGTCAATACATTTCAGACAATAGAACGTGGAACTACATTTATCTACTTTCTTACAAGTATTTAAATCATTAATCAGTAGAAATTCAATATCATTTCAATACTTTCTTTTAGTTTAGAGTCTCACATATGACATAATAACAGTTAAATCCTTCTAACATTAAGTTTAACTTCAATACCACAGGGGTTTAGACATCTAGTCCAAAGTGAATTCACTATAACATGTCCTCTCAGCACATCATTTTACAAGCAAACAATTAGTACTTTCTTAAACATAATACATAAGCTGTCACAGATAGCTGACTTCTGTGCCATGAGAGACAGCACAAATGTTTCTGCTGCATCAGTACCCCTTTGATGGCGAATTATAAAAGCCACAAAATACTCCAACTCTCATTTTCAATGAGACAGCTAAAAATGTCAGAGGCTTATTTCAGGTTAGGCCTTCTGAGGTCCTCAAACTGCTTGATATTACTATAGTCTATACACCTTCTAGTTTCCATTTTAATCTAGTCCTTTGTCTACACTTGGCTCTTTTCTCCTTCAACTTCTTACATAATTTGTACAAACCAACTGTAACTAGGGAACACAAGATCATAATCAACAAGGGTTAAAAATGATTCTCACAATTCATCTTGCACTAACTGAAACACCACTATCTACTGCTTCCCATGAACCTGTCCCAGTTAACTCCTTCAGGTCCTGTTTCAAGTCAGTCATGGCTGATATGTACATTCTTATCTCCTTACTACTGCCAGGTATGTAAGTGCAGCATTGTTGCGCATGCAACGTATTGCAAACTAGGCTTTTGTTTGCGAGAAGAATGTCTAACACAAGGCAATTTTGTAAAACCATTGATCTCACAGCAACCATTTCTGTGTCCATTACCAAAATGGCACCTGCAGTGTCTGTAGATAACTTATCTACTATCATTGACCGCTTTCTAATCTTTACGTCATTCAAGATAACACCTATTGATGGAATTATGGCACCAAAAATATCTCATACAATCTCTGAGGGACTAGCTCTTCTTTTAACTCTGGTAACTGATTTTTCACTCCATACTGGATCATTAAGATAGTCCACATGATATATCTTCGGAAAAACTACTCCTAGATAACAATTACCCTGCCACTCTTTCGGCAGCTTGTAATAAGCATTCTTCCCACATATGAAATAAACACCTGGTATGGCAGGATCTTGCCCAGCTAACATAAAGGTCCAAACACTCTTAAATCCAATACATGTCTACATTCACTGGTCCCTACAAAAAAGCATCTTAGTCTTTGATCAAGGTTTATATATACATAATGTCCCTACATGTTGCCAGTCCAAAGCCAGGAATCCTTGATTTTGGACTACTGCGTGTGCTTCATACCTTTCCCAATTTTAGAAAATTACTCATTTTTCTATTTTTGCTTTCATAGCTCGTCCCTTTCCTCAACTTGTCCAATTAATTCATTTTCAATTGGATTAAGAATACAGATTAAATTGTTGTTATGGGCATAAACTGTCTCAAATGTCAATGTAGGCTCAAAGAAACCTCCCAGTGTGTCAATATTTTTCATCTTTGAAATGTGGCTTACATGTTTCATAATGGGGACAATTGAAAACACTAGGTCATAATTTGAATAGTATTGATAATAAACCTGCTGATACACCCGTATTAATATTAGACTGCAGGAAATTCCATAAGTTAGGAGTAAACTATGATATGTAATTCCCTCAATTGCTGATGAAGGCAATTGTGTGCAAACATAGATATCTCTAGCTTCCATGGTGTCAACATGCTCATAAACAATCTGTAGCAAGCATTAGCTGATAAATCACCTCTAGAACCATAAGTGTGTAAATATTTCTCATCTTTATACAGGGCATCTTCATTTGTGATAGGATTTTGTACGCTCAGGGCACTTGTGGATGTAACTTTATCTGAATCACTTGCTATAGGTAAACTTAATCCAATGAGCATTACTATAATCATGATAACTGTCACTACTGATAAACCTAAAAATACATATTTATATTTGCTACATCTACTGCAATCAACTCCACAAGCTCTTTAATTTAAGACCTAAAGGTCGAAATTAAAAAATCAAAAATCAAAATAAAATTGCAAAATGCAAAGCGCCTTTAATGTATCACTGTCCATTTTAAGTCTTTTTTCGTGAGCAAACCAAAAATCAAAAATTGACTTTTTAAAACTTAAATTATTCATACAAAGGTTCCTTGATCTTCTAGAAAGTTCATTGAGACTTTTCTCAAATGTTCAAAATAAATTGGACTAAAAGTTCAAATATGTTTAATAAAGGCAAGCTGATAATCACTAATAATCACTTCCAAAATGTAATGTCTTTGGTCATCAAACGGCAATGAGATTTCAAAGTTCAACTCCACCCTAGTTTCAAACTCAAGAATACTGAATTGGATTTGAATTGTTAAAGCAAAAACTCACAAACTCCTTCACCCAGTCATTGACAGCAAAATATGTCCATTCAGGTGCTGAGTATTGCCAGCTTGGTACTTTCTTTCTCTTTAACATTATCTTTACTCAACCCTCAGAATCGCTGTCACTTTGACTCGACTCCTTGGTTTCTTCAGCAATATTTCGAGGAACTTGTACTGCTGGCACAATTTTGTCTTAATGCCAATTGTCTCCTGTTACAGCTCCATTACCTACAGCAACTTGTCCTTCATCAGCATCTGAGCTAGCATGAGTCAACTGATTCTGTCTCAACCCTTCTGTACCATCCACTGTTGTCAACTCACTGAGAACCCGATCAGACTTTGTAATAGCAACCACTTGTCCAGTCCCTACAGCTTGACTAACCTGATCCCTCTCGCTCACTGTATCCGACCCTTCTGGAAGAGGTGTTGTATCATCTAGGGGACCAGGAACTTTGTCAGTTTGGCTCACATGTACCCAGTTCGGGAGACCAGTGCACTTTACATCTGTTGTGGTTACCAAAAATCACCTGGTGAGGGCCCTTCCAACGCAGTTCCAAACAGGTTTTTCATACATGCATCTTAATTATAACCAGTCCCCTGGACATAGGCCATGACAAAGCTTCTTCTACGGTGGTGCTGTGACTTCTCCAACCTGATGAGACAAAGAACAAACCACGTCAGCCAGTCCTTTGCAATAATCCAGCACCAAGTCATCTGTAATGTTCACAAGCTCATTTGCAGGCACTGCTGACAACCTCATGGCTCTCCCCATGATAACGTCATGAGGGGACAACCCAGTCTTTCTGTCGGGTGTACTGTGCATACTCATCAGGAAAATAGGCCTATAAGCATGACCATTTCAAAGTGGTGGATGCACATACTTTTGCCAGTCTAGACTTGAGCACTCCATTAACCTACTCTATAAGTCCTGAAGCCTCAGGTCTGTAGCTGCAACGCAATCTTTGCTCAACTAGTAATGCAGCACACAACATTTTTAGGACCTTACTATTGAAATGAGTTCCTCAATCTTACTCTAGAGGAGTCAGAAAAATGAAATGCGTTATCAACTCCCTAAGTAACAACTTTGCTACTGTGAGACTACAATTTCTCCTAGTGGGGTAAGCTTCAATCCAGGGCAAGAAAATGCACATGAGGACCAAGACATATCTCAGTCCATTGCACAGTGGTAGCTCAATAATTCTAGCTGCATTCTATTCAAAGGTCCTCCTGATTTACCTATATGACTTAGTGTAACAACTGTGCCTTTTCACTCATTCACATATTGTCGTGTGACACATTGGTGGCACACAACTTCTGCAACCACTCTGAATCCGAGGTTAAACCATGTTTGTCTGAAAGTTCAGATCATTGCATCTCTACCTATGTATGCTTGTCCATGATAATGTATAGCCATAGGTGACAAAAAGCAATTTGACAACATTGTTCTTCCATCACTTGAAACCCAAACATCATCTTCATTTCTCTTAACACATCCTGCTCTGACCCAACTTTGCTGCTTTTCTTCTGTCTCTTCTTCCTGTAATCTCTTCACTTCCTCCCATGCATCAATAGCAGTTTACAGAAAATGTTGACTTGTTTCATCATTTCTATTGCTGATCCATTCTCCTATGAAAGAGGTACAAAATGGGCACAATATCTGGTGACCTCATCTGTCTAAGTACTACTCAAAGTTTCATAATCCGTAGACTTTCTGTGGGCTGCGCATTTGACAACAGCAATTTGTGCAGGCAACTGTAATGTATTCAACAGATTGTAAATCTTATCACTATTCTAGATAGGGGATCCAGAGGAGGTCACAAACACCCGCTGGGACCACAACTCTCCAAAACCATGAACAACAACAAACCCATACTATCAGTGAAAATTGTCCCTTTAAGCTGTTTAGAAACACAGCAGGCTCTGGTAAGAGTGACTAATTCATCTGCTTGGACAGAAAAGATTCCTCAAAGCCTCAAGGCTTCTTTCACAGCTGACACTGAGAAAACTGCATAACTAGCTCTCAGGGTACCATCGTTATCTCTCAAACAGGAGCCATCAACAAACATGACCATAATTTTCATCTGATGGGACATCTTGTATGTCAGGACTTGGTTTGGTGCACAGTTCAGTCATATTGAGACAGTCATGCTCAACCTCATCCTTATGTTCATTTGCATTTTCAACAGTGTTGGGTAAAAATGTGGCAAGGTTCAAAACAGTGCAAAGTCTAATATTTATGTTAGATGATGCAAGATGCACTTTTAAGGTATTGAGTCTTTATACTGGTTAACAATATTTCTACTGAATGGAGGCTAAAAAGGTTTTGGGATGACCCATAACAATTCCTTTGCACTGTTCTATGCTAATGCTCAGTGGGGAAATGGCCTTTAAACAGCCATGCAACAACAACACCAAAGGATCAAGAGTGGCAGAAAAATATGCCACAGGCTGGTTTGCATTTCTATGCAACTGTTTTAAAACTGAGAGAGCGCATCCATCCCTCTCATAGCAAAACAAAGAAAATAATTTGTTATAATCGGGCAATCCCAGAGCTGGGGTTCCGCATAAGCTTCCTCTCAGTTCTGTGAAGGCACTCATGCAGCTGTCATCCAATGGTACATAATCAGACACATCCTTATGTGTCAGCTTCTGTAAATGCTTGGCCAAAATGGAACTATTTGGAGTCCACTGACAACATTAGCCTACCATTCCCAATAATGTTTGTACTTCCTTCTGAGTGGCAAGGGGATTCATTTTCAAAATTGCAGAGATTCTTTCTTGTGACACTTTCCTCTCACTTTTCTCAATGTGGTGACCTAAATACAATACTTCTTTGTTGCAATATTGTAATTTTGCCGGGGAAAATTTATGACCATTCTCTCCTAAATGATTAAAGAGAGCAATTGTATCTCCCCTTCTCAGATGTTTAATGCAACTAAAAGATCATCTATGCACTGCACTAAAACTGAATGATAAGGCATCTCAAAGGATTCCATATTCTTCTTCAAAATCCGGTTGAAAATGGATAGGGACTCAGTATATCCATGTGGGACTCAGTACCATGCCTAAATACGACTGCTGAATTTGAGCGCAAAAAGGAATTGGCTTTCCTCATGCAATGGGATGGAGAAAAAGGCTTGACAAAGATCAATCACAGTAAACCACTCTGCTTCACAGGGAATTTGAAATAAAATCACTGCAGGTTTTGGTACAATGGAACAACATGGAACAACAATTTTGTTCACTTTCCCCAGGTCTTGAACTATGCAGTACTTTCCATTGGCCTTCCACAATGCTAAAATGGTAGAATTACATGGACTTCCTAATACCTCTTTTAGCTAACCTTGTTCAATCAAACTATCAATCTAAGGGGTAATCCCAGCAATAGTCTCGGGTGTCATGTTATACAGGGGTTGTTTTGGGAAACACTGCATTTGGCTTCACTATTAGTTTAATGGGCTCAACTCCTTTAATTAGTCCAAGCTCCCTTCCTGAAAAGTCCCAAACCTCAGGTGTCAATGAGCCTTTCAAATCTCCGGGCAAATCATCACGTATCAACATTAGGTACAATGTGACACTCGGGTACTGTTCTACTGCTCTACGATGTTACAGGCCACTACACAACAATGGAGTCACACAGAAATAATCCACAAGACCTGGGTAATTTGTGATCCGTACCAACAGTGTTCCAATCAAAATAAATCCTGTCTACGGATCCACTACTTGGTCTATCTTCATTATTAATAAAAAAAAACCTGTCCCGCATTACTCAAGAACAGGGCAAGTAATATCTTAAATTACTCATGCAATAGGTCTATTTTCTTGTTTCTATCCACTTTACACATGGACTCTTTTTTCTGGAGCACCTCTTTCATTTCTTTGGAGCAACCATACATGCATATAATGCATTTATATCTGTTTTTCAAAATATAAAAGATTATGCATATTAATGTTTCCTTGTGTGTGATGTTAAATTGTGTACAAACATAAGAAATTTTTCCTGAGTATTGTAAGAGATTACTTACGCCTATGTTGTAATCATATGGGCTGCGTTTGTTTATCAGTAAAGAAGATAGACCAAGTATTGGATCTGTAGAGTGGATTTGTTTTGATTGGACCATTGTTTTTAGATACTACAATGTTACAGTGCACATCTTCACCATTAGTCTTAATCACTATTCTTTGGGGTGTGCAGCTAATAGAACAATTTAGCTTACAGAGTAGGTCACGTCCAAGCAATATCACAGGACTTGAATCACAAACCACAAATTGGTGCTCATCATCAAATGAACATATTTTTACAAGGTTATTCTCTGTTTCTGGGTTGGTTAACTGTTTATTTGCAACTCCTAAAACTTGAATTCTCTTTCCTGAATGGGGCTTGTTTTGCACTTCTGCTTTTCTTACAGTGGAACATGCTGCTCCTTGTGTCAACCAAGAATGCCCTATCATGGACCACTTGTATCTGCTTCTAAGGATGCACTTTAACTGCAGTCATCATCATCAGAGCTATCAACTCAAAGAATTTCTGAAAATTCCTCATCACTCCTGTCCATTAGGAGAAGCGGTGGTGCTATCTGATTCACATTTGCATTTGTAATCTGATTCAAACTCTGATGGGGAACAACCATCTGCTGTTGGGGCATCAGGCCTTGAGGTACCTGTATCTGCTGTCCTGGGAACCAATTCACATTTTTTTCTTGTGCTTTTTTTAACTCTCTGGATTTGAGCCTGATTATTGCCTTGTACATGAACAACTCCAACATTCTGTACTTGAGTATTCAGATTATTAAAGGAACACTCTTTACACCAATGTACAAGATTTCCACATACATGACACAGATTATTTTCTTCAAAGTCTGGACATCAAAAACACCTCCAATTAGATGTATCTGATTACTACGTGCTCTACCTCTAGGCTGAACAACATTATTCACCTGTTGTTTTACTCCTTGCATTCCGCAAGTGTTCACCATCATCTGCGGACTCTGGCTGTCTGTCTGTGCAGCTTTTAGTTGCAGGACAGTTTTCTTCTCTTTCATTTTTTAAGCTTCAACTCCAATTCATTGCTGAAGTATTTTGCATACTGTAGGAGCTCTTAAATCAATGTATTCTGCCAACAAATCAGGTGCTGCTGAATCCTTTCAGTTATGTCAGGCTTCAATCCCTGCATATATCTGAACACAAAATATATCTTTGGCTTTTATTGTCTCTGTACCACTATGCTGTTTGAAAGCCTGCAGTAGTCTTTTATAATAAGAATGAATTGGCTTCTTGGACTCCTAAGCTGTTCTGTCAATCTTATGCAAATCATTATATCTGTGGGACCCTTTGTTCTTCAGAAATTCCTTTACTTTATAATAAGCCTTGGCTCACTCTGAGGTCCACTATCAGGCCAATCCACATTCACTTTACAATCATTTCACCAATCATTCATTCCACCAGTCAGTTAGAACAACAATTTCAAACAATGTATTCAAATGTTCCCACAGGCATTTTGAAAGTTTTACAAATCTCTTTGTCTGCTTGTACCACTCAATTGGTTTCTCTCTTAATCTCAGGTAATAATTTGTGAATGACAATATATTACTCCTACTCCAGGGTACATGAACATAGCCCCCACCTGGTATCTCTCTCATGGCCATCATTTTCACACTTTCCTCGGCTTAAATTGCTCCAGCCGGAGGCACATTTGGCTTGGCTTTCTTCAGATCTCTTTTCTTTGCCCATCTACCTTCACACTTATCTATAGCTCCTCATTTCTTAAAGTACATAATTAATTCTCTTATGTGCAATTTCTTTCCAAGAGATCTCATATTGGCTATATCGTTTGCGCTAAACTCTAATCAGTAACTTCTCTTTAGGGGCTTTGATTTCTCTAGATCCACAACATATTTTTTGGCTATTTCAGCTAATCTCTCATAAGCTTTTCTTGCACGTTGTGTAATGTCCTTGCATATGAACTGCAATTCATCTTCAGTGTAAGTTTCTAATTGTGCTGTGTCTAATGTGCCTCTGATCATCTCATTCAATTCTAATTTCAGTCTGGACACATGCACTGATCTATCTATCTCTGGTGTCTCTTCTGTTCTCGCATTGAAATTTGTTACACCGGTCGCACCGTGAGGATTAGTAAACCAATCTGTCAACTCTTGTGCAGTGAAACCTTGCAATCTGATTTTATTTCTTTGCAGTAGCTCTATTCTTGATTGTCCTATTTTCTGATGACTAGGGGCATCAAAGTGTAACATGCTGTCTAGCATGTTGTAAGGTACTCCTCCTTGCAGAGTGCTGCAATGTGCATTTTGAATCTGATCAGGTCTGGGCATAAAAGGAGGTGTGATTCTCTGAGGAAACCTCGCATCATGCATAAATCCTGTCTGACTTATCATTGGTTTTGGATCTGCAACCTGGGAAGAAGTAAACGGTCTAATAAGAGTACCACTTCTCTCCATTTTTTGAATTACTAGAATATACTGATCTCTGCATACCATTTAGTGATAGCCCAGCAGATGTAATCGGTGGGTGTATCAGGAACGATTGTGACATTTACCGAATGGGCACTGCTTCCAGATGTACCTGAAGGGAACAAATGGACCTATAGTCACAGGAACTGTTAATGCATCTGGACCCATGTGAATAGTCTGATTCTGAGAAACTGTCATTCCTACAGTCTGTTCTGTTAAGACAGTACTGAGACTTTGGCCCTCATTACAACATTGGCGGTAAAAGCCGCTTACCGCCGTGCAGAAGACCGCCAACACACCGCCGCGGCCGTGGAAATCCGCCACAGCTATTATGACCCACAGCTCGGAATCCACCAAAATTCAGACACCCACACAAGTCCGCCAAACCAAAGGTCAGTGATAAACTGGCAAAAACAAATCCTCCACCGTCACACCAACAGAAATACAGCCACACTATCACAACACACGAATCCATGTGGCGGTCTTTCAACCGCAGTATTCCATTGGCGGTACACACTGCACACACTCTTACACATACACATACACACACCACCCCCACACACCCATTACAACATAAAGCACACACCCATATCACCCACAAACCCCAACTACCACAATTACCGAGAGAAGGCCAGAGAGAGACACCACAAACAACCACCAAGCATCCACAGGCACACAATACCATCACTCATATAACTTCCACGTACCTCACACAACACACCACTAAATATCACCCCACTTATCACTACACACACCACCCCACCCCACACATCACCATGACCACCCCATGGCACGACAAAGACACCCCAGGCTTTCTGAGGAGGAGCTCAGGGTCATGGTGGAGAAAATCGTCCGGGTAAAGCCACAGCTATTCGGATCACAGGTGCAGCACACCTCCATAGCTAGGAAGATGGAGCTATGGTGAAGAATACAGGGTCAACGCAGTGGGACAGCACCCAAGAAATAGGGATGACATCAGGAAGAGGTGGAACGACCTACTGGGGAAGGTGCGTTCCATGGTCTCAAGACACCACCTTGCGGTTCAGAGGACTGGTGGCGGACCCCCACCTCCTCCCCCACAACTAACAACATGGGAGGAGCAGGTCTTGGCGATTCTGCATCATGAGGTCTCGCAGGAGTAGATGGAGGAATGGACACTGGTAAGTCAAATCTTTACTATTACTTTCCCCACCCTACCTGCATGCCGTCACATACCCCCACCCTCACCCTCACCCCCATCACTCCAACTCCTCACAAATGTCCCAACATCACAAACCACACATCCTAACACCAAGCCCTGCATGCAACAAGAGAGCATGGATACCCATCACCAAAGCCTGGCCACTGCACATACCCATACACCCCCCTAAACCATCATCACACAAGGTCCCACACAGGAATGGAAGCACTGGGGTACACGGTCACCCACCTATTGCACACCATGGCACACACAGATGTAATGAACATCCTTTTATACCCCTGCAGGACCCCTACCCAATGTCACCGGACAGGAGGGTCCAGACTTGTCCACACCACCAACAAAAGAGGCCCACAGTGATGATAGCAGCTCTGTCCAAATGGATCTAGATGACCAGCCCGGCCCATCGGGGACCTCAGGACAGTCGGTTCCCCTCACACAGTCACAGGCCACCACAGAGCACCCCCCTCTGGAAACACCAGCACAGCACCCACCCAGCTGGCCCATACCCCTGTCCCCAGGACACGTCAATCAGCAGTGTGTCCACTACTACAGGGAACCCAGGCTAACCCACCACCCCAACAACAACAGGGACCTGGGGACAGTGGTAGTGGGCACACGGAAACTGGGAGGGCTGCTGTGCGACAGGGGGAGGACAGGCCAAGGGAACCCACTCTCCACGAGGCCCTCTCCAACATCATGGGAGCCTACCACCACTCCCAGGAGACGATGGCAACGGTTCTGGCCAAGTTTTAGGAGACCCAACGCCTGCAGGAGGAACAGTATTTGGGCTTCAGGGAGGAACTCAGATCCATCAATTCCACCCTGGGCACCATTGTAGGGGTGCTGAAGGAAGTACTCAACACCAGGAGGGACACTGTGGCACAACAAGGGGCCCCTGACACTAGCCTGGACGATGAACTGCCCACCACCTCCGCCGGCGCTAGTGGACAGGATGCCCCACCACAGGACCACCACACCAGCACCCCACCCCCTGCAGAGGGAGAACCACCCCGCAAACAGTCCCTGAGATCGAGGACAAAGACAGAGAACGATGCCAAGACCCCCACCAAGAAATGAGACCACCCTGAATGTCATCCTTCTGTCCCACTTTGTCACCCTGTCCATCCTCAAGCTGCCCCAGCTCCATTTCCTATGCCCCTTTGGACAATGCACCTGTGAGACTAATAGACTGGACTCTGCCATGGACATTCCTCAACCATCACCCCTCACCATTTTGCAACCCCCCTCCAATATTGAGCACTTAAATAAACACCCTTGAAGCACAAAACAATCTGGAGTCAGTCTGTGATTTCAAAATTGTGTATTAGCAATTACGGTGTCAAAATGCTCTTTCAGATGTAATGTCAACATACCTATGTCACACAGCTCTAGTCCATGAGGAAACAAAGCAGATGTCACACAGTGGGACCCACATCTGTGAAATCGTAAGGGAAAGTCACAACTCAGTGACCATACACTGGGTAAAAACGACAGACAGTAGAGAGGTAGTAGTGTTAAAGTACATGTATTAGGCAGGTTTGTATTCTTACCTGTGTCTCACTGGAAATATTGCAGGATGACCGAGTTCCTGTTGTCGATGTCCTCTTCTGCTTTCTCATCTTCACTGTCCACAGGCTCCACAGCTGCAACAACACCGCCATCTGGACCATCCTCCTGCAGAAAAGGCACCTGTCGTTGCAAAGCTAAGTTGTGAAGCATACAGCAGACCACGATGATCTGGCACACCTCCTTTGGTGAGCAGAATAGGGATCCACCTGTCATATGGAGGCACCTGAACCTGGCCTTCAGGAGGCCGAAGGTCTGCTCTATTATCCGCAGAGTTCGCCCATGGGCCTCATTGTAGCATTCCTCTGCCCTTGTCCTGGGATTCCTCAGTGGGGTCAGTAACCCTGACAGGTTGGGGTAGCCAGAGTCACCTGCAAATGGCGAGGGACAACTGTTAGACACACACTAACCTGTAGGAATATCCCCAGACCCAGACAACCATTCCCACTGACTTGCTTCCAGGTGCTCACCTCTTTTTCTGCTGTGTGGATATTGTTATTTGTGTGTGTTTATGAGATACTTACACACAGTTGTGAAGTATTACTTTTGAATTTTGTTTCCGCGCTATGATCTACCGTTACCCAGCTACTTTGCGGAATATCCCTTAGACTAATGCGGGACTATAACATGTGGTCCCCCATTCGGTATATATATTGTTTCTTACCAATCAGATTTTCGGTAAGCCAGGCAAGAGGCCAGCGTGATCCCATGGAACCTGTTCTTTCAGTAAAGAGGGTAAGCCTCCCTATGTGTTATTAGCATGGCTTGCTTTGCACCCACCTGGTCACTGAGTGTTGCACAGTTTGTCACAATTTGTTTTCTTCATCACAAATCTATCACTCTCTAGTACTGATGGAGTGATTTTTTACAGCGCTAATTTGAGCCCTTTTTTTCCCCTGATTTAGGGTGACTAGTAGGAAAGAGAAGCCAGTCCGGCTTGACCTCAGTAAGTGACTGATGACGCCTTGACTGTGTACGATAGTCAGCAGGAGTATAGGTATATTGATATTTTGAGAGTGATTTCTTGATTTAGTAGGTCCTGAAGAAGCGTCACTGGATCCTGTAGGACCATCACAGACGCGAAACATGTCGACCGCATACTAATGAGGAGTGGATTATTTCCACTATCCTCTTTTCTTAAATGTTTTGTGTGAGTGTCCGAGCATTACCTCTGTTTCCACTCCCTACATTTTTTTATTTTTGACCATCTCCCAATAGCAAACAATAAATCATTGAGTGAGGGATTTGAGCCAATTTTATCCTTATCTTTCTCTCTCTTGTGGATTTGTTCTTTTCTCAGATCCATATTAGGTCCCACGGCATCATCGACTATATGAAAAGATCTCCGGCAAAGAGCCCCCCCTCGGGGGGTGCCCGTCAGACATTGCAGCGCCGGTCTGACGAGGAGCTGTCCGATGATGAAGCATGACACCAATCAAGGTGTGTGAGGACCATTGCTCCTGAATTTCAGGACTCCTTTTCTTTCCTCTTATTCGGAACAGTGTACCACTTTATATTTGCATATTATTGGGAGAACGTACACTGGACCGCCCAATTCTCCTTTTTTCCCCCCCCCTTGTGTTTTGAAGTATTTAGTACAGCAGTTTCGCTGTGGGGTATATTTGAGAATTTCACTGAGATTTCTAACATGGATAATTTTCAAGGTCTCAGCTTTGATGAAGATATAGTGTCAGCTATTTTGCAGACTCCCTCCATTCTGACTAATGATGGTGCGGGACCATCTGGCCCCACCAAAGAGGAATGGGATAAACTGTCCTCACTCAAACGTGACTTGGTTAAAACAGTCCTCCATGGGACTATTATGACCGAATACCTCAGGGCTAATATAGCCCCTAATGGACTACTTGTGTCCAATATGCCCAGGATCTTTCTACAAGACCTGGCCTTTAGGAAGGACTGGGCCCAGATTGCATGGAAGTGCACCCGGGACTGGCTGGTCCTTATCATCAATACTTCCAGACGATTAGCGGAATCCTTATCCATACAGATTACCTTTATGGAGAACACACTTAAAACCACTATCTCCATAACAGCATTCAAAAGCCGATTAGCAGAAATTACCGCTGACCTTAATAATACCAAAGAGTTCCTAACACAACAGAAGATCACTAAGCTACAGAAAGACATTAATAGATTCAATAGAGAGAAGGTCTATCCCTATGTCAAAGAAGATTACACAGGTGATATACCTTCTGTTTCATCAGATGATTCCTCTATATCTGGTCGAAAACCTCGCAAATATAGCCATAGCTCATCCTCTGATGGATGGAGCACGGAAGACGAAAGACCCCAACCTTATTACAACTTCCCACAATACCACCAGGGTCCCCCGATGGCATGGCAACACCCCTTCCCCTTTTACCAACCCCGACCAATGCCACCTTATGGGCCTTTTTTAGGCCAAGGCAGGGGCAGAGGAAGAGGCAGAAGACGAGGAAGAGGAAGACGAGTCCATTGGTCACAGGAGGAACCACAGATGGTCACACGGAGCCAGGGCAAAACCCCTCCAGCAAAGATCTAGTGGTAAATCTGTCCTCTAGGCCTTTGTCCTCTGATGAAATTAAGGTACTGAACAAAGGTTTGGGATATGTCCCCACTCCTAAGGAGGATCCTTTTCGCTTACAATGCGAACTTTCTCGGTTCTTTAGAAAAATACGCTTGCAATTTTTCTTTAAAGACAGACCTACCACTGATTCCCCTGAGGACTCCGGCCTTAGAAAACCTTCCAAGTTCATACCCCCACATACATCAATGCCTTGCGAGGTCCTGGCTTTCGAGAAAGCAGTCACCTCCGACATATTAAATATACGTCCACAACACAGATTTACTAACCTGTCTAAAATTGAGAATGAGGCACTTCGAACTCTGGCAGCTGAAACTAATATCACTATTAAACCAGCAGACAAGGGAGGCGCCATCGTTGTTTTGAACACAGAGGAGTACAGACAAGAGTGTCTTCGCCTCCTTGACGATGCTACCTATTATGCTCAAATTGATCAGGACCCTACGGCCTGTTTGCAAACTGAGATACGGGGCATGTTAGAAGAAGCTGTTAACAATACTTGGATATCACAAAAAGAAGCGGATTTTTTGAATACGGAAGATCCCCGTATTCCTTACTTTTATTGTCTCCCCAAAATTCACAAGGGTACTCTACCTCCACCAGGACGCCCGATAGTCTCTGGCATTGGGTCTGTTCTTGAACCACTTTCTGTATTTTGTGACCACTTTTTACGACCTCTTGTACAACAGTCCTCTACTTACCTTAGAGACACTAAAGACGTCCTCAACCTGATCAAAACCATAAACTCAACAGTGTTTGTTGATGCCCTGATCACCCTTGATGTTGAGGCTTTATACACCAACATCCCACAAGCAGCCACACTGGATGTAGTTGAGTCAGCCCTTACATCTACCAACCTAGAATCAATGACACCTGTTCACTTTATCATGCACTGTGCCAGTCTGGCCCTGACTAAGAATTTTTTCCAGTTCGAGGATAAACTCTTCCACCAGATTCATGGCACCTCGATGGGCAGTACATTCGCCCCTAGCTTAGCATGCTTGTACATGTACAATTTTGAAAAACGCTTTATCTTGCCAGAGTCTAATCCATTCTTCACAAATATTCAGCTATGGCGTCGCTACATTGACGACATCCTTGTCATTTGGCACGGACCTTTAGCCTTGGTAGACTCTTTTTCTACATGGATAAACAATCTGGATCCTTTCCTCAAATTTACCTCCTCTGTCTCTACCACTGAGGCCCCTTTTTTAGATTTGCTAATCAGCATTGAGGAAGGTCGATTAGAGACCCGCACTTTTCAAAAAGCTACAGATCGGAATAGCCTACTATTATATGATAGCCACCATCCTAAGGCCCTCAGACAAAACTTACCATTTGGACAATTCCTACGCCTTCGACGGAACTGCAGCAATTTACGACTATACAACACCCAAGCTGCTGATCTACAGATCAAACTACATGACCGTCATTACCCAGAGAGAGTTATCAATACAGCTTACAAATGAGCTAAGTACAGTGATAGAGAGTCATTATTACAACTGACTCCAAAACCCACAGACCATAAACTCACCTGTGTATCAACGTTCACTCCCTTCTCAAATACGGTGAAGAAGATAATCAATAAGAGATGGTTAGTCCTCTGCAGTGGTGGTGAAGACATTCCCAAACCTGTGTTTGCGTTTAAGAGGACCACCAACATTAAAGACATGTTGGTACATACTCGACCAAAACCTACCATCACCCCTCCTAGACAGAGGACTTTATGGGACCTTCCCCCAGTCGTGGGCCATTTTCCGTGTGGAAATTGCAACATCTGTTCACTCACCAAACGTATAGACACTCTAGACCTTGAACCCTTCCTCACTTGGCAATTGAGGAAACACACTAACTGCAACACTCGGAATTGTGTGTATTTGATTACTTGCCCGTGTGAGCTACGATACGTAGGGATGACTACACGACCTGTGAAAATCAGGATAAATGAACATCGGAGTAATATCCGATGTGGACGCGCCACTACCAAACTCAGCATCCATTTCATTGAACTTAAACATACACCAGATGACATGTGGTGGGTGGTGCTACAGACTTGTAACTCGACAGGCACACATTCACTTTTTGAATTGGAACAACGCTGGGTGTATCGTTTGAATACCCACCGTCAGGGACTCAATGATGACATCCCTTGGTTCCACCTATCCAAATAGACAGTATGTTCATTCTGACTACGTAACCCCCCTATATATACCCCTTTTTTGTTTGGATAGATTCCCTATGACGACACCTTTCATGTCAGTCTTCAACTTTGTCACCCCCGTTTTTCACCATACGATGTACAAAATTATCAGACTGTGTGATTTGATGAATGCCACGATCGATATCATTGGCATTTCTAAATGACCTGTTCTATGTCTGGTCAATCACTGCAGACTAGGCTCACTATTAGTGGCCTTTTACCATTTTAAGATGGCCGACACGAACGAGGTTTTTTACCACCTCGTTTTTATAGTCCATCGTCTATTTCCAGATATGGTTGCAACTCACTAGGAGGTTGCTAGGATACCGATTCCCCTAATTAAGACATACGCGCCTATCACGCGCTATATTTAAACTCGCCGGTCCCTGGGCTACGATCACATCCGGGACCGCGAACCCCAGGGTAGGTGCTACGGAGGACTTCGGCTACTTGAAAAGTAAGTGCCCTGACCCAGCCTCTCTCGATAGATTCTTTCGAGTGTCTTTGAAGACGTACTTAATCTTGATAGACGGTGCCTGTATCCACAAGTCTATGGGACGTTGTCTTTCAGGGCGAGTGATATAAAAATGAGCAATTTGTTTTCCTCGTACCCGGTTCTGTTATGTACTCTACTTTTGACCAAATGAGACGCCTTACTTTCAAGAGGTGAATTTCAGAATGTGTATACCATTCTTAGATGTATCGGTGCCGTAACTTCATTTTCCTCGCATGGGCGAATTACTTTGTTATGTGTGCCACATCGCATTACCTATTAGAGTAAACGATCATTTTTTTCTACCTAAATATGGTTGTACTGAACACCCTACTTCATATTCGTTTCTAAGGGTGACGTACCAGTAATAAACTATGCATTATCTTTTTCTGCTGTGTGGATATTGTTATTTGTGTGTGTTTATGAGATACTTACACACAGTTGTGAAGTATTACTTTTGAATTTTGTTTCCGCGCTATGATCTACCGTTACCCAGCTACTTTGCGGAATATCCCTTAGACTAATGCGGGACTATAACATGTGGTCCCCCATTCGGTATATATATTGTTTCTTACCAATCAGATTTTCGGTAAGCCAGGCAAGAGGCCAGCGTGATCCCATGGAACCTGTTCTTTCAGTAAAGAGGGTAAGCCTCCCTATGTGTTATTAGCATGGCTTGCTTTGCACCCACCTGGTCACTGAGTGTTGCACAGTTTGTCACAATTTGTTTTCTTCATCACAAATCTATCACTCTCTAGTACTGATGGAGTGATTTTTTACAGCGCTAATTTGAGACCCTTTTTTTCCCCTGATTTAGGGTGACTAGTAGGAAAGAGAAGCCAGTCCGGCTTGACCTCAGTAAGTGACTGATGACGCCTTGACTGTGTACGATAGTCAGCAGGAGTATAGGTATATTGATATTTTGAGAGTGATTTCTTGATTTAGTAGGTCCTGAAGAAGCGTCACTGGATCCTGTAGGACCATCACAGACGCGAAACATGTCGACCGCATACTAATGAGGAGTGGATTATTTCCACTATCCTCTTTTCTTAAATGTTTTGTGTGAGTGTCCGAGCATTACCTCTGTTTCCACTCCCTACATTTTTTTATTTTTGACCATCTCCCAATAGCAAACAATAAATCATTGAGTGAGGGATTTGAGCCAATTTTATCCTTATCTTTCTCTCTCTTGTGGATTTGTTCTTTTCTCAGATCCATATTAGGTCCCACGGCATCATCGACTATATAAAAAGATCTCCGGCAAAGAGCCCCCCCTCAGGGGGTGCCCGTCAGACATTGCAGCGCCGGTCTGACGAGGAGCTGTCCGATGATGAAGCATGACACCAACCAAGGTGTGTGAGGACCATTGCTCCTGAATTTCAGGACTCCTTTTCTTTCCTCTTATTCGGAACAGTGTACCACTTTATATTTGCATATTATTGGGAGAACGTACACTGGACCGCCCAATTCTCCTTTTTTTCCCCCCCCTTGTGTTTTGAAGCTCACCTAATAGCCACACACGGTGCCTCTGGAGTTGCCCCATCACATAAGGGATGCTGCTATTCCGCAGGATGTGAGCGTCATGCACTGAGCCAGGGAATTTGGCATTCACACGGGAGATGTACTGGTCTGCCAAACATACCATCTGCACATTCATGGAATGATAACTCTTCCAGTTTCTGTACACCTGTTCACTCCTGCGGGGGGGTACCAAAGCCACATGTGTCCCATCAATGGCACCTATGATGTTGGGGATATGTCCCACGGCATAGAAGTCACCTTTCACTGTAGACAAATCCTCCACCTGAGGGAAAACGATGTAGCTCCGCATGTGTTTCAGCAGGGCAGACAACACTCTGGACAACACATTGGAAAACATAGGCTGGGACATCCCTGATGCAATGGCCACTGTTGTTTGAAATGACCCACTTGCAAGGAAAGGGAGTACCGACAGCACCTGCACTTGAGGGGGGATTCCTGTGGGATGGGGGATAGCTGACAGCAGGTCTGGCTCCAGCTGGGCACACAGTTCCAGGATTGTGGCACGATCAAGCCTGTAGGTGATGATCACATGTCTTTCCTCCATTGTTGACAGGTCCTCCAGCAGTCTGTACACCGGAAGATGTCGCCATCACCTCACATGTCCCAGCGGACGGTGCCTATTAAGTACAACAGCGAGCACAGAGTCTACCAACTGAGAGGTACGTACCCACAGCTTACACAGAACACAAAGCATAATCCGAAATTTGGCCTGTATGAGTGTTGAGGCAAGGCCTAGGTATGTGTGACGCAGTTAAAAATAAAGCCATGTGGGCCCCTGAATTGGCAGCTGCCTGACCTGTAAAGTGGGACAATGGGATGTGAGGTAACTGCGCTTGCGTTGTACACCGTCGCGGTAGGCGGTGGAAGACCGCAGCGCAATTCTGCATTGGTTAACATTGGACCCTATGGGTCCCAGGAGCCAATGACGATGTACGCCGGCGGTGACGGTACGCACCACCGCGGACGTGACCACCATTTTCTATCTGTTCAGTTTCTCAATACCTGATCTTCGACAGGAGAGGTCCTACACTGCAAGTGCTGCTGTGACCTCGGTCTGGAAGAGACAATGGCTTGTGCGTCTAAGAAAGGGCCCCTGCCTTCACATCGGAGGAGTTGGAGAAACTCGTGGAAGGGGTCCTCCCCCAGTACACGCTACTCTACGGTCCTCCAGACAAACAGGTAAGTACACTGTGAGCATGCTGTATGGACTATGCCTGTGTGGAGTGGGGTGGATGAAAGATGGGGGGGAGATTGAGGCGTGCATGAAACGACGGTGAGTGCATGTGCCACATGGCAGGGGCAGGTATGGGGGCCAATGACTGTGACGGTGCAGTTGGTAATAACTTTTCTTTTCCCCCTGTACAATTCATGAAGGTCAGCGCCCACAAGAAAAAAGATATTTGACGTGCCATCGCGAAAGGACGTCCGGACCCTGGGGGTCTACCACAGACAGAGCACCCACTGCCATAAGAGATGGGAGGACATTCGCCGCTGGAGCAAGAAGACGGTGGAGGCCCAGCTGGGGATGGCCTCCCAATGTGGGAGGGGTACCCGTCGCACCATGACCCCCCTGATGTTCAGGATCCTGGCGGTGGCATACCCGGAGTTGGATGGGCACTTGAGGACATCAAAGCAGCCACAAGGGGGTGAGTACACACTCATTCTGTGATTTTGCACCCAGTGGAGGTGTCTGGGTGGGGAGGTGGGCTGTGGGTTTCCCTAGGCCAGGGTGAGTGTGCTAGTTAGGTCCCCTTGTTCTGGCAGACCCTGTGGCACCCCACCCCACCTGTGTACATTGCCAAGTACACCTAGTCAGGCTCCTATGTCATCCATGTGTGCAGATGTCGGCCATAGCCTTGTAGGCCATGTCCCAGGGATTGAACAGTGGAGCCCAAGTGCGCAGCGTAGTGCAGGGGGCTTCTGTGTCTGTCGTGCCCGCCAACGGTAGCGGTAATGCATGCACTCAACATGTCTTTCTTCTGTCGCCCCCCCTTTTTGTGGTCTCCCTGTTCTTGTGTGCATTAGCATCATCAGGCGGAGGAGCAGTGGCACCGGAGCAGGAGGGAGCTGCATCCCACATGGCCCTGGAGGGCGAGACCACGGACTCGGAGTTCACCAGTGGGACGGAGGGCAAGGGGAGCTTCACGGCGGGGACAGGAGCTGACACCAGTGACACTGACTCGTCCTCTGATGGGAGCTCCCTTGTGGTGGCGGCAACATCTGTGCCCCCCATCTACAGGTACAGCTGCCACCCCCCCTACCAGCACCGCCCGCCCAGCAGCCCCTCAGCCTTTGCCCCATGCCCGCTCACCCAGGAGGGTGGGCATCACCTTCGCCCCAGGCACCTCAGCCCCTGCCCCAGTCACCCCTGCTGCCCTCAGTGAGGAGGCCATTGACCTCCTCAGGTCCCTCACTGTTGGGCAGTCTACCATTTTGAATGCCATCCAGGGTGTAGAAAGGCAGTTGCAACAAACAAATGCATTCCTGGAGGGCATTCATTCTGGTCAGGCGGCCCTTCAGCGAGCTTTTCAGACTCTGGCCTCAGCACTGATGGCAGCCATTTTCCCTGTCTCTAGCCTACCCCCTCCAACTTCCTCCACCCAGACCCAATCCCCTCTACCTCAGCCAAGCACACCTTCAGACCAACATGCACACACGTCAACACAAAAGGGAATCTCTGGCAAACATAAGCACCACATATCCCACAGGCACTCACACAAGCATCACACACATGCAGACACACCAACATCCACTGCCTCCACTGTGTCTCCGTCCTCCTCGTCTCCCTCCTCCCTCCCAGACTTGTCTACACTCACACCTGCATGCACTACATCTACACCCACTACTTCCATCACCAGCACACACACCACCACACCCCGCTCACGTGCAGTCACCACCCCCACTGCCATTCACATGTCCCCTGTCCCCCCTCCCAGTGTGTCTTTGACGCCACCTCCCAAGATACACAAACGCAGGCACACACCCACCCAACAGCCATCCACCTCATGACAGCCTCCAGCGCATGCACCTTCACCCAAAGTGACCAAACAAACACCTCCTACAACCACAACCTCTTCCTCCACTCCCAAACCCCCTCCAGCTACCCGTCCCAGCGTTGCCAAGAAACTTTTCCTGTCCAACCTCGACCTCTTTCCCTCACCTCCCCCACCCTGTCCGTCTCCTAGGGCCCGACTCTCCAGGTCCCAACCTAGCACCTCAGCCACAACATCTCCGGGACCAGTGTTGCCTATAGTCACCGGAATCTGGAGTGCACTAGCCACCAGGGCAGCCAGTGTGGCATGGAGCCACAGCACGGACAGTCCCCCACCTGTCAAGCATCAAACGTTGGCCAGTGCCCGGCGTGAGAGGGGGAAGACTCCAGCCACCAAAGCCGCTCCCAGGGGTACAGGTGGGAGTGTGGAGTCTGCTGCGACACCTTCCAAGGTGGGGAAGGGCCACAAGAAAGTCAGCAAGTCTGGGAAGAGCAGCACAGCGGAGTAGACCGCCATCACCTCCGCTGCCCAGGAGGCCACCGCCACCAGCCCTGCTGCCCAGGAGGCCACCACCAGCACCAGCCCTGCTGCCCAGGAGGCCACGCCATCATTCCCGCTGCCCAGGAGGCCACTGCCATCATCCCCGCTGCCCAGTAGTGAAGAACCAGAACCTTATGGGCCTGGCGGCGCAGGGTACGCCTGAAATCTCCTTGGATTCACCTGCCTCAACTAACAGAGACACGGGACACTCTGTCAGGCGTAAAAGATCAGATTTTATTAGCTGCAGCTAGTACAGTTGTCCAAGAAGTACACAAGGTATGTTCTCAGGAGACTGCCACTTTACTTTGTGGCGCACAATCTTATATACCGTATAAAAACATTTATTAACTACATACACTCCCAGAACACATAGAAAGGAGCCAGTAAGAATGATGTAAAGATAGAACAGAGTCAATAGAAATGTCGGAAAACAAGACAGAACAAAGTATCAAGTGACTTAAGGTTGCCTCCCCTCCAGCTGTGTTTGTCACCCCTCCCTTGAACTAATTCATTAACCGATCCACAACGAAGTTTGCATGTGGTGCGATAAGTTTGTGTGCGTTTGGAAGACAGTTGTGAAATGAGAGAATACTAGCAAAGGACAGCGAAGGCCAGACGATAAGATAAGATCGGCGGAGAATAGTGTGAGCCTACAGATAGTTGAAACAAGGATTAGAAAACCAGACAGGGATTAGTGTACTCGGTCAGACCTTAATACCAGCCTTGTAAAGATAGAGGCAGAAAGCTGTTTTGAACACCATGTTGCAGAATAAGCAGAAAAAACAGAATGGACTTCGTTCGCTGTGCTGCCTGAGTGAAGGCAACATAAAATGGCGGCGGGCCACAAAATGGCGGGTCGATACGATCGTATTAAAAAATCGAATTTCCTCAGACCCTCCTTTTGCCAGAACTCAGGCAAGATACACAAACTCATGTTAATCTGAGTCGATGTCTATGGCCATGAGGTCATCAAGCTGTTGCTGTACCATCATTTTGATATTCTCTGCTCTTTGTGACTTGGGTTTGGGAATACATGCAGTAGCACATAGGTTGCAGACGGCAGGACCGCAGTGCATACAAAGACAACAAGAGAATATAAAAGCTAAAATTACTCCAAAGAATGTCAATACCTTCCAACCCCATTTGGACAGTAATCCCCAAAACCACTCTGAAAAGGACCAATCTCCTTCGTCCTGATGAATCGACTCGGAGATTATGTGTAACTTAGAGATAGCTTGGTATACTGTTGGAGCGTCATTAGGTATGAAAATACAGCAACTTGATCCGATCAATTTGCATACTCCACCACGGTCCGCAAGAACAAAGTCTAAGGCAACACGGTTCTGCAAGGTCATAAGACGATCAGCCTGTAGTTCAGCTGTAATGTTACTTAAAGCTCCTACAGTGATGTCTATGGTGGTTTCTACGACACGAACCAATTGCCTTATATTTCTGCTGTTGGCCATTGGACCCCAGAAGGGAAGGAATCCTTTGAGGAAATCTCCTCCCTCTTGTCCTGCTGTGTCTTTCGAATCCACAATCCCTCTGCCATATCTATTTTTATGATGGTTCGCAGGAGCGGTGTATGTAGGGGGAAGAAGAAAGGCTATATAACAAGTACCAGAGAAATCAGCTGGCAACCATGTATAAGCCCTATCGTGACAAACGAAGTATGTACCTTGAGATGGTACTAACGGCAGTGAATTCAGGGCTGAAAAAACATATGTATGGGAACATAAACTTTCTCTTTGTCCGGTGTTTGGAGTTCTATCATTTATTTGCAGACAGAAATTTCCTTGTTGGGGTATGACCCGTATCGGAGGAGATTTTCCTTGCTCAATCTTATCATTGAGGCTGGAAATGTAATTAGTTATGTTCCAATTGGTATATGCTTTTCTTTCATCTATGGAAGCTTCACTTTTTTCCATGATTTTAGCCATAGCTACCATTCCCTTTATCAATAAACTATGACTGAAATCTGAACCAACACTATGTGAACTGACAGGTTGTTTAATTTTACTTTGATATGCATTATTGAAAATGACAAAATAAGCCCAAGCGGAACCTTCATAGGAGAATGGAAGAACTAAATATGGCATTCCATTTTCTACTGTATGTGGTATGAGTCCACACACCCAACAGTCAGTTGTATTGATCACTAACTGATGTTGATGTAACAACTGGACGAAGGAATTGTTAAAGTATTCAGTTCTTCTGATGAGTTCATGCTGGGGAAGAGTGTGAAATAGGTGCGGAGAGATAGTAGAAGAAGATGTAGAGGTAGGAGAAGAGACAACTTTTTGCTGCAGAGTAATAATGATCCAGTTTACAGATGCCAAAAGAATACACGACAATATAATGACGCATAGAGCAATACTACAACAACTACATATTTCTTTACAATTATTCTTTACATTTTTACTTTCTCTTTTATCTAATGTAGCCTCCATCTTTCTAAGTGGATGCTCACGGCAATCTTCCTCAATCACTGTAGTCACGATTATCTACCGTCCTATGACACTGTGAGGTCCTGCAGGCCTATTGCCACTTACTCAGGTCGTGACTAAGACTCCTACCGTGACCCTGCAACCGGGATAGAGTACTACATAGGAGAGAAAGTTACAAGTTCTTTGGTCTTGGTCTCAAATTATAGCGTTCCTGTCCAGAGGCAGTCTGGTTTTGAAACAATGTTCCTGGATTTGTCGTGTTCAAGCGTCGATGCGATGGTATTGCTTCTTGAAGGATGTCGTCGTCCTCTTTCTCAGAAAGTGTTCCAATTAGACGCGCATCACTGAATGGTACAAATTGCGGAACTTTCTCACTTTCAGAGTCACTGATGCCTCTACGGACCCACTGATCGAAAGGCAAGGGCAAAGGCACTTTCTTGCAGTGCACGGCATGCACCCAGTTTTTCTTTCCTTCGACTTTAACTGCTGTTCTTGTGGTCAAAAGAACCAGGCGTGGCTCTCTCCATCTGGGCTCCAAATTTTCTGTCGTTGGAAATTTTTCGTGCAGACACAGTCACCTGGTCGGATGGAATGACCTGGGTCTGTGGAAGCCTCTGGTAGAGCACTCTGAACCTGTTGATGAAGAACACGCAATTTAGTTGTAAGGTCATGCAAGTAGTCAATCAACATTGGGTATGGCAAGTCTGAGTATTTTTTAGGGCGAGGAACTCCCCATACATTAGCTGGGCGACCAAATATCACTTCGTAAGGGCTAAGCCCCAAACGAGAGTGTACTGCTGTTCTGATGGACAGAAGAGCCAATGGTAAAGCATCAGGCCAATTAAGTCCTGTGCTAGCTTGCACCTTAGCAATTTTAAGCTTCAAGGTTCCATTGTAGCATTCTACTAAACCAGCCGACTGTGGGTGATTCGCCGCGTGGAACTTCTGTTTTATGCCAAGACCTGCACAAACTTTTTGCATGACTTGACCCACAAATTCGCTCCCATTGTCACTCCAGACAATGCGCGGCAAACCAAACCTAGGGAAGAATTCTTTCAAAAGTATTTTGGCAGTTGATAAAGCAGTATTGTCCTTCAGAGGGTAGGCTTCTACCCATCTAGAAAAAGCACATACTACCACCAGAACATATTTGAGGTTGTTGCATCGTTCCATGTGAATATAATCGATCTGCAACACCTCAAATGGATATGTTGGAGGAGCAAAATGACCTGCTGGAGTTTGGGTTCCCTTTCCCGGATTGTACATCAAGCAAACAATACAATGTTTTACTACATTATTTGCACACTTTGGGATCCCCTCATTTTGCCACACTGGAGCCAGAAGTTTACATATTCCTTTTGCACTTAGGTGAGCTGGACCATGTGCCATAGTAACTACAGGTAGTACATAAGCATCTGGTAACAGCCAACGTTGATGTTCTGATAATTCAACCCAACATCCCATCTCATCTAACAATCCTGTACTTTCCTTCCACTTTCTCAACTCATTCTCCGTAGCCTCTCCTTGAATTGATTTCACACTCTCTACTGTATCTTCACACATTCCCTTTTCTCTTACGCAGTTTGCGGGACCTGCAACATACATTCGACTTGTGTTGTCTCTGGCTGTCTTTTTCGCTACCTCATCTGCAAATGCATTTCCTCGACCAACATCGTCCACAATCTTTTTGTGTGCACTACACTTCACAATCGCTATCTGAGTAGGCATTGTAAGTGACTCAAGAAGTTCAGTCACTAATTGACCATGTTGTATCTTAGTACCATGGGAAGTAAAGAATCCTCTTTCCTTCCATAAACGCCCAAAGTTAAACGCTACACCAAAAGCGTATTGGCTATCAGTGTACACGTTTACTCTTTTTCCTTCGGATAACACACACGCTCTAGTTAAGGCTATCAATTCAGCTGCCTGAGCTGAATTATGTCTAATGCGTGCTGTCTCCACAATCGTATGCAAAGTAGTAATAGCGTAGGCTGAAACTGTATCTCCATTCGGGAGCTTGAAACAAGAACCATCTACCCATAGTGTTCCATCTGGATTCACTAATGGCGTGTCTTTTACGTCAATTCTACCCTTAGTCTCTTCTTCAGTACGGAGAAAACAATCATGCTGTTCAGAAACATCTCTCTCTTCTGGAAGAGGCAACAAAGTAGCTGGATTCAGGGTATTACATCGTTTGATGTGTATGTGACTAGCCAAAAGCGTCAGCTCATATCCGGACAACCGAGCACTCGTAAGATGCTGCGTTTTTGTCCTATTTAGTAAAATATCCACTGCATGTGGCACCATAACAATGAGAGTATTATCTAGCACTACTCCAGCAGACTGTCGGATAGAAATTGCTGCTGCCGCTGTCGCCTTAAGACAACTAGGCAATGCTTTAGCTACTGGATCTAACGTAGCTGAGAAATATGCGCATGGTCGCTGTTGATCTCCAAAACGCTGCGTTAAGACTGACAATGCACAACCCTCTCTTTCGTGGACATAGAGCGTAAAGGGCTTACTGTAATCAGGGGTACCCAATACAGGAGCAGAACACAAAGCAATACGCAAATCAGTAAAACTCTTCTGACACTCGTCAGTCCACGGAAGAGGCTGAGGCGTATCTTTGAAAGTTAGCGCCAACAGCGGTTTAGCCAATAAAGAGAAACTCGGAATCCACTGTCTACAATAAGAAGTAATGCCCAAAAAGGCACGTACCTCTCTTTGTGTGGATGGCACTGACATTTGTGCAATTGCCTGAATTCGTTCGGGGGTCAATCGTCGTCCCTCCTTTGACAAGAGATGACCCAAATAAGTCACCTCGCGACAGACATATTGTAATTTAGAAGGAGAAACCTTGTGATTTAGATCAAACAAATGACGCAACAGTGCAACGGTCACGTTTTTGCAAATCTCCTCTGAATCAGCTGCAACTAATAAGTCATCCATGTACTGAATGAGAGCGGCACCGGACGGTAAGGAAAAGGCATCAAGATGACATTTTAGAGCTTGACTGTAAACAGAGGGACTTTCACAATAACCTTGAGGTGCGCGTTTAAACCGGAAGCTTCGGCCTCCGAGGGAAAAACCAAAAATATCTCTACTCTCTTCGGCGATGGGAATACTAAAGAAAGCATTCTTTAAATCAACAACTGAAAACCAAGTCGCTGTAGAAGGTATCATCGTCAACAGAGCAGTGATATCTGGGACTACAGGAAACTGCGGTACGACAATCTTGTTTACCTCCCGAAGATCAATTACAAAACGATAAACAGGAGGCTGAGAAGGATCAGTGCGTTTAAGAACCGGAAGAACAGGACTGTTACATGTATTTCCTCTCGTTTCCTCAACCACACCCTTCTGAATCAAATCATGGACAATTTCCAAAAGTGCTTTCTCACCTTCAGTAGAGATTCTGTATTGCGGAATACGTGGCATTTCAGCATTGGGTTTAAGAGTAACAACATAAGGTGGGATCTCAAGACAACCAACGTCATTCGGACCCGTAGCCCAAAGCGTTTCGGGAAGAGAAAGCAATTCAGGTGGGAATTGATCTTTTGATAAGTACATTGGACTAGTCATTTTCTGTCCTAGAGTGAGGTATACACCAGAAGGTGAACAATATATCGTAGCATGCATTCTTTTTAATAGATCTAAACCCAACAGATTTTCACCACAACCATTCGTCAGAAGAAGCGGAGCTTCTAAATCATAAGGGCCTATTGAAACAGGCAAAGGGCAAGAAACTGGATTGCGAACAGGGGCGCCAGAAAATCCTACAGATACATTCGTTAAGCCAGACAAAGGTGCGCCAGGGAGTTTAGAATGAATGATAGAGCTTCTCATGGCACCAGTATCTAAAAGAAATGGCTCTGAAACACCCATTGTAGTGACATTAACATAAGGTCCATTCTGATCCACTGGAATTGACGTAACCCCCTTACTTTGTCCATGGCTGTCCTATTCAAAATGAAGACTTTCATTCCCTCCTTCAATATACTGATCCTCACTGTAATACTGTGTAGACCTAACATTTTGCTGGTCAAAGTAATTTCCGGAATTTGGAGGAACAAAAGAACGCTGCCCTTGGGTTAACACACCTTGACCTCTACCTCTATTTGCTGACTGAAGACCACCACGACCTCGTGAAGCAGATGTTGCTCCATTACGCTGCAACAATGCCGGACAACTGTTCTTAAAATGACCTTCCTCCCTACAATAAGCACATTGATTGGGACCTAGCAAAGGTCTTGGAATGAATGGTTCAGGCTTTTGATACAACCTCTGAAACTGCGGAGGCTGTTGAAACTGAGGCTGAACATAACGAGGAGGATAAGCCTGTTGCAAGAGAACTTTAGTTTTTAATTCTTTCGTCTTTTTCTCTTGTTTTTCCCTTTCTTCTTTGTCTCTATTTTCATAATATTGTGCAGTAGCCAATATCTGGGCGGAAGAAGAAACTGCCCATGAACTCTCGGAGTCTTTTAGCTTGTGTGATAGTTCAGGAAGCAAGTTATATACGAACTTATCCACAAATAATCGCTGTCCCCCTTCTGTAGCCATATCTTGACCACTGTGATCAATGAATGTCTCCTCAAATCGGGTAAAGAAATCGGAAACACTTTCATCTTTCTTTTGTTTACATGCTGCTAGCTTATCCCAATTAACTCTCAAAGCAGGCATCATTGTTTTCATTAATGTAATAATCCTACCAGGGAGTTCTGAGATCAAAGCGTCGGGTTTTGCACCACCTACTTGACCTCTATCTGCGGCAATAATAGCGTTCCAATCGCCACCTAATTCTTGAGCGTGATCCTCTCTACGAATTTTAGCCCATATTGTCTGTGGAACTACATTTCCCATCAACATGTCAATATCTGCTAGATTCATAGTACATGCATCAACTGTTTGCGACAACTCTTTATAGTAACCAGCAGGATTTTTGCGTGAATCTGGTAGTGATTGTTTAAGTGCTAAAACTTCAGACCTTTTCCAGGGGACATGTATCCATATGCGCTGAAAATGCGCAGGAATAGCTGGATTAGCACCTGCTGCTGCAACTTCTTCCTTCCATATTGGAGAAACCTCTCTCATGGGATAGTTTTTCAGTGCTGTCCTAACTGAAGGATCAGAATCAGGAAAAGTCTGTGAGAACAATAGGGATCTGAAAGAAATAAGTGTTCTGACAGCGTTTTCAACCTTAGGACCCACAATAAGTCCTTTGTCAAAGTCAGCCTGAACATCTAACAGATCCTGTGGGACCGAACCCAAATTCATATCCTCCCATTCTTTAGCGAGAGTATCGCACATAACTTTAAAAACATATCTCTGCGTAGGTGCATTCCATTGCAGAAAGGTGGACATAATATCAGACGTACTATATTGGGGACCCTTCTTGATCCATCTACAAGCAAGTGAGTCCAATTTTTCTCGCTCTTCGGAGTCTGGGAATTGACTACGAGACTGTCTTCGAGAAAAAGCTGGAGACACGTTTAAAGCTTCAAAGAAAGGTGATAAGAGACCAGAGACAGTATCTGCAAATCGCTTACGCGTAGATGGAGAATTTGACATAAGGATAGGGGACAAGGTATTAGGTGAATTAACTAAAGGAGCATTAGGAATTGCCAAAGGAGCAGAAGGCAAAGGAGTTAAAGGCAAAGCTGGCATAGGCAATACTTGAGGAGGCAATTGTGGAAAAGCTGGAGCAGGCGGAAGCACAACTGGGGGCTGAACAGGCTGTAACATCGGGGGTGCATTAGCACCTTGTACATAGGGCGGAGGCAATTTCAATAAGTGGGACATTAAGGAATCTTCCTCAAAATCTTTTCTCTTATCAAGGGAAGAGATAGGCAACGTCGGATAGCATTTATCTATTGCCATTCGATGCTGTCTGTCTGAAATTTCCATTGCATTATCTATTTCATCATCTTTGAATTGCTGAGCAGCCTGTATAATCGTCATTCCCTGTGTTTTCCTATCTCGTTTCGCTTGTTTAATTTCTCTCTGTTTGGCTTCCTTACGCCAAAGGCGAAAAGAGTCAAACATTGCCGGCCGGGCTTTTCTTTTAAATAACGTTGCTTCTAAATTATCTAGCACATCATTTTCGAAACTACCATTTTCTGGCCATTTTAAAACACCATCTTTCTTTGTATATCGGGTCCATGTCTTATTAAAGGCAATAGGACCAACACCATGTTTAGAATAGAGCTCATATGTGGGAGTTCCAACCGAAGGAATCGGACAGGAGTCCTCAAGCTGGGAGTCCCTATTACAACCAAAGCAACAAAGTTTTCCAAACTTAGTCAGACCAGACATCTCACGATTTTTACTGGCTGTTCACAAACATCAAGGGGGTAAAACTTTCAGTTTACACAGCACAAATGCACTTACCCCTCGGCTTTGGCCACTGCAATGGCCAAATCTAAGGACCTAAGGACAAAACAAAGACCAAAATTTGTGGGCGCGACCCACTAAATACTTAACTAAGGATGTCTTCTTACACCAACAGAGGCCCGTCTATCGTCTCGCTTTACCATACATCATCAAAGAAAGGGCCAAGGCAGGGCGGCAGTCAGGGCAGCAGTCGTCAGTAGCCGTCAGGAAGGAGTAACCGCGCTGAAAAAGACCTTCGGACCACTTCGACATACAGGGGTCGCTTGACGTGGCTCGCGATTCCTCCAGAATTTTCTTGCGGGGTTCCTCACGACCTTCAGGCAGAACCGGTACCGCTGAAGCCGCCCCACGTTGGGCGCCAGTTGAAGAACCAGAACCTTATGGGCCTGGCGGCGCAGGGTACGCCTGAAATCTCCTTGGATTCACCTGCCTCAACTAACAGAGACACGGGACACTCTGTCAGGCGTAAAAGATCAGATTTTATTAGCTGCAGCTAGTACAGTTGTCCAAGAAGTACACAAGGTATGTTCTCAGGAGACTGCCACTTTACTTTGTGGCGCACAATCTTATATACCGTATAAAAACATTTATTAACTACATACACTCCCAGAACACATAGAAAGGAGCCAGTAAGAATGATGTAAAGATAGAACAGAGTCAATAGAAATGTCGGAAAACAAGACAGAACAAAGTATCAAGTGACTTAAGGTTGCCTCCCCTCCAGCTGTGTTTGTCACCCCTCCCTTGAACTAATTCATTAACCGATCCACAACGAAGTTTGCATGTGGTGCGATAAGTTTGTGTGCGTTTGGAAGACAGTTGTGAAATGAGAGAATACTAGCAAAGGACAGCGAAGGCCAGACGATAAGATAAGATCGGCGGAGAATAGTGTGAGCCTACAGATAGTTGAAACAAGGATTAGAAAACCAGACAGGGATTAGTGTACTCGGTCAGACCTTAATACCAGCCTTGTAAAGATAGAGGCAGAAAGCTGTTTTGAACACCATGTTGCAGAATAAGCAGAAAAGGCAGAATGGACTTCGTTCGCTGTGCTGCCTGAGTGAAGGCAACATAAAATGGCGGCGGGCCACAAAATGGCGGGTCGATACGATCGTATTAAAAAATCGAATTTCCTCAGTAGGCCACCGCCATAATCCCCGCTGCCCAGGAGGCCAGCACCAGCCCTGCTGCCCTGGAGGCCACCGCTATCATCCCCGCTGCCCAGGAGGCCACCGCCATCATCCCCGCTGCCCAGGAGGCCACCGACATCATGCCTGCTGCCCAGGAGGCCACCGCCATCATCCCCACTGCCCAGGAGGCCACCGCCAGCACCAGCCCTGCTGCCCAGGAGGCCACCGCCATCATCCCCGCTGCCCAGGAGGCCACCGCCATCACCAGCCCTGCTGCCCAGGACAGGACCGCCAGCACCAGCCCCGCTGGGCCAGACAGGACCGCCAGCACCAGCCCCGCTGGGCCAGACAGGACTGCGAGCATCAGCCCCGCTGGGCCATGAAGGACCGCCGGCACCAGCCCCGCTGGGCCAGACAGGACCGCCAGCACCAGCCCCGCTGGGCCAGACAGGACCGCCAGCACCAGCCCCCCTGGGCCAGACAGGACCACCAGCACCAGCCCCACTGGGCCAGACAGGACCGCCAGCACCAGGCCCGCTGGGCCAGACAGGACCACCAGCACCAGCCCACTGGGCCAGACAGGACCGCCAGCAGCTGAGTCACTGCAAAGGAACCCGCCACCACAAGCACCGCTGAACAGGGCACCGCCGCCACAAGCACCGCTGAACAGGGCACCGCCGCAACAAGCACCGCTGGCCCATGAGCGCCAAGGGCACTGACGCTACTGAGTCCATCACGAGCAGGATGAAGCACTCTGGGCACAAAGCCCCCTCCAGAACCAGTGGAGAAAAGCATCCACTACCTCTGTCCTTGGCAGGATGAAGCACTCTGGGCACAAAGCCCCCTCCAGAACCAGTGGAGAAAGCATCCACTACCTCTGTCCTTGGCAGGATGAAGCACTCTGGGCAAAAAGCCCCCTCCAGAACCAGTGGAGTTTCACATCCACCACCTCAGTCCTTGGCAGGATGAAGCACTCTGGGTACAAAGCCCCCTCCAGAACCAGTGGAGAAAAGCATCCACTACCTCAGTCTTTGGCAGGATGAAGCACTCTGGGCACAAAGCCCCCCCCAGAACCAGTGGAGAAAGCATCCACTACCTCTGTCCTTGGCAGGATGAAGCACTCTGGGCACAAAGCCCCCTCCAGAACCTGTGGAGAAAAGCATCCACTACCTCTGTCCTTGGCAGGATGAAGCACTCTGGGCACAAAGCCCCCTCCAGAACCAGTGGAGAATGTTATCCACTTGAGAGACTGTGGCTTTGCACTCCCCAGGATGGAACAGTGGGCAAACCACCCACTGTATAGACTTGAGAGACTGTGGCTTTGCACTCCCCAGGATGGAACAGTGGACAAACCACCCACTGTAGAGACTTCAGAGACTGTGGCTTTGCACTCCCCAGGATGGAACAGTGGGCAAACCACCCTCTGTAGAGACTTGAGAGACTGTGGCTTTGCACTCCCCAGGATTGAACAGTGGGCAACCCACCCACTGTAGAGACTTGAGAGTCTGTGGCTTTGCACCCTCCAGGATTGAACAGTGGGCAAACCACCCACTGTAGAGACTTGAGAGACTGTGGCTTTTCACTCCCCAGGATGGAACAGTGGGCATGTGGCCCACTCGTGGATTTGGCGTTGTGCACTCAACCGGCTGAGGTGCCCCCCTTTCCCTTCCCCCGAGGTGCCTGTTTTATTGGTATCTGATGCCCCTGCAGTGTTCTCTCCGTCATGTTCGGGGATTGAGTGTTGGCCTCGCCCATACCGTGTGGGCCCAGTGTTCCACGGACTTCAATGGAGCACTACCTGGACTACTATTCTTGATGTATATTTTGTTTTTAGTGTATATATATATTTTTGCGTACTGGATTTTAATATATTACAATGGTTACACTCATTTCCTTTTATCCTTGCATTCTTCCGGGGGGGTTGGGAGGTGTAACTGTAATGTATCATGCTGTATTAGTGTGTGTGTTGTCGTGGGTGAGGGTGGGGGTGGGGGTGTTGCGTGTTGCGTGTTGCGTGTTGTGTGTGTGTGTGTCTGTTTTTTCCCTCCCCCCGTGTCGTAGGTACAGTACTCACCGTTGTCTTCGCCGCCGGCGTTTGTGCTCCTGGTAGAGGAGCAAGAAGATAAGGGCTGACAGGATCTGGAGTTCCGGTTCCATGGCGTCCTGGTTCCTCGTGGGGTGTGTTGAGGTGAGCGCTTTCCCTTTGAAGTCCTGTTTCCGTCGTGTTTTTGTTCGCGGTGAATCCGCCCCGGAAAAGGTGACGGTTTGGTAGGTTGTGGTACTGTGGGCGGTACATTGTCCTCCGCCTGTCTGTTGGCGGTGACCACCAAGCTGTTTGTTTGTACCGCCGTGGCGGTCTGAGTGTTAAAGTGGCTGTCTTTGTTGGCGGTTTCCGCCACTGTTGTGATTCCATTTTTTTTTCCTGCCGGCCTGTTGGCGGTCTTACAGCCGCTTTAACACCGTCTGCCAGGGTTGTAATGACCACCTTTGTCTTGTTTGACGTGTGGTAACATTTTGCATTGGCTGTACTAGACTAAACATTGGCACAGGTTGATTTGGGGTGGAGTTTTGTGCAGGCAGATTTACATAAGGTGACTGCACTGTTTAGCTCACATTAGGTTCTGGCACAACCTGGCTTACAACTGTGGTTGATATGGGCTGAATTATAATAATAATCTGAACTGGTTGATTCACATCAAGAATCTGAGTTATTGGATATGCAGGTGTACTTTCACTATCTGATTCAGGGTCTGTGCAACTTGGGCAGTTGGCACATTAGGAGCTACATTTTGGCCTGCTCCACTTCTTGTTCGTACTACAACTGAATGATATGGAAGATTGATCAGGATCTGATTTATAAACTCATCATCTGAATCACTTTCATATGTCACTGTCTTTTTAATCTCAACTTTGGCTCTCTGTTCTACCTCTCCTGTCTTTTTCCTAGTCTAGTGATTTCACCTTCTTCATTTATACATGTTGGAAACATTCTGACTCCCTCAAGTATGTCTGATCTCCATAGTTTCTGGTCTGCATCCCATCTAGCTTCTGCAAATGTCTTGATTGCTATTTGCATTCTGTTTTCATACTGTCATTTTCTGTCATGCAATAAGTTCCCAAATACTAAGAGCTTCAACTTTTGCAGGTCTCGGAGGTGGTTTCATCTTGTACAGTATTCAAATCAAATTGTCTAAAATTCTCGAATTAAGTTCCATAACGTGGAAATGCTGAAGCACTTTCTATCTCTGTGATCTTACACCAGTGTTCAAGCCACACATGCATGAAATCCTTTGATAGACAACACAGAGTGACCTGGAGTTTCTTTGGGCGAGGCTTCTATACCCTCCCTGACAGAATGAGCACATATCTTAATGCACTTTGCATGCTACTGCGGACCTGGTGAGGGGACTACCTGTCCCAGACTGCTCTGACTTAGGAGGAGGGGCTACCACCATTGACACTCGCCGCCTGTGCTATAAAGCAAGGACAGTCTTCCTGTGGCGCAGGTCACTCTGCACACCACTGTGGACTTGGTGAGGGGACTACCTGTCCCAGACTACTCTCCCCCAGGAGGAGGGGCTAACACCCCATGCTTGCTGCCCATGCTATAAACTGCCTACAGTCTTCCCGTGGCACAAGTCACTCTGCATGCCACTGCGGACCTTGTGAGGGGGCTACCTGTCCCAGACTGTGTTGCTCTAGTAGGAGGAGCTACCACCATTGACACTCTCTGCCTGAGCTATAAAGCGCTTACAGCCTTTCCACGGCATGGGATGTGCGTGACCCATGTCCGGGCAAAGCCTGGTCTAAGGGCAGGCCTGTCCTGTGCCTGTTGGTGACAAGAGGAGGCAGGGCAGGGTAACCCCCCTTGGTCCCACATCACAGTGCCTCCCCAATTCAGTGGAGAAGCTCTGCATTACTGCTCTGTCACCAATGGTGCTTTAATTATCTGTTCTTTTGAGCTGCATCCCTTCTTTCCCGGAGAAGGCTTGATTTTAGTCTGCCTCTGTGTATGTCCTCACACTTTTTCTGTCCTTGTGATTCTTGGACTTTACATCTGGACTGAGCCCCTCCTTTATGGATATTGTTGTGAACGTGGGGATCACACCCTTTTCTGTATTGGGCCTTTGTTGGCCCTGTATGGTAGTAAAATATTGATGGCACTAAAAAGCTAGTTGAGTAGAGATGGGCAAAAGGAAGGCACAGGATCTGGGCAGTGGAACTTCAAGCACCAAGAAGTTGTTTTTGGTAGAAACTAGTAAGAGTGTGATGGACAGGATAGATTCTTTCTTGTCTGAATGTCATGGCATTGTTAATCCTCAACCTCCCCCTACCTCTAATGCCCCAAATGTTATCATTCCAAACACTCCTGAGGCTGCATCAACCCCTTCTGTCAAAGGGACAACTGCCAAGCATATTCCCAAAATGTTTAACTACAGTCAGAGTACTTGCACAGGTGCAGCTAGGGGCAGCTCAGGTGGCAGCAAAGAGTTACACACTTGTGCTATTGAGAAGGACCTGGATGCTCAAGTGTATGAACAGTTTGAGTGTCACAATAGGTCCACTGCTTTATCTGCAGTTGACAATAGTATAGAAGGGCTTAGAGTGGTCGGGTTGGACATTCCAAATGAGGACATTTTATCCATGTTCCAACGTTTGAGGGGCATAATTGAAGGTCTCAGGGATGAGGTTACGCATTTGATGAAAATGGAGAAAAGTATAGGCCAAGATCAGGATCGGAGCTCAGTTCCCCAATAAAAGGGGGCATGTAAATGACCGGCAGGCAATCCGCCCCTCCAGCTCAGCAGAGCAATCCCACTTCACCAACAACCTTCTTTGGACCTCTCCTGTTCTTGACCTGTCCCCCCTCCATCACCCTATGCCATATCCCCTCCATTTTGGGTAAGGGGTGGCCTACATGATTGCAGAAGGGCTCAAGATGGTTGAAGTTTGGGAAGCAGGATTGATGGAGGTGAGGTGAATATATAGGGGGCTGAGATCTGTTCATTCCTCACTATCGGAGGTTGTCCAAAATGGGTTCTATATAAAGAACTGTGACCAGAGGAAGGAGTCAGCAGTTTTCCTTACACAGGTGCTCAGGTTAGCCTCTGCCAAAAGTGAAGTCCATGATTCACTTAAAAACAAGGTCATCCAATGGTTCACATAGATATTCAATTATAAGGGATGACATTGATCAGGTTGAGATGATTACTACTCCAGAGAAGGCTTGTGACATGGTTAAAGTATGTTTGGACAATAAATATATAGTTTCTGACTTGATGGCCATAGATTCCTGTACAATCCCTACTGCCAAAACATTTATCATGGTCAAGTATTGTGTAACCCCGGTTGAGATTCCTTTGAATAGTAGTGCCAGTAGTGTGGGGGGAACAGCTATGGCTAGTGGCTCCGGTGCTCATTGGGACTGTCTTCAGATGGAGGGTATGGGTGGCCCTGACAGTTGGTACTGCCTCATGGGAAATATTATCTAGGCCCGCAGTCCTGTCCCTGGCCAAATGTCCAGTAGATGAGAAGTCGAACAAGGAATTGCCTGTACGATCAGCTGCTCAAGCAAACAGACATGGGAGACTGAGATGCGAGGGCTGCATTAGCAGCAATTCTAATCTGGAGACCCATTGCAGTGTCACCATAAACCAGGGCCCCAATCCCAATTTCCATCGGATAAATCAAATTCAATTAAAAACTCTGGTTTGGAATGTAGCTGAGATAGCGAAGATGCTTCAGAGGAGGAATAGGGCAAGTTTATAGACTCCCATGACATGTGTCTGTTTCAAGAAACATTGAGTATGACCTCCTTTCATAGGAGTGTGTTTACTTCTTACTTCCTAAATGTGGTTAAAATTAGAGGTAGACCATCTGGGGGCCTAGCAATATGGGTACAAATTGCACTCTATTGCAGGATTAAAATTGTCCCGGTTGACTTCCTGGATATTCTGGCCATAGATGTGGCTCTCCCTTCTTGCATGAAGACTATGGTCTATATTGTATATAACTAGGTGGGATATAGTAAGATGGAAGGTAGCACAGTAGCAACTCTTGATTCCGTTATTGCAGAATATATCGGCAGGAATCCATTATTGATGGCAAGACACTTGAACTGTACTTTTGAGCCATTTGCAGGTACCCCTAGATTTGACCTCCGAGTAGAACCAAAACTGGAACATTCCTCACCTTGAGCTCTCTACTGTCAGAATGACTGAAACAACAACCTAGGTCTTAGTCTTAACTCTGCAGTGTGACCTGGGGGCCACAAATGGAAGGACCATTACCGATCAAAAGGGTAAAAAGACATACAAAATACCTGGATGTTCAAGTCATATTGATTATTGTTTGGTTGACTGCAAGCTTTGGTGTGCTCAGCATGATATGGAAGTAATCAAAAGAATAGGTAGCCACTGTAAGTCTAATCATGCTTGACATGCCTCGGATGGAAATTGACCCCAGAGGTCCCAGGGATCTGGGTGTTCTGTCCCAAGCTAACAACCTAAGGACTATAAGATGGGATTGGGTGGAAAATAACCCTGTGGCCCTTGAAACATTTAAGATCATAGTTACAAAGAAGATGGATTTGTTGTCTTCCCTCCACCAGGAAATAAAATTAGCAAGAATTAAATTGATGCATGATTCACTATATTCACAGATCAGGGACATCCTTGGTCAGGCCAAAAAGGCTGAGAGGAAAATGTCCAAGGCAGCCGTATGGTACAATCAAGAATGTAGGATGGTGAAGGGTGAGCTTATAGCTGCAGCAAAATAGAACCTGTGACAGGACCTGGTGAGCTGTGGGGCTAGATATAGATTGATACTGGACTGTGCCAAGAAGGAATGGGAGAGCTCTTTAGGGGCCTCTCTCCACACAGCCTTAGTAGGTAAAGATAACAAGTCCTTTGGGAACAAAGCAGGCATTTGTTTAAATGGTCCCATGGATGCTCTCAAATTCATTTTTTGTTCAACCCAAGGAGTGGGAGAACATTTTGGGGGAATATATTCTTGTGTAAGTGGTGAGAAAGAGGAAGACTTGAATCCACTAGAAATGGCAGGATTTAATGAGCAACATGCTCATGCATTTCCCCCAAAGAAGCCCAGGTAGTGATTAGTTCATGTATTACAGTTATAGCTCCAGGCTGAGATATGATTCCTAACTAGGTCTGGGAGGAGTTCACAGAGTCCCACTCCACTGAATTCAATGGAGTTTAATAAAAACTCAGTGGATTTCAGTGGAGGTGGAGTTCTGTGACCCACGGAGTCTTGACTGTGTCTCGGTAGTGCTTAGCAGGATCGGACCTGGTTAGCCAGGCCTGACCCTGCTTAGCGCATCTGAGATCAAGCGGATTCAGAAGAGCCATAGGCAGGGAAAGCTGCAATTTCAGGCCTCTTGTGCACTGGCCTGTCCTGTGTGCAGTGCACACTGTGCATTCCGGTACACAAGAGGCCTGAAACAGCAGCTTTATTTCACTGCATACTGCCCTGGCCTGAGGTCAGGCCAGGGCTGTAGCTGCTGGCCTGAATTCAGCTACTGAAAGACTTTAAGTCCTTCTGTGATGTGCATGGGCTGGAGTTAAATGACACAAGATCAAATATATGGTTATCTTAAATGGTGCTGTGAAGTCATCCACAAGAAGCATCCAAGTGTGCGCTGGATACCACATGTTGAAAAAATGCATCTACTTCTCATCCAGCAAACCTCTAATGTAATAAAAATTAAAGGATGGACAGTCTCAAGGAAAATGGCCCCAAAGCTTGAAATGTATAACACCAAGGCCCATGGATCAGTCTTGTATGGAGCAGAACTGTGCAGTTGTGGGAACACTGTTAGCCTATTAGAAACTGAGCATCACTTTATAAGATCTTTACTAAACCTCCTGGTGAGCACTCCCCTAACTCCTGTTTTTTTAGGACTGTCTGCTAGGACTAGCACACATAAAATTGAGAGTAGGCTCCTATTGTTATGACATTTTCTGTGGTTCACAGATGCACTGGCCCCCTATCGTGTGGGGCTAAACGACCTTCTCCTACCCCCTGAGCTAGTAACAACCCTTGGTTTAATTTTTTCGGGACCCTTTTGAGGAGACTGAGGCTCAAAATATATTGGAAAGATCTGGTGAAACTGTCCCAGATCTCTAGAGTACGCTTTAAAGAAATGTATTGAGATTCGATCATGGGGGATAATGCAATCAAATCCACAGGAGCGCTTACCTTAGCGTTTATGGGTTTTAAACCCAGCTCCTAATACGAACACACAATTGATTAGATTGTTCCACCTATGGTGAGGAAGTTGTTCCTCCAATTTAGATATAGGAAACTTCCCACTAAATTATTTTGTAGCAAATGGCATACTCAAATTTCCTCTGATGATTAGTGTCCAGCTTGTGAAGGAGGACCCGAATCCCTGTAGCACTTACATTTTTTGTCCTTATTATAAATGCCTGCGGTCTAAGTGGAAAGTCTCTTTATTTAGGACCATTAGCTCCAGACACCATCTTGAAGTGTTCAGAATTATGAGCAGTGACACAAGGCATGTTGTGGTGTTTGCAATAGCACATTTCTGATGGTCCTCTTGATCAGATGCTTGAAGTTTATTGAGTGACATTATTTATCCAATATTATGTGACAGTTTTTATACTTAGTGTTTATGTTTTTTATGCTACAGACATTAGGCCTCATGCTGCTAAGACACTTATGTCCGAGTGAGGTTGTGCATTGTGTTCTTGTTTCCAGTTGCTGCTATACTATTTTGTTTATTGAGACCTTTTTTCCTCACTCCAGAAAGCAGCTCTGTTTGTTAATTTTAGTTCTATTGTTTTAATCTATAATTGTTATTTATATTATAATTTTGTGTGAAATGCACTTTCTAAGATCTTTCGGATTGAAATACAGTTTTATAATGATGAATGCACTCTTCAACGCTTTAAAGAATTTAATTTTTAATCAAATTCAATTTATCACATTAACTTTCAATCGAATCAGGAAGTAACTTCAGTCCCAAAATACTTTTCTTTCAGTGTTCTCTACCTATAGCAATGTGGCACTGTCCACCAGTACCAGTGTGGCTTCACGCCAACCAACCTGTACCAGTGCTTCATTACATTACATCACACTCACTTCTTTCAGCAGTTGCAGTCACTTCAAAATTATCTCTCACTCAATCACTCACAAACACCTAGCACACAAATATTGTGAGCAAAAACCAACAACCTGTCTGAATACTATGGGGTATGACCTCAAACACTTCAAAGTTGTTCCGAGATACACTTTCCGACTGTTGCTTTCACAATTACACAATGAGTGAAACTTGACCAGAAATTCTCTCTCAGGTTCAAACAGATCCTGTTTCCCTAACACTACACTTGAATGGTTCTCCCCCCTTATGGGACAAACCATAACTCTGCTACCAGACCTGCTCTAGCATTTTCTTCCTTCTCAAAAGTCAGTGCTCACCCATCAAATCGTTGGACACAGTAAAGGGTGTGGTAGAACCAAAAACACAATTTCAATTCAAACCAATACATTTACACAGTATGGTCAATGTGGCCATATAAGGAAAACTCCAGTACAGTCATGAATAAAGTCAAGGGGTTTTATTACAAACTTAAACTCAAAGTCATAAAGACCACTCACAAGACAAAATTATAAAGATATAAAGTAACCAAAGGTTGCCCAACGCGATGAAACAAGTTCAGGCAAACTATCATTAATAAAACTAAGCATTCAATAAGAATACCAAACATCAACAGAATTATCTAAGATACAGAAATTGAGCAGTGTTCAAAGCTTGGCAATCATCAAGTTAATTTAAATCAGCAGTGTTATAATTTAGGTGGGCAAGAGGAAACCCTATAATTAGCCAAATCAGGGAAGAACAGGTGTGGGGTGGAACACATGTGGATAAAGGACAACAATAATTTGGAAAAAAGTAATCTCAGGCAGCAGACTGCTAACTAAGGAGAGCAAAATGTAGATAAAAAGGAAAAGCATCAGCATATCAGAAGCTCGATCAAGAGTTTTCTGTAAGGGATTGCTAAAGAGTTCTAAGTCTCAATGTGGAATCTCGAAGGGCAAGCAGAGAGGAAAAGTACCTCCCCAGGGGGCTCATCGTTCAGGGTTCAGGATAGGGGCAGAGCATCTTATCTTCAGGCATCTCTGTCTGGATCTCCGTGCTCTGACCATAGGAGAGTCTGACCAAAGTCCAAATAGTCATTCACATATCAAAGTTCATATAGCAATCTGATTCACCAAAGGTCCAAGTTTTGTTTAAAGGGAATTATCCACTAGAAATCAATCACACAACTTCTAGTTGTAATATTGATATTTCTTCCCCTGTCCATCATGGAAACATCATACTTCCATGTAGCCCACATGAGTTTGAAACAGTTATATACAATCACAGTCCGATGCTTAGGATGTTCTACACTCAAGGACATTATCTTGCATTCTCTCTATTTCAAGACAATAGGGGTCTATTACCAAAGCTAGTCTTCTCATGGGATCGAAATCTGAAAGGAAAGTTCTTGTTAAGGAAATTAATCAGCATTCTTTGCACAGTCATGAGAAACAGGGCCAAACAGGCCTCACTTAGGCTAATGTAAGTGAATTAATACAGCACATTAATACATCAAATAAAACACATTTTAATATGCAGACTATGAATTCTACATTAATAATTCTTCATTAATATTGGGATTACAATAACCTAAAACCAATACATTTCAGTGAATACAACATGAAACTACATTTATCCATTTTTGCACACCTATTTAATTCATAAGTTCAATATCACTTCAATACATTCTGGTATTTTAGAGTCTCAGTTATGACATAATGTGGGTTAAATCTTTCTAATAATAAGTTTAACTTGAATATCACAGGGGTTTAGACATCTAGTCTAGGGCGAATGCACACTAACACGTTTTCTCAGCACATCAATTTACAAGCAAACCATTATTACTTTGTTTAACATAATGCATAAACTGTCACATATAGATGACTTATGTGTCATGAAGGACAGCACTTAAGTTTCTGTTACATCATAGAATATGGAGTCAACAACTATGGCATCAATCTCTTGTTATTGCTTTCAAGTTCCTTTCAAATGAGAAAAGCAGGGTAAACCACTGATAAAAAGAAATAACACTCTTGGCAATGTGTGAAAACATGCATCACCGCCAAGTTATCTATACAAGGTAATGTGAAATGATTTGTAATTCATTTCTAAGATTACCAGAAGCCCTGGGAGCTATTCCTTTTGCACCAACAGGTAAACCTGGTATACCTTTATGTTGTTTCCAATTGCCTCTTGCAACTAATAGTGGCACAGCCAGAATCTCAACAAAACATGATACACAGGACACATGCACATTCTGCTCATGTTAGTTAGCCTGTGGAAAAAAAAAACTCTGTGCAAGCTTAGTAGCACACAACCCATGAAAAACTAAAAGCAAATTGAAACTAAAAGAAAAGAAGGGGAACACTCACGTCACAACCAATTCCAATGCTTCCTAACCATCATAATTTGTTATACAATGCGGGTTGGATAAAGCATGTATACCATATCCAGGGGAATTTACAAAACAATATTCAATAACCAGTTGTACTTTGCATATAATCTAAACATGTAAAAATAAGTCACTTTTACAGGTCCCAGACATCTGTTGCCTGAGCGATTTGTGGGGGTGGGAAGGGGGGTGGGTGGATGGTGATCTGAATGTGCGTACATTCAGCAGTGTAAACAACAAGGGTCAAAGACACCTGTGAATAAGAAAAAAATCTTCCTTCACAAAATGTATATCTATAATTTCATTTTGGAAACAATACATAGTAGCTCATTCCCAAAATGGCTTCTAGAAGTTGAGATAAAATGTGAGAAAATGGTAGTTGTAAGATCTCAACTGCAACTGCCACATTTACTCATGTATAGTGAATTCATTATTTTCATCTCTTTTGCATAACGTAACCTCCTAGCTGCTGGGAATCCACCCACCCCAAACCCCAACTACTGAACCCTTTTTTGTCTACTTGGAGTATTTCTCACTGAGGGCTCCATAACTTTTTTTTACCATATAAGGTATCCATGCCAAAATTGCATCCCTCTTTCCAATATCATGTGGATTCTAAAGATATCCAGGGTTTGTGTATTCCCCTGGAGAAGAAAAACAAAATAGGCAAAATATAGCAAACTTTTGAGTTTTTTGAGAAAAAGAGGAAAACAGTGCTCTGTATAAAAGTGTCTGTTTTTTTCTCTAACAATGGCATCAATAAATGATTTGCAGAAACATGCAGAGTTGAATCAAAAAATCCTAATTTTGTACCACAGTTTTGGCATTTTTGAAAGAGGTAGCCTATTTTTCTTATTTTTGTGCTATCACCCTACTTCCAGTTTGTTGTGGAACTAAGTGTGATACCCTATGAGTAATACAGGAAGGCTATAGATTGATGAGAAGTAGACAAGAGTCTGAATTCAGCAAGGGGTTATATGTGTAAATCCCTCAAGGTGTTTTCAAGGAAAATAACTGTTGAACTAAAGAAATATCGAAAATGAGTAGATAAAACTGCAATTTCTGGCAACATTTTCATCTGTAAGTTTTTGTCACAATGGTCGATTTACAAAAGTTATATACCATTAAATTTGCTAGACGCTTCTGGTTGCGGAGATACATAGGATGTGTCGGTTCTCCAAGAACCCAAGGTACCCAGAGCCAACAACTGAGCTGCTCTGTACAATGGTTTTTCATTGAGTACGGAGTTTAGACCAATGCATATTCTGAAATATGTAGATTGAAAAATGGGTATCAAGGAAACCTAGATATTTCAGCAATTAGCACAAGATATGGTAATTAGGAGCAGTGGGTATTTATACATCTCTGAATTTGTGCCTACCCACGCTGGTGTATGATTTTGAGGGTATTTTTCAAAATGTCTTCTTTCTCATACACTGGCTAACATTTGAAAGCACAAATGCAGCAAAATCCAAATGATAATAACAAATGTTTTACTATTCTAAATGGTAATAACAAATGTTCTACTATTCTAAGGACCCACAATTCTTCTAATAGAAAAGTACTTCACTTGTGTGGGTAAGCTTGATGCCTGCGACAGGAAACAGGACAAACTAGACACCTAGGGTTCTCCAGGGTGGGATGATTTGTGTGGTTCTCACTGGGTTGTTTTGCCCAGAATTCCTTGAAAACCTCAAACTATGACTAAAACACACATTTTCCTTCCAGGAAGTTCTGGAAAATGCAGGTAGCCACAAAAATCCATCCACCTGGAACTCTCCCAGGCTCCAGATAAAAATGGTACCTCACTTGTGTGGGTAGACCTAGTTCCTACAACAGGAAATGGCCCAAAACACAACATGGACGCATCATATTTTTCGACTGAAAAGAGACCCTGTTGGATTTTGACACCAGCTCAGCTGGCAACTAGGGAAAGATAGCAAACCTATACCTGTTTGAAAACTAGACAACCAGGATAATCCAGGGTGGGGTGACTTGTATGGCTCTCACCAAGTTTTTGTTTACCCAGAATCCTTTGCAAACTTCAAACCTTGACTAAAAAACAAATTTTCCTCACATTTCTGAGATATAAAGTTCTGGAACCTCTGAGAAGTCACAAACGTCCATCCACCCAGCATTCCCCCAAGTCTCCCAATAAAAATAGTACCTTATTTGTTTGGGTAGGGCAAGTACCTGCTACAGAAAATGTCCCAAAACACACCATATTATGCATCACATTTTTCCACTGAAAACTGACCCTTTTATTCCAATGTGGGTAGCTGTAGAATTTTAACCATAGCTTAGCTGACACCTAGGGAAGTCTAGCAAACCTGTGCATTTTTTAAAACTAGATACCTCAGGATATTCAGGGAGGCTGATTTGCATGGCTTCCCCCAAGGTTTTTTCTACCAAGAATCACTTGCAAACCTCAAACTTAGACTACAAAAACACATTGTACTCATATTCTGTGATGGGGAGGTCTGAAATGTGCGGAGAGCCACACGCTTCAATCCACCAAGCATTCCCCCAAGTCTCCCAATAAAAATGATACCTCACGTGTGTGGCTAGGCCTGGTGCCCATAACATAAATTGATCAAACCAAGGTCATTAGGAGTCCCTTAGTGAGGGCTTCCATTGACCCTGGTTTAAGCCTTTCCTGTAGTGGTCACTAGGCCCGACCACAAAAGTGGAGGCATATTTGAATTGGCACAAGTGGAGTAATGCAGAGTTGTAAGAATTTTGTGGATTCCTGCAGACTGTGTAAGGTTACATCATAGAAATGGAAGGAAAATGTGTGATTGCATGCAAAATTTGTGAATTGCAGATTATTGTGAGTAAGAAAACCTTATGAGGTCCAAATAAGTCATACCACCCTGGACTACACTGGTGGTCTGTGCCAGTGGTACAAAGGTTTGCATGGGTGGCATCACAGCACGGGTCCAAATACAGCATCTATGCCTACTGCTTACCTTTCAACATAACGAAATAGGGCCTTTTGAGTCGTTTTCCCTTGACCCACCCACACAAGCCGGGTGGCGAGCTATCAGGAGAAATGTGGGAACTCAGGGTGGTAGGAAACCTGTGTCTCCCTGCAGATTGCAGGTCTTTATTGCACGTAAATGTGAGGAAAATGTGTGTTTCTGATCAAAGTTTGACTTTGTCAAGGGCTTCTGGGTAAGGTTACTTGATGTCAGCTACACATGTCTTGCACCCCCCTGGACTCCCCTGGTTGTCTAGTTTTCCAAAATGTGCAGGAGTAACTAGGTGTCAACTGAGCTAGGGCACAAAATCCATACGTGCCCAAATTGCAAAAAACAAAAACAAATAAAATCAAGAAGTTCTTAGTAAGGGCCATATTTCCATTTTGGCTGACAAAGAACAATCTGCCGCCCTGGCAAAGGACTTAACATCTGCCATGTTAATAGTACTCCATGAACTAAATTTAGAAATGACCACCATGCTCTCAATGCCTTTTTATTCTTGATACACTACTTCATCGACCTGATGGAGCTGTCCATCAATTTCTATTTTACATTTTCAAAAATGAACTGCTGAGGCCAGATATTCTTTTTGAAAACAAAAATATCCCTCTCACCATGGGATGTATCTTTCAAGTAAAGGGGAGCGTTAAACAGTTATTACTGCCCCTTACCACTCAGGTTTGTACAGGTGGTGATGGGCAGTGAAACTGACCTGTATGTCCGCATATCTTAATTAGGAGGGCATACACAACGTTGAGCTGCAGCTGGCCCTTACTCAGTTGGGATATGGTAGGGGTGCAACCATGCCACAGATGGTTTGGTCTTCTCCACGGTTACACCAATGCTTTCCACATATATATATGAAAAGAATATCTGGCCTCAGCATTTCGTTTTTGAAAATTAAAAATAAAAGACCATTATCGTCATGGTAAGGATGCTCTGTTGCCATTGCAATAGAGTATCCTTACTGCTACCATTATAAATCTGGTACTTATTTTAAAAGTTAATCACCACTTACACAAGTTGGTTTTAGCACCTTCCAAAATGCTAGCTTTAAGCACACATGCTTATCAAAGTATCTGAATATCAAAACCAAGAATACAGCAGGTGAGCCATAAAGACCCGTCAAAGCACCAACCCCTTTGTGGTCCATCTACATGCCATCCACACAAGATTTTAATACCACCATCCACAAGCCCTGTCCAACTGATCATTGCACTCACATCAACAAATCATCATGCAAGGGCCTCTCACGTTCATATGCTACAGGACGGAATCCCCATTTAAGAAATTATAAATCTGGTACTTATTTTAAAAGTTAATCACCACTTACACAGGTTGGTTTTAGCACCTTCCTAGCACCTTCCAAAATGCTAGCTTTAAGCACAAATGCTTATCAAAGTATCTGAATATCAAAACCAAGAATACAGCAGGTGAGCCATAAAGACCCGTCAAAGCACCAACCCCTTTGTGGTCCATCTACATGCCATCCACACAAGATTTTAATACCACCATCCACAAGCCCTGTCCAACTGATCATTGCACTCACATCAACAAATCATCATGCAAGGGCCTCTCACATTCATATGCTACAGGACGGAATCCCCATTTAAGAAAAACTCTAAATCTTCATCACCCAAATTGCACACAAACAAACCTCTATAACGTATATGTCTAGTAACCACCTCGGTTCTGAAAATACCTAGGGAACCTTTACTAGTGGCTCCCATGACAGCCACATGAATCTCAAATAGACATGTCTTACATGCATCCTTAGTGCACTCACTGTGGTAAATCCAACTCCTTCTAGAATGTGGATGCAAGTTGGAGGTATCCGAGTATGCCTCCAATGCCTATGTTCCTCAAAATTAGTGAGAATATCTTCCTTTGAAACTAAGGCAACCATGCTGGGGAATACTGCCTAAGTTCCCCAAAGGGAATGTCATACATTATGAAGAAAGGTCGTTTTTGACACACTGGGTAGATAGTGAGAAGGCAGCATATGCCATGCCCACTCTGTTATGTGCACTACTGCGACTGTATTGCACGTCATACAGTAAACTGAACATATACTAAGTTCTGAGGAAGGATGAACATGGCAAGCAGGACAAGCATTTCAAGCATACATGTAGCATTGAATGCAGAGTTTTCTTTAATGTTATGATTTTTTTTAAAGGAATTATCACCCTAGAGGGTATCTGGTCACCGGCTCAAGAGCAGCCAGGGCTGATCCATGGAGTAACCTAGTTGAAGAGCCAAGTGTTCAGCTTCTTATGGATTGCACTACTTCTAGAAACAGCACATATGCGTAGATACAGGTCACTCAGCCGTTTTTGAACCAATTAGGAGAAGTATATTCTCCTTGTCCTGGGGGTGTCTATGCTGAGCAAAGCTGTCTGGAAGGTTTCTGAAATCTGAAGCAGTATTGAGGTACACTGGATCAGTGCTGTATACAACTCTGAACGTGTGTTTTAGGAGTTTGAAAAGAGCTGTGGAGTGGGGACCAGGGAAGCTGTTTCAGGTGCTATGTGTGTGTGTTGGAATGCTGATGGAATGTGTATCTGTACTAAATGTATTATCTGCCTTCTAACTCTGCAATATCCCTGTGAAAGCACACCTAGCTTAAGTTTTTCCTACCTGTTCTTGTCTCTTTCCTCATCAGACCAATCTGACTAATACTGTGTGCTTGCCAAGTGAACCTATACTAATGCCATCCATTGCTAGCTCCTTGAAGCTCAAGAAAACATGTCATTCATGCGCCTTCAGCACACTCACTGTGCTCTAGTTTGTGGATGCCAGTTGCAGGTGTCCAAATATGCCTCTATGTATATGTGTAGAGGTGTGACCACTTTCTCCACCAGAACTGTTCAACTAACTAGGCGGCCTTACATACTTTATGGACTCTGACTTGAAATATTCTTGCACATATTACTTAAAGGATGCCTTAGTGAAGGCTCCATGATACCACTGTTAATAGTGAACTTTAGTTAGATGACTTTTGTCCTGTTGAAAGCTAAAGCCTAACTTAAGGTCGAATTGTCAACATCCCCTCCCTAAGTTGCTTTCAAAACACATATGGTTCACCAGAAGATACCACATATGAACAAACAGGACCTCAGCTTGCTTATGTTTGATGTAAAATCATATACAACCTTGGAATCTGTTCACTGTCTTTTTCTATGTTGTTGTATACATATTAGTTTACTGTCTCAGCACTGCATTGTCTGCACTAATATGGGGAAATACTGAAATGTATATTATCCTGATACAATAATGTGAAAATCATCATCTTGAAGGAAACCATGTCCGGTTTCTTTTTTTTATAACACTATAATGATCCAAGTTACAAATTGAGTTTGCACACTTTCAAAGCAAGTGGAAGTGTTGGTGAATAAGTCCCATGGAACATTTGATTTACTTATTACACTTACTCTGGTTATCGTGGACAATTAGGGTGGTCCTGGTGTTGTACACATACGTTGCCTAAAATGCACTTCAAAATCTAGTGAAGACTTTAAAATTTTTCCACAGTGGGTAATCCGTGACAGTATACCTTACATTCTGTCCACAATTATATGCAGTGTGGGGACTATAATACACTTGTAAATCAGTGAACAGAACACCTACTAAGTTCTGAAGGCCGGATAAAGGTTTGAGCAGTAGATATGCAAGTCCAAGATTTCCTCAAGTAGAGAAACCAAAATTCTACAGCTGCTTGCCTAGCGAAGTAGTGGCCCCTGGAGGGTAGGTATCCATGCATAGTCATTGAAAAGTTTCCCTAACAACAGCTCCACCTCAGTCAATTACCCAATACTTCACTTTAGCATGATACAACATAGAGCAAGTAGGAACGCACAGGGGTGTCTGACATGGGCACTGGGGACAGTAACCCTGACTCATCTGCCTCTTTTCTTCCTTAAAGCAGACTATACAATGACAACATGGTCAAGTATTCCTTGCTGTTCTAGGAATGTGATCAGCAAAGTGTCGATCCTGCTGCCTTGCCCCATCCTCCAGAGCATATGAAGTGAAGGTTGCTGCTTCTGTAGCAGTAAGACTTTCAATGACAGTCAACTGAAAATCAAGGAAAGACATGACTCTTCCTGTGGTGGTCTGATGATAAACAACATATGCATTTCATATTGCTGTGACAGGGACGAGGGCATGGGTGGGTCAATACCATGGCCCTTCCCCTCTACTCATGCATCATGAGAGGTGCCTTTGCTCTTTTCACAGGCTACTGGGACGCCTATCCATTCAAGACTCCAGCAATGTTCGAGGAAGAGTAGGGGCTTGACCTCTGGCCTCAGAGAACTGGGCCTTCTCTTCTAGGCCGCCCAGCATTAGAGGCCTGACTAGTCTAGAAGAGGGAAACTCTCCAATGCCGGAACAGCTGCACCCTTGGAGCAATGGAGACAAGCAGTGACATGTATCCAGGGATGCATGACGCTCTACCACAATGAATCTCTGCTGTGAAGGAGGTCAGAGGAACAGGTGAAGAAAACAGGAAAATGCCAGGAGGCCAGCTTTGTCACAAGCCACCCGTCACATTCCTCGGGGAGAGTGGCTAGCCCAGATTCATGGGCATTTACTAGGGTAAGGTGGGATATGGGGAACGGCCGTTGAGCTGGGGTTGAGTGATATAGCTCAGAGGGGTCACAAGTATGACACAGTTGTGCTCTTTGTTAATAAGGCATCAATCATAACTATAACTGAATGGTAGCAGGCTCCAAGAGCAATTCCCTGTATTTTGCGGTTTTCTTTATTGCTGTTTTTGTTATATGATTTTTGTTGAGGTTGTTTGGTTAGCAAAACCTAGTGAAACCTAACTGAAACCTAACTAGGTTAAATAACAAAGGTCTTATAGTAGAGTAACATACAGTGGTGGGACAGAAGTAGAAGTGGTGTTCTCTCTCATGATTTCATACTCTATATATCAAGGCTGAACCTAAGCTACAAATCACTTACCTCTGGCTATGTTCTCTTTAATCCAAGGGGCATGCTTGATCTATGGTGGCCCTCCTTCATTGATCCTGAAAAGAAGAGGAGAAGAAACATGACTGTCACTAACAAATGTGAACATACACCCAAATGAAAAGAACTATACCTATGAAGTTTATTGTTTCCATCCTGTTACTTTTGAATAAACCTACAGTCACACATCATACTGCCATTGCTGTCTGTCACATGTGGTGGAGAATGTGGGCATAAGGTCGTCTGATAGAAGATGGAAAATAGTGTGCCCCAAATATGGGAGGACCAGCAGAAACTAAAATGGGTCCTCAAGAAACACGTGATGCAGGCTGAACAGTGTTTACTAATGCCATCCGTTCCCAGGCAGATACCCTGACCAAAATGGTGGAAGGATAAACCCAGATGGTCACTGGAATGGCTCATGGATGAGGACCTGTTGTACCGAGTGCTGTGGTTCCCCTTCAGAAATATATTTTGGGGGTGGATCCAGGGGCCTTCTTTATTAACTTTGAACGGGCTGCTCGAGCCAGTACCTGGACACAGGATCGGTGGCTCTTCTATCTGGCTCCCTTATTAAACTGGGAAACCACAGGCCACATACCAAATTGCCAACCTGGGCCCAATTCACAAAGGTAAAATTAGACTTTTGGTCTAAGTTTAGAACAAAAGTCTAAGTTTATGACTGTTTGGTATTCACAAAGGGAAGTTAAGAGTAGTATGTTTACGTCCGCACTTGGGGTGGATTGTCTACACTCAGGGTGCATCATCCTCATTCGGGGTAGATCATCTGCACTCAGAGTGGATCATCTGCATTCAGGCCGGAGGAGGTAACCGTTCATACTGACACACCTGTGTCAGTGGCTACCATCGCCCCTCCCAACTCCAGCTGAAACTTCTCAGCCCACACCCAATCCTAGCCTTGCTGCACACACAAAAGCAGAGCTGCAACAAACAAACCTTTTCAGACCTTTCAACATGTCGCTGAATGTGTTTGTTGGTTTGGCCTGTGCCATGGGACAACAGGATTTGAGGAGAAGAGGGAGGAGATTAGAGAGGATCTTCAGGCAAATGATCAATGTCTTTGGGATGTTCAGCCAAGATGTCATTGCAGATACCGTTTTCCCCTGAAGTTATCTTGGAGATGGCTTGTGAGTGGGAGCAGGATATTGCCTCTGTGACCAGCTGCTCCCATGCCATGCCAGCCCATGTTATGATCCTAGCAGCTTTCAATTATTTTTGATACAGGGTTGTTCCAGAGGGACTCTGGTGACCTGGTGGGCATCTCTCAGCAACCCACTGGCCATAAGACAAGGGTAGCTAGGGATTTTTACCTCATGTCCTGCTTCACGCGTGTGTTGGGTGCAATTGATTGCACTCATGTGCCTCTTCAGCCACCTCGCCACATCTTCTGCAATGGACACCACAGGCACTCCATCAACTTGCAGGGTGTCTGTGATGCCAGTGGTAGCTTCATTGATGTGCATGCAGTGTTCCCAGACAGTACCTATAAAAGCTATGTATTCTGCAGATCACTTTTGCCTGGAGGAGGGCATCTGGAGAATATGGCAGCATGTGGATACTGGGTAATTACCAAGCACCACACAAGTATGACATGTATTATTGTTTTTTAAGATGCACAACCATTAGATAACACCAATTTGCATGCCACGTACATGTCCTCAACATACACATTATGTACCATTTCATACATCATGTACTGTACTAATGCAATAGAGACATTCACAAGTATCACTCCATTTCCCTCCTCAATTGATGCTGCATATGCACTCTCCCCTCATCTCCACACACCATACAGCCATGCAGCCACTGTACCTCAGCAGAGGTACAATAGAGCACACAGACTTTTGGCCTCCTGAAGTCAAGATTCAGGTGACTTGACCATACAGGGGGTGTGCTGCTGTGCTCACTTCAGGTTGTGTGCACGATTATAGTAGCCTGTTGTGTTATGTACAATAAAGCATGAAACCATGGCTTGCACATACATCTGGACTCTCATCTAGGTCTGAATCTGGATAACCTGGCTTTTGTACAAAGCAGAGGGGAGGGTATGCAGGTCATGACCACTGGTTGACACGTTCTTCTCTTGAGCAACATGTTGTGTCATGACCTTAATGTGGTTTGCAGTCTGTTGTCAATGATGATAGCTGGACTTTTGACACTCTGGACATATATTCCATTTTGAGACTACTCTGAAGCCATACATGATGTTTGCAGACAACAGCTGTTGCCAAGAGTGAAAAGACTGGCCATGCAAAATGTTATGAACACGTGTCAGGGATTAGCGTGGACAACATGTCTTAGGGCTTCATTGATTCTGGGGGGTAAATGTTTGCATGTGTCAGCCCTCCCTGGACAGTGTAACAATAAGGGTCTGCTTCACCCCTCAGGGAGAAGGTGCCACATAAACCAGTGTGTAATTATACACAAGGAGAAATTGCTGCCATGGGTGTTCACACTGTAGTGATCTTGCCCTGAAAGTGGTAACGTAATGCAATGATATGTGAATTTTGATCAATGACTCCATGTTGCACTTAGCCTAGCACTACACTGTCACATTAGTGACCACCAGCTTCATTTTGCCTATTGACTTTATCTTAGCAGTAGACACTACTATGTTAAAAGCTGCAATTAGTTTCCCACATTGTACAATGTGCACATAGTTTTATTCTTCTTTTTTCCCACCAAGGGTGTAGGCTGATAAGAATGTACTCAGACAGCAGGGAACTGACTTGTTTTGGATTGGCACCTTGGGATTGTGGCCACGTCCCGGCGTGTTATTTTCAAAGCAGGCCTAAAGCAATCACAATTTTTTAATAAATAAACTTCTGCAGGGAAAGAGAAGTTCTAGACTTTTCCTTTCTTGTTTGTTCAAAGTATGAGAGGCCAGGACCAGTTGGACCGGGGACGGAGAGTGTTTGCAGATCTCATGTACATCCAGGATACTGGAGTGTGCCATCCTTTCTGTGAGGATAATTTATCTCTCTCTCCTCAATTGATTCTGGGATCTGGCAATCTGATGCTGAATACTGTAGGAGGGAGATGAAGCAGTGATGCCCTTTTTTCATGGTGATGCATATTTTTTAATTCATTATTTGCTTTGTGTTATAATAAAGATACATATAGTTGCTGTGTATATTGCAGTGGAGAATCATTTGTACATTATTTCATTTCATTGCTGTGATGATTTTTAAATGTGTGCTTTCCGCAAACTAATCTCCTTTTAGGAACCTTGCGTAGTGAAATGATAAATGTCTTCTTTGGATTGAGAAGGGCATTCCAGAGATTTTTGTCAGTGCATGAGTGTTTCAGCTTGGTCATTACTGAAGCAAATCACGTACCCACAAATGTGTGGCCTCTGACCCAAGGGCAGAGGCCCTTTCTGACCCAGGCCCCTTATATGTGTATGTGTGGCAAATCATGTGGCTTCAAGGCCATATGTCTGACAGTTTCAGACCATGGAACAAGTGGACCAGTGTAGAGACATGAATAGTCTTTGCTCATAGCTGATATGTTTAGCAGCTGCTCATGGGACATGCCACTCCAGGCCTGCCGTTAATCATAGTGGAGACTGTGACTTTTGTTCCTGTTTCACTATGGAATGACAGACTACAAGAATCAAAATACATCATGTTCATCTTGCCTGGATCAGCATATCAAGAATAGACCTACGAAAAGCTTGATGATCACAAATGGGCTTCCTCACGAATCACACTAACACCTACTGGTAACATTCATAATGTGTAGCCATTTACTATTGTGTGTAAGGGAAAATGCATCCTACATGCAGGTCTCATTTACCCCTATGATGACATGTCACTGTATCTTGTCAACCCTACAGGTACCTTGCAAGACATATGACATGGAGTGGCTGCCACTATCTGGGCAGGTAATGTTATCCAAGCACACACACCCTGCTCCAAATGTACATCTAAGCCTATTGCAGATACAAAGAAACACTATCCTATAGAATGCAGTGAAATAACTCCATTGGCCATTTTTTACGAAAAGCCCCAGGTACACACCGTGAATGTACACCTGCTCTATGCACATCCAAGCACTTTTGTACTACAGAAAGGGCAGCAGACACTTGTGCTGCCCTTCCTGGAATACAGATATTGCTGGTGTACATATAGGTGGTCATTACAACCCTGGCGGACGGTGTTAAAGCTGCGGAAATACCGCAAACAGGGCGGCGGACAAAAAAAGGGAATTATGACCCTGGCGGTAACCGCCAACAAAGACAGCCACTTTAACACACCGCCCGCCACGGCGGTACAGACAAGCAGCGCGGCGGTCACCGCCAACAGACAGGCGGGAGACAATGTACCGCCCACACTATTACAACCCGCCAATCCGCCACCTTTTTCCGGGGCGGATTCACCGTGGATAAAAACACGGCGGAAACAGCTTTTGCAATGGGAAAACGCTCACCTCAACATACTCCACGAGGAAGGAGGACACCATGGAGGCCGAATTACAAATCCTACCTGCCCTTGTCTTTCTGCTCCTCTACGACCAACAGCTACGTAGGGGCCGAAGACACCGGTGAGTACTGCATCTACGACACGGGGGAGGCAAAAGTTAGGGGGACACCCACCAAACACCCCCGCCCTCGCATATTACAACATACACACCAATGCATTCACAAAAATCACAGTAACAACCCACAATCCCCCCGGAAGAATGAAAAGACAATACAAAATTCGGTCAAACATTGTAATGTGCCAATATACATGTCATACAAAAATATACAGATATATATATCTCAAAATCACTCTTATTTACACATACAATCCGAGAAGTAAGTGCAGATATGTACACAACAATGTCCGTGCACCAACAGTCCAAAAATGCATGGGCGAGGCCCACAAACTATACCTGACCAAAATCGGAGAGAACACTGCCGGGGCATCAGATAGAAACACTACAGGCACTTCAGAGGGAAGGGAAGGGGGGGGCACCTCAGCCAGATGAATGCGAAGCCAGATCCACGACGGGGCTCCATGCCCATTGATGTATCCTGGGGAGTGCAAAGCCACAGTCTCTCAAGTCTATACAGTGGGTGGGTTGCCCACTGTGCCATCCTGGGTAGTGCAAGGACACAGTCTCTCAAGTCTATACAGTGGGTGGGTTGCACACTGTGCCATCCTGGGGAGTGCAAAGCCACAGTCTCTCAAGTCTATACAGTGGGTGGGCTGCCCACTGTGCCATCCTGGGAGTGCAAGGCCACAGTCTCTCAAGTCTATACAGTGGGTGGGTTGCCACTGTGCCATCCTGAGGTGTGCAAAGCCACAGTCTCTCAAGTCTCTACAGTGGGTGGGTTGCCCACTGTGCCATCCTGGGGAGTGCAAAGCCACAGTCTCTCAAGTCTCTACAGTGGGTGGTTTCCCCACTGTACCATCCTGGGGAGTGCAAGGCCACAGTCTCTCAAGTCTCTACAGTGGGTGGGTTGCCCACTGTGCCATCCTGGGGAGTGCAAGGCCACAGTCTCTCAAGTCTCTACAGTGGGTGGCTTGCCCACTGTTCCATCCTGGGGAGTGCAAAGCCACAGTCTCTCAAGTAGATGCAATTTTCTACTGGTACTGGGGGGGACTGGTGCCCAGACTGGATGAGTCTCCCCGTGAAAGTTCATGTCTGGTCACTGTCCCAGCTGCACATGGGAGAAGGATGCCTGATGTGGCGGCCTTTTCATTCCTGCACAGTGCATGCCCTGTTCAGCGGTGCTTTGCCATGGCGGTCTATGGACTGTTCAGCGGTGCTTTGCCATGGCGGTCTTTACCCTGTTCAGCGGTGCTTTGCCATGGCGGTCTTTGCCCTGTTCAGCGGTGCTTTGCCATGGCGGTCTTTGCCCTGTTCAGCGGTGCTTTGCCATGGCGGTTCTGGACTGTTCAGCGGTGCTTTGCCGTGGCGGTCTATGGACTGTTCAGCGGTGCTTTGCCATGGCGGTCTATGGACTGTTCAGCGGTGCTTTGCCATGGCGGTCTTTGCCCTGTTCAGCAGTGCTTTGCCATGGCGGTCTTTGCCCTGTTCAGCGGTGCTTTGCCATGGCGGTTCTGGACTGTTCAGCGGTGCTTTGCCATGGCGGTCTATGGACTGTTCAGCGGTGCTTTGCCATGGCGGATCTGATACGGACATTGGTGTGTGGCATGACGATCTCTACACTGGGCATTGGTGTGTGGCATGATGTTCTCTCCAATGGGCATTGGTGGGTGGCATGACGTTCTCTACAATGAGCATTGGTGGGTGGCATGACGTTCCATCATTGCCCAGCGGGGCTGTGGCATCCGGGCCCCTCCTGGGCTGTGACTCCGGCGGTGGTTTCTGGACCAGTGACGATAATTGGGCCCTCCTGGGCTGTGACTCTGGCGGTGGTCTCTGGACCAGTGACGATACTTGGGCCCTCCTGGGCTGTGACTCCGGCGGTGGCGGGGGTCTCCTGACCAGTTACGATACTTGGGCCCTCCTGGGCTGTGACTCCGGCGATGGCGGTGGTCTCCTGACCAGTGACGATACTTGGGCCCTCCTGGGCTGTGACTCCGGCAGTGGCGGTGGTCTCCTGACCAGTGACGATACTTGGGCCCTCCTGGGCTGTGACTCTGGCGGTGGTCTCTGGACCAGTGACGATACTTGGGCCCTCCTGGGCTGTGACTCCGGCGGTGGCGGTGGTCTCTGGACCGGTGACGATACTTGGGCCCTCTGGGGCTGTGACTCTGGCGGTGGTCTCTGGACCAGTGACGATACTTGGGCCCTCCTGGGCTGTGACTCCGGCGGTGGCGGTGGTCTCTGGACCAGTGACGACGGTGCTGGCGGTTGTGTCTGGACCGCCGGAAATGATGGCGCACTTCTCCGCCGTGACACTCACAACAGGCTGGGCAGACTTCCTCTGGATCTTCCCCACCTTTGTTGGAGTTACAGCTGACTCACCAATCCCCTTCGAACCCATGTCACTTGTTGTCCCACCAGGAGTCTTAACACGGTCCCGTCGTCCACTCTCCCATTTTAGAGCCTTTACAGGGGGTGGGCTGCCATTGCCTTGGCTCCGGGTCCTACTGCCTGCCCTGGTGGCCGGTGCACTCCACAAACCTTGAACAGGCACCACTGGTATTGGAGGTTTTTTGGCTGAGCGCTACGACGGGACTGATGAATTGGAGGGGGGGGCAAAAAGGTCAATTTGACATAGGGACAGTTTCTGACGAACACTGGGATGGGTAGCTGGAGGGGGTCTGGGAGTGGAGGAAGAGGAGGTGGTTGTAGGAGGTGTCACTTTAGGGCCCATATTTATACTTTTTGACGCAAAACTGCGCCAATGCAGTTTTGCGTCAAAAAAATTAGCGCCGGCTAACGCCATTCTGCAGCACCATGCGGGCGCCGTATTTATTGAATGACGTTAGCCGGCGTTAGCCGCCGGCGCTGTCTGGTGTGCGTTAAAAAAAACAACGTACACCAGGCAGCGCCGGCGTAGGGGGAAAATGGCGTATGGGCGTCCCAGAAATGGTGCAAGTCAGGCTGAGGCAAAAAAATCCCCACAACCCGATTTGCGCCATTTTTTTACGACGCCCATCCCCCATTGAAATGACTCCTGTCTTAGCAAAGACAGAAGTCATGCCCCCTTGCCCAATGGCCATGCCCAGGGGACTTCTGTCTCCTGGGCATGGTCATTGGGCATAGTGGCATGTAGGGGGGCACAAATCAGGCCCCCCTATGCCACAAAAAAAAAAAAATAAAAATACCTACCTGGACTTACCTTAATGTCCCTGGGGTGGGTCCCTCCATCCTTGGGTGTCCTCCTGGGGTGGGCAAGGGTGTCAGGGGGTGTCCCTGGGGGCAGGGGAGGGCACCTCTGGGCTCATTCTGAGCCCACAGGTCCCTTAACGCCTGCCCTGACCCAGGCGCTAAAATCCGGCGCAAATGCGGATTTTTTAGACCTGCCCACTCCCGGGCGTCATTTTTGCCCGGGAGTATAAATCCGACGCAATAGCATCGGAGTCATTTTTTAAGACGGGAACGCCTACCTTGCATATCATTAACGCAAGGAAGGTGTTCACGCAAAAAAATGACGCTAACTCCATGAACTTTGGCGCTAGACGCGTCTAACGCCAAAGTATAAATATGGAGTTATTTTTGCGTCGAATTTGCGTCGAAAAAAACGACGCAAATTCGGCGCAAACGGAGTATAAATATGCCCCTAGGTGTTTTGGGTGCAGGTGCAGGTACTGGTGACTGTCATGAGGTGGATGGATGTTGGGTGAGTGATTGCCGGCGTTTGTGTACTTTGGGAGGGGGCGTCACAGACACACTGGGAGAGGACACAGGGGACGTGTAAATGGCAGTGGAGGTGGTGAGTGCAGGTGAGCGGCTTGTGGTGCTGGGTGTCCTGGTGCGAGCCCTAGTGCCTGTAGATGTGGTGCATGCAGGTGTGTGTGTAGACGAGACTGGGAGGGAGGAGGGAGAAGAGGAGGAGGGGGACACAGTGGAGACAGTGGATGTTGCTGTGTCTGTATGTGGGTGAGGCTTGCGTGAGTGTCTGTGGTGTGTGTGGTGCCTATGTTTGCTTGAGCTACTTGTGTGTGTTGACTTGTGTGCATGCTGGTCTCTAGGTGTGCTTGGGATGGGCTGGGGTACAGGAGATTGGGTCTGGGTGGAGGAAGTTGGAGGGGGGAGGCTGGAGACAGGGACAATGGCTGCCATCAGTGCTGAGGCCAGAGATTGCAGGGATCGCTGAAGGACAGCCTGACCAGAATGAATGCCCTCCAGGAATGCATTACCGTGTTGCAACTCTCGTTCTACACCCTGGATTACATTCACAATGGTAGACTGCCCAACAGTGAGTGACCTGAGGAGGTCAATGGCCTCCTCACTGAGGGCAGCAGGGGTGACTGGGGCAGGGCCTGAGGTGCCTGGGGCGAAGGTGATGCCCACCCTCCTGGGTGAGCGGGCACGGGGCGAACGCTGAGGGGCTACTGGGAGGGCGGTGCTGGTAGGGGAGGTGGCGGCTGTATCTGTAGAAGTGGGGCGCACAGATGGTGCCGCCACCACAGGGGAGCTCCCATCGGCTGACGAGTCCGTGTCGCTGGTTGGTGATCCGGTGGCCGACGTGAAGCTCCCCTCGCCCTCTGTGCCACTGGTGCATTCAGAGTCTGTGGTGTGGCCCTCCATGGCCATGTGGGATGCAGCTCACTCGTGCTCCGGTGCCGCCTCATGATGCTGATGTACAAAAGGACAGGGAGAGCAGGAAAAGGGGGGCAGACAGAAGAAAGAGAGTTTTAGTGCATGGCATTCTGCTACCGTTGGCGGACAAGACAGACGCAGCAGCCCCCTGCATTACGCCGTGCTCCTGCCCTCTGCACATGCAATTTCTGGGATATGGCCTATATGGCAATGGTTGACATCTGCGCACATGGATGCCACAGGGGCAACTATGCCTCAACTTGGCACTCTGGTGAGGTGGGGTAGAGTGCCACATGGCCTACATTACGGAGGGGCCTTGCCTACCGAATTCGCCCTGGCCTAGGGACACCCACAGCCCACCTCCCCCACCCAGACCCCTCCACTGCACGCAAAGTCCGCAGAATGAGGTTGTACTCACACTCTTGTGTCTGCTGTGATGTCCTCAAGCGCCCATCCAACTCCGGGTAGGCCACCGCCAGGATCCAGAACATCAGGGGGGTCATGGTGCGACGGGCACCCCTCCCACGTTGGGAGGCCATCCCCAGCTGAGCCTCCGCTGTCTTCTTGCTGCAGCGGCGAATGTCCTCCCATCTCTTACGACAGTGGGTGCCCCGTCTCTGGTGGGCCCCCAGGGTCCGGACCTCCTTGGCGATGGCACGCCAAATGTCCCTCTTCTGGTGGGCGCTGACCTACATGACATGCACAAGGGAAGAGGTACAGTCATTACCAACTGCACCGTCAATGTGAGTGGCCCCCTCCCTACTCTGGCCATGTGGCCCATTCATTCCCATGCATAACTGTTCTATGTACTCTGCCCCCTTCCCTCTTTCACCCAGCCCTCTCCACCCAGGCCTAGCCCATACAACGTGCTCCCTCTGTACTAACCTGTTGGTCTGGAGGACCATAGAGTAGCGTGTACTGGGGGAGTACCCCATCCACAAGTTTCTCCAACTCCTGTGCAGTGAAGGCAGGGGCCCTTTCCCCAGACTCAGCAGCCATCGTCGCTTCCAGACCGAGGTCACAGCAGCACTAGCAGTGTAGGTCCTCTCCTATCGAAGGTCAGATATCTAGTGAGTGAACAGATAGAAAATGGCGGTGACGTCCGCGGTGGTGAAGTCCACGGCAGTGCGAATCATCACCGCCAGCGCACCTGTTCATTGGCTCATGGGACCCATAGGGTCCAATGTAAACCAATGCAGCATTGCGCCGCGGTCTACGACCGCCTACCGCGACGGTGTGCAACGCCAGCGCAGTTACCCCACAATCCCATTGTCCCAGTTTAGAGGTCAAGCAGCCGCCATTTCAGGGGCCCACATGGCTTCATTTACTACTGCGTCACACATAGCTAGGCCTAAACTCAACACACATACAGGAAGGGTTTTGTGTCTGGTGTAGTCTTGTGTGTAACAGTGGGTACATACCTGGAGGATTAATGACTGGTTCTTTGCTGTTGTCCTTCGTAGGCACCGTCAGCTGGGACATATGAGAAGATGGCGGAATCCTCCGGTGTACCGACCGCTGGTGGACCTGTTGACAATGGAAGAAAGACATGTCATCGTCACCTACAGGTTTGACCGTGCCACTATCCCGGAACTATGTACCCAGTTGGAGCCAGACCTGATGTCACCGATCCGCCATCCCACAGGAATCCCCACTGACGTGCAGGTGCTGTCAGTGCTCCATTTCCTTGCAAGTGGGTCATTTCAGACAACAGTGGCCATGGCATCAGGGATGTCCCAGCCTATGTTTTCCAACGTCTTGTCCAGAGTGTTGTCTGCCCTGCTGAAACACGTAAGGAGATACATCATATTCCCTCAGGTGGAGGATTTACCTACAGTGAAATTGACTTCTATGCCCTTGGACATATTCCCAACGTCATAGGTGCCATTGATGGGACCCATGTAGCTCTGGTCCCCCCCGCAGGAGTGAACAGGTGTACAGGAACAGGAAGAGTTATCATTCTATGAATGTCCAGATGGTCTGTTTGGCAGACCAGTACATCTCACAGGTAAATGCTATGTTCCCTGGCTCAGTGCATGACGCCTACATCCTGCGCAATAGCAGCATCCCTGATATGATGGGTCAACTCCAGAGGCACAGTGTATGGCTATTGGGGGACTCTGCTTACCCCAACCTTTCCTGGCTATTGACCCCAGTGAGGAATCCCAGGACCAAGGCAGAGGAACGGTATAATGATGCCCATGGGCGGACTAGGAGGGTTATCGAACGCATCTTCGGCCTCCTTAAGGCCAGGTTCAGGTGCCTCTATATGACAGGTGGATCCCTATTCTACTCACTGAAGAAGGTGTGCAACATCATCGTCGCCTGCTCCGTGCTCCATAATTTGGCATTGCGACGCCAGGTGCCTTTTCTTCAGGAAGATGATCCAGATGACGGTGTTGTAGCAGCTGTGGAGCCTGTGGAGCCTGTGGACAGTGATGAGGATGAAGCTGAGGAAGAAGAAAACGACAACAGGGATTCAGTCATACAACAATATTTCCAGTGACACACAGGTGAGAACATTTTCTGGTTTAACATTACATTAACTTTCACACGTCTACCTCTATCCTGTACCTAAATTTCACTCACTATTTGTTAATTGAGTTGTACCCTTCCATTTCAGTTTCACAAGTGTGAAAACCTACGTGTCAACTGCTTGCATCCTTCAAGGGCTTGTGATGTGTGACATAGGTATGTTAGCCTTACAATGGGTAACCCATTATGACACTGTGATTGATAATACAAAGTACCAAATCATAGACTGACTCCAGATTTTTTGGTGTTTCAAGGGTGTTTATTTAAGTGCTCAAAAAATTAAGGGGGGTTGTAAAATGGTGATGGGTGATGGTGGAGGAATGTCCATGGCAGAGTCCAGTCTATTAGTCTCAAAGGTGCACTGCCCATCTTGGCATAGGAAGTGGAGCTGGGGCAGTTCGAATATGGACAGGGTAACAAAGTGGGACAGTGGGAGGACAATCAGGGTGGTCTTATTTCCTGGCGGGGGTCTTGCCATCTTGCTCTGTCCTGTTCCTGGATCTCAGGGACCGCTAGCGTGGTGGTTGTCCGTCTGCAGAGGGTGGGGTGCTGGTGTGGTGGTCCTGTGGCGGGGCATCCTGTCCACTAGCGCCGGCGGAGGTGGTGGGCAGTTCATCATCCATGCTAGTGTCAGGGGCCCCTTGGAGTGCCACGGTGTCCCTCAAGGTCTTTTGAATGTCCATCAGCACCCCTACGATGGTGCCCAGGGCGGAGCCGATGGTCCTGAGCTCCTCCCTGAACCCCAAATACTGCTCCTCCTGCAGGCGCAAGGTCTCCTGCAACTTGTCCAGGACCGTCGCCATCATCCCCTGGGAGTGGTGGTATGCTCCCATGATGGAGGAGAGGGCCTCGTGGAGAGTTGGTTCCCTTGGCCTGTCCTCCCTCTGTCGCACAGTAGCCCTCCCAGTTCCCCGGTGTTCCTGTGCCTCCGTCCCCTGGACCGTGTGCCCACTACCACTGCCCCCAGGTCCCTGTTGTTGTTGGGGTGGTGGGTTAGCCTGGGTGTCCTGTAGTGGTGGACACTCCACTGATTGACCTGTCCTGGGTAGGGAGGTTTGGGCCCGCTGGGTGGGTGCTGTGCTGGTGTTACCAGAGGGTGGCAGCTCGGTGTTGGGCTGTGGCTGGGCAAGGGGAACTGACTGTCCGGAGGCCCACGATGGTCCGGGCTGGTCATCAAGATCCAGTGGGGCAGAGCTGCTGTCGTCACTGTGGGCCTCTACTGGGGGTGGAGTGGTGTTGTCTGGACCCTCTGGTGTGGTGCCGGTCCTTCGGGTTCCTGCAGGGGTATGAGAACATGATTATTACATGTGTGTGTTTCATGGTGTGCAATGGGTGGGTGTTTGTGTACCCCAGTGCAGGCATTCAGGTGTGTGGGTTTGTGTGGTGATGGTTGGGGGGGTGTACTGGGTATGTGCAGTGGGCATGCTTTAGTGAGGGGTGTCCATGCTTAGTTGTGTCATGCAGGGCTTGGTGTTGGGATGGGTGGTTGGTGTCATGGGTACATTAGTGAGGAGTTGTAGTGATAGGGGAGGGGGTGAGGGAGGGGGTGTGTGATAGCATGAAGGTAGGGTGGGGGATATGATAGATACAAATTGACTTACCAGTGTCCCATCCTCCACCGACTCCTGCAAGGCCCTCAGGATGCAAGATGGTCAAGACTTGCTCCTCCCATGTTGTTAGTTGTGGGGGAGGAGGTGGGGGTCCGCCGCCAGTCCGCTGCACCGCGATGTTGTGCCTGGATACCGTGGAACGCACCTTCCCCCGTAGGTCGTTCCACCTCTTCCTGAAGTTCTCCCTATTTCTTGGGTGCTGTCCCACGGCGTTGACCCTGTCCACTATTCTGCGCCATAACTCCATCTGCCTGGCTATTGATGTGTGCTGTACCTGTGAGCCAAATAGCTGTGGCTCTACCCGTACGATTTCCTCCACCATGACCCTGAGCTCCTCCTCGGAGAAGCGGGGGTGTCTTTGGCGTGACATGGGGTGGTGTGTGTGAGGTGTGGGGTGGTGTATGTGGTGATGAGTGTGGTGAGTGTAGTGGTATGTGGTGTTTTGTGCGTGGATTTTGTGTGGGTGATGGTGTTGTGTGCCTCTGTGTGATGGGGTTGTCAATAGCTGTGCTCTCTCTCTGGCCTTCTCTCAGAATTTCTGGTTGTAGGGGTTTGTGGGTGATGTGGGTGTGTGTTTTATATAGTATTGGGTGTGTGGGAGTGGTGTGTGTATGTTATCAGGTGTGTGTATTTGGAATTGTCCAATGTGGCTGTGTTTTGGAGATGTGTGTGTATTTTGAGCACGGCGGTGTGTACCGCCAATGGAATACCGCGGTTGAAAGACCGCCGCGTGGATTTGTGGGTCGTAATAGCATGGGCGTGTTTCTGTTGGCGTGGAGGTGGAGGATTTGTTTCCGCATGTTTATCGCTGCCCTTTAGTGTGGCGGTGTTGTGTGGGTGTCTGAATTTCGGCGGATTCCGTGATGTGTGTCATAATAGCTGTGGCGGTCTATCGCCGCCGCCGCAGTGTATTGGCGGTCTTCTGCACGGCGGTAAGCGCCTTATACCGCCAATGTTGTAATGACCCCCATAGTGCCTGCACTCACACCAGGGGATGTCCACTCATTAGCATGGGGGTACAGCCCCATGTAAATGATGCAATACCTTTGCCACTATAGCCATGCCACATATTAGATGTGGGTGCAGAGGAAAATAAGCTGTCAGGGGATGGACTTACAGTGTGCTACATAAAAGGTGGGGCAGTGTTATTGCATAATCTGATGGGAGTCCCCTGTAGGGGAGACCAGTAGTCCTCCGGACCCCAAAGAGATTCTTTTGCAGGTGGGTGTACTCACCCACTGTACTTGTCTGCAACGGCATCACTAATCCCCTCAATTGTGTATACAGGTTGACATCTGCTCAGCTCTACATGGAACAGCTACTTTCATACAGCTCCTTTTTCCACTTGATCACACCATCACCAGGGCAGTGCAAGTGTGTGTCTGCCCTGGGGTCACTGCATTTAATCTATTGAATTGGGGCACACTTCCCCCTCTGCACCTTTTAATAACTCCGTCATGGTGCAAACCGAGAAAGTATGTCTAATGGGTAATTAGGCCCCAGTTACCAATGTGGAAAGCCACATACATCTGTTTCTCTGGTCCCACATAATGCTGGGACTACCTATCAATCACCCCTCAGTGGGTATGTCCATATGAGTATCACTAAATGTGTCAACACCATGGCTGCGCGCGGGCTCTAGGGCCCGCCTGATGCTAGAATCCGTGCATTAATGTTTCCACCACACAGTCTTAGTCCAGAAACTGCTATTTGCAGAATCTAGTAGCTGCTGCAGCACGCTATAAGTGCATTATCTTTATTTCATAGCTTTGGTCCCAAGTATCTTTATAACAGCCATTATGGGTGGGGCACTCTGGGTGTGGCACTTGGGGCGGGGCACTTTGGGTGTGGCACTTGGGGCGGGGCACTTTGGGTGTGGCACATGGGGCGGGGCACAAGTCTATTTAAGTGACCCCACCCAGTTCTCACTGCTCACTATTCTGAGGATCTCGTGAGGACCGGAGCTTTTCTGTTTGAAGTCGGGTGTTTCCATATTCCTGCTTGTTCACCTGGGATTTCCCTGTGTTGAGGCCTTTGAAGCAGCCAGTTGCAGACATTCAGGGCGGTAAGACGGATGGTGGTTTCTAGCTTCCATCATCTGTTTTCTTATTTGATAAAACTGTTTAAAGGTGATATTCTTTTTTTCGGAGAAAGTAGTAATCTTTGGCAATCAGCTGTAAATATTTAAATTGATAACAAACTAAGCAAATATTTTGCTGTTACAGCGTTACCTCTTTCTCGCGCTCACTTTTCAACTTCAGCTGCTTACTTGTGGAGTTGCTCAGTAGCAACAGAGATACGTTGTATAAGCGCGGTTATTCAGAAGAGGTTTAAATGGTTATGAATAAATGCTAAGGCAATAATTTGAACTCAAGGGAATATTTGATTATGGTTAATGTAAAATACGGACACAAACTGAAATTGTGCATCTTGGAAAGTTTTTGAAATATGAAGTAACATTTCTTTGAGTGAATACGGTGTTAACCTTTCATTTCTTTGAAACTTATGAAAGGCGCTAGGATTTACTATTGTTCCAAGTAACTGCTAGATTTATAGTTGACAGATTCCGAAGAGTTCTGTGATTGATATTTCTTTGTAGTATCTATGATTCTTGTTTCCGCAGGCCTCCTTCCCCGCTGTACCCTTCCTTATCTCACTTCCCCCCACTTGGCCACTCCAAGACTCTGCGCTATTAAGGCTTGTAGAGTTGGAGCTGCCAGGGGGTGGGCCTATTGACAAAAACGTGTGTACCCTGAGGAGTTGGTCTCGCTGTCAAAATGTGTGGATGCCCTTTCCATAGGTCATTCAGCATTGTTGGATGAGGTGGGTTCAACAGTGAGTGAGAAGTGGACATTTTAGCTGTTAGGGGTGCTGGACAATTACCCATAGCTTTATGGGGGCCTGAGAACCAGCTGAGCAATGCAGCATGCACCCGACTCTGGGCAAACATTGCACAATGTAGCAGTGCAGTGGGTGTGTACCACCGGTGGTCCGGGATATGCCGCAAGGGCTGGGAGGACCTAAACGCCAGGAACTATTGGGCCAGTCCTCCTAGGCTCATGTGCACTGGCCCTTCCTTATGCCACTGTACAGAAGGGTCCTGAGGACAGCCTGGCTGGAGAAGTTGGAGCAGCAGAGACCTGGTAAGTGCATGGGCTGCATGATGTGTCTGTCAGTATGATGTGAGTGGTGGCTGAGCTCTGCCATTAGGTGTCTAATGTCACTATGTGTACAATCTGAGCACTTGCTTTAGTAGTCATAAGGCCAATGTCTAATTGGAGCCCAATGGATGCATATACCAGGGTGCATCATGGGACTTGTAGTGTTCAGATCACTACTTGGGAAATGGGGCTCACTTGTGCATTCAGAGGAAGAAATGCAATGCCAACACCATGTCTGGTGATCCAAGGGCCTTAGCATTGCTGGGTGCAAGGGCAAAGGGATGGGCAAGGCAATGTCCAGTGTGGGATCAAGATCTTTTTTGGGTGTTGGATGTGGTATCAAGCATGCTTTTTTTATGCTTTTTTGTCAGTGTAAAGTATAGTTTCATGTATCTTGGAGTAAAGGCTGACTTTGGGATACTTGTCTCAAACAAAACTGTACCAACATTTCCAAGGGAAAACAAGTGCACACATCTCCACAACAGTGGCTCCTATGTCACATGTAATGTCTAGATAACTGTACCAACTATGAACACATGTGTAAGAGGCTCAAACAGTTAGGAGCACATGTGTAAGAGGCTGACCCTCTATGTGGTGCACAAACTAGGCACGCTGTGTAGATGGTCCAAGCAACCACACGTTGGTTCCCAGAGGCAAAAACTAGATTGCCTAATGCTCTAATATTTTAGGTAGCTTGGTCCAGCAGTTAGGTTAATCTTGGAGAAGTGCAAAGCATTTGTTGTACTCACAGTATCAATCATGCGACTCAAACACTCAAAGGAATAACTTCATAGTTATACATAATTTTTAAGACCAAGATCTTTAAGATTGGTCTAGTAATTTTAAGTTATGAAGTTCTCAAGTTTCAATAAATGCAGTCTTTCTGTGCGTAATTACGCACCATGGGAATCAATGGAAGGCCACCTATAAAAATGCATATAGAATCATACAGTTGCTTTACAAAGTTTATCTTTTCAAAGTTGGTCACAGTCATCTGTGGGCACATTGTGCCAGCAGAAGAAGTTTGTGAGGCTCTCGGTTCAGGCAGGAGCAGTGTTGGAAAGGCTCTTGAGCTGGTGCAGGGCCACTGCGAGGGACCACTTGGAAAAGGTCTGCAGGGGCAGATTTAAAGTTGGTGCCTTGGGATCCCCTTGTGGTATCGAGGTCGCAAGGGATGAGGGACCCTTGGGGCACAGCTGGATCCTCATTACAGGGCACAGGGCGGCTAGGTGAAGGGCGAGTTGTTGATCCAAGGGCTTTGCACAAAGAGGCCTCTCCGGTCACATGCTGGTCGAGGTCAGAGTCACTTGCAGGACAACGGGGGCACTCTGGCAGGAGGTCCAGGGTGTTCCTGAAGTCCCTCAACTGGGCTTCCTTCTGGTCAAATTGCAGCTCAGGGGGACCTGTTTTACTTTGTTTCCGACGTCCACTGACCAGTACCTGGGATAATGGAACTACTTGGCCACAGGAGGGTGCAGTGCCACCAAACTTAGCACACTTGCGGGGGTTTGTCCTGGCTGTCGTTGGTGTGTCACTGGATTTGGCTGCAACTTCCGGTTTGGGAGATATCAGCCAGTCAGTGAAATGACCCTCACTGGCTTGTTGATTATTGGTTTGTTGCAGAGTGGTGCCTCCACTCAGAAGGGAGATCTGGGGCGGGTTGTGAAGCCTATAGGTCCCCTGAGTTAATTGGGGTCTGTCCAGCAGAGCAGCAGCAGAGATTTTCGGGACCTGGGTGCAACAGGCAGGGTTTGGCACCTTTTCCTGATGCAGCAGGTCCACAATTCTCTTGCTTTGGATCTTCTTTGGTGCTGGTCTTCTTTGCCCTTTCAAATCTGAAATCTTGGCATAGGGGAGCCACTAAATACCGAACTGGGACACTTATATTTGGGTGGCTACACACACTATAGTGACCACTTCCTGTGGGTAGGTTCACTACCCTTAACCTCATTGGCTATTTTCCTCTATCTCAAGATAGAGTCCACCACGCAGGCAACACCTTAGGGGTGGTGCATGCAAGATGAGGCCACTGCTCATTACCTTTGTTAAGTTCCCACCTTTGCTCCCACCAAAAGTGAGGGTTTCCAAAGGGAGATGCCATCTGCTGCTAGCAGCAGGCTTGGGGTCAAGTTTCAAGGGCAGTAAGCCCTTTGAAGCTCACCACCAGTGCACATTCCTGAGGGAGGGGGTGTTAGCTCCTCCACCCAGGAAGGGCATTGTCTTGCAAACCGGAGATGCAGGACTCTCCCCCCAAGGTTTATATATTGGCTGCCTGAAGGTGGCAGCTAGATAAGACCAGTCAGCAACCATGCCAGGATGGTCAGCTTTTGCAAGGGGCACCTCTAAGGTGGCCCCTGGGTACATTTAGGGAAAGATCTAATACTGGCACCAGTTTGCATCTACCATTTTTTATACCAAACAGCCCAGGGTTCAGAGTGGCCATTATGTTGCAGGGAAACTCATGTTGACCAGTGTCCAGCACATGTATGAAAATGGCTGCTCTGTTCACTCACTGTGTCCCAGGCTTGGCATATTGCTCATGTAGTTATGCCCTCACATATAATGTGGAGCACCCTGCCTTAGTGCTATAAGGCCTGACAGAGGGGTGTCTTACCCATAGCATATGCAGTGGATGGTAGACAGGCACACAGACAGTGTGCCATGTCAAGTTTGAGGTTTGCAACAGAACACTCAGCTTGCAATGCCAGTGCTGGGTGCATCTGGATGCATGACCCTAGAGAGTGGCACAATCAGTGCTACTGCCCCTAGGGGCCTACCCCTAGTACTCCATGCCCTGGGAAGATAAGTACACACTTACTAGGGACTTATAGTGGTAGTTTAGGGTGTATCGAATTGTGTCAATGTATTACAACAGATTTAGGGAAAGAGCTCTGGCCCAGGGAGCCAGTTTAGCAGGGCCCATGGGCAGTGCAATTTCTAGGACACAACATCAGGCAAAAAGTAGAGGTAATAACCATGTCAGAAAGGGGCCTTCTCTCACACTACCCCCCCCCAAACGATGAGGCTACCCTTTCCCTAGTGAGTCTTCATCATCTAAGTGGAAGAACCTGGAGAGGCAATCTGCATTGGTATGGGCAGTCCCAGGTCTGTGTTCCACTTGAAAGTCCATACCCTGTAGAGAAATAGACCACCTAAGCAGTTTGGGGTTTTCACCTTTCACTTGTTGTAGCCATCTGAGAGGACTTTGATCAGCCTGAACTGTGAAGTAAGAGCCAAACAGATATGGCCTCAGCTTCTTCAGGGCCCAAACCACAGCAAAGGCTTCACTCCCTATAGCAACCAATTTTTTTCCCTAGGGAATAGTTTCTTGATTATATAACCAACTTGCTGGTCACTTCTATCATCATTTTTCTAGGAAAGGACTGCTCCTATCCCCATTTCGGATGCATCAGTTTGGACTATGAATTCACTGGAGTAGTCCGGTGCTTGTAGAAATGGAGCAGAGCACATAACTTCCTTCAGAGTGTCAAAGGCCTTTTGACAACTCACTGCCCAATTAACCTTTTTATGCATTTTCTTGGAGGTGAGCTCTGTAAAGGGGGAAACTATTGTGCCATAATCCTTCACAAACCTCCTGTAATACCCAATGAAGGAAAGGAATGCCCTGACCTGAGACTGGGTTGTGGGAGCTTCCCAAGCCAGAATAGCCTAAATCTTGGGTTGGAGGGGTTGTACGTGGCCTCCGCCAACCATGTGGCCCAAGTAAACAACTTTCTCTTGCCCTATCTGGCACTTACTAGCCTTGATGGTGAGGCCTGCCTTTTGCAGAGCCTCAAGGACCTTTCCAAGGTGGGTCAGGTGATCCTGCCAGGTGGAACTGTAGACAGCTATATCATCTAAGTAAGGTGCTGTAGGAAAGTACCATCTTGCCTGGCATGTTACCCCCATTTTTCACTGTATATATGTTGTTTTAGTTGTATGTGTCACTGGGACCCTGGTAACCCAGGGCCCCAGTGCTCATAACTGTGCCTGAATGTGTTACCTGTGTAGTGACTAACTGTCTCACTGAGGCTCTGCTAATCAGAACCTCAGTGGTTATGCTCTCTCATTTCTTTCCAAATTGTCACTGACAGGCTAGTGACCATTTTTACCAATTTACATTGGCTTACTGGAACACCCTTATAATTCCCTAGTATATGGTACTGAGGTACCCAGGGTATTGGGGTTCCAGGAGATCCCTATGGGCTGCAGCATTTCTTTTGCCACCCATAGGGAGCTCTGACAAATCTTACACAGGCCTGCCACTGCAGCCTGAGTGAAATAACGTCCACGTTATTTCACAGCCATTTTACACTGCACTTAAGTAACTTATAAGTCACCTATATGTCTAACCTTTACCTGGTAAAGGTTAGGTGCAAAGTTACTTAGTGTGAGGGCACCCTGGCACTAGCCAAGGTGCCCCCACATTGTTCAGAGCCAATTCACTGAACTTTGTGAGTGCGGGGACACCATTACACGCGTGCACTACATATAGGTCACGACCTATATGTAGCTTCACCATGGTAACTCCGAATATGGCCATGTAACATGTCTATGATCATGGAATTGCCCCCTCTATGCCATCCTGGCATTGTTGGTACAATTCCATGATCCCAGTGGTCTGTAGCACAGACCCTGGTACTGCCATACTGCCCTTCCTGGGGTTTCTCTGCAGCTGCGGCTGCTGCCAACCCCTCAGACAGGCAGCTGCCCTCCTGGGGTCCAGCCAGGCCTGGCCCAGGATGGCAGAACAAAGAACTTCCTCTGAGAGAGGGTGTGACACCCTCTCCCTTTGGAAAATGGTGTGAAGGCAGGGGAGGAGTAGCCTCCCCCAGCCTCTGGAAATGCTTTGTTGGGCACAGATGTGCCCAATTCTGCATAAGCCAGTCTACACCGGTTCAGGGACCCCTTAGCCCCTGCTCTGGCGCGAAACTGGACAAAGTAAAGGGGAGTGACCACTCCCCTGACCTGCACCTCCCCTGGGAGGTGTCCAGAGCTCCTCCAGTGTGCTCCAGACCTCTGCCATCTTGGAAACAGAGGTGCTGCTGGCACACTGGACTGCTCTGAGTGGCCAGTGCCACCAGGTGACATCAGAGACTCCTTGTGATAGGCTCCTTCAGGTGTTAGTAGCCTTTCCTCTCTCCTAGGTAGCCAAACCCTCTTTTCTGGCTATTTAGGGTCTCTGTCTCTGGGGAAACTTTAGATAACGAATGCATGAGCTCAGCCGAGTTCCTCTGCATCTCCCTCTTCACCTTCTGATAAGGAATCGACCGCTGACCGCGCTGGAAGCCTGCAAACCTGCAACATAGTAGCAAAGACGACTACTGCAACTCTGTAACGCTGATCCTGCCGCCTTCTCGACTGTTTTCCTGCTTGTGCATGCTGTGGGGGTAGTCTGCCTCCTCTCTGCACCAGAAGCTCCGAAGAAATCTCCCGTGGGTCGACGGAATCTTCCCCCTGCAACCGCAGGCACCAAAAAGCTGCATCTCTGGTCCCTTGGGTCTCCTCTCAGCACGACGAGCGAGGTCCCTCGAAGCCAGCAACACCGTCCAAGTGACTCCCACAGTCCAGTGACTCTTCAGCCCGAGTTTGGTGGAGGTAAGTCCTTGCCTCACCTCGCTGGGCTGCATTGCTGGGAACCGCGACTTTGCAAGCTTCTCCGGCCCCTGTGCACTTCCGGCGGAAATCCTTCGTGCACAGCCAAGCCTGGGTCCACGGCACTCTAACCTGCATTGCACGACTTTCTAAGTTGGTCTCCGGCGACGTGGGACTCCTTTGTGCAACTTCGGCGAGCACCGTTTCACGCATCCTCGTAGTGCCTGTTTCTGGCACTTCTCCGGGTGCTACCTGCTTCAGTGAGGGCTCCTTGTCTTGCTCGACGTCCCCTCTCTCTGCAGGTCCAATTTGCGACCTCCTGGTCCCTCCTGGGCCCCAGCAGCGTCCAAAAACGCCAAACGCACGATTTGCGTGTAGCAAGGCTTGTTGGCGTCCATCCGGCGGGAAAACACTTCTGCACGACTCTCCAAGGAGTGGGGGATCCATCCTCCAAAGGGGAAGTCTCTAGCCCTTGTCGTTCCTGCAGTATTCACAGTTCTTCAGCCTAGTAAGAGCTTCTTTGCACCAACCGCTGGCATTTCTTGGGCATCTGCCCATCTCCGAGCTGCTTGTGACTTTTGGACTTGGTCCCCTTGTTCCACAGGTACCCTCAGTCAGGAATCCATCGTTGTTGCATTGCTGATTTGTGTTTTCCTTGCATTTTCCCTCTAACACGACTATTTTGTCCTTAGGGGAACTTTGGTGCACTTTGCACTCACTTTTCAGGGTCTTGGGGAGGGTTATTTTTCTAACTCTCACTATTTTCTGATAGTCCCAGCGACCCTCTACAAGGTCACATAGGTTTGGGGTCCATTCGTGGTTCGCATTCCACTTCTGGAGTATATGGTTTGTGTTGCCCCTATCCCTATGTTTCCCCATTGCATCCTATTGTAACTATACATTGTTTGCACTGTTTTCTAAGACTATACTGCATATTTTTGCTATTGTGTATATATATCTTGTGTATATTTCCTATCCTCTCACTGAGGGTACACTCTAAGATACTTTGGCATATTGTCATAAAAATAAAGTACCTTTATTTTTAGTATAACTGTGTATTGTGTTTTCTTATGATATTGTGCATATGACACTAAGTGGTACTGTAGTAGCTTCACACGTCTCCTAGTTCAGCCTGAGCTGCTTTGCTAAGCTACCATTATCTATCAGCCTAAGCTGCTAGACACCCTATACACTAATAAGGGATAACTGGGCCTGGTGCAAGGTGCAAGTACCCCTTGGTACTCACTACAAGCCAGTCCAGCCTCCTACATTGGTTGTGCAGCGGTGGGATAAGTGCTTTGAGACTACTTACCACTCTTGTCATTGTACTTTTCATAAGAGAAAAATATACAATACAAGGTCAGTGTATATACACATAGCCAAAAAGTTTTGCATTTCCTCTTTTCACTCTTTTCTAAGTGCTGAAAAGTACTTCTAAACTTTCAAAAAGTTCTTAAAAGTTTAAAAAGTTTTTTCTGTCTTTCCAAAAAGTTCTGAAAACTTTTTTTTTCTCTTTGTCTATCACTTTAACTCTCTCTAAAAAATGTCTGGCACAGGCCAAAAAGTTGAACTGTCCAAACTTGCATATGATCACCTTAGCTGGAAAGGAGCAAGGAGTCTCTGCATAGAGAGAGGTTTGAGTGTAGGGAAGAATCCTTCTTTAGAACTGTTAATTAATATGCTTAGAGTACAGGATAAGGCCATAAGTGCCCAATCTGTAGAAAAAGTAGCTAATGGTTCTCAATCTGATCCAGGGACTCCCCCAGGAAAAGGTTCAGGAAAGAAACTTCTCAGCCTGCCCATTACTAGACAGTCTAGCATAGTTGGTACAGAGGTTGAATCACACCATACTGATGGTGTGCTCTCACATTATACTGGTAGCCAAGCTGTTAGGGTGCCCTTGGTAAGGGACAGGTCTCCTTCTGTTCATTCCCATCACACCTCTGTATCTAGAAATGTCCCTCCCACCCACCCTGATGACAGATTGTTAGAAAGGGAGCTCAATAGATTGAGAGTGGAGCAAACCAGACTGAAGCTCAAGAAGCAACAGCTGGATTTGGATAGACAGTCTTTAGAAATAGAGAGGGAAAGACAGAAGATGGGTTTAGATACCCATGGTGGCAGCAGCAGTATTCCCCATAGTCATCCTGCAAAAGAGCATGATTCCAGGAATCTGCATAAGATAGTTCCCCCTTACAAGGAGGGGGATGACATTAACAAGTGGTTTGCTGCACTTGAGAGGGCCTGTGCTGTACAGGATGTCCCTCAAAAGCAGTGGGCTGCTATCTTATGGCTATCATTTACTGGAAAAGGTAGGGATAGGCTCCTTACTGTAAAAGAAAATGATGCTAACAATTTCCAAGTTCTTAAGAATGCACTCCTGGATGGTTATGGCTTAACCACTGAACAGTACAGGATAAAGTTCAGAGATACCAAAAAGGAGTCTTCACAAGACTGGGTTGATTTCATTGACCAGGCAGTGAAGGCCTTGGAGGGGTGGTTACATGGCAGTAAAGTTACTGATTATGACAGCCTGTATAACTTGATCCTGAGAGAGCATATTCTTAATAATTGTGTGTCTGATTTGTTGCACCAGTACTTGGTGGACTCTGATCTGACCTCTCCCCAAGAATTGGGAAAGAAGGCAGACAAATGGGTCAGAACAAGAGTGAACAGAAAAGTTCATACAGGGGGTGACAAAGATGGCAACAAAAAGAAGGATGGTAAGTCTTCTGACAAGGGTGGGGACAAATCTAAAAATGAGTCTTCATCAGGCCCACAAAAACACTCTGGTGGGGGTGGTGGGCCCAAATCCTCCTTTAATCAGAACAAGGAAAAGAAACCATGGTGCTATTTATGTAAAATAAAAGGCCATTGGACAACAGATCCCAGTTGTCCAAAGAAAGGCACCACAGCTCCTACCACTACAACCCCTACTGCTAAACCTAGTGTCCCTACTAATAGCAGTGGTGGTGGGAGCAAACCTACTAATAGCCAATCCAAGGGAGTAGCTGGGCTCACTTTTGGTAATTTAGTTGGGGTTGGTCTGATTAGGGAGACCACAGAGGCTACTTTAGTCTCTGAAGGGGCTATTGACTTAGCCACTTTGGTTGCTTGCCCCCATAACTTGGAGAAGTACAAGCAACTAACCCTAATAAATGGTGTTGAGGTCCAGGCCTACAGGGACACAGGTGCCAGTGTCACAATGGTGATTGAGAAACTGGTGCACCCTGAACAACACATACTTGGACACCAGTACCAAGTAACCGATGCTCACAACATAACACAAAGCCACCCCATGGCTGTTGTAAATCTCAACTGGGGGGGGGTATCTGGTCCAAAGAAAGTTGTGGTAGCTTCAGATTTACCTGTAGACTGTCTATTAGGGAACGATTTGGAGACATCAGCTTGGTCAGATGTGGAGTTGGAGGCCCATGCAGCAATGCTGGGCATCCCAGGGCATATTTTTGCTTTGACAAGGGCTCAGGCCAAAAAGCAAAAAGGACAGGGAAGCTTGGATCCTGGAACAATGGACCAAGTGCTCCCTAAAGCTAGGGCTAGTAGAAGCAAACCACTTCCTACTATCCCTCCCTCTACAGTGGATTCTACTTCTGAGGAAGAAGAATTCCCTCCCTGTGCAGAACCTACACCAGAGGAGCTGGAAGCAGACACTGCTGAGCTTTTGGGTGAAGGGGGGCCTGCCAGAGAGGAGCTGAGTGTGGCACAGCAAACCTGTCCCACATTAGAGGGTCTCAGACAGCAAGCTGTCAAACAGGCTAATGGGGATGTCAGTGACTCACACAGAGTTTACTGGGAGGACAACCTCTTGTACACTGAGCATAGGGATCCTAAACCTGGAGCTGCCAGGAGATTAGTGATCCCTCAGGAGTACAGAAAGTTCCTCCTAACACTGGCACATGACATTCCCTTAGCTGGGCACCTGGGTCAAATGAAAACTTGGGACAGATTGGTACCACTGTTTCATTGGCCTAGGATGTCTGAGGACACAAAAGAATTTTGTAAGTCCTGTGAAACCTGCCAAGCCAGTGGCAAGACAGGTGGCACTCCAAAGGCACCCCTTATCCCACTGCCTGTGGTTGGGGTTCCCTTTGAAAGGGTAGGGGTTGACATAGTTGGCCCCCTTGACCCTCCTACTGCTTCAGGCAATAGGTTTATCTTGGGGGTAGTGGACCATGCCACAAGATATCCTGAAGCTATTCCTTTAAGGACCACTACAGCTCCTGCAGTGGCAAAGGCCCTCCTGGGAATATTTTCCAGGGTGGGCTTCCCAAAGGAAGTAGTATCAGACAGAGGAAGCAATTTCATGTCTGCATACTTAAAGGCCATGTGGAAGGAGTGTGGTGTAACTTACAAGTTCACAACACCCTATCATCCACAAACAAATGGACTGGTGGAGAGATTTAATAAAACTCTCAAAGGCATGATTATGGGACTCCCTGAAAAACTCCGCAGGAGATGGGATATCCTTCTACCATGCCTCCTTTTTGCCTACAGGGAGGTACCCCAGAAAGGAGTGGGCTTCAGCCCCTTTGAACTTCTTTTTGGACACCCTGTTAGGGGTCCACTCACACTTGTAAAGGAGGGTTGGGAACAACCTTTAAAAGCTCCTAAGCAGGATATTGTGGACTATGTACTTGGCCTCAGATCAAGGATGGCTGAGTACATGAAAAAGGCCAGTAAAAACCTTCAGGCCAGCCAAGAGCTCCAGAAGCAATGGCATGATCAGAAGGCTGTTTTGGTTCAGTACCAACCAGGGCAGAAAGTGTGGGTCTTGGAGCCTGTGGCCCCAAGAGCACTCCAAGATAAATGGAGTGGACCCCACACAATTGTTGAAAAGAAGGGTGAAGTCACCTACTTGGTTGACTTAGGCACTGCCAGGAGTCCCCTTAGGTTGCTCCATGTCAACCGCCTGAAACCCTACTATGACAGGGCTGATCTCACCCTGCTCATGGCAACAGATGAGGGACAGGAAGAAGACAGTGATCCTCTACCTGATCTCTTCTCTTCCACAGAACAAGATGCTCTTGTGGAAGGTGTAGTTTTGGCTGATTGTCTTACTGCTGAGCAGAAAGATAATTGCATAAATCTCCTAGGACAATTTTCAGAACTCTTCTCCATTGTGCCAGGCACCACTTCTTGGTGTGAGCACACTATAGATACTGGAGACAGTTTACCTGTCAAAAGTAAGATCTATAGGCAGCCTGACCATGTCAGGGACTGCATAAAGCAAGAGGTGCAGAAAATGTTGGAACTAGGAGTGGTTGAGCACTCTGACAGTCCATGGGCTTCTCCTGTGGTACTGGTACCAAAACCCAATTCTAAAGATGGAAAGAAGGAAATGAGGTTTTGTGTAGACTATAGAGGTCTCAACTTGGTAACCAAAACAGATGCTCACCCTATACCCAGGGCAGATGAGCTAATAGATACACTGGCATCTGCCAAGTATCTAAGCACTTTTGATTTGACTGCAGGGTATTGGCAGATCAAAATGTCAGAAGATGCTAAACCTAAGACTGCATTTTCTACCATTGGAGGACATTACCAGTTTACTGTAATGCCTTTTGGTTTGAAAAATGCACCTGCCACTTTTCAGAGGTTGGTGAACACAGTCCTGCAAGGGCTGGAAGCTTTCAGTGCAGCATATTTGGACGATATAGCTGTCTTTAGCTCCAGCTGGGATGATCACCTGGTCCACCTTTGGAAAGTTTTGGAGGCCCTGCAAAAGGCAGGCCTCACTATCAAGGCTTCAAAGTGCCAGATAGGGCAGGGTAAGGTGGTTTATCTGGGACACCTTGTTGGTGGGGAACAGATTGCACCACTTCAGGGGAAAATCCAAACTATTATTGATTGGGTTCCCCCTACCACTCAGACTCAGGTGAGAGCCTTTCTAGGCCTCACTGGGTATTACAGGAGGTTCATTAAGAACTATGGCTCCATTGCAGCCCCTCTTAATGACCTCACATCCAAGAAAATGCCTAAAAAGGTATTATGGACAGCAAACTGTCAGAAAGCTTTTGAGGAGCTGAAGCAGGCCATGTGCTCTGCACCTGTCCTGAAAAGCCCTTGTTACTCTAAAAAATTCTATGTCCAAACTGATGCATCTGAATTAGGAGTAGGGGCAGTCCTATCACAACTTAATTCTGAGGGCCAGGATCAACCTGTTGCTTTTATTAGTAGAAGGTTGACCCCTAGAGAAAAGCGTTGGTCTGCCATTGAGAGGGAGGCCTTTGCTGTGGTCTGGGCTCTGAAGAAGTTGAGGCCATACCTGTTTGGCACTCACTTCATTGTTCAGACAGACCACAAACCTCTACTTTGGCTAAAACAAATGAAAGGTGAAAATCCTAAATTGTTGAGGTGGTCCATATCCCTACAGGGAATGGACTATACAGTGGAACATAGACCTGGGAGTAGCCACTCCAATGCAGATGGACTCTCCAGATATTTCCACTTAGACAATGAAGACTCATCAGGTAATGGCTAGTCTTATTGTCCTTCGTTTGGGGGGGGGTTGTGTAGGAAAGTACCATCTTGCCTGGCATGTTACCCCCATTTTTCACTGTATATATGTTGTTTTAGTTGTATGTGTCACTGGGACCCTGGTAACCCAGGGCCCCAGTGCTCATAACTGTGCCTGAATGTGTTACCTGTGTAGTGACTAACTGTCTCACTGAGGCTCTGCTAATCAGAACCTCAGTGGTTATGCTCTCTCATTTCTTTCCAAATTGTCACTGACAGGCTAGTGACCATTTTTACCAATTTACATTGGCTTACTGGAACACCCTTATAATTCCCTAGTATATGGTACTGAGGTACCCAGGGTATTGGGGTTCCAGGAGATCCCTATGGGCTGCAGCATTTCTTTTGCCACCCATAGGGAGCTCTGACAAATCTTACACAGGCCTGCCACTGCAGCCTGAGTGAAATAACGTCCACGTTATTTCACAGCCATTTTACACTGCACTTAAGTAACTTATAAGTCACCTATATGTCTAACCTTTACCTGGTAAAGGTTAGGTGCAAAGTTACTTAGTGTGAGGGCACCCTGGCACTAGCCAAGGTGCCCCCACATTGTTCAGAGCCAATTCACTGAACTTTGTGAGTGCGGGGACACCATTACACGCGTGCACTACATATAGGTCACGACCTATATGTAGCTTCACCATGGTAACTCCGAATATGGCCATGTAACATGTCTATGATCATGGAATTGCCCCCTCTATGCCATCCTGGCATTGTTGGTACAATTCCATGATCCCAGTGGTCTGTAGCACAGACCCTGGTACTGCCATACTGCCCTTCCTGGGGTTTCTCTGCAGCTGCGGCTGCTGCCAACCCCTCAGACAGGCAGCTGCCCTCCTGGGGTCCAGCCAGGCCTGGCCCAGGATGGCAGAACAAAGAACTTCCTCTGAGAGAGGGTGTGACACCCTCTCCCTTTGGAAAATGGTGTGAAGGCAGGGGAGGAGTAGCCTCCCCCAGCCTCTGGAAATGCTTTGTTGGGCACAGATGTGCCCAATTCTGCATAAGCCAGTCTACACCGGTTCAGGGACCCCTTAGCCCCTGCTCTGGCGCGAAACTGGACAAAGGAAAGGGGAGTGACCACTCCCCTGACCTGCACCTCCCCTGGGAGGTGTCCAGAGCTCCTCCAGTGTGCTCCAGACCTCTGCCATCTTGGAAACAGAGGTGCTGCTGGCACACTGGACTGCTCTGAGTGGCCAGTGCCACCAGGTGACGTCAGAGACTCCTTGTGATAGGCTCCTTCAGGTGTTAGTAGCCTTTCCTCTCTCCTAGGTAGCCAAACCCTCTTTTCTGGCTATTTAGGGTCTCTGTCTCTGGGGAAACTTTAGATAACGAATGCATGAGCTCAGCCGAGTTCCTCTGCATCTCCCTCTTCACCTTCTGATAAGGAATCGACCGCTGACCGCGCTGGAAGCCTGCAAACCTGCAACATAGTAGCAAAGACGACTACTGCAACTCTGTAACGCTGATCCTGCCGCCTTCTCGACTGTTTTCCTGCTTGTGCATGCTGTGGGGGTAGTCTGCCTCCTCTCTGCACCAGAAGCTCCGAAGAAATCTCCCGTGGGTCGACGGAATCTTCCCCCTGCAACCGCAGGCACCAAAAAGCTGCATCTCCGGTCCCTTGGGTCTCCTCTCAGCACGACGAGCGAGGTCCCTCGAAGCCAGCGACACCGTCCAAGTGACTCCCACAGTCCAGTGACTCTTCAGCCCGAGTTTGGTGGAGGTAAGTCCTTGCCTCACCTCGCTGGGCTGCATTGCTGGGAACCGCGACTTTGCAAGCTTCTCCGGCCCCTGTGCACTTCCGGCGGAAATCCTTCGTGCACAGCCAAGCCTGGGTCCACGGCACTCTAACCTGCATTGCACGACTTTCTAAGTTGGTCTCCGGCGACGTGGGACTCCTTTGTGCAACTTCGGCGAGCACCGTTTCACGCATCCTCGTAGTGCCTGTTTCTGGCACTTCTCCGGGTGCTACCTGCTTCAGTGAGGGCTCCTTGTCTTGCTCGACGTCCCCTCTCTCTGCAGGTCCAATTTGCGACCTCCTGGTCCCTCCTGGGCCCCAGCAGCGTCCAAAAACGCCAAACGCACTATTTGCGTGTAGCAAGGCTTGTTGGCGTCTATCCGGTGGGAAAACACTTCTGCACGACTCTCCAAGGCGTGTGGGATCCATCCTCCAAAGGGGAAGTCTCTAGCCCTTGTTGTTCCTGCAGTATTCACAGTTCTTCAGCCTAGTAAGAGCTTCTTTGCACCAACCGCTGGCATTTCTTGGGCATCTGCCCATCTCCGAGCTGCTTGTGACTTTTGGACTTGGTCCCCTTGTTCCACAGGTACCCTCAGTCAGGAATCCATCGTTGTTGCATTGCTGATTTGTGTTTTCCTTGCATTTTCCCTCTAACACGACTATTTTGTCCTTAGGGGAACTTTGGTGCACTTTGCACTCACTTTTCAGGGTCTTGGGGAGGGTTATTTTTCTAACTCTCACTATTTTCTGATAGTCCCAGCGACCCTCTACAAGGTCACATAGGTTTGGGGTCCATTCGTGGTTCGCATTCCACTTCTGGAGTATATGGTTTGTGTTGCCCCTATCCCTATGTTTCCCCATTGCATCCTATTGTAACTATACATTGTTTGCACTGTTTTCTAAGACTATACTGCATATTTTTGCTATTGTGTATATATATCTTGTGTATATTTCCTATCCTCTCACTGAGGGTACACTCTAAGATACTTTGGCATATTGTCATAAAAATAAAGTACCTTTATTTTTAGTATAACTGTGTATTGTGTTTTCTTATGATATTGTGCATATGACACTAAGTGGTACTGTAGTAGCTTCACACGTCTCCTAGTTCAGCCTGAGCTGCTTTGCTAAGCTACCATTATCTATCAGCCTAAGCTGCTAGACACCCTATACACTAATAAGGGATAACTGGGCCTGGTGCAAGGTGCAAGTACCCCTTGGTACTCACTACAAGCCAGTCCAGCCTCCTACAGGTGCACTGAAAGTTTCCAGTCCAGCACGGACTTGGTTCACCAACCTCTGGAAGGTGACAGGTGCATTCTTTAATCCAAAGGGCATAGTAGAAAATGCTGACCTCTCTTTTGCTCCTGTGGTCAGGCCAATCTGCCAGTACCCAGATGTTGACTCAAAGGTACTCAGATATTTGGCTGCCCCTAATCTGTCTATGAGCTCATCAGGTCTTGGAATTGGGTGTGCTTCTGTCTTTGTCACAGAGTTGAGTCCCCTGTAGTCCACACAGAACCTCATTTCCCTTTTCTCTCCTTTGGAGTGAGGCTTGGGGACTAAAATTACTATATTAGCCCAGGGACTCTCAGAGGGTTCAATGACACCCAAATCCAGCATCTTCCTCAATTCTGCCTCAATGCTCTCTCTGACATGGTCTGACTATCTATATATTTAGTTTTTGGCAGGCAAGCTGTCACTAGTGTCCACATCATGGGTAAACCAGTTTATCTTTCTAGGGGTCAGAGAGAAGAGTTCAGCATACTGGTTGAGGACTTACCTGCAATCAGCTTACTGTTGTCCTGTGAGGGTGTCTGATAAGACCACTCCATTCACAGACCCATCTTGTGGGTTGCTGGAGATGAGATCAGGGAGAGGTTCACTCTCATCTTCCTGTCCCTCATCTGCAACCATGAGCATGGTCACATCAGCTCTATCATAAAAGGGTTTTAGGTGGTTGACATGGATGATTCTTTTGGGGGTGTTGCAACTGCCTAGGTCAACTAAACAAGTGCCCCACTTTTCTCTCAGGTATGGGATGGGGCCCAGACCATTTATCCTAGAGGGCCCTTAGAGCAACAAGCTCCAACACCTAAACGTTCTACCCTGGTTGGACCTCCACCATGTCAGCTTTTTGGTCATACAAGAGCTTTTGAAGTTTCTGGCTGGCCTGAAGATTTTTGCTGGCATTCTCCATGTACTCAGCCATTCTGAAACATAGGCCAAGCACGTAGTCCACAATATCCTGGTTGGGCTCTTTGTGAGGCTTCTCCCAGCCTTCCCTAACAAGACTTAGTGGTCCCCTAAAAGGGTACCCAAACAAAAGTTCGAATGGAGAAAAAGCCACTCCCTTTTATGGTACTTCCCTGTAGGCAAACAGCAGGCAAGGAAGCAGGACATCCCATCTCCTACTGAGCTTTTCAGGGAGTCCTCCAATCATGTATTTTAGGGTCTGTTTGAATCTTTCTACCGGGCCATTGGTTTGTGGATGGCATGGGGTAGCGAATTTATAAGTCACTCCACATTCCTGCCACATGTGTTTCAAGTATGCAGACATAGGACCTCATTACAACCCTGGCGGTTGGTGGTAAAGCGGCAGTAAGACCGCCAACAGGCTGTCGGAAAAACAAATGGAATCACGACGTGGCAGAAACCGCCAACACAGACAGCCACTTTAACACTCCGACCGCTACGGCGGTACACACAATCAGCTTGGCGGTCACCGCCAACAGACAGGCGGAAGACAATGTACCGCCCACACTATTATAACAGGCCAATCCGCCACCTTTTCAGGGGCAGATTCAACGCGAACAAAAACACAGCGGAAACAGGACTTGGAAGGGAAAACTCTCACCTCTACACACCCAACGAGGAACCAGGACGCCATGGAGTAGGAACTTCAAATCCTCCCTTCGATTGTCTTCCTGCTCCTCTACCAGGAGCACGACCGACGGCGGCGACGACCACGGTGAGTACTGCACCTACAACACAGGGGAGGGAAAAGAGAGTGACACACACACGCAACACCTCCACCCTCACCCACAACAACACACACACACAAATACATGCTGAAACGTTACATTTACCCCCCAACCCCCTCTGGAAGAATGCAAGGACAAAAGGAAATGATTTGAACAAATGTAATCAATAAAAATCCATTAATCAAAAATGTATATACACTATTAACAAATATGTACACCAAGAATTCAAGTCCATGTATTGCACCTACATAGTCCGTGGACCACTGGGCCCAAAATGCATGGGCGAGGCCCACACTCAATACCAGATCCAAATGGAGAGAACACTGCAGGGGCATCAGATCGAAATAAAATAGGCACCTCAAGGGGAAGGGAAGGGGGGGAACCTCAGCCGGATGAGTGCACAACACCAGCTTCACGAGGGGGCTCCATGCCCATTGATGCATCCTGGGGAGTGCAAAGCTACAGTCTCTCAAGTCTCTCCAGTGGGTGGGTTGCCCCCTGATTTATCCTGGAGAGTACAAAGCCACAGTCTCTCAAGTCTCTCCAGTGGGTGGTTTGCCCACTGCTTTATCCTGGGGAGTGCAAAGCCACAGTCTCTCAAGTCTCTCCAGTGGGTGGGTTACCCACTGCTTTATCCTGGGGAGTGCAAAGCCACAGTCTCTCAAGTGGATAACAGTCTACACTGGTTCTGGAGGGGGCTTTGTGCCCAGAGTGCTTCATCCTGCCAAGGACAGAGGTAGTGGATGCCTTTCTCCACTGGTTCTGGAGGGGGCTTTGTGCCCAGAGTGCTTTATCCTGCCAAGTACAGAGGTAGTGGATGTGATACTCCCCTGATTCTGGAGGGGACTTTCTGCCCGGAGTGCTTCATCCTGCCAAGTACTGAGGTAGTGCATTTGATACTCCACTGACGGTGGGGCAACATGGAAGCTGCCCAGGCCCCTGCAACTGACCACCAACCTCGTACGAATGACCACTGGGGATGGCAGCCATGTCTGCGGTGGTGCCACTGGCTCCGGATGTGGCGTGGCCGCTGGCAGTGCTGGCGGCGGGCTCAGTAGCGGCGGTGTTTGCGGCGGTCATTGGGCAGTGGCGCTGGTGTGGGGCTCACTGACCTCGGTGCTGGTGGCGGTGTCATGTGCGGCGGTGCTGGTGGGGGGCACACTGACCTCGGTGCTGGTAGCGGTGTCATGAGCGGTGGTGCTGGTGGGAGGCTCACTGACCTCGGTGCTGGCGGCGGTGTCATGAGCGGCGGTGCTGGTGGGGGGCACACCGACCTCAGTGCTGGTGGCGGTGTCATGAGCGGCGGTGCTGGTGGCGGGCTCACTGACCTCGGTGCTGCTGGAGGGCACAGTGTCTGTGGTGCTGGTGAAGGGCTCAGTATCTTGGGTGCTGGCGGTGGTGGCTGTGGCAGCGGTGCATGTGGCGGTGCCGGTGGCGGTCTTGTCCGCCATGCAGGTTGGCGATGACTTGCCTTTCTTTTTCAGGCCCTTCCCCACCATGGATGGTGGCGCAGCTGTCTTGCCACTCCCAACTGTTGTCTTGGCTGAGCCCTTGGTGGCAGGTGTTTTGGCCTTCTCTCTGTGGGATGTGGGCAACTTCTTCTGTTTTGGAGGTGGGGGAATGTCCTTGGCCTCGCTCCTTGGGACACTGGCAGGACTGCTGCTTGGCACACTCCAGAAGCTGGTTACTGCAGGCACCACTGTGCCTGGTGATGTGGTGGCTGAGGTGCTGGGCTGGGACCTGGAAAGATGGGCCCTAGGGGACGGAAGGAGTGGGGGAGGTGAAGGGATGAGGTCAAGGTTTGACAGGAAAAGTTTTTTAGACACACTGGGACGGGTAGATGGAGGGGGTTTGGGAGTGGAGGAAGAGGTAGTGGTTGTAGGAGGTGTCCATTTGCTGACTTTGGGTGAAGGTGCATGGGCTGGAGGCTGTCATGAGGTGGATGGCTTTTGGGTGGGTGTGTGACTGCGTTTTTGCTTTGGGAGGAGGGCTCACAGACACACTGGTAGAAGACACAGGGGATGTGTGAATGGTAGTGGGGGTGGTGACTGCACGTGAGCGGTGTGTGGTGATTGGCCTGCTGGTGATGGAGGTTGTGGATGAAGATGTAGTGCATGCAGGTGTGAGTGGAGACGTGACAGGGAGGGAGGAGAGAGACGTGGAGGAGGGGGACACAGTGGAGGCAGTGGATGTTGGTATGTGTGTATGGATATGATGCTTGTGTGAGTGCCTGTGGGATGTGTGGTGCTTATGTATGCCAGAGCTACCCTTGTGTGATGAGGTGTGTGCAGGCTGGTCTGATGGTGTGCTTGGGATAGGCTGAGGTACTGGGGATTGGGTCTGGGTGGAGGAAGTTGGAGGTGGGAGGCTGGACACAGGGACAAGGGCTGCCATCAGTGCTGAGGCCAGAGTCTGAAATGCTTGCTGTTGGGCTGCCTGTCCAGAATGAATGCCCTCCAGGTATGCATTTGTCCATTGCAACTGCCTCTCTACACCCTGGATGGCATTCAGAATGGTAGACTGCCCAACAGTGAGGGATCTGAGGAGGTCAATGGCCTCCTCACTGAGGGCAGCATGGCTGATTGGGGCAGGGCCTGAGGTGCCTAGGGCGAAGGAGATGCCCACCCTCCTGGGAGAGCGGCCACGGGGCACACGCTGAGGGGCTGCTGGGAGGGCGGTGCTGGTAGATGGGGTGGCAGCTGTACCTGTAGATGCGGGGGCAGACAGGGCCCCGCCACCACAAGGGAGCTCCCATCAGAGGAGGAGTCGGTGTCGCTGGTCTCTGCTCCAGTCCCCGCCGTGGAGCTCCCCTCGCCCTCCTTCCCACTGGTGAATTCTGACTCCGTAGTCTCACCCTCCAGGGCCATGTGGGATGCAGCTCCCTCCTGCTACGGTGGCACAGCCCCTCCGCCTGATGATGCTAATGCACACAAGAACAGGGAGACCACAAAAAGGGTGGGGGAAACAAAGTAGGAGGACATGTTCAGTGCATGCAACTCCGCTAACATTGACGGACACTACAGACACGCAGCTCTCTGCACTACGCCATGCACTTAGAGTTCCCTAATTTATCACAGGGACCTGGGGTACATGGCCTATGCCCGATTGCTGCACACATGGAAGTCACAGGAGCTTGACTATGTATAGATGGCTCTTACTATTGTTGGGGTTGGGGTGCCACTTAGCCTGCCTCACAAAGGGTCCTTGCCTACAAGGTACGCCCTAGCCTAGGGGAACCCAATGCCCACCTCCCCCACCCAGACACATCGTAATGCGCGCAGAGTCAGATGAATGTGACTCTACTCACCCCCTTGTGGCTTCTGTGATGCCCTCAAGTGTCTATCCACCGCCGGATAGGCTACCACCAGGATTCGGAACATTGGGGGGTCATGGTGCGACGGGCACCCCTCCCACGTTGGGAGGCCATCCGCAGCTGGGCTTCCCCCGTCTTCTTGCTCCAGCAGTGAATGTCCTCCCATCTTTTACGGCAGTGGGTGTCCCGTCTGTGGTGGACCCCCTGGGCCAGGACGTCCTTGGCGATGGCATGCCAAATATCCTTCTTCTGGTGGGCACTGACCTACAGGAATAGTACAAGGGAAAAGGTAAAACGTTAACCGTCCGGACCATCACAGTCATTGTCCCACATTCCCAACCTTGCCCTGACGCACATACACTCACCGTCGTATCATGGACGCCTCATCCCCCCCATCTCCTATCCACACCACTCCAAACAGGCATTGCCCAAACAGCATGCTCACAGTGCACTTACCTGTTTGTCTGGAGGACCGTAGAGTAGTGTATACTGGGGGAGGACCCCATCCACTAGTTTCTCCAACTCATCCGATGTGAAGGCAGGGGCCCTTTCCCCAGACACTTGAGCCATTGTCGCTTCCAGACTGAGGTCACAGCAGCACTTGCAGGGTAGGTCCTCTCCTGTCGAAGATCAGGTATCAAGTGACTGAACAGAGAGAAAATGGCGGTCACGTCCACGGCGGTGCGTACCGTCACCGCTGGCGTACATCGTCATTGGCTCCTGGGACCCATAGGGTCCATTGTTAACCAATGCAGCATTGCGCAGCAGTCTTCGACCGCCTACTGCGACGGTGTACAACACCAGCGCAGTTACCTCATATCCCCTTGCCCCACATTACAGGTCAGGCAGCCGCCATTTCAGGGGGCCACATGGCATTAATTTTAAATGCGTCACACACATATCTAGGCCTTGCATACACACTAAGACAGGCACATAGCGGATTGAAAATTGTGTGCAATAAAGTTGTTTTTTTTGTACCTCAGTGTTGGCTGACCCTCTGATCGCTGTTCTCATCCATAGAGCACGTCCGCTCGGGCAGGTGAGGAGATGGTGGCATCCTCCGGTGTACAGACGGCTGGTGGACCTGTCGACAATGGAAGAGCGACATGAAATAGTCACCTACAGACTTGATTGTGCCACAATCCAGGATCTGTGTGCCCAGTTGGAGCCAGACCTGATGTCAGCTATACGCCATCCCACAGGAATCCCCCCTCTAGTGCAGGTCCTTTCAGTACTCCATTTCCTGGCAAGTGGGTCTTTTCAAACAACAGTGGCCATAGCCTCAGGGATGTCCCAGCCTATGTTCTCTAACGTGTTGTGCAGAGTGTTGTCTGCCCTGCTGAAACACATGCGCAGCTACATCGTTTTCCCTCAGGTGGAGGATTTGCCTACAGTGAAAGGTGACTTCTATGCCCTGGGACATATCCCCAACATCATAGGTGCCATTGATGGGACATATGTGGCCTTGGCACCACCCTGCAGGAGTGAACAGGAGTACAGAAACCGGAAGAGCTACCATTCTATGAATGTGCAGATGGTGTGTTTGGCTGACCAATACATCTCCCATGTGAACGCCACATTTCCTGGATCAGTGCATGATGCTTACATTCTGAGGAATAACAGCATCCCTTATGTGATGGGGAAACTCCAGAGGCACAGTGTGTGGCTATTAGGTGAGGGCAAGGACCCTATACAGTGTAAACAGTAGTCTGGGTCTGGGGTTAGTGTGTGTCTAACAGTTGTCACTCGACATTTGCAGGTGACTCTGGCTACCCCAACCTGTCATGGCTACTGACCCCATTGAGGAATCCCAGGACAAGGGCAGAGGAACGCTCCAATGAGGCACATGCGCGAACTAGGAGGGTTATTAAGAGGACCTTCGGCCTCCTGAAGGCCAGGTTCCGGTGCCTCCATATGACAGGTGGTTCCCTTTACTACTCACCAAAGAAGGTGTGCCAGATCATCGTGACCTGCTGTATGCTGCACAACTTTGCTTTGCGATAATAGGTCCCTTTTCTGCAGGAGGATGGTCCTGAAGGAGGTGTTGTGGCAGCTGTGGAGCCTGTGGACAGTGAAGAAGAGGAGGCAGAAGAAGCGGACATAGACAACAGAAACACCGTGCTCCAACAATACTTCCAGTGAGACACAGGTAAGAAGACATCACTGCCTCCTACATCTGATAAAATTGTTCGACCTCTCACCTGTCTGTCACTTTCACCCAGTGTATGGACCCTAATTTGTCACTTTGCCTTTTGATTTCAGAGATGTGGGTCCCACTGTGTGACCTCTGCTATGTTACCTCATGGACTAGAGCTGTGTGACAATAGAATGGTCATTGCTGTTTCCCGCAGTTATTGCAAATACACATTTGTGAAAGCACAGACTGACTCCAGATTGTTTTGTGGTTCAAGGGTGTTTATTTAAGTGCTAAATAGTTGAGGGGGGTGTAAAATGGTTAGGGGTGATGGTGGAGGAATGTCCATGGCAGAGTCCAGTCTATTGGTCTCACAGGTGCATTATCCAAAGGGGCGTAGGAAGTGGAGCTAGGGCAGTTTAAGGATGGACAGGGTGACAAAGTGGGACAGAAGGATGACATTCAGGGTGGTCTCATTTCTTGGTGGGGTCTTGGCATTGTTCTCTGTCTTTGTCCTGGATCTCAGGGACCGCTTGCGGGGTGGTCCTCCTTCTGACGGGGGTGGTAGTCCTGTGGCAGTGCCTCCTGTCCACTAGCGCCGGCAGAGGTGGTGGGCAGTTCATCGTCCAGGCTAGTGTCAGGGGCCCCTTGTTGTGCCGCAGTGTCCCTCCTGGTGTTCATGAGGTCCTTCAGCACCACTACAATGGTTCCCAGGGTGGTATTGATGGATTTGAGTTCCTCCCTGAACCCCAAATACTGTTCCTCCTGCAGCCGCTGGTTCTCCTGAAACTTGTCCAGTACCGTTGCCATTGTCTCCTGGAAAATGATGGTACGCTCCCATGATGTTGAAGAGGGCCTCGTGGAGAGTGGGTTCCCTGGGCCTGTCCTCCCCCTGTCGCACATCAGACCTCCCAGTCCCTCTGTTTTCCTGGGCCTCTGTCCCCTCAACCGTGTGCCACTGCCCCCAGGGTCCCTGTTGTTCTTGGGGTGGTGAGTTAGCCTGGGTTTTTTGTGGTGGTGGACACACTGCTGCTTGAAGGGTCCTGGGGACAGAGGTATGGGCCCGCTGGGTGGGTGCTGTGCTGGTGTTCCCTGAGGGGGAGGCTCTGTGGTGGCATGTGACTGTGTGAGGGGAACCGACTGTCCCGAGTTCCCAGATGGGCCGGGCTGGTCATTTAGATCCAGTTGGTCAGAGCTGCTGTCATCACTGTGGGCCTCTTCTGTGGGGGGATTGGACATGTCTGGAACCTCCTGTCCGGTGACGTTGGGTAGGGGTCCTGCAGGGGTGTAAAGGCACGATAATTGCATCTGTGTGTGCCATGGTGTGAAATGGGTGGGTGACCCTGTACCCCAGAGCTTACATTCTTGTGTAGGACCTTGTGTGATAATTGTTTAGGGGTCTGTGTGGGTATGTGTAGTGGACATGCCTTGGTGATGGGTGTCCATGCTTTGTTGTTGCATGCAGGGCTTGGTGTTGGAATGTGTGGTTTGTGATAGTGGGACATATGTGAGGAGTTAGAGTGATGGGGTTTGGGCGAGGGTCAGGGTATATGATAGCATGCAGGTAGGGTGGGGGATGAAGTAGTGAAAGATTTGACTTACCAGAGTCCATTCCTCCAGTTACTCCTGCAAGGCCCTCAGGATGCAGTATAGCCAAGACCTGCTCCTCCCATGTTGTTAGTTGTGGGGGAGGAGGTGTGGGTCCGCCGCCAGTCCTCTGAACCGCAATGTGGTGTCTTGAGACCACTGAACGCACCTTCCCCCCTAGGTCATTCCACCTCTTCCTGATGTCATTCCGTGTTCTTGGCTGCTGTCCCAATGTGTTGACCATGTCCACGATTCTGCGCCATAGCTCCATCTTCCTAGCTATGGTGGTGTGCGGCACCTGTGATCCGAATAGCTGTGGCTCTAACCAGATGATTTCCTCTACCATAACCCTGAGCTCCTCCTCAGAAAACCTGGGGTGTCTTTGCGGTGCCATGGGGTGGTGTGGGTGATGTGTGTTGTGGTGTGTGGGGTGATGTTTAGGGGTGTATAGTGTTTTGTGCGTGGATGTTTATGTGTGATGGTGTTGTGTGCCTCTGTAAGCTGGTGTGGTCTTTGCGTTTCTGTCTCTGCTTCTGCCAAATCTTTGGTTGTAAGGGTTTGTGGGTAATGTGGGTGTGTGTTTTATATTGTATTGGGTGTGTTGGAGTGGTGTGTGTATGTGTATCAGGTGTGTGTATTTGGAATTGTCCAATGTGGTAGTGTTTTGTAAATGTGTGTGTATTTTGAGCGTGACGGTGTGTACCGCCAATGGAATACCGCGGATGAAGACCGCCGCGTGGATTCGTGGGTCGTGATAGTGTGGGCGTATTCCTGTTGGCGTGACGGTGGAGGTTTGGTTATCGCCAGTTTATCACTGACCTTTGGTGTGGCGGACTTGTGTGGGTGTCTAGATTTTTTCGGATTCTGAGCTGCGGGTCGTAATGGCTGTAGCGGATTTCTGCGGCCGTGGCGGTGTGTTGGCAGTCTTCTGCACCGCTGTAAGTGGGACTTACCGCCAATGTTGTAATGAGGGACATAATGTTTAACCCTCTGTTTGATAATACCTACTTAGCCAACCCTACCCTGGTGAAGATACCCAGGATGGCTTTTGCAACTGCAGATGCAGTAATGGTCCTAAGGGGTATAGCTTCAGGATACCTAGCGGCATGATCCACTACCACCAGTATGTATCTTTGTCCTGATGCTGTTTGAGGGTCAAGGGGGGCAATAATGTTGACCCCTACCCTATCAAAGGGTACTCCAACCACTGGAAGTGGCTTTATTATGGGGGCCTTTAAGTACCCACCTGCTTTGCCCAGTGGCCTACCAGGTGGGGCAGGACTGACAAAAGTCCTTCACTTTTTGGGACATTTCTGGCCAGTAAAGTGGTTAACTAACTGACTCCAAGTTTTTTTTTGGCCCAGATGCCTTGCTAGGGGAATGTCATGGGCTCGAGTGAGAAGAAATGCTCTGAACTTCTTGGTACTACCATCCTCCTTGTTTCACCAGGTTTGAGGTCTCTGACCTCAGTGTACAGGAGGCCCTGTAGGTACCACTGACATTTCCTATCTCCTCCTGAGAAGCTTGCTGTCTCAGGCCTTCAAGAGTGGGACTGGTTCTCTGTCCCTGGCATAGATCTTCCCTTGATGGTCCCCCTGGGCCCAAGAGTTCTGGGTGGTAAGACCCAAGCTCTTCAGGCTCCATTCCCTCTAAGGTGGGTGACTCCTCTTTTCTGAAGTTTGCTCTGTGCCCTTGTCTTGGCACATGCCCACTCAGGAATCCCTAGAATTGCTGCATAGGTCCTCAGATCTACTTCAGCCCAGGCGGAATGTGCCAGGTCATTTCCAAGCAGGAAATCTACAGGGATGGAAGAGGACACAACCACTTCTTTCTTCCCTACCTCTCCCCACCCCATTCAAACATTACCATAGCCATGGGATGGAACTTTGTCTCATTGTCATCATTGGTGTCAGGATAAGACTTCCCTATCAGGAACTGATTTGAGTGGATCAGATGTTGAGTTACAATGGTAATACTAGCTCCTGTATCCCTCAATGCTTCTATCTTTTCCCCAATAATCAAAGGGTTCTGCCTGTATTTTTACATATTACTTGGCCAGGTGGCGCAGGATAATTGTACCCCACCCTCAATGACTAATGTTGCCTCTGTGAGGACTCTGACATGGTCAGGCCACACCTCTGACCCACTATGGATATTGGCAACTGCATTTATTGCAGGTTGACTAGAGGCATTTTCTTGTTATTACAGCCAGAGTCTCCAGTGTGGTGCCCTTTGGTTTTGCAATCTTGGCACCAAGCCTTGTTGGGGTCAAAGGGCCAGATGTATCATGATATGGCCTTGCGAATCGCAAATAGCGATTTTTAAGAAATCGCTATTTCCGAGTCGCAATAGTCCATGTATCACAATTGCGAATCGCAATTAGCGATTTCTTAAAAATCGCTATTTGTGGTTTGCGAGGCCCAAATACCGAATCGCAATTTGCGAGAACGCAAATTGGGATTCGGTAATTGAAAATCGAAAATTGTGAGAATGCACACCTGGAGGAGCCTGATGACATCACAAGCAGGAAGTGAGTCATCCCAGGCAGTTTGCAGGTGCCACACCCAAACTAGCACTCAGAGAGAGTCAGCCCAGCCACAGTGAGCAGCTCTGTGAAGAAGGCAGGACTGCAGAACCACCATGGACACCTCTGCACAGGGAAAGGAGAAGGGAGAAAGGAAGAGGAAACTAAAGTTTAGTGAGCAAGAGCTGGAGGTGCTCACAGAGGAGGTTGTGAGGAGCCATGACCATTTGTTTGGCAAAACTCACTCCAGGTGCCTGAGAGTGAAAAGCGCAGACTCTGGGCAGACATTCAGACCAAAATCTGCGCTGTTGGAGTAGCGCAGCACTCTGGGAGGAAATAAAGAAGAGGTGGTACGACCTGTGGTCCTGTGCCAAGGAGAGGGTGGCAGGACAACTGCAGGAGGCCAGGAGCACAGGAGGCGGCCCACCCACAGAGACACCCTCCACCCCGATGGAAGAACTAGTGGAGTCGACACTCCTCCCAGAAGCAGTCAGTGGGGTCACTGACATCGACACATCTGGCACACCAAGTACCAGTAAAGGTAAGTGCAATATTGAAATGTAACCCCATATGTGTATGTCCAAAAGCCCCATAGGAATTAGCTAGTAGGGCAAAGCATTGTGAAAAGTAGTCCATTCCACATCTTAGAAGCAGCACAACAATGCCTTATGGGAGTGGTAGTCTACAACCCAGAGCTGAAAGTAGCACATAGAATGTAATTAGGCAGAGCGACACACAGAAGAGCACAACACCCACAACATTGTGATGAGAAGTAACTGGACATTTATTACCATTGTGTGGCCTTTGTTGATTCTTACATTACTGACATGCTGCATATTGTCGTTGAAGGTGGCCCAGGCCCAGAAGCTACAGCATGTGCTGTTGCAGGGGATACAGAAACCCACCCTGCTTCTGACTCAAACACCAGCAAGTCACAGAACATAGCGCCCATACGACAAAGGGCTAGGGCAGTACCACTACCAGAACTTAGCCAGAACTCTGATGACCATCAGGATGACTCACACACACCTTCCCCAAGCGGCAGATGCACTGGTATGCAGGAGCGCCGGCCACAGTGTAGCTCAACACCCAGCAGGATGCCTACATATGCAGGCGCGCAGGCTTTTGAAGCAGGTGAGGGACCATCAGTGTTTGGTGGCCTGGAATCTGCTATGTTAAAGCAGCAGTGTCTGCAAAACAAAAAAATCTCTGCCTTACAAAGGCAGATGCAGGCACACAATACAAACATGGGGGGGCTGCATCGCCAGCTGGAGTGTCTCAATGCAAACATCAATACGCTGCATGAGGGACAGATTCAAGCATCGGAGAACACCAGGGAGCTGACTAGTGCAGTGAGGGAACTGTGTCATGAGCTGCGCCACGACAGAGTTAACCACTGAAGGCAGGAGAGACGTTTTATGAGGATGTTTGGTGTTTTTTGTCGCTCTGTCAATCAGCTGGCAAATTCAACAGCCCTCATATCGCGGCGTGCTGTGGCCGCACAGGTGGAGGCAGCACACAGCAGTAGGGATGTGGCACAAGGACTGGTGCAGATCACAAATGTGATAGACAATATGATGGGTAACTGCTCAGCCACACCAAGTGAACTGGGACTGGGGGACACTGAGGACACATCTAGCCTCAGCAGCTTAGCTGTGCCCACAACTGATGCTAGACGTCGCAGTGTCAGGCACAGCACTGTCACTCAGGCAGAAAACAGAGGTGCCAGTGAGGCATCTGCACACTCGAGTGGCTTGCATGGCCGGAGGAAATGAAAGTATTGGCCACAGGGGACAGTAAATGTTTGTGCCATTCAGGAAACTATGAAGGAATAGTGAACATTTGTTAACTGCTTTTGTTTATTGTTTCATTTACTTATTGTTGCTATTAGTGGAACTGATAATACCTGACCTTAAGGTAATACATTTACTTACTACAAGTACAATTGTCAGTCGATTTGTGTTGTTCATACTTACATCTGAAATGGTTGTACGTGATGTCAGCACAGCTTTGCCTGCCCTCTGCTGCACTGGTCCGGTCTGCTGGCTGTAGGTGTGGTATGGGATCATCATCCTCATCAGATTCAGAATCACATATTTCCACAGGTTTGCCCCTGGTGGTAGCTATATTGTGCAAGATTGCACAAGTAGCCCCCATTCTACATGTTGTCTCTGGGCTGTACTGTAGTGCCCCTCCACTTTTGTGGAGGCACCGGAAGCGACACTTCAGCAGCCCAAAGGTGCGCTCCACCACTTTGCGGGTTTCCCTGTGTGCTGCATTGTATCTCCGTTCAGCAGGTGTTGTAGGATTGAGGTAGGGCGTCATCATGTAGGTGCTCACTGCGTAGGCACTGTCTCCTGGAAGGAACAGAGGGTATAATGAGTAACTGAGCCATCTGACATCAGCACGCCATCAATGCACCAGTGTACAGAGGGTCAATTCCTAATAGATATCCTTAACCAAACTCCCTAGCTAGCAGTCTTGTGTGAATCCCGCTGTGGCGTAAGATGTACGAATCATGTGTGCCCCCTGGGTACCTCGCCACGAGATCAGTTATGATATAGGAGGCATTGCATATCACCTGTATATTCATTGAATTATGGTATTTACGGTTGCGGTACACATACTCTGTGGCTGATGGTGGACAGATTGCTACATGTGTCCCATCTATGGCACCTAGGATGTGGGGGAACTGTGCTATCTGATAGAAATCTATTTTTGTCTGCTGTATTTCCTGCGGGGTGTGGGGAATCGGATGTACTGGTGTATTATGCTCAGCATGGCGTTGATAAATGCATTGAAAAATCTAGAGAGGGTACTCTGTGAGACCCCTCCAGCTGCTGCTATGACCCCTTGATAGCTCTCTGAGGCAAGTAGGTGGAGGGAGCATAATACCTGCACATGGGTGGGGATGCTATGGGTCCTATGTATTGTGCGCTGCAGTATGGGTTGTAGATCAGCGATCAGGTCAAGTATCATGGCTGAGTTCAACCTGTACTTCTCAAATATTTCCTCCTCAGTCAGGTCAAAAAGTGTAATGCGCACTCTGAAAATGCGCTCCTGTCTCCTCCTCCCTCTCCTCAAACCTGCCAAGATCCTCATTCTCCTCACCATGACGTAGAGTGCAGCCATTGTGGAAAAGAGTCTGAGGCATTCTGGGCCTCTTTATATAGGTTGCACCTTGTTACCACCTGGTTTCACTTAGTGGTATTTTGCATGTGCAAAATGGCATTCTGCGAAAAATCGAAATTTGCTATTTTTTGGTGCATCGAATTGCGACTTGGTTTTGCGAGTCGCATTTTGCATCTCGCAATTTCCTACTTGAAATACCGAATCGCTAATTGTGACTCGGTATTTCATGTCGCAAATTGCGAGACGCAAAATGTGACTCGCAAAACCAAGTCGCAATGCAAAAAAATTGCTATTTTTGCGATTTCGTATTTTTGGTCTGCGAATGCCTTTCATGCATTGCTGACCACGTTTTTGCATTCGCAAACGGCCAAATTTTGCGATTCGCACCGTTTGCAAATGCAAAAACGTTTGATACATCTGGCCCAAAGTGTCTCACTTTGTACTCACCCCTGGACTGTGAGTAGTCTCTGGGCACACCCTCCTGTGCAAATATTTAGGGGCCTTGAGAAGACTCTGTGATTTTTGCCCTGGCTCCCACCTTTTCCTGGGGCGGGGGCTTTTTGTTCTGTTTATTTTGGTCTCCCCCACCAGTGGTAGTTTTGGTCACCCTTGTTTTGACCCAGTGGTCTGCCTTCCTCCCCAGTTCTTGAGGGGAAAGTGGACCCAGGTCTAACAGATGTTGATGTAGCCTATCATTGGAACAATTACTCAACAGATGATATTTCATGAACAGATTATGGAGCCTATCATAGTCTTGTACCTTATTCCCAGTTAATCAACCACCCAGCATTTTTACTGAATAGTCCACAAAGTTTAGCCAGGTCTGGCTCTGGGTTTTTCGAGCCTCCCTGAACTTTATTCTGTACTCTTCAGTTGTAAATCCAAAGCCCTCAATCAGGGTACCCTTCATAAGGTAATAGGATTTAGAATCTGCCTCATTCAGTTTCAGGAGCCTATCCATGACTTTACTGAGAATAACTCCCACATCAGTGTGCCCCAGTGTTTTTTTTTCCATTTCCCACCCAATGCGGACTCTTTCAAAGGCAGAAAACCATTTTACTATATCATCCCCTTCAGTGAAGGGTGGGACAACTCCTTTTGGGAGTTTAACGTTGAAAGCTTTTTCCTTCAAGACTTGAATGCTGCCACCAGAGATCGGTCCTCAGCCCAACTCCTTTCTCTGTTTCTCTATTTCCAAGAGCTGATTCTCTAAGGTCAGTCTCTTGGTCAGCCTGGCAAAATCCAGGTCTGTTTCTGTGGGTGCTCTAGAGCTGTTTAGGGAAGAGGAACTACCCTCATCCCCATTTTCCACAGGATCTTCGCCGATCACAGATGCATCATCATCATTTATCTCATCTCTGGGGTTATCTCTTTCATACTGGGCCACCATAAACCTAGGTGTCTCTGTTTTGGGGCTCTTTCCAGTCTGAATCTTGTAAAGTCTGCAGAGTTTCCTTAATTGGTGATAGCTATATGCCTCATAAGGTTCTAGGTTGAGCTCCTGGATTCTAGTCTCTGTATCAGACTTATTTGCTTTACTACAGTTGGGACCTTTTTAGAAATTTAGAATCCGCTTAGTGGATAGGCCAACTAAAGTAAAGACTTTTAAACTTTTTGCTAGAGTTGTTGGGACCTAACCAGGGCCCTAACAATTATTTTAAATATTTGCAATAAAAAAGTTACCCAATTAGAAAATCAAAAATAATTAACTAAAGGCAATTTAGTGAGTTATCCATGTGCTCACAAAATTGGCAAAGTGGTATCAGCAAATGCGAAGTCTTTATCCCACCGCTGATACACCAAATGTAGGGCAATGGCACTCTATGTAGTGTAGAAACAAGGCACACTGTGTAGGGAGTCCAGGCAACCAGACACTGGTTTCCAGAGGCAAAACCTAGATCCCCTAATGCTCTATTTTTTTAGGTAGCTTGGTCGAACAGTTAGGCTAATCTTGGAGAAGTGCAAAGCATTTGTTGTACTCACAGTATCAATCATGCGACTGACACACTCAAAGGAATTACTTGAGACCAATTTATAAAAATACTTCAGATTTCTGTATAGTGTTTCAGACCAATACTTGTTAAGCTTTGAATTTTTCAAGTTTTAATAAATGAAGTATTTCTGTGCTAATTTTGCACCATAGGAATTAATGGAAGGCCACCTATAAAAATGCACATAAAATCTTACAGTAGCTTTGGCAGGTTGGTCGCAGTCGTCTGTGGACACGCTGTGCCAGCAGGACAAGTTCGGGGACCTCCCGGTTCCAGTGGGAGCAGCATTGGAAAGACTCTTGGAGCAGGTGCAGGTCCATTGCAAGGGATCACTTGGAAAAGGTCTGCAGGGGCAAGATTAAAGGTGGTGCCTTGGGGTCCCCTTGTGGTGTTGAGGTCGCAAGGGATGAGGGACCCTTGGGGCACAGCTGGTTCTTCATTGAAGGGTGCAGGGCGGGTGATTGCAGGGAGAGTTGTTGATCCAAGGACTGTGTGCAAAGATGTCTCTCTGGTCCAGGTGCCGGTCGTGGTCAGGGTCACTTGCAGGACAATGAGGGCACTCTAAAGAAAGGTCCAGGGTGTTCCTGAAGTTTCTCAACTGTGGATTCCTTCTGGTCCATTTGCAGCTCAGGGGAAGCTGTTTTACTTGGTTTCTGATGTCCACTGACCAGTACCTGGGGTATTGGCACGACTCGGTCAGTGGAGGAAGCAGTACCCCCAAACTTTCCACATTTATGGGGTTTGTCCTGGCGGTTATTGATGTGTCATTGTGTTCGACAGCAACTTCTGGTTCAGGAGATATTGGCCGGTCAGTAGGTGACCTTTACTGGCTTGTTGGCTCTTGATTTGTTGCAGAGTGGTTCTTCCACTCAGAAGGGAGATCTTGGGTGATTTCTGAAGCTTGGAGGTTCCCTGAGTTTCTGGGGGTCAGTCCAGTGTCCAGCTCCTCTAAAGTGGAGATTTTCGGGTCCTAGGAGCAGCAGGAATTGTTTGGCACCTTTTCTTGATGAAGCTGGTCCATAGTTCTCTTGCTTTGGATCTTCTTTGGTGCTGGTCTTCTTTGTCCTTTTGAATGTGAAATCTTGGTCTAGGGGTGCCCACTACATACTGAATTTAGTGGGCATTTTAGGGGGAACCTGTTAGTGTCTAATGGGACACTTACCTTTGGGTGGCGACACCCACTATAGTGACCACTTCCTGTGGGAAGGGTCACTACTCTAAACCTTATTGGTTATTTTCCTCTATCTCAAGATGGAGGAAACTGAAAAAAGGGTCCACCTCTCAGGCAACACCTTAGGGGTTGTGCATGTATGGTGGGGCCAGTCCTCCTACCATTTGTTAAGTTTTTGCCTTTGCTCCCACCAAAAGTGTAGGTTTGCAAAGGAGATGTCAGGTCCTGCTAGCAGTAGGGTCAAGTTTCCAGGGCGGTAAGCCTTTTGAAGCTCACTGCCAGGACAGTGTAGATTCCTGAGTGAGGGGGTGTTAGCTCTTCCACACAGGAAGGGCATTGTCATACAAACCGGAGAGGCAGGCCTCTCCCCCAAGGTTTTTCAATTGGCTGCCTGGAGGTAGCAGCTGGATAAGACCAGTCAGCAACCATGCCAGGATAGTTAGCTTTTGCAGGGGGCAACTCTAAGATGGCTCCTGGGTATATTGAGGGATAAATCCAATACTGCCACCAGTTTGGATGTATCATTCTGAGTTGTTTGATCCCAAACAACCCAGGGTTAAGAGTGGTCATCATGGAGTGGGTAAAACTGTGTTGACCAGTGTTGAGGACATGTATTAAAATGGCTGCTGTGTTCACTCACTATGCCCCAGGTTTGGCAGAACACAGTGGGGGAATATTGCTCATGCAGCTATGCCCTCACATATAATATGGAGCACACTGCCTTAGGGCTATAAGGCCTGCCACAGGGGTGTCTTACCCATAGTAAATGCAGTGGAGGGTAGGCAGGCACACAGCCAGTGTACCATGTCGAGTTTGAGGTTTGCAACAGAACACTCATCTTGCAATGGCAGTGCTGTGTGCATCTGGATGTATGACCCTAGAGGGTGGCACAATCAGTGCTACTGCCCTCAGGGGCCTACCCCTAGCACCCCATGCCCTGGGTTCATAGATATCCACTTACTAGGGCTTAGAGTGGTAGTTAAGGGTGTATCCAATGGTGTCAATGCATCACAACAGATTTAGGGAAAGGGCTCTGGTCCAGGGAACCTGGTTAGCAGAGGCCCTGGGCACTACAATTTCTAGGACACATCAACATCAGGCAAAAAGTGGGGGGATAACCATGTCAAACAGAGGCCCTCTCTCACAACATGCCAATTGGTTTACAGTACCAACATGAATTCTACCAAATGGAATACCAAGTGTGGCACCTGTCATGTAGATTGGCTGATGTTTTCAGGGATTCCCCAACACATAGGCCCTCATTACGACTTTGGCGGTCTTCTCAGAAGACCACCAAAGCCATAGGCGCCAGAAGACCACCAGTGCTGGAGGTCTTCCCACAACCATATCACGAGTACTGCAGGATTTCTGCCACATTTTGTGTGGAAATCCTGCAGTAGTCATTCTGACATTCAGAGGCGCTGTGGTGGTTCCACCACCGGCCCGCCCAGCCAGGATGACCTCCTCCCTGGACCAGGTAAGTTGATTGTCTGACAGGGGAGGGTGGTGGGAGGGTGGGGTTGCTGTTTGTTCATGTGTGAGTGTGTAGTGTCTGCCTGTGTGCATGAATGTGTGTATGCATGGTTGTATGTGTGTCTGAATGTTGAAGTGAGTGTGTGTATGCATGTAAGTGTGTATGACTGTGTAGGGTGGGTGCATCCTGGACAGGGGGTGACAGGTCCTGTGCTGGGGCAGCTTCCGGTGCAGGGGTGATGGGTCCTGCATGGGGTGGTGAATCCTGGACAGGGGGTGGTGGGTCCTGTGCAGGCAGAACTTCATCCTGGACAGGGAGTGGTGGTTCCTGGACAGGGTGCTGCATCCAGGACAGGAGGTGGTGGTTCCTGTGCAGGGAGATTGGTACATGTAGAGAGAGAGGAAGTGACTGTGCACTGGTGGTGAGTGCAAGGGGAGTGTTTCAGTCATTGATTGATGGGGGTCCTGTGCAGATGTCCTAAGCAGGGGTTAGGGGTGTGATGGTGCAGGTAGATGTGTTTTCTCTCCTCCGTGCAATGACTATGGAGGGAGATTAGGTATTACTTTAGGTATCTTCTCCATCATCCTCATAGCCAATGCATGGTGTCTTGCACTCTCTTCCCTCGGTATGGCCATGACATAATTCAGCCTCTTCACCATGTCTTTCCAGGATGTATCCATCCTCTCCAACCCCTGGGTCATTCTGTGTACCAACTGTGGGAGTTGGTGCATGTCCTGTAGTGAGGCAGACATCTCAGACAGTGTAGCCCCTATGTCACAAATGTCCTGCCTCACGTCTGACTGCTGTTGGAAGAAATTCTCCTCCCATTCTCCATTAATATTTGCCAGCCCTTTCCGCCTGGGATGGCGTCAGATGCGAATTGCAGGTCCAACAGCAGGGGTGGTGGTGGCAGGTGGGAGGTTGTGAGGAGGACATTTTTACCTACGGCATACCTGCTTCTCACCAAGGCTGGCATGTTCCTCAGATGTTAGAGAGAAGGCCTGGGAGACACTGTCAGAGTAGGAGTGTGTAGGAGAACCAACACGTCTGACCTGGATTCGAGGGCTGTGAGGAGGTGATGGTCATTTTGTGGTGTGTGAGGAATGCACAATCCTTAGGGATGTATGAGGTGGCACCATGCTGATCAGAGCAGATGTAGGTTTTGCTGTATGCTCCGTTGGCCAACAATACCTCTCAGGGGATCGGCCATTTACATCTGTTGGAATAGGTAATGATCTTCATCCTATTCTTCTTCCTCCTCCGCCTCCTCCTTCTCCTGTGCTTTTCTGGCAGCTGACAAGGTAGCCTGAAAGAGGTGTGGGTTCTCCATTCAGACCGCCCAGCGCCCTTCACTGGTAGATGTCCTTCCTCTGGACTCAAGCCGTCGTCCTTACCACCTGTGATACAGAGGTTGCCACAGGCTAAGTATTTGCCCTACAACATCATGCGGTGCAACACAGGGATGAAGTCAAATTATCTTCACATCAACGGATGTTCCACATGTGACCTGGTTTGTGTACACCTACATGTGATAGGTCACGCTGTGGTATGGAGGTGTTCAATGCAGATGTGAAATGCAAAAGCAAACTCACCAGTTCCAAGTATGGCATTGAGGTCCCCCTTGATGTCAGCTGCTGAACCGGGATCCTTGAATGCTTTGCAGAAGATATAGACCCTCATTACAACATTGGCGGCAAATGCTGCTTACCGCCGTGCAGAAGACCGCCAACACGCCGCCGCTGCTACAGAATTCCGCCACTGCTATTACGAACCACAGCTCAGAAACCGCCAAAATCTAGAAACCCACACAAGTCCGCCACACCAAAGGTCAGTGATAAACTGGCGATAACAAAACCTCCACCGTCACGCCAACAGGAATACGCCCACACTATCACGACCCACGAATCCATGCGGCAGTCTTTCAACCGCAGTATTCCATTGGCGGTACACACCGCCACACTCAAAATACACACACATTTACAAAACACTACCACATTGGACAATTCCAAATACACACACCTGATAAAACATACACACACCACTCCCACACACCCAATACAATATAAAACACACACCCATATTACCCACAAACCCTTACTAACCAAAAGTTCCAAAAGAAGGCCAGAGATACAGCAAAGCAAAGACAACATCAGCATACTGAGGCACACAACACCATCATACATACACATCCATGCACAAAACATCACACACCCCGAAACATCACCCCACACATCACAACACACACCACCCCACACATCACCCACACCACCCCATGGCACCGCAAGGACACCCCAGGTTTTCTGAAGAGGAGCTCAGGGTCATGGTGGAGGAAATCATCCGGGTAGAGCCACAGCTATTCGGATCACAGGTGCAGCACACCACAATAGCTAGGAAGATGGAGCTATGGTGCAGAATCTTAGACAGGGTCAATGCAGTGGGACAGCACCCAAGAACCAGGGATGACATAAGGAAGAGGTGGAACGACGTACGGGGGAAGGTGCGTTCCGTGGACTCAAGACACCACCTTGCAGTTCAGAGTACTGGTGGCGGACCCCCACCTCCTCCCCCACAACTAACAACATGGGAGGAGCAGGTCTTGGCTATACTGCATCCTGAGGGCCTCGCAGGAGTAGCTGGAGGAATGGACTCTGGTAAGTTAAATCTTTCACTACTTCATCCCCCACCCTACCTGCATGCTATCACATACCCCCACCCTCACCCTCAACCCCATCACTCCAACTCCTCACATATGTCCTACTATCACAAACCACACATCCCAACACCAAGCCCTGCATGCAGCAACAAAGCATGGACACCCATCACCAATGCATGTCCACTACACATACCCACACAGACCACTAAGCAATTATCACACAAGGTCCTACACAGGAATGGAAGCACTGGGGTACAGGGTCACCCACCCATTGAACACCATGGCACACACAGATGCAATATTCATGCCTTTACACCCCTGCAGGACCCCTACCCAACGTCACCGGACAGGATGTTCCAGACATGTCCACTCCACCCACAGAAGAGGCCCACAGTGATGACAGCATCTCTGTCCAACTGGATCTAGATGACCAGCCCGGCCCATCTGGGACCTCGGGACAGTCGTTTCCCCTCACACAGTCATAGGCGACCACAGAGCCTCCTCCCTCAGGAAACACCAGCACAGCACCCACCCAGCGGGTCCATACCTCTGTCCCCAGGACACGTCAAGCAGCAGTGTGGCCACCACTGCAGGGAACCCAGGCTAACCCACCACCACAAGAACAGCAGGGACCTGGGGGCAGTGGCAGTGGGCACACGGTTCAGGGGACAGAGGCCCAGGAAAACAGGGGAACTGGGAGGGCTGCCTTGCGACAGGGGGAGGACAGGCCCAGGGAACCCACTGTCCACGAGGCCCTCTCCAACATCATGGGACCCTACCATCATTCCCAGGAGACGATGGCAACGCTACTGGCCAAGTTTCAGGAGACACAGCGGCTGCAGGAGGAATAGTAGTTGGGGTTCAGGGAGGAGCTCAAATCCAACAATACCTCCCTGGGCACTATTGTAGGGGTGCTGAAGGACCTCGTGAACACCAGCAGGGACACTGTGGCACAACAAGGGGCCCCTGACACTAGCCTGGATGATGAACTGCCCACCACCTCCGCCGGCGCTAGTGGACAGGAGGCACCGCCACAGGACCACAACACCAGCACCCCACCCTCTGCAGGTGGAGAACCACCCCGCAAACGGTCCCTAAGATCCAGGATAAAGACAGAGAACAATGCCAAGACACCCGCCAAGAAATGAGACCACCCTGATTGTCATCCTCTGTCCCACTTTGTCACCCTGTCCATCCTTAAACTGCCCTAGCTCCACTTCCTATGCCCCTTTTGGACAATGCACCCGTGAGACAAATAGACTGGATTCTACTATGGACATTCCTTCACCATCACCCCTGACCATTTTACAACCCCCTCCACTAATTTGCACTTAAATAAACACCCTTGAATCACAAAACAATCTGGAGTCAGTCTGTGCTTTCACAAATGTGTATTTGCTATAACTAAGGAAAATACCAATGTCCATTGTATTGTCAACATACCTATGTCACACAGCTCTAATCCATGAGGTTACATAGCAGAGGACACACAGTGGGACCCACATCTGTTAAATTGAAAGGGAAAGTGACAAATCAGGGTCCATACACTGGGTGAAAGTGACAGACAGATGAGAGGTCAAACAATTTTTATCAGATATAGGAGGCAGTGAGGTCTTCTTACCTGTGTCTCACTGGAAGTATTGTTGGATCATGCTGTTTCTGTTTTCTATGTCCTTTTCTTCTGCCTCCTCTTCTTCACTGTCCACAGGCTCCACAGCTGCCACAGCACCTCCTTCAGGACCATCCTCCAGCAGAAAAGGCTCCTGTCATCGCAAAGCCAAATTGTGCAGCATACAGCAGGCCACGATGATCTGGCACACCTTCTTTGGTGAGTAGTATAGGGAACCACCTGTCATACGGAGGCACCTGAACCTGGCCTTCAGGAGGCCGAAGGTCCTCTCTATAACCCTCCTAGTTTGCCCATGTACCTCATTGGAGCGTTCCTCTGCCCTTGTCCTGGGATTCCTCAATGGGGTCAGTAGCCATGACAGGTTGGGGTAGCCAGAGTCACCTGCAAATGTTGAGTGACAACTGTTAGACACACACTAACCCTTAGGGACAACCCCAGACCCAGACAACTGTTCACACTGTATAGGGTCCTTGCCCTCACCTAATAGTCACACACTGTGCCTATGGAGTTGCTCCATCACATAAGGGATGCTGTTATTCCTCAGAAAGTAAGCATCATGCACTGATCCAGGAAATGTGGCATTCACATGGGAGATGTACTGGTCGGCCAAACACACCATCTGCACATTCATTGAATGGTAACTCTTCCTGTTTCTGTACACCTGTTCACTCCTGCGGGGGGTACCAAGGCCACATGTGTCCCATCAATGGCACCTATGATGTTGGGGATATGTCCCAGGGCATAGAAGTCACCTTTCACTATAGGCAAATCCTCCACCTGAGGGAAAATGATGTAGCTGCGCATGTGTTTCAGCAGGGCAGACAACACTCTGGACAATACGTTAGAGAACATTGGCTGGGACATGCCTGATGCAATGGCCACTGTTGTTTGAAAGGACCCTCTTGCCAGGAAATGGAGTACTGACAGGACCTGCACTAGAGGGGGGATTCCTGTGGGATGGCGGATAGCTGACATCAGGTCTGGTTCCAGCTGGGCACACAGTTCCAGGATTGTGGCACAATCAAGTCTGTAGGTGACTATTACATGTCGCTCTTTCATTGTCGACAGGTCCACCAGCGGTCTCTACACTGGATGATGCTGCCATCTCCTCACCTGCCCCAGCGGACGTGCCCTATGGATGATAACAGCGATCAGAGGGTCAGCCAATACTGAGGTGCGAAATAAACAACTTTATTGCATACATTTGTCAATCCGCTATATGCCTGTCTTAGTGTGTATGCAAGGCCTAGATATGTGTGACGCATTTAAAATTAATGCCATGTGGTCTCCTGAAATGGCAGCTGCCTAACCTGTAAGGTAGGACAAGGGGATATGAGGTAACTGCACTGGCGTTGTACACCGCAGCGCAATCCTGCATTGGTTAACATTGGACCCTATGGGTCCCAGCAGCCAATGACGATGTACGCCGGTGGTGACGGTACGCACCGCTGCGGACGTGAGCGCCATTTTCTCTCTGTTCACTCACTTGATACCTGATCTTTGACAGGAGAGGACCTACACTGCAAGTGGTGCTGTGACCTCAGTCTGGAAGCGACAATGGCTCAAGTGTCTGGGGAATGGGCCCCTGCCTTCACATCGGAGGAGTTGGACAAACTAGTGGATGGGGTCCTTCCCCAGTACACGCCACTCTACGGTCCTCCAGACAAACAGGTGAGTACACTGTGAGCATGCTGTATGGGCAATGCCTGTTTGGAGTGGTGTGGATGGGAGATGGGGGGGGGAATGAGGCCTGAATGAAGCGACAGTGAGTGGATATGCGTCAGGGCAAGGGTGGGAACGTGGGCCATTGACTGTGACGGTCCGGACCGTTATTATTTTTCCTTTTCCCCTGTCCTATTCCTGTAGGTCAGCGCCCACCAGAAGAAGGATATTTGGCGTGCCATCGCCAACGACGTACGGGCCCTGGGGGTCCACCACAGACAGAGCACCCACTGCTGTAAAAGATGGGAGGACATTCATCGCTGGAGCAAGAAGACGGCGGAGGCTCAGCTGGGGATGGCCTCCTAACGTGGGAGGGGTGCCCGTCGCACCATGACCCCCCTGATGTTCCGGATCCTGGCGATTGCATATTCAGAGTTGGATGGGTGCTTGAGGGCATCACAGCAGCCACAAGGGGGTGAGTACCGTCACATCCATCTGATTCAGCGCACATTGGAGGTGTCTGGGTGGGGGAGGTGGGCTGTGGGTTCCCCTGGGCCAGGGCGAGTTTTGTAGGCAAGGTCACTTCGTGAGGCAGGCTATGTTGCACCCCACCCCACCAGTGTTAAGAGCCATCTACCCCTAGTCAGGCTCCTGTGACTTTCATGTGGGCAGCAATCGGGCATAAGCCTTGTACCCTATGTCCCTGGGATTAATTAGGGAACTCTAAGTGCATGGCGTAGTGCAGAGGGCTACTGTGTCTGTAGTGTCCGCCAACGGTAGCGGTAATGCATGCACTCAACATGTCTTTCTACTTTCTTTCCCCCTTTTTGTGGTCTCCCTGTTCTTGTGTGCATTAGCATCATCAGGCGGAGGAGCTGTGCCACCGGAGCAGGAGGGAGCTGCATCCCACATGGCCCTGGAGGGTAAGACTACGGACTCAGAATTCACCAGTGGGACGGAGGACGAGGGGAGCTCCTCGGCGGGGACGGGAGCTGAGATCAGCGACACGACTCCTCCTCTGATGGGAGCTCCCTTGCGGTGGCGAGCCCCTCTGTGCCCACCGCATCTACAGGTACAGCTGCCATCCCCCCTACCAGCACCGCCCTCCCAGCAGCCCCTCAGCGTGTGCCCCATGGCCGCTCACCCAGGAGGGTGGGCATCTCCTTCAACCCAGGCACCTCAGCCCCTGCCCCAATCAGCCCTGCTGCCCTCAGTGAGGAGGCCATTGACCTCCTCAGATCCCTCACTGTTGGACAGTCTACCATTCTGAATGCCATCCAGGGTGTAGAGAGGCAGTTGCAACAGACAAATGCATACCTGGAGGGCATTCATTCTGGTCAGGCAGCCCAACAGCAAGCTTTTCAGACTCTGGCCTCAGCACTGATGGCAGCCATTGTCCCTGTGTCCAGCCTTCCCCCTCCAACTTCCTCCACCCAGGCCCAATCCCCAGTACCCCAGCCTATCCCAAGCACACCATCAGACCAGCATGCACACACCTCAACACACAAGGGTAGCTCTGGCAAATATAAGCACCACACATCCCACAGGCACTCACACAAGCATCATACCCATGCAGACATACCAACAGACACTGCCTCCACTGTGTCCCCCTCCTCCACGTCTCCCTCCTCCCTCCGTGTCACGTCTCCACTCACACCTGCATGCACTACATCTTCAGCCACTACGTCCATCACCAGCACGCCCATCACCACACACCTCTTACGTGCACGTACCACCCCCCACTACCATTCACACATCCTCTGTGTCCTCTCCCAGTGTGTCTGTGAGACCTCCTCCCAAACTACACAAACGCAGTCACACACCCACCCAACAGCCATCCACCTCACGACAGCCTCCAGCCCATGCACCTTCACCCAAAGTCAGCAAACGAACACCTCCTACAACCACTACCTCTTCCTCCACTCCCAAACCCCCTCCATCTACCTGTCCCAGTGTGTCTAAAAAAGTTTTCCTGTCAAACCTTGACCTCTTCCCTTCACCTCCCCCACCCCTTCCGTCCCCTAGGGCCCACCTCTCCAGGTCCCAGCACAGCACCTCAACCACCACATCACCGGGAACATTAGTGCCAGCAGTAACCGGCTTCTGGAGTGCACCAAGCAGTAGGGCAGCCAGTGTCCCAAAGAGCAAGGCCAAGGACATTCTCCCACCTCCAAAACAAAAGAAGTTGCCCACAGCCCAGAGGGAGAAGGCCAAAACACCTGCCACCAAGGTCTCAGCCAAGACAACAGTTGAGAGTGGCAAGACAGCTGTGCAACCATCAAAGGTGGGGAAGGGGCAGAGAAAGAAGGGGGAAGTCGCCACCAACCTGCATGGCAGACAAGACCGCCACCGGCACTGCCACATGCACCGCCGCCACGGGGACGGCCGCCCAGGACACTGCCCCCAGCAGCACACTTAGTGGGACCCCCACCAGCACCACCGCCCAGGACACCGGCGCCAGAAGCACACTCAGTGGGCCCCCCACCGGCACCGCCACCCAGGACACCGGTGTCAGCAGCACGCTCAGTGAGCCCCCCACCATCACCGCCGCCCAGGACACCGCCGCCAGCAGCACGCTCAGTGAGCCCCCCACCAGCACCACTGCCCAATGAGCACCGCAAGCACCGCCGCTACTGAGGCCGCCGTCAGCACCGCCAGCGGCCACGCCACATCCTGTGCCAGTGGCATAACAGCAGACATGGCTACCATCCCCAGTGGTCAGTCGTACGAGGCTGGTGGTCAGTTCCAGAGGCCTGGACAGCTTCCATGTTGCCCCGCCGTTAGTGGAGTGTCAGATCCACTACCTCAGTCCTTGGCAGGATGAAGCACTCTGGGCACAAAGCCCCCTCCAGAACCAGTGGAGAAAGGCATCCACTTCCTCTGTCCTTGGCAGGATGAAGCATGCTGGGCACAAAGCCCCCTCCAGAACCAGTGGAGAAAGGCATCCACTTCCTCTGTCCTTGGCAGGATGAAGCACTCTGGGCACAAAGCCCCCTCAGAACCAGTGGAGAATGACATCCACTACCTCTGTCCTTGGCAGGATGAAGCACTCTGGGCACAAAGCCCCCTCCAGAACCAGTGGAGACTGTTATCCACTTGAGAGACTGTGGCTTTGCACTCGCCAGGATAAAGCAGTGGGCAATCCACCCACTGGAAAGACTTGAGAGACTGTGGCTTTGCACTCCCCAGGATGCAGCAGTGGGCAAACCACCCAATGGAAAGACTTGAGAGACTGTGGCTTTGCACTCCCCAGTATAAAGCAGTGGGCAAACCACCCACTGGAAAGACTTGAGAGACTGTGGCTTTCCACTCCCCAGGATAAAGCAGTGGGCAAACCACCCACTGGAGAGACTTGAGAGACTGTGGCTTCGCACTCCCCAGGATAAAGCAGTGGGCAAACCAGCCACTGGAGAGACTTGAGAGACTGTGGCTTTGCACTCTCCAGGATAAAGCAGTGGGCAAACCACCCACTGGAAAGACTTGAGAGACTGTGGCTTTGCACTCCCCAGGATAAATCAATGGGCATGGACCCCCCTCGTGGAACTGGCGTTGTGCACTCATCCGGCTTAGGTGCACCCCCTTCCCTTCCCCCTGAGGTGCCTATTTTATTTCAATCTGATGCCCCTGCAGTGTTTTCTTCATTTGGATCGGGTATTGAGTGTGGGCCTCGCCCATGCATTTTGGGCCCAGTGGTCTACGGACTATGTAGGTGCAGTACATGGACTTGAATTCTTGGTGTACATATTTGTTAATAGTGTATATATATTTTTGAATAATGGATTTTTATTGATTACAACAGTTACAATCAATTCCTTTTGTCCTTGCGTTCTTCCAGAGGAGTTTGGGGGGTGTAAATGTAATGTTTCAGCATGTATTTGTGTGTGTGTTGTAGTGGGTGAGGGTGGAGGTGGGGGTGTTGCATGTTGCGTGTGTGTGTGTCACTCTCTTTTCTCTCCTGTGTCATAGGTGCAATACTCACCGTGGTCCTCGCCGCCGTCGGTCGTGCTCCCGGTAGAGGAGCAGGAAGACAATTGCAGGTAGAATATGGAGTTCCGGCTCCATGGCGTCCTGGTTCCTTGTGGGGTGTGTAGAGATGAGAGTTTTCCCTTCCAAATCCAGTTTCCGCCGTGTTTTTGTTCGCGTTGAATCCGGCCAGGAAAAAGTGGCAGATTGGCCTCTCATAATGGTGTGGGCGGTACATTGTCTTCCGCCTGTCTGTTGGCGTTGACCGCCATGCTGTTTGTTTGCACCACCGTGGCGGTCGGAGTGTTAAAGTGTCTGTCTATGTTGGCGGTTTCCGCCGCGGTCCCCTTTTTTTTACCGCCGGCCTGTTGGCGGTCTTACCACCACTTTAACACCGACCGCCAGTGTTGTAATGAGGGCCATAGTCCCTGATTCAGCAACTTGTAAAAGAAGTGACACCATAGTTCATCTCCTGCATGGTTGATATGTGGAAATGCACACTTACATCACTGATTATGATGGGGAAAGTTTACACACCAACTTCAGATGAATCGCTGGAGTGCGAATATCTCCTCATCTCCTTCCACAAGGTTTTGGTTACTGTACATGGGTAGGGTATTAATGGTCTACAACATTATATGGCACACTTACCTGACGGACAGCTGGCAGTGGTTTTGATTGCTCCAGCCAGGATGTCTCCTATGCCCCCGGATGGGGTCATCCATATCACTGAAGAAATCCTGGGAGCAGATCTGATATATCATACATATCCGTAACTAAGTGCAAAGGATGATGGTGTTGATTCTACATGTACATGTCAGATGTATGGACCAGTGATCTACAAGTTACAGGCAGCACTCATATGAACCAGGTATCTCACTTACAGGCAAACATATATTTGGAGTGTACTGAGAACTATGCACTGTCTACCTTTGGATAGACTTTCTTTTTTCTGGGCTTCACGCATCCTACGTCTGATGTGTTATCTGCTAATTTGTAAAGGTGTCTTCCACAACATGCAGAGCGGTTTCATCTTTGCACATCAAATTATGTCAGTGAATTACAGAGTATATGTTTGATATACATAATTATCAACCAAAGTATGGTTAACAATCATTCTAGTCAAGCCCTCGACAGGACAACACTGCCCACTGTGAACTGTGAGGTCAGCCATTTCTGCTATGCACTCTTCTTCTGGCCTGTGTTCCCAATGTACATGAACAACATCATAGTGTATTTTAACTGACACTAGAAACGGTTATGTACAACACACATCCTGAAGTCCTGTATTCCCAGGTTTACTCATTTGTGATTATGGAAAAGGGGAGGCAAAGTGAAATAAACATTGGTCTGGAATCAAACAGTTTGTTCAGGTGGAGAAGCTGGGCTGATCCCCACCTTTACTTGTTTCATGTTGTGCAGTTAACCCGCTAGATGTATAAACTTCGACTCCTCTACACCTACCTTGCCAGCCACAACTACACTCACCAAACTCATGTCTGCTGGTGTTAGCGCACCCCTCATCCACATCATTACTTTAGCTGTCGGCTCCTGGGATTTTTTCAGCTATAATCCATGCCATTGACTTACAAACAAGCTGTAACTACTCCTTTCTATGAGAGACTTGGTGATATAATTATGAGCCCTTCAAGGCACCGAAGCATCATTCTTTGTACAACTCCAGCTGCATACACTAGTACCTCATGTCTATGAGGCCATGACAAGCCCCTTTGCATGATTTTGGATGGCCTCCTAGCTATGAACTGTGTCAAGGCTGGACTGTGTTGCCTTATACTGCACTTGAGTGGCATTCCATGATGGGTAGGTGGGCGTTCCCACACATCACCTATATATTATGACACTTCCCCAGAGTGACAGGACCATGTACACCTGGTGAAGCACTTACACCTTATATCTCCTGAGGTGAGTAATGATGACTTTTAACATATGGACTTGCTGCACTGACCTATGCAAAACCCACCTACATGAGGGCCAATATGAACCCTTAGGTATGTATTATACACATACATTTTGAGTCGAACTTACATTGGCCAGCATGTTAGGATGTGGTATACTCCTATCAGCCATATGTGAACATATGGAGATGAGTGACAACAGATATATTACATACACAACACATGCTGTTGACATTTAAACCACAGTTTAGGAGCATTTTGGATACTCATTTTTATGTATCCTTACCAGTGTCTGACATCTGCCCAGTGTGTTGTGCCTAACCAGATGTCACAACCATACATGTTGCAGAGCTCACTGCAGACTGTGTCTTTCTAAACAGTGTCACAGAGACTACAATGATATGTGTTTTCAGTTTATATTCTAGTTGACACGTGACATACAACATTGACAAGTTCATTTCACATTTGGCAAAGCTTCTAGATTTCATGTAATGTATCTATGAGTTGACTGATCTCGTAGTAGGAGTTATTGCCCGTCCCTGGTTACATCTATGTACCAGTTTGTGCTGATGGTATGGGTTGATGTTCTCCCTGACATTGCCTCCCCGATGGTGCAGGGACCTTTGCTCCAGTGTGTGACTGTAGCCTGGCTCTATATGGCAAAAAAGGGAAAGGTCATCAGACACAACCAAGTTATTTGAGTATGTGAAACCTGTCACATTTGTAATCCATTGTATCTACATGCCAACAGCAGTGGTAATGAGAGACATTATCTATTGCCATTTACAAGGGGTAAGTGGATGAGAGAGCAGTGATGGGCCACTGTTTCGGACTAGGAAATTTGATTTTTCGATTGCTAACACAAAGAATTCTGGGACTTGTAGTGCAATGGACCGACTGAGACACATGAGGGTCTGACTCACCATGCAGATTGCACATACTTGCCATAACATTCATGGTTACCTTTGTGGAGTATCACTGACAATGCTTATTTGTTGTCTTTGTTAGAATCATCACATTTTACCTGACACCATATTGAGGTGGTCATTCACAGGCAGCCCATGGAGCAGGTAGGGGTCAATGGTGGGCAGGATGTCCCTCTCTAGTTGGGTGAGTTATAGGCAGGCTCCAGTTTATACACCAGGAAAACCTCTGGCCACCTTTATCCTGGTGTACTCCTTCACCCTCCTCTTCTCATCCTGACACTTCTTTTTGATGTCAGTCACTGTCTGTATGCCCTCCCCCAATGCAATGACCGCAGTGGCCAACTGATGGCATAGGGCTGCCTTCTGTGTGGAACTACTGTTGCAGGGTGGGGGACCATACAGTCTCTTTCAGTTCCCGATGTTGTATTTGAGGATGATAGTGCTCTTCTCCTCTGTGTAATTCTTCCTCCTTGTAGGTAGCATGGCTTCTGTAGATACAGAGCAGACAGGCACAGTGTTGCTGTAGAGAAACCCAACACTTGCTTGAGGGCTGCTTTGTCTGGTTTTTGGTGCAGGGTTGCAGGTGGCAGTAATGATGTGCAGGTGCATGTAATTGCAATTATTCTGGGCCAAGTGCGGATGATTCGCTCCAAGTGAGGATGATCCGCCCCAAGTGTGGATGATCTACCCCGAGTGCCAATGTAAAGATACTACTCTTAACTTACCTTTGTGAATACCATACAGTTGTAAACTTAGACTTTTAGTCTAAACATAGATCAAAAGTCTAAAGGGCATATTTACAAGGAAGTGGCGCTGAGCGTCGCTGCATCAAAATTGGCAGCGTTGTACTGCATCACTTCAGAAATGCAGGGATGCGCTGTATTTACAAAACTACAGTGCACCCCTGTGGTCCCCCTAGTGCTGGTGGTACGTTTAGCTGCCTCATGCCAAAGCAGGCACCCTTGCACCATAGTACAAGCATGCCAGCATTGCAGGGATGATTGTCTATGTGCAGGAAGGTGTTCCTTCCTGCACATGAACAATCATTAATGGTGATTTGTTACTCCTATGTGTGCTGCATTCTGAAGCACACATAGAAGTAGCAAATCGTCTTCATTTAATGATTATTTATGTTCAGGAAGGGACACGTTCCTGCACATAGACAATTATTAATAGCCTTTTGCTCATTATATGTGAAAAAGCAAAAACAAGGACAAATACAAATATTTCTCCTCATTGCGCCATGCTAACACCACTAATGGAGTAGCGTTATTTTTTGGTGCTGCCCCAGAATTACATTTCCTTGTAAATCAGGGGAAGTGTCAAAAAGCAATTGGTGTTGCATGGGTAAGCCCACAGAAACACCCTTTGCATGCCCCTCTGCCACAGAAAACTGCATCAGGGGGGCCATATTTACAAGGTGACATTAAGCCACAAGAAATGGCTTAACGCTGCCTTGTAAATATGGCACACAGCACAGCACCACTAGAGCATCACAAAAAGTGGCGCTAGGGGGTTGTAAATATGCTCTAAGTTTCCTTTTTTGAATTGGGCCCAGGGATAGCACATCTGCCAGTGCTGAAGCAAAAAAATGCATTATGAATCATTTAGGGGTAGATGACAAAACTCACAGACTAAAATTCTGAAAAGAGAGAGGGGCACCTGGACATACCCAAAGACTTTGTTTATAAACTAAAGATGCTGCTGATCAGTGGCTGAAACCTTCAGAGTCTACCAAAGAATTGGCAATGGGTAAAATGTATCTGGAGCAGTATTTGGAAGCCCTACCATAACAGACTCAGAAGTGGCTAAGACAGCATGCAGGGCTAACCCTAGAACATGTGGTAGAAATGGCTACTTGGATCAAAAGATCATTGCGTGCTCAATCCCGAGAATACCCCATGGATGTTGAGAAGACCGCCAACCCTTTGCCATCTATTAAACATAAGTTTGAAAAAAAAACTGAAAAAAACACCATGGAGTCCCCAAGGACTAAAGTGCAAAAACCAGAGTTTGTTGTGAACTCTGGTCCCCAGAGTTTAGAATAGGGGGAGTGGGGACATAAAGCCTGGTTCTGCAAACAGAGAAAAGAGAAAGGGAAAGAAGAGCCAATGGATGTCAGCTGCATCCCCAGATCTGTCTTTTATGCCCAAGAAACAGGGCCTATATATTAGGTGAGTTTAAAGCTTAATGGGGCACCAGTAACCATTTTTATTAGACTCAGGCTTTCGACAGTCAGTGGTCAAAAGTGAGTTGGTACATCCCTCTCAAATGTTCCCACACAAAAGTGTAGAGATCCGCTGTGTATATGGAGGTAACAGAATCTATCCAGTACAGTAGAAGTTGGGGTTCTCCCTTATTTACCTGAGCAAATCATTCTTGGCACAGATAACCCTTATTTTCTTGATTTAGTACTAGGAAATCTTAAAAATATGAACCAATGCCAACTCCAGGGAACCAAAGGGATCCCCGTTCATAATTCTCTCGTTACACCTAAACAGTGGGTGTTAGATAAACGATTTAGAGTCGCTCAAGTGAGTGATAGTACCCTTCAGAACGCATGGTAAAGCACCAAAGACAATCTGGATTCACCTTATCCAGTATACCCCAGCTTTATTATACAGAAACACCTTCTCTATTGCCTTGGTCTAGCTGATGACACTCCCCAATTGTAGGTTCTACTTGAGTTTCGGGATCCAGATTTGTTTTTTGTACACTCACATCTTTTAGCTGTAGCTCCATTCAGGGGTAGAAAAGACTAGTCAAGCCATTCTGCAGAACTTTTACTGGCCTAGAATATATGCACAAACCAAAAAGTACTGCTAGGAGCGCTTCATATGTCAAAGAAAAACCCTGTCCCAACCACTTAAAGTACCCTTACAACCCTTACCTATAATAGGGAAGCTCTTTGACAGAATAGGAATGGATCTAATAGGGCCTCTATCCCGCTACACAAAGGGTTTCTGATGCGTGTTGGTTATAGTTGACTACGCTACATGATATCCAGAAGCCATTCCCTTAAGAGTTTCCACTTCTACAGTCATGGCCTGACACCTTAATGAGGTGTCTTCTCGTATGGGATTTCCCTGTGAAAGCTTTACAGATAAAGGCTCCTCATATGTATCAAAAATAATGACGCAAATATGCAAGCAATTCGACATTAAACACCTAGCTACTTCTGTGTGTGAACCCCAGGCAGATGTTCTTGTTGAGAGATACAACAGAAGTCTCAAGCTGACTCTAAAGTAAATGTCTGGCAATGGGAAAACCTGGGAGCTGTTGCTATCCCTGGCTCTTTTTGTATTATGGAGACAAGTCCAAAGTAGCTTAGGTGTTTCTTCTTTCAAACCTCTCCTTGGGCGATGACCACGTAAATTCTAAGAGATTACAAAGGAGGCTTGGGAAAGGAATACAGAAGATGAAGCTAGTTCCCACTTAGACTATACTAATCAACTAGAGACCCGGATAGGGAAACTGAGATTGTTGGCTAATGAGAATTTAGACAAATGTCAACAGAAACAGAGGTTTTTCTTTGATAAAGTCAAATGACGAAGGGAACTTAAAGTTGGAGATTGGGCCCTTGTGCTTCTGCCTACTTCTACTACAAAAATAAGAAAAGAATGGCAAGGACCTATGAGATACCTAAGAAAATATGACACAGTACATATCAGCTATGTCTTTCTTCAAGAAAGAAACAACTCTACCAAATCAACATTTTCAAAAAAATGGCTTGGGACCTCCCTCAAAGAACATTGATCCCTAGAAGAAAGACTGCAACCACTATAGGTGATACCAATGTAAATAGAGCTCTTTTTGACAAAGAAAGAAAAGGGCTCCTCAGAACATTAACATCCTTTACAGATGCCTTTTCTGATCTGCCTGGGAAAACTGACCTGGCCATGCATTCCATAACAACACAAGAGGGAGTTGTTTTTTAACAACACCCATATCGAATCCTGGAAACACATAGACTCACCCTCCAAGCAGAAGTCACACAAATGCTTGAGATGGGAGTCACTGTCCCATTCAAGAACGAGTGGCGTTCCCCTACCGTACTCGTCCTAAAACCGGATGCAGTCTACAGTTTTGCATAGATTTTTGGGCTGTAAATAGGTTCTGTAACCTAGACGGGTATCCCTTACTAAGAGTAGATGATTTATTCAAGAAACTGGGTGAGGCACACTGTATAAGTATCACTGATTTGTCCAAAGGCTATTGACAGATCCTTTTAAATGTGTCCAACCAAGAAAAAATAGCCTGCGTTACACCACTCAAAAAACACCAGGGGAATTAATCCACTTATCTGTATGATAAAGACATGTTTAGCAAGAAATGGCCAAAACACCTGAAGCACCATTGTTCGATCTTGTTTGACCTACAACAAGCTCGCCTTCATATTAATGTCACAAAATCAAAACTTGCAAACCAAAATATCTCCTTGGGGAGGGTAACAATGGACCCTAGACAGAAAAGGTAAGAGCTATCAGTGAAACACCCTTTCTAAAAACTAAAAGAGATTTAAGAACATTTCTGGGCCTTTTGGAGTTCTATAGACGGTTTATTCCTCACTACTCTGAATTGCCTGCTCTGCTCACATATATGCTCAGTCAACTTGTATCTCATTCTGCATTTAACTATCCCTCTACAGCAGTCCTGAAGCATTATATAAGTTGAAAACAGCCCTCGCCACTGCTAATGTTCTGCATTCCCCTGACTTTAACAAACCTTTTTTTATTACAAACAGAATCTTTGGATGTTGGAATTGGTGCTGTTTTATCTGAACTGGATACAGATGGACAGGAAAAACCACTCCTTTACATCAGTCGAATACTGTTCACCAGAGAACAGGTGTATTCTACCATACTGAAGGAGTGTCTGGCCTTCAGGGCAGTATAGAGAAGCTTTCTTACTACCTATAGGGTAGAACATTCACACTGTATTCGTACCATGCCCCTCTCACCTGGTTTTGCCCTAATAAGGGGGAATAATGACAGGACACTGAGGAGGCTTTTGTCTTTACAGCCTTTTCAATTTGAAGTCCAACTTAGGAAGGGCAGGGAAATGCTGACTATCTCTTCAGTTTTTCCCTTTTCCCTGATCGGAAAAATCCTAGGGAGGGTGTAGGTGATGGGGATAAGGGCGTGGGTGGGTTGATTCTATGGCCCTTCCCCTTTGCTCTTTTCACAGGCTACCTGGGATGCATGTCCTTTTAAGACTCCAGCAACTTTCCAGGAAGAGAAGGAGTGTGACCTCTGCCCTTGGAAAAGAGAGTCCTTCTCTTCTGGGCCTCCCAGCATTAGAATTGTGACTATTCTGGAAGGGAAAATACATGCTGATTCTGCAACAATCATACCCTTGGTGGAAACTGACTCAGCAATGTAGACAAGTAGCAACAGGGATCAAGAGATGCAAGACTCTCTACCATGGAAAATCTCCACTGTGACGGAGGTCTGAGGAACAGATGAAGAAGACAGGAAAAAGCCAGGGGGCCAGTGTTGTCACAAGCTGCTCCGCCACGTTCCTGAAGGAGTATGGCTAGCCCAGATACATAGGTGTTTACTGGGGGAAAGTGAGGTTTGGGGAGCGGCTGTTGACCAGGGGGTGAGTGATATAGCTGTAGAGGGGTTACCAGTATGACACAGTTATTCTCTTCCGAAAGAAGGCATGAATCATAATTGAATGCTTGCCATCTCCAAGAGCAATCCCCTGTATTTTGTGGATTTCTTTATTGCTGTTCTTATTATATAATGTTTGTTGAGGTTGTTCATTTAGAAAAACTTGGTGTAACTTAACTAAGTTAAATAACAAAGGTCTTAGAGTAGAGTAACGCACAGTGGAGGGACAGGAGTAGAAGCGATGTTCTCCCTCACAAGCCTATCCAATGTATATCAAGGTTTAACCTAAATAATAAAAAACTTACCTCTGGCTTTTTGCTCTTCAATCCGAGGGGCATGCTTTATCCAAGGTGGTCCTTCCTCCCTGACCCTGAAATGAAGAGGAGAAGAAACGGTCCTGTCACTAGCATTTTCTAGACATACACCCAAACAAAAAGAACTATGGGGGTCATTCTGACCCCGGCGGTCTCAGACCGCCGGGGCCAGGGTCGGCGGGAGCACCGCCGACAGACCGGCGGTGCCCCGCAGGGCATTCTGACCGCGGCGGTTCGGCCGCGGTCAGACAAGGAAAACCGGCAGTCTCCCGCCGGTTTTCCGCTGCCCTTGGAATCCCCCATGGCGGCGCAGCTTGCTGCGCCGCCATGGGGGATTCTGACACCCCCTACCGCCATCCTGTTCCTGGCGGTTCGCCCGCCAGGAACAGGATGGCGGTAGGGGGTGCCGCGGGGCCCCTGGGGGCCCCAGCAGTGCCCATGCCAATGGCATGGGCACTGCAGGGGCCCCCGTAAGAGGGCCCCACTGTGTATTTCAGTGTCTGCAATGCAGACACTGAAATACGCGACGGGTGCAAACTGCACCCGTCGCACCCCTGCAACTACGCCGGCTCAATTCTGAGCTGGCGTCCTCGTTGCAGGGGCATTTCCTCTGGGCCGGCGGGCGCTCTTTTGGAGAGCGCCCGCCGGCCCAGAGGAAATGTCTGAATGGCCGCCGCGGTCTTTTGACCGCGGTGCGGTCATTTGGCGGCTCCCTCCAGGCGGGCGGCTCCCGCCGCCCGCCGGGCTCAGAATGAGCCCCTATATCTACAAAGTTTATGGTTTCCACCTTGTCACTTTTGAATAAACCTGCAGTCACACATCATACCACCATCCTGTTTAGTCGCAGTTGCAATCTCGATCAGGTGGGTAAACAGTTTCTTATGCCAAATGCAATTTTTACAACTCAATTTGTATGGCTGAAGAATTTGGCTGTTCTTATCCCCTCCCATGTACTTGTTGTTTTCAAGTATACAGGTGGGCATATAAACTTCAGCCATCTGACCCCAAACATTGATGGGGGAAGTGCTCTCATCATGAATTGTAGTGAGCATGTACGCATCAAGCCTACCAGAGAACTTGACTGCGAGCAGTTTGTTGAAAGCAACAAAGTGTTCTGGGATTCCTATAGCTTCTTACAAACAAGCTCCTGCTGCAATCCTTTGTTGTGTCAACAAACTATATTGCATGTCACATAGCCAGCTTTGTACAGCTCATTGAACAGCGCTACTCCAGTATAGAAGTTACCCACAGAAAGGTTATAACCTTTGTGAAGTAGTGGGTGGAGAAGCTCCAATACAATCTTTTTTGTGACTTCTAACATCAGAGGGCATCAACAGGGTATAGAATGGAGCATGTCCCTGTTTCCACTCTGAAGCTGTACACATAGCCAGTAGAGCTCTTGCACAGCATGTACAACTTGATGCTATAGCTAGCTCTTTTGTTGCAATGTACTGCCTGAACAGCAGCTGCTCTTTGTAAAGGATCAAGGACCCAATGTTGCCTATATTATTTCCAAGAGTATAAATCTCTAGAAACCAGGCAGACAAATGTTCTATGAAAGGCTGAATTTTGAGCACCCTCTGAGGGACTGGGTGGTCCCGGGGTAATGCAGCAGAATTGTCAGTGAAAATGTAGCATATGGTGCAATAGCAAAATAAATCTCTGCTACTGTATGGTGTGAAGATGGGGGTTACCCAAACCATGCGAGTAGACCAGTAGGGCTGCAAGGTTCATTTCAGCACCAACCCCATTTTGTGCGTAAGACCCCAAAATGTCTTCAACTCCTTAAGTGAAGTGGGAGTTCACTGGTGTGACCTAGAATGAGATCTCAGTGCCCCCATAATCCCTCAGTAACTGTTCAGAATGCAAATATGGTTGCTACCCAATTTGTTCAAGCAAGTTAATATCCAAAAACTGATGGACATAGTCAGTTGCCTAAAAACTGCAAAAAAATTGGCAATATCAACTTTACATCTAGCCTCACCAGTGAAAGTAGGACTTTGGGGGTTGAACTAAATTGGGGACTGCCAGGAGAGCAGTGTGTCTGTGCTTTCCGTCGCACATGCCTCCTCTCTGGGTTGATATAACCTCCTACGGTCGCTCCACTGCACAGACTGTGCTTACGAAAGAACAGCAAGACTGCCATTGTCATGTCCCTCTGAATCACTGGTCGATGAATCGCTGAATGGAACTCCACCAAATGATCCCTGTTAACCTAGCGGGGTTTCCTGGCTGTGGACCGCAGCATGATTGCGATCCACAGTCAGGAAATAGTTTGAGGGAGGCCTCATCGGAAAGGGGAGAATCTCCCCTTCTCAATGAGGCCTCCCTGAAATGAGGGTAGATCTTTTTTCTGCATTTTTCCCTACTACTACTACTACCTGCTAGTGAAATCTGCTCCAGTGGGGAATATATGACGTCAGCATGCTGCAATGATGTCACAGATGGGATGAAGGGGGGCAGGAGTGATACGGAAGTGATTCTGCTTCTCCACCGCCCTTTAAAACAACTCCTGTGCGAGCACTGAAGGATCCTATTCTGTCCTCCCCACTGTCATCCAATGGCCAACCGACGCACTGGGAATGGTGTGTGGGTTTTGACTACTAGCTGACACCCACATGTGAGGGGTTAATAAAAGCCATTCTCTTCATGAACAATATATTGGTTGAGCGGACTTTCCTTTCTACCTGTTTATCTGCTGATGTTTTATGGAAAAAAAGTCACAGGAACAGAAGCCATTATGTGCTAAAAAATGGTGCACGGTCTTGGCTGAAAACTTTTGTTTTGCAAGTTCAGCTTCACATCAAAACATTGTTTGGCAATATTGTCCTTCCCTTACTGATCAATGTGCAGCTTATCAGCCACAAGCCCGTTTTCAAGAAACATAATTAAGTAAGTGCAGTCCACAAGATTAAAATATTATAACATAAACACCTTGAATTTCCTCACAAGATTCCCCTATGCTATCACCTCTGCTTTCACCTGCACACATGAACCTTGCTTTTGCTTTATCATGACCATGCCCACTTTTGAAACCCAACCCCTCAACCCCAGCCCCTTACTTCTTCTCTTCATAGAATCACCTGCTTGGTTTATGCCCAGTAATGCCATCCTGCTTGTCTCCAACCCGTTGTCAATTTATTCAAGTACTGGGCTTTCATGTTGAAGTCAAATCTGATTTCTATTATGCCTTTTCCCTCTACTTTGTAGAAACTTTTCAAATGAATGCTCTAGTGCAGTGATTCTTAGGGGCATATTTATACTCCGTTTGCGCCGAATTAGCGTCGTTTTTTTCGACGCAAATTCGGCGCAAAACTAACGCCATATTTATACTTGGCGTTAGACGCGTCTAGCGCCAAAGTATGAGGAAAGAGCGTCATTTTTTTGCGTGAACACCTTCCTTGCGTTAATGAGATGCAAGGTAGGCGTTCCCGTCTAAAAAAATGACTGCGACGCAAATGCGTCGTATTTATACTCCCGGGCAAAAATCACGCCCGGGAGTGGGCGGGGCAAAAAAACCCGCATTTGCGCCTCTTTTTAACGCCTGGGTCAGGGCAGGCGTTAAGGGACCTGTGGGCTCAAAATGAGCCCACAGCTGCACTCCCATGCCCCCAGGGACCCCCCTGCCACCCTTGCCCACCCCAGGAGGACACCCAAGGATGGAGGGACCCATCCCAGGGACATTCAGGTAAGTTCAGGTAAGTATACATTTTTATTTTTTTAAAAAAAAAATTGGCATAGGGGGGCCTGATTTGTGCCCCCCTACATGCCTCAATGCCCAATGACCATGCCCAGGGGACATAAGTCCCCTGGGCATGGCCATTGGGCAAGGGGGCATGACTCCTGTCTTTACTAAGACAGGAGTCATGTAAATGGCGTCTGGGCGTCGTTAAAAATGGCGCAAATCGGGTGGAGGCGATTTTTTAGCGTCAACCTGACTTGCACCATTTTTAAGACGCCCTAATGCCATTTTCCCCAACGCCGGCGCTGCCTGGTGTACGTGGTTTTTTTCCACGCACACCAGGCAGCGCCGGTCTGCTAGCGCCGGCTAACGCTATTCAATAAATACGGCGCCCGCATGGTGCTTCAGAATGGCGTTAGCCGGCGCTAAACTTTTTGACGCTAAACTGCGTTAGCGCAGTTTAGCGTCAAAAAGTATAAATACGGGCCTTAATCTTTTGACTTTTGTGGAGGGTCACTGAATCATTAGTGGAATCTGGGAACCCCCTACTGAGCCATTATTGGAAAAAGGGGACAACTGGCCTATGCAATTTCTATGGCTGGAACTTCAAAACAATACGCACAAATACAAAAGCAAGTGTACACCATACAAATGCTAAAATATTTAAATATTATGTTTCATTCACAATCAAATAGAGAAGTTTTTACATTTTCAATTTTGCTCCTTTATTTGTATATGCTTTATTATTTTAAGGTATTAATTTTTGTGTAATTTTGTAACACAGTCACAGACCCCCTGAGTAGGCCTCACAGACCACACACAGGATCCTTGGACCAAGGGTTATAACCACTACTCTTGAGATTCCTTTGTGGAGTCTGCGAGAACCATCTAGGACCCATCCCAAAATGACCAACACAGTATTCACATGAGGCTTCCTTCGTTTGGGGAAGATCCTTATTTTTGCAGTACAGTTGTTTGCTGGGCTTGAGCAGATAGATAGATGCTCCCAATCCACATTTGATGTCACATGAAGCCTCTTCACATCTCATGACACCATACCCCACTTTGTGGATCCCACTACTTAATGCCACTATCACTCATATCCTCTACTTAAAACCTCTGCCCCGGTCACCAGTCATGAGCTCTTCCTCTTCCCCAGAGGCATGAGGTGCATGGAGCTCAGTTATGCGGGCCGCCCCTCATGCACATTTCCAGTGAGGAGGCACATCAGCTCAATTCTGACTCAAGGAAGACCCTTAGGCCAACTCCACCAAGTGAAAACTGCATCCTTAATGACTTCATCTTCGATATGTGCAGAGAGGTGCAAGCTCTCTGTATCTGTTCATTGTTTCACCAACGTACAGCTCAGCAATAGTGACACAGGCAAAGGAAGCATCAAAGGGAATGTGAGGTTTCACAGTCATCAGGACAACTCACTCCTAGAGTGTGTGACTAGGGTGCTGCCATTACCTATGTTTGACTAAACTAATCTTGAAAAGGCAAATTCACATCACTTCAAAAATCTATGTCACAATAAGTTTGATGGAAAAAATGAATTTGAAAAAATAACATTAAGAAGAACCATCAACCTCTTATAAAAGCCACTATTGTGATATCCATTTGTCTTCAGGAACAGAGCCTTTTGAATAGAAAAAGCAATGTATGTATACCAAGATCAATGTTTCCAGCTCTGAGCATTACACAGGAACAGCACAGTATAAGTGATCATTTTATATTGCTAGATCTGTGATTGCATAAAATATTGTTTTTGTGATATTTTGATACCTAAATAGTGTGTCATGAATATCATTAATACAAAGATATAGGCTCATATTTATACTTTTTTAGCACCACATTTGCCCTGTATTTTTACGCAAAAGCGGCACAAACTTACAAAATACAAATGTAGTTTGTAAGTTTGCGCCGCTTTTGCGTCAAAAAGCGGCACAAATGCAGAGCTAAAAAAAGTATAAATATGGGCCATAGTATCACAGAATATCGTTAACAAGAATATTGTTTTTTGGTAAATATTATTATTTTTAATTTTGAATATGATTATTTTGTGTAATATCATTCACTTAAATATAGTTTTAAAAATATTTTTGGCAGATACATTTATTATACTTGAGCTAAGATAATAATTGGAGGCATCAATATTGTTAGTATAGTTGTTATTAATGTTTTAAAGAATAGTTTGTAATTTAAATAGATGAACTGATTTATTTTTTAATTAAATTAGCACTTTATAAGTACTAAATAGCGTGTTATTGTGTGTGTAGGGGAATCGAGTGGGAAGTGAATTAAATTATAATTACATTATAATTAAAATTTATTGTAATTCATTTTGTTTTGCAACTTAAGTATTTTATTAATTAATAATTATGTGAATTGTTTTGTTTAACAGCTATTTTATGAATTTAATTGTTATTTTATGTATACTTTCAGGGCTTTTTGTTAATTATCTTGCTTCATTTGCTGATTTGTTGTAAGAGAATGAGGTGGGAAGTTAATTCAATGATAATTAATGTATATTAATGCTATATGTTTTTGTTGTTATTGTTATTTACTATGTCGAATTACTTTATTTTTAAAACTTTTTTTAAACATTATTTTTAAATTTTAAGTATTTTTCAAATGTTAATACTTTTTAAAGTAATTTATATTTCAGTAGCAGGCTGTTACGTTTGAAGGGGAATAGGGTGCTAAGTTATTAAAGGTATATTTTTTAACTAATTGTTTGTAATATTGAATTGATTAATTTATAGTTAGTTATGCTTTTGGTGGTTGACATATAATGTACATTATTTATTTTTTGTTTATGATTTTTTTGTTAAGTGTTATTAATAACAATGTTTGCAACATTTAAGTCAAGTCAAGTTTATTTCAGATAGTTTTTATCCATAAAAACACACATTTATAAATACAATATTAGAGTCCATCTATAAAAAACAATAAAAAGTGGCATGTTATAAAAACGAGTATTGTAAAACAGTCCAATACTCCATCAACTACAAAATGTCTAACTATAAAAATACATCATCACTGGGTCAACCCTCTTGCTTCAGTTGCGCGTAACCTTCTGAGTTTTAAGGCACCTGAGAAGGAGAGGGGCACTCCATAACTGATCACTGGGGATTGAAGTAGTTGTAAGGACAACAAGGCTAGTTTTACCTGGCCAAATCCTTTCCCTCTTAACAGAGGCCAAATACACTGTTTCCTTAGGGTCTTAAAATGCTCACAGAAGAAAATAAAGTGCAAAGTATCCTCTCTAGAAAAAACTATCACAGGAGTATGACTTGTGCTCATTCTTCCATTTTTGCCCCTCAAATTCAGCCCAGAGCAAAAAGCAGCCCATTTAACCTAAAACAGGTCAATAAAAAATAATGATGACTAGTGGTCACTACCTGAAGATATGGCACCATACCTTCTCTAGTCTTGGTGATACAATAAGATCTAACCATGGGTTTTTGCAATACTTCCCCTTCTTGCTTGATCTTTACTCTGGCCAAGAACTGTTTTTTAATCTATGGGCCATCCCGCTTTCTATTTGCTCCAGGGCCATAAAGAATGCTGGGCAACCCAACATTTTTAAGGACTCTTTAATATAATGTAACCACAGAATACTAAGGCAATTATGCAGGGCAAGGCAATCTTTAATGATGGCCTGATTTAACTCTAACTCTGTACTGGCCCATACTTTAAACCACATTACTAGGGGAGTGACCTACAACATGTCAATAATGTAACTCAAACCCAATTCTTCATGTACGGTGAATGATGGGGACGATTTAGGGAGAGACAGTAATCTTTTTAGAAATACATTCTCTACCCTTTGTAAGTCACTACAGTTCGTATGGCCTCATAACTCACTATCACCAGGCACTTTGCCCTATACACCTTCATCATAACTTGCAGTGGTCTAGACCCCATCCTGACTGAGAAATCAATGAGGGGGGACACCGCCCTGGCACAATTATTTCTTTTCACCCTTCTCCAGATGCCACTGGTATCAAATTAGATGCCCCTCGCAGTTCTAATTTGGTGTAAATTTTAGCATTTTGTACTTCATCTAGAGGAACTGACACCAAAGACAGCGAGTTTCGATTCTTGATGGTAATCTGATTGAGGGCTCAGTAATCTACGCAAGCCCGAAGTCCCACATCCTTCTTGGATATGAAAAACAGCGAGGAGGAAACCGGAGATTGAGAGGGGTGAATAAACCCATTAGTGAGATACTGATCTAAATACTCCTTCAAATGTTGGTTCTCTGCTTCGGTCAATGCATATATTCAACTACATGCCAATATTGCTCCCAGCTCCAATTCAATTTTGCAGTCATATGGTCGATGTGGCGGCAATTTCTTAGCCTCCTTCTTGTCAAAGACTGTAGCTAAATCTTCATATACCTTCAGAATTTCTGTTGTTTCAAGTGCACAAATCATTGGAGAATGTGATGATAAACAGGCCGCCTGGGACTATGTGAACGTTCTTACTTCACCATGAAAGCATTTCTCTTCACAATAGGAGGAGCTCATGTCTATTGTTCTTTTACTCCAATCAATTTGAGGATTATGCTCAGTAAGCCAGGGCATGCCCAGAATTAATTGAAATTGGGGAGCATCTATTAAATTAAAAATGATCTGTTCCTGATGTCCACCGAAGCCTTGTAATTGAATCGGTTCAGTCTCATGAGTAATTGGACCTGAAGACAGACTGGTACTGTAGGAGGCTGGACTGGCTTGTAGTGAGTACCAAGGGGTACTTGCACCTTGCACCAGGCCCAGTTATCCCTTATTAGTGTATAGGGTGTCTAGCAGCTTAGGCTGATAGATAATGGTAGCTTAGCAGAGCAGCTTAGGCTGAACTAGGAGACGTGTGAAGCTACTACAGTACCACTTAGTGTCATATGCACAATATCATAAGAAAACACAATACACAGTTATACTAAAAATAAAGGTACTTTATTTTTATGACAATATGCCAAAGTATCTTAGAGTGTACCCTCAGTGAGAGGATAGGAAATATACACAAGATATATATACACAATAGCAAAAATATGCAGTATAGTCTTAGAAAACAGTGCAAACAATGTATAGTTACAATAGGATGCAATGGGGAAACATAGGGATAGGGGCAACACAAACCATATACTCCAGAAGTGGAATGCGAACCACGAATGGACCCCAAACCTATGTGACCTTGTAGAGGGTCGCTGGGACTATTAGAAAATAGTGAGAGTTAGCAAAATAACCCACCCCAAGACCCTGAAAAGTGAGTGCAAAGTGCACCAAAGTTCCCCTAAGGACAAACTAGTCGTGTTAGAGGGAGAATGCAAGGAAAACACAAATCAGCAATGCAACAACGATGGATTCCTGTCTGAAGGTACCTGTGGAACAAGGGGACCAAGTCCAAAAGTCACAAGCAGCTCGGAGATGGGCAGATGCCCAAGAAATGCCAGCGGTTGGTGCAAAGAAGCTCTTACTAGGCTGAAGAACTGTGAATACTGCAGGAACGACAAGGGCTAGAGACTTCCCCTTTGGAGGATGGATCCCCCACGCCTTGGAGAGTCGTGCAGAAGTGTTTTCCCGCCGGATGGACGCCAACAAGCCTTGCTACACGCAAATCGTGCGTTTGGCGTTTTTGGACGCTGCTGGGGCCCAGGAGGGACCAGAAGGTCGCAAATTGGACCTGCAGAGAGAGGGGACGTCGAGCAAGACAAAGAGCCCTCACTGAAGCAGGTAGCACCCGGAGAAGTGCCAGAAACAGGCACTACGAGGATGCGTGAAACGGTGCTCGCCGAAGTTGCACAAAGGAGTCCCACGTCGCCGGAGACCAACTTAGAAAGTCGTGCAATGCAGGTTAGAGTGCCGTGGACCCAGGCTTGGCTGTGCACGAAGGATTTCCGCCGGAAGTGCACAGGGGCCGGAGTAGCTTGCAAAGTCGCGGTTCCCAGCAATGCAGCCCAGCGAGGTGAGGCAAGGACTTACCTCCACCAAACTTGGGCTGAAGAGTCACTGGACTGTGGGGGTCACTTGGACGGTGTCGCTGGATTCGAGGGACCTCGCTCGTCGTGCTGAGAGGAGACCCAAGGGACCGGAGATGCAGCTTTTTGGTGCCTGCGGTTGCAGGGGGAAGATTCCGTCGACCCACGGGAGATTTCTTCGGAGCTTCTGGTGCAGAGAGGAGGCAGACTACCCCCACAGCATGCACAAGCAGGAAAACAGTCGAGAAGGCGGCAGGATCAGCGTTACAGAGTTGCAGTAGTCGTCTTTGCTACTATGTTGCAGGTTTGCAGGCTTCCAGCGCGGTCAGCGGTCGATTCCTTATCAGAAGGTGAAGAGGGAGATGCAGAGGAACTCGGCTGAGCTCATGCATTCGTTATCTAAAGTTTCCCCAGAGACAGAGACCCTAAATAGCCAGAAAAGAGGGTTTGGCTACCTAGGAGAGAGGAAAGGCTACTAACACCTGAAGGAGCCTATCAGCAGGAGTCTCTGACGTCACCTGGTGGCACTGGCCACTCAGAGCAGTCCAGTGTGCCAGCAGCACCTCTGTTTCCAAGATGGCAGAGGTCTGGAGCACACTGGAGGAGCTCTGGACACCTCCCAGGGGAGGTGCAGGTCAGGGGAGTGGTCACTCCCCTTTCCTTTGTCCAGTTTCGCGCCAGAGCAGGGGCTAAGGGGTCCCTGAACCGGTGTAGACTGGCTTATGCAGAATTGGGCACATCTGTGCCCAACAAAGCATTTCCAGAGGCTGGGGGAGGCTACTCCTCCCCTGCCTTCACACCATTTTCCAAAGGGAGAGGGTGTCACACCCTCTCTCAGAGGAAGTTCTTTGTTCTGCCATCCTGGGCCAGGCCTGGCTGGACCCCAGGAGGGCAGCTGCCTGTCTGAGGGGTTGGCAGCAGCAGCAGCTGCAGTGAAACCCCAGGAAGGGCAGTCTGGCAGTACCAGGGTCTGTGCTACAGACCACTGGGATCATGGAATTGTACCAACAATGCCAGGATGGCATAGAGGGGGCAATTCCATGATCATAGACATGTTACATGGCCATATTCGGAGTTACCATGGTGAAGCTACATATAGGTAGTGACCTATATGTAGGGCACGCGTGTAATGGTGTCCCCGCACTCACAAAGTTCAGTGAATTGGCTCTGAACAATGTGGGGGCACCTTGGCTAGTGCCAGGGTGCCCTCACACTAAGTAACTTTGCACCTAACCTTTACCAGGTAAAGGTTAGACATATAGGTGACTTATAAGTTACTTAAGTGCAGTGTAAAATGGCTGTGAAATAACGTGGACGTTATTTCACTCAGGCTGCAGTGGCAGGCCTGTGTAAGAATTGTCAGAGCTCCCTATGGGTGGCAAAAGAAATGCTGCAGCCCATAGGGATCTCCTGGAACCCCAATACCCTGGGTACCTCAGTACCATATACTAGGGAATTATAAGGGTGTTCCAGTAAGCCAATGTAAATTGGTAAAAATGGTCACTAGCCTGTCAGTGACAATTTGAAAGTAATGAGAGAGCATAACCACCGAGGTTCTGGTTAGCAGAGCCTCAGTGAGACAGTTAGGCACCACACAGGGAACATATACATGCACACCTATGAGCACTGGGGCCCTGTGTGACAGGGTCCCAGTGACACATACATATAGGCCACAAACCTATGAGCACTGGGGTCCTGACCAGCAGGATCCCAGTGACACATAACAACCATACTGAAAACATGGTGTTTTCACTATGAGCACTGAGGCCTGGCTATCAGGATCCCAGTGAGACAGTGAAAACAGTGACAAACACCCTGACATACACTCACAAACAGGCCAAAAGTGGGGGTAACAAGGCTAGAAAGAGGCTACCTTCTCACACAACCCCCCCCCAAACGAAGGACAATAAGGCTAACCTTGGCCAGTTGAGACTTTATTGTCTAAGTGGTGATAAGTAGAGAGTAGCTCTGCAATAGACTGGTTACTCCCTTTATCATCCACTATATGGTTACTTCCCTGTGGGGATGTAAACCACCCTGTTTGAAGTTTTTTAGCTAAGCAACAATGTGAAGATGTATTTTCAGAGTTTCTATCAGTAAGTTTTAGTTTAGAGCAGTGGGAATTGTCCACTGAACCTATTTGTAGTGATGGAAATGCCAGACAGGGATGCTGTCTCAGAAAAGCCATAGCTGGGCAAAAACTTTGTCCATCTGGCTGGAAGAGAGAACAGGGATGCTGTTTCTCTTGAGTTGGAGCAGGGCAGGGATGCTGTCCTATGAGCTCCACACTAGGGCAGGGATGCTGTCCTAAGTGTTGTGAGGTAGTGCAGGGTTTCTGCACTAAAGTTTCTCTGGGAGGGTTGGAGGGATGCTCCATGTTAACTAAAATGGTGCTGTTTTTCTCATCAATGTTAGTTATCCCACAGAGAGGTACTTCCACCTCAGGGAGTCCAGCTTTTCCAGCTGATGATTCCCTTGGAACAGGTGCCACCCCAGGAGAGGTTTCTCCCACCACAGGAATAGTATCCTGAATGGTAGGGTGGTTAGGGGATACTGTGATACCCTTTTTACCTGTTGATGAAGAGGGATCCTGAGTTTTCAGGCCTTCTCTCCTTTGCTTTTTCATTTCACTTGAAATGAGAGGGAACAATTCCTCAGGGATGCCCAGCATGGCTGCATGGGCATAAAACTCTACATGAGCCCAACCTGCGGCCTCTAGGTCATTACCTAAGAGACAGTCTACAGGTAAGCTAGGTGATACCACCACCTGCTTAGGGCCAGTAACTCCACCCCAACTAAACTGAATTATAGCTAAGGGAAGAAACTTAGTGGAGTTATGGACATCAATAATCTTATACTGTTGTCCAATGATGTGTTGTTCAGGAGGCACTAGGTTTTCAGTCACCAAAGTGAAACTGGCACCTGTGTCCCTGTAGGCCAAGGCCTCAACACCATTTATTGAAACTGTCTGCCTGTACTTATCCATTGTAAGGGGACAAGCAGCCAGTGTGGCAAGGCCAATGCCACTAGGTGTGACAGAAACTGTCTTGGGACTGATTACATCAGTTTCCACTATGGACCCATAAGTGAACCCAACTACACCCTTTGCTTGACTGTTGCCAGCAGTCCCACCACTAGTACCACTACTGCTAGGGGCACTAGAGCTTGATGTATTAGTGGTGGTAGGCTCAGGGGGTTTACCTGGACAGGACTTATCCCCTGGCCTATGGCCTCTATTTTTACACACAAAGCACCAAGGCTTTTTAATGTGTGCAGGTTGGGAAGAAGAGGAAGAATTTGTTTTATCCCCACCCTCTGAAGAGTGTTTAAGATTTGAAGTGGGATCTTTGGTTTTACCCTTATCCCCATGCTTATCTTGAGATTTTTCACCATCTTTCTTCTTATTGCCATCTTTGTCACCCCCTGTATGAACTTTTCTGTTCACCCTTGTTCTGACCCATTTGTCTGCCTTCTTTCCCAATTCTTGGGGAGAGGTCAGATCAGAGTCTACCAGGTACTGGTGCAACAAATCAGACACACAATTATTAAGTATATGCTCTCTCAGGATTGTGTTATACAGGCTTTCATAATCAGTAACTTTACTGCCATGTAACCACCCCTCCAAGGCCTTCACTGAATGGTCAATGAAATCAACCCAGTCTTGTGAAGACTCCTTTTTGGTCTCTCTGAACTTTATCCTGTATTGTTCAGTGGTTAAGCCATAACCATCCAGGAGTGCATTCTTAAGAACTGTAAAATTATTGGCATCATTTTCTTTCACAGTAAGGAGTCTATCCCTACCCTTTCCACTAAATGATAGCCATAGGATAGCAGCCCACTGCTTTTGAGGGACATCCTGTACAACACAGGCCCTCTCAAGTGCAGCAAACCACTTGTTAATGTCATCCCCCTCCTTATAAGGGGGAACTATCTTGTGCAGATTCCTGGAATCATGCTCTTTTGCAGGATGACTATGGGGAATACTGCTGCTGCCACCATGGGTATCTAAACCCAACTTCTGTCTTTCCTTCTCTAATTCTAAAGACTGTCTATCCAAATCCAGCTGTTGCTTCTTGAGCTTCAGTCTGGTTTGTTCCACTCTCAATCTATTGAGCTCCCTTTCTAACAATCTGTCATCAGGGTGGGTGGGAGGGACATTTCTAGATACAGAGGTATGATGGGAATGAACAGAAGGAGACCTGTCTCTTACAGAGGGCACCCTAACAGCTTGGCTAACAGTATAATGTGAGAGCACACCATCAGTATGGTGTGATTCAACCTCTGTACCAACTATGCTAGACTGTCTAGTAATGGGCAGGCTGATAAGTTTCTTTCCTGAACCTTTTCCTGGGGGAGTCCCTGGATCAGATTGAGAACCATTAGCTACTTTTTCTACAGATTGGGCACTTATGGCCTTATCCTGTACTCTAAGCATATTAATTAACAGTTCTAAGGAAGGATTCTTCCCTACACTCAAACCTCTCTCTATGCAGAGACTCCTTGCTCCTTTCCAGCTAAGGTGATCATATGCAAGTTTGGACAGTTCAACTTTTTGGCCTGTGCCAGACATTTTTAGAGAGAGTTAAAGTGATAGACAAAGAGAAAAAAGTTTTCAGAACTTTTTGGAAAGACAGAAAAAACTTTTTAAACTTTTTAAGAACTTTTTGAAAGTTTAGAAGTACTTTTCAGCACTTAGAAAAGAGTGAAAAGAGGAAATGCAAAACTTTTTGGCTATGTGTATATACACTGACCTTGTTTTGTATATTTTTCTCTCATGAAAAGTACAATGACAAGAGTGGTAAGTAGTCTCAAAGCACTTATCCCACCACTGCACAACCAATGTAGGAGGCTGGACTGGCTTGTAGTGAGTACCAAGGGGTACTTGCACCTTGCACCAGGCCCAGTTATCCCTTATTAGTGTATAGGGTGTCTAGCAGCTTAGGCTGATAGATAATGGTAGCTTAGCAGAGCAGCTTAGGCTGAACTAGGAGACGTGTGAAGCTACTACAGTACCACTTAGTGTCATATGCACAATATCATAAGAAAACACAATACACAGTTATACTAAAAATAAAGGTACTTTATTTTTATGACAATATGCCAAAGTATCTTAGAGTGTACCCTCAGTGAGAGGATAGGAAATATACACAAGATATATATACACAATAGCAAAAATATGCAGTATAGTCTTAGAAAACAGTGCAAACAATGTATAGTTACAATAGGATGCAATGGGGAAACATAGGGATAGGGGCAACACAAACCATATACTCCAGAAGTGGAATGCGAACCACGAATGGACCCCAAACCTATGTGACCTTGTAGAGGGTCGCTGGGACTATTAGAAAATAGTGAGAGTTAGCAAAATAACCCACCCCAAGACCCTGAAAAGTGAGTGCAAAGTGCACCAAAGTTCCCCTAAGGACAAACTAGTCGTGTTAGAGGGAGAATGCAAGGAAAACACAAATCAGCAATGCAACAACGATGGATTCCTGTCTGAAGGTACCTGTGGAACAAGGGGACCAAGTCCAAAAGTCACAAGCAGCTCGGAGATGGGCAGATGCCCAAGAAATGCCAGCGGTTGGTGCAAAGAAGCTCTTACTAGGCTGAAGAACTGTGAATACTGCAGGAACGACAAGGGCTAGAGACTTCCCCTTTGGAGGATGGATCCCCCACGCCTTGGAGAGTCGTGCAGAAGTGTTTTCCCGCCGGATGGACGCCAACAAGCCTTGCTACACGCAAATCGTGCGTTTGGCGTTTTTGGACGCTGCTGGGGCCCAGGAGGGACCAGAAGGTCGCAAATTGGACCTGCAGAGAGAGGGGACGTCGAGCAAGACAAAGAGCCCTCACTGAAGCAGGTAGCACCCGGAGAAGTGCCAGAAACAGGCACTACGAGGATGCGTGAAACGGTGCTCGCCGAAGTTGCACAAAGGAGTCCCACGTCGCCGGAGACCAACTTAGAAAGTCGTGCAATGCAGGTTAGAGTGCCGTGGACCCAGGCTTGGCTGTGCACGAAGGATTTCCGCCGGAAGTGCACAGGGGCCGGAGTAGCTTGCAAAGTCGCGGTTCCCAGCAATGCAGCCCAGCGAGGTGAGGCAAGGACTTACCTCCACCAAACTTGGGCTGAAGAGTCACTGGACTGTGGGGGTCACTTGGACGGTGTCGCTGGATTCGAGGGACCTCGCTCGTCGTGCTGAGAGGAGACCCAAGGGACCGGAGATGCAGCTTTTTGGTGCCTGCGGTTGCAGGGGGAAGATTCCGTCGACCCACGGGAGATTTCTTCGGAGCTTCTGGTGCAGAGAGGAGGCAGACTACCCCCACAGCATGCACAAGCAGGAAAACAGTCGAGAAGGCGGCAGGATCAGCGTTACAGAGTTGCAGTAGTCGTCTTTGCTACTATGTTGCAGGTTTGCAGGCTTCCAGCGCGGTCAGCGGTCGATTCCTTATCAGAAGGTGAAGAGGGAGATGCAGAGGAACTCGGCTGAGCTCATGCATTCGTTATCTAAAGTTTCCCCAGAGACAGAGACCCTAAATAGCCAGAAAAGAGGGTTTGGCTACCTAGGAGAGAGGAAAGGCTACTAACACCTGAAGGAGCCTATCAGCAGGAGTCTCTGACGTCACCTGGTGGCACTGGCCACTCAGAGCAGTCCAGTGTGCCAGCAGCACCTCTGTTTCCAAGATGGCAGAGGTCTGGAGCACACTGGAGGAGCTCTGGACACCTCCCAGGGGAGGTGCAGGTCAGGGGAGTGGTCACTCCCCTTTCCTTTGTCCAGTTTCGCGCCAGAGCAGGGGCTAAGGGGTCCCTGAACCGGTGTAGACTGGCTTATGCAGAATTGGGCACATCTGTGCCCAACAAAGCATTTCCAGAGGCTGGGGGAGGCTACTCCTCCCCTGCCTTCACACCATTTTCCAAAGGGAGAGGGTGTCACACCCTCTCTCAGAGGAAGTTCTTTGTTCTGCCATCCTGGGCCAGGCCTGGCTGGACCCCAGGAGGGCAGCTGCCTGTCTGAGGGGTTGGCAGCAGCAGCAGCTGCAGTGAAACCCCAGGAAGGGCAGTCTGGCAGTACCAGGGTCTGTGCTACAGACCACTGGGATCATGGAATTGTACCAACAATGCCAGGATGGCATAGAGGGGGCAATTCCATGATCATAGACATGTTACATGGCCATATTCGGAGTTACCATGGTGAAGCTACATATAGGTAGTGACCTATATGTAGGGCACGCGTGTAATGGTGTCCCCGCACTCACAAAGTTCAGTGAATTGGCTCTGAACAATGTGGGGGCACCTTGGCTAGTGCCAGGGTGCCCTCACACTAAGTAACTTTGCACCTAACCTTTACCAGGTAAAGGTTAGACATATAGGTGACTTATAAGTTACTTAAGTGCAGTGTAAAATGGCTGTGAAATAACGTGGACGTTATTTCACTCAGGCTGCAGTGGCAGGCCTGTGTAAGAATTGTCAGAGCTCCCTATGGGTGGCAAAAGAAATGCTGCAGCCCATAGGGATCTCCTGGAACCCCAATACCCTGGGTACCTCAGTACCATATACTAGGGAATTATAAGGGTGTTCCAGTAAGCCAATGTAAATTGGTAAAAATGGTCACTAGCCTGTCAGTGACAATTTGAAAGTAATGAGAGAGCATAACCACCGAGGTTCTGGTTAGCAGAGCCTCAGTGAGACAGTTAGGCACCACACAGGGAACATATACATGCACACCTATGAGCACTGGGGCCCTGTGTGACAGGGTCCCAGTGACACATACATATAGGCCACAAACCTATGAGCACTGGGGTCCTGACCAGCAGGATCCCAGTGACACATAACAACCATACTGAAAACATGGTGTTTTCACTATGAGCACTGAGGCCTGGCTATCAGGATCCCAGTGAGACAGTGAAAACAGTGACAAACACCCTGACATACACTCACAAACAGGCCAAAAGTGGGGGTAACAAGGCTAGAAAGAGGCTACCTTCTCACAGGTACCATCTACTGCTCTTACAATTTCCATAGTTGATTTTTTGACAAATCGAATTCCCATCTTACAAGTGTATTTGATGTCACAAAAATGACCTGTTTCTCCAGAATCAATCATAACTGAAATCCCCTAAATTTCCTTCTCAGGAGTCTTGACTGACATGGTTTGTACTAAATGTGGCGCTGCTGTCTGTAAAGTATTTGCCATTCGCTGCTCTGAGGGAGTTGTCATGGGGTCTGCTTTCATCAGGGCAACTCCTCCTACTGATGAAGCTGGCCTTTTCCCGACTGACCAGTCTTTGGTTTCTTGGGAAATTCAAAATGTCCAGATGCACCACAGTATAAACACAGTTAATTCACTCTTCGTTTTTCCTTAGATAATGGACCTCGAATGGAACTAATTTGCATTGGTTTTTCCTCTGTTATCCCTTCTCCTACTCTCATATGATAATTTTTTACTCGATCGAATCTCGGTGGGAGGGGACGATAATCTCTCCTCTTTTCTGTTCTTGGTTCAGTTAACCGATGGTCAATTTGCAATACAAGATCAATTAATTCTGAAATTTTAGTGGGTCTATTTGGAACTTGGTGAAATGCATCCTTTAATTCATCCTTCAACCCACGATAGAATATGGCGGCTCTCTTTGACTTTGGCCAATTGGTTTCTACTATGAGTTTATTGAAATGAGCCAGATAAGCTACTAGATCTTTATTACCTTGCTTAATTTCCAACAACTCATTGTCAGTGGCTTGGGCTGCAGTTTGGCGATAAAATATTCTTAATAACTCTTCTTTGAAATTTTGAAAATAATATAAAACTGGATCATTTCTAGAAACAATTGGCATGGACCATGCAGCTGCATCACCTGTCAGATAAGACAATATAAAAGCCACCTTGGATTGGTCTTTGGGAAAAATTATGGGTCTACATAGAAAATGCAATGCGCATTGAGTTTGAATTTTTTTTGCCTTATTTGGATCTCCACCAAAATGTTCAGGTTGGGCCAGGGGAATTATAGGGGAAAAAGCAGGAATTACTTGAGTAGATATACCTGTGGGCTCTGAAGGACTAGGGGTCTCTGAAAACGCTGAGTCACTAGACTTGGAAGTGTTTCCTAACTCATTTATTCGTTGTTTTATTTGGACTGTTTCTTCTATGGTATTATTTACTTGCTTCTGCAGTCCTTCTAAGACGGTGTCTAATGCCTTTACTTCAATTCCTTCTGCCATTCTGCTCAGGAGGTAATCTGACTTCCCCGTAAATTAGGGAGGGCACTTCAATCTGTCAGAGTACCTTGATTTGATTTCCTCAGTCCCAACCCAGGCCAGTCGCAACTAAATAGAATCTCCGTATTGAGCACCCTGGAAGGGGAAGGGGGAATGGGATTTAGAGAGACAGCCACAGAGATGATGTTTCGTCAGATTCTCAGTCTGCCACCTGACATCTTGTTTGACTGTATATCAGCACCTGAAAAAACACATTCACAATTACTAGGGACACACTATTTTATGTTACTATACTTTCTTATTAACTAACAATTCATTTATTTTCTCTGACATCCATATTATACTCACTCTAAGCTCCCTGAGGATTTGCCTCCCTCTGTGTAAATGTTTGTTATTGATATAATAATGAACGTCTTGAAATAGTTCTCAAATGAAAATGAAAAATTGCATGCTTCTTGACTCTTTTGATGAGATTTTCAATTCTTTAATATGTTTCTTTAAATGTTCGTAATTATTCAGCAGGGTTGCTCTTTTAATTACTTTTTCTATCAAGAATAACGTGTGTCCCTTGTTGAAAAAATGCGTATTGAACTTCCTGTTGTAGATTTCTTATGTTTTGTTGTTTGTATATTGTTGACTAGATTATTTGGTTTGTTGTTAGGATATTTTTTTAATGTTCTTAATAGTCAATTCCAGATGAAAACTCTTTAGAGCACTCGAAAAAACTTTCTGTATCTGTAAATGCTTATACTCCAAGAATTATTACTATCTGCAGTTAACTCGTTATCTGTAAAAATACATGTGAAGTCTAGTTTTCCTCACAAAAGATGTTTATCTCAAAAGAAGCGCTCTCTCTGTACATCTGGATTCCTGTCAGATCACGGTTAAAGTGCGAAGCTCTCAAGCAGCGCACGTATCCTAGCAACTATACTGAATCCCATACTAGAACTACAACTTAACCATCCGGCTTCTTGTCGGCCATCTTGGATTCCTTTCTTTGGCCCTTTCTTTGTAACAAACGCAGCATGACTCGGCAAACCTTCTTTCAACTAGGACGTTGCTATCTCCACTGTGGATACTTCTTTGCCTGCATTCTTATTGCTTTTCTTGGACTTTTCACCATTACTGCCTGGCAGGTTTGAAGGGTCTTGACAAAGGTTGAAAGTCTTGTAATCTCCTTTCTACCCCCAAAGATACACTTAAGCTGTTTATGTGCTTTCTCAAGCATACAGTGTGGGACTTTGGATGATTAATCTCAAGGTCAAGCAAGGCCATAAACAAAATAAAAGAATCCAGCAGTCTTTGCAACCCCACCGCCGTTCTAGCAATTAGGACCATATCATCTGTATGAACTAAGGCAGGGATATTCTGCTCCCCAGCCTAAGGGGTATCAATGCAAAAGGTGAACAATAAGGGGCCAAAATACAGCCCTGTCTCACTCCTTTGTGGATACCAACTTGTGATAATAATGAGCTTTCATGGTTATACATAACTGTGGCGCTAAGGTGCTGATGCAAATCATGCAAAAAACGTACAATGCTGCGATCCATACCCATCTCTAACACAACACCGCCCACAATTTGGCTCTGTTGACCAGATCAAAAGCTGATGACAAATCCATAAAGGCTAAATATATACACTCAGATTTAGCTACAGTATATTTACCTATTATCAAATGCAATTTCAGCTACTGGTCCACCATTCCCATACCCTGCCTAAACGCGTACTGAAAGGTAGAGACTACCGTCTTACTTTCCAGCCAATCCGTTACCCTGGCCAAAATAACCCTGCCCAGAATATTTACAGTGGAATCAATAGGTGAAATTAACCTATAACAACTTGGCTCTGATCTCTCCTTCTTTTCAAATACCGGACGATAATTAAACATTTTCAAGAGGGAAGTGGGCCCGATCTCCATTCTGCATTAAAAACTCCTGGCAATATCTTAGACCAAAGCCCAATGCTGTATAGAAATAAATCAGCTGGGACCCCGTCAGGGCCAGGTTCCCTATTCTTTGACTTTGAAAGTATGGCTACTCCCATCTCCTGTACAGTGTAATGTGCCTCCTACGCCCTTTCAGGGACCTCCACTAGATTCCCACTACCCTCAGTGGATTCATACATGGCAGACAAAATGCCTTACCCACCCTTCTGCTGGGATGACAGAGTCCATATGCCTGTTATTTACCCCTGAAAAACAGGGCTGACTGATGATTTCCCCAAATTTGGTTCTACTTCCTAGATTCCTTAGATTAATTAAATCATCCCAGGCTTGTTCCTTGACTGCCTTTTTACATGCTGCATAGCGGCCTTACACTCCCTGCGCCTCCTTGTAATTTTACTCAGATCTCTAGGGGCCTCTTTAAGAGCAGCCTTTAAACAACAGAGTGCTTTTGTGCAAGTGAGATCGAACTAGCTCTCTCCCCTAGGCTCTCCCAGACTACCTTTAGTCCTAAGATTGTTACTAATTTGTTTGTAGATATTTTCAAATGCCTCCTCAATACTTATCTCATTACCTAGGTTCTGCTAACAGGCCTCAAAATGTGTTGCACAGCTGGTCATCAGTGCTTCCAGAAAAACCTCCCGGGGAACCTTGCTCCATTTTAATCTTCATTCCTGTTCTTGGGAGGGAAGCTCCATATTCGTCGGGCCCTTCTCCCCAGTCTCCTGCTTCTGTACCAACCTGTTCACCTGAAGTTTGTTATGATCACTATAATTTGAATTCCGGACCCCAAATGTATAACTAAATTTCATCAAGGATGCCAAGAGAAATATATAATCAATGACATGTACTTGTCCCCTGCCCTTAAAAGTCAGGAACACCAGCCCACCCATACCCTCTTGTATATTAAACAAATTAAAATCTGCCAAGAGTTCCTTCAGACAATCACCCTCCATCGAATGAACAAAATAAGAGCCCTTCACCAGTCCCCCCTCTAGTGAGTCCTCGATGTCATAACAGTAGGAGGGGCACAAATGCATATTAAAATCACCCAATAGAATGACAAAAATGGGGCTGTATGTTTCTTTTTAAATGTCTGCAAAACAGAATGTAAACTAAGTAAAGTGTTCAATGAGGGAAGCCCGCTCCCAGGTGTTATGAAAATTTTGTAAAAATAGACAGGGGCTAACCACGAAGCATAGATTCACTCATAATATATTTTTCTTTTCTAACTGTAACTGAGACAAGGAACCCTCAATCTTAAAGAAATTATTATCTGTAGGCCAAATTTTGCTCTACTTGCTAAGGAAGGGTCAGCCAGTGCAAAATGGGAGCTATAACCATCTATGTCTCAGTTTCCCATGTTTCCTGTAGTCCCACAATATCAAAATCCTTAATGGCTTGATCTTCTCACTTAGTGCTTAGCCCTGCCCCATTCTAACTAGATACTTTAAGGGCTGAAGATTACAAATACTTATCTGGTTGCAGCTGTTTCTCTGCCCTCTCTGCCCTCTCTCCATATCCCTCCTCAGTAAACTATTTCCCTTGTCTACATAAAGTCAGTCATTACATTCCAAATCCCCCACTACCTGGAATCTGTTACTAAGCTCTACTGGGGGTTGGAAGACCTTCATCTGAGGGGAACCCAGCCTCATTCACCTATATCGCCCCTTCATTCCTACCCCTGACCTTTGTTCCCATAAAGGGGGGTAGAAGAACCCTAGTGAAAGGAAGGTGATTCCTGGACCTTTCTGTCCTCCTAATAACAAACACATACAATAAGTGCATGCCTAAAATTCAAGACTACACAATCCCCACAAAAAACACCCCTGCCAACCCCCCCCAACTCACACGTCTGGCCATAATAATATTCCCACATTCACTGCCCACCAACCCCCCTTTGTGGAACACCAGTGCATAACTTTACGGATTAGTTCACATGTAGACTCCTACCCCCCACTGGGCAAAGGGGGAACATTAGTCAAGACCACCACATAAGGAGTAGAGTCTAGGGGGAGATGAAGTCTGGAGACTAGAGGGATAGATTGGGCACTAGTCAGTAGATGTGACACTCCTTTCTCCCACCCCTGTGTGCTGGGGCCACAGTCCTGGTTTAAAGCTACTACAGACTGTTGTGCACCCTGTGTGGGGTTTCAGTGAATCTCACCCTGAGTGGGGCTGGAAATAGTACCATTAGTAGCAACAGCAGCCTTTATCATTGGATGTGACCTCCATCCCCCAACAAGGTTTAACCCTAGCTCCAGGGTCCTAAACTGCCCCTCTGAACTTGTTGAGGGGCCAATGCCAGACAGTAGAGGTAAAGGGTTTGGGGCTTCAATGGTCCCCCCGGGCCTTTGGCAATCTGCACATGCAATATACCCATCAGCTCTAAACGTGACCCTGTACAATTCAATTTGTCTTTAATAGTGTCCAATAGAGGCTTAATTATCAGTTCAAGCCGCTTAATCAGGTCTTCTGAATCCCAACTCCCCAGTGGCATGGAGACAATCGAGGAATCCTGGACATTTGTCCTCACTTTTACATATTTTGCTCTATTTTGTGGGCTTTGCCTCTTACATTTGGATCGCAGCTCAGAGGGAGATATGGCATATGTTTCTACACCCCTGCAGGACCAATTCTAAAGAGTTAGTTTCATGTAGGGTGGTGGCAGCCCCAAGGACTGTTAGCTCTTCATTCCTTCTACTGGAAGCCTCTCCTATTAGGGATGTTATACTCCCCTCATTTCCCCCACTTCAGGCTCAGTTTGCACCAAGGATATAATTCCCTCACTCAGACTGTCTATGGGGCCCACCGACAACCTTCTTTCTACTAATTCCATCTTGTTTGCCACAACGCCAATGACTCTCTGCGGCATATAGTCAATACTGGTGGGTTTGTGCTGGACCTTGGGGCCTCCCAACACCTTTTGTTTGCCCATGCCGAAGACACTGAGTTATGGGATAAAGGGACTTACCAAATCCACAGCTCCTACCCTCTGGTTCAAAAGGGAACATTATGGGTGTGGCCAAGCCCAGCCTTGTTCGGGTGTGGATGGGCACAGATGGGCCCGTTCTTGGCCCGGTATTTGCCTGAGCGTGTCCCACACCTCAGGCAAGTGCAGCCGATTTTACAGGACCTCCGGGCACTCAGCTTGTGTGAAAGACCTCCAGGTGCTGATGGGGGATGGAGTCACTTTCCATCACTGCTGAAAGGAAATATCCTGTCCTGCGGGCAAGTGCGGCTGTTTTTACAGTGCCTTTGGGAGCTCAGCTGGCATTAGCGGCCTCCAGGTGCTGATGGGGTTCGAATCCCTCTCATCCCCTACTGAAAGGAAAAATCTGGTGCCACGGGCAAGTGCGTCCGATTTAACAGCACCTCTGGGTGCTTAGCTGGTGTCAGCGACATCCAGGTACAGATGGTGGTTGGAGTCCCTCTCCTCCCCTCCTTCAAGGCCAATGAGGATGTTGCATCAGGACTCTAACATTTAACATTTAATAATAATTTACTGTATTTTAAACATTTTTTGTTTGTTTTATTTTTCACAGTACATTTTGTTGGAACTATTATGTAAGTTATTTTTTGTTGTTTACTTTTTGTTTTTGTAGGTTTTAATTATTTTACATTTCTTATTGTACATTTATTATCTATTTCAAATCTTTTGTAATATGCTGTACTGTGTAATTTTGTATTTATATTAGGATAAAAAAAATTCTGATATTAGGTATTTAAATGTTTTGTATAAAATTATTAGGAGCTGGAATGCTATTTGTAGTCACTCCAAAGTCTAACATTTTCTCTACTGTTACTCAAAGTGCAGAGGGAATAGTAAATTTAACCCCTATGAAGTACAACAGTTTCCCTACTATTATGTGGACTGGGGTGGCAATAGTAAATCTAATCCCTCTGGAGTTCAACCCTTTCCCTGCTGTTACTTAGACTAGAGTGAGAATAGTAAATGTAACCCTTCCAAAGCTAAACAATGTCCCTACTGTTACTTATACTGAAGCGGGACTTGTCAATCTAACTGTTACCAAGTGCAACACTTTCCTTACTGTCGCTTAAACTGGAGTGGGAATAGTAAATGTAATCCCTTGGAAGTCCAACACTCACCTTACTGTTCATTACGATGGAGTGTGATTTGTAAATTAAGCCCTTGGAAGGTACATGCTTGATAAAATGTTTGCTAAACAGTATTTGTAGTAATTTCTCAGTATTGGTATTTAATATTGTATGTTTGTATTTTTCTAATACTTTGTATTTTTCTTTATATTATTTTCAGAAATATGTTTTTTTTTTTTATATTCGTTATATTTGTTTAATAAGTTATTATATTTGGTAAATATGTTTTTATAATTGTTTTTGCTGTAAATATATATTTTAAACTTAGAAATATGTTGATAATATCTTAAAATATATATATATATATATATATATATATATATATTTTACAGTTTCATATATGGTATTGTGTATATTTAGTTTAAAGTTTTAATTACAACTATTTTATACATTTATGTTTATATTTAAACAAGCCATGTATTTTTGTTGGTTGTATATATCTTTAATTTTTTTAATTTACTGCTGCTATTCAAATGAAATATTTTTTTTAATGTTTATTCAAAGTTGTTTTATTATTTTTTTATATAAATGATATATATCTACATATGGATATATCAGTCAAAGATCTTTATTCAGATTGTTTTTAAAATCCATGTATGTATATGTACTTTAAATTATATTACATTTAAGTATAATAATGTTTTAAATATATTATGTTACATTCAACATTGATTTAAAAAAGCAATATTTGTTCTTTGTTTTTGGACGAAATTCATTTACAAAGCCCTAGCGCCTCCCTGTGCCACATTAGTGTAATTTTGTTTACGCTATTGTGCCTCAACGAGGCATAAATCGACACTCCATATGTATAAAGTGGTGCAATGCATGCATTGCGCCACTCCGTGACCCCTTGTGCCACATTATGCCTTCGCCAGGCATAATGTATGCAAGGGGAGCGTTCTGGTGTTAGAAGACACGCAAATATGGGGCAATGAAATATAAAAGATTTCATGTCGCAATTTGTGGCAGAATTTTTAACGCCTGATCAAAACAGGCATTAAAAGAAAGCACCCATTGAAATCAATGGGCCTCCTTGTACTTTGCTCCAATAGCGTCAAAATCTTGGACGCTAGTGGAGCAAAGTGCCACAATAGCGTAAAAAATGTTGACGCTATCGGCCTAACCTGTACCTTGGTCCACCGTAATGTAAATAAGGCGCACCCATGGAGTTGTTAGGTGGCGGTGGGGGGGCGCAAGAAATGTGGCACATCAGTACTGATGCTCCAGTTTCTTGTAAACCTGGGCCGATATTTTTGTCATTCCTATTGTAAGTATAGGAATACAATACTAAGGTAAGCAATATTTTTTGACACGATATTTATGTGACTCTATATTCTTGTGCATGATATCTGTCAAACAACTGCGAGGTTATTAATGCGGCTGGCCATAGCGATGTCAATCGTGGGTACCAGACCAGTGCAAAGCATTGTGAAGGTCCACTGCTGTGAAGATGGAATTGAATATGCGATGCAACTCCCTTCCCACATGCCACATTTATAATGCTGAAAGAATATCTTTTATAAAATGGCAGCAGATGTTCTATTGATGATTTGTTAGAAAACAAGGCATAAGGTAATGTAAGGAAAATAACCCTGGGGGGACGAGCTTCACTCTCCAGATATTACATTTGCTGAAAAAGTAAGAAAATGGAGCCGCAGAAAGCAGACGCTAGACTATCTGCCGAATACAAAAGAGGAAAAAAATAAACACGGGTTATTAACAAATTCCCTCTCCCCAAACCAATATGTGATTCTGATGACGGAAGCCGCCACCAAAAGCAGAACTAATAAAGTTAACATAATTTGTCTCCATGTTGCTCGACGATCGTTGAAGCGGCGGCCCTTGCGAACAGAAAAGATGCATGGAAGAAATCTGCTTATATTGGGGCGGGCGAGGGAGGGGGTAACGGATTGAATTCTCATAAATCTTTTTCAATTTTCCGGCAGAACAAGACACAAACAAACAGAAAAACACAGCAGTCTGGGTTTTAGGGAATAATTTGTGCGCGCGAAGCAGTTGTGCACGTGCACTTGAGTTTGAGACTGTGTTTATTTTAAGATCGTTTGTGAAGGTAGAGGTTTACATGTGACTCTACCTTTTCCCATTAAATATTACCGTGCTGGTCTGCAATATGTCTGGTTATCTACAGCTCCCTGCCAGTGGCGAACCACAAAATAATGGCGCCCCATCCCTTGTAGAATGTGATGATAGTCCCCAGTCTCCCATATCTCACAAATATTCAAGGACCATGGGCTGACTAGGGGCGCCCTGAAAGATTGGGAAGGGATTGCGTGACGGCCCTGTTCTTAGCTCTTGCCATGATAGAGGTAAATGCCCTGTCCTTGGAAGCAAGTAGTTATTCCAGGACAAGCAACTGGCGTGCTCCACCATGCCTGTGGAAGCAAGCTTTCCTTGCTCCATAAAAGTGTGCAGGCCTGATAGGTACAAAATGCCATTACACAAAAAATGAGGCATACCTTGCACAAACGTTTTTTGTGCTTGATTTTGCAGTTTATTACCTTTAGCACCCAGAATACAATTATAAACTGGCAATCTCCCCCTGGATCTGGTAGGTAATTCCTACGCAAAACAGAGGGGTGAGCAGCATTTGTGTTCACAACGCAGGCCCCTACGGTCCCTGAGGCGGGGTGGGGACGGGCTGGGTGGGAACAACTAAGCAGGCCCCTTAAACTTTTAGGGGGGCCCATTCAACCCAATCCAAATGAATATCGGTGGTATGGGAGACTCAGGTTCCCCTTACCACATTCTGATGGGAGCAGTGATATAGCTTCCATTTGTACCTCATGTGCAGGGATACTGGGTCCCAGCACACTGAGAGGCCCAGTGAAGTTTGATAATTGCAGTATTTAATACCCCAACAACAGTTAAAAAGGCCATTTGCCTCGTTTGCACCACTGCCTATAGCATTCTTACTACTCTACTGGCCAGGATGGTCCCATCATTCGCATTATGCCACTGCTTTAGTGCCCTACCTACACTTTGGTCACCCTTAGTGACTGCAGATGCGAATACAGCACACAGCATGGATTAAATAGAAACAGTCCCCTTTTCTATACACTTTCTCAACAACCTCACTTTTGTAAATGTTTTTTCAGTCAAATCTAAAAACACAAAGTTTATCTTCAGCTCCAGGGCAAGCTTGAACTTACAGGCACCATCAAGAATCAAAAAGATCATCAGCCTCCTCCATGACCTTAGTCGTTGCCATGCACCTATAGGAGCTGGATTTATGATTCGGCATACATGCCAGTTACATGCAGCATTGTACAAGAGGCCCCATGTGCCAGAGGAATATTTGTGCCACCTAGGTATGGTGTGACGTGCTGTGAATGGAGACAGAAACAACAGGTTTCTTTGCATCTCTAGAGAACATGGATCATCAGTCAGGGTGCAAGATGGGTTTTGTAAAGGCCTAGAAAAAGGCTGACATCCAGGGATCCTCAGCACAGTTAAGAAAATGTGAGATGTGGGCACTCTGGAAGGTGAGGAACTTAGGGGCATTTTAAAGGACCACACCTGCCCTTTCTCTGGTCATTTGGCATTCTTCAGCTCCCTGTTTCTGTCTATGGAACTTGTATATAGGGATGTTGCTATAGCTGTTAGCAAGCACACAATTGAATTGGTCACCCTGGAGACTCAGCCTCAGGTCTCCTGCAAACAGAACTTGAAAGGATGAATAAGTGAATGAACACAGTCACACAGATCACTACACAAAGTAAATGGTCTTTCGTGGCTTGACACAGTGATCTGTCAAAATCTACAAAAGAAGTACAGATTTGGTCCATGCTGGGATAGGTCAGTTGGTGAGAAAAGTTGCACGCGGATTGGTGGACAAGACTGCACTGTTGTAGGTTGTGAACAGCTTGTGAAAAGCATTGTCGGATTGCAAATTACTTCCTAGTTTCATAGATTTTGTGTTTGTAAATTACATTTGTGAAAAAGTAACGTTTTTCAAAGCTTTGAGGAGCGTGTTGAGGGGAGATGTCTTTATTTCATTTAAGGGAGGGTGAGCCTACTGTCTTTGGGTAAATCAATGGTGTAAAATGACTGGGAAGGAAAGTACGTTAGCTTTTCCCTGTTACGGATCCTTTAATTTGAGACTTCTGGAGAATTTGAGGAGGGTGTTGAATAAATCACAATCCCTTCCCAGACCTGCACAATTTGAAACACTTGATATTTGGGAATCAGTTGTGAGACAAAAAGAGGCTCCGAAATTTGCAAGGAGAATGAGGAAAGCAGAAAACATGCTACAAGAAGCTAGGTGGAATGCAGAACAGACAATGTGGTGAGCAGATACATTACATGCAGTGAAGTTATTTTCAGAAATTACTCAGGAAGGTGATCGACGTGTTAGACCTAAAGCCAAAAAGAAATCTGCGGAAGATGCAGAACAGAAATTGGGTGAAAATAAAAGGGTAGTAGATGTCAAGAGTGATTCAGATGATGAATTAATAATTCTGTTGTTGCAGACTTGTCCCCCACCATATAATGCAGTCACATCAGTAAGCCAGTATGTAGTCCTGAGTGTTGCCACAGCTCCAGTTGCACAAAGCCAGGTTCAGATAATTGCAAATGTGCCTACTGTTAATTTTGCTCAGGTGCCAGCAGCTTATTCTACAGTTCCAAATGTTAATCCAGTTCAGAATTGTATAGATCCAGTTATGTAACAGCCAATTCAATATGCAGGAATGACTCAGTTTGAGTCCACCCCTAATGTATGGCACCTGCAGAAATTGTGAACCAGAGACAGACAATGCCTATGTATCCCCAGTAACTACACCACATAATATTGCCCTGAATCAGACAAATCAAGCTTTGGGTACAGTATTAACTGGCCAAAGTAAATGAACAATGTTCCTGCAAAGTCAGACAAAGCTGCCAGGAGCAGAATCATTAACAGTTCCTGTAACCATAGGTCCAGTAGTCCTGTTGTATGCCTAGGGTAATAATGAAAGTGGCCCCCAGATCCAAAATATAGTATTAGCAATACATTTGCCTTTTGGAACTAATGCAGAAATCGACAGACTGAGCACTACTCTGCCAGCCATGTTCCCTATGAATTATTTTGGTTCGAACCAGACACACAATGGAGTGGGTCCACAGATTGATGTAACATGTCCCCTGTGCTCTGTTGGATCATCTGTGATGGCTCAAGAGCAGGCTACGAGAGCCCATGCAATGTACCACTGTTTATGCCCCGAGATAGGGGAAATAACGTTAGTTTACTAGGGCTATCAATACAGCAATTGACTGAATGGTTAGAAAATTTGAGCAAAGCATCAATTCCAGGAAACACGCCAGAGGGAGAAAAGACATTAAACATGGCAAGAATAAAATTGTAATTAAATGAGATGATTGAGGGAACACTTGAATTGGACAAAAAAGATTCTTACAATGAAAATGAATTGCACTTCATGTGCAAGCATTTTACTCTTTGAGTAGGGCAGGTTTATGATTTTTTTTTATTTGGCTGAGAAATATGAAATTGAGATGAGCAAATCTAAACAGTTGAAGAAGAATTACTGATTGGAATTTGATTCGAGAGACATTTAGAATATGAGATCACCTAGAATGAAAATTCACATTAAGGAGTTAATTCAAAGAATCTAAACAAAGGGAGTATAAGATAAATGGGAAGTCAGAAAGTCAATGAAAATAAATCAGAAGAAAAAGCCGACAGCATTTTCAAATGATGTACAACAGGCTGAGGGAACAGTAAAAATTATGCCATTGAGAGACATTCCAAGAGGGAATTATGTTCATGTTTCTTGGAGCAGAAGTGACATACTGTCATTTACAAATTATTAACCAAAGTTCAGGGAGAAACCAGTGGAATGGTACCAGCAAACAGAGAGGTTTGTCAACCTTCCAAATTGTTTGTGGGAAGATCTGAACACTTTGAGATTGTGGTTACAGCAGATTTGGGGGTTGAGTGTAAGAGGAATGTGCATTGGCCAAAACGTGAGCCGCCAAGATATGCAGTAACAGGTACGCCGTCTAAAGAGGTGATGAAAAGCTATTGCAAGGTGATTGAGTTTCTGAAACCTAGAGTTTCCCCTAAAGATATTGATTGGCAAAGAATTGACAGGACAACTTAGGAGTCTGTTCATGCTTATTATGGGAGATTGCTGAAAGCATTCAGACAATACAGTGGCACAAAGATTATTGAGCCAAGAGATGATTCATTTTGTGTTTAGATTCATTCAAGGATTGAAGCCTGAAATTAGCAATATGATTCGGAATCATTTGATTAGCTGGCACGGAAATCCGATTGATGAAGTGTTGCAATATGCAAAATACTGAACCAAACCAAAAAACAAATGCAAATGTAAATCAGTTAAACACACAATACCCATTGATTGATTTCAGTGATGGTGAGATGAGTGAAGAATATATGATGAGAGTTCAGAAGAGGAAGAAAGAGTGTTGGCTGCCTAATTGGAGGTAGATCAGCGTGGTCCTTATGTGAATGCAATTGTCATGGGCTATTATGTTTCATTCCTGGTTGACACTGGAGCAGCTCGTTCCACTATCAGATCTGCAGAAGTGCTTAATGTGTCCTTTTCTGGAAGAACAGTTCAGGTGGTAGGAGTAGCAAACCAGCATCTGGTAAATCCCATTCCAGAGCCCACTCCAGTTAAGATAGGAATGTTTGAAGGTCTGCATCAAATTTTGGTTTGCACTTCAAGTCCTGTGAGCCTGTTAGGAAGAGACTTGCTGTGTAAATTAAAATGTTCCATCACTTGTACACACGAAGGGATAGCAATTCAAACCAATAGCGAGGATGAACCTTCCAGTCAAACTGATGAGATGTATCCTTTCATTACATTGTTTCCTGCCATGACAGTAAATGACTTGCCTGATCAATTACAAGGGAGTTTGGGATCTCTCTGGAAAAGATACTGGACTTATTTGAGGTGTTGAACTAGTCAAAGTGACTGTTAAGCCAAATGCAGTTTTCCCCAGAACACCACAGTATTACTTGACTCCAGAAATTATTGAAGGTATTACCCTAGTAATTGCAGACCATGTTGAGCAGGGAGTGTTAAAAGAAGTGATGGGCAGCCCATATAATTCATTAAATATGGAATTGCGAAATCCAAGCCGGAAATTACACATAGTTCATTTGAGAAAGGTGAACAAAATTGTGGTATCCTGTTGTCCCATAGTGCCAAACCCAACAGTAATTCTGTTTCAGATTCCATGTGAAGTAGAATGGTTTTTAGTTATCGATTTGTCACAGGCATTTTTCTCAGTGTCTTTGCACAAGGATAGTCAATTCCTCTTTTGATTCTGATTTGCCAGCTGTGTGTATTCATGGTGTTGTACTGCACAGGGGTTTTCGGAATCTTCATCCATTTTTAATCAGATCCTGAAGAAGAACTTAGGGGCTGATTTAAGAAAAGGGACGCTGCACGCAGTGGAGCATCACTTTCCTCGTGCCCCTTAGCGCCCTCCTACCGCCACCATATGCACACTGTATTTAAAATATGGTGCACCATGGTGCAGGGTAGGGGGCAACAGGGTAATTTTTTTATGCTATTGATGTACTCTGCAGGAGTAGTACCAAAAGATTGGCGCTATTCCTGCAGAATACGTAGGGGCCCATTGTATTCAACAGCATGCCCCTTTTAATGAAGGCTCTGAGCAGGTGTTAACAGTGCAGAGAAAATGGCACAAGGAAATCTCTTAGATTTTCTTGCACCATTTTTTCAGCCAGGGGAATGCCCCCTTTGCATACATTATGCCTGGCACAAGCATAAGGTAGTACAAAGGGTTACAAAGTGGTGCAATGCATGCATTGCTCCACTTTGTTGATATGGCACAGGATTCTTGCCCACCTAATGCCACATTAGTGCCAATAAAATGATGCTAATATGTTGTTAGGATGACACTAGGGGCTCTTAAGTCAACCTCTTAGAGTCTTTGAACATGCCATCTCAGTCTGTTTTAGTGCAGTACACTGAGGACCTGATGGTTGCGTCCATTACACATGAAGCTTGCAGGCAAGATACCATAGCATTATTTAATTATTTGGGTGAAACCGGATGCAAGATTTCCCCCGCTAAGTTACAGTGGTGTCAGAAAGAAGTAAAGTACTCGTGTCACCAAATTTATAAAGGTGCAAGGAAAGTGTCCTGAGAAAGAGTTGCAGCAATTATGCAAATTAATCCCCCTGTTACACAGAAAGATGTCAGGATGTTTTTGGGCATGGTGAGCTATTGTCACCAATGGATCCCAAATTTTTCAATAATTTCCAAACCGTTGCAGAAGTTAACACACAAAGCAGTCAGAGAGCCAGTCCCCTTCAATGAAGAATGCATGAAAGCTTTCACTGTGTTGAGAGAGAGTTTATGCAGAGCTCCAGCTTTGGGAATGCCTGATTACACCAAAGGTGTTGCACTGTTTTGTCATTGATGTGATGGTTGTGCTCTTTCTGTTGTGACACAGTCACATGGATGAACAAACAGGCTAGCACCATATTTTTCTTCCGCATTGGATCCTGGTGCTGCTGCTTTGCCTGTCTGTTTAAAGTTGTGGCCAGCGCTGGTGTGAGCATAGGTCAATGCAAAGGCATTGTGATGGGACACCCTTTAACTGTTTATGTTCACAATCACTTGAAGTACTTTTGACCCAATCCAAAACCCAATATTTGACCAAAGCCAGTCTTACCCATTATGAGTTATTGATCCTCGGGTCTGCCAATATAACGGTCAAGAGGTGTGCCGTCTTAAACCCCACCACATTAATGCATGTAAATGATGATGATTCATATGAAGGTAGTGAAATGGAACATGACTGCCTCAATATCGCTGAACGGCGCAACAAACCCAGACCTGGTATTCTGGATTCAAGTGACAATGCATTTTGCTGAGAAGATTTGGAATAGTTGCATTATCGCTGATGCCATCTGCAGTCCTTGGATGCTGAATTTGAGGTGTGAGGTGCACCCGCCTGAAGGAACAAAAAATGGATTGTGCATATTTCTAATTAGTAAGGAACTTTGAAATCTGAAGTCCGTCCTAGTTAGTTCTAGTTGAAGTCAAGTCCTAGAGTCTTCTCTCTTGTCTCAAACCTGTTTAGAATACTGCTCGAGTCTGTTGTCACACTCTGTTTCTTTAAATCCCCTGGTGAGTTTTCTCATCTTAGTCTTAATTGCCCTATTCTGTTATGCGTTTCAGTACTAATATGGCCTACTAATTATGAACTGCTGATCTGTCTTATGTGAAGCCCGTGTTCTGCCCTGCCCTGATGCTGCTGTCAACTGACGCCGGAAGGAGGTGACCATCCTGCCAGATGAAACATTGCTGTCTGCTGTTCCATGAGGATAGGGAAAACTAAATGTGGCTTCTTGTTTCCTTTTTAGTTAGGTACTTACACCAGCATAATTTATATAGTGAGTTGCCCTAGTTAGATGTTTTTCTAAATTACTTTTGTCTTTCCTTTATTTTTGATTTTGCTTTCATGTGTTAGCCCGCTCCTACGCATGCAAGTCCAAATTTGTGTTAGTGATTGGACCGGCCCAGCCCTGAAACCTGAAATCTGAAATTTGAATGTTGAACTGTATTTTGATGATTTACTAATGTCACCATCATATGGTTTGAAACCTAACAATAATGTGCATATTGTGTTGATGCTACTTTAAGTTATTCCTTTGGAGTGTTTAACAGTGTTGATGTTCAGTAGGTGAAATCTTTTCAAACGTTTTGGTCAGCTTATGGTTTTCATGTATGTTTCTAGCTTAGTTTTATGCATCATATATGTGATATTGATTTTGGCATTGTAATAAAGGTTTGAAATTTATAAAGGTTGGAGTTTGATTTAGTGTTTGCAGGAGGCTGGCCTGATTTGTAGTGGGTACCTGAGGTACGTACACCTTATACCAGGTCCAGTTAGCCCTTATTAATGAAACGTAGGCAGTGTTCTAGCAGCTTAGGCTATCTACAGATAGCTGTAGCAGAGCAGCTTAGGCTGAACTAGGAGACATGCAAAGCTCCTGCAATACCACTATAGTTACACAGTACTTATACACAATAAAAGACAATTCTCAGTGTTACCAAAAATAAAGGTACTTTATTTTAGTGACACAAGGCCACAAAAATCTTAGAGGCAATATTCCTTCTTGAGTTAAGTACTATACACAATATATACACTAGTAACCAAAATCAGGCAAGTAAACAGTCATAGAATAGTGCAAACAGTAGAAAATACAATAGACTGCAATGGGCCAAGGGACAACACAAACCATATACTAAAATAGTGGAATGCAAATATCAAATTACCCCTTAGGCAAGTTTAGTGTGTAGAGGGGTTCTGGGAGTGTAGGAAGACAGCAAAGGTAAGTAAAGTACCCAACCATAGAGCCCAGGAAAGCAGGAGTAAAGTATAGCAAGTTTCCTCAAGACACACTACAAGTCGTGATAAAGGATTATGCAAGAACCGAGCAAGACTACAAGTAACAACTGATGGATTCCTGGACCTGAAGACCTGTGGAGAGAGGCCACCAAGTCCTGAAATTGAAGAAGAGTCCAGGAAGGACAGGAGCCCCTGCCAACCTAGAAAAAAGTGCAAAAGTGGATTCTCTTGTCAGAAGAAAAGTACAGAAGTGCACCAAAGAAGATGGCTGTGGATTCCTGCTTGGTGCATGAGATGTTCCACGTCGAGTTGTTGGATGCAGGCTGTTTGCGTCGCTGGAATCCACCAACAAGCCTTGGTTCAAGCAAGTAGGCAGTTTGCATCAAAAATGTGCTGCCTGGACCCAGGAGGGACCTGGGGGTCTCAATTAAAACTGAGGAGACAGAGCGGGCTCTCAGCACTTCAGAGAGCCCTCAGAAGACCAGGCAGCACCCACAGGAGTCCCAAAACACACGGACAAAGAAGATGCAAAAGTGCGGTCATTGCAGCACTACACTGGAAGGTCCCATTCTGCTGGAGAACAGCTCAGGATGGGGTGCTGGAGAACAACTCAGGATGGGGTGCTGGGGACCTGGGCTATGGTGTGCATGAAGAACTTTTGGAAGAAGTGTACAGAAGCCCAAGGAGCTGCAGAACACGCTAGGCACAGAGGTACTGTTGCAGCACGGGGAGGCAAGCTCTTACCTCCACCAAATTTGGACACCTGGGCCTTTGGAAAGTCTGGATCACTTCAGGTCCACCACCTGTGTTCCGGGGACCAAGCTCATTGTCAGGAGAGGAGTCCCAAAGAACTGGTTGTCATCACACAAGGGTGTCTGCCGAAGCAGGGAAGTGACTCCGTCACTCCACGGGAGATTCCTTTGGTTCTTCTGGTGCAGGGTGAAGAAAGGCTGTCCTCAGAAAGTGCACACCTTGGAAACTGTTGCAAAAACTGGCTGGAGCTGAAGTTGCAGGTCACAGGAGTCAGCCTGGATACTTTTTTTTCAGTTACAGAGGTTCCTGGAGCAATCTGCGGTTGATCTGACTGTCAGAAGCTGAAGCAGAGGCTGCAGAGAAGTCCTGGAGGAATCCTGGAAACCAAAACTGAGGAAACACCCAGAGGAGAGACCCTAAATAGCCCAGAGAGGGGAATTGGCCAACTACCCAGGTATGCACCTATCAGGAGGGGCCTCTGACGTCACCTGCTGGCACTTGCCCTCAGAGGTCTCCAGAGGGTCCCCACACCTTGGAATCCAAGATGACTAATGTCAGGGACACTCTGGAGGAGCTCCGGGCACCACCCCTGGGGTGATGATGGACAGGGGAGTGGTCACTCCCCTTTCCTGTGTCCAGTTTCGTGCCAGAGCAGGGACTGGTGTCCCTAAACCGGTGTAGACTGGATTATGCAAGGAGGCCACCGTTTGTGCCCTTCAAAGCATTTCCAGAGGCTCTGGGAGGCTACCCCTCGCACACCTGTAACAACTATTTCAAATGGGAGAGGGTGTAACACTCCTCTCCTAAAGGAAATGCATTGTTATGCCTTCCTGGGATTGAGCTGCTTGAATTGGATTTGGATTGGGGGTCAATTCTATGAATTTAGACACCTCACATAGCCATATTCGGAGTTACAATTGTGAAGCTACAAGTATGTATTGAGATATGCGTAGTGCATGCATATAATGGTGTCCCCATAATCACTAAGTCTGTGGAATTGGCCCTGGACAACGTGGGAGGCACCTTTTCTAGTGCAAGGGTGCCCTCACACACAGTAACTTTGCACCTAGCCTTCAGTAAACAAAGGTTAGACATATAGATGACTTATAAGTTACTTAGTGAAGTGTAAAATGGCTGTGAAATAGTGTGTGCACTATTTCACTCAGGCTGCAGTAGTAGTTCTGAAGAAAGGTTAATATGAGCTCCTTATGGGTGGCAAAAGAAATGCTGAAACCCATAATGATCTCCTGGAACCCCAATGCCCTGGGTATCTAGGTACCATATACTAGGGACTTATAAGGGGGGTCCAGTGTGCCAATCAGAATTGGAATATGGAGTCACCAAAGTGTAGTGACGAATTTGGTAAGTAGAGAGAGCATAAGCACTGGGGTTCTGGTTAGCAGAACTTCAGTGACTCAGTTAAGCATACTGACAACACACATAGGCCACAAACTATGAGCACTGGGGTCCTGGCTAGCAGGATCCCAGTGAGACAGTAAAAACACACAGACAAACACTCACAAACAGGCCAAAAAGGGGGGTAAACATGCTAGAAAGAGGCTACTTTCTCACAGTGTTAAATTGTTCTTGGTGTTTAGAATTGTTAATGGTATAATGTCATTGATTAGTTATTAATTGATTCTGACTTCTACACTTTTCGTCAAGTGCAAAGATCTAGTCTACCTCTGTAGGTGAGAAAAGTGAAGGTGTCTCACCTACACATTTAGGGTTATTGAACCAGGAGCAGGGAGAAAATCTTCCAAGCTCCAGCAGCCCAACAGGTACATCAAGATACAGATAATATTAAGTATTAGCAAAAAACATGGTATACTGCAATAAAATGCTCATTAAAATGGCTGTATTTTCTTCTCAAGTACAGCATTTAAATGCAAGTAACCTTTTGAGCTTTGAGCTAGACGACCATGCTCATGTACTTACACAATCACCTAGAGTGGAAAGCCATCTCCTGATCCCACTTTATGGTATCCATAGCAAGCCATACAGCATGCAGGTGCTAATATTGACCAACAAAAGTTCTAATTGGGGTATCATGGTAAAACACCCACAACCTTAGCAGAAACACCATTCTAATGCAGACCATATATGAATTCTGCCTGAACACAACTATCTAACTCCAACATACCACATGCAAAAAATCACCTATTGGGTTATTTGCAGGCACAGACTCAGCCAAACAATATCAAATATGAGATTCCTTGGGTTAGCTTCATTCTCCAATGGAAAGTTAGACTTGCAATCCTCTATAACTCTGCAGCTATTGGAGAGCTGTCATAGCTTTACTCTAAGCAGATGGTGTGAGTTTAAGTTGACATTAAGTACAGTATATTTGATGTGCCTCTCTAGCCAAGATTGTAACTTCCATTAAAAAAACAGTACTTAAACAATATTTTTTTAAAGTATGAAATGAAAATGTGTTCAGTAAAACTATATGTGAAAATGTAAGAATCTTGCATATTAATTGCACAATAAATAGGTAATAGAGCAAAATCAGACTGATAAAACAGGCCACTTAGATCAGGCACATACTGTGAAGATTCACTATCACTAAGCGATTACAAGCATCAGTAAATTCATATGAGAGACACCAATGGGAACACCTTACAATCACTGTTAAAATGGTTCAAAACACTATAATAGTCACAAATGTTCACAATGACCAATCACTATGTAATTGCTGCAATTGAGTTGGGAAACAGAACAATGCAATCTCTTGCCAGAATCAAGTTATTTTGTTAACTGTTTGCAGACCTGTACTATTTGTGTTCCTACTGACTGCAAACATTGTGGACTAGTAGAAACAAGTGGAGCACTGTAGCAAACTGTAAAGAATTAGTAAGATGAGCTTATCTCCCAGTTTAGGTTTACTGTTTCTTGATCCCAGTTTGTGGAACTTCTAGTGACTCCAGGCCAGCAGTCCCACACTTAACGTTATTATCTCATTCATGAATGTTGTGTGAGCACACAGAGCAACTGGCATACACTAGGACCATCCAGATCCTTCTCCAGGTGTTCTCAATCCTACATTTGTGCAAGTCAAGTGAGTGCTGGATCTTTGCATGATGAGGCATGATCATGACCACTTACCTCATCAGAACGTTTGAATATTGGTTAAAGATGCATCTCTCCTGTGGTCTCTGGTTAGACGTAGGGAGAGCTTTGTGGTGCTGTGATGACCTCTGTAGCCCTTCTGGTCTCACTGGGGGCTTCCAAGGTAAACAGCAACAGCAGACACACAGATCTGCAGCAGTGTATTTGGGCCTGGTCCTATATAGAGGGAATAAGCTGATCCATATTGTCAAAACATTACAGCAGTCTATGCGTGTGTCTGCTCCATGTTGGTGTTCTCTGTACTTGGCAGTTGGGCACTTCTAATCAGAGTCAGCACATTACCTCTGTTTATTTAGCTAATCAACCCAGTGATCTCGAAAGGATTTGCAGGGCCCCGGGCAAGGTATATTTCAGGGACCCTGTTTAGAGCAACTTTTATTTTATTACCTCAATTCAGCTCATTCAAGCTCTTATGAAGCTAATCAGTATTAAATTATATGTTGAGATTTCAGAAACTGAGGCAAACAAAAACAGCTGAAAGCTCAAGCTGCCTGGTGCCCGCCTGTCAAATAGAACCAAAAGAGAGCTTCAACAACTCATTTCTTTCTTAGTTAGCTCTAACTATAGGAAAGACATGCTAAAGGTGTCTTGTTAGATATTTTGTAGAGTAGTTCATATTATTAAAATAATATGTGCACATAGCTCTTGAAAATGCAGTTTTAGGTGCCAAATGTTTGTAACGACAATTATACCCCCAGCATTTCTGGCACTCTTGCTTCCCCAGTGAAAATCAAAGCACCGATCCAAGGATTTTCACTATTCCATTGGTTAAAACCTATAACGTTTTTGTAGTTTCACTTCCTCTGCATTTTCTATTCTCTTTATATGTGAGCACCTATGAGCATATCTATAGTTGCTTTGTGCTGAATTAGCATCATTTTTATTGACGCTAATTCAGTGCAAACTCAACTCCATATTTATATTTTGATGCTAGACCCTTCTAGTGCCAAAATATTGGAGTTAAAGTCACTTTTTGGATGTGTGAACCCACCTTGCATCAGTGAGATGCAAGGTAGCGTTCCCGTCCAAAAAATAACTCAAAGCCCCTAGCGCCTCATTTATATTCCCGTGCACAAAAGGTGCACAGGGGGGAGGCGGGCTAAATAATGGCAATAAGCCTGCTTAGCGTCATTATTTAACCCCTGGGTCAGGGTATGCGTTAGGGGACCTGTGGGCCCATTTCCATGGTCAAACACCATGAAAGAGCCCACAGGTGCCCACCTAAGCTCCTGGAACACCGCACAACCAATGGACACCAGATGATGGGGGACCCTATCCTAGGTACGTAGGGTAAGTAGAGGTACGTAGTTTGAAAAATATTTTAAAGTGACATTGGGGCCCTGAAATTGGCCCCCTAAATGGCACTGGGTGCAATGGCCATGCCCCCCTGGATCCTTGTCCCCTGTGCTGTCCATTAGGGTGGTAGGCATGACTCCTGTCTTTCATAAGGCAGGACTTGTGGTATGGATGGTTTTGCGTCAGGAAATGACGCTAGGCTGGTTAAAGGCATTTTTGTTGCTCCTAACCATCCTAACGTCATTTTTGGTGCTAAACCCCCTTCCCCCATACCGCCACCCCCACCCGGCTAACGCCATTATCTCAGACGCTAGCCCACCCTTACCGCTGGCTTGCACCATTCTATAAATATGACATCTGGCATGCGCCTTAGAATGCCGCAAGCCGGCGCTGTCTTTTTTGGTGCAAAACTGCGCAAGCACAGTTTTGTGTCAAAATGTATAGATATGGGGCCTAGTTGGCTAGACAGTTACATGAGACTCTGCAGAATAGGAGAAATTGCAGAGGGCAGGATACAGGAGATGGACAGAGACACAAAGAAGAAGGGTTAAACATAGATATTGTGTAGAAAGGTATGTGAGGAGGGAAGGAGTAAATTAAATTGAGAAAGGTGTGGCAGCGAATAGAATGATCAAGAGAGGTAGAAAGGAGAGGTAGTAAAAGGACCATGTAGGTGGAGATAAAGAAATAGGAAATGTTTTAGAGTATTTTAGAGAAGTAGAGAGAAATATACATATGGGAGAGGAAATGTAGAGAGAGTCAGAATATTACAGTACTACAAGTGGTCAGGTAGATAGAGGTATTGTGAAAAAGAGGTGAATTAAACAGTGGTAAATGCAGTGGGAAATAAAGGTAGACCAAGTGACCTGAATAAAACCAGAGAGAAGTAAAGTAGGGAAAGAGCTAAATTAAAGGATTTATGAAGGAGATGGGGTCAGGTAAAGAGTGGCGGGAAAGAACAAAGGGTTCAAGGTGGGGAGAAGGGTAGAAAGAGAAATGTGGTGTTGAGCAAAAAGAGGAGGTTGAGAGAAACACATGAAATAAAAAGAGGTGATATTTATGCAGAGATAGAGAGGTGAGAGAGGGCGAGATGGTGAGATAGAGTGCTATAAAGAAATAGCTTGATAAGGAGGGTTGCGGTGGAGGAAGCAACTTGTAATGGAGAATGAAGTCCAGAGACAGATATATGTTTGTGAAACAGTGAGACAGAAAGAGTGAGGAGTTTATTTTAAGCAAAAACAAAGGTGAAGGAAAAGGAGCAGAGGTAGAACAAGTGAAAGTAGAGATGTTAAGTTGAAATAGTTAACTAATGTTGAGGTAAATTAGGAGGATAGAAAGTGAGAGAAGGAGCTTAGGGGTAGCGAAAGTTAAGGTAGTAAGTAAGATGTGAGTTAGAGAGGGAAATGACAAGGAGAAGTGAGTGTGTGCTGAAGTAGAGAAAAGATGAGAGAAAGGGAGGTTGAGATAGGGAGGTAAGGTAGTAGAGACATGCAGAAAGGTGATTGAAGATAGTTGTGCGAGAAGTGAAGAAGATAGAGAGGGGACAAGGGAGGTTTAATTGAAAATCAGCGATGAACTACAGAATGAGTGATGTTGTAAAGAGAGTTAAGGTAGAGTAAGAGGATCGGATGTGACACATATAAATGTAAGCACGAAGAATGATACAGAGGTGGGCAAGGTTGTGAGAGAAACATAGAGAAAGATGAAGTTGAGTGTGGTATACTGGGTACACTGAGAGAGAGGTGAGGTGGACAAAGATGAGTTAGGAAGAGCCGAGATAGATATACGTAGAGAAGTAGACACAGGGAGAGAGGTTAAGCAAGAGGATTATGTTATAAGATGCAAGGTGAAGTAAGGAGATAGAAATGAAACACAAAGATTATGTTTAAGGTAATTTCCTCAACTGCCTGAAAATGTGATGGTTAAGGCAAAGGAAGATTTATTATTTTTTAGAGTCATGTAAGGATGCAACCTCGGTTGCTGCACTGCTTTGCGCAATGGTGAGACATTAGTGCAGAGCCATATTTATTAAAACGGCCTGCTGCTGCTCACTACCGCACATTGGTGCACAAATATGAAGCGGTGTGTGACTAATGTCTAGCAGAGGGTTTGTACTAGAAGCATAGTTGCCCAGTACAAGATCCCATGCAGAGACACATTTTTGAACATTCCACACATTGTATGTGTGCTGTACACTCCAGCACACAAGCAGAGTGAGGAATGTTTGAAGAAATTAAAACATTTCTTATTGAGAGTGTCTGCTTCAAGGAGGTGTTATTTTTTTAACCCAAATCCCAGGCTATCTATTTCAGTAGAGGGGCCTTTGCTTCAAAAACTATGGGTGTTTGCTGTCATCAGCCCAAGATATGCAAAACTAACACCCTTTTGATGCAACACGAGGTGGCTCAAAGCAGAAAAACGAGCTTTCTAGCACTAAAAGGGCACCTTTCCAGCACTTATGTTTATGCTGATAATTGCACAATTCATAATTCATTGCCTAATTCATGTATGTTAATAATGTTTCACATCTACACTCCTTTAAAAAATAACTTTGTGGGTCCGTTTTTTCCTGTGTCACTGAACTTAATTCAGAGTCGAATTACCATTATGCCAGACGCAAGAAAGAAATTTGATAACATAATGGGCAGATTTAAGGGCTCCTAGCACCACCTTAGCGCCGCCATAGTGTTATTTGTTTTACGTTAAGGCGGTACTAAAGTGGCATTTTCCCTGCGCCATATTTACAAAGTGCCGCAATTAATGCATTGTGCCACATTGTAAACCCTTGCACCACATAATGCCTGCGCCAGGCATAATATATGCAGGGGGGGCGTTCCCTAGTTGAGGGGTTGAAAATATATGGCACAAGGAAATCTAAGATTTCCTTGTGCCACTTTTTTTCAGCACTTTTAATGCCTGCTCAGAGCAGGCATTAAAAGGGGGCTTCCATCATTTATAATGGGCCCCTACGTACTCTGCAGGAATAGCGCCAAAATCTTGGCGCTAACCCTGCAGAGTACATCAATAACGTAAAAAAAATTAAGCTATTGCCCCTACCCTATGCCATGGTGCCCCATATTTTAAATACAGCACACACATGGTGGCGGTAGGGGAGCGCTAAGGGGCACATGGGAAGTGGCACTGCACTAGGTGCAGCACCACTTTTCTTAAATCTGCCCCCCATAAGTGTAAATACCAAAGGAATAAAAAAAACTCACACATTGATACCAAAGACCAGACCCAGATTTCTTCTTCACATCAGGGCTGCTAGACTTTTAAATGAAAGTATTCGCACTTCTTAGGGTAATGTAGTAAATACAATCTTCAACAAGAATGCTGTGCTATACTTGGGACAGAACATGGAAACCCCTGAAGATTTAGAATACATTTAAATGGATAGTACAAGTACTTCTCAACAGTGTTGACAAAGTCCTGATGACACAGATGAAAACAGGAAGTAAAGAAGATAAAGGCCTTCATTTTGAGAGGCCCAGGGAATGGCCATCGACTGAGGAAAATAGCAGGGGCGGCTCGTATATTAGAGCGGAGGAGCGACGCACCACTAACTAAAATGCCCCAGACACTTCACAGAGATGTAAACTAGAATGGTAACAACGTTAATTTATTACCATTTTATTTTTCATCACCCCTCACAAACCGCGTGTAAGGAAGAGGCAGGGCCTGCTGAGTGGCAGCAGCAGGGATGAGTGGTGGGCTGCCTGTGCACTTCAGTTTAAACTGCACATGTCACTTTGGCCAGATGTCTTGCGCCAGCCACCCAGACATGCGCACTTTAAACCTCTCTAACTCAGCTGTGTTAAACAGTTGGGTTGAGAGCAAGCACATGCCTCCAGGGTTTTGACGCTTTTACATTAAAATATGTATGGCACTGTAATTACAAGGCTTTTTTTTCCTGTTCATTTACAGCAGGTTAACGTGCCGATATGTCAATCGGATGTCTACTTCATTACATCCTCTCCTTAAGGGATGTGATAAAGTCTGCAACACATGTAATTCTGATCCCTGTGAAAGCAGGAGTTTTCTGGGCCACTCATAATGAGGACCATAGTGTGGGTCAGTGGCACAGTTTAAATGAAGAGTGGTGAATGAAGAGCTGTCAGAAGAGGAGGGACAGAAAAAAATGGGGAGGACAGGCAAAGGAAAGGAGACTGTGAGAGAGAACTAAACCAGGAAAGAAAGGAAGAGAAAGAGACGCAGAAAGGGAAACAAAACATGTTGATTAAAGGCTAGGCGAGATGCAGAGTGGAGTAGTTGAGAAAGGAAAAGAGAAGGATAGAAGACTGAAAAAAGGCACTTACGGGACAAAGTGAGAGAGTGGAATCCAAGAGAGGACAGTAGAAAACAAAGGTGGAATCTTTATGTGGTCTTTAATGTCTGTCAAATTGCAATCAATGTTACTGACCCAGGATTTTATATGTGATGGATACAATGTTTTCAGGGGAAACCCTGTGGATGATTGCACCACTCTACTCTTATTTGACTAGTTCCCTGCTACATGATGCTGTCCCTTGACCTTACCAGTAAAATGAATGGTACTAAATGAATATTAAGAATTTTCACAACAGAAAAGGGCTTTTCTATTCAACATCAGATAAAATGAGAACCAGCTCCACCACATGAGAGACATTTGAATGTGTGAGTTATGAGGTGTGCTGGAGGTTTTAAAGTGTACATTTGTTTGCCCTTGTCAATATCTGGTACACTTGGGGGCAGATCTACCAACATTTTGCGCTGGGTTTGGTTCATTAAAGTGACGCAAACCAGAACAAAATGACTTTTCTTTTACTTACAAGTTTTGCACTGGAAAATGACAGAAAGTAATGCAGAGTAGCGTGAGACGCTGCTTAGCATTACTTTGCAATAAGGAGGCATTATGTGGGCAGAAGAAGAAAATGTTTTAAAAGTTGTCTAGGTCTAGTATTTTGTACTGGAAGAGTAACCAGACCCTTGCACACACCCTTGCATTAAGGTCCAAAGGTGTGTACGTGGCGCACAGCAGCTGAAATCAGCGGCAGCAGTAGGGGAAGGGGAGGAGAGAGACATGTGTCTGCAGATGTGGCTCTTTCCAGCTCTGTCCTTCTCACGCAACACAGCTCAGACTTTTTGGCTGCTGCACTGCGTTGCCGAGAAGGATGATAAATCTGCCCCTTGGTGCATAAGAAATTGCACAACAGAGTGCCCAGAGCACACAATGCTATATGTAATTGGTCATCCATAGAAGAGCCAGATGCAATTTAAATGTCATATTGAAATATACAGTTTTCACATCCTCCTTTGTGACTCGCAGCAAACTCTCAGTTAAGGACACAGCATTCGGTGTCGAGAAATCTCTAGAAAACAGGCCTCCCTCCTTCTCTCAGCACTATTTGACTTATATATGCCCTTCAACAGCCCTGCACTTACATTCTGACCAGTTATTCATCCACCATCTGAGAGACTGGCCACATACATATTTGAGATTTGCAGATCCCTGACCTGAATTTAATTCTGAAATCGGTCAGAATTAAATCTTATCTGCGGGGTCAGTGTTGATCTTGGCCCAATCTTCAGAATATGGCTTTGAGGCCTTTGCCCTTTTAACAGTGTAACAAGGTTTGCAAAGCTCGTTAAAGGGATATGGGGCCAGATTTATGACACATTTTACCGATTGCAAACAGCGAGTGGTAAAATGTGTTTTGGCATGTACCAAAGGCAAAATATGAGTCAGTAACTTGTTACCAACTCATATTTTGTTTTTGCAATTCAGTATGAGGAAGGGGCATGTTAACGGCGTCCCTTCCTAATAGCAAGTTGCACTGGTATGTATAACTGTTTAAGGACTGGAAATGCGGTCGCAAAACATTGATACCTTACTAACTCCTTAAAGGAGGCAGTAACCAATTCACAAATGGGAAGGGGTCCCAAGGGACCGCTTCCCCTTTATGAATGTCGGAGCCAACATTTTCTCAGAGCAGGCAGTGGTCCCACAGACCACTGCCCAAACTAAAAAAATGAAAAGAAAACTTTACATTTTCATTTTTTAAATGCATCCCATTTAACTTTAAGGGCTGCATTAAAAAAAATGTGTTATTTAAAAAGCAGTCACAGACATGGTGGTCAGCTGACCCCAGAAGGCCAGCATCCCTGTGAGTGCCGGCCATACCCAATAGATCGCAAATTGCAACCTGCCTAATGAATATTAATGAGGCAGGTCCCTTGTGACCCATTTGGGAATTGCAAACTGTCTCAGACACTGTTGTACATCAGTGTTGGCGACTCACAATTTGCTCCCTCAAAAGATTCTTTTGCCCACAGCTAGATTCAAAAGGAGCAGTTTTGAGAAAGCTGCAATTGTAGGTGCAGGTTTTCAGTGAAGTGAAGCATGACATGACTTGTAAGTACTCTGCATTCACTTCACTCTTTATAGATGAAAAATATGTCATAGATCTCAAAAGCAACATATTGGGCAGGACAGAAAGCTCCCACCATGCACAACTTGAGTGCAACCTCAGAACTCGTGGGGAGGAGGCTGTTGGTATTGCTGTGCTTTCACCTTATGAGTGAAGCTACACATTTTTTATCTGTGAAATTCGGGGAAAGATCATAGTTTAGCAAACAGTGATGTTTCTCCTATGCCCCAAATACCACCAAAACCTAGGGGGAACGCCATCTTCCAAGTACTGGTCGGAAATTCTGCACATTTGGTGCTTGAGAGCTTTGTAAGGAGTGTAGATGATTGGAAAATAATGGAAATAATACATATGTCACATGTGGAATATTTGTAGCAAGCCAGGACCAATCAGAAAATTGTAAACTTCAAAAACGTATATTTTCAGCGAGCCCACGCCTGAACATCCTGCAGGGCATTCCCACAGTAAAGAGGGTGTGAAGGGGTAGTGTGACAAATGGTCAAAAGCATAGATACTTGAAAGACCCAGCGTAGATATCTGCAGTGGTGACCATCCTCTCAGCTCAGGTGGCCACAGAGATGATTATTAGAGGAGGCACGTCCCAGCTGTCAAAGACATATCTGTGCCAGGACTACTGGTCAGCTGATCCAAATCTTGTCAACCTTTTGGTGACAACATAGCTTATCTGGCAAGGTGTCTTAATGGATTCTTCCGACCCTTCTTGGCAGACTGCAGTGCTTTGTAGTTGGAAGATTCATATATGTTGGGATGTCCAGAAATTTGAAGGGACCCTCCATTTTGCATTGCAGTCATTGTGTCCTCGCATTTGCCAACATTACCCACTACCTGAACCCGTATGCATTTTCCAGTCAATCACAACATGCAAAGACAAACTGCAAACCACTCCATATACTCAGGCAAAAATGACCAAGGATTATTGTTCAAGGACACAACAGATTTTCCTGCAGGGGATCAATAGACCCACGTTCAGTGGCTAACTAAAGAAAGTCTTGTGTCCCTGCATAACCTTTATAGATACCCTCAATTTCCACTTGTGCTGTTGCCCAGAGGGGGAATTAGCACTCCCCTTATTCAGGGGTGGAATACACTTTGGCTGCATTATATGTTCAACTGACTGTTGTTCAGAAGCACCCTAATGGATACAGTCCTGAACATGTCAAAAAAGCAAAAACGCAACATGACACAACATTTCAACAGTGCAATGTCTTTTATTCCCTAAACTGTTCACTGTAGATGCTCTCTTTACCACTGATATTTAGCTACCTGGCAGAGTGTGAGATGAGAGGGGGCAATGAGCAAGGGAGTGCATTGGAAGGGAAGAGCATGGGGCATAATGGCAAAGAACAGAGCGGAGGCTGGGACCCACTCGGCCCACACCATTCCAATAAACTCCTCATCTTACGTTTCTAGCTGCTGTATGTTATTTTCTTCTTGCTATTTCCATTTCTCCCATGGAGCTAAAGGGACATCATCAATGAGGTATTTTGTGGTAGCACACCTATATGGAATTCAGGTTCCTATGTCAGCTTTAATATTTATTTGTAACTGGCATATTCCATTGTTCATTAACATACTGGTCAGCAATATCAATAATTCAGATACAAAACGTGTGTTGGCCTATTGCACATGATTACATATTATTTCACAAGGTTAAAGGCTATGCAGTTTCACTTTTAGTTTGACTTCAGTAGAATGGGTGCAGAGAGCAATGTATCTCATGCTCTGTAACCCTCAGCTCAGAAAGTTATGATGTTGGGAGGCGTTAACCTGCAGGAAGACAAACCAAGTTCAACATGAGTTAAATGTTATACTCTATACACAGGGCCAACAAAATTAATCTGCGTGGGAGGACTGAATTATGCGGCAGGTTTGACTGAATTATGCAGAAAGAAAAGGCAAATTATGCTGCTTAAGTGCCTCATTTAGTGACATTTCTATCTTAGTGTTATGTTCACTAAACAATAACACTGTGACGAACTTGAAAACGATGAAGAAATTTATTCCGGAAGAAATGGTGGAAACGGCTCCACGCAGTCCTCACCATCCAGTCGCACCAACTGACTTTGTGACCGAAATTCCACGTAGCCTTGCATACACCCTTCTACATATAACATTCCATTAAACATTCCTTAAAGATACACTACAACACATCTTTTCCCTTTGAACGCACACAAAAAAACGCACAAAAAAACAAAAGAGAAGGAAAGAACTTAACTAAAAAAAATGAAGAAAATACACATATCAGTTATATACATTGTACATGTGATTACCATACAAGTTCTCTTAACATGAAAGGATCTATAGGTTTCTTTGGCTTTGGGTTTCTCACACTGCTCCACACTCCATTATCTTACAAAATCTTTCAAATACTCCGGACTCACATTTCCTTTTATGCTCACATTTGGAAATTCACTACTAACATTCTTTTGAACAAATGACTCATCATCCATCAGCATATAACTGCTACAGCCATTCTCTTCTCTAATATCTACTGTATTGTCATCGCCACACCCTGTCACTTTTCGCAAGTTCCACCTGTCACCATTTTCCAATATGACAAAAAAAACGATACTCTTCCTTCACTTTAAATGGACCTCTGAATTTTTTCCACTTCCCTGACTTAACCTTAATTTTGACCCAGTCACCTTTCTAAATCTTGCTAGCTTTCCTCCCAGCGGTCCTACTTTTATCAGTCTCCTCATACTTTCTCACGATGATCCTACCACTGCCATCAACCTTGCCCGGATCCAAACTATTATCTAACAAAGTCCTCATTCATGCCGTCAAAATTTTCATCCCTGCTTTTCTTCCCCTCATCAGCTCAAAAGGAACATTTCCCATAATACCATTTCTGGTTGTACGATATGCCTAAACCATATCTGTCATCAAAGACTCAATATCATTGTCATTAGAAACAGCCATTTGAAAGGCCCCCTTTACCAACCTCTTGTCCCTCTCAACTATGCCATTATCCTGTGGATTGTATAAACTTGTGTGAGAGTGCTTGATACCTGTTTTTTCTCAAAAACTTCTAATTTCTGCTGAGACTAACTGTGTCCCAGTATATGTGATAATCTTAGAAGGAAAACCCTCTTCTTTGAATATTGCTTCCAAAACCTTTATGGTAGATCCTGTGGTAATCTCTCTCATGAATCTCACTACTAGCCATTTGGAATAGACATCTACCATAACCATGGTGAATCTAAAAAAGCACCGAAATGCGCTAATGGTCCTATAAAATCCACACAAACGCTATGCCATACCTTACCTGGATCTTCAATGACACCACTAAAGGTTGGATTCCCAACCTTTAACCTTTTCTCACTGTTCTTAAACATGCTACACTTCTCAACCCTCTCTTCTACATCACCATCCATACCTGACCACCCAAATTTTCCCTCAATCTTCTTTTTGGCAATGTTTGACATAAGTGTCCTTCATGTGACAACTTAAACAAATTTAAGCGCAAGCCCAAACGGGGAATGAACTTATCCCCTCTGATCAACACTTCCTCCTCAACTATTGACAATTCATCCAATACCTTTAAATACGGCTGTGTAGATGAATTCACACAACTCTCCCTTTTTGCACCATACCTCACAAAATCTGTAACTTCCGCTAAAGTAGCATCCCCCATCATCCTTGAATGCCACTCTTTTTTTTAAATAGCACCTTGTATATGATTAAACATCTTCCATGCTTGCTACTACTTCTTCTTTTCCACTCTTCTCCAGATTAGCCACATCCACTTCCTGCAATCTAACTGGCATACGAGACAAACAATCCGCTTGAAAATTATGCCAGCCTGGAATATGTTCTAATATTTATGTGTACTCTTGTAAGCGTGAGGCAAATCTAGCTAACCTTGCAGATCCCTTTCCCGCACCACCTGGTGCTAATACTCCAACTAAAGATTTATGGTCTGAATATAACACTATTGTCATCCCCCAAATATATGTGGGGAAATACTCTAATGTCCAAGCAGCTGCCAACATCTCTCTCTCAATAACGGAGTAATTCTGTTCGCTAGGAGTGAGAGATGTTGATGCAAACACAACTGTCCTCTCTCCTCCAGTATGATTCAGTGATAGCACTGCTCCTAACCCTACAGCACTCGCATTCACTGTTATAACAGTCTTAAGTTTTACATCAAAAGGTACAAGAACACCAGCATTATAAAACTCTTTCTTGATATCATTAAAACACAACTCCTGTTCTTTACTCCATACAAAACTGTTTTTTTTTCTTAACAGTGTTCTCAAACTATCAGTCTTATTAGCAAAATTCCGAATAAACTTTGAGTAATATTCAATAAGGCCCATAAATGATCTCAATTGATCCTTGTTACTTGGTGGAGAGGCATCTTTGATAGCTTTTAACAGATATTTCTTCGGTCTCAACCCATCCTTAGAGAGAGTGTGCCCCAAATATTCAATCTCTTCCACCAAGAACTTACACTTTTCTTTCTTGAGGGTTAAACCTGCCACAATAAGGTTGTCAAATACTTGTTTCAATGCAATGTTATGACTTCAAATTGTTTCTCCAAATACAAGAATATCATCTTGGAAAAACATAACATTGTTCACACCTTTGAAAACATTAGACATCATTCTTTGAAACACACTTGAGACTGACGATAACCTGAAAGGCATTGTGTTAAACTGGAAAACACCTTCCAATGTTATGAAAACCGTGAGTTTCTTTGATTCATGATGTAACTTAATTAGATGGTATGCAATTTTCAAATCCAGTTTACTGAGAAAACACCCTCCCTTAAGTAATAATATAATTTAATTGATATTTGGTAGTGGAAAGGTGTCAGTTACTATATTGTTATTGACACTGCGCAAGTCCACACAAAATCTTAAACTTCCATCTGATTTCTTGGTAATAACCATAGGTGAAATCAATTCACAACTTTCCACTGGCTTGATAATACCCTTGGAGATCATATCATCAATTAGTTTCTTCACTTCGGCTCTTATTGCTATAGGAATCTTCCTCAGAGTATGTTGCACAGACACTGCATCTTTCTTTAATACTATTTTATGCACATACCCCTTCAATTCCTCAATGTTTTCCAAAAAGACATCTTTTGCACCTTCAATGATATCTTCAATGGACATCTCCTCCACCACCATGACCTGATTGGGAGTTCTGGGGTTGATAACAATACGAAGATCATATTACTGCTGCCACCCTAAAATGGGAGGTCCAGAATCTACTACATACACTTTGCCTTCCACGGACCTATCTTGAAACGTTATAGTTGCTACCATGTATACAATAATGTTGATTTATTCATCTTGGTAACCACCTGGATTTATATCCTTAGGTACTAGGCTGATATCAGGCCATTCACGTTTCACCATAGCCTTAGGTAAAATAGTAAACAAGGATCCTGAATCCATCATAAGTTATACAACTCTTTCATTGATTACAAGATTTGCTTTGGTTCTGGAAAGACTGAATCAATGTGAAAATCTCCTATGCACAAAATTATTTCTTGTTCGCACTCCTCAAGAGTCTCTGCATTTGATTGATCCTGTAATATTGCCACCTTCAATTGTGTTGAAGTCCGACATACTTTTGCAAAATGTCCTTTAAGTCCACTTTTCCTACATTCTTTTCCCCATGCAATGCAACCTTTGACACCCTCATTGTGCGAACCACTGCCACACCTGAAGCACACTTTTACATTGGGCTTGAAGTTGCGCATGGGTTTACTATGACTGTTAGAAGATGCACCTTCAGAGGACTAATTTTCTTTACAAATGTGATATCACTGTCATGCACTTCTTTTTTTCCATCTCTTTCATGTAGAACTCAGATTTCTCCACTACTGTAGCAATTTCCATGGCATCTTTAAGTGATGGATTCTTTGTTGGCCATAAGTGTTCATGTATTTTCTTGTTCCTACATTGAACAATGAGTTGTAGCCTTATCATTTCGTCAGTCATACTTCCGAAATGAAACTTAGGCGGTCATTCCAACCGCGGCGGGCGGCTACTGGCGGGAACCGCCGAATGACCGCACCGGCCATTCTGGCTTTCCCGCTGGGCCGGCTGGCGACCGCCAAAATGCCGCCCGCCGGCCCAGCGGGAAAGACCCAGCAACGATGAAGCCGGCTCCGAATGGAGCCGGCGGAGTTGCTGAGGTGCGACGGGTGCAGAGGCACCAGTCGCGATTTTCAGTGTCTGCAAAGCAGACACTGAAAATCATTATGGGGCCCCCAGGGGCCCCACGACACCCGTTCCCGCCATCCTGTTCCTGGCGGTAAAAACCGCCAGGAACAGGATGGCGGGAAGGGGTTCGTAATCCCCATGGCGGTGCTGCAAGCAGCGCCGCCATGGAGGATTCCCTGGGCCAGGGGTAAACCGGCAGGAAACCACCGGTTCCCCTTTTCTGACCGCGGCTTTACCGCCGCGGTCAGAATGGCCCAGGAAGCACCGCCAGCCTGTTGGCGGTGCTTCCGCGGTCGTTGGCCCTGGCGGTCAGTGACCGCCAGGGTCAGAATGACCCCCTTAGTATATAGTTGTCTCAGTCTCGAAACAAAATGATCAATAGACTTTTCAACCTTTTGATGTTGTGTATAAAACTTAAACCTACACATTTCCCCACTGATATCTTTTGAAAATCTTTTTTTAATCCTAATTTTGCCTCCAAATACACATCCCCAATTTGTGTGCTGTCCTCATTAGTAATCACTGATAAGTATTTCAACACATGTTGACCTTCCTTTCCCAGTACACTCATCAGAATGGCCCTTTTTCTTGTAGGTCTGAAACGTTGACCATCCAGTGCTTCCAGATAGTTTTCAAAACTGTCAATCCATTCTTCTCACTCAATATCTGGTGGACCAACATTCTGTAAAAATGCTGGTGGTGCAATAATGGCTGAATTATGCATGGTGAGTAAACTTTATTCTTATGTACTTGTTATATTTCACTTAATGCTGAATATTACTTATATTATGATTTGGCCTTTTCCTTTTTCCAAGAACAGTCATCTTTCTATTTCTAATATGGTAGGGAAGCTTCCTCTGTGTGCAGCTCAGAGGAGCCGTAGTGCTTCGTTACTTTCTATTGTTTTTAACTGTGGCACACAGTGTAGAAACCGGTGGACGAGTAGGACACTGTTCCTCAAGCTTCTAGTAAGTCTAACGAGGCCTGTATAATGTATGTATAATGTATAATGAGACATTGTTACACAAAGCGTAGCACGTGTTATTAAAGCACTCGTGCTGTAAGAGAAATACAAAAAGATTGTAGCAAGTGTTAATAGAACACAGGCAATTTTCAAAGACTTCCTGTGCACGTCATCAAAGTACTCGTACAGTCGTGCGCTTTGTTATGATTGCAAATTTAAGTCCTCAACACATCTGTGCCACATAATCCTTCTGGACTTTAGCGCACACAAAGAATACAATTAATAATAGTCTCACTTGTTGTAGCGAACACTTCTGGTATGTTTGCTGAATGTCAACGTACAAATGAACACGCCGTGGTTTTACTGCGCTCGCCGTCTCTCCAGCTGGTGACTCACTTGTTGCCAAATCTATGTTGTGTTTACTAAAAAAACACCGTGACGAACTTGAAAACGATGAAGAAATTTATTCCAGGAGAAATGGCAGAAATGCCTCAATGCAGTCCTCCATCACTAGCCAGTCGCACCCACTGTCTTTGTGACCGAAATTCCACGTAGCTTTGCATACACCATTCTAAATATAACATTCCATTAAACATTCCTTAAAGATATACTACAACACTCAGTCTTGGTCATTTTTGCACGTTAGTACTGTATGGGCAAATGATTCACCTCACTACTAACAGATTGAGCAATTAACAACACTCAGGTGACCAATCAACCTTTCTGAAGGGCCTTTCAATTTGTTGCAACATGTGTCAGTGCATTTGTAGTAACTTTTGGTTCATCTGAGCTATACACAATTTGTGTTAAATTCTTGAGATCAGGCAGCAGATGATGGACTATGTAGCAGCTACTACAAATTGATAATTATGAGTAAACCTCTGTGACAGCAACATTTCATAATTCTAGTGGCCATGACTATACCCTAGAATTGACCATCAGCCAAGTAGTTAATGGATCAAGCCACACACAGGACCCTCATTATGCTAAGCATTCTATCAAAATATTGAAACCTCAAAACCAATGGTGCAAACTTTTGGCTCACAAACATCATTTATGAACATCGACCCCAAATCAAGCTGAAGACAAAACCATCCTGAATGAAACATAGTAGAGACATAGATACAGATAGCTTTGTCAAGAATTACAAAATAATTTTAAATAGTCCACTGCTTCAGACCCAGAAACCAAAATTGAAATATTCTACCTCAACATTTCTAACTTGCTGAGCATGATAGGCCGTCTCAGATCTGGGGGAAGCAAAGTCAGGGACATTATTAATAAACAAATGGTTCAAGAAATGATTATCAAAAATAAGTGAAGACAATGCCAACTTTTTTTATTTTTTATTTTTTTATTGCATTTTAAAAATATTTTAACACAAAACAAGAGACAACACTGATGCATCTGGCAAAATGTCCAAAAGCCAAGGTAGAAGATCATATTAATAAAGCTGCAAAAGCGCCCCTCAGTGTCCCAGCCACCTACCCGCCACGATCAGTAGCGCAAACCGGAGGGGGCACTCAGCTCTCCTACGCACCCTTGATGCATGACCACACACAGTGCTTCCCCCGTCCGCAAATCCCCAGAAGCCGCCAGCATACTACATCAACCACAGCCTCCAGCCAGGAGCCAGGACCAGGAAAAAGGAGAGGGGGCAGGACCTCCGGCAAAGGCCCAAAGAGGGGGAACAGCCCCAACCACCATGCCGCTCCTAGGGTCCTCTCGCCCAAAAGGGACGAGCACCACCACGGCCCTCGTGAGCACGCACCAGGACAAACACCTCCCTGCTAGGCTGCGCCGACCCAGCCTGGCCCAGTCCTCAAGGCTTCCAGCACACCAGCAATAGCATAATATTGTTCCGGGCAGCCGATCTGGCAGGATTATTGTCGGATTGATGTCCCTGCCCTGCAGAGCCTCAAAAGCGTGACGGCCATCTTGCAGGACAGCCAAGCCATGCCCCCCTAAGACAATGCCAACTTGAACAACAATGGCGCAAAACATCAATCATAGGGTACAATAAAAGTTAAACAGTATATGGGAGGCGTTTCTTATTGCTTTCTCTCTGTAGTATAGGTATAAACCAAATATGTTAGGATGGCTTCCCTTTCTGTCACGACAACTAAATAGCAATATTGGAACATTTTTGAGTCTGTGAATACATTTTTAAAAAATGGAAATTTAACCCCTTTGCTGCCAGGCCTTTTCCCCCCTAGGTGCCAGGCTTTTTTTTGGCTATATTGTGGCAGTTTGCGCTTAGGCCCTCATATCTTTTTGTCGACATAAGCTACCCACGCCAAATTTGCGTCCTTTTTTTCCAACATCCTAGGGATTCTAGAGGTGTCCAGAGTTTGTGGGTTCCCCTGGAAGAGACCAAAAAATTAGCAAAAATACAGCAAACATTTAGTTTTTTTTTTTTTTTTTAAAAGGAAAAAAGGGCTGCAGAAGAAGGCTTGATGTTTTTCCCCTGAAAAGGGAACAACAAATGGTTTGTGGTGCTAAAATCACCATCTTCTCAGCTTTCAGGAATAGGCAGACTAGAATCAGAAAACCATATTTTTAAGCACAATTTTGGCATTTTACTGGGACATACGCCACATTTATTATATTTTGTGCTTTTAGCTTCCTTCCAGTTAGTGACAGAAATGGGTGTGAAACCAATGCTGGATCCCAGACAGTTAACATTTCTGAAAGGTAGACAAAATTCTAAATTCAGCAAGGGGTCATTTGTGTGGATCCCACAAGGTTTTCCTATAGAAAATAACAGCTAAAATAAAAGAATATGGAAATTGAGGTGAAAAAAAAACAGCCATTTCTCTCCACATTTTACTCTGTAACTTTTGCTTGCCTTGTCAGATTTTCAAAAGCAGTATACCATTACATCTGCTGGACTATTCTGGTTGCGGGGATACATATGTAGGTTCATAAAGACCCTTAGGTACCCAGAGCTAATAAACAAGCTTCACCTTGCAAAGGGTTTTTTAATTGTATACTGGGTATGCAGCAATTCATTTGCTGAAATATAAAGAGAGACAAATAGGTATTAAGGAAACCTTTGTATTTTCGAAATAGGCACAAGATAAGGTGTTGAGAAGCAGTGGTTATTTGCACATCTCTGAATTCCGGGGTCGCCATACTAGCATGTGAATTACAGGGCATTTCTCAAATACATGTCTTTTTTACACATTGTCTTACATTTATGAGGAACAAATGTAGAGAAAAACAGGGGCAATAACACTTGTTCTATTCTGTGTTTCCCAAGTCTCCCGATACAAATGGTACCTCACTTGTGTGGGTAGGCCTTATGCCCGTGACAGGAAACTCAACATGGACACATCACATTTGTACATTGAAATCTGACATGTTTTTGGAAAGTGCCTAGCTGTGGATTTTGGCCTCTAGCTCAGACAGAACCTAGGGAAACCTAGAAAACCTGTGAATTTTTTAAAACTAGACACCAAGGGAAATACAGGATGTGTTGACTTGTTGGGCTCTCACTAGGTTCTGTTATCCAGAATCCTTTGCAAACCTCAAAATTTGGGCCCAAAAACACTTTTTCCTGACCTTTTTTATGCAAAGAGCCTAGCTTTGGATTTTGGCCTCTAGTTCAGCCGGCACCTAGAGAAACATAGCAAACCTATACATTTTTTAAAATGAGACACCTAGGGAAAACCAGAATGGGGTAACTTGTGGCGCTCTCCCCAGGTTCTATTACCCAGAATCGTTAGCAAACCTCAAAATTTGGCAAAAAAACAAAAACACTTATTTCTCACATTTTGGTGATAGAAAGTTCTGGAATCTAAGAGGAACCACAAATTTCCTTCCACCCAGCATTCCCCCGAGTCTCCCGATAAAAATGGTACCTCACTTGTGTGGGTAGGCCTATTGCCCGCAACAGGAAATGCCCCAAAACACAACATGGACACATCACATTTTCCAAATAAAACTGACCGTTTTTTTGCATAGTCCCTAGCTGTGAATTTTGGTCACTAGCTCATCCGGCACCTATATAAACCTAGCAAAGCTGGACATTTCTGAAAACTAGACATAACGGGGAACCCAGAAAGGGGTAACTTGTGACACTTTCACCAGGTTTTGTTACCCAGAATCCTTAGAAAACCTTAACATTTGGGAAAAAAAATCTTTTTCCTCACATTTTGGTGACAGAAAGTTCTGGAATCTGAGAGGAGCCACAAATTTCCTGCCACCCGGTATCCCCCAAAGTCTCCTGATAAAAATGGTACCTCACTTGTGTGGGTAGACCTAGTGCCTGTGACAGGAAATTCCCCAAAACACAACGTGTACACATCACAATTTCCCAAAGAAAAGTGACCTATTTTTTGCAAAGTGCCTATCTGTGGATTTTGGCCTCTAGCTCATCCGGCACCTAGGTAAACCTACCAAACTTATATATTTTTCAAAACTACACACCTAGGGAAACCCAGGATGGGGCAACATGTGGTTTTCTCACCAGGTTTTGTTACCCAGAATCCATTGCAAACCTCAAAATTCGGCAAAAACCCACTTGTTCCTCATATTTCGGTGCTGCAAAGTTCTGGAATCTGAGGGGATCCACAAGCTTCCATCTACTCAGCATTCCCCCAGGTCTTGCGATACAAATGGTACCTCACATGTGTGAGTAGGCCTCGTGCCCACAACAGGAAATGCCCCAAAACACTGTGTGGACACATCAAAATGATAAAATACTAAACTACCCGTTTTTGCGGGGCCACCTGCATTTTTGGTTCTGGGCTCAGCAGCTATCTAGGGAACCTGTCAAACCCAAGCATTTCTGAAAACTAGAAACTTGAGGGAGTCCAGAGAGGTGTGACTTGCATGGATTTTTTTTTTTAAATCGTCCATGGTGGGCTTTCTGCCCCCTTGGGGGAAGATGGGCCTTACAAAAATAGGACGATCTGCCCCCAAAGGGGTGGGGAGAAATGGCCAACAGTAAGGGTTTCTGCACCCATTAGGGGCAGATTGGCCTAAATAAGATAGACCAATCTGCCCTCAAGGGGGGCAGAAATGGCCTAAAAATGATTTCCCCCCCTAGGGGAGTGACACTTGCCTAAGGGGTCGCTCCCCACATGTAACTAATTAAAAAATTTTTTTTATAAACATCCGTGGCATCTAGAGGTTTCTGCCCCCCCAGGGCAGATCAGCCTAATTACAATAGGCCGATCTGCATCAGGGGGGTCAGAAAAGGCCTTAAAAAAATGCCCCCCAAGGGAGCGACCCTTGCTAAAGGGGTTGCTCCCCTTTATTAGAAACAAAACAAAACAAAAAAAAAACTCCCTGGTGTCTAGTAGGCATATATGCAGCCTGATCACATCACAATCGGGCTGCAGAAATGCTCAGAGAGACATCAAAGGAAAGGAAAGGCCTTTCTCTTCCTTTGATGCCTCTTCCTGCACTCAGCCCGAGATCAGAAGAGAAATACAAAGCATGTCTCTTCTGCTGCATGCTGGAAGCTGAGCTTCCCGTGCAGTGCAGGCGGCCTCTGATGAGGGCAGTGCACGATTATGCGCTGACATCATCAGACGTCAATGGAGGGGTCGGTCGGGGATGGAAGGGGAAGCTAGCGCTTCCCCTAATGACCATACCAGGACAAGGTGGTTACTTCCCTGGCGCCAGAGCACCGCAGGCGGGGTCGAGACCACCTCATCCTGGGCACCCAAGGGGTTAATGTATTTATTTTATAACTGTTTATAGGATTATTAGATTACAATTAAACAATTTATAATATTATGCATTTACAAATTATGGGCCGTATTTATACTTTTTGGCGCACAACTGCGCCAACGCAGTTGTGCGTCAAAAAATTTAACGTCGGCTAACGCCATTCCAAAGCACCATGCGGGCGCCTTATTTATGGAATGACGTTAGCCGGCGGAGCTGCCTGGTGTGCGTAAAAAAAAAAGACTTACACCATGCAGCGCCGGCGTAGGGGAAAATGGAGCTTGGGCGTAAAAAAATGGGGCAAGTCAGGCTGAGGCAAAATTTTCGCCTCAACCCGATTAGCGCAATTTTTTTTTACTCCCAACCCCCATTTAAATGACTCCTGTCTTAGCAAAGACAGGAGTCATGCCCCCTTGCCCAATGGCCATGCCCAGGGGACTTATGTCCCCTGGGCATGGTCATTGGGCATAGTGGCATGTAGGGGGGCACAAATCAGGCCCCCCTATGCCACCCAAAAAAAAGAAAAAATTACTTACCTGAACTTACCTTAAGTTCCCTGGGATGGGTCTCTCCATCCTTGGGCGTCCTCCTGGGGTGGGCAAGGGTGGCAGGGGGTGTCCCTGGGGGCATGGGAGGGCACCTCTGGGCTCCTTCCGAGCCCACAGGTCCCTTAACGCCAGCCCTGACCAGGCGTTAAAAAATGACGCTAAATCGGCTGGACGTCATTTTTTTTGACCCGCCCACTCCCGGGCGTCATTTTTGCCCGTTAGTGTAAATACGGCGCACATGCCTCGGAGTCATTTTTTAGATGGGAACGCCTACCTTGCATATCATTAACGCAAGGAAGGTGTCCACGCTAAAAAATGACGCAAACTCCTAGATCTTTGGCGCTAGACGGGTCTAACGCCAAAGTATAAATATGGAGTTAGTTTTGCGTCGGATTTGAGTAAAAAAAACGACGCTAATCCGGCGCAAACAGAGTATAAATATGCCCCTATATATTTTATTCTTGTTTACTGATGTTCTCTTGGTTCGTGCTATATGTCATAGTTGTTATATTGTACTTGGTTTCCCGTCTTTTTTTGTTTTGCTGTAAATTTGAAATATACTCTAAAGGACAATGAGCCTGACTCACAAAGATAAGTTTGTACTTGTAGCTCTACCCCTACACCTAGCTGTACTCTCCACTTTTTTGATATTCATCATTGGCGAGAGGAGATTTACACCTAGATGTACAACTACCTGTCTCTAGTGAGGTAGCAGAGACTCCTAAGGCTACATGTTTGACTGTAAAGCTGCTGTAGGTAACTTTGAGACTTTGTTCCAACTGAATGATGGAGTCTTCTACCAGCTAGATTGAGACCGCTGAATGGAATAGGTATAATCTATGATATTACATCAGATAATACCAGATAATACACAACTGACACCTGTTCACCTAAATATAAATACATGTAGCAAACACCATAGGTTTTGCCCTCTTGTCCTGGGACTACATGGCTCTTCTGTCAAAAGACAAGCACATACATCCTCCAGAATGCAGAACACAACTCTCAGGAGGGTGAGATACTTAATAGGGGAGACAGCTCTTATAATTAACATTGTGCTAAAAAACCACTACAAATAACTATAAAGAATGCCTCCCCACAATCTTAGCAGAGCAGTGACAGCATCCTTATGGCAGCAGGTCACACACTCCGCAAATGTTTTGGGCGAGGAGGCACGCATTGTGGTAAACTTTTTTTTTTTTAAATGGCAGGATGATAGAAGGTGGGTGTAGGATAAGTTCTCTAGAATTCATATGGCTAAGGCTATTCCTGGAGGTGCTTGTGGATCATGTCTCACTTTAACCACTCTGGAAAGCTGTGTCTTCACCACAATGCATTCTGACTTGCCATATGGCCTTCCTGTTACAGATATCCTTAACGTAAGGCCAGGTAAGATGTAACCCCCTTCATTATCCCCAGAAGGTATTTTAGGACCACTGATTCTTCTCTATTGTTCCACCACCCTAAAGTGTTATAGAGATATCATACATATAACCCTCAAATACACCCCTCAAATACAATACAATTTATATTAATTTCCTTTTAGTATTCCTTCCTCTGACACATAATCATTACAAGTAATTTGGTCTTTATAGCTGGTGCAAGAGCACTTACTAATAGCGCATGGTGAAACACAGAACCTGTCTCCAAATACAACCTTACGACACACAGGTATGCCCTATGCCCTCTGTCACTAACATATTAAAGAGGATTTGCATGCCTTTGTTTATTGGATCATAACATATTTTTGGTGTCTCAAAATGATGATCTAATTTGCTTAACTATAACTTATGACGTCATATTTTTTACCCAATTATTCTCATCCACTTCTTGTTTCAGTCTACGTTTCAGGTTTTCTGTTGTCATTCTATCTACCACCTGCTACCACCTTTGTTTCTACTTCTAGCACTTCACGAAAACTGGGACCACCAAAACTGGGACTGACCAACACATCACACAGATGGTATAGACTGGTAAGAATACCATCTGCTCTTTTGGCTTGGGTTAAACATAGCACTTGCTCTGTAAGCGACCATATAGTAGTATACCCACTGTCACACATCCGTATATCCACCCATGTTTATATTTTATAAAATTATAGACTGTATTATACATTGTTACTTTTTCTGATGCTATGACATGGCATTGTAACGTGACCAGAATAATCTTCCCTTTAGGCCATTGATAATATCCATAAGAGAGCTATGTGTGTTTGGTTTACTGTGCATCAAACAAGTTGCTGTATTATCTCAATATATGCCTTTGGATGTCCTATTACTCTGCATATGCCTCCCTTGTCAGCTACTGTGGAATTACACCTCTGGTGTCCATGTTACGACCAGCATTACAGATTACATCAGGTGACATCCTGGCAGCACCATTTTGGCTCTATACCAACCGTCGATCACTTGATATTTAATACTCTATCCCATCTTTGACCTTTCTCAGCACCATTCCAATAAACTCCTCATCTTACGTTTCTAGCTGCTGTATGTTATTTTCTTCTTGCTATTTCCATTTCTCCCATGGAGCTAAAGGGACATCATCAATGGGGTATTTTGTGGTAGCACACCTATATGGAATTCAGGTTCCTATGTCAGCTTTAATATTTATTTGTAACTGGCATATTCCATTGTTCATTAACATACTGGTCAGCAATATCAATAATTCAGATACAAAACATGTGTTGGCCTATTGCACATGATTACATATTATTTCACAAGGTTAAAGGCTATGCAGTTTCACTTTTAGTTTGACTTCAGTAGAATGGGTGCAGAGAGCAATGTATCTCATGCTCTGTAACCCTCAGCTCAGAAAGTTATGATGTTGGGAGGCTTTAACCTGCAGGAAGACAAACCAATTTCTACATGAGTTAAATGTTATACTCTATACACAGGGCCAATGAAATTAGTCCGCGTGGGAGGACTGAATTATATTGCAGGTTTGACTGAATTATGCAGAAAGAAAAGGCAAATTATGCTGCCTAAGTGCCTCATTTAGTGACATTACTATCTCAGTGTTGTGTTCACAAAAAAATAACACTGTGACGAACTTGAAAACGATGAAGAAATATATTCCGGAAGAAATGGTAGAAACGGCTCCAAGCAGTCCTCACCAGCCAGTCGCACCAACTGACTTTGTGACCGAAATTCCACGTATCCTTGCATACACCCTTCTAAATATAACATTCCATTAAACATTCCTTAAAGATACACAACAACACATCTTTTCCCTTTGAACGCACACAAAAAAACGCACAAAAAAACAAAAGAGAAGGAAAGAACTTAACTAAAAAAAATGAAGAAAATACACATATCAATTATATACATTGTACATGTGATTACCATACAAGTTCTCTTAACATGAAAGGATCTATAGGTTTCTTTGGCTTTGGGTTTCTCACACTCCTCCACACTCCATTATCTTACAAAACCTTTCAAATACTCCGGACTCACATTTCCTTTTACGCTCACATTTGGAAATTCACTACTAACATTCTTTTGAACAAATGACTCATCATCCATCAGCATATAACTGCTACAGCCATTCTCTTCTCTAATATCTACTGTATTGGCATCGCCATACCATGTCACTTTTCACAAGTTCCACCTCTCACCATTTTCCAATATGACAAAAAACGATGCTCTTCCTTCACTTTAAATGGACCTCTGAATTTTTTCCACTTCCCTGACTTAACCTTAATTTTGACCCAGTCACCTTTCTGAATCTTGCTACCTTTCCTCCCAGTGGTCCTACATTTATCACTCTCCTCATACTTTCTCACGATGATCCTACCACTGCCATCAACCTTGCCTGGATCCAAACTATTATCTAACAAAGTCCTCATTCATGCCGTCAAAATGTTCATCCCCGCTTTTCTTCCCCTCATCAGCTCAAAAGGAACCTTTCCCATAATACCATTTCTGGTTGTACGATACGCCCAAACCATATCTGTCATCAAAGACTCAATATCATTGACTTTAGAATCAACCATTTGAAAGGCCCCCTTTACCAACCTATTGTCCCTCTCAACTATGCCATTATCCTGTGGATTGTATAAACTTGTGTGAGAGTGCTTGATACCTGTTTTTTCTCAAAAAATTATAATTTCTGCTGAGACTAACTGCATCCCAGTATATGTGATAATCTTAGAGGGAAAACCCTCTTCTTTCAATATTGCTTCCAAAACCTTTATGGTAGATCCTGTGGTAATCTCTCTCATGAATCTCACTACTTGCCATTTGGAATAGACATCTACCACAACCATGGTGAACCTAAAAAAAGCACCTAAATGCGCTAATGGTCCTATAAAATCCACACAAACGCTATGCCATATCTTACCTGGATCTTCAATGACACCACTAAAGGTTGGATTCCCAACCTTTAACCTTTTCTCACTGTTCTTAAACATGCTACACTTCTCAACCCTCTCTTCTACATCACCATCCATACCTGGCCACCAAATATTTTCCCTCAATCTTCTTTTTGTCAATGTTTGACATAAGTGTCCTTCATTTGACAACTTAAACAAATTAAAGCGCAAGCCCAAACGGGAATGAACTTATCCCCTCTGATCAACACTTCCTCCTCAACTATTGACAATTCATCCAATACCTTTAAATACGGCTGTGTAGATGAATTCACACAACTCTCCCTTTTTGCACCATACCTCACAAAATCTGTAACTTCCGCTAAAGTAGCATTCCCCATCATCCTCGAATGCCACTCTTTTTTTTTAAATAGCACCTTGTATATGATAATAAACATCTTCTATGCTTGCTACTACTTCTTCTTTTCCATTCTTCTCCAGATTAGCCACATCCACTTCCTGCAATCTAGCTGGCATACGAGACAAACAATCCACTTGAAAATTATGCCAGCCTGGAATATGTTCTAATATTTATGAGTACTCTTGTAAGCGTGAGGCAAATCTAGCTAACCTTGCAGATCCCTTTCCCGCACCACCTGGTGCTAATACTCCAACTAAAGATTTATGGTCTGTATATAACACTATTGTCATCCCCCAAATATATGTGGGGAAATACTCTAATGTCCAAGCAGCTGCCAACATCTCTCTCTCAATAACGGAGTAATTCTGTCCGCTAGGAGTGAGAGATGTTAATGCAAACACAACTGTCCTCTCTCCTCCAGTATGATTCAGTGATAGCACTGCTCCTAACCCTACAGCACTCACATTAACTGTTATAACAGTCTTAAGTTTTACATGCAAAGGTACAAGAACATCGGCATCATTAAAACAAAACTCCTGTTCTTCACCCCATACAAAACTGTTTTTTTTTTTCTTAACAGTGCTCTCAAACTATCAGTCTTATTAGCAAAATTCTGAATAAACTTTGAGTAATATTCTATAAGGCCCATAAATGATCTCAATTGATCCTTGTTACTTGGTGGAAAGGCATCTTTGATAGCTTTAAACAGATCTTTCTTCGGTCTCAGCCCATCCTTAGAGAGAGTGTGCCCCAAATATTCAATCTCTTCCACCAACAACTTACACTTTTCTTTCTTGAGGGTTAAACCTGCCACAATAAGGTTGTCAAATACTTGTTTCAATGTAATGTTATGACTTCAAATTGTTTCTCCAAATACAAGAATATCATCTTGGAAAAACATAACATTGTTCACACCTTTGAAAACATTAGACATCATTCTTTGAAACACACTTGAGACTGACGATAACCAGAAAGGCACTGTGTTAAACTGGAAAACACCTTCCAAAGTTATGAAAACCGTGAGTTTCTTTGATTCATGATGTAACTTAATTAGATGGTATGCAATTTTCAAATCCAGTTTACTGAGAAAACACCCTCCTTTAAGTAATAATATAATTTCATTGATATTTGGTAGTGGAAAGGTGTCAGTTACTATATTGTTATTGACACTGCGCAAGTCCACACAAAATCTTGAACTTCCAACTGATTTCTTGGTAATAACCACAGGTGAAATCCATTCAGAACTTTCCACTGGCTTGATAATACCCTTGGAGATCATATCATCAATTAGTTTCTTCACTTCGGCTCTTATTGCTATAGGAATCTTCCTCAGCGTATGTTGCACAGACACTGCATCTTTCTTTAATACTATTTTATGCACATACCCCTTCAATTACCCAACGTTTTCCAAAAAGACATCTTTTGCACCTTCAATGATATCTTCAATGGACATCTCCTCCACCACCATGACCTGATTAGGAGTTCTGGGGTTGATAACAATACAAAGATCATATTGGTGCTGCCACCCTAAAATGGGAGGTCCAAAATCTGCTACATACACTTTGCCTTCCACGGACCTATCTTGAAACATTATACAGTAGTTTCTACCATGTATACAATAATGTTGATTTGTTCATCTTGGTAACCCCTGGATTTATATCCTTAGGTAATAGGCTGATATCAGGCCATTCACGTTTCACCATAGCCTTAGGTAAAATAGCATACAAGGATCCTGAATCCATCATAAGTTGTACCACTCTTTCATTGACTACAAAATTTCTTTGGTTTTGGAAAGTCTCACTGAATCAGTGTGAAAATCTCCTATGCACAAAATTCTTTCTTGTTCTCACTCCTCAAGAGTCTCTGCATTTGATTGATCGAGAACTATTGCCACCTTCAATTGTGTTGAAGTCAGACATACTTTTGCAAAATGTCCTTTACGTCCACTTTTCCTACATTCTTTTCCCCATGCAATGCAACCTTTGACACCCTCATTGTGCGAACCACTGCCACACCTGAAGCACACTTTTACATTGGGCTTGAAGTTGCACATGGGTTTACTATGACTGTTAGCAGATGCACCTTCAGAGGACTAATTTTTCTTTACAAATGTGACATCACTGTTATGCACTTCTTTTTTCCTTCTCTTTCATGTAGAACTCAGATTTCTCCACTACTGTAGCAATTTCCATGGCATCTTTAAGTGATGGATTCTTTGTTGCCCATAAGTGTTCATGTATTTTCTTGCTCCTACCTTGAACAATGAGTTGATCCCTTATCATTTCGTCAGTCATATTTCCAAAATGACACTTAGTAGATAGTTGTCACAGTCTCGAAAGAAAATCATCAATAGACTTTTCACCCTTTTGAGGTTGTGTATAAAACTTAAACCTACACATTACCACACTGGTATCTTTTGAAAATCTTTTTGTTAATCCTAATTTTGCTTCCAAATACACATCCCCAATTTTTCTTGTAGGTCTGAAACTTTGACCATCCAGTGCTTCCAGATAGTTTTCAAAATTGTCAATCCATTCTTCTCACTCAATATCTGGTGGACCAACATTCTATAAAAATGCTGGTGGTGCAATAATGGCTGAATTATTCGTGGTGAGTAAACTTTATTCTTATGTACTTGTTATATTTCACTTAATGCTGAATATTACTTATATTATTATTTGGTCTTTCCCTTTTTCCAAGAACAGTCATCTTTCTATTTCTAATATGGTAGGGAAGCTTCCTCTGTGTGCATCTCAGAGGAGCCGTAGTGCTTCGTTACTTTCTACTGTTTTTAACTGTGGCACTCAGTGTAGAAACCGGTGGACGAGTAGGACACTGTTCTTCAAGCTTCTAGTAAGTCTAATGAGGCATGTATAATGTATGTATAATGTGTAATGAGGCATTGTTACACAAAGCGTAGCACGTGTTATTAAAGCACTCGCGCTGTAAGAGAAATACAAAAAAATTGTAGCACGTGTTAATAGAACACAGGCAATTTTCAAAGACTTCCTGTGCGCGTCATCAAAGTACTCGTACAGTCATGCGCTTTGTTACAATTGCAAATTTAAGTCCTCAACACCTCTGTGCCACATAATCCTTCTGGACTTTAGCGCACACAAAGAATACAATTAATAATAGTCTCACTTTTTGTAGCAAACGCTTCTGGTATGTTTGCTGAATGTCAACGTCCAAATGAACACGCCTTGGTTTTACTGCGCTCGCCGTCTCTCCAGCTGGTGACTCACTTGTTGCCAAATCTATGTTGTGTTTACTAAAAAAACACCATGACGAACTTGAAAACGATGAAGAAATTTATTCCAGAAGAAATGGCAGAAATGCCTCAATGCAGTCCTCCATCACTAGCCAGTCGCACCCACTGTCTTTGTGACCGAAATTCCACGTAGCTTTGCTTACACAATTCTAAATATAACATTCCATTAAACATTCCTTAAAGATATACTACAACACTCAGTCTTGGTCATTTTTGCATGTTAGTACTGTATGGGCAAACTATTCACCCCACTACTAACAGATTGAGCAATAAACAACACTCAGTTGACCAATCAACCTTTCTGAAGGGCCTTTCAATTTGTTGCAGCATGTGTCAGTGCATTTTTAGTATCTTTTGGTTCATCTGAGCTATACACAATTTGTGTTAAATTCTTGAGATCAGGCAGCAGATGATGGACTATGTAGGAGCTGCTACAAATTGATAATTATGAGTAAACCTCTGTGACAGCAAAATGTCATAATTCTAGTGGCCATGGCTATACTCTAGAATTGGCCATCAGCCAAGTAGGTAATGGATCAAGCCACACACAGGACCCTAATTATGCTAAGCATTCTCTCAAAATATTGAAATCTCAAAACCAATGGTGCAAACTTTTGGCTCACAAACATCATTTATGAACATCGACCCCAAATCAAGCTGAACACAAAACCATCCTGAATGAAGCATAGTAGAGACATAGATATAGATAGCTTTGTCAACAATTACAAAATAATTTTAAATAGTCCACTGCTTCAGACCCAGAAACCAAAATTGAAATATTCTACCTCAACATTTCTAACTTGCTGAGCATGATAGGCCGTCTCAGATCTGGGGGAAGCAAAGTCAGGGACATTATTAATAAACAAATGGTTCAAGAAATGATTATCAAAACTAAGTAAAGACAATGCCAAATTTTTATTTTATTTAATTTTGTTATTGCATTTTTAAAATATTTTAACACAAAACAAGAGACAACACCGATGCATCTGGCAAAATGTCCAAAAGCCAAGGTAGAAGATCATATCAATAAAGCTGCAAAAGCGCCCCTCAGCGTCATAGCCACCTACCCACCATGATCAGTAGCGCAAACCGGAGGGGACACTCAGCTCTCCTACGCACCCTTGACGCATGACCACACACAGTGCTTCCCCAATCTGCAAACCCCCGGAAGCCGCCAGCATACTACATCAACCGCAGCCTCCAGCCAGGAGCCAGGTGCCAGGACCAGGTAAAAGGAGAGGGGGCACGTACCTGCCGCACACCCTCCCCCCGAAAACAGCCTCCAGGTAATCAGGGCTACGAGGGACCGCGCCAAGCCCACGGCACTCATGAGCCACCCGGCTGCACCCACCCCCAGAAGACGGGGGAGAAAGAGGGGCCCTCCTCATCCACCGCGTGGGCAAACCACAGCGCCTCTAGACTGACCCAGCAGCCCCAAACACATCCACTTAATCTGATCAATGCCGCCAAACAGGCCCTGCGGACCACTAAAGCTGGGGACCTCAGCACGGCCCAAGATATCCAGCTGCTGGGGGCTGCTGTGGGCCACCTACCCCCACCGGCCGTCAGCAGCACCCCTGGCCAGGCATCAAGAAACCGACCATCGCAGCCAGCACCAGCCACCTCCAATGCCGGGCTCCGCCTCAAGGCCCAAAGCACAGGCCGTCGCCGCACTGCCTGCTACGCGGAAATCCAACATCAGAGGCCAGGGGCGGCGAGCCACTAAATAGCTGCAGGGCCTCCGGCAATGGCCCAAAGAGGGGGAACAGCCCCAACCACCATGCCGCTTGTAGGGTCCTCTCGTCCAAAAGGGATGAGCACCACCATGGCCCACGCGAGCACGCACCAGGACAAACACCTCCCTGCTAGGTTGCGCCGACCCAGTCGGGCCCAGTCCTCAAGGCTTCCAGCACACCAGCAATAGCAGAATATTGTTCCGGGCAGCCGATCTGGCAGGATTATTGTCAGATTGATGCCCCTGCCCCGCAGAGCCTCAAAGTGTGATGGCCATCTTGCAGGACAGCCAAGCCACACCCTCCTAAGACAATGTCAACTTGAACAACAATGGCGCAAAACATCAATCATAGGGTACAAGAAAAGTTAAACAGTATATGGGAGGCGTTTCTTATTGCTTTCTCTCTGTAGTATAGATATAAACCATATATGTTAGGACTGCTTCCCTTTCTGTCACGACAACTAAGTAGCAATATTGGAACATTTTTGAGTCTGTGAATAAATTTAAAAAATGAAAATTTAACCCCTTTGCTGCCAGGCCTTTTCCCCCTTAGGTGCCAGGCCTTTTTTTGGCTATTTGGGGCAGTTTGCGCTTAGGCCCTCATATCTTTTTGTCGACATAAGCTACCCACGCTAAATTTGCGTCCTTTTTTTCCAACATCCTAGGGATTCTAGAGGTATCCAGAGTTTGTGGGTTCCCCTGGAAGAGAACAAGAAATTAGCCAAAAATACAGCAAAAATGTAGTTGTTTTTTTTTTAAAAAAAAGGGAAAAATGGTCTGCAGAAGAAGGCTTGTGGTTTTTCCCCTGAAAAGGGAACAACAAAGGGTTTGTGGTGCTAAAATCACCATCTTCTCAGCTTTCAGGAATAGGCAGACTAGATTCAGAAAAACATATTTTTCAGCACAATTTTGGCATTTTACTGGGACTTACGCCACATTTATTATATTTTGTGCTTTTAGCTTCCTTCCAGTTAGTGACAGAAATGGGTGTGAAACCAATGCTGGATCCCAGACAGTTAACATTTCTGAAAGGTAGACAAAATTCTAAATTCAGCAAGGGGTCATTTGTGTGGATCCCACAAGGTTTTCCTATAGAAAATAACAGCTGAAATAAAAGAATATGGAAATTGAGGTGAAAAAAAAACAGCCATTTCTCTCCACATTTTACTCTGTAACTTTTGCTTGCCTTGTCAGATTTTCAAAAGCAACATACCATTACATCTGCTGGACTATTCTGGTTGCGGGGATATATATGTAGGTTCATAAAGACCCTTAGGTACCCAGAGCTAATAAACGAGCTTCACCTTGCAAAGGGTTTTCATTGTATACTGGGCATGCAGCAATTAATTTGCTGAAATATAAAAAGAGACAAATAGGTATCAAGGATAACTTTGTATTTCCGAAATAGGCACAAGATAAGGTGTTGAGAAGCAGTGGTTATTTGCACATCTCTGAATTCCAGGGTCGCCATACTAGCATGTGAATTACAGGGCATTTCTCAAATACATGTCTTTTTTACACATTGTCTTAAATTTGTGAGGAACAAATGTAGAGAAAGACAGGGGCAATAACACTTGTTCTATTCTGTGTTTCCCAAGTCTCCCGATACAAATGGTACCTCACTTGTGTGGGTAGGCCTATTGCCCGCAACAGGAAATGCCCCAAAACACAACATGGACACATCACATTTTCCAAAGAAAACTGACCTGTTTTTTGCAAAGTGCCCGAGCTGTGAATTTTGGCCTCTAGCTCATCCGGCACCTATAAAAAACTAGCAAAGCTGGACATTTCTGAAAACTAGACATCACAGGGAAAACCAGAAAGGGGTAACTTGTGTCATTCTCACCAGGTTTTGTTACCCAGAATCCTTAGAAAACCTTAACATTTGGAAAAAAAAACACCTTTTCCTCACATTTTGGTGACAGAAAGTTCTGGAATCTGAGAGGAGCCACAAATTTCCTGCCACCCGGTATCCCCCAAAGACCCCTGATACAAATGGTACCTCACTTGTGTGGGTAGACCTAGTGCCCGTGACAGGAAATGCCCCAAAACACAACGTGGACACATCACAATTTCCCAAAGAAAAGTGACCTATTTTTTGCAAAGTGCCTATCTGTGGATTTTGGCCTCTAGCTCATCCGGCACCTAGGCAAACCTAGCAAACTTATACATTTTTCAAAACTAGACACCTAGGGAAACCCAGGATGTGGCAACATGTGGTTCTCTCACCAGGTTCTGTTACCCAGAATCCATCGCAAACCTCAAAATTTGGCAAAAACCCACTTGTTCCTCATATTTCGGTGCTGTCATCTACTCAGCATTCCCCCAGGTCTCGCGATAAAAATGGTACCTCACATGTGTGGGTAGGCCTAGTGCCCGCAACAGGAAATGCCCCAAAACACTATGTGGACACATCAAAATGATCAAATACTAAACTACCCTTTTTTGCGGGCCACCTGCAGTTTTGGTTCTGGGCTCAGCAGCTATCTAGGAAACCTGTCAAACCCAAGCATTTCTGAAAACTAGACACTTGAGGGAGTCCAGGGAGGTGTGACTTGCATGGATCACCCAGTGTTTTCTTACCCAGAATCCTCAGCAAATCTCAAAGTTAGACCAAAAATTTAATTTTTCCCACATTTCTGTGTGGGATCACCACACCAGCACAAATTTCCTACCACCCAACATTCCCCGGAGCCTCCCCGTAAAAATGATACGTTACTTGTGTAGGTGGGCCAAAGTCCTCTGACAGGAAAGAGCCAAAAACATGTAAAAAATGAGGAGGAACCAAAGCGTGTCTAAAAGGGCAGGTTTAAGAAAAACGTTTTTAGGCGGACAAGTGGGGCAGTCATTTTATCGGTATAGATGCGAGAATGCTGGGTGGTAGGAATTTTGTGGATTCCTGCAGATTCCAGAAGGTTCCATCACAAAAATGTAGGAAAATGTGTGATTTCAAGCAAAGTTAGAGGTTTGTAGGGCATTGTGGGTAAGAAAATGGTGCGGGTGCATGTGCAGCATATCACCTTGGACTCACCCAGATGTTTAGTTTTCAGATGTGTCTAGGTCTCCTAGACTTTTCTAAATGACAGCATCCCAAAGTCTAAAAAGTGGAGCCCTCTCCATTCCAAGTGGGATGATTTTGAGAGTTAGACAAAATCTCTTGCCCCAAATGTAAAACCAAAACCCCAAATAATCAAATTTCCTCTTGCTTTCCATGGCAAAGGATGTTTTAGTTGTGGGGGGAGAGCTGAAAGACTGTAACCCCCTTCTTTTAGGGTGGGGGCATAACCGTGCCCATACTGGTTGGTAGCCACCACTCCACTATTCTTTTTTTAATTCCCTGCCATCTAGTAGGTTTTCTGCCCCCCGGAGAGTGGATTGGAGGTAATTGCCCCACTTTGTCTCCATTTACTTGGGGTGGGGGTATGGCCATACCCCCCCCTTTAAAAAAAAAAAAATCTTCCCTGGTGTGCTTTCTGCCCCCCTTGGGGGAAGATGGGCTTTACAAAAATAGGATGATCTGCCCCCAAGGGGGTGGGGAGAAATGCCCAACAGTAAGGGTTTCTGCACCCATTAGGGGCAGATTGGCCTAAATAAAATAGACCGATCTGCCCCCAAGGTGGGCAGAAATGGCCTAAAAATGATTCCCCCCCCCCTAGGGGAGTCACCCTTGCCTAAGGGGTCGCTCCCCACATGTAACTAATTAAAACATTTTTTAAAAAAGATCCCTGGCATCTAGAGGTTTCTGCACCCCTGGACAGATCGGCCTAATTACAATAGGCCGATCTGCATCCGAGGGGGGCAGAAAAGGCCTTAAAAAAAATGCCCCGCAGGGGAGCGACCCTTGCCAAAGGGGTTGCTCCCCTTTATAGGAAACAAAGCAAAAAAAACTCCCTGGTGTCTAGTGGGCATTTCTGCAGCCTGATCACATCATGATCGGGCTGCAGCAATGCTCAGAGAGACATCAAAGGAAAGGAAAGGCCTTTCTCTTCCTTTGATGCCTCTGCCTGCCCTCAACCTGTGATCAGAAGAGAAATACAAAGCATTTCTCTTCTGCTGCATGCTGGAAGCTGAGATTCCAGTGCAGTGCGGGTGGCCATCATCAGACGTCACTGGAGGGGTCGGGCGGGGATGGAAGGGGGAGCTAGCGCTTCCCCCAAGGACCACTACCAGGACAAGGTGGTTACTTCCCTGGCGCCTGAGCACCACGGGCGGGGTCAGGACCACCTCGTCCTGGGCACCCAAGAGGTTAATGTATTTATTTTATAACTGTTTATAGGATTATTAGATTAGAACTGAACAATTTATAACATTATGCATTTACAAATTATATATTTTATTCTTGTTTACTGATGTGCTCTTGGTTTGTGCTATATGTCATAGTTGTTTTTTTACATATTGTACTTGGTTTCCCGTCTTTTTTTGTTTTGCTGTAAATTTGAAATATACTCTAAAGAACAATGAGCCTGATTCACAAACATAAGTTTGTACTTGTAGATCTACCCCTACACCTAGCTGTACTCTTCACTTTTTTGATATTCATCGTTGGCGAGAGGAGATTTACACCTAGATGTACAAATACCTGTCTCCAGCGAGGTAGTAGAGACTCCTAAGGCTACATGTTTGGCTGTAAAGCTGCTGTAGGTAACTTTGAGACTTTATTCCAGCTGAATGATGGAGTCTTCTACCACCTAGGTGGAGACCTCTGAATGGAATAGGTATAATCTATGGTATTACATCAGATAATACCAGATAATACACAACTGACACCTGTTCACCTAAAAATAAATACATGTAGCATACACAGGTCACACACTCCGCAAATGTTTTGGGCGAGGATGCACGCATTGTGGTAAACTTTTTTTTTTAAATGGCAGGATGATAGAAGGTGGGTGTAGGATAAGTTCTCTAGAATTTAGATGGCTAAGGCTGTTCCTGGAAGTGCTTGTGGATCCCGTCTCCCTTTCACCACTCTGGAAAGCTGTGTCTTCACCACAATGCATTCTGACTTGCCATATGGCCTTCCTGTTGCAGATATCCTTAACGTAAGGCCAGGTAAGATATAACCCCCTTCATTATCCCCAGAAGTTATTTTAGGACCACTTATTCTTCTCTATTGTTCCACCACCCTAAAGTGTTATAGAGACATCATACATATAACCCTCAAATACACCCCTCAAATACAATACAATTTATATTAGTTTCCGTTTAGTATTCCTTCCTCTGACATATAATCATTACAAGTAATTTGGTCTTTATAGCTGGTGCAAGAGCACTTACTAATAGCGCATGGTGAAACACAGAACCTATCTCAAAATACAACCCTACGACACACAGGTATGCCCTATGCCCTATGTCACTAACATATTAAAGAGGATTTGCATACCTTTGTTTATTGGATCATAACAGATTTTTGGTGTTTCATAATGATGATCTAATTTGCTAAACCATAACTTATGACATCATATTTTTTAACCAAATTATTCTCATCCACTTCTTGTTTCAGTCTACGTTTCAGGTTCTCTGTTGTCATTCTGTCTACCACCTGCTACCACCTTTGTTTCTACTTCTAGCACTTCACAAAAACTGGGACCACCAAAACTTGGGCTGACCAACACATCCCACAGATGGTATAGACTGGTAAGAATACCATCTGCTCTTTTGGCTTGGGTTAAACATAGCACTTGCTTTGTAAGTGACCATATAGTTGTATGCCCACTGTCACACATCCGTATATCCACCCATGTTTCTATTTTATAAAATTATAGACTGTATTATACATTGTTACTTTTTCTGATGCTATGAGATGGCATTGTAACGTGACCAGAATAATCTTCCCTTTAGGCCATTGATAATATCCATGACAGAGCTATGTGTGTTTGTTTTACTGTGCATCAAACAAGTTGCTGTATTATCTCAATATATGTCTTTGGATGTCCTATTACTCTGCATATGACTCCCTTGTCAGCTACTGTGGAATTACACCTCTGGTGTCCATGTTACGACCAGCATTACAGATTACATCAGGTGACATCCTGGCAGCACAATTTTGGCTCCATACTAACCGTCGATCACCTGATATTTAATACTCTATCCCTTCTTTGACCTTTCTCAGCATGTTTTGTACATTGTTTCAAATATCTGCTTTTTATTTATTTGTTTTTTTTACAGATTATTTATTGTTTTCCATATATACCTCTTTGCACTGACATCATTTGTGCTGAATATTACTATTGTGCTTCAATTCATCACTCTTTCACTCAGATTTCACATTAATGTTCACTACAGCTGCTAGATCATTGCATAACTTACTGCCACTACTTTCAAGACCACTATGTCGGCATCTGACATTAAGGGGTCCATCGATTTAACAAGCATCCATAGTTGGAGCATTGCATCTATGCAATAACTCCATGAATAGGTCACACTTTTCCTTCACAAGCTTATGTACACTCCCATTTAACCAAGTTACAGAGTGACTTCTTTCAGAAATCTATTGTCAGACAAATCCGATAAAGAATTTAGCAGAAGCATGTCTTTTTTAAATTTCAGCATTGAACTTCTTCCTCTTCATGTATTGGGGACACTGAGCCTGACAATGATGCCGTACCAACAGCAAGAGAAGGACTCTGAGCAATCCATGGAGAAAAAACAACCCTCCACAAAGAAGCCACTGTGGAAAAAGAAAAGGAGGAAATGGAGGTAGTACTGTAGGAGAAGTAAAAGAACAAGGAGGACTTTGTTGGACCTACACAGAAATTGACAGTCAAGACTTCCTCCAAGGTCTCACCTGAAAACTGCTATTCTCCAGCCACTGACAGCCATCTGATAAGCAGCCACAGATGCTTTTTCAGGCTATGCAGGAGGTACTTCCATACAGCCCTAAACTACCAGTACCTCAGGTGACTCCCCTTCACATTGCTCCTATGCTGGTGTATCTCCGGTCTTCTCTCAATTAAGCCAGGGTGAAAAGCATGTAATTTCCTTTGCAGATATGAGAACACATTTTGCGCTGTAGTTCTAAACAATTTGCAGAAAATTACATGTGACACAAACTACTGCTGCTTATGTTTGATTTGTTTGTATTGTATTTGAGCTCCCACAATTGGATTGTGACCAAGCTAAGTCTGAAGTGTGCAACATGGTGTAATTTCATCATCTTTGGTATGTCACACATTAATCGTAATATGAAATGCCAGCAATTACACAAGATTACTCCAACATAAACAATGTTTTTCCTAGGCTTACTCACAATCATCTGAGGGAGAGGACACCCCTTTTAAGGAGAAACTTCCTGAATGTGAACTCTGTCTGTGACAGGCAACCTGCTGGCCATGTCTGACAGCCATGCTTGTAGGAGGGGAAATCTTGATGACTCCCCTCGCAACACCCACAAATTAACCACAAATTAGCTACCTTCTCAAAAAGCACAGACATAACCACCACTACAAGTGCGACCACAACCACCACTACAACCAAAAGTACAATCAGTACTGCATAGCCAGAGATGTGAACAATCTCCAACTGGGTATTAAAACCATTCCTTAATTACCTTACAGCTCACTAACACAAGTGGATATTTAATCTTACTTTTGCCTGTAGCATTCACAAATCCATATTTATACAAAATCTAACCGGTTAGCTCCTTTAAAACTAAAAATGTATTACATCTTACCTAAAATCATGTAAGTTTTAATGTGTGTGCTGCCATGATAAGCGTTTCTGTTGGTAATATGTACAGTGTCATTTTACAACCATATCTACATGACTTTAAACTTCACAGTCATGTCATTTGCATTTTAGTACATTCACAACAACATACTCCCAAATACTCCCAAAATATCAAAAACATGTCAAAGAATGTTCCTTTACATTTTATGCATAATTGAATTAAAATATAGTTTTTCAAATCTTAGATAAAAGTAACGTAGACATTCCTTTCAATTGGGCCACAAAATAGTGAGTTCTTTCAGAGGGGAAAGCTATTCTTGAAGCAGGGCGGACAAATAAGAAAAACTGTATCTAGAATGTTTGGGACAAAAACTATTTACAATAGGGTATACATTTAAAAACAAATTAAAAGAAAAGCTCAATTTAAGAAGTCCACTCACACCATTAAACAGTCCTAAAAGAAAGTCAGACGTTTAGAAGAAAGTCAGTACTCAAAAATATAATTAAAGTCACTCTTGCAAACCAGATGGGATATCAGAAACAAAGTTTGGAGTTCGGGTACAAAAGCTCCTAGTCATCTGCAGGAACAGTCTTGTCCACTACAATAATATCCTCTCCTAAAACAGAAATGTGTCTGGCTGTGGCAGGACCTGACACTCCTTGAGAAATTAAATAAAACAAAGGTAGAGGAAGAAACAATTAGGACATACAAACTGTAAAATGTAACAACTGCAGTTGAGGTGGGGTTTGGAGGCAAACAGACATAGGGGGTCATTACGACTCCGGCGGTCGGCAATAATGTAGCAGTAAGTAGCGCCAACAGGCTGGCGGTACTTACTGCCACATTATGACATAGGTGGGTTGGCTGAAACCAACCCACCAATGTACCACTCCGACCGTCACGGTGCTAACAGCCATTGTGCCGCCTGCTGGATTATGACCCCGCCTACCACCATGGATTCCGTGGCATTTGTAACACCACGAAAACCATGGCGGTAGGCCTTATCAGTGGCAGGGAATCCTTCCCAGTCACTGATAGGGGTCTCCCTCCCACCTCTCCAGATACTCCTCTACCCCCCTACCACTCCAAACCCCCCAATCCCTCATACATCCTCACCCCCTTCACACATGCATACACACACACATTCACACATACATACATGCATGCATACATCCAATCACAGACACACCTGCACACACTTACAAACATACACACAAACACGCATTCACATTTCACAACATACATGCACTCACACGTCCGTACATGCACACACTCATTCAACACTCAAAACACACCCGGATTCACGCACACACATACATTCACACCTCCCCAAACACACACTCAACACCCCCAAACCCCTCCCCTGTCGGAGACCCAACTTACCTGGATCCAGGGGGTCCTCTGGCAGGAGACAGGAGGGGGAGCTGCTACTGCCAACAGCACCCACCAGCAGAACACCGTCGGGCCGAACCATGTGTCATGATACGGCTGGCGGTGGTCTACCGGTGTGGCGCTGCTGGTGGTAGCAGTGCCACCTTATCGCAACCTGCAAGTATGGCCACAGCCGGATTTCCGACATCCTTGTGGCGGAAATCCAGCTGTGGTCATGATATGGCAGTCGGCTGGTAGCTGCAGCGGCAGTCTTTTGGCGGCTGTCGCCGCAGTGGTAGGCATTTTTTATCGGCATTCTTGAAATGAGGGCCATAATGCCTGCAATCAGGGGAGTCAGGAATGAACAGAGATCCCTAAGATGGTCAGATAACGATTAACAACTTTCTGGAGCTCCTACCTTCCCCTAGGAACTACAAACATCAAGATAAAGACTTTCTTGATCATCTGCTATGGGCCTCAGGATATCCATGAGAGCAGCAATTAAGAGATTTTGAGAATGGGGCAATACATGAGGGCTGAGGGATGTCTAGAGCAAATCTGTCCCTCAAGAGCTGATTAGCCTGCAGCAAAATGTTGTTTACGCCATCATAATCTTGCATAATTTCACATATAGACTTGGCATGCAAAATTCCCAAGATTACTTAATTACATAGTGTTCCATAATTGACATTTCGTTGGGTAAAAATCTTATTGCCAGAGGACTGGAACAATGTGAATAAACAGGACATGGTATTTCAGGTGCAATTGTACACTATTTTTAAGCGCAAAATGAGTCTGTGTGTCCAAAATGGTTGCGAGGATGACTTTCAACCTGAAAAAAAGGTACAAAATACCACACCAGCATTTCATATATTTTTTTAAAATACTTTTTGTATTTCACACAATTTCCACAAAGGAAGTTATTTGAATTTTACTTGGGCCCACAGACCAAGTGATGGTCTGGACAGGCACTTGGCAGAGGAGAAGTAGATATACTTTGGGGTACAGCTGGAGGCCTCATTCATATCGAGTATCTAGAGTTAAGGGAGGGGGTACAGGCCCAGATGATGGTGGGACTTGCACATGGTCATACTGACATATCTTATTTTTGCCCAGGAGGGGCCCCATTGTCACCCTAATTATGGCTGGTGTTGTCCAGGTCTTCCACCCAACAGAGGTCTCAGCAGGTTCTCTCAAGAAGCTTTTTGTATCATGGATGAGGATGGTGTGTGGTAAGCCAGTAGTACAGAGTAAATAAAAAATGGCCAACCTCCTGTTCCTGTGTATCAATTCCTGTTTGTATTGGTAGGCAGAGGTATCTGCACTGAGAATGGAGGTTGTTGCCCTTCACAATGATGTCTCGCCCCACGCACAGAAGTCTACATCCCGCATGTGGAGGTTCCCACAAACAGAGTGGAGTCGGTTCTATGCTAAATGTAGGGAAAACTCAGTATGGGATTTCACATTTAAAGGATAGAAGAAGTATGTACACATAATTGCTTAAACACTGTGAAAGATTTACTTTTATGTAAATATGCAAATGTACTAGAATAAATGTGAAAGTGAAATGTAACTTTATTACTAAATTGAACAAAGCATGCTTGATTGTAACATTATGTTAGTGGACAGTATTGCCTCGGGATGGTTTGTGCTGATGATGTAATAGTCCACCTTTCATCATCGACAGAACACTGACCAACCATTATCATGCAGAAACAAACTGGGAGCTCATGTGAAAAATGAGGCAGCTGGTTGATCACACGCTGCAGACCCTGGTCTCCCTTCTTTCCGCCACCTGGGGATCCTGGACGGGCCATAGTTCAGGTAACAGCTATATGTCAGCATGTTTGCATGGTGGTGATGTTCAACATCCAACAGGTCACTCCCATTTGGCACGCAAGTTCAGGGGAGTACATACACTTTTAAGGTCATGACATCTGAAGCATAATTCAAGGATACCATAAGTGCATTCAGTGGAGTCTTCTGTACATCTGAGTGTCTTCCTGTACCTCATTTAAGTCTGTGTAGTTGTGCTGCAGAAAATCATGAAGAGATGGCTAAAGAGAGTATACTTTTATCACTTGAGATGAAGATGTGATACTTTCTAAGTTGTACTTCTATTCTAAACATAGTACATAGTCTATATATGCTTGGAGTAATTTTTAGGGTAATACGTGGATTATGCCGTAGGAAGTAATGAGTGAGTATGCTTCCGATGGAATCCCTGAGATGCTCAAAAAGCTTCAGTGGTAGTAGTTATATCTAACATATGAACCACATGTGACAGGAATCTCCATCAAACAAGCAGCATGCAAGATAGAATGATTGATCATGCAGCTGTTATGCCTGCCCCCAGGAAATGCAACATACACTTTAGTGATGCTGCCCCTGGCAGAAACAGATTGCACACTGATGGAATGCCGAGGTGTCTGCTGTGGAAAATCTGTTCCTTCTGATGAGGTAGCAGCTGATGTGCCAGATAGATGCAATTAATGGCACCTAATATAGGAGGGAAGCGGGCAAAGGCATAAGATTCCTTTGCCACCCTCTGGCTTCCATCCAATGATCGTGGTATGGCAATAAACTGGTGCACCCAGTTGGTCATCCATATTGGTCCCTCATGCAAGCTTCAAGGTTGACTTGCCTGTGAGATGCCTACATCAATAGAATGGACCCTGAATGTAGTCAGTATTTTGACATGACCATATAAGACCTGGGAGTGAGCGGTTTTGTCATGTTATACAATTTGCTGTATGCTGGTACAAGAGATAAAAAACCTCCTTGGAGAAACATTTCACTACTGCTGGAATAACTAGGTTCTTAGTTTCCCTTTAAACTGAATGTGACTGTTCATCTGCTATAAAGCAGGAGGTGGATCACTCTAGCTTTCAGCAGCTTGGTTCAAGAAGAAGTTCCCGGCCATGCAAAATCGAAAGAAACTGGGAACGGTGGGCAGGAAAAAATCAGAGGAGTGTATGTTCGGAGTGGAAGAATAGGCTGAAAGTTTCTCTTTCAAATAGTGGAGAGTTGGGTATTCACAGCTTTATGGTAAAATAAGGGATTGAAAATTGTTTGTGAACTAGAAGTCAATGCAAGTCGCAGAGGTATGAGGAAATGTATGCATCTTTTGGGAGATTTAAAATAAGATGGCTGCATGATTTTGTACCACCTGCAGTCGATGCAGGAGAGATACTGCAATTATGAGGTTTAGGGAGTTGCTATAATTAAGTCAAAAGTTGATAGGTGCTTGAAAGATAATATTGTGAGAGGAAAGAGGCAGGTTGCTGACGTTTTTCATTAAAGTTGAGACATAGACCACAGCAACATGGTTGACTTGAGAAGTTATTAATATGTCACAGTCGATGAAAACTCCAAGATTCTTGGTGGAATCTACAGGATTAGGTGTGGGCCCTAATTCTGAGTTTTGACAACCACCGGGAGGGTGGGGGGGGGTCAAGTGAAGGCGAGCTTACCAAACATGAAAACTTGTTTTTTATCATTATTAAACTTCAGACAATGGCACTTTACACCTGTACCTATGGGCAGCATGAGGGATTAGAATTTAGCATGGCTATCTGAGAAGTGTTTTACATTGAGACAATGATTTGAATATTGTCCATATATGAAACAAGCTCAACTCTCAGATAGCAGACAAGTCCCATCAGAGGGGTGGTATGAACATTGTGGAGAGTAAGACTCACGTACGAGCGCTGAGGCCCTTTTCAGGAAATAGGTACTACAGGGAGGTAAACGAGTCAGGGAAACAGCTTGAATCTTTGATAAAGGGAAGAAATAGGCAATTTGAGGATTTGTTTATGCACTCTGATGCCTAACATACAGGAAAGTAGAATAGAACATGGTACAGTGTTAAATGCCAATTAAATGTTAAGTAGGACCATGTGGTCAGAACCACCTTTCCCTAGAATCATCCTTATATTTTCAGCTGCAGCAAGCAGGCCAGATTCCCTACTGTCAAAACATAGAGCACCAGACTGAGCAAAATCAGAAAGGGGTTTCTAACAGATTAATTAAATTAAGCTCCTGTTCTGCGTCACACCATGTAAAGGATCATTTCAGTTAAGCAGCAGTATCAGTAAGGCCTGTCAGCTCTTGCTGTGGTTTCCTCTGTTTGTGATCGTTTGCTGAATTTAGTTTTTGCTAGCTTTTGGACTCTAGGCACTTTACCACTGCTGACCAGTGCTAAAGTGCAAGCACACTCTGTCTAAAATTGTGTGGGTGTTTGGTTTATCCATGATTGGCATATTTGATTTACCTGTAAGTCCCTAGTATAGGGCACCATGTGTGCCCAGGTCCTGTAAAATGAATGCTACTAGTGGGCCTGCAGCACTGATTGTGTGCCACCCACATGAGTATCCCTGTAAACATGCCTCAGACCTGTCACGGCAGTGTCTGTGTGTGCAGTTTTAAACTGCCATTTCGACCTGGCAAGTGCAATCACTTGCGAGGCCCAAACTTTCTCTTTTGCTACATGTAGGTCAACTCTTAGGTAGGCCCAAAGCAGCCCCATGGGCAGGGTGCAGTGTATTTAAAAGGTAGCACATGTACTGGTAGTGAAATACTGCTAAGTTTGGTTTCCACTATTGCAAGGACTATCTCTCCCATAGAGTAACATGGGGATTGCCTTGAAATATCTTTTAAGTGTAATTTCCCATTGGGAGCAGATAAGATATGGAGTTTGGGTTCTCTGAACTCACAATTTAAAATTACATCTTTTGGTGGAGTTGGTTTTTAGATTGTAAGTTTGAAAATTTTACCTTTTGAGAAAGTGGGCATTTTCTTGCTTAAATATTCTATGCCTCTGCCTGTCTGTGGAATACACATCTGGGTCAGAATGACTGTTGGGTGATTGTTAATTCACTCTAGACAGTCACACAAAGGGAGCTGAGGTGTCCCCTGCATAATCTGATGGGTCTTCCTGTCCTATAGTGGTGGGAGTAGCTGACACGTGCACCTGAATAGCTCTATGCCTGCCCTTACACAAAGCAGTCTCCAACCTCCTGAAGTGTGTTAGGGCCTGGGCAGGAAAGGCAGGGTCTTGTGCGCTACAAAGAATCTTCTTTGAAGTGTGCCTACTTCAAAGACAGAAAGGAGTATAAGTACTGGACCTCTGACTCCACAAAGTTAGAATCCTTCTGGACCAAGGACATCCTGCCAGAAAGAAGAACTGGATGCTGTAGGAGGGACTGCCACTCTGCCTGCTGCTTTGCTGCACTGGCCTGCTGCTTGCTGCTTCTGTCCTGGGAGTGAAAGGACTGGACTTTGCTTTCTACATCCTGCTTACAAAGGTTCCCAAAGGACTTGGACTGAGCATGCCTCCTATTAAGAAGTCTCAGGGACATCAAAGACTTAATTTTCCAGCACCTTGGCACCCTTCCTGGGAGTCCTAACTTACCAAGTAGTGCCAAATCCAGTCCCTGGGCCCTTGGGAGTGGGTTCTGCTGCAATCAAGGAGAAACCAAGTGTAGTACGGTGGCTCTGTATATACTAGATCAAAATGAGGCTTAACAGAGGCTAAAGTAGATAATACTAATGCTCTCTTTTGTGGTAGGGTGGTCGCGCAGTTAGGCTTATCAGAGGGTAGTGCAAAGCATTTGTTGTACAAACACAGAGAACAGAAGAAGCACACACTCAATGACTTAACTCAAGACCAATGGTTTTTATTTAGCAAAATTATCTTTTCTTAATTTAGTTTTAGAACCACACAATTCAAGTTCCAGGTAAGTACTTCAATAGATTTGTATTTCACACATGTATCAATAGTACTTTGTTTGAAATCAATAAGTTATACACTTTTTGAAATGTTAGCAATAATCTGTTTTAAAACTTGACAGAGTACAATTTTCAGAAACAGCTCCTGGGGGGAAGAAAAGTTAGATTGTTTTACAGTTAAGCCCCAAACTTACAGTTCCAGTCTCCGGGGGTTAGGTAGTCCACAGATCGGGGTTCAAGTTAACCCCAAACAACCACCACCAGCACCACAGGGCCGGCCAAGTGAAGAGGTCAAAGAGTAGGAAAAATTAACGTGGGCTCCTATGGAGACTGAGGGCACTTGGTTTTAGATCTGCAGGGAGGTAAGTACCTGCATCTTTAGAGGGCAGACCTGGAAGGTTTAGAGAAGCATGGGGGAGGCCACAAGTAGGCACCAATCATACACTCTCTGTGGCGCTGGGACAGCCTGGTGCAAACAAGATGTCGGGTCTCCAATGGTTCTTTATGAGGGGACCCCGGGGGTCACTCAGAAGCTGCAGGCGAAGTCCATGGGGGTCGCCTCGGGCAAACCACAGGCTCTACAGGGAGGAGGGCCACTGCTGAACTTTGCTACACCAGGTCTCCAAGGCCTGGGGGCTCTGGGTGCAGTGTGCCTTTAGGCAGCAGATATCTTCGTCCGGAGCTTCGCGGCCAGGGGGGTACTCAGGTTTCCCTCTACAGGCGTTGTCATGGAGGGAAGAAGAGGTCAACCCAGGGTGGGCACTTGTTTAGAATCGCCTGGGGATCCTCTCTAACTGGTTGAGCCACCTGGACACGGGCCTTGGGTGTCGGGTGCAGAGCGGTTAGGACTCACACATTCGGAGTGAGGTTGGAGTCCTTAGTTGATGGTTCTTCTTGGACAGGGCCACTGTCCACAGGAGCTCTTAGTTCTTTCAAAAGCAGGGCAGTCCTCTGGATCTTGGCAGAGGTTGCCGGTCCTGCTGGATGCGCCGCTGTTCTTTTGCGGGCTCTATGATGAAGGAGACTGGCCAGTAGGGCTGGGGCCAAATCAGCTGTATTCTTCCTTCTACTCTGCTGGGGCCTTCAGCTATGCAGTCCTTCTTCTTCTTGTCAGGTCCCCAGGAATCTGGTGAGCTGGGTTCAGGGAAGCCCTTAAATACAAGATTTTGCCCTTCTTTTGTCCACTCCCTTTGGTGAGAGGGACACAGACCTAACCCTATTGGTCCCCGTCCTCCAAACCAAGATGGAGGATTCTGCAGGGAGGGGGTCACTTCAGCTCTGGACACCTTAGGGGTGGTCCCAGCTGAAGTAGTCTCTCCTCCTTGTTTTTCTTAAGTTTCTAGCCAAACTGACTGCCAAATGTGGGGCTTTGTCAGGGGGTCAGGCATCTCCACTAGCTGGAGTGGGCACTGTAACACGAGGCCTGGGCCTTTGAGGCTCACTGTCAGGTGTTACAGTTCCTGCAGGGGAGAGGTGTGAAGCACCTCCACCCAGAGCAGGCTTTGTTTGTGGCCTCAAAGAACACAAAGGCCCTCACCCCATGAGGTCAGAAACTTGTCTGCTAGTGGCAGGCTGGCTCAGGACAACCAGTCATACACTAGAGGATTGGGTAAAATACAAGGGCCATCTCTAAGATGCCCTTGTGTGCTTTTTAGAATAAATCCAACACTGGCACCAATGTGGGTTTAATGTGCTGAGAAGTTTGATGACAAACTTCCCAGTAATCCTTTAAGCCATTATGGAACTGTGGAGTTCGTAATGACAAACTCCTAGGCCATATATTTAATAATATGGCCACACTGCACTTACAATGTCTAAGAATGGACTTAGACACTGTAGGGACATATCACTCATGCAGCAATGCCCTCACCTGTGGTACGGTGCACCATGCCTTAGGGTTCTAAGGCCTGCTAGAGGGGTGACTTACCTATGCCACAGGCAGTATTTTGTGGGCATGGCATCCTGAGAGGGATGCCATGTTGACCTTGCCTTTTTCTCCCTACCAACGTACACAATCTGCGATAGCAGTGTGCATGTGTTTGGTGAGAGGTCACTTAGTGTGGCATAACACAGGTTATAGCCCTTATGGCCCTTGGTACCACTGGTACCTTTTACAAGGGACTTATCTGTTTACCAGAGGTGTGCTAATTGTGGAGACAATGGTACACTTTTGGGGAAAGAACACTTGTGCTGGGGCCTGGTTAGCAGGATCCCTGCACACTCTCAGTCATGTCAGCATCAATATCAGGCAAAAAGTGATGGGGTAGCTGCAACAAGGGCCAGTTTCCTATACCAAGCATCTAGAATCCAGGGTAACTTAGGAACCAGCGTCACTGTCTGACTCCACATCGCTGCCTGCACCGGAGCTGTGGTCCCCACTGCGTGCAAAAACCATGACCAACCCATGCCACTAATGCAGCATCACTTCCCCTGCAACCGTAAGGATCCAACACCTCACTACCCCTGCCTAGTAGTAAGGAAATGATGCCTCACATCCCCGTAGCAGTAAGGAACCGACTCAGCACTGGCTCTAGCAATGTCTCAATTCCCCAACTGTGTGCAACGTTTTTGCTTCCTCCTCGTCTTTCAAGGTACTTTACCTGGGGTCCATGCGACTCTGCTACCACACGCACTCCTTCGTGAGTGGCTTTGGACTGTTGGGAATGACTGCTCCAAGACTCTGTGATAGCCCCAGTTGGAGCTAGTGTGTTGTTGTTTTGGTCTTGTTTTACTCAGAGAAAAATTGGCTATTTTTCTAATCTAATGTGGAGTACTTTTGTGTTGTTTTCAATGTGTTACTGTCTGTGTGTGGGAGGGTGTACAAATACTTTACACATTGCCTCTGATATAAGCCTGACTGATCATGCCAAGCTATCAAGGGGGTGAGCAGGGGTTAACTTAGCTGTGTGACTCTCTTACCCTGACTAGAGGCCCCATTTCTAACAGTAGCTGACAATGAAAACATTGTCAGATCCCGTTCACACTATAGATTCAAATAACACTGTACACTATCACCACAGCTTTATGTGATGGGCCCAGGACACAGGCAGTAGTCCTATGCCCACTATTCAGCATAATTGGTGTGCTCCTCCATGTAAAAGGTCTGGACCTCACATTACTAAGGAGAGTTATAGGTCTCTGCTAACATTCCTGTTCCAAGCGATGTGCCTTTTAGTTAAAACTATTAGGAACTTTACTCCACTGGTGGAGAAGTCATGTTGCTGGATCAGCAAAAGCAGCAGAAAAATTAATCTTCCTTCCCATCATTCATACTATGGCGTCTAGGTTCTTGTAATTAGATAGACCGTCTCAGCAACTTTGAATTCACATCCTTCATTGCTATCAATCAGTTGAGTCACTTGTTGTTTGTCTGAACCATACATCTGGTACAAAAAAGAAAAGCTGGAACCTTCTCAAAGTCCACACTAATGCAAAGCATCTTTTATCAATGGCAGCCCAGTTCTGATCCTGTGTAAGCAGTTTGTGCCTGACAATGGCTATAGGTGCTCTCCCACTTTGTTGCTCCAAATCCTGAAGTGTCTGTCTATTCATGAAAGGGCTGCCGTCAACACAGGTACATTACAGAGTCCTGTTTTCAGGTCCTTCTGACACTGCAGAATAAATCACTTTCTAAGACAGCTTCTTCCCCATAATGGGTCACAAAGCTCCAGTAATATCCAGTGAGTACTCTGAAGTATCTCACTTCAGTCTGAGGGGAATATTTATACTCTGTTTGCACCGAATTAACGTCATTTTTTTTTTTACTCTAATTTGGTGCAAAACTAATTCCATATTGATACTTTGGTGCTAGACCCGTCTAGCACCAAATTTATGGAGTTAAAATCATTTTTTGGAAGAGGAAACCTACCTTGCCCTAATGAGATGCAAGGTAGGTGCTCTCATGCAAAAAATGACTCTATGGCCTTAATGCCATATTTATACTCCCATGCCAAAATGGTGCACGGGAGGGAGGAGGGGTCAAAAATTGGTGCAAAGCTTGCTATGCCCCATTGTTTAACGCCTGGTGGTCTATTTCCATGGTGGAACACCCAGGCCCCAAGGACACCCCCACCCACACCAGAGGGACAGCTTAGGATGGGGGACCCCATCCCAGGCAAGTACAGGTAAGTATTTTATTTTATTTTTTAAAGTGCCATTGGGGACCCTGAAATGGGCCCCCTACATGTCACTGGGTGCATTGGCCATGCCCAGGGGACCCTGGTCGTCCTGTGCTGGCCATTGGGGTGGTGGGCATGACTCCTGTCTTTTCTAAGACAGGAGTCATGTGGTATGGATGGTTTTGCATCAGAAAATGACTCTAGACAGGTTGGAGTAATCGTTCTTACTCTAACCCGCCTAACGTCATTTTTTGGTGCAAAAACCCCTTCTTCCATACTGCCAGCCCAACCCGACTAAAGTCTTTTTTTTTGCCACTAGCCTACCCTTTTCACCGGCTTGCACCATTCCATAAATATGGTGCAAGGCTGCTGCACAGAATTGGTGCAAGCCGGTGCTAAACTTTTTGGTGCAAAACTGAGTTGGTGCAGTTTTGCACCAAAAAGTATAAATCAGGGCTTGAGTGTTTAGACCCTCCCACTGCATCACTGCCAGCCTGACTTACAAGGCCGACTACAGTGGACAAACTTGCACTTGGTTAAACAGATTATCAGCCTTGGGAATCAGGTGTGCATCTTTCTTGGTTGTGTTGCTTAGGATCTGGTAATCCACAAAGAAGAGCAAATTATGCTTGGATACCCATATTGTTTGACTGGCCCAATAATTATAAGAACACACGATCTATAGCAGTCTAACATCTTGGCAACCTATGCCCTAATGCACTCCTGGACACCAGCAGACATCAAAGCTTGCTTTTCACAGACACACTATTCCCCAGTCCCACATGTCTACTTCATGTACACAGAGAGGTATCAATTCTAGAGTCAAGTCAATGGAAAGAGACGTAAAAATTGTTCCGATATCTCTCCATGCTGTCCTTGATGGTTAAGTGTTCAGGGGGCAAGTTGTATCCCATCCACAAAACCATCCTTCACATCACTGTGCAGTAGGTCAGGAAGGTGTCCACTATCATCCTCAACCTCCTCTGTCATTGCCATGATGCTTACTGTGAAATCTACCTAGATTTATGACTTACATGGACTACACTGTTTGGCTTTTTTTGTGAAACCTGTGTCCACCAGGTTGATTGCCTCAGAAACATTCTGTACTACTTTGCACAAAACACATTACTCATCCATCAAATATCTTTGATAAATTGGCTTTAGCACCAATACCGCCTGACCGTCCTAGTATGCTCAGCTTTATTTTCTGGTCACTCAACTCTTCCATCTGCTCTTGGTTTGACTGAATGTTTTTCTGTGCATGACTCGTGTTTCAACTTCCTGAGGCCAATCACATAGTCTATCAGATCTTTTTGATGTGACTTTGAAGTTCCTTCTGACTCTTTTCTGACTAAGGAGAGTGGGCCATGCATTGGCTGCCAAAACAGAAGTCGGAAGAGACTAAATCCAGTTCCTTTCCCTGGAATCTGTCTGTAGGAAAACAAGAGATATGGAGGGAGAAGCCCTCACTTCCTACTAAGTTTTACTGACAGACTTCCCATCATGTTTTAAGTGTGTTGTTAAACCTTTCCTACACACTGGTTTGCAGATGGTGTGCCATTGCCTGGTTAGAAAGTACTCTCTCAGGAAATCCAACTCTAGTAAAGCACCCTGATAGTTGCCTTGCTACTAGTGTCACACTTCTGCTCCTCATAGGTATCGCTTCCGTGCCTCTGCACACTTAGCAGTTTGATTCACCATAACCATGCAAAGTTGTTGCCTGATGTTGAAAAAAGGGGGCCAAACGGAAGAACAATGTCAATTTCCACCTACTCAAACAGAATACCAATGTTGGAAATTGGCAGTTTCTAAAGGGTCATCCCTAGACTTTTTGCAGTCCTCCTTCTCTTTTTCTGAGCCTGTTTTTGTTAGTTTTAGGACCTTGTGCACTTTGTCATTGCTGACCAGTGCTAAGGTGCATGTTCTCTGTGTCTAAAACATGGTGACATTAGCTTCTCCAAGATTGGCATATCTGATTTACTAGAAAATCCCTAGTACAGTTCACTGTGTGTGACCAGATCCCGTAAGTCAAATGCTAACCATGGGCCTACAACAGTGGTTGTGCCACCAACTACTGTAGCCTTTCAAGCACGTCTTAGGCCTGCCATTGCAGAACCTGTGCACTACCATTTTTATCTGGCAAGTGTACCCACTTGTCAGGCCAAGCCTTCCTTTTTATTACATGTAAGTCACCCCTAAGGTAGACCCTGGCCAGCCCCAGGGGCAGGGTGCAGTTTATTTAAAAAGTTGGACATGTACTTACACGTTTAACATGTCCAGGTAGTGAAAAACTCCTAAATTCATTGTTCACTATTGCAAGGACTATCTCTCCCATAGTCTTATGTTGGGGGTTATCTTGGAACATATTCTAATTGTAATTTCCAATTGGGAAAATATAGAAAATGGAGTTTGTTGTGTCTGAACTCATAATTTAAAAATACATCTTTTGGTAGAGTTTTGTTTTTATTGCAGGTCTGAAAATGCCAGTTTTAGAAAGATGGCATTCACCAGTATGTGCCTTAACCTGTTTCTGAATACATGTCTGGGTTTAGGGGGCAGCTATATTTGTGTTCATTCTCTCCAGACAGCCACAAACAGGAAGGGCTGGTTGTGACAGGGGATACATCAGCATTCATATGCATACTGATAGTAATTTTGGCAGGGAGAGGCAGTTCACACTTACATCTGAATAGGCTGTGTCCTTCCCTCAAACAAAGGGCTGATCACCTCTTTCTGGTAGTCTGGACCCTGGGCTGAAAGGGAACCTTGTGCTCATCAGAGAATCCTTTTGAATTACCCCTGCATCAAAGGCCATTTTGGGTATAAGTACTGGGCCTCCGACACCATATACTCGCAACACTTCTGGACTGAGGATATTCGACCGGGAAGAAGGACCTCTATACTGTCAGGAGGGACTGCTTCCTTCCATCTGGTGTGTTGGGCTGCTGCCTGCTACTTCATCCCCTGGAGTGAGAGGAGTGCATCTAACTCTCTGCATCCTGCAATCTCATGTTTCTCAAAGGGCCTGAGGGAGCTTGCCACCTGTTTATGAAGTCTCAGGGATATCAAAGGCTTCACCTGCATCTTTACTACTAGCACATGAACTCCTCTGCTTGAAGTCCTGCTCTGCCAAAAGGTGGCAAATCTAGTCCTGGACCCTTGGAGGTGAGTGTGGTGCTGTAACACAACAGCTGACACAATAACACTGGTGCATCACTTGGAACTGACACATCCCACTGCAGAAACATTGCTTTGCTGCTGCCTACAATGAAGCCACAGACAGCGCTCACCGACTATGCAATGCAATGTCTCCTTCGTGGGCGGATTGCACTTTTGGATTTGCCCTGGTCCAGCACGGCCTGATAGCCCCCTTTGGAGCTAATGTCTTCTAAGCACTGTGTTTTGATTTAATCTTTGAAAATTCATAACTTGAATTGTGAATGTTGGATTTTTTTGTTTTAGTCATGCTTGACTTCGATAAATTTTGGCCATTTTTGCAAACTGGTGTGGAGTCTTTTTGTCGTGTTTTCACTCTGTTACTGTGTGTGTGCACAAACACTTTACACATTGCCTCTTTAGTTTAGCCTGACAGCTCTGTGCCAAGCTACCACAGGGTGAGCACATGTAAACCTTCAGTGTGTATATTATTTGCCCTGACTAGGATTGTGATCCCTACTTGGACAGAGTGCGGTTTATCACTGCCAATGACAGTGGCAGAAAAGGTACCTTGGTCTTTCATCCTGATAAGTTCATCCTGACTTATCAATCAATTGGTAAGTAGGACAAGTTCTACAGAGCCTCTCTGTCTCTTTTCACATTCCTGGCTAGAGGAACAAAGAGGCAAGCTATCCTGTGTCTTCCTTATTTCCAAACACCCTGTTAACAGCACCTCATGTCAGTGACAACAGGGAATTCCTGTGCACTGGGAACCACTAGCATCTTGGTAGGTGCTGGTTTGGGAATGCAGTCCATCCTCCCAGACAACATAGGGGGTCATTCTGACCTCGGCGGTAAAAGGCGCTTACCGCCGGTCAGAAGACCGCCATAACACCACCGCGGCCGCGGGAAACCGCCACGGTCATTCTGACCCGCAACAGGCAAACCGCCAAAAACCCAACATCCACAAAAGTCCGCCACACCAACGGCCAGCGAAAAACTGGCGATGACCAAACCTCCACCGTCACGCCAACAGAAATACGCCCATTCCATTCCGACCTACGAATCCACGCGGCGGTCTTTCAACCGCGGTATTCCACCGCTGCGGTCAGAATACACACACAGCTCCAAAACACTGCCACATTGGTCATTTTGAAAAACACACACCTGATACACATACAAACACCACTCCCACACACCCAACACAATATAAAACGCACACCCACATCACCCACAAACCCCTACGACCACCATTTATTGACTAAGGCCAGAGAGAGACACCACCAGCTAGTACAGAGCATTCACAGGCACATAACACCATCACTCACACAACATCCATGCACAAAACACCACACACCACCACACTCACCACACTCATCACCCCAAACACCACCCCACACCTCATCCACACCACCCCATGGCACCCCAAAGACACCCCAGGTTTTCAGACGCTGAGCTCAGGGTCATGGTGGAGGAAATGGTTCGGGTAGAGCCCCAGCTCTTCGGGACACAGGTGCAGAACACCACCATTGCCAGGAAGATGGAGCTATGGCAAAGAATAGTGGACAGGGTCAACGCTGTGGGTCAGCATCCACGAAATCGGGACGACATCAGGAAGCGGTGAAACGACCTACGGGGGAAGGTGCGTTCCATGGTATCCAGACACAACATCACAGTGCAGAAGACTGGCAGCGGATCCCCACCTCAACCCCCAGAATTTACAACATGGTAGGAACAGGTCTTGGCGATCCTGCATCCTGAGGGCCTCGCAGGAGTAGGCGGAGGAAAGGACTCTGGTAAGTCTAATCTCAACTACTTCATCCCCCCCCACCCACCGGCATGCCAAATCATACCCCCACCCTCACCCCCACCCCCATCACACATCCTCCTTGCTAATGTCTCACCATCACAACCCATCCCATCCCAACACCAAGCCCTGTATGCGACCACAAACCATGGACACCCATCACCAAAGCATGCCCACTGCACATACCCATCCCCCCCCCAAACCACCGTCACAACAGCCCCCACAAGGGAATGCCAGCACTGGGGTACACGGGCACCCACCCATTGCACGCTATGGCACACACAGAAGCAATAACCATACTCTTATACCCCTGCAGGACCCGAACGCCACGACACCGCCCAGGAGGGTCCAGAAATGTCCATTCCACCCCGAGAAGAGGCCCACAGTGATGACAGCAGCTCTGTCTCCCTGGACCCAGATGACCAGCCCAGCCCATCGGGGACCTCGGGACAGTCGGTTCCCCTCAGACAGCCACAGGCCACAGCAGACCTACCCCCCTCTGGGAACACCAGCACAGCACCCACCCAGCGGGCCCATGCCTCTGTCTCCAGGACACGTCAAGCAGCGGTGTGTCCACCACTACAGGGCACCCAGGTTAACCCACCACCCCAACAAAAACAGGGACCTGGGGGCAGTGGTAGTGGGCACACGGTCCAGGGGACAGAGGCCCAGGGAAACAGGGGAACTGGGAGGGCTACTGTGCGACAGGGGGGGGGACAGGCCCAGGGAACCCACTCTCCACGAGGCCCTGTCCTCCATCATGGGAGCATACCACCACTCCCAGGAGACGATGGCGACGGTCCTGGCCAGGTTCCAGGAGATCCAGGTACTGCAGGAGGAACAGTTTATGGGGTTCAGGGAAGAACTCAGAAACATCAGTTCCGCAATGGGCACCATCGTTGTGGCTCTCAATCAGATTGTCAGCACATTGCAGGACCATGTGGCACCACAAAGGGCCCCTGTCACTAGCATGGACCAAGAACAGGCTACCACCTCCGCCGGCGCTAGTGGACAGGAGGCCCCGACACAAGAACAACAGGCCACCAGAACCCCACCCCCTGCAGAAGGAGAACCACCCCGCAAGCGGGGCCTGAGATCTAGGAAGAAGACAGAGTAGGATGCCAAGACCCCCGCCAGGAAAGGATACCCCCTGATTGTCATCCCACTGTCCCACATTGTCACCCTGTCCAACCTTAAACTGCCCCTGCTCCACCTTCCACAGGCATATGGACAATGCACCTGTGAGACTGAAAATCTGGACATTCCTCCACCATCACCCATCACCGATTTGCAACCATTACCCAATATTGAGCACTTCAATAAACACTCTTATTGCACAAAAATAATCTGGAGTCTGCCTGTATTTTTGAACAAATGTATTACACAGAACCATGCCAAAATGTCCAGTTACATTGTGATGACAACATACCACTGTCACACAGCTGTAGTCCATGGGGAAACAAAGCAGAGGTCATGGAGTGGGGCTCACATCTCTGAAATTGGAAGGGAAAGTCACAACTCAGTTAACATACACTGGGGGGAAACTCAGACAGTAGAGAGGCAGGAGACTTTAAGTAAATGTAAAATGCCGGTGTTGATTCTTACCTGTATGTCATTGAAAATACTGCTGTATTACTGTGTCCCTGTTGTCTGTGTCATCCTCTTTGTCTTCCTCCTCTTCACTCTCCGCAGGCTCCACAGCTGCCACAACACCACCATCTGGACCATCCTCCTGCAGGAAAGGCACCTGGCGTCGCAAAGCCAGGTTGTGAAGCATACAGCAGGCCACGATGATATGGCACACCTTCTTTGGTGAGTACATTAGGGATCCACTTGTCATATGGAGGCACCTAAACCTGGCCTTCAGGAGGCCGAAGGTCCGCTCGATCACCCTCCTAGTACGCCCATGGGCCTCATTGTACCGTTCCTCTGCCCTTGTCCTGGGATTCCTCACTGGGGTCAGTAGCCAGGACAGGTTGGGGTAACCAGAGTCACCAATTAGCCACACACGGTGTCTCTGAAGTAGTTCCATCACGTAAGGGATGCTGCTATTTCGCATGATGTACGCGTCATGCACTGACCCAGGGAACTTGGCATTTACATGGGAGATGTACTGGTCAGCCAAACAGACCACCTGGACATTCATGGAATGATAACTTTTTCTGTTCCTGTACACCTGTTCACTCGTGCTGGGGGGGACCAAAGCAACATGTGTCCCATCAATTGCACCAATGATGTTGGGAATATGTCCAAGCGCATAGAAATCACCCTTCACTGTAGCCAAATCGCCCACCTCAGGGAAAACAATGTAGCTCCGCATGTATTTCAGCAGGGCATACAACACTCTGGACAACACCTTGGAAAACATAGGCTGAGACATCCCTGATGAAATGGCCACTGTTGTTTGAAATGACCCACTTGCCAAAAAATGGAGTACTGACAGCACCTGCACTAGAGGGGGATCCCTGTGGGTTGGCGGATGGGTGACATCAGGTCTGGCTCCAGCTGGGCACACAGTTCCTGTATAGTGGCTCTGTCAAGCCTGTATGTCAGTATGACATGTCTTTCTTCCATTGTCGACAGGTCCACCAGCGGTCTGTACACGGGAAGATTCCTCCATTTCCTCGCAAGTCCCAGCGGACGGTGCCTAGGAAGGACAACATGGAGCACAGAGTCAATAAACCCACAGGTACGTTCCCACAGCTTGCACAGTACACGATTCTCAATGCATTGAATGGCTTGTATGAGTGTTGATGCAAGGCCTAGGTATGTGTGACGCAGTAGAAATTAAGATATGGGGTCCCTTGAAATGGCGGCTGCCTGACCTGTGAAGTGCGACAGTGGGATGTGAGGTCAATGCGCTGGCGTGGCACACGCTGGCAGTAGGCGGTCAAAGACAGCGGCGCAAAGCCGCATTGGTTAACATTGAACCCTATGGGTTTCAGGAGCCAATGACGATGTGCGCCGGCGGTCGCGGTACGCATCGCCGCGGTACGCACCGCCGCGGGCGTGAACGCCATTTTGTATCTGCTTAATCACTCGATACCTGATCATCCACAGGAGAGGACCTATACTGCAAGTGCTGCTGTGACCTCGGTCTGGAAGAGACAATGGCTGCTGCGACTGGGGAAAGGGCCCCTGCCTTCACTTCTGAAGAATTGGAGAAACTCGTGGATGGGGTCCTCCCCCAGTATGCGCTACTCTACGGTCCTCCAGACCAACAGGTAAGTACACTGGGACTATGCTTTGTGGCTAGTGCCTGGGTTGAGTGGGGTGAATGAAAGATGGTGGGGAGGGGAGCGAATGAGGCATGCATCAAACGACAGATGAGAGCATGTGCCACATGGCAAGGGTGGGGATGGGGGGCCACTCACATCGAGCATGCAGAAGGTGATGTTATTTTTTTTTTCTCCCCCTGCACATGTCACATAGGTCAGCGCCCATCAGAAAATCGACATTTGGCGTGCCATCGCCAAGGACATCCGGACCCTGGGGGTCCACAACAGACGGGGCACCCACTGCCGGAAGAGGTGGGAGGACATCCGCCGCAGGAGCAGGAAGGCCGCGGAGGCTCTGCTGGGGATGGCCTCCCAACGTAGGAGGGGTGCCAGTTGTACTTTGACCCCCCTGATGTCCCGAATCCTGGCGGTGGCCTACCCCGATTTGGATGGGCGCGTGAGGACATCACAGCAGACACAAGGGGGTGAGTACAAGCACATTCTGCGGGTTTTGCGCACATTGGAGGTGTCTGGGTGGGGGAGGAGGGCTGTGGGTATCCCTAGGCCAGGGCGTTTTCTGTAGGCTAGGCCCCTCCGTTAGGCATGGCCCTGTACCCCCGCCCCCCACCTCTGTAGGTTGCCTAGTACAGCTATTCATGGCCCTGTGTCACCTATGTGTGGAGTTGTCGTCCATAGGCTTGTAGGCCATGTCGCACGGATTGAGTAGTGTACCCCAGGTGCGCGGCGTAGTGCAGGGGGCTTCTGTGTCTGTCCTCTCCGCCAACGGTGTCGCCAATGCATGCACTGAACATGTCTTTGTTTCTCCACCCCCCCCATTTTTTTGCTGTCTTCCTATTCATGTGTGCATTAGCATCATCAGGCGGAGGAGAAGTGGCATCGGAGCACGAGGGAGCTGCATCTCACATGGCCATGGAGGGCCATGCAACTGACTCAGATTTCACCAGTGAGACGGAGGGCGAGGGGAGCTCCACAGCGGGGACACGTGGTTACACCAGCGACACAGACACGTCCTCGGAAGGGAGCTCCCTTGTGGTGGCGGCAACATCCGTGCCCACCGCAACAACAGGTACAGCCGCCACCCAGCGCACCAGCTCCGCCCTCCCAGCAGCCCCACTGCGTTCGCCCCGTGCCCGCTCACCCAGGAAGGTGGGCATCTCCTTCGCCCCAGGCACCTCAGGCCCTGCCCCAGTTACCCCTGCTGCCCTCAGTGAGGAGGTCATTGACCTCCTGAGGACCATCATTGTTGGGCAGTCTACCCTTTTGAATGCCATCCAGGGTGTAGAAAGGGAGGTGCACCGGAGTAAGGCATACCTGGAGGGCATTCATTCGGGTCAGGCTGCCCATCAGCGATCGTTCAACGCTCTGGCCTCAGCACTGACGGCAGCCATTGTCCCTGTCTCCTGCCTCCCTCCTCCAACGTCCTTAACCCAGTACCACTCCCCTGTACCTCTGCCTATCCCAGACACACCATCAGACCAGCCTGCACACACCTCAACACCCAAGGGAAGCTCATCCAGACATAAGCACCACACATCACACAAGCATTCACACAAGCAACATCCACATGCAGACATGCCAACAGCCACTGCCTCCTCTGTGTCCCCCTCCTCCTCGTCTCCCTCCTCCCTCCCTGTGACGTCTCCACTCACACTTGCATGCACAACATCTTCAGCCACTACGTCCATCACCAGCACACCCACCAGAACACTCCGCACACGTGCAGTCACCACCCCCACTACCATTTACACGTCCCCTGTGTCCTCTCCCAGTGTGTCTGTCACCCTCTCTTCCAAACCACACAAACGCAGGCAGCAACCCACCCAACAGCCATCCACCTCACGACAGCCTCCAGCACAAGCACCTGCACCCAAAGACACCAGACTTCACTCTCCTACAACCACATCCTCTTCCTCCACTCCCATACCCACTACAACTACCCGTCCCTGTCTTACTAAATTGCTTTTCCTTTCCAACCTTGACCTCTTTCCATCAACTGACCCACCCCCTCCATCTCATAAGGCTCCAATCAGCACCTCAGCCACCACAAAACCTGGACCTACAAAGACAATAGTCCAAGGATTTTGGAGTCCACCACCTTCAAGCCCAGCTACTTCGGCTAGGAGTAAAGAGACGGCCAGCCCACCCCCTGCAAAAAAAGCCAAGAAAGCCAGTGCCCGGCATGAGAGGCCAAAGACAGCAGGCTCCAAAAGCACTACCCTGGCACCGTCAGGGAGTGGGGTGCCACCTGGCACACCGGCAAAGGGAGGAAAGGGCCACAGACGAGCAGGGAAGGGTGGCAAGGGCAGCACGCCCGACAAGTCCGGCAGCAGGCGAGCTGCCCAGGAGGGCCCCACCAGCCCCATTCCAGGTGTGCAGGAGGACACCCAGAGGCCCGGTACGGCAGCCCAGGAGGGCCCCGCCAGCCACAGCCCAGCTGCCCAGGAGGGCCCCGCCAGCCACAGCCCAGCTGCCCAGGAGGGACCCGCCAGCCACAGCCCAGCTGGGCAATGAAGGAGCGCCAGCCACAGCCCAGCTGGGCAATGAAGGAGCGCCAACTCAAGCAACGCTGAACATGGCAAGGACTGCCAAGGCAAGCACCGCTGAACAGGGCCCTTCAAGTCAAGAACCGCTGAACAGGGCCGTTCAAGTCAAGAACTGCTGAACAGGGCACCGCCATCTCAAGAACCGCTGAACAGGGCCCTTCAAGTCAAGAACCGCTGAACAGGGCCCTTTAAGTCAAGAACCGCTGAACAGGGCACCGCCATCTCAAGAACCGCTGAACAGGGCCCTTCAAGTCAAGAACCGCTTAACAGGGCCCTTCAAGTCAAGAACCGCTGAACAGGGCACCGCCATCTCGAGAACCGCTGAACAGGGCACCGCCATCTCAAGAACCGCTGAACAGGGCCCTTCAAGTCAAGAACCGCTGAACAGGGCCCTTCAAGTCAAGAACCGCTGAACAGGGCACCGCCATCTCGAGAACCGCTGAACAGGGCACCGCCATCTCAAGAACCGCTGAACAGGGCACCGCCATCTCAAGCACCGCTGAACTGGGCCCTTCAAGTCAAGAACCTCTGTACAGGGCCCTTCAAGTCAAGAACCGCTGAACAGGGCACCGCCATCTCGAGAACCGCTGAACAGGGCACCGCCATCTCAAGAACCGCTGAACAGGGCCCTTCAAGTCAAGAACCGCTGAACAGTGCCCTTCAAGTCAAGAACCGCTGAACAGGGCACCGCCATCTCAAGAACCGCTGAACAGGGCCCTTCAAGTCAAGAACCGCTGAACAGGGCCCTTCAAGTCAAGAACCGCTGAACAGGGCACCGCCATCTCAAGAACCGCTGAACAGGGCCCTTCAAGTCAAGAACCGCTGAACAGGGCCCTTCAAGTTAAGAACCGCTGAACAGGGCACCGCCATCTCAAGAACCGCTGAACAGGGCACCGCCATCTCAAGAACCGCTGAACAGGGCACCGCCATCTCAAGCACCGCTGAACAGGACCCTTTAAGTCAAGAACCGCTGAACAGGGCCCTTCAAGTCAAGAACCGCTGAACAGGGCACCGCCATCTCAAGAACCGCTGAACAGGGCACCGCCATCTCAAGAACCACTGAACAGGGCCCTTCAAGTCAAGAACCGCTGAACAGGGCCCTTCAAGTCAAGAACCGCTGAACAGGGCACCGCCATCTCGAGAACTGCTGAACAGGGCCCCGCCATCTCAAGAACCGCTGAACAGGGCCCTTCAAGTCAAGAACCGCTGAACAGGGCCCTTCAAGTCAAGAACCGCTGAACAGGGCACCGCCATCTCGAGAACCGCTGAACAGGGCACCGCCATCTCAAGAACCGCTGAACAGGGCACCGCCATCTCAAGCACCGCTGAACTGGGCCCTTCAAGTCAAGAACCTCTGTACAGGGCCCTTCAAGTCAAGAACCGCTGAACAGGGCACCGCCATCTCGAGAACCGCTGAACAGGGCACCGCCATCTCAAGAACCGCTGAACAGGGCCCTTCAAGTCAAGAACCGCTGAACAGTGCCCTTCAAGTCAAGAACCGCTGAACAGGGCACCGCCATCTCAAGAACCGCTGAACAGGGCACCGCAATCTCAAGCACCGCTGAACTGGGCCCTTCAAGTCAAGAACCGCTGAACAGGGCCCTTCAAGTCAAGAACCGCTGAACAGGGCCCTTCAACTCAAGCACTGCTCCGCTGGGCACCGCCGTCTCTGCACCGCTCCGCTGGGCCCTTCATCTCAAGCACCGCTCCGCTGGGCCCTTCATCTCAAGCACCGCTCCGCTGGGCACCGCCGTCTCTGCACCGCTCTGCTGGGCCCTTCATCTCAAGCACCGCTCCGCTGGGCCCTTCAACTCAAGCACCGCTCCGCTGGGCACCGCCGTCTCTGCACCGCTCCGCTGGGCCCTTCATCTCAAGCACCGCTCCGCTGGGCACCGCCGTCTCTGCACCGCTCCGCTGGGCCCTTCATCTCAAGCACCGCTCCGCTGGGCCCTTCAACTCAAGCACCGCTCCGCTGGGCACCGCCGTCTCTGCACCGCTCCGCTGGGCCCTTCATCTCAAGCACCGCTCCGCTGGGCCCTTCAACTCAAGCACCGCTCCGCTGGGCACCGCCGGGCACCGCCGTCTCAAGCACCGCTGGCCCATTGGCAGAAGGGGCAGGCCCGCATCTGTGTCGGCCAGGGCTGCACGAAGCACTCTGGGCACCATGCCTCCTCCAGAACCAGTGGAGTCTGTAATCCACTTGTGAGACTGTGGCTTTGCACTCCCCAGGATGGCACAGTGGGCAATCCACCCACTGTAGAGACTTGTGAGACTGTGGCTTTGCACTCCCCAGGATGGCACAGTGGGCAATCCACCCACTGTAGAGACTTGTGAGACTGTGGCTTAGCACTCCCCAGGATGGCACAGTGGGCAATCCACCCACTGTAGAGACTTGTGAGACTGTGGCTTTGCACTCCCCAGGATTGAACAGTGGGCAACCCACCCACTGTAGAGACTTGAGAGACTGTGGCTTTGCACTCCCCAGGATGGCGCAGTGGGCAATCCACCCACTGTAGAGACTTGTGAGACTGTGGCTTTGCACTCCCCAGGATTGAACAGTGGGCAATCCACCCACTGTAGAGACTTGTGAGACTGTGGCTTTGCACTCCCCAGGATGGCACAGTGGGCAATCCACCCACTGTAGAGACTTGTGAGACTGTGGCTTTGCACTCCCCAGGATTGAACAGTGGCCATGGAGGCCCCTCGTGGATCTGGCGTCGTGGAGTCATCTGGCTGAGGTGCCCCCTCTTCCCTTCCCCCTGAGGTGCCTGTAGTTTTGCTATCTGATGCCCCTGCAGTGTTCTCTCCATTGGAGCCGGGTATCCTGTGTGGGCTTTGCCCATGTGTTTAGGCCCATTGGCCCACGAACAATGGCTGATACCCAATTTGGACAGGGCAATTTACATATGTATATATAGTTATAGATGTTTGATATATTTTTTTACTTAGCCGTACAATATACATCAAATTTCATAATAATTTTTTATTGTCTTTGCATTCTTCTGGGGGGTTTGGGGGTGTCACTCTGAGTTGTTGCTCTGCATTGATGTGTATTTAGTTGTGGGTGAGGGTGGGTGTGTCGCGTATGTGTGTCCCCGTAATTTTTTGCCTCCCCTGTGTCGTAGGTGCAGTACTCACCGTTGTCTTCTGCGCCGGCGTTCGTGCTCCTGGTAGAGGAGCAGGAAGACAATAGCTGGTAGGATGTGTAGTTCGGGTTCCATGCTGTCCAGATTCCTCGTGGAGTGTGTAGAGGTGAGCGTTTTCCGTTCGTAATGTCTGTTTCCGCCGTGTTTTTATCGGCGGGGCTACCGCCCCGGAAAAGGTGGCGGATTGGTGGGTTGTGATAGGGTGGGCGGTACATTGTCTCATGCCTGTCTGTTGGCGGTGACCGCCGCGCTGTTTGTTTGTCCCGCCGTGGCGGTCGGAGTGTTAAAGTGTCGGTCTCTGTTGGCAGTTTCCGCCAGGGTCAGAATAACATTTTTTTTACCGCCTGCCTGTTGGCGGGTTGGCCGCCGCTTTAACACCGACCACCAGGGTTGGAATGACCCCCATAATGTCTTCCATCTACTGACTTGCTGCCCTGTTTTTGGGCATCCTTCTGAAGTCACACAAGAATAGGGCACTCAATTTTTAGCTAGAGGAGTTTCTTTCCGGTACATCCCGAAGCAGTTAACAATCTCTTCATCTTTGCTAGTGATGTAGAGTCCAACTCCAAGTCTAATTCAGGTGTCTTATCCTTCTCTCCCTCTGGGATAGAGGTGATGGCCACAATGGCTTTTGATTTCTCAGAGTCTCCCCTGATCTGTTCACTTCTTTTCTCTGATCTTTGTAAATCTGGGATGGTCCCAGACTTTTCCTGAAATTGAAATTAACACACCTACTATGGTTAGAACTATATAGGCATTTGGTTTTGATATTTCCACTTGAGCAGTCAAATCACTTCCAAAGGGACATCCAACCCCTTGCTTTTCTCTCACCCCTACATTAAGCAAGGTTGACATGTCATTGATTTCTACTTCAAATTAGGCTTGTGCAAGTGGGAACAGAGATACTCTTCTCAGGTTTGAGATACTTCTTTCCAACAATAGTCCTGTAAACATCTGTAATCCTCAGGGCAGCAAACTTCCTCCAATTGATATTAGTTTGTAAATGGTATTTGAACGATTGTGCTTAAGAGCATATAGGGGGTCATTCTAAGTCTGGCGGGCGGCGGAGGCCGCACGCCAGACTTCCCCCCTCCAAAATACCGCTCCGCGGTCGCAAGACCGCTGAGGGTATTTTGGCTTTTGCACTGGGCTGGCGGGCGACCGCCAAAAGGCCGCCTGCCAGCCCAGTGCAAAAACCCTTCCCACGAGGACGCCGGCTCAGAATTGAGCCGGCGGGTGGGAAGGTGCGACGGGTGCAGTTGCACCTGTCGCAAATTTCACTGTCTGCAAAGCAGACAGTGAAATTCAAAGTGGGGCCCGCTTACGGGGGCCCCTGCAGTGCCCATGCCATTGGCATGGGCACTGCAGGGGCCCCCAGGGGCCCCACGACACCCCATACCGCCATCCTGTTCCTGGCGGGCGAACCGCCAGGAACAGGATGGCGGTATGGGGTGTCTGAATCCCCATGGTGGCGCAGCGAGCTGCGCCGCCATGGAGGATTCAGAAGGGCAGCGGAAAACCGGCGGGAGACCGCCGGTTTTCCTCTTCTGACCGCGGCTGAACCGCCGCGGTCAGAATGCCCTGCGGGGCACCGCCAGCCTGTTGGCGGTGCTCCCGCCGACCCTGGCCCCGGCGGTCTAGTACCGCCGGGGTCAGAATCACCCCCATAGTTCTCTTTGCCAAATATCCATTACTAAAAGGCAGTGTGCCACTTGGCATTTTTGAATCCCCTTATTAATATTCAACATACTAGTTATACTGAGTGTTTCTGATGAAGGGTCTTTCGCCTTATAGACTGTTAGGTAATGTTCCTCTTTGTGACACATATAACAAATAATCATCTTGGGTTTAGAAAAACTTTCCTATGCTCTCTTTTACACAAATTCCTGCCATGGAACCCAATTCCATTTTTGACTGGGTCCTCTCTTTAACTTTGGGGATGGACCTTGCCCTCATACAAAGTATTGACTTGTAGCAGGGCGTACACCGCCGCCACAGCTCGACATGACGCATCGGAGCAGGCCGATGCGTCATGTCCGCGTCTCCCCGTTGTCGGGGCAACGCGCTCCGACCGAGGCAGGGGGCAGGCCGTTGCCCGGGAAACCGGATGGATTTCCCGGCGCGGCGAATTTAAAAGGGAGGACGGCACCGACAGAGGGGGAGAGAGGAGGAGAGCGGAGACGAAGGAGTACAACGCCGAGGAGGAGAGGCAGGAGGAGGACGTGGAGAACAGGAGCCCTGAGGAGACCCAGGAGGAGCAGGAGAGGAGAGACCAGGAGGAGCAGGAGCAGGAGAGGAGAGCCCAGGAGAAGGAGAGGAGAGCCCAGGAGAAGGAGAGGAGAGCCCAGGAGAAGGAGAGGAGAGACCAGGAGAAGGAGACCCCGCAAGAGACGGAAGGAGAAGAGACCCCATCAGAGGAACGCTACAACGCCAGCCACGACCCAGGAGGGTCGTGGCTTACCAAGGTACGGTCCTTGTGGACCAAAACCAAGTCCACTGTAGACTAAGGGAGGGAATATCACAACGTAAAGGGAAGGGATAAAAGGGCACGGTAACAAGCACATTCGGGCACACCACAAAATCTATCATAAGAAGAGTGAGAGCACCTATAACCCTTAGTTTTCTTCCTCACAGACACCCTCCTTACCGTTCCTACCCACACCCAGACAGGAATACAGAGAACGTATGAAATAATCCGTTTGGTAAAACCCCCTTATTTACCCGGGTGTTGTGTCCTTTTCTTTTCTTATGTTTTCCGGTACTGAGATTCCACCTGAGGGAACCGCCAGACGTCTCCCAGGAAAAGAACCATTGCAACTATATCAACTAGATCGACACTACAGGAACTGTACCGCAACCCCTAAAGAAAACCCGGACACTTGATTACTTAGCTTTAGTATTTTCTTTATTCCACCTTAACCTTAGAATAAACTTCAACGCAAACTAAAACGCATATCTCGTCATCATTGGTATAGTGTTCGATCTGTCACAGTGGTGTCAGAAGAGGGATCAAACTCTGGATCCTCCTCGACAATCGAACGGTATACACAATGAGTGACAACCCCACGCTGGAAGACATGATAAAACAGTTGGCCGAAGGCCAACGCCACCTACAGTTGGTGTGGGAGGCCCACCAGAGGGAGGCTAAGGAGGACCGTGAGGCCTTACAGTCGGCTTTGAAAAGTCAGGCAACCATACTGGCCAATAATCAACTAGTCCATGAGACGGCCATGAAAAAGCTAACCGAGACAATCGCTACCACTAAGGTACATCCCAATGTCCCAAGCTCCGTCCTACAAAAATATCAAGAAGGGGATGATCCCGATTCCTTTTTCACTAATTTTGAAAGGGTGGCCTCAACCGCACAATGGCCAGAAGATAGATGGGGCCAGTATATCGCCCCATTACTTACAGGAATCCTACAAGCCGCCTACCAAGCTGCGAATCCCGGGGGAACAACCCCATATTCCGAAATAAAAACTAGTATATTAGAGCGGGTGGGACATGACACGGAATATTATAGGATCAAATTCAGGAAAATCAAGTGGGGACCGAATGAGGATCCCCGAACCTTTTACTATCGGGTAAACGATTTAGCTTTAAAATGGTTGGGTCCGTCAGGGAATAGCCGGGAAGAAGTAATCCAAACCATTGTTCTCGAACAATATTTAGATGCCTTGCCTACGGCCACAAAACACTGGATCCGTCAACATCCCAAAGTGAATACGGAGACAGCCATTGACTTAGCCTGTGCATACCACCGTTCGGCGGATGTACGAAATATGCCCACCCGCCCCATCATAAAGTCAGGCCTCCTCAACCCCAAAAGCACTCCCAGAGTCCTTCCCGAAGAAACTGTCCCTCGCAGAACCTACGAGCATCCACCAGTACCGGGTCCCCAGTGTTATAACTGTGGAGAATGGGGACACATTGCCCGTATGTGTCCCCGGAAACAAGACACTAGTGAACCCATGGAGATTGGAGTTACCCGACGACGGGTGCTGTGTACAGGTCAGGGCAACCCCAAGTTTAAACATTCCTTAAATGTCAATGGTCGTATGGTTTACGCCCTTATAGATTCCGGATGCAGTCAATCCGTGATAAGGAGGGATTTCCTAGCCCTAGCAGACCAAGAAGTCGAACATTGGGTAACTATTTGCTGCATCCATGGGGATAAGGAGAGATACCCCTTACAGGCCCTGACCGTAGAGTGGAGGAACTACAGGGATAGCCTTCCGATGGGTATAATCTCCGACCTGATAGAGGAATGTATTATTGGGACAGATTATGAACATTTTCAGGAGATCCTGGATCACGTTCGACAACCAACCCTGACCCAGGATTGGTGGAAGGGTGCCCCCTTTTCGGACAGCGACATAGAGCCCCCCCCTAACCGAAGGAAACTATCACGTAGAGAGAAACGTGTTGGAAAAGCAACCCACCGAGAGAACGAGGCACATAGCACCCCCTCAGGTCTGATTGCCGAGACACATGAAGTACCTGTCGGGTTTCCCCAAAGACAAAGAGAAGATCCTTCTCTCGCTCAAGCTTGGAAGTCAGCCAAAGCAGAAGAAACCGAAGAGGTGGGTCCCTACTTCTTAATTAAAAAGAACCTCTTATACCGCATAACCACTACTCGCTCCGGGGACCGTAAGCAACAGTTGTTAGTCCCCGAGCACTATAGAGAACATGTTTTAACCCTAGCCCACTGTCAACCCGGAGGAGGTCATTTCGGGAGGGAAAAAACAGAAGAGTATCTCCTCCGGCGGTTCTATTGGCCGGGGGTTTTTGCCCACATCCGAAAATTTTGCTCTCAATGTTCCAGGTGCCAACTTACCGAACCCGGTAGACCTAGAAAAGCACCTCTTATACCATTACCCATAATAGACGTTCCATTTAGTAGAATGGGGATGGACTTGATAGGTCCCATAGTACCTTCCACGAAAGGACACACCTATATCCTAGTCATGGTGGATTATGCCACCCGATATCCAGAGGCCATTCCCTTGAAAAGTATGACAACCAAAACAGTAGCCCAAGCAATGATTAATGTATTTTCTCGAGTAGGATTTCCTCATGAAATACTCACTGATCAGGGAACCCCTTTCATGTCTACCCTCATGAAACAAGTGTGCAAAACGTTAGGCATTTCCCAAATTCGCACCTCAGTGTACCATCCACAGACCGATGGCCTGGTAGAACGGTACAACCGTACCATAAAGACTCTGCTGAGAAAAGTAGTAGAGGAGTCAGGAAGAAACTGGGATCAAAAATTGCCCTTGGTATTGTATGCCATACGTTCCCATGAACAGGCGTCTACTGGACACAGTCCTTTCGAACTCGTGTTCGGGAGACAGCCCCGTTCCCTACTAGACATGGCTATAGAAACTTGGGAAGAAGAGGCAGAAGAAGGGGGGAAACCCTTGTTAGAATATGCCCACGACTTACGATCTCAGTTACAAGGGTTATGGGATACAGTTCGAGTAAATATGGAACAGGCCCAACAGAACCAAAAACAATATTACGATCGAGGGAGTAAATTAAGAGTTCTACTGCCAGGGGACCAGGTACTTATAATGCGCCCCACGTCTGAACGCAAATTGGTGGCAAAATGGCAGGGTCCACATAAAGTATTACGAGCCGTTACCCCAGTCACTTACCTAATTGAAATCTCGACCACTCCACAGAAAACCCAGATTTATCACATAAATCTATTAAAAAAATGGGAAGAACCCGAGGGCCCTAACTCGACCGTAGCCGTGGGCCGGTTCCTATGTCCCAATGGGAGGGTTCAAATTGAATTTTGCCCGACCGAGGCCACTATTGGGGAGAATCTACCCACAGTGAACTCCTCATTAACAAAATTAGAGAGGGAACAGGTATTCAGCCTACTAGAACACTTCAGATCATTTTTCTCCATAGTGCCAGGCAAAACCTCATTGATCACCCATGAAATACGGACTGCCCCAGGTACAATTGTCCGGTTACGACCATACCGTATACCAGAGGCCAGGAAACAGATTATGGAGGATGAGGTCCAAAAGATGCTAGAGTTAGGAGTAATAGAGCCTTCTACTAGTCCCTGGTGCTCCCCAGTTGTCCTGGTACCAAAACCTGATGGTACTATCAGGTTCTGCATCGATTTCAGGAAACTCAACGAACATTCCATGTTCGATACTTATCCGATTCCCAGGGTGGATGATGTATTAGAAAAACTAGGAAAAGCAAAATTCATGTCCACCCTAGATTTAACTAAAGGATATTGGCAGATTCCACTAGCCCCAGAAGATAAAGAGAAAACAGCCTTTGCCACGCAGTCAGGCTTGTATCATTTCACAGTGTTGCCATTCGGACTACATGGAGCCCCGGCCACATTTCAACGGCTAATGGATAGCCTCCTAAAACCCTTTCGACACTTTTCGGCTGCTTATTTAGATGACGTAGTTATTTTCAGTGAAACATGGAATGATCATCTACTACATTTGCAACAGATATTCCACACTCTGAGACAGGCAGGGTTAACTGCCAATCCAAAAAAATGTGTTATCGGCCAGCCTGACATATTGTACTTAGGATACAAAATCGGTCAAGGGAACCTCCAGCCACAATCTAAAAAGGTAGAGGCTATTCTTAATGCACCTAACCCTGCAACAAAGAAAGATTTGCGTTCCTTCCTAGGATTGGTCGGCTACTATCGAAGATTCATTCCCAATTATTCCACCCTAGCCGCCCCCCTTACAGATCTTCTGGCTAAATCTCGTCCTAATCAATTAGCCCCTTTCTCGGTTCAACAGGAGACTAGTTTCGAACAGTTAAAAATCTTTCTGACTAGAGAGCCCATCCTACGATGTCCCGATTTCTCGATGCCATTCCATCTCTATACAGACGCCTCTGATGTCGGACTAGGAGGGGTACTAACCCAGCCCGATGGGGAGGGGAGGGATCATCCGATAGTATACATTAGTAGGAAACTGTTTCCTCGGGAACGCCATTACCCCACGATTGAAAAAGAATGCTTGGCCATAAAATGGGCGGTAGACACCTTACAGTATTACCTGTTGGGTCGCCCTTTTATCCTCTATACGGATCATGCTCCCCTCACTTGGCTGTCGGCTCATAAAGATACGAATTCACGGATCTTGAGGTGGTTCCTTGAACTCCAACCCTTTTCATTTCAGGTCCGTCACATCCCTGGTCCCCAACAGATCCCGGCTGATTACCTCTCCAGGTACCCGAACTCTACCTCGGTCCTCGATCAGGACCGTTCTTGGGAAGGGGTGTGTAGCAGGGCGTACACCGCCGCCACAGCTCGACATGACGCATCGGAGCAGGCCGATGCGTCATGTCCGCGTCTCCCCGTTGTCGGGGCAACGCGCTCCGACCGAGGCAGGGGGCAGGCCGTTGCCCGGGAAACCGGATGGATTTCCCGGCGCGGCGAATTTAAAAGGGAGGACGGCACCGACAGAGGGGGAGAGAGGAGGAGAGCGGAGACGAAGGAGTACAACGCCGAGGAGGAGAGGCAGGAGGAGGACGTGGAGAACAGGAGCCCTGAGGAGACCCAGGAGGAGCAGGAGAGGAGAGACCAGGAGGAGCAGGAGCAGGAGAGGAGAGCCCAGGAGAAGGAGAGGAGAGCCCAGGAGAAGGAGAGGAGAGCCCAGGAGAAGGAGAGGAGAGACCAGGAGAAGGAGACCCCGCAAGAGACGGAAGGAGAAGAGACCCCATCAGAGGAACGCTACAACGCCAGCCACGACCCAGGAGGGTCGTGGCTTACCAAGGTACGGTCCTTGTGGACCAAAACCAAGTCCACTGTAGACTAAGGGAGGGAATATCACAACGTAAAGGGAAGGGATAAAAGGGCACGGTAACAAGCACATTCGGGCACACCACAAAATCTATCATAAGAAGAGTGAGAGCACCTATAACCCTTAGTTTTCTTCCTCACAGACACCCTCCTTACCGTTCCTACCCACACCCAGACAGGAATACAGAGAACGTATGAAATAATCCGTTTGGTAAAACCCCCTTATTTACCCGGGTGTTGTGTCCTTTTCTTTTCTTATGTTTTCCGGTACTGAGATTCCACCTGAGGGAACCGCCAGACGTCTCCCAGGAAAAGAACCATTGCAACTATATCAACTAGATCGACACTACAGGAACTGTACCGCAACCCCTAAAGAAAACCCGGACACTTGATTACTTAGCTTTAGTATTTTCTTTATTCCACCTTAACCTTAGAATAAACTTCAACGCAAACTAAAACGCATATCTCGTCATCATTGGTATAGTGTTCGATCTGTCACATGACTATTACTCTATTCATTTGCATTAGAGCCATGCTGCTACAGAGCTTTGTTAGCCCTGCCAGCTATCCACTTGTCAGCCAACATTGCACATTTCTCTGGGTCATTTTCAGCTAAGGAAGACACTTATTACTTACATTGCGTAGAACACTCCTTCTTGAGTTGCTCTTTCATCATTAACTGGCTAAGAACATCAAAATTCGTCCCTCTAACCCAGTCATCCCTATCACAAACCACACCATAAATCCAACTTTCATATACACCACTTTTCTTACTCTTGCTTCCTATGAATGTCTGAAGACACTGAGCTGGCATCAGCCCATTCATCTGATCATAACTTCCTTCAGTCTGTCATTATTTATCTGATCAGCTACAGCTAATCTCCCAATGATTCATGTTCTTTCAATTGGCATGCAGCTTATTAAAGTGGACGTCTGAGGCAAAGCATTCAAAGCCTGCACTCCATAAGCAATCTCAAAATTCACTAACCAGTTCACAAACTGGCTTTTCACAAAGATGTGCACAAACTCTTTTGGAACCTTTGCAGGTACTCTTGCAGAGTGGAAGAGAGAATCATTTCTTGAAGATGTACCATCTCGAAGTATGCTGTCATACTGATAATTTTTTTCTCTAAGGCCATCTTTTCTTTCTTTCTCTCTCTCTCATGTGTATATATATATATATATATATATATATATATATATATATATAGATGGATAGATAGATAGATAGATAGATAGATAGATAGATAGATAGATAGATAGATAGATAGATAGATAGATAGATATCCAATTCTCTCTCTTTCTCCTGCATTTCATTTTTCCTTTCCCTCTCCTCGCTCTCCTTTTTTCCTCTATTCTTGGACATACTCCTCTGGCCTCTTCCACCTCCATTCCTGTTATTCCTGATGGGTTTATCCACCTCAAAACCCCTGGCCTTCTCTTCTTTCAAATTCTTGGCTTTCTGGAGAGCCAGCTGCAACTGTGACCTGCAAGGTCAGGCAAAGAATGGAAAGCACGTCAGGGGACACACTTGGGGTATGTCTATGAAAAACCTATGCCAAGAGGTTAAGGGAGCTTGACACTCTAGAACTCCCATCCTGGGTTCCTATCATGGCACTCTCCCTAGATTCCATCACATTTACTTCCTTGCTGCCCAGTTTCTCTAACAGGCCCTTATCAAAACTTAGATTTCCATTATTTCTAGAAGCCATCCATCCTCTCTCCAAAAACAGATTCCAGTCCTGCTGTAAGGGCATTTGCCAAGGCCTTCTCCTGCTAACTTTGTATCCTCCATTGCACTGTAAGTTAGTTTAGTGTTTCACCTGAAGGTAGTGGTCAGCTCATGACTGCTCTAACTTGAACTTAACTTTCATTTTTCACACCTCTAACTGCCATTTGTCAGAACCCATTTGGGGAGGAGTAGCAGAAGGATGAGAAGAGACAGGCTACGGAAACACACACAAAGCTTTCTGCACTTAACACTCAGGAGCAATCACAGGCTTCTGTGAGGGAGAGGAACTCAGAGCAACCAACAGACACAGTAACTCAATTTCTAGCCCGAATCTTGATAAAGCATTTTCACTCAGCAGACCTAAATACTACAAAATTCAACGAAAAGGAAATACAGGTTACAAACTAACATATTAAACAGTGAGATCCTACACCCCGTTCTTCCTAGTATCTTCCCAGTTCTCCCTCTCCTTCCGCTATCAATGAGATCCTGTATCCTTAGCCCCCAATACATTCTTTAGGCAGTGTTCAGCACAGGCGTAGTAATGTTCAACTCAGTTCAAATGCAAAAAAAGTCCTAGCGGGCACAGCAGACTTGTCAGTATGTATTTTGTCTCTGCCACCAGAACGGGAAAAGTTTGATTTTTACCTGCTGGTTATTATAGCAGCTCTGACTGTGTGGCTGATCCGATTTGGGGTTTGCCCTCATGGAAGTGGTTCCTTTACTTCAAAGGTCACCCAGCAGCTTCACTTGGAATGTGGCAGCCCTCATGCTGGATGCAGACAGGTGTTCTGGTGAGGCAGTTGCAGCCTCCAACCCTAATCCTCCATAATGAAGTCTCTTGGGCAGTTATGATATAAGGACTTCCTGCATTGGTGAAGACAAGAATTTCACTTACACTGGCAATGGCAGCACCAGTAATATATGCTGTGGACAAGGGAATACATCTGTTGCTATCCTTGCTGTGAAAGACACTGTGAATACTCCGCTGTACCCTTTGGATAGAATAGCAAGCCATTTAATAAATGACATGTATACAGGTACTGTTAGACCTGTCAGCCTTGGGGTGGTCTTCCTCCAAACCTTTTGCCTTACTCCGCCTGTTTTTGCTGAATTCTGTTTTGTTGGCCTTAGGAATCTCCTCACTTTACCATGGTTAACTAGTGCTAACGTGATTGTGCTCTCTTCTTTAAACATGGTGAAATTGACTTACACCCAATTGGCACATTTAAGTTACTTGTTTGCCCTGAGTAAAATGGTACTACATGTACAGGGCCTTCAAATTAAATGCTACCAGTGGGCCTGCAGCACTTATTGTGCCACCCACTTAAGTGTCCCTTTAAACGTATGTCAGGCCTGCATTATGGTCTGTGTGTGCAGTTGTAAACTGCCTATTTGAGTTGGGAAAATAAACTGTTTGCCAGGCCTAAACCTTCCTTTTTACTACATACACATCACCCTTAGGGTAGGTCCTACACAGTTAATAGGGAAGGATGCTATGAATATCAAAAGTTGGACATGTACTTTTAACTTTTATATGTCCTGATACTGACAACCTCTCAAATGTGGTTTTCACTACTCCAAGGCCTGCCTCTCACATAACATAGGGTTACCTTATTACATTTAATAAGTGATAACTTTGAATTGGGAGCAGTTAAGAATATCGAAATATGGTCTCTAAAGAATTGCAATTTAAAACCCTCCTTAATGTTAAAGTTGGATTTTAGGTCACAATTCTGCAAATTACACTTTTAGAAAGTTATCTTTTTCTTGGCCTAACCATTTGGTACCTGCAGCTTGCATCCTGGGTCACATGCCCAGTTTTAGCTGGCAATTGGTATTTGTGTATTACTCCCAGACAGTGAGACAAAGGGGAACTATTTGGTGGCAGGATGGACCTCCAACCATCTTTATCCCTGCTCCTGGAATGTGCCTGTTGTGGGTTCTAAACCTAGAAGTGGTGCCCCTCCAGTCCTAGACCTCTGTTAGTGAGGTTAAGGGTTTTCTGCCACCCCAGCTGTGGTTTCTATCAGAAGCAAAGCAGTGCGCTGCAAGCCCAAAACAGCTCTTCGAGGAGCCTCATCAGATCCAACACAGTTATACGCAGCCATCACACAAGGCTGCATCAGCTCTTTGGAACCTCATGATGCATCCTCAATGTGGACCTAGCAACTCCTCATCGGAATTGACACAGCACGATGCAACCTCGATGCAAGTACGCATCGCAGCCCTTACAGTTTTTCGGGACTGCTGCTATGCGACACTTCTCCCACCACAACCTCGCATCACTTCTCGGACCACAGCTGCGTGGTGCAACGCTTCACAACCAAGATTTAAGTTACATTTCTCAGTGGGACTAACTTGGTCCCTGTATCCGGCACACACTCCATCATGATTGGTCAGAACTTGTGACTTTATCCCTATCCGGTGCGACCAGATTCCCACAGTTTGGGCTTTGTGCTTTTAATCACTATTTTTACCTAAACATTTAAAATCCTCGATCTCCAGTTCTACTGATTAGATTTTTGCTATTAAGATGTCTAATAGTTTATTAAATTTTAACTCCAGTTTTGTAAATTGGTGTTGTTTTTTTATTTTGTTGTGTTTTCACCTTATTACTGTTTGAAGTGCTGCATATATACTTTAGACTTTGCCTCTAGGTTGAGTCTGACTGACTTTGCATCAAGCTACTCAGAGGTTTGAGGTTATTTAGATTGTTCTCTGAACATTGATTTATGTTAAGCCAACATTGAAAATGTTTCTCTAGATGCTAGGAGAAAAAAAACAAGTTTAAAGTCTTATGTATGGTAAACAGTGCATACTTGAAGAAATATCCAGGCTACATGCAAAATCTTAAACCTCCTCTTACTGCATCAGCTAAGAATCGAAAGTCAATTACATCAGATTTATCAACAAATTGTTAAATGGAAAAACATGAAGCAAATTCATAGTCAGGGCTTTCAATGAGCCTCATCCCCCTGGTTCTCAGACCTTGAAGTAATAAAAAATAGACAATTATAACAAACTGTATAGCTGCTACAAGCAGAGAGCTTTGTCCCTTCGATTCTAGTGGGAGATACTGTCCTACAGCCATGCTGGTCAAAATACACGCTTCTACTGTGGAGTCTGAGGGTATCACCTCAAGTATAAACGGCTCAAGGCAGAACTCGCCTGGGCAATCTGGCGATAACTGGAGAGAATATTCCAACATCAACAGAGTGGTTTGAGGTCACAGTTGAAGGCAAAATAGTTAATTCCAAAATGTTGCAGCCTACCCGTTGTTCTATCCTGGGTGGGACTTTATCACCAAGAATACTGCTGACCAGTAGGAAGGGGTCTGCCAGTGACATCGTGCCTGAAGCGTTTCCAGCCCCTGTGGCACGGGATGCTTTGCACAGTCGCAGCCTACCTGTTGTTCTCTCCAAGAGTGGGACTTCATCCTCCAGGATACTGCTGACCAGTAAGAAGGAGCCTGCCAGTGAAATCATGCTTAAAAGCCCTTCAGCTCCCCCGCAGTGACGGATGCTTTGAACAGCCGCAGCTTATCTGTTGTTCTCTCCTGGGGTGAGACTTCATTCCCCAGGATATCACTGACCAGTAAAGGGCCACCTGCCAGTGACATCAGGCTTGAAGTATCTTCATCCCTCAATGGCACAGGATGTGCCTGGGTATGTGGCCGAGCGAAGACTGGGCCAAATGTCTGTGCCCGTTCACAGCCGGCCAAGACTGGGCTGGGCCACCATTCTTGGTTTTTGATTTTTTTAACACAAATCATATTGAAGAAAGAATCCCTGTCTGTTTGTGAAGTGATGCTCTGGGTGGTGAGAGATCCTCCTTGGAGTCAGTCTCCCCTGTAGGTGATGTCATAACTGTCACCCTCAACCTCTAGGATGAGGAAGAGAATGCTGCTGGGGCAAAGGAGTTAGGAGGATCTTCCAGGGAACTTCTTAGTACAACCGTTGACTATTTCTTGGTGTTAGAAAATAGGTTATTAGTAAGGGCAGTTAAGTACCTACACTTAGCAATAGGCCACTAACCTCCACTTAGGTCCAGTTAGGTCTCAGTAAATGAAACCTAGCTCAACCCTTGGTAGCTTGGCAACGAGCGACAAGGCTTAACTTAGGAGACAAAGCGTAAAGCATTTAAATACCACAAAACAGTAATTAAATAAAACACAGGAAACAGTTTAAAATTCCAAAATCAATTCATAAACATAGATGATATTTGTATCTTTAAAATGACACCAAAATGAATAACATTGGATTAGGGGAACCAGAGATATGAATTTTTAAAGAATTAATGCTTTCTTGCGCATAGAAGCAACTAGCGCTCAAAGGGTTAAACAAAGGTCACACTGGAAAGGAACAAAGTCCAGAGTTCAGGCCACCCATGAGGTAACACTGTCACACTTAGTTTCAGAAGTGTTTGATTCAGGAAAGTGGTTCACAGCACCAGCCAAGGGTTCAGAGGCTCTGGTGTGCCTCTTGGGGTCTGGGACTACAACTCCCACAATGCACCTCTTCAACTTATGGAGTTGCTCCAAACGTCTCCAAACTTTTGGATCTTCTTCCAGATGTCATTATTGTGTCCTTGAAGTGTCCGCAACTTGGTCCAAGGTTCCAGAAGCTCTGGGGTGCTCCTTGGGAGTTGGGACTACAATTCCCAGAATGCATCTGGTCAGAATTCTCAAGTGGCCACTGGACGCTGGTCAGCTGGGCTCTGCTTGAGGGACTTGATGCAGGGGACTCTGGGCAGCTCCTTTGTACCTGTAGCAAACAGGGAGTCCCTTCTTGAAGCAGTAGAAGACAGGTAAAGTCCTTTTAGTGGTGAAGCCCAAGTGTGCAGCTGGTGCAGTCCTCCAGAGTTCAGTGTCCAGGTGCAGGTCAGGGGTCCAGCAGGGCAGTCCTTCTTCTCCTGTAGTTCTTTCTTGTTGGAATCTGATAGGCATCTGGTAGGGAACTGAGGTGTGGGTGCAGGTCTGCCAGTTTTATCCTTGCTCCTGGGTTAAAAACAGGGGGGTCCTGGTTCTCCAATCAGGGGCAGGGTCCTTCCCCCTGTGATGACCACTTCCTGTGAAGTGTGGCAAAAATCAATCCCAGAGAGCAACATTCCTCAAAAATCCATCATGGCTGAAAGTGATCTTTGGAGGTCACATCTGGCTGAGCCCACCCACTGGTGTGGATAAAAATCCTAAACCCACCCCTCTCCTGCCCTCTCCTAATCTAATCAAGGGGGCACCTAATTGTCTGGGTTTTCAGGATGTGAGGGTGTTGCAGCGTTGCTCCAAATGTCCTTCTCTGCCTTTGAAGACCAGTTTGGCAGCCCTCCCCCTTTCTGCTTCACTATCTGCTGAGGGGAGACCTCCTCCCCCAGGCACATCTCTTTGTGTGGAGCCAGGCCACTTCACACCTCATCAACGCAGCCTGGCCAGGCTGCCAGAGGCTGGCCAATCAGAGCACAGCAGCAAAAACACTGCAGAGCTGAAGTTGGCAACTTTTCAGGTAAAGTTTAAAAGTCTTTACCTGAACAAGTTAAATTAAATCCCACAACTAGAAGTTGTGGGATTTATTATAACAATTAATTTGATACCAAACTTCTGGTATAAAATAAAGTCTCCCCATTCTAGCCTATGGAGGCCATTCATTACCATCAGGGAAAAACTAATTTGTCTGTTTTATCTCACCAGGGCTTATAAAACTATTTTTATAAGGTCCCTGCTTATAGTTACATAGCATCCAGCCCTAGGAGCACATAGGGCACACCTTAGGGGTGACTTATATGTAAAATAAGGTAGTTTAAGACTTTGGAACTACTTTTAATTCCAAAGTTGAATTTGCATATAACTTTCATTTAAAGGCAGCCAGCTAGGCAGGCCTGTCTTTAAAATGACACTGGGCACCTCAGCAGTGCACCTATGGGTGCACTACTTATGCTGGGGTCCCTAAACCTACATGCCCTACCATATACTAGGGACCTATAGGTAGGATGACTTAGCCAATTATAATTAGCCTTATTTGCATACTGATTTTACACAGAGCACAGGCCCTGGGACTGTTTAGCAGTACCCAGGGAACCATCAAAGTCAGGAATACACCAGCAAAAAGTTGAAAATGGGGGCAAAACGTTAGGGGGCCTCTGCAATCAGCCCTGTTCTCTCACACTTGGTCATAGCAGTAGGGGTGGTGTTATACCTGGTATCCTTGGTGTGGTCTCCCCTGTCTTTTTTGCCTCTGCTTCCCATGTTTTGATTGTGTGCTGGACTCTGTGTTTGCTGTTTTTGGTACTGTGGGCACTTTGCCACTGCTGACCAGTGCTAAAATGAAAGTGCTCCTATGTAAAGTGAAAGTGTAATTGGCTTTTAAATGATTGGTATATTTGATTTACTAGAAAGTCCCTAGTAAAGTGCACTAGAGGTGCCCAGAGCCTGTAAATGAAATGCTACCAGTGAGCATGCAGCGGTAGCTGTTCCACCCACATAAGTAGCCCTGTAAACATGGCTCAGAGCTGCCACTGCAGTGTCTGTGTGTACAGTTTTAAACTGCCAACTCAACGTCGCAAGTGTATCCACTTGCCAGGCCAAACCTTCTCTTTTTATACATGTAAGGTACCCCTAAGGTAGGCCCTAGGGAGCCCAATGGGCAGGGTGCAGTCTATGTTAAAGGTGGGACACGTACTGATGTGTTTTACATGTCCTAACAGTGAAATACTGCCAAATGTGGTTTTCACTGTTGCAAGGTTTATCTCTCTCATAGGTTATCATGGGGGCTACCTTTAAACATTCTTAAAGTGCAGTTTCCCTTTGAGAGCAGATGGAAATATGGAGTTTTGGGTCTCTAAACTCACGATTTAAAAATACATATTTTAGTGAAGTTGGTTTTTAGATTGTTAGTTTGTCAATGCCACTTTTAGAAAGTAGGCATTTTCTTGCTTTAACTATTCTGTGTCTCTGCCTGTTTGTGGATTCCGTGTCTGGGTCAGACTAACATTTGGGCTGTTTGTGAATCTCCTCTAGACAGTGACACAAAGGGAGCTGGGATGTAGCCTGCACAGGCTCACTCGCGAGTAAGGAATCAACGCATTGCAGACTTTTCCGACGCACACTCACCTGTGCAACTTTATTTTTTACGCAAACCAAGTACTTTGTGTAAAATCAACTTTTCCATTGTTTTCTATGGAGTAAGATTCTTATTCTTTTGAAAATTCATATCTTGACTAGTGTATGTTGCATTTTTTTCATTTTGTCCTTGTTTAATTTAAATAAATATTACTTACTTTTCTAAACTGGTGTTGTGTCCATTTTGTAGTGTTTCCACTGCATTACTGTGTTTATTGGTACAAATACTTTACACATTGCTTCTGAGATAGGCCTGACTGATTGTGCCATTGCTACCAAGGGCGTGAGAAGTGGTTATCTTGAGTGTGTACCTTCATTGCCCTGACTAGAGTGAGGGTCCCTTCTTGGACAGAGTGCAAACTGACGGACAACCACAGACCCTATTTCTAACAGGTGGTTTCTGAAGAAATTGATCTGTCTGAGACAAGGCTCTCTCTTGAGCTCAGCAGCTGGCAGTGCACCTTTGCCCTGTGCCTTGAAACCAACCGAACCTTAAGTGGAGCATCCGCCTCAGTTGAAGGCCTAGTGGCAAGCGCTGGACCAGCCCCTGAGGTCTAGGATGTTTCCCAGCCAGGGCTTGAGCCTGTTCCTTAAATCTGCCTTCAAGAGCAGAAAGACCACCACGAAAAAGGGAAGTGTCAATCCAAAGTGACTTTCCAATAACAGGAATGAAAAGAGAAACAACGAAGGGAGTAACAAACTCTGCTTACAGCAACGATGTCCATATTGAATACTCCTACTTACTCACTTCGGTCTCCAACGAAATCAGCCACAATAATATTTTGGCTAATTGTCTGGAGCAATTCAAGGCCCTGATTGAGATGCCCCTAGCCCCTCTGAAAGACATTTGGGGGATTGTCAAGTACCCAAGCACAGCCCAGAATGTATGGTAACTACCTCTGGTGTGCCAAGGGTGGAAGATCATTGGTTGGAAACAGGGACGGGCACCACAGTAAGCTCATTCAGTCCGGAGACCTCTGGCACTCCACCCAGGCTGTTGCCGTTGAATGTTACAAATGCTCTAAAGATGCCCCTGAGGAAGCCAGATTGGCAGCTGACCAATCTGCTGGCACCTTTTCTCATCTTTCCCCAGAGTGTTGCCCCTATGTTGCAGTCCTAACAAATGTACCATGGCTAAGGCAGGAAGTGAGAGAATCCACAGCACAACTGAAAATTAAGGTTTGCTTTTGGTAGAGCAAGATCTATGATTTTCCCCCCACTGAGTGTAAGGACTTTCTATTTGTGAGAAGTGTAGGGTGTGAGAGTTTGTCAGCCAAGCAGCTGGAGGGAGACTGTGTCGGAATCAACTGCTGAGATCCCAGGCTGGTGCACTGCCTGATTTTTTGTAGACATTCTGGCTTAATGTCTGTTGCGATTAAGCTGGCACCTCTAGGGTTCTTTTGTAAACACTTAAAACTACCGGGGAAGTTAGTGCCCCATCAGCAACCAGTAATGGGAAAGGTATCTGCTGAACGGCTGCTCATCAGGACCAGCAATAGATTCTCAGCTCTATCTGATCTAGAGGATAATCATTGACACCTACCAATAACTTTTCTGCGGTCTGGGGAATTGTGTCCACCCCAACAAGTAGGGGGGTTGTTTGCCATCTTTCAGATTCTCACACCAGGGTGGGCTCTTTTCTGCAGCTTCTTTGTTGGAGCATTGTCAAGTACGAAAAAAGGCTACAGGATGGGACTGGGAGGAGTATATCTCCCAATTTGATATTGTGATGACGCAGGAAACTTGGTCCCCAAGGGACATTGAACGGGATGGATTTTTGATTTTTTCTGTTCCAGCTGTCGGGGACCAGGGCCACAAAACTAGGGTGGGAGGGTGGTGATGCATATTTGTATTGCGAAGATCTGTTGGACGATCCGAATTGAATGCAACTATCCGGGTATTCTGATTGTGTGGGTCATCCTATGGAATAAGCTTCATTTTTTGTAGTTAACTACTATAACCCTGAATGGCAATCAGGATGTCAAATCCATGCTCTGTTTTTGGCACCATCAATTTTGAAATTGAGAATGAAAGCTATCTCTAATGACATCTGTGTTATTCTAGTGGAAGATTTTAATGTGAAAATTGGTGTAAACACCACTCTTCCTAATCCCTTAGAAGTCAGTGATTCTAATTGCCCAGATGGACCTGGTGCAGACCATCGAGGGGAAAAACTCCTGGAGGTCCTTCTTAGTTCTAGGGTGAACACAATTGAGCATGTGGGCAATCTCTCTGGACAAGCACCAACTTTAGTGGTTTGGGGCTCGGGTACATTGATTGATTACACTTTTGTATCCAAAATCATGAGCCAGTTTGTCCACAGTGGCAGGGCAAAGGAGAAGGAACATAGTGACCATAATCCGATTGAGATAGTGTTACACCTGCCGGATCTCAGATGCCTCCAAGCAGATGTGGGACATAGGGGTTTGGAGATTAAAGATATCAGGCTCAGGGCCAGCCTTACAATAAACTGGGGCAGCACGGTGCTGCGCCAAAGTCATCACTGCAGCGCTGCACCAGTTTAAAGTAAGCTGCCTTTGCCAACGCAGGCATCCTTGCATCATAGTGCAAGGGTGTCTGCGTTGAGGTGAGTGATTGTTTATGTGCAGCAGGGTATCCCTTCTTGCACATAAACAATCTAAATTGGCAATTTGGCACTTCTATGTGTGCTGCAGAAAGCAGCACACATAGAAGTACCAAAGTGTCATTTTTGAATGATTGTTTATGTGCAGGAAGGGACACCTTTCTGCACATAAACAATCATCCATGGCACTGAAACATCCATTGCATGCTCCTCTGATGCAGAAAACTGCACTGGAGGGGCCCATATTTACAAGGAGGCATTACGCCACTAAAAGTGGCGTTACACTTCCTTGTAAATATAGAGCAGTGGTTAGAGTCACCGGAGCATCACAAAAAGTGACTCTGAGGTGACAATAGGTCCTTATAAATCCGGTCCTCAGAGTCAGCTGGCAATATGCAAGCATTACACTTGTCCTTTCAGCCCTTGTAAAATTAAATTTTAGTCTGTTTACAGATGTTCTGTTGTCGACCGGTTCATCACCCACTGAGATTATGGTAGCTATGAATAAGCGAAATAGCTCAGCTAGGTACCTAATTATTGACACACGAAAACCAATAAATAATCAATATCCTGGGTTGCTCAATAGCATATGCAGAGCTGCCAAGAAGAGGCTGTGAAAGGAAATGAGCAGTAAGCCCAGAGGATGAAACAAGCTAGAGTAGAATATAAGCTAGCAATCAGAAACAGGAAAGTTGAGGCAAAGAAAGAGGTGTGAGAGAGCCTTGTTCAGGCATGTCAGACTAAAGATACTAGGAGGTTTTGGAGTATTATAAATAGAGGGAGTTTTATAACTGGGTCGACAGTGGAGATGGGGTCCAATATTTCACCTGAATGATGGTTTGATCTTTCAGTCAAATGTATTCATATGGGAAGACCAAGGGGAATGTAAGGTTGTCGGCTGATTCCCACCCCTGTTTGGAAATTAGGTTCTTCCTTGTTGAAGTGATAGCAGCTATCCAAGAAGGTCCATCAAAAAAAGGCACCTGGCACCAATGGGATACCGATGGACCTTCGGAAAGAAAATGTTTATCTGTGGGCATCTACTATCATAAACATCCAAAATGGTCCTGCAATCCAAGACATACCCACCTCTTGGCATTTGGCATGCATAGGTCCTGTTTATAAAAAAGGAAAAAGAGCTGAACTCCAAATGCTATAACCCTAGCTGTGTGATGATCTCAGTGGTGAAAATCCTAGGATGTGTTATACAGCCAAGAAATTAAAGTTGGGCTCAGGACAATGCCATTTTGAGCCCAGCACAGTATGGATTCTGGGAAAGCCTAGGGACACAGGAGCAGTGCTTAAATTTTGTACCTGCTAATTGGGAAATACACGATTGCTAAGAAAGGCACTTAATTAGCCATGCTCATGAGTTCTCATACCTGTGGGTAACCTTCTACGAAAGGGAAATTTGTTACTGTGCATTTTTAAGTGATGTGTTTGTTTTAATGCTGCAGTGAGTGCTTTGTTTGAACTATTGATTACACTTGGTTATAAGCCAATCTTTCCCCAACTCGAGGTGTATAAAGTAAAATGCTCACCAGTTTTAACCCATGGGACACACATTTGGTGATACCAGAGTGGCTTTTCTCTGCAGCAGGAGAGAATCGATTCTGTAAGAGGCTGCTCTGAGTTAGGCCCAATAACCCATGTTTTGCATTACATGAGGAACTGGGTCTAGTTTATGTAGAAGACTGCGTAAAATTTGCCCCCGCTTCTTTGGATCTCAATATGCGGGAACAAGCCTGCATTCCTCAATAGGGAAATTATCTAACTGTCTGTCCTGACTTGGGCTTAAAAATACCTTGGCTGAATTATGACCAACAGTCTGGGTTGTCCGTAACTATTCTCTTCCCCCCAGCTATTGAATAAAAGAGAGGCGGGTTGGGTCAAAGAGTTTAAGATTATGGTGGTCATTCTGACCCTGGCGGTCTTTGACCGCCAGGGCGGAGGACCGCGGGAGCACCGCCGACAGGCCGGCGGTGCTCCAATGGGGATTCCGACCGCGGCGGTAAAGCCGCGGTCGGACCGGCACCACTGGCGGGGTCCCGCCAGTGTACCGCGGCCCCATTGAATCCTCCGCGGCGGCGCAGCTTGCTGCACCGCCGCGGGTATTCCGACCCCCCCTACCGCCATCCAGATCCCGGCGGTCGGACCGCCGAGATCCGGATGGCGGTAGGGGGGGTCGCTGGGCCCCTGGGGGCCCCTGCAGTGCCCATGCCACTGGCATGGGCATTGCAGGGGCCCCCGTAAGAGGGCCCCTACATGTATTTCACTGTCTGCTGCGCAGACAGTGAAATACGCGACGGGTGCAACTGCACCCGTCGCACAGCTTCCACTCCGCCGGCTCGATTCCGAGCCGGCTTCATCGTGGAAGCCTCTTTCCCGCTGGGCTGGCTGGCGGTCTGAAGGCGACCGCCCGCCAGCCCAGCGGGAAAGTCAGAATTACCGCCGCGGTCTTTCGACCGCAGAACGGTAACCTGACGGCGGGACTTTGGCGGGCGGCCTCCGCCGCCCGCCAAGGTCAGAATGACCACCTATGGCTATTGCTAACAGGGAATCTAAGAAATTAGGGAAACCATCTGTGCTGGACTTTTGTTAAGATTCAGACATTCCAGGGCTTGGTGTCCTTCCTCTCTCAGAATAACAATGTATGGGAGGAGTCGCGCGCAACTAGATTTTGAATGGGCGTATCACTCTTATGTAGTACTTACTAAGAAATGAATTGCCTCCAGGTGTTTATACCATGACACGATTGAGAGGTCTGGAGATGAGTCGGAAAGAGGTGTGAGTTTCTGACAGAGCCTGTCAGTGGGTCAGAAAGATGCTCAGAATGCATGGTCATTGTTAGAAATGGGGTCTTTGGTTGGCAGTCAGATGACCCCCTGTCCAAGCAAGGACCCTCACTCTAGTTAGGGTAAAGGAGAATCACCTTCAGCTAACCTCCATTCACCCCTTGGTAGCTTGGCATGAGCAGGCAGGCTTAACTTCAGAGTGCTAGGTGTAAAGTATTTGTACCAACACACACAGGGGGTCATTCAGACCCCGGTGGGCGGCGGGAGCCGCCCGCCTGGAGGGAACCGCCATATGGCCGCTCCGAGGTCGAAAGACCGCGGAGGCCATTCTGGCTTTCCCGCTGGGCTGGCGGGCGACCGCCAGAAGGCCGCCCGCCAGCCCAGCGGGAAACCCCTTCCCACGAGGAAGCCGGCTCCGAATGGAGCCGGCGGAGTGGGAAGGTGCGACGGGTGCAGTTGCACCCGTCGCGAATTCCAGTGTCTGCTGAGCAGACACTGGAATTCAAAGTGGGGCCCTCTTACGGGGGCCCCTGCTTGGCATGGGCACTGCAGGGGCCCTCAGGGGCCCCACGACACCCCTCACTGCCATCCTGTTCCTAGCGGTCGGAACCGCCAGGAACAGGATGGCGGTGAGGGGGTCGGAATCCCCCATGGCGGCGCAGCAAGCTGCACCGCCATGGGGGATTCCCAGGGCAGCGGAAAACCGGCGGGAGACCGCCGGTTTTCCTGGTCTGACCGCGGCCAAACCGCCGCGGTCAGAATGCCCTGCGGGGCACCGCCAGCCTGTTGGCGGTGCTCCCGCATCCCCGGCCGGGGGGTCGGAATGACCCCCACTATAACTTAATGAAAACACTACAAAATGACACAACACAGGTTTAGAAAAATAGAAAATATTTGTCTAAACAAAACAAAAACAAAACGACAAAAATCTACCATACACAAGTCAAGTTATTAATTAAAAAGTAAAAAGAGTCTTAAATCCTTGTGTAAACAGATAAAACACTGTTAACATTGAAAAGTACCTGGGTAGTGTCAAAATATCACGCACAGGCGAGTGTGCATCGAAAAAGGTAAGCAGTGCGTCGATTTCTCACCCGCAAGCAAGATCGTGCGTCGTTGCTCCTTCTCCAGTCAGGCCAACGTGCGTTGTTTTTTCTTCCCCGCAGGGGAGCGATGCATCGATTCGGGCAGCACTCGGGTCCGGGCAGGCGTTGTGTCGTTTTTCCACACCCAGCAATGTTTGCGTTGGAAATCCTGCTGCATGGTAATAGCAAAACCGCGCTGTGTGGGTTGCGACGTTACCAGCCTCTGTCAGAAATGCGGCACGTCGTTTCTCCAGCCACGTGCGTCAATCTCCCAGCCGTGCTGCAAGCGCTGCATCGATTGGAACCGCAGAGCCAGCGCACGTCGTTTCTTCAGATGCTCTCAGAGGTTGCGTAGGAAACTTCCCCACACTGCAGTCTGTGCGTGGATTTTCAGGCTTGGCCTCCCAGCTTCACCTGTCAAGGCCTTAGGAACTGGATAGGGCACCGCTTGGTGGGGCAGGAGTTTCAGCAGAGAGTCCAGGTGTTGGCAGGAGGAGTCTTTGATGGCCCTGAGACTTCAACAGGAGGCAAGCTCAGGACAAGCCCTTGGAGATTTCTTCACAAGCAGGAAATGCCAACAAAGTCCAGTCTTTGTCCCCTTTCACCAGGCAGAAGCAGCAACTGCAGGATAGCTCCACAAAGCACAGTCACAGGCAGGGCAGCACTTATCCTCTGCTCTTCAGCTCTTCTCCAGGCAGAGGTTCCTCTTGATGTCCACAAGTGATCTAAAGTCTGTGGTTTTGGGTGCCCTTCTTATACCCATTTTGCACTTTGAAGTAGGCTTACTTCAAAGAAAATTCTCTCTTGTTTATCAAATCCTGCCTTGCCCAGGCCAGGCCCCAGACACACACCAGGGGGTTGGAGACGGCATTGTGCGAGGGCAGGCACAACCCTTTCAGGTGCGAGGTACCACTCCTCACCTCCCTCTTAGCAGAGATGGCTCATCAGGAAATGCAGTCTACACCCCAGCTCCTTTTGTGTCACTGTCTATAAAGAGGTGCAAACAGCCCAACTGTCAAACTGACAGAGACAGGGATTCCACAAACAGGCAGAGTCACAGAATAGTTTAAGCCAAAAAATGCTCACTTTCTAAAATTGGCATTTTCTAACACACAATCTCAAAATCAACTTTACAAACAGATGTATTTTTAAATTGTGAGCCCAGAGACCCCAAACTCCACATGTCTACCCACTCCCAAAGGGAATCTATGCTTTAATCATATTTAAAGGCAGCCCCCATGTTAACCTATGAAAGAGATAGGCCTTGCATCAGTGAAAACCTAATTTGGCAGTATTTCACTGTTAATATAAAACACATTAGTATATGTCCTACCTTAAACATACACTGCACCCTGCCCATGGGGCTACCTAGGGCCTTACATGTAAGAAAAGGGAAGGTTTAGGCCTGGCAAGTGGGTATACTTGCCAAGTTGAATTGACAGTTTAAAACTGCACACACAGACACTGCAGTGGCAGGTCTGAGCCATGTTTACAGAGCCACTATTGTGGGTGTCACAACCAGTGCTGCAGGCCCCCTAGTAGCATTTGATTTACAGGCCCTTGGCACCTCTAGTGTACTGCACTAGGGACCTACCAGTAAATCAAATATGCCAATCATGGATAAACCAATTACATACACATTTTGTATAGGAACATTTGCACTTTAGCACTGGATAGCAGTGGTAAAGTGCCCAGAGTAACAAAAACAGCAAAAACAGAGTCCAGCACACATCAACAACCTGGGAAACAGAGGCAAAAAGTTAGGGGTGACCACACCAAGGATGCCAAGTCTAACACGTGCCCCCCCACCTGAAAGTGGGGAGCAACTACCCAACCTCATGGGAGTTCTCATCACTAAGGCAGAAGAATCTGGACAGACCATCAGCATTGGTGTGTTCTGTACCAGGGCGGTGTTCCACCGTAAAGTCCATCTCCTGTAGGGAAATGGACCACCTCAACAGTTTTTAATTCTCACCCCTCATCTGCATTATCCATCTTAGGGGTCTGTGGTTGGTCTGAACCCGGAAGTGGGTCCCAAAAAAGGAGAGTCTTAGCTTCTTCAGTGCCTAGACCACAGAAAAAGCTTCATGCTCTATGGCACTCCACCTACGTTCCCTGGGAAGTAACCTCCTTCTAATGAAGGCTACAGGTTCATCTAGGCCCTCTTCAGTAAGCTGTGAGAGTACTGCTCCAATACCATGCTCTGAGGTGTCTGTTTGCATACAAAAACTCCTTGGAGTAGTCAGGTGCCTTCAGCACAGGTACTGTGCACATGGCAGCCTTCAAGGCATCAAAAGTGATCTGGCAAGCCTCTGTCCAGATCAAAGTTTTGGGTTGTTTCTTAGAAGTCATCTTAGTCAAGGGGGTAACAGCGGTACCACACCCCTTGAAAAACCTCTTGTAGTTGCCAGTGAGGCCTAAAAAGGCTCTCACCTCAGTCTGCGTTCTGGGAGGCTCCCAAGCCAGAATTGTGTCCGTTTTTGGCTGTAGGGGTGCCACCTGGCCACTCCCTACTTGGTGTCCCATGTACACCACAGAACCCTGCCCTATTTGGCACTTGCTTGCCTTAATAGTGAGGCCTGCCTTCTGCATGGCATCCAACACTCTGCAGAGGTGTTGCAGATGTTCCTCCCATGTGGAACTAGAAACAGCAATGTCATCCAGGTAGGCGGCACTGAACTCATCCAGCCCAGCCATCACCTGGTTGACCAACCTCTGAAAGGTGGCAGGGGCATTCTTCATCCCAAATGGCATCACCTTAAACTGAAAGTGCCCATCTGGGGTGAAAAATGGAGACCACTCCTTGGCCCCCTCAGTCAAGGCAATTTGCCAGTACCCAGACGTAAAGTCAAATGTGTTGAGGTAGGTGGCAGCTCCCAAACAATCAATGAGCTCATCAGCTCTGGGGATTGGGTGTGCGTCAGTCTTGCTGACCGCATTGAGTCCCCGTTAGTCCACACAGAACCTGAGTTCTGGAGTGGCACCAGGTGCAGAGGCCTTTGGGACCAATACCACAGGGCCGGCCCAAGGACTTCTGGAATGCTCAATAACCCCTAGGGTTAACATCTTGGATACTGCAACATTAATGCTAGCCCGGACCTTGTCAGTCACCCTGTAAACGTTCTGTTTAATGGGTTTACTGGCCCCAGTGTCCACATCATGTGTGCACAAATGTGTGCCCCCTGGGATCAAGCAAAACAGTGAGGCGAACTGTCCCAATACCTGGCGACAGTCCCTCTGCTGCTCTGCAGTCAGGGAGGGGGAGAGGATCAATCCTTCCAAAGGGCCACCTTTTTCTCCTGCAGTCAGCAGGTCAGGAAGAGGCTCAGTCTCCTCCTCGACCCCATCATCTGTTGCAAGGAACATGGACAGTTCATTCTGCTCGATATGTGGTTTGAGGCAGTTGACATGCAGGACCCTTAAAGAGTTCCTGGGAGTCTGCAAGTCCACCAGGTAGGTGACTTCACTCTTGCGGTCCACCACCTCAAAATTCCCAGTCCACTTGTCTTAGAGCACCCTAGGCTCCACTGGTGCTGTCACCCATACTTTCTGACCAGGTTGAAAATAGATCAGAGTGGCATTCTGGTCATACCACCGTTTCATATCCTTCTGGCTTGCTTCCAGGTTCTCCTGTGTGAGACTCGTGATGCGGGCAGTCTGGTTTCTCAGAGATAGCAAGTAGCCAAATACATTGTGGGGGAGTTTACTAGGAGCTTTTTCCAAAGCCTCCTTCACCAGACTTAGAGGTCCCCTCACATGGTGGCCATAGACCAGCACAAATGGACTAAACCCAAGTCCCTTTTGAGGCACCTCCCTGTAAGCGAACAGAAGGCATGGCAAGAGAACATCCCACTTCCGCCTCAAGGGCTCTGACAACACATAATCATGCCTTTCAAGGTGCGGTTGAATCTCTCAACCAGACCATTGCTTTGGGGGTGGTGAACTTGTAGGTTACCCCACACTCCTTCCACAGAGACTTCATATATGTAGATATGAAGTTGGTACCCCGATCAGATACCACTTCCTTGGGGAACCTCATGCGGGTAAAAACCGCCATCAATGCATGACCCACCACAGGGGAAGTGATTGACCTCAGAGGAATGGCTTCTGGGTACTGTGTGGCATGGTCCACCAAGACCAGGATGAACCTGTTGCCCATGGCTGTCTTGGGATCCAGAGGCCCCACAATGTCAATACCAACCCTTTCAAAGGGGGTACTAGCAACAGGAAAAGGTTGGAGGGGAGCCTTACATTTCCCCCCACTCTTGCCACTTGCCTGTCAAGTTTGGCAAGACCTGCAATGTGCATCTGAGTGCCTGCGCATAAGGGGCCAGTAAAAGTGGGTGACAAGCCTCTCAAAGGTCTTGTCCTCCCCCAAATGTCCAGCTAAAGGCACATCATGAGCCAACCCCAGTAGGAAGGCCCTGAAGCACTGGGGTACCACCAGCACACGGGCTGACCCAGGCTCAGGAACCTTAGGCTCACTATACTGGAGGTCGTCCTCCCAATAGATCAGGTGAGATCCTGGGTCCTTGCCAGCTGCCTGGTCTGCAGCCTGCTGCCACAAACCCTCCAGAGTAGGGCATGTCTCCTGTGCTGTACAGAATGCTTCCCTGGTGGGCCCCCTTTCCTGCTGCAACTGCAACAGCTCAGGGACCTCCCCCAGTTCAGCCACCTGTTGCCCTGTAGGCTATGGGGCGTCACCCTCAGGCTCCGCCTCCTCCCTGACCATGGGAACGTCTGGGGCCTGTTTCCCGCGCCCCCTGCCCTTCTTCTTTTTGGCAGTCCCCTGGGCCACTGTTTCAGGCCCCAGGGGCTCTTGACCACCCTGACGGGCTGCCATTGACCTGGTAAATACTCGTACCCACCTAGGCAGACCCAACATTTCCAAGTGTGACCTCTGTTCCACCTCCTTCCAAGGGGAATCCTCCAGGTCATTGCCAAGCAAACAATCTACAGGCATGGTTGGACTCAAAGCTACCTTCAAGGAACCTGAGACCCCCCCCATTCAAAGGGAACCTGCGCCACTCTTCACAGTTGTCCACTGCAACTACTTGGTGAAGTACACAGGGATCAATCTGCTCTTCAGACACCAGGTGACTCCTCACTATAGTCACACTGGCTCATGTGTCTCTCTGAGATTCCACCCTCTGTCCATTGATGGTCACCCACTGCCTGTACTCCTTAGTGTTCTCAGGCACTAGGGTTCTCTGGACCATCACACTGTCCCCTAGTGTGACCAGGGTGATCTCAGCTGGCTCCTACCCACCTGGCTGTTGCGTCTGAGTACAATAACTGAAAGTGCAGAAAACTCAGAGAGGGCCATAATTACATAGGCGAAGGCCCGATTAGAGACCCTCCACCTGATTTTTATCCCACTTAAAGCACTATCCATAGAACTTCAAGAATGGACGGTATTAGATTAATCTGAACCAGATCACCTGCACTACAGAGTCTCAATAAGACAAAACAATTCAGACAAGCCAAGACTAGAACATAAGATCGATGGTAGAGTATGAGGATTGTAGGAAATAAGTCATGACGTCCACTTTGGGACACCAGAAACGCCAGAAAAAGTACATAGCTCTAAGAAACTCCAGAATAAAAAAATAAAAAAACACTGGTATGCACCACCAGTCTGCTGTCCCTGTAGTCAGACGGACTCCTACCTCCTCCAACCAGGGCTGGTTGTTTGGCATGGCAACACAATTCAATCTTCAGCAGCAAGGTGAATTGTTGCCCTAAAAGAAATACGCATAGAGCTAATTATTTGTCATATTGTGGGGAAAACGCATCTTGCACCTGCACTGCATCCAGGCAGGGCACGTCAATTCTCAGGTACACACGGCAGCACGTGCTGCCATACAGTCGGGTCTCCAACAGAGGCACGCGAACATACTTCATTCACTTCCATATATTCGTCTAATTTCTTTTCAAATGTCAGTGCTGCTTCTACGTGGTAATGTGTTCAATATCTTGACAGATCACCCGTTGTGAGGTGCCGCGGCATCTCTCCGACAACAAAAGGCCACATTTTGCAAACCTTGTCAATACCTCAGGAAATGGATTTCTTCCAAGAAAATGAATGGCTGTAAATTACAGCGCGTTCATTGACCGGCGGCCACGCTGCCCTCAGCAACATCCTTGCACCTCTCCTTCCACCCTGCACCCCAGCCTCTGCATTCCCAATGAGCACCAGCAGAGAATGCAGGCACTGCACTTGATATTTTCTGAAGCTCTGAGAAGTAGAGAAGATTCCAAAGAAAAGGTGAAGAAGAATAGTCCATCCTTTGATGAAAACACAGCGAGAGAATTTAAATATCAGCAGATATATTCCATAGATTCATCAGGATAGCTACAAAATCTTGGCTGAGGCATGTCTATTCAATTAGGGGCCATATTTACAAAAAGGTGGTAGCAAAAAGCGGTTGCAATTTGCATACTGCCTTTTTGCACTCACTAAACTATTTTGCGAAACGACTATGATCTAATAGGTTGTTTGCAAAATAACTGCTCGGATGCGTGCAGACTTTACTGCATAATGAGTATTCAGTAGACAGTTTTCAAATTGAGACTCCATCTGGTTGCTTGCAAAGACAGGGATGGTAACATGAAAGCGCCTCGATTTGTTGAAGGGAAACATGGATGATTGAACATAGGTGCTTTAAAAAAAGTTGCCACTGTTGAAAAACTTCAGTGATTCCCTTGACCCACTCGTTGATCCCCTTAAGCTGCCACCACTATTCACAAAAAGGAAAGGGAACCCAATTTAACCCTTTTACGAATGAGTTACCACTCCAAGTTGCGAGTCAGCAATTTATCAATGGTTCGCAACTGAAATTGCAAGCAATTGCTAGTTAGGGTACCGATTTAGTATTTGGAAGGGTCTCTCAGAAAAGACCACTTCCTAATACCAAAAGAGTAACCATTTCTAAACACATTTTGAGATCTGGAAAACGTTCGGTGGAATGTAAAATGTGTTTTGTACGTTGGGAAACGGAAAAAAAACATTTTGTCAGTTCCAAACCCTTTGATTTATCGAGTTAGTGGGTTTGCAACTGGTAAAAGGTTTAGTAGACCTACGCCTATATTCTTGTTCATACCTTTGTGCTAAAATAGAAAACTATCAATGCATCTATAATGCCGTTTTATCCAATATTTATGCCTTGGATTCATTTTGGCAAAAGTAGCATCAAAGCTCAAGTCCTAAACTGAAATTAATCGGCACATTAAGAAATTGAATTGAAGTTGAATTTGTATTCACTTGGCATGGACGTCAATTTCACCAAAATACCAGAGGTAGCCGAAATGAGTTCAGACTAGGGTGACCAACGGGCAAAAAGGCAAATTCTGGACACTGACAGTAAAAAAACAGGACAATGGTCACAATTCAGGAAAAATATTGAGGACAAAAGGTAATTTTTAAGGACACACTGGAGAAAGCTGAACGATTGTAAAACCCCTGACATAAGTACAAGGCAAAATAGGTTTGTGCAGTGCTGGTTGGTGAAAAATTACAACAGAGAGGCGAAAAACACATACCCAAAACGCTACACACAACACATAACGCACTAATATAATTACACATACACATTAATATAATTTTTTTTAAAAAGTAACTTATCTTACTGATGTTTTGCAGCACGTCCCTGTATGGCCTCTGAATGTGAAGCCCACAACCAACTCCCTCATCCAATTAAGATACTGTTTTCATGCTGTTAAGCAGAATGAAAAAAGCAACTTGATTGTCTAGAGAAGGCGGGCTCCAAGCTCTAAAAGCAACTCTAAGCTTGTGCCTGCTTTCCAACCCAGCTCTCCAAGACAGCTGGGTTGGAGAGGTTTGAATTGCACATGCCGGTTTGGGCATGGCAAGGTGGTCGGCCAATCCAACATGCGCATTTCAAACTGACGTGGCCCCTCCTCAGTGCCGCCAATCATTGGAAGCAGGGACGCACTCACCCGACCTGCCCTAGCACTCCGTTTTCTGGCAAAAACATCAAAAATAAAACGGTAATGAAATCATTTTATTACCATTTTATTTTATATGCTTTCTGAAGTGGGGTGGGGGGATGACGCTCCTCCCCTCCCACGGAGGAACCGCCATTGGGTTTATGTTCTTTATTTGCATCACATATTGGAGTATTGAGCAAGCAATCACATATACCTAGACATATATAACAATGGGAAAAAAATACCAAACATATACACCCCAAGCAGTAGAACTTGACAGATGATCATGAATTATAATGCCAGAAGCAGTGCTGTGAAACAGAGGGGAATTATGGTGAGAAAAGAGGCAAGAAGGATACAAACAGAGATGGAGAGACAGAATGCTGGGACAGTGAGAGTGAACAGTTAGAGAAGGGGAAAGCAAGTGAGGGTGATGAAGCAGAAAATGAAGGTTTTGATTTATTAACGCATAAACGTAGTGTGAAATAATCATGTGTGACATTAACCGAACTAATAAAGATTGTACGGGGACAAAATGTGCCCTTAGAGTAGTTTGCCAACATTTATAAGCGTGCTTTATATAACGTGGTGTATTAGAATTGCACTAATCCGACATAATCATAAACGTGTGCTACGATTTGCTTGTTTGAGATGCTTTAGCTTAGCATTACTTTAGCGGAGGCTTTGGCCTAGTGGCCTGGTCTCACGGTTTAGATGCTCTTATTTTTCCAATGTGCTATTAAACGTGTATTTCTGCTTGAAGCTGTACTTTTCCACAGAAACTGTTCACATGCTTATCTTAAAGTTTCGTGCCAGCATGGCATATTTTCTCTTTACTTCAAGGTCGACTTGCAGGTGCGGACAATGGAGGCTCTGAAAGTGAGCTAATTGGTAGACAATGTTGCAACTTGCGTACCCATCTCCAAGGATAATGTATGCTTAAGTAAAAGCTTGAGAACTGTCGTTTTTGATTGGACAATTTGAAGCTAACCTATGAACCCTCCAATGGAGACCCTACTGGATTTGAACTGTTGTCTATAAAAACCAGGTGCACAAGAAGAAATGAAGCCATTACCAGCTATTGCCCGACATTGCGTCATTTCGTAGCTATTATGGCCCACTTTGCTGCGACGCCATTTTGAGAGACTTTGATGCTTTCTCTAATCGAGAGAAAGAGACTTTAATGATTCTTGCCCTAGAGACTTTAACTTTGATCCCTTTGCATGAAGTAATAGTTTTACCTTGCCGCCGTGAGGCAAATTGCCCCGTCCACCCCTTCCCCTTTGCCCCGTCCCATGCTGATCGAAACGGTACCCATGCTGTCCGAAGAACGGTACCTGTGAGACGAAGACTTCCTTGATTGCTGATCGTAATTGGTAAATATGAAAGGAAATTGTACAATTGCATTGTGTTTCTTTTAGGTAACCAACTGCTGATTTTGATAAGATCCCTAGTTAGGAGTTTTCTAAATTTATGTTGCTAAATTGTTTTTTTTGCATGAAGTCCCACATGCCGATGCTAATTTGAGGTTAGATGAGGATTCCATATGTTGCACGATGCAATTTGAGATCTTGTTATGCTGACTAAATGTATTCAATTAGTTCATTACAGATTATCGTATTAGTGCTCTGCATTGCCATTATCGAATGCCTTGTGATTCAAATGCTACATAGATTACACTTGTTTCGACGTTATGGACAGCTATTAATGTTCATTTATGTTTACCATTTGGTGTTGAGACACATATATATTGTGCTAGCTTTGTTAATATAGGGAAATAAATTCACTAACTTTGCAATAAACTGGTGTGGTTATTCCTGACTGAAAGGTCAGGGTTCGCCGAAATGTATTCTGGACTAATTGTTAAGTGTTATGTTGATCAAGGTATTGCTTATGTTCGTTATTGATTATTGATTTCAGGAAATTGATCGATTAAGAGTACAGAGAGTTCCCACTTAGTCAAAAGATTCATCGGCCTAAAGAGCGTCCGAACACAGGTAAATTATTACTACGGACCGCTCTATCAGTAGATGGTAGCAGAGGACGGTTTCGTCTTTTGGGACCCCGTACTCTTAAAGTACATGGTGTTGAATTAACGGTTACGCATTTTGAGACCCCACTCGAGAAGTTGAATTAGATTTTTCTTGGATAAAACTGATTGACAGAATGATGATGGGCTAGGTCCACCGCGACTTTCCCGGGATCTCGGAGCTTGCGAATGGAGAGAACGGAGGTGTGGAAACAGCGTTGGCGGTACTAGTGATGGTATGAGTGAAGTTAGGGTTTTGCGCTTGCACAGCTTATTGCCGCAGGGTGTGTGAAAAGGTTGAGAGGATTTTTTTTCTTTAAAGGATAGCGGAGGTGCGACTCCGAGTGTAGAAGTAGAGAAGTCGTCGAACTTCATAGAGATAGCGGAGGTGCGGCTCCGAGTGTGAGAGTAGGGAAGTCGTCGAACTTCATGTGCGTGTGGCGCTTTGTGCATAAAAAGGTCCACGTGGTTGTTGTTGTTGAGACGGGCCCTGCTAGGTCAAGAGACTCCGGAGTATGTTGATCCATGTTGTGGTCTGGGCGGTTTAGTAGGTTGATCGGGCGTGGTCAACGAGTCGGTACGTGTGTTAGGGAGTGAAAGAAACTTCGACTTCGGGCTTTGACAAGATTCTAAGTGCACTAGAATAGATCATTGACAAGTTGAGAGTAGGTCTGCAGGTCAGATTTGCTTGCGAACGTGGGGACCGAGAAAGACGGAATAGCGGCCAAGGCTAGTGAAAGGTCCCTAAGGTCCTGAAGCGATTGTGTTACCCTTCCTGTAGTAAACCGACAGATCTGTTTTAGTTTTTGGTAGCTCGCGATACATGCAAGAAGTTGTTACGGGAGGAGCTGAGTGAAGGAAGACTAGCCGCGAGGCTTTGTCAGCCGCAGTGTGTGTGTGTGACGTCACTAGGAGCCGCGCTGGGATAGGTTGGTTGCAGAGACGGGTCGCGCACGGATTGGACGCAGTCCGTGGGGCTCGATTGGAAGGGGAAAGGCAAGCGAAGAGTATTCCGGGAATTAAAGTCACCTATTGATTACAAATTTTGTGGAATAAAAGTGGCCTATTGATCATAAACTTTGTGAAATAAAAGACGAGAAAATGAAATTCTTTAAAGCATTTACGAGCGCGATGAAAGGGGAGTCTTACATCAAAGCGAGCGTAGGAGAGGAGACGCCGCCCGAGGGCACACCAGCTTACATTGTAATGGAGGAAAAAGGGGTAGCTCCGTGTCTTTGGCTAAAGCAATGGCACAAACTGACAGAGAAACATGGGAGCGTAGCGTTCCCGATACATGGGACATTCAATATAAGGATCCTAGAGAATTTGAGATTCACGATGTATGACATGAAGGTGTCTCCAAGGCCAGCCCAGTTTGAGGCTCTATCAATCTGGGAATTAATGGCTAGACAGCAACAGAAAAATAAGTTTGAAACAAGGATGAGGAAGGTAGAAAAGACACTAGCGGATGCTAGGTGGGATAATGCGCAGAAGGTGTGGAGGTCAGATGTATTGCAGGGGATAAAATTGTTTCCAGCAATTACTAAGGAAGAAGAGGAGACAGATAAGAAAGCTACCTGTAAGACGGACAGGAAGTGTTCCAAGGATAGAGAGGACGAGGAAAAGTTGAGAAGAGAAGAGGAGTTAGAGGATGAGGAGTTAATAATGCAATTGCTGAACGACCGTCCACCACCTTATGCGGAGAATGGACAAGGTCCAAGTACCAGTTCTGCCCCTCCGGCATCGGTACAGAACAGTGAAACCCAGAGTTCAGGAGCGTCATCGGGGTCTAAGGACCCGAGTTTACTGTTTACCCCGCAGATACCGCAGGTTAGAAGAATATATCCAGATGTGCCCATGTTGAGACCAGCAGAAAATTATCAGCCGCAGATGCCAGGGTACTACAGCAGTGACAATAGTGGAGGAATGGTTCTAGAACAAACAGTAAGGGGAGTACAGAATGGTCACAATCCAACAATGATACAGGCTGAATCAACTCAGTTTATGATGCCTCAAAAGCAGATGCAGGGAGGAAACGCACATGCTCAGATGACGGGGAGTCAGATGGGCATGCCGGCAATGATGACCCATAGTATGGGAATGAACATGCCTCAGAACATGGGAAATGGACAGAACCCAGACGCGATATCACTACCCATTACTGTAGGTCCACCGGTACCTCTGTACAGTCAGCCTAACTTAGGTATGAGCGGTCAGGGATTGATACTGCAGAATGGGACAGAAAGGAGGTGCATAGAGAACACTCCAGGGATAACTCCTATAGCGGCTCAGCCAAATGGATCAGGATCCTTGATGGAGTTTAGTCCCATATGTGCTCAGTCTACACTGGTGAGGTCGAGTCCCCCACTGATAATACCTTTAACATCGAATACTGAAAAGTTGCCGCAACCATCAATGGCAGTCGATGTGAATGCTACACTGATGGGGGTAAATGCGCAACAGCTGACACAGTGGTTCAACAGTTTGAATTCCACACAAAGTTCAGACAGTGGGAAAGGAGAAGATTACCTGAATAGGATGAGGCTGAACATGGAAGCACAAGAATTGGTGGAAGGGACTATGGGTGTGAATAGGTTAGAATCCTACACGGAAGAAGAGCTGAGATACCTATGCCCAAAGATTACGAAAGAAGTGAACAAGGTACATAAAAGTTTGCAGGAAGTAGCGGACAGAAACGGGATTGACATAGGCAAGATGAAACACTTGAGCAGAAGCTATAGGTTGGATTTTGGGGCCACAGATTTTGAACACATGAGGTCAGCAGGCATGAAGGCACACCTTAGAGAATTGTTGCAGAGTGCCCAAGTGTGGAGGTGCTTAGACAAGTGGGAAAGCAGATGGGTAAAGAGGAAGGAAAAGAGGAGGGACAGTGCTACAGAGCATAATGAGAAAAGACCACAAAGCAGCGAGACAGTAACCATGTTACCAATGAGGGAGACAGCAGGGGGGAAATTAATACATGTACCATGGCACAGAAGCGACATTCAGTCATTTACGGATGATTTTCCCAAACTGAGAGAGAAGCCGATTGAATGGTATCAACAGACTGATAGGTTTGTGAAGCTTGCAAAATGTCTCTGGGAAGACCTGAACACTCTCTTTGAGATTGTGGTTCCGGCAGATTTGTGGGAGGATTGCAAAAGAGCTGTAGGTTGGCCGACAAGTGAACCAGAGAGAGACAGGGAGACGGGTGCACCATCGCCTATGGTGATGAGCTTGTACTATAAGGTGATTGAGCATTTGAAGACGAAGGTTGCCGCGAAAAATGTGGATTGGCAGATCGATCGAACGGCCCAAGAGGCTAAAGAATCGATTCATAGTTACTATGAGAGGTTGTTGAAGGCGTTTAAGAACTACAGTGGCACGGAAACAATCGAGGCAAAGGATATGCTTCATTTTGTGTTCAGATTTGTGGAAGGGTTGAGACCAGAGATAAGTCAGATGATAAAGTCGCATTTGATTTGCTGGCAGTCGACGATTTGATGAGGTCTTGAATTATGCGAAATATTGTAGCGACGAAATTGAAGTGAAACAGAAAAAGTTGAAAGAGAAGGTGATGATGATGCAGCTTAAGGCAGCTCAGACAGGTCTGCAAGGTTTGCAAGGGATGCAAGGGTTCCAACAGCAGGTACCGCAACCGCAGCCGCAGTTGCAGGGAAACATGGCGTTTCAGCCACAGGCGAGAGGCAGAGGCAGAGGAGGTTTTGTGAATAATGGTCCGGATTTAAACCCTGTTGTGACGGGTGTGCAGGCAATGAAGAAGGTGATGCCGTGTCACGTGTGCGGAATTGTCGGTCATTGGAAACGTGAGTGCCCGATGGTGGTGCAGGAAGGTGCAGGTGCAGGTGCAGGTGTTGGTCAGCAAAACAATGATGTCAATGCATTTCAGACAATGAGGGGACCGAAAATGAGAGGTCCAAGCCCAAATTTTCAGACCATAAATCAATTGCAGGGATTACAACCTATGCAGCCGCAGCAGATGCAGATGCCTCGTATGCAGATGACGCAAATGCAGCCAATGCAACAGCAGTTACCCATGGTACCTAATCAGCAAATGCAAATACCTTTGGCACCAATGAGTCAGCAGCAAGTGATGGTTCCTCCACAGGTCTCGGGTCAGGTAATGAGTACAAATGGCACCGTACAACAGTTCCCATTACACAGTGAGAGTGGAATAAACAATGTATGGGAGAGTGAGAGCTCAGAAGAGGAAGGAGATTGTGTGCTTGCAGCATCCTTGGAAGTTGATCAAAAGGGTCCGTACGTAGAGGGAAGAGTAATGGGTCATCGTGTTTCATTCTTGGTGGACACAGGAGCCACACGTTCAACTGTTAAGAGCAGTGAAGTACCAAATTTGCCACTCTCAGGGAGGACAGTTCAAGTGGTGGGAGTAGCAAACAGGCACCTGACGAACCCAATAACAGATCCGGTACCAGTCAGCATCGGTAACTATCAAGGGGTGCATCAGTTTGTGATATGTGACTCAAGCCCAATAGCACTGTTAGGGAGAGACCTATTGTGCAAATTGGGATGTTCGATCATGTGTTCGAACGAAGGAATAACGATACAGACGAGCAGTGATGGGGAAGAAGAGGACAGTGTAGAGGGGGATGAAATGGAAACGGTAGATGAAGAGTATCCTCTGATTTGTCTTTTCCCGATGATATCTGAAGAAGATATTCCAGCCGAATTACGGGAAACGGTCGGAAAGGAAGAGTGGGACATGACAGGGAAAGAGGTGGGATTGATGAAAGGAGTGGAACCAGTGAAAGTGACTGTAAAGCCCAATGCAATCTTTCCCCAGACCCCACAGTACCACATGGCACAAGACACCCTCATGAAAGTTGCTCAACTTATTGACGAATTTGTAAAACAAGGAGTACTGAAAGAAGTGTTAAGTAGTCCATGTAATTCACCAATAATGGGACTAAGAAAGCCGAGTGGAAAGGTCCGACTTGTGCAGGACTTGAGGAAAATAAATGACATCATAGTCAAATGCTGCCCAGTAGTACCGAATCCAGCTGTGATAATGTTTCAAATCCCTTGCGATGCCGAATGGTTCTCGGTCATCGATTTGTCACAAGCATTCTTTTCTGTGCCTCTTCATGAGGACAGACAATTTCTCTTTTGTTTCAAATTCCTAGACAGAGTGTACAGTTGGTGTCGAATTCCTCAAGGGTTTTCTGAGTCACCGTCGATATTCAATCAGATTCTAAAGAAAGACTTGGAAGAGTTAGAGTTGCCATTCGAGTCAACCCTAGTACAGTACATTGACGACTTAGTGGTTGCATCAAAGACAGAAAGTGGCTGCACAGCCGATACCATTGCTCTGTTGAACCATTTGGGAAGGAATGGACACAAGGTGTCTCCTTCCAAATTACAGTTCTGTCAGGAGAAAGTGAAATACTTGGGTCACCAAATAGAGAAAGGGTCACGGAGAATAATGAAGGAAAGAATTACAAGCGTGCTTCAAATGAGTCCGCCCAAGACGAGAAAGGAAGTGAGGAAGTTTTTGGGAATGGTGGGCTACTGTCGCCAGTGGATTCCCAACTTCTCGACTCTAGCGAAGCCTTTACTGAAACTGACCCAGAAGGATGCTTTGGATCAAATTGAGCTGAAAGGAGATGAGATGGATGCTTTTGTCGAATTGAAAGAGTGCATGTGCAGGGCTCCAGCTTTAGGTATGCCTGATTACACAAAGCCTTTCACATTGTTTTGCCATGAACGTGATGCATGTTCTTTGTCTGTCTTGACTCAAGCCCATGGTGGCGTAAACCGACCAGTAGCGTATTTTTCAGCTACTTTGGATCCGGTCGCAGCAGCACTCCCAGGGTGTTTGCGCGCCGTAGCAGCAGTTGGTATCAGCCTCACTCAGAGTGAAGGAATAGTGATGGGACACCCAGTAACAGCCATGGTCCCTCACTCAGTTGAGATACTTTTGACCCGCTCCCGAACGCAACACATGACCGGAGCAAGACTCACAAGGTATGAAACGATAATTCTGGGCTCACCGAATGTGCAGCTGAAAAGGTGCACTACGTTGAATCCAGCAACCTTGCTTCCTGGAGAAAATGTCGAAATTGAGAACGCTGAAGACGTCGAGCATGACTGCCTTCAGGTGACTGAATTTTGCACAAAACCTCGACCGGACATTAAAGATACTAAGCTTGATGAAAATGACCAAATTCTTTTTGTTGATGGTTCATGTCTAAGAGACGGGATGGGGATTTTGAAAGCAGGATACGCTGTATGCACTGTAACAGGGGTCTTGGAAGCGGGATGGCTTCAAGGAGTCTATTCTGCACAAGTAGCAGAACTTGTAGCCCTTACCAGAGCATGTCAACTGTCTGCATTGATGAAAGTCACCATTTACACTGATAGTCAATATGGGTTTGGGATTGTGCATGACTTTGGACAATTATGGTCACAGAGAGGTTTCTTGACTTCTTCAGGATCCCCAGTGAAGAACGGGGAGAGGATAAGGGAATTGTTACATGCCATTCAAGTGCCAGCCGAAGTTGCAGTGGTAAAGTGCAGTGCTCACACGAAAGGACAGGACTATGTTTCTCTGGGAAATGCATATGCGGATCAAGTCGCAAGATTTTGTGCCCTGAACTGTATATTACTCAGAGATGAATGGAATTCGATAAGTGAGCCAGAACTCGAACCAGCTGAAGCATTTGCCTTGAAGGTCGTAGATACAATAGAGGAACTAAAAGCACTACAGAATAATGTCAGGGAGGATGAAAGAGATTCCTGGATTAAATCACAATGTATAAAGAGACAAGACGAGTTATGGGTTTCACATGAGGGAAAATTTGTTTTGCCAAACAGTCTCCTATCACAGCTTGTGCGGTTCTATCAGGGGCAAGCTCACCTAGGGAGAGATGCCATGATAAGATTGTTCAAAACTGATTGGTTTAACCCCAGATTTCGTCAAGCTGCAGAAGCAGTTTGCCATCGATGTGTCACTTGCCAGCAGATGAACCCAGGAAAGGGAACGGTTGTGAACGCGAGCCACATTGGTAGGGCAAGCGGGCCTTTTAGTCGTATGCAGATGGACTTCATTGAGATGCCCGTGCATGGAGGTCTAAAGTATGTGTTGGTGATTGTGTGCATTTTTAGTCACTGGATTGAGGCATACCCCACACGTAGAAATGACAGCCTTACAATTGCCAAGTTATTATTGAGAGAGTTAATACCACGTTTCGGATTCCCGATCTCTTTAGAATCAGATAGGGGAAGTCACTTCAATAACGAGGTAATAAAGTTACTTTGCGAAGCGCTGAACATTGAGCAAAAACTGCATTGTAGCTATCGCCCTGAAGCATCAGGATTGGTGGAGCAGATGAATGGTACACTGAAATCAAGAATGGCGAAAATATGTGCATCGACAAATTTGAAATGGCCTGACGCATTGCCCTTAGTGCTAATGTCAATGAGAAACACCCCTGATAGAAAAACTGGATTGTCTCGGCACGAAATTCTCATGGGCAGGGCTATGAGACTTCCTGCAGTTCCCGCAAACGCGCTTTTGAATATTACAGATGATATGGTGTTAGACTACTGCAAAGGTCTGGCTGACGTGGTTCACTCTTTCTCTCACCAGGTGGAAGCGACCACCTTGCCACCGATCCAAGGTCCAGGACACGCACTGAAAGCAGGTGACTGGGTCGTGGTAAAGAAGCACGTGAGAAAGTCGTGTCTGGAACCCCGTTGGAAAGGCCCTTTCCAAGTGATCCTGACGACAACTACCGCTGTGAAGTGTGCGGGGGTTCCCAACTGGATTCACGCCAGTCACACAAAGAAGGTGTTGTGTCCCACAGATGAGGAAGTTGAAGCGCTGAAATTGCCAGTGCCTGATAAAACAGTGCCGAGTGCTGAGACAGAACAAAACCGAACTGAAAACGGACAGGCAGAAGCAGGAGAGAGAGAGATATTATTGGAGAACGAAGAGTCCGACTCACTTGGGGAAGACCAAGGAGAAAGTTCAGACAGCGACGAAGAAGCTGAAGGTCACAAAGAGCCTGAAGCAGCTGAGGGTAGCAAAAAGCCTGAAGCAGCTGAAGGTGACAAAGAACCTGAAGCAGCTGAAAGTGATCCAGAGCCTGACGAATGTAACGGTGACGAAGGGCTCGGAAAAGGTGAAAAAGCAGGAGAGCCTGATCAGAAGAGGGCTTTCCCAGAAACAGACGATACAGAAAAAGAAAAAGAGAACGTGATCGATTCCCCTGAAGGAGGGGACAAGGCAGAGCAGAACGAAAAAGTTCAAACTTCTACAGAAAAGGTCGCAGGTCCATCAAATGGACATGGTGCAAAGAGGAGACTAAGTATATCACCAGTAAAACAAAGGTCCGGAGAAGGTTTGAACGACGGAGAAAGGCCAAAAGTAAAAGAGAAAAGAAAAGAAGTGTCTGTCGTGGTACCAACCTCGAGTGAAGAAAAAGACTTGACAAAAGAGGAAAGTACCAGCGAGGCAGAATCGAAAAGAGAAGCAAAATTGAAAAGGAAAAGGATACCGAACAGAAGGTATTCCGGTCCAGAATGGGCATATGCAGTCAATGACGATTGGACTGACGAGTTTGTATCTCTAAGCATCGAGAACGAAGAAGAGGAAGAGATACCAATAGAAAAGAAAAGTTTTATGGACAGTGTTGATTGAAGGGGTGATAAATGATATTGCTTGCTACAATCTAACGTGAAACAAACAACCAGCTGAGACATTGCTAAACCGGATGAGACATTTGCTTAACAGATAAAGACTGAGTTATTGCCGAATTGAGACAAATGCTGCTAACCGATAAGTGACTTGGCCTTTGGAGAAGACGGTGTGAACATTGCGCTCGCTCAGCTTTGTAACTGAATTGCTAAATAAGTTTCATTTATAAGTGCTTCTAGCTCTCTGATTCTATACAGATCATGACGCAAAACAATAGAAAGAAATATTGTAAATATGTGTGTATAGGTTTGGTAATTACGTGTGTACTAATAATAATGGCAATTGTGCTTGGAATGCATGGAAAGGGTGAGAATGAGAATATTGAGGCTTCTACTTTTGCTCCTGTTACTGTCACTGAACTAACCGCATTGAAAAGGCTAGCATTGGATGAGAGACTCTTGCATGATAGGAAAGAGCTTTCGTATAATGTTTTCTATCGCTTACTAACAGAATATGTTGAGACAATGGATGCGAAAGATTGTTATGTGTGTACCCAGATACCGACATCAGTGAAGGAAGGGGTGACATATCACCACATGCCTCTTACATACGGGATTACATGTAGTATAGTAATGTCTAGATTTTATGGTCAAACTAACATACAGTATTTTTACTCAAATTATGATGTTACCTTTGCTTATGTTCCTATAATAGCGCAGCTAAGCCAGACTGCTAAAGATTGGGATGCTAAGATAATGAGGGAATTTTTCGAGCCAATGCTACCTTTTGAAACGGCTCACGCTCATAGGGAAAATCTTACCTGCTCGCTCTCTGCAGTAGAAATAAGCTTTTTAGATCGCACAGATGATAGAAGGGCTCAAATGAAGGCGAAATTAGAAAAGGAGTTACATAAGAGGACTTCAGTAGATAATTATGATTTTGCTGCAATAAAGACACAAGGGAAAATTGCTTTAGATGCTTGGCATGTAGGGAAGTTTTGTATATATCGAGGTGAATCTTATTATGACAACATTTTTGTAGGGGCGAGTGAGTGTAAACAGACGTTTATCTTTAAGGCCAAATGGACATTCATGATGGACGGACTTGACCCTGTCATTCCAGGTGTATATTACATTTGTGGGTATAATGCCTATTATCGTCTTCTAAAGGGATGGTGGGGAAGATGTTATTTGGGTATAGTGTTCCCAAAAGTTTATCAACTGTATGACCTATCGATGATTCAAAAGACATCTGGATCCCATCGTATCCAGAAAAGAGAGACCGCAGCTGCTGTGGTAGGTGATATATTTGGAGCTATGATTCCTTCATTGGGAGTTGTGCTGAATTCCATCAAAATAAGAAAGTTGTCTACTATAGTGGATAACATGTTGACAAAGTTTTCAGGTGCTATAATCCTGATAGATGCTGAACTTGCAGCGGAAAGAGCTATGACTCTTCAAAATAGGCTTGCTTTAGACATTCTTTTAGCAAAGGATGGCGGTGTTTGCAAAATGCTTGGTGCACGACACTGTTGTACCTATATACCTGACAATAGTGTGAAAATTAAAACTATGCTTGCTAATCTAACAAAAGAAAGTGCAGATTTGAAGGAACTGAAAGAACCAGGAGTGTGGGAGAAGGTTGGAAAAGGACTTGCTTCAGTGGGACATTGGATTGGGGGAATTTGGAATGGAATATTGTTAAAAATAATAGAGGGAATTTTAATAGTGATAATTTGTGTATTTGGAATTTGGGGAATAAAAAGGGGAATAATAATGATTATGGAAAGAATAAAAAGAAGAAAGGAGGAGAAAATTATGAAAAGAATGCAGAAGAATACAAAGCGCAAACTAGGGGAACTAAAAGGAAAAGAGAACTGACAGAATTTTAATGGAATAAAATTTGTGGGCTTAATTTGTGTGATGACAAGTAGTCATCAGAGGAGGGATTGATGAAGCAGAAAATGAAGGTTTTGATTTATTAACGCATAAACGTAGTGTGAAATAATCATGTGTGACATTAACCGAACTAATAAAGATTGTACGGGGACAAAATGTGCCCTTAGAGTAGTTTGCCAACATTTATAAGCGTGCTTTATGTAACGTGGTGTATTAGAATTGCACTAATCCGACATAATCATAAACGTGTGCTACGATTTGCTTGTTTGAGATGCTTTAGCTTAGCATTACTTTAGCGGAGGCTTTGGCCTAGTGGCCTGGTCTCACGGTTTAGATGCTCGTATTTTTCCAATGTGCTATTAAACGTGTATTTCTGCTTGAAGCTGTACTTTTCCACAGAAACTGTTCACATGCTTATCTTAAAGTTTCGTGCCAGCATGGCATATTTTCTCTTTACTTCAAGGTCGACTTGCAGGTGCGGACAATGGAGGCTCTGAAAGTGAGCTAATTGGTAGACAATGTTGCAACTTGCATACCCATCTCCAAGGATAATGTATGCTTAAGTAAAAGCTTGAGAACTGTCGTTTTTGATTGGACAATTTGAAGCTAACCTATGAACCCTCCAATGGAGACCCTACTGGATTTGAACTGTTGTCTATAAAAACCAGGTGCACGAGAAGAAATGAACCCATTACCAGCTATTGCCCGACATTGCGTCATTTCGTAGCTATTATGGCCCACTTTGCTGCGACGCCATTTTGAGAGACTTTGATGCTTTCTCTAATCGAGAGAAAGAGACTTTAATGATTCTTGCCCTAGAGACTTTAACTTTGATCCCTTTGCATGAAGTAATAGTTTTACCTTGCCGCCGTGAGGCAAATTGCCCCATCCACCCCTTCCCCTTTGCCCCATCCCATGCTGATCGAAACGGTACCCATGCTGTCCGAAGAACGGTACCTGTGAGACGAAGACTTCCTTGATTGCTGATCGTAATTGGTAAATATGAAAGGAAATTGTACAATTGCATTGTGTTTCTTTTAGGTAACCAACTGCTGATTTTGATAAGATCCCTAGTTAGGAGTTTTCTAAATTTATGTTGCTAAATTGTTTTTTTTGCATGAAGTCCCACATGCCGATGCTAATTTGAGGTTAGATGAGGATTCCATATGTTGCACGATGCAATTTGAGATCTTGTTATGCTGACTAAATGTATTCAATTAGTTCATTACAGATTATCGTATTAGTGCTCTGCATTGCCATTATCGAATGCCTTGTGATTCAAATGCTACATAGATTACACTTGTTTCGACGTTATGGACATCTATTAATGTTCATTTATGTTTACCATTTGGTGTTGAGACACATATATATTGTGCTAGCTTTTTTAATATAGGGAAATAAATTCACTAACTTTGCAATAAACTGGTGTGGTTATTCCTGACTGAAAGGTCAGGGTTCGCCGAAATGTATTCTGGACTAATTGTTAAGTGTTATGTTGATCAAGGTATTGCTTATGTTCGTTATTGATTATTGATTTCAGGAAATTGATCGATTAAGAGTACAGAGAGTTCCCACTTAGTCAAAAGATTCATCGGCCTAAAGAGCGTCCAAACACAGGTAAATTATTACTACGGACCGCTCTATCAAGGGCCAGCCAGCTCAGAGAGAGAAAGAACAGATGGTGAAAGAGAAAAGAATAAGATGGGGCAAAGAAAGGAGTGAAAGATACAGAAATATGATAGTTGAGAAAGAAACAAGCCTTCTCTCCAGGGTGCTTGTTACCTGAAAAAAATGTAAGTGACTGCAATGAGTTTATCAGCAAGTCTATAAGCTAATGGGGAACCTGTCTTATACTGTGTGAAGTACATTTGTAGCTCTAACTTACAAGACAGTTCAAGAACTTACGGGGGTTACAGCCTGAAATTGCTTTCCTTTGGTTGTCTTTATTGTTAGTATTATTTGCCTGCTTCTTATTCAATAGGTTTCCTTGTCCCAGCTTGTCCATCTTGTGTCTGTCCTCCTTTGGAGCATAGCCTCCCTACCATCTCTCATTCGCTGGCTTCTGTTCTTCCACTGATCACTTTTAGGGAACTTGTTTTCCTTTTGGATTAAGCACTCCGTAAGAGTGTATGTGTTTTCAGCTCTCTCTTTCTCACGTCTTTGTGCTCTCACCAAATGCCCAACCTGTGCTGTGTTTTTCTCTTGTGTACTTCCCTCCTGCCCACCTTGCACTCAGTGTAGTTTTCGCTTTTGTGTGCTTCTCCGTCCCTGTTTGTGATGCTGTCACTTTTGAGTGATTCTTGCTTTTTTGTTTGCACCCCCAACATTCTTTGTTCTTCTCCCCCCTATCCCTTGTGTTGTGTGTTACTCCCTTGGCTCCCAGTTAGACACAGCTCCTCAGCTAGGGCGGAGGAGCATCGTACCCCCGCCAGCAGCAGCAGCAGCAACTGCAAACCTTTTACCAAAAACAACAATAAACTATGTTTTTTATTGTATAATAATTGGTTTTTGGTAAAAGGGTCAGTGCCACAGGCTGTGCCGTGCACTGAGGGGGACTGCACATGTATGTTTGGCTGGCTGTCTCTGGCCTGCCAAACACACATGCGCAGTAGGCTCTCTCCAGACCAGCAACACAGCAGCGAGGCTGAAGAGAGCTTGCACAGGCTCCCAGTCTGCCTGGGAGCACCCTGGGTGGGCGCTCCCAGTCAATCATGACACTGCTCCTATCAACACCAGGATTGGGCACAGGGTGTGCTGGAAGCCTGTGCCTACAAGCTGTTGGCAGAGGAGAGAAGCAGCGCAGTCGTGAAGGCGGCGGCGGCACAGGTAAGTTTAAAAAAAATAATAATAATGAAACCCCACTCCCCAACCCGTACACGCACCCTTCCACCCCTTTTCAGTACCGCGAGCCACTCCTGCTCCCAGTGTTGCGCTCTCCTTTGTGCGATGCTTCCACTTCCTTACCCCCATTTTCTCCTCCATTTCCCCAACCACCTGCAATCCTTTTATAGGCACCCTAAAAAAGTATCTCACATTTGCAGATTGCAACCTTTTGTGAAGCATTACTTGGTTAGTAACAGGTGATCCGTTTGGAAAAGCCTTTTATAATGTGTAGGTCAGTAACATTGGATAGAACTGAACAGTCCATTTTCACTGCATCTCACCTGCTGGCCTACTGACACTCACCTTCAGGACCATGAATTTCACTTTGCCCTTGTTTACCCTCAAATCCCTGTGTCTTCTCTCTGTTCTTAGGTCATAAAGCTTATTTTCATTCATAGGGATTCCTCATTTAGGTCCTTAAGGGTCCAGCTTACACTCAAATCTCATAACTCAGTTTTAGCTCCCAGAGGTTCCTGCTAACCCTTAGTTCCAAAAGACTCCTGCTCACCCTGCTTAACCTCAAATTCTGTAATAACCCTCATGCTAAGGTTCCTGAATCTTCTCTTCACCTTCAGCGCCTGAGGCTACTGCTCAACTGTGGGTTAATGAACCTCCTTTCTGTTCTGTCACTGAAGTTCCTGTTCACGCTGCAGATCACTGAACTTCATGCTCACTTAAATGTCCACAAACTTTATGTTGACACAGTTTGCTCAAAGCCTCTACATAGTCTCCAGGTTTACATTTACTCCCTTCTCAGGTAGTGACTGAAATGTCACTTCCCTGCATGAGAATACCTTCTGCTCATCCTCAACTGCTTCAGAACATTGAGCTAGCTGTCCTGCCTAAAGAGCTGTGACATCTGCCAGCTTCTGTCATATGCCCCTTACAGTTGGCCGCCTGCAGATGGAAGCTTCCCATGACTCCCTTTCAAGTCAATGGAGCTACTGAGAGTGGTGAAGAGCGAGACTGGTCATCTCCCCATTTGAAGGTCTCAAGATATAATAGAAAGCTATGAATAATACAGGTTGCCTGAGAAAGATGAATTACATTATTGAGCAAGCACGCAAAATACCTGAATGATTTAAGTGTCTTTTTCAGAAGTTTCTGTGCAAATATTAGGTCACAGTTTGGACCCCAACTCACCCATTCAAGACTTAAAATTGTCACCTCTGTAGAGAGTACTGCCAATGAATACATGAAGCAATTAATGAAGGCATTAATGATTATGAATGCTAAGCAGCTGCATGTCAAGTGTTTGCTAGTTATACCCAAAAGTGAAACTACATTAAATCACATGTTCCAGAATGCAATGCTTCAGTGATGTAACAGAAAATAACAGGGTCATCCCCCTGCAGAACCTGGTGAGGGAACTAAGCCTCCCATATGTCACAGACATTCATATACCTTAGGCTGAATAGGAACTCTCTGATGGGAGATGCCTCCCAACAGTGCCACAGGAACTGTGTGACTCTACAATACATCCCTGCAATGCTCTGTTTGTTTAAAAAAAGATTTACAAATGTGACCAGCATGGCATGGTGACACCTAGCAGCTATAAAAGAGAGTGAAACACAGTGTACCTTCTTGTCATCCCTCTTACTATACCTCCATAATCCTCACCAACCAGCGTCTCTTGGCAAGATGTTGTCTCAAGAATGAGGCAGATAAGCCTGGTCTTGCTATCTTAAAGATGCTCTTCTAGCACACATTGGCACCGATCCTGATTGGCGCGGATTTGCACAAAACAAATAACACAACACAGGTCATTGTACTACCTTGCATTACCTTCTGTCAGGTAGGTGGTGCATGGGCATTCCCATGCATCCACCCATGTATTTTGATGTCAACCCATATGTACAAAGAATTGTAAGGATGGGTTTATGCTAAACTGGCGTGCCTATGTGAAGCTGGTGTAATGAGGAGAAATATCTTTGTTTCTCCTCGTTGCTTCCTCTTTACATGTGTATTGCATTCTGCAGCACACATGCAAATAGAAAATGTCTTCAAAGGAAAGTTTTCTCTTCCTGCCCAAAAAACTTATCTGACTTTAGGAGGCTGGCCTGGTTTGTAGTGGGTACCCTAGGTACTTAAACCTTATACCAGGTAAAGTTATCCCTTATTAGTGAAATGTAGTCAGTGTTCTAGCATCTTAGGCTTCTAGAGGTAGCTGTAGCAGAGCAGCTTAGGCTGAACTAGAAGACATGCAAAGCTCGTGCAATATCACTATAGTCATACTGTACTTATACACAATAAAAGACAATACTCAGTGTTACCAAAAATAAAGGTACTTTTTTTTAGTGACACAAGGCCAAAAATATCTTAGAGGCAATACTCCTTCTGGAGGTAAGTGTTATACACAATATATACAATAGACACCAACATCAGGTAAGTTAATAGTCACAGAATAGTTCAAACAGTAGAAAATACAATAGAATGCAATAGGATGCAATAGGCCTAGGAGCAACACAAATCATATACTAAGAAAGTGGAATGCATATCACGAATTCCCCCCTAGACAAGTGTAGTGTGTAGAGAGGAGCTGGGAGTGTAAGAAAACCACAAAAGGTGAGTAAAATACCCCACCCAGATCCCAGGAAAGTAGGAGTAACGTACTGCAAGTTTCCCCAGGACACTCTACAAGTCGAGATGAGAGTTATTGCAAGAACCAAGCAAGACTGCAAGCAACAAATGGTGGGTTCCTGGACCTGAAGACCTGTGAAGAGAGGAGACCCAGTCCAGAAGTCACAGAAGATTCTAGGAAGGACAGAAGCCCCTGCCAACCTAGAAGATGGTGCAAAAGAGTATTCTGCGGTTAGAATAAGTCTGCAGTAGAGCATCAAAAAAGATGGCTGCAGGTTCCTGCATGATGCAAGGGATGTCCTACGTCGAGATGTTGGATGCAGGCAAGTTGCAGCACTGGATTAACCCAACAAGCCTTGGTTCAAGCAATGTCACAGTTTGCGTCAAAATGGCGCTGCCTGGACCCAGGAGGGACCTGGTGGCCTCAACTTGGACTGAGGAAGCAGAGGGGGCTCCCAACACTGGAGGGAACCCACAGACAACCAGGCAGCACCCACAGGAGTACCAGTACATGGGGACAAAGAAGGTGGAAATTGCGGTTGCTGCAGCACTACAAAAGAAGGTCCAACACCGCCGGAGAACAACTCAGTGAGTTGTGCGTCGCAGGGTGGATTGCTGGGGACCTGGGCCACACTGTGCATGAAGGATTCTTGCAAATAGTGCACAGAGGCCTCAGGAGCTAGAGATGATGCAGTGCACAGGGGTACTGTCGCCAACCGGGAAGGTAAGCTCTTACCTCCCCCAAATCTGGACAGCTAGACCTTAGGACAGTCTGGGTCAAAGGGGTCCACCACCTGTGTTCCAAGGAGCACACTTGTTGCCAGTAAAGGAGAGGAGTCCCAGAGAACTGGTCGTTGTTTTAGAAGGTGCCTGCTGGAGCAGGGAAGTAACTCCGTCACTCCACAGGAGATTTCTTTGGTTCTTCTGGTGCAGGGTGAAGGCAGAGAGTCCTCAGAGTGTGCACACCTTGGAAACTGTTGCAGTTGCTCGCTGGAGCTGAAGTTGCAGAGTCACAGAAGCCTTTCTGAATACTTTGTTGCAGTTATAGCAGTCCCTGGAGCAGTCTGCGGTTGACCAGACAGTCAGACACTGATGCAGAAGTTGCAGAGGATTCCTGGAGGAAACTTGTAAGCTGAATCTGTAGAGGAACCCACAGGAGAGACCCTAAATAGCCCTGAGAGGGGGATTGGCTACCTAACCAGGAATAGACCTATCAGGAGGGGTCTCTAATGTCACCTGCTGGCACTGGCCACTCAGAGATCTCCAGAGTGTCCCCACACCTTGGAAAACAAGATGGCTAATGCCAGGGACACACTGGAGGAGCTCTGGGCACCACCCCTGGGGTGGTGATGAACAAGGGGAGTGGTCACTTCCCTTTCTTTTGTCCAGTTTCGCTCTATAGCAGGGACTGGGGGTCCCTGAACTGGTGTAGACTGGCTTATGCAAGGAGGGCACCATCTTTGCCCTTGCAAGCATTTCCAGTAACACCCTCTTCCCAAAGGAAGTGCATTGCTCTGTCTTCCTGGAACTGGGACTGCGTTGCTCAGACTCCAGGAGGGTAGAACCCTGTCTGTGATGTGGCAGCAGCTGTTGCTGCAAAACAAGCCTCAGATAGCTGGTTTGGCAGTACTGAAGGTCCATGGTGGAGACCCCAGAATACATGGGATTGGCCCCCCGATATCATATTTGGAATGGGGGGACAATTCCATGATCTTAGACACCGTACATGGCCACATTCAGAGTTACCATTGTGAAGGTACATATAGGCATTGACCTATTTGTAGTGCACGCATCTAATGATATCCCCGCACTCACGAAGTCCGGGTAATTGGCCCTGGACAGCGTGGGGGTACCTTTGCTAGTGCAAGGGTGCCCTCACAATTAGTAACTTTGCACCTAGCCTTCAGTAAATGAAGGTTAGACATATAGGTGACTTTTAAGTTACTTAAGTGCAGTAAAAATGGATGTGAAATAGAGTGTGCACTATTTCATGCAGGCTGCAGTGGCAGTCCTGTGGAAGGGTTTGTCTGAGCTCCTTATGGGTGGCAAAAGAAATGCTGCAGCCCATAAGGATCTCCTGGTACCCCAATGCCCTGGGTACCTAGGTACCATATACTAGGGACTTATAAGGGGGGTCCAGTGTGCCAATTGAAATTGGAATATGAAGTCACTAAACTATAGTGACTAATTTGGAAGCATAGAGAGCATAAGCACTGAAGTTATGGTTAGCAGAACTTCAGTGACACAGTTAAGCACTACTGACAACATACACATAGGCCACAAACAATGAGCACTGGGGTCCTGGCTAGCAGGATCCCAGTGAGACAGGCAAAATACACTGACAAGTAGAGTTTTCATTATTAGCACTGGGGTCCTGGCTAGCAGGATCCCAGTGAGACAGTAAAAACACACTGACACACACTCACAAACAGGCCAAAAGTGGGGGTAACCATGCTAGAAAGAGGCTACTTTCTCACACTGACCACGTTTTGCCACCAGAGAGCCACAAGTGCGTCAGTGTTAAGAAAGAGAACTGCACTGTATCTTTGAAAATATGGTGCTGTTCTGCTCTTTCTATTCATGAAATGAAGCGCTGCAACTTCACTCGCTCTGCTGTAGTGCATGAAATGTTAGTAAATGTGCGCCTCAATGATTTAGCGCAGATGTCCAGAAATAAATTTGGTCTTGGGCCTTGTACAGTGCTCTGCTGCCTCTTGACCAGGGTTATGCTAAAGAAATAACATATCATACATACAGAAAATCACTGTTTTTCAAATAATGAGGGAGAAAGCCATCCAAGGCTCCAGCACAAGCCATTTGACCGGCAGGTTACAGCGCAGCATAGAAGATTTTGATATTAGTGCACACTGGTCATGTTATGTTAGGCATTTCTAATTGTGCTCTTTGTTCTCCATTAACTAGTAATATTGAAGTAAAAACTGTACAGAATAAAGGATTACTTTAAAAGAAAATCTTTCCATTCATAGTCTATACCATCCTACCAGTTCATCCCACAAAAGGCTCCTGAAGTGCATTTGCCTCAGAGCCTGGAGCACTGCCCAGTCTGCAGGGATGATAGTGCCACAAAGCCGGCCCAGCGCCCAATGCTACAACCTTTGTTTGCGCCCCTCTGAAACCTCTTTCTCCAAGGAATCCCTCAATTCTGCCATTCAACAGTGCCCCTCATCTCTCTACAGACCTTCTTCCATGTGCATTTAATTTCTTTTATAGTGCTACCCATTCCCAATGTAGGCTATGAAGAGAGCTTTACATCACACACACATTCAGAGACAATGACTCATTAGAGAGTAAATCAAAGTATAAGAAAGGGCTGCAGAGTGTACTAGTTACATGCCATTCATACTGGTAGGAATAATATGCAGGGCCACTGGAATTATGTGGCAGGGGAGCACCAACTTATGCAGCAGTGTTGACTAAATTATGCAACAAAAGACAAATTATGCAGCATGATGCAGCACATTTTCTGATAGTATTACTTCATTATGTTTTTAATTTTAATTCATGGTAATACTGACTGGGCAAAGATTTCACCTCATTAGTACCAGTGTACCAAATAAATACAGAAATAAGCGACTAAAAGATGACCAGATAACCTTTGTAAGGGACCTTTTACTGCAAGTGAACACAAGTCAGCACTTTTTAAGTAACTTTTGATTACTTTGAGGTAGAAACAATTATTTTGCTAAAATCTGCAGATTATGCAGCAAATAATGGATTATGTGACAAATGTGGCAAATCAATAATTATGCAAAAAAGCAGCAGGAGTGCACAATTTTAGTGGCTCTGATTATATGTTAGGAGTGCTTGGTGTGGAGAAATACAAACCCAGGGTTTAAAACATAACATAGTGGTTGAGGTTGTCCTTGCTCATATGTATTATTATCCTAAGAAACCCACTATATTATTTACATAAACAACACTTCTTTGAATTGCATGTTACACCTTGTGCTTTGCAAGAGACACATTATACATCATCCTACTTCAGAATCAGCCAAAACTGGGATTAGACAAAACTCAGATAGTGTTTGCACTGACCGCCAGGCTGCCTGACGGCGGAAGCCTGGCGGTGAGTGAGGGCTGCTGATGGCGGCCCTCACCCGGTCCATTATGCAGCGGGTTGTCCCGCCATGCTGGCTGGCAGATTCATCCGCCAATGCCAGCATGGCGGGACAACCCGCCATGTTCATAATGAGGGACTATATCTGTAAGCTCAGGCACTACTATCACATGGCTAGGTTCAGCAACACAAGAGCACAGTCACTAGAGACTGACTTGGTTGGTGCTTGATTTAGATTTTCCTTTTCAGATCCAGTATGCGCACATGCTTAAAAAAGGTACCTGTGGCTCTAGAAACTCTGATGTCTCTTCTAGGGGCCATGTTTGGCTTAACCCCTGAATAAAGTATCATAATATCAAGTAGAAATTGACAATAATAGAAATTTTACCGTTTCTGTAGAACATTAAAAAAATTCAATAGCTTTTGGTAGATTTAGTAATGACAGGGATTATCATCCTGCCAACTCATTAGTACTTATCACCTAGCCATCAGGCGAGTGAAAAAGTCTGAATCAAGGAATCAAACGTAGGACTTCATATTCTGTGCAGGTCTCTGAAGCCAGCATTTTCAGTATTGATCAAATGTGTTTTGTGCTCCACATCCTAGGATACACTTAGTACACCCAAAAACCATGAGTTACCAAGCTGTACAGAAAAACTTTCTAATACAGTTCAACACAACTCACAAATGTATTCCTTCTATATTAGATTTCCACTAGATGCTTTAAAGAAAGGTCTCACAACTGCAACATTTTGAAAATATCTTCCTTCGTTTCAATCGTTCAACTGAACCATTTGTTTACATAGAAGTACACAGTGCCACTGCCTGAAAAAGCTGATCATTATATCACATAATACTGTACTTTGAATTAATGTAGGTTCTAAATTCATGTGTAGCATTACTAAGAATGGCACTTGTGTTTCAGTTCGGGGAAGAGGGGAGCATTACTGACCACAAATACCAGGAATATGTGTGTGAAAAAGTCAGCTTGTTTGGAAATAAGTGCGCTTACAGTCAAAAACCTCTGCCTTTGCCTTACAAAACTAAGGGCCTCATTATACAACATTACAACCCCCTTACCCTACTCTCCCTTCATCCTTGACCTTGTAATCCTGTATTTCTTTTGACTGTTTAGACTGCTTGCTATCCTTAAACTGTCTTCTATTTTATCGTAACACTGAATCTGTAACTAATATAAATTATTAACCAACATTTATCTTCCTGGCTCGTCCATGTATGCTGTTGTGTACCAGTTCCCTATTAACCTGGACTGCCAGTTTCAACAAGCCTTAATGTCTGAAGACCATGGCAACTTAACATGCCCCACCCACCCAGAAAATGGCTTTCAGATTTTTTTTGCCCCCCCCAACTAGGCAATGTTTAATAGGTGCTTCAACCTGGGGCACATTCCAAACTCCAATTAGCATAATTTTTTTATGCTAATGTGGCGTTAGAAGGCCAAAAGCGTCACGCCATATTTACAAAGTAGCGCAATGCATGGATTATGCCACTTTGTAACCCTTTGCGCTAAATTATGCCTGGGCCAGGCATAATGCATGCAAAGGGAGCATTCTACCGTTAGTGGGGTCAAGAAAATGGCACAAGGAAATCTAAGAGATTACTTTGTACCATTTTTTTCAGCACTTTTAATGCCTGCTCAGAGCAGGGATAAAAAGGAGGCTTCCATTGCTTACAATGGGCCTCTGGGTTATTTGCAAGATTAACATCATCATTGTTTACGCTAATCCTGCAAAGCACTGGACTAGCGTTAAAAAGCACACCCACTATTCCTTCCTCCTGTGGTCCGTCTTGGATCCCTGCAGCCATATCTGTATAACTGCTTGTCTCATTTGCGAATCCTCCCACACTAATCCCCTTTGTCTCTCACTCACCAGCAGCTCTGATACTCTGAAATCCCTAAAAAACATCCAGGACATTAGTGTGCTGGAAAGAATAGTCTCCTCGCCACTGCTATAGATTGTCTGGAGGGATGTGACAATCTGCTTCAGTATTTCAGGTGTAATTGGACTCCACGCCGGCTCCACTCCACCTGATTCTCTGCCCCACCTTTCCAAAAGTCTCTTGCCAAGATTTCCCACTGACGGGGCAGATCCCAACAGCATCTTACCCAGAAATGCGATTCCTGCAAGCTTCCTGGAAATCATAACTCTTGACTTTCCCCTCTCTATCAGTCCCAGGATCCTGTACTATATCCTGCACCCTTTCCCATATTTTGCGAAGCTTCTATGCCCCATGTCGCAGGAACTCCTGCCATGCCGGCGCGTATGCCTCATGCGTGGAAACAGCTAATGAGTTCACCACCAACTGAAGGATCCTCTGTCTTCTACAATCCATAGCTGCAGCAGCATTTGTGTCTTGGAAGGTTCTGCTTCTGTGGCAAGTCCATTGAACCTCTCCCACTGTGAACCAGACAAAGCATCCATAATGTCATTGTCCACTCCCAGAACACATCTCACCTTGAACGATATGTCATGGTGCAAGTAAACAAGAATGAACACCCTCAGCAGCAAGAGACCTTGGGGGTTTCTGGCTGACTACTTCTTGAGCACCTGGACTACATCCAAGTTGTCCACCATGAACACAACCACCTTATGCATCAGCTGGTCTCCCCAGATGAATACTGCCACCACTGAAGGGAATAGCTCCAGAAAAGCTGTGTTCCTTCCACCTCACTTCACTCTTGGGGCCACTACTCTGCATACCACTTGCCTTGCCAGTATACATCAAAACCCTTCCCACCGGCTGCATCTGAAAATATCTGTGCATTCCAGTCCAGTTCCTACAATGCCCTCAAGGGTATTCCATTTAATGACACCAAGAAGAGACGCCATATGTGCAGATCATCTTTTACACCTGCTGTTAAATGGACATGGTGGAGCAGGAGTCTTTTCCCCGACAATGCCAAACCTAGGCATCTACAGAATACTCTACCTGCCTGTACCACCCTGCATGCAAACCTCAAATTTCCAGGTGGTACTTGTATCTTTTTTAAAGTAATCTACTTCTTTCTCAGGATGACTTGCAGCAGCCCTGACATGACCATTTTCTTGTCCTGTGGTAAGTTAACCATCATTGCCTCAGAATTCATCTCAGTTCCCAGAAACGTCAACACTGTGCTCAGCTGTGCATTTTTTCCAGGGCCAATGGGATACCTAGCTCATATTGCCCTGGAAACTGTTCAACACATTTTTACATTGTCCATGGCTGCTGAGCCCACCAAGAAAAATTGTCCAAGTAATGAAAATGTATCTATGGCCTATCTGCCTAGTGAAAACCCAAAGTAGAAATGTGCTGAAGGATTCAAAGAGAGCACACGAGATGGAGCATTATTGGTAGGGCCTTATCAACATACCAGTAGCTGTCAAACTACATGCCCAGAAGCTCAAAGTCATCAGGGTGTACAAGTAGCAAACAAAAAGTGGATTTTATATCACTTTTGGCCATGAGATTCCCCTGTCCGTCTTCTTCTACCAAAGGCCATTTCCAAATTCAACAAGGTGTGAGACAATGCCACTCACTCTTCAGGGATAAATTAATTGACAGAATTACCCTCTGGCAATGAGAGGTATTGAATGAACCAAAACTGATGTTACTTCTTCTTCGGCACCATGCGATGGTTGAGACTATCAGCCTCTGCATCGGCCAATCGGTAAAAGGACTTGCCATGATACCTTCCCTCACCTCTTTCTCCAACTTGTCCCAAACCAATTGTTTGTGTCTACCCACCGATGTAAGATTTTCTGCCCAGCGGTGCTGCCTTGTCCCCTGTATCCCAGCTGAGAACCCCAAGTGAATCCCTCCAGCAAAAGCTCTGCCTCTTCGCTGCAACGGTATTGGGCCAACCAGAAACGTAGCCTCTCCAGGTTAACTGAAGTAGGAGCCCTTCCCCCCAGAACTGTGTGCTCCCCAACCCTTTGGAAATTTGGCTGTCAATTGTTCTGCTGACTCCCCCGCCACCTTGTTGTGTCTGTCCTTGGAGCCCTGCCCTACCCCCCCGGCCGTGTCACAATAGCAGTTAACCAGGCATGTCTGCCCGCACACTTGGAACCTTTGTACCTAAACTTGCAATACTCATGTGTGTAGAGTCCCCTGCTGAAATCCCCTCATGCCCTGAGCTGGCTGGGCCCTACCCCTTGCACTCCCAACTGTCCTCTACCTGTGGGTCCCTCTTCCCCCTGGTGGGACAGGCCTGAAAGGACCTGTAAACTATAGGTAGGCCGCTGACCACGAAGACTGTCTTCCCGAATTTTGTTGGCCCCAAGGTATGTTGCCACAGGTCAGAGTCAATTTCCCCCCACTGCACATCTCGGTCCAGAGCCATACACACCCGTAATTCCTCATCATATTTGACCCATGCATATCCCCCAACGTATTTTTGTTCTTTGCTGAGTATGTCCATGTACTTGAAGAGTGTCACTGACCTCTCAGGATGCTCTTCGCAATATACACTTGCAAAGGCAAGGAATGCAGCCGTCCAATTATGACCGGCACTCCTGGCCTCTTGTCCAGCTCATACTCCACCTTTGAACCTTCCTGTGATATTAATTCCCTGTGCAGCAACTTCAACATCTCTACACGCAGACCCTTCTAGATCTTTTCTTTACTGGTTAACATGAGATGTGTCCCCAGTGGCTTAGCTGTTCCCACATATGGGAGCTTGTTCTGCTTCAACTCCTTACTCTCCTTTGCCTAGGCATCCCCTGCTGTCTCTTTGGATGCCTTGCCCCTTGGTTTTCTTCAAGCACACCCGTTCCCTATCCCTCTGCCTTTGTATCCTGGTGGCCTTACCTGCCTCATTGCTTCCCACAGACTTGTTGTTCCCCGTAGCCTGGAGTCAAGCTGCCCTGTGCCCTCACTCTTTTGCTTCCCCTGTCTCCCCATTGCTACGCTCCCCCCAGTTATGCTTGCCTGTGGTCCGCAACACTGGCAGAGGGGCAGGCGCCTGCTACTCACTTCACCCCTGTGCCTCTGTGAATAAACAAATCATCATCCTCCATCCCAGCTAAATGCAGTCTCTTGCCCTCCTTCCTCCATCCCCTTCTCCGTCACTTTAGCTGTTGATGAGGCTCCCCCACCCCTCCCCTCCCACATCCCTTCCTGGCTGCCTCTCTAGTGTTGAAGGCAGCCCTCCCCCTCTCCACTACTCAACGCATTGACAGGCCTGACCCCGCCCCACCCTGCCTTCCTGACGCTCTGCTCGACCTCCACAGCCAAAGCACCCATGATGCGGGGTCTCCCACGGCCCCTGGCCACCTTCTGGCATGCTTCAGACTTTCGCCGGCATGCCTTCTTCATCAGCCATGGGGGGACGCTGCTGTACAATCACTCCCTGTGGCTTGCTCTTTCCTACTGGGGCCGTTCTCCTAATGTGAGAGCAGGCCCGCCCACTCACCTCAGCGGCACTGCGTTCCTTGCCCCGAAGGGGTGAGCAGGCTAACATGGACTCCACCACCCCTCTGGCGCGAGGGCCGCGTGCCAGTCAGGGTCTTCTCCTTTATTAGGTCCATACAGCCCGCCTCTCTGAGCAGGCGCACCGCCTGCTCTATCTTCCACTCTGCTGGCAGCATGCTGGCTCCCCGTCAAAAAGGTATGTTGTTTGCCTCACTATTGACGGCACCATAACTGGAAATGTTTCCTGCAATGCAATGCTGTAATTTACGTCACAATTTGACGTCCAAAGCCAAAACTTTTACTGAAAAGCCCTAACGCATGAAAAAGCCCTTAAGCTACACCAGCCACTGTGTCACCAACAAAATGGTGGCAACGATTTATAAATGGCCAGTTAAATACCCCTGGGCTGTGAAGTAGCCAAATGTAGCTCACATAGCCCAAAGCAGTCACGACTGCTCCACTTTCCCAAAACACCCGGGAGCAGACCTCCCGGTGGTTGGCTCCCCCCCCCAGAGTCCCCTTCTGCTAGTGCACTAAGAGATTCTTGAGGCATACCAACATATTTTATCCTCAAGGTCTGTCTGTGCAGTGAGGATTGTTAGGGTCCATATGTCTGTCTATGCACAGAAGATCTGCATTCTGAGACAAGCCTGAGATACCTATATGCTTCTACCCCTGCACTGGTTTGTTCACTCAGGAACTCCTTCAGGTTGAATATATGATCTTAAGATTTGAGCACATTCATTTTTATTCTAAGCATTTGGGAGACCCTGAGGAAGACATATTTTTGATCCTCCCTTTATAACAACTTTAAATGTGTTACCCATTTTCAGACAATTTAAGCCCTCGTGATGGCAAACATTATAGAATTCTAAACATTCAGAAAGATGGGCAACACAAAAAAAATCAAAAAATCAAAGTTGCCTGGTGTTCACCAGTCAGATCGCAGCAAAAGAAAGCATGAACAAAGACTGGTGATTTTTTGCTTTCTAACAACAATATATTACTTGGAATGTAGGGCCTGATTCAGATCTCGGCGAAGGGTTTACTCTGCCACAACGGTGATGGACATCCAGTCCACAAAAATGTAATTGACCCTGTTTTCTATGTTATTTAGATGTCTGCATGCGGGATATGCGTCACTGTATTGACCGAAGTGAAAAGATGGGGTAGCAACCGAATGCCGAGGTAAGCTGAGAGGTTAAGTAATGAGGGAGAAAACGAGAGATTGGAAAGAGAGAGATGAGGAGGAAAGTGAGTTAGACAGGGAAAGAAGTTAGAGCGAGAGGTAAGGAAGAGAATGGTGGTGTAGAGAGAGATGAGATGAGAATATGTAGAGAGATGTGAGTCCTAGAGAGATGGAGAAAGAGTAGTTAGGTTAAAAGAGACATGAGAATGAGAGAGATAATAACTAGCTGTAGAAGAGAGATAGGAAAATTAAATTGAAACAGAAGTGTTTTGTAGAGAGAGAGAGGTGGGGTAGATTGAGAGGTGGTAGAAAGGCAGTGATGGAGAGTTATGCACAAACATAGAAACAAAGGAGCAATGAGAAAGATGGGGTAGAGAGAGATATTTTTGGCAGAAAAGTTATTCAGAGAGAGGTTGGTTAGAGAAAGGTAAGATAGATGGATATGAGGCAGATACCTTATGTTGCAGTGATATGTAGAGAGAAGAGGAAAAAGAACTGAGTCAGTTAGAAGGGGTGAGATGAATTAGAGACATAGACATGAAACAGAAATTTATGTTAGCCAAAAATGGGTAGCTGGTGGTAGAAGAAGTTGGCTTTGGGGTAGTCAAAGAGGGGAAGAGAAACTTTGTTGAAAAAAAGGCTGAAGACCTAGTGATTGGTGATGCAGAGAGATAAGGTACAACACCATTGAGACGTAGTAGAAGATGTGAAGTACATTAAGAGGTGAGGTATGTAGAAATACATAAGCTGAAGAATAACATAAAGAAGGTAGAGAATGAGAAATAAGGGTCTTGATCTGGTAGGGAGGAATATGGCTTGCAAAAAAGATAGGCAAAGGGAGAAAGGGAGACAGTGCTGAAGGATGATAGGTAAAAAGAGACAGAGGCAGAGGTATAGGTATTCAAAGAGCACTAGAGCAGCTGATATAGAGAAAGCAACAACGACAAAAGAGAAACGTCTCTATACTGGGGGAAGCTTGCAAGGTGGAAGCTCTTGACAGTTGTGCACTTTGTCCATGCCATAAGATATCTGCACCTTCACAGCTGATCTTCCATCAGCTGCCTCACCATACTCCTCTTTTTATTTACATGTTATCTCACTTACGTGCACCATACTTCCCCTTCCTTCAGGGGTGTAGCTTAGTCAGTAAGATTCAGAGCTGGGAGTCTCAAATTTCCCAACTACAAATGCAGTGGGTCACAGGGTAACTAAATGATAAAATCAAGGTTTGTGATGGACAGTTCCTGTGAGGAGCAGGAACAGTACTGATCTGCATTAAGCGGATGTCTGGGGATGAATTTGAATTTAGCAGACAGGGCTCCCAGTTCGTAATGGCAGCAGAGAATCTTGTCCAAACTCAATGCCCATTCGCTTGATTTTGAGTGAGGTGGATCACAAGATTTATGCTAATAGAGTAAAATTTACTCTGTCTTTGTAAGACTTTGTTTGACAGATTAGGGCCCGTCGGAGATAAGTCATCAGATCATCTGCCCTATTTAGAGTAGACATACGGATGGATATTATTTTAACTGTCTCTCACCACCAGGTATTTCTTGGAGGTGAGGCTTAGACAAAAATAAAAAAAAATAAAAAACTCCCATGGTGTGAGGGTCATTCATTTTTATTTTAAAAAAGCAAACTCCTTCATTGGGTGTTTCTTTTGAGAAATAAAAAAAAAACATTGAAAAGTTTAACGGATGGCTGTCTTGATTTGCTTTCTCCTCCAGGTCAGGATTCGTAAATGCTTTTACTGAGGTTGATGGGATATTTGGACCAAGTGAAGAGTGTGGTTAACCAAATACAATCATTCCAATCTCAATCAATACAAGAACAAATGTAAATACCATAACTAATGTGACCATAGAAACAAAATTCCAATCTGTGAAAAGTTTCAAAGCATTACTATTAACCCCAAAGCAAAAGTCACATAAATAGTGCACACAATAAAACTATATAGATAAATGAAAGCCATAGACTGACCAAATCTGCAAAACAAATGTAATCTACTCAATAGCAATCCCATTAAATATTCTAGAAGAAATATGCACACAAGTAATGATATAATTGGTGCAACAGAAACAGATTTCAAATCAGTAGATGATGACATCAGTCAAATTCAGATTCACATCTCAATACATACATTTTTATTAGTAAGATTCTCTCTACTGCTATGTGCAAATTAGGGCAAGCCTGTGTGGGAACGGGCTAACGCATGCAGGCAAAAGTAAAAAGAAAATGAAAACAAAAATAATTTGGAAAAGTCATTGATCTCGGGTTAGATCAAACTAACTAAAAATAATAAACTGGTGTCTGCATACTAAGCTAATCGAAATAATGCAAGGGGACTAATAACATTGCAGCTGATTATACCTCTCTGGGGATCAGTATACAATTCAGGTTCATAAACAGAACATTTAAGGTTCAGCAAAATTCATCAGAAGCATCATCTGGGGAAAGTGCAGGACATGAGCTGCACATCAGCAACATGCAAGGGACAAGTTTACTCAGCTCCAAAGGGGAAATTGAGCAATACAAAAAAGACTTAACAATAAGAGAATCAAGTGGGGACTTCACAGGCTGAGGGCCAAGAGAAGACTTAACGGCGTGGGGGTTAAGTGGAGACTGACGAAAAGTTACAAAAGTCTCGGCCTGACTAGAAATGTCCAAAACGTTTCAATTGCTCGACTGAATAGGACAACATCTCATAAAAATAACAATATCCAAAGAAAAATAAAATGTCCATTAGGTTTCAACATCTCCAGATTCTCTCAGGATAGATGTGAAGTCATCTCTCCTTCCATGTGACAACGGCAATAACTATCAACGCTGTACATTACTTTATACATTCTGAAATCTTCCCATTACTCACAACAGCTCCAGCGGCTTACATGAGGCCAAAATGATTAAAAAAGGGGTCTGTCCAGATCTCCAGCTCAGAATGTTCCAGCTCCAAGTTTAATGAAGCACCTTACACATAATAACATAAAACCCTTTACTAAATACGTGAAATAACCTAATGGAAAACTCAGGATAAAGGGAAAAAAATAATTCAGCCTTTTCAGTACTAATGCAAATATAAAACTTCAGGCTTAGTTATGCTAACCCAAGAAAATCAATGAATTAATATTGGCAATATTAGCACAGTGCTATCCACGCCGAGTTAGACAGGGACTATAATACAGTGCCTGAAGAGATGAATGGCTTTTGTTGTTTTACAACTCTGTGAGAATGGCACTGAGCCAATTGTATGCTTAAAGTTGTTGATGTACAAATGGCAAAAGAATTTGAACCTCATTACAACCCTGGCAGTCATTGATATAGCGGCGGTAATACCGCCAACAGGCCGGCGGTAAGAAATATGAAATTATGACCATGGCGAAACAGCTCAGACAGACAGCCACTTTAACACACCGACCGCCAGGGCGGATTCAACAAGCACAAGACAATGTTCTGCCCACTGTATTATGAGAGGCTAATCCGCCACCTTTTCTGGGGCGATACCAACGACATCAAAAGCCTGGCGGAAACAATTCACAGAAGGGAAATGACTCACCGCAGGAGACTCAAGGACGAACCACACCACCATAGAGCCCGAGTTGCATGTGTTCCCCATGCTCTTCTACGTACTGCTCTACTATGAACGCCAACGGCGGCGAAGACGACCACGGTGAGTACTGCCGGCTAGCACACAGGGGAGGGAGGGAGGAAAAAGAGAGTGAAACACACACACAGAACGCAACACCCCCATCCCCAAGACCATACACACATCCAGATGCAGTAACATTATATATGCACCCTGTACCCCTCAGGAATAATGCAAGGGCAGCTACTATAGAGCAAAAAGGTTGTAATAAGATAAAATAGTATAAATATGTGCGTCCCAAACAACAGTATATACATATTGACAAATTTAGGGACACTGCCCAGTCCTCAATGTACGTGGGCCAGAGGCCACATCACTTAGTCCAAGGCCCCACCTCACTCCTGCAACAACAGGGAGAGAACACTGCAAGGGCATCAGTCAAAAATAGCCAGGCACCTCAGGGGGACCGGGAACGGGGGGAACCTCAGCCAGAAGATGGTACAATGCCACTGGTCCTGGAGGGGGCAACATGCCCATTACTCTATCCTGGGGAGTGCAAGGCCACAGTCTCTCAAGTGGGTGATTTGTCCACTGGCTCTGGAGGGGGCGACATGCCCTGTGGTTCATCCTGGGGAGTGCAACACCACAGTCTCTCAAGTGGGTGACTTGCCCACATGCTCTGGAGGGGGCAACATGCCCTGTGCTCTGTCCTGGGGAGTGATAGGCCACAGTCTCTCAAGTGGATGGCTTCTCCACTGGTTCTGGAGGGGGCATTGTGCCCAGTGAGTTTCATCCTGTGGAGGATGGGGTGAGTGGATGGCATCTCCACTGGTTCTGGAAGGGGCATTGTGCCCAATGAGGTTCATCCTGTGGAGGATGGGGTGAGTGGATGGCTTCTCCACTGGTTCTGGATGGGGCATTGTGCCCAGTGATGCTGATCTTGTGGAGTGCAAGGTCACAGTTTCTCAGCTTGGTGTCATACCCACAGGATTTGCAGGGGCCAGCCCGCACAATAGCCCATGGAGGCAGGACTACATGCTGTCCGCCAGCAGTGATTGCTATTCAGTGTTGGCAGTGGTGGTGCTGCTGCTGGTAGTGGTGGGGGGAGGCTCCAGCCCATCCCCTGCAGCCTCAGACGGCTGCCCACTGGAACTGCTGCTAGCGGTGCTGGTGGCGGTACTGGCAGTGGTGGGGGAGGCTCCAGCCCATCCCCTGCGGCCTCGGATGGCTGCCCACTGGGGCTGCTGCTGCTGGTGGCAGTGCTGTCAGTGGTGGGGGGAGGCTCCAGCCCATCCCCTGCAGCCTCGAATGGCTGCACCACCATGGTTGGTCCCTACACCAGGCCCCTTGTTGCTACTGCCAGCTGTTGCAGGCCCTTTGCAATTCTTTCCTGCAGCTGGGGCTGCCTCCTTGCCATTCTTTCCTGCAGCGGGGCTTGCCTCCTTGCCCTTCCTTCCTGCAGCTGGGGCTGCCTCCTTCCCCTTCATTCCTGCAGCTGGGGTGGCCTCCTTGTCCTTCTTTGCTGCAGCCGGGGCTGCCTCCTTGCCCTTCCTCCCTGCAGCTGGGGCTCCCTCCTTGCTCTTCTTTCCTGCAGCTGGGGCTGCCTCCTTGCCCTTCCCTGACGCACTTGGGGCTGACTCCTTGCCCTTCCTTGATGCACTTGGGGTTGGCACCATGTGCGCTGGCTAGTGGCTGGATTCCTTTCACACCTGGAGAAGTTGGGGACACTATTGAGGTCGTGGACTGGGTGGCTGAGGTGCTTGCCTGGGTTTTCCGTGAGGGACGGTGGGGGGAGGGCTAGGGAAGAGGTCAGTGGTGGAGAGGAAGAGCTTCTTAGGGACATTGGGGTGGGAAGAGGGAGAAAGTTTGGGAGTGGAGGAAGAGGGAGTGGTTGTAGGAGGTGTCTGTCTGCTGTGTTCGGGTGCAGGTGCATGGGCTATATGCTGTTGTGAGGTGATTGGCTGTTAGGTGTCTTAGTGCTTGGGTTTGTGTACTTTGGGAGGAGGGTGCACAGGCACAGTGGGAGAGGACACAGGGGACATGTCCATGGATGTGAAGGTGGTGGCTGCCAGTGAGGGGCGTGTACTGATAGGGGTGCTGGTGATGGAAGTAGTAGATGAGGATGTAGTGCATGCAGGTGTGATTGGAGATGCAACTGGGAGGGAGGTGGAGGACGAGGGGAACACAGTGGAGGCAGTGGATGTTGGTTGGTCTGATTCTGGATGGTGTTTGTGTGAGTGCCTGTGGGATGAAGTGTGGTGCTTGTGTTTGCCATGTCCACTCTTGTGTGTTGTTCTGGGTGCCTGCTCGTCTGTATGTGCGTCTGGGATGGGTTGGGGTTGAGGAGAATGGGATTGGGTAGAGGAAGTTGGAGGGGGGAGGGTGGAAACAGGGACAATGGCTGCCATCAGAGAGGAGGCCAGAGCCTGGATTGATCAATGTTGGGCCGCCAAGCCAGTGTGAATCCCCTCCAGGAATGTATTTGTCTGTTGCATTTGGCCTGCCAGCCCCTGGATGGCATTCACAATGGTTAACTGCCCAACAGAGATGGATCGCAGGAGGTCAATAGCCTCCTCACTCAGGGCAGCAGGGCTAACTGGGGCAGGGCCTGAGGTGCCTGGGGCGAAGGACATACCCACCCTCCTGAGTGAGCTGGCACGGGAAACTCGCTGAGGGGTTGCTGGGAGAGCGGTGCTGGTACGGGGTGGCGGCTGTACCTGTAGTTGGGGTGGGCACAGATGTGTCCGCCACCACCAGGGAGCTTCCATTGGAGGAGGTATTCGTGTCCGAACTGTCCCCTCCAGTCTCAGCCTTGGTGCTCCACTCGCCCTCTGTCCAACTGGTGGCCTCACCGTCTGTGGACTTGGCCTCCTGGGTCATGTGGGATGCAGCTCCCTCTGTCGCCAGTGCCTCTGTTCTTCCGCCAGATGATGCTAATGCACATAATGACAGGGTGACAAAACAAAAAGGGGGGACGAGACAAAGGATACACTTGGTCAAGGGCACACACAACACCACCGTTGGCGTACACAGCACACTCACACACCGAGAACAGCCCTACGCACTAGCCAATGCACTACCACTCACAATGCTAGTCATCAGCCCATGGATAGGGACACCTAATGCCAATCACAGCATACCGTAGACCCACAGACCCCTGCCCAGTAGTGGATGCCTACTAGCTTGGTTGGAGGACTTTCACATCAGAACCCTGCACAACATGAGACCTACTCTGCAATGCCAGGCCTGGCGTAGGGGCACCCACAAGGCCCACCCCCCACCCGGATACCACCCCACCAGGCGTAAGTTGTATCTTAGGGCACTGTATTCACCCCCTTGTTGCTTCTGTGATGCCCCCAAGTGCCCATCCAGCTCTGGATAGGCCACTGCCAGTATACATGCCGTCAGGGGGGGTCAGGGTTCGATGGGCACCCCTTCCTCGTTTGGAGGCCATCCCAGATGGGCCTCCGCCGTCTTCCATGCCCAGCGTCTCAGGTCCTCCCACTGTTTCCGACAGTGGGTGCTCCGCCTGCTGTAGACCCCCAGTGTCCGCTCGTCCTTGTCAATGGCACGCCATATACCCTTCTTTTGATGGGCGCTGACCTGCAGTGGAAATACACACAGGAAAAGGTATAAGTCACACCATCCTGCCTGCTACACTCATGGCCCACCATACCGCTTCCCATCCCCTTACGCACAGACATGGCCCAGCATACATGCAGCACGCTTCCCAGGACCCATCCTCCCACCCCCCTACATGAGGCCTGCACACACAGCACTCCATGCATCGTACACACGGTGTACCCACCTGTTGGTCTGGAGGCCCATACAGCAGTCGGTACTGGGGTAGGACCCCATCCACTAGTCTCTCCAAGTGAAGGAGGGGGCCCTTTCCCCAGTGACACGAGCCATAGTCGGTTCCAGACACAGGTCACAGCAGCACATGCTGTATAGTTCTTCTCCTGTTGAAGGTCAGGTAGCAAGTGAGTGAAAAGATAGAAAATGACGGTCACGTCCGCGGCGGTGCGTACTGTCACCGCCGGCGTACATCACCATTGGCCATTGTAACCCATAGGGCCCAATTTAAGCCAATGAGGAGTCGCACAGCGGTTCTCGCCGCCTCCTGTAACAGCCAACAACATCAGCGGAATTACCTCATTTCCACCTGTCCCTCCATACAGGACAGGCGGACGCCATTTTGGGGGGGGCAGGCCATGGATCCTAACTGCGTCATAGTACACAAATACACATTATGGAAATATCCAACAACATTAATGTAACAATCACAAACTGCATTGCTCTGAAATGGTTACAATGTACAGATAATGATCAACTACTCACTCCTTTGCCCCATAGATTGCTACCGCTGTGGATGAATAGGAGATGGAGACATCCCCCCGTGTACAGACCCCTGGTGGACTTGGCAAGCATGGAGGACAGACACATTATCCTCACCTATAGACTTGACAGGGCCACAATCACTGAGCTGTATGCCCAATTGGAGCCTGACCTAAACTCTGCTATCTGTCACCTCATCGGGATACCGCCTCTTGTGCAAGTGCTATCAGTGATCCATTTCCAGGCAACTGGCTCCTTCCAACTGACAGTGGGCTTGGCAGCAGGAGTGTCACAGCATATGTTCTCAATAGTACTGACCAGGCTGTTGTCTGCCCTAATAAAACACATGTGCAGATACATCGTTTTCCCCCAGGTGGAGGATTCGGCCACAGTGAAAGCTGATTTCTATGTTATGGGACATATTCACAACATTATTGGGGCTATTGATGGAACACATATTGCATTCCCCCCCCCCCTCGGCGAAATGAACAGATCTTCAGAAATCGAAAGAGCTTTCACTCCATGAATGTGCAGATGGTATGCTTGGTGGACCAATACATCTCCCCAGTCAATATTAGGTATCCTGGGTCTGTGCATGATGCATTTATCCTGAGGAATAGCAGCATCCCAAATGTGATGACTCAACTCCAGAGGCACAGGGTGTGGATAATAGGTGAGCCCTGGTTCCCACTTAGTGGATGTTGGTGTATGGGTATGTTATGGGCCCTAAGGGTGAGTGTGTGGCTAACATTTGTCCCTCTATATTTGCAGGTGACTTTGGTTACCCCAACTTCTCTTGGTTACTGACCCCTGTGAGGAATCCCAGGACAAGGGCAGAGGAACGTTACAATGAGGCACATGGGCGAACAAGAAGAGTTATAGAGAGGACCTTTGGCCTCTTGAAGGCCAGGTTTCTTTGCCTCCATCTAACAGGTGGATCCCTGTGCTACTCACCCAAGAAGGTCTGTCAGATCATCGTGGCATGTTGCATGTTTCACAACCTTGCCTAGCATTGCCAGGTGCCTTTTCTGCAGGATGAGGAGGCTGGAGATGGCCGTGTGTCAGCAGTGGACCCTGTGGACAGTGAAGATGAGGAGGCAGAGGATGAGGATGAGGACAACAAAGTCCAATTATTCGTCAGTGCTTCCAATGAGACACAGGTAAGACAGTGTTGACACACATATAATTGACGGTTTGATGTGTGACATTGTCACTGACAGGCTGTGTATTCCTACTTCTATGCCCGCTCACAGTACCCTTTGGCATCTCTTTTTGGAGATGTGGGTGCCCCACTATTGCTCCTAGGGTGTACAGTGCAGCCAACTACAGATCTTTCCAATGTAAACAATCCTGTACAGTTGAATTGCATTCTTTGAACCTTTGTTAAAACGAATGCATTTGGAAAATTCTGACACATGCCATACTTGTGTTACTTCAAAGTGTGTTTATGCAGTGCTCTGAAGAAGAGGGGGTAGTGCAATGGGCTGGGGTGATCGTGGAGGAGAGTCCAGGATAAAGTCCAGTCTATTTGCATCACAAGTGCATTGTCCATGGGGACACAGGAAGGGGAGCAATGGCAGTTCAAAATGGACAGGGTGACAGAGTGGGACACCAGGGTGACAATCAGGAGAGTCTTATTTCCCGATGGGGTTTTGGCAATAGTCTCTGGCTTCTGCCTGGATCGCAGGGAACGTTTGCGGGGTGGTTCTCCTTATGCAGGGGGAGGGGTGCTGGTGGGCAGTTCGTCCTGTGGCGGGGCCTCCTGTCCACTGGCGGCAGCAGAGGTGGAGGCCTGTTTAGTGGTTTGGCTAGTGTCAGGGGCCCGGTGGTGTGCCACTGCCTCCCTCATACTGTTGACCCTGTCTGCCACCACCCCTGCAATGGAGACCAGGGTGCTGTTCATGTCCTTCAAGTCCTCCCTTATCCCCAGGTACTGTCCCTCCTGCAGCCGCATGTTCTCCTGCAACTTGTCCAGTATCCTGGGAATGTTGAAATGCTCCCAGGATAGCAGTGAGTACTTCCTGAAGGGTCGGTTCCCTGCGCCTGTCCTCCCCCTGTTGCACAGCAGTCCTCCCAGCTTCCCTGTTGTCCTGTTCCTCAGTCCCCTGGACCGTGTGCCCACTGTCCCCAGGTCCCTGATCGCCCTGGATTTGTGGGGTAGCCTGGGGTCCCTGTAGTGGTGGACACACTGCTGATTGACTTGTCCTGGGAACAGAGGTATGGGCCCGCTGGGTGGGTGCTGTGCTGGTGTTTCCTGAGGGGGGAGGCTTTGTGGTGGTGTGTGACTGTGCCTGGGTAACCAAATGTCCGGAGGTCCCTGATGGGCCAGGTTGGTCATCCAGATCCTGGTGACCAGAGCTGCTGTCATCACTGTGGGACTCTTCTGGGGGGGGATTGGATGTTGCTGGCACCTCTTCTCCGGTGACATTGGCTGGGGTACCTGTGGGGATGCAGTGGCAGTGTTATTGTTTCTGTGTGTGACATCATGTGCATGGGTGTGTTGCGCTCTAAGGTTGTTATTGCCCTGGCAGCGTTGCCTTCTACGTGATTCTCCCTAGTGTGCATGCTGTGGTGATAGATGTCCATGCAGGTCTATGATGGGTGTCCATGCATTGATGTTGCATGCAGGGCTTGGTATTGGGATGAGTGGGTTGTGATGGTGGGATATGTGGGGGGTGGTGGAGTGATGGGAGTGAGGGTAGGGGTGGTGGTATGTGATGGCATGCAGGTCAGGGGTTGATAGTAGTAAAAAGTTGACTGACCAGAGTCCAGTCCTCCTCCTACTCCTGCCAGGCCCTCAGGATGCATGATTGCCAAGACTTGCTCCTCCCATGTTGTTAGTTGTGGGGGAGGAGGTGGGGGTCCACCGCCAGTCCTCTGTACAGCCAGTTTGTGTCTTGCTGCAATGGAACGCACCTTCTTCCGTAGGTCATTCCACCTCTTCCTGATGTCATCCCTTGTTCTGGGGTGCTGTCTCACGGCGTTGACCCTGTCAACGGGTCTCCACCATAGCTCCATCTTCCTAGAAATAGATATCTGCTGCACCTGTGATCCAAATAGCTGTTGCTCTACCCAGAGGATTTCTTCCACCATGCCCCTAATCTCCTCCTCAGAGAATCTGGGGTGTTGTTGTGGTGCCATGGGTGTGGTGTGAGAGGTGTAAGTGAGGGTGTGTAGGGTGATGTGTTGGGGTGTGTGATGTAAGGTGCATGGGTGGTGTATGGGTGATGGTGGTATGTGGCTCTGGTTGTGTGGGTGCTCTTGCTTTCTCTTTCTGGTGGCAATTGTTTGTATTGGTAAAGGGTTGTGGGTAATGTGGGGGTGTGTTTTATAGTGGTGTGGGTGTGGTGTGTGCATGAGTGTCAGGTTTGTGTAGATTGAATTGACCAATGTGGTGTTGTTTTGTTTGAGTGTGTGTAATTTGAGCGCGCGGTATGTACCACCAATGGTTTACCCGTATTGAATGTCTGGCGCGGTGATTCCTGGGTGATAATGTTGTGGGCGTAGTTCTGTTGGCGTAACGGCGTGGGTTTTGCTATCGCCAGTTTATCACTGACCTTTGCGCTAGCGGACTTGTGTGTGTGTGTCTGTATAGTGATGGATTGGTATGTGTGTGTCATTATATGGTTGCCAGATATCCGCCGCAGCGTTATGTTGGCGGCAGTCGGCATGGTGGTAAGTGGGTTTTGTCATTTGTCCCTAGCTAACTCAGTGTGGATAGCACTGCACTAATCCTATGCTTGAAAACTTTGCTAGAAAGACAAACATTTGAAGTGAGCATTTCTAGAGTGTTGCTGATATTACAAGGTGCTCCTTATTAGAGCTGCTCTCCACCTAAACTTGGGAACTACCCAGAGTTCTCTCTTCTTTTTTTGCACAAATGAGGCATCACTCTAACCCTGGAATGGATTTGTTTTGTCTTATACTGGGTGCACCTTGTGTCTGGACAAAGCTAAATCCTGCTGAAGAGCTACAATGATAGGAAACACGACAGGGGTTGCTTTTACTCATTCCTGGTTGACTTGGAGAGTATTTTAGCAGTCCCAAACTGTAATACTGTGCCTGGAGTGGTGAATGGCTTTGTCATTTTACAGCTCGGCGAAGATAACACTGGGTCAATACTATGCTTAAAGAGTTTGCTGTACAAATGGCAAAAGACTTTGAGGCTCATTTAAGAGCCCCTAGCGCCCAGAGTGCTCTCTTCTTCTTTGCATAATTTATGCATCACTCTAACCCTGAAATGGATTTGTTTCGTCTTATACTGGGTGCTCCCTTGTGTCTCAACAAAGCTAAATCCCTCTGAAGAGTTATAATGATAGGAAACACATGTCAGGGGTTGCTTTTACTCATTCCAGGTTGACTTGGAGGGTATTTTACCAGTACCAAGCTGTAATACTGTGCCTGGAGTTTTGAATGGTTTTGTCATTTTACAGCTCGGCAAAGATGGAACTGGGTCAATCCTATGCTTAAAGATTTTTTCGTGCAAATGGCAAAAGACTTTGGGGCTGATTTAAAAGTCCCTAGCGCTTCCTTGTGCCATATTATTATTTTTTACACTAATGTGGCCCAACGGGGCCCAAATCGCAGCACCAAATTTACACAGTGCCGTAATGTATGCATTGCGCCACTTTGTAACCCTTTGCACTACATTATGCCAGCACCAGGCACAATGTATGCAAAAGGGGTGTTCCCCCATAGGGAGGGGAGAGAAAATGGTGCAAAGCAATCTAAGACATTTCTTTGCTTCATTTTTTCAGCACATTTTTCACACCTGCTAGGAGAAGGTGTTAAAAGGATGCACAAAATTGTTTACAATAGGTTTCAATGGGTTTCGTTTTTCCTTTGCAATAATCCAGCACTAAGTCATCTGTAGTATTCACAAGTGCATTTGCAAGCATGGCTGGCAGTCTCATGGCACGTACCATGAGAATCTCATGTGGCGATAATCCTGTCTTCCTGTCAGGACTGCTACGCATGCTCATCAGAACAAGTGGAAATGCTTTAGGCCACTTCAATGTTGTAGAAGCACACACCTTTGCCAATCAAGACTTTAACCCCTAGGGTGCCCAGGACGAGCTGGTCTTGGCCTGGGCAACGGTTGCCCGGTGCCGAGGACGAAACCAGCTTGTCCTGCTATGGGCCCCCACGGGGAGCGCTAGCGCTCCCCCAGATGGCCAAGCACCCCCTCCCCAGGGCAGAGATGAAAGGGTAATCGCTTCCCGTTCCACACCCGCCCCGACTCCCTTGAGCGCGCTGGACTCATCAGAGGCCTTTCCCTCCGCCCGATCAAAGGAGAAATGCAAAATAATTTCTTCTCTGATCACGTAGAGGGGGCAGGGAGGCATGAAAGGAAAGGAAAGGTCTTTCCTCTCCTTTCATGTCTCTGAGCATTTCTGCTGCCCGATCGCGATGCAATCGGGCAGCAGAAATGCAACTAGACACCAGGGATTTTTTTTCCTGTTTATGAAATAAGGGGACCGCCCCTAGGGCAAGGGCTGCTCCCAAGGGGGGCAATTTATTTCTAGGCTATTTCTGTCCCTGGGGGGGCAGAAACCCCTAGACACCAGGGATTTTTTTTTTTTTTTTATGTGGGCAGCGACCCCTTAGGGAAGGGTCGCTCCCCTGGGGGCAAAATTAATTCTAGGCCGTTTCTGCCCCCCTTGGGGCAGATCTGCCTATTTTTATTAGGCCAATCTGCCCCCAAGGTGGGCAGAAACCACTAGACACCAGGGATTTTTTTGGTCAGTTTTACATGCCTAAGGGGTCACTCCCGTGGGGGGGCAAATTTATTTTGTAATTAGGCTGATCTGCACCCAGGAAGGGCAGAAACCGCTAGGCACCAGGGATTTTTTTTTTTTTTTTTTTTTATATGTGGGGAGTGACCCCTTGGGCAAGGGTCTCTCCCCATGGAGGCACATTACTGTTGGCCATATCTGTCCCCCTTGAGGCCAGATCGGCCTATTTTTAGAAGGGCCATCTGCCCCCAAGGGAGGCAGAAAGCCCACCAGAGACCAGGGAAGATTATGTTTTTTAAATAAGAGGGTGGGGGTGTGGCCATACCCCCACCCCAAATAAATGGGGCCAAAGTTGTTCTGCCCACCAGTGGGCAGATGGGCCAATTACCCCTGATCCACACCCCTGGGGGTAAGAAAGTCTACTAAATGCAAGGGAATTAAACAAAATAGTGTGGTGGTTGCTACCAACCAGTATGGGCATGGTGATGCCCCTACCCCAACTGAAGGGGGTAACAGTGTTTCAGCTCCCCCCACATACTAAAACATCTTATCCCAGAGCAAGCAAGTGGACATTTGATTTTTTGGGGTTTTGGTTTTACATTTGGGCCATGAGAGCTTGGCTAACTCTCAAAATCGTCCCACTTTGAATGGTGAGAACTGCTCTTTTTGGACTTTGGGATGCTGCCATGTAGAAAAATCCACAAGACCTAGACACATCTGAAAATTAAACATCTGGGTGAGTCCAAGGTGGGGTGCTTCACATGCAGCCCGCACAATTATTTTACCCACAATGCCCTGCAAACCTCCAACTTTGCTCCAACATGTTTTCCCCATTTTATGATGGAACCTTCAGGAATCTGCAGGAATCCACAAAATTCCTACCACCCAGCATTGTCTCATCTATACCAATAAAAATTCTGCTGCACTTGTCAGCCTAAAAATGTTTTTTTTCAAACAGCCCTTTTGGATCCACTTTGGTTCCCCCTCAATTTCAACATGTTTTTGGCTCTTCCCTGTTACAAGCACTTGGCCCACCTACACAAGTGAGGTATCATTGTTACCGGGAGACTGAGGGGAACGTTTGGTGGTAGGAAATTTGTCCCAGTGCGGTGATCCCACACAGAAATGTGGAAAAAATTTGATTTTTTAGCTAAATTTGAGGTTTGTTGAGGATTCTAGGCAAGAAAACATTGGGGGATCCACGCAAGTCACACATCCCTGGACTCCCTCAGTGTCTAGTTTTCAGAAATGTCTGTGTTTGGTAGGTTTCCCTAGGTTGCTGCTGAGCCCAGGACCAAAAATGCAGGAGCCCCCGCAAAAAAGGTAGTTTTGTATTTGATAATTTTGATGTGTCCAGATGGTGTTTTGAGGCATTTCCTGTTGCTGGTACAAGTCCTACCCACACAAGTGAGGTACAATTTTTATCGGGAGACTTAGGGGAACGCTGGGTAAAAGGAAATTTGTGGCTCCTCTCAGATTCCAGGACTTTCTGTCACCGAAATGTGAGGAAAAATTGTTTTTTTTAGTCAAATGTTGAGTTTTGCAAAGGATTCTGGGTAACAGAACCTGGTGAGAGCCCTAAAAGTCATCCCATCTTGGATTCCCCTAGGTCTCTAGTTTTAAAAAATGCACAGGTTTGGTAGGTTTCCCTAGTTGCCGACTGATCTAGAGGCCAAAATCCACAGGTAGGGACTTTGCAAAAAACATCTCTGTTTTCTTTGGAAAAATGTGATGTGTCCACGTTGTGTTTTGGGGCATTTCCTGTCACGTGCACTAGGTCTACCCACACATGTGAGGTATCATTTTTATTGGGAGACTAAGGGGAACGCTGGGTGGAAGAAAATTTGTGGTTCCTGTCAGATTCCAGAACTTTCTGTCACCGAAATGTGAGGGAAAAGTGTTTTTTTAGTCTAATTTTAAGGTTTGCACATGATTCTGGGTAACAGAACCTGGTGAGAGCCCCACAAGCCACCCCATCTTGGATTCCCCTAGGGCTATAGTTTTAAAAAATGCACAGGTTTGGTAGGTTTTCCTAGGTGCTGACTGAGCTAGAGGCCAAAATCCACGGTAGGCACTTTGCAAAAAACACCTCTGTTTTCTTTGGAAAATTGTGCTGTGTCCATGTTGTGTTTTGGGGGCATTTCCTGGTGCGGGCACTAGGCCTACCCACACAAGTGAGGTATCTTTTTTACCGGGAGACTGAGGGGAACGTTGGGTGGTAGGAAATTGTCCCAGTGCGGTGATCACACACAGAAATATGGGAAAAATTTGATTTTTTATCAAAATTTTAGGTTTGCTGAGGATTCTGGGTAAGAAAACATTGGGGGATCCACGCAAATCACACATCCCTGGACTCCATTGGTGTCTAGTTTTCAGAAATGCCTGTGTTTGGTAGGTTTCCCTAGGTTGCTGCTGAGCCCAGGACCAAAAATGCAGGTGCCCCCCCTGCAAAAAAAGGTAGTTTTGTATTTGATAATTTTGATGTGTCCAGATAGTGTTTTGGGGCATTTCCTGTTGCGAGCACAAGTCCTGCCCACACAAGTGAGGTACCATTTTTATCGGGAGACTTAGGGGAACGCTGCGTAAAAGGAAATTTGTGGCTCCTCTCAGATTCCAGAACTTTCTGTCACCAAAATGGGAGGAAAAGGTGATTTTTTTAGTCAAATTTTGAGTTTTGCAAAGGATTCTGGGTAACAGAATCTGGTGAGAGCCCCACAAGTCACCCCATCTTGGATTCCCGTAGGTCTCTAGTTTTCATAAATGCACAGGTTTGGTAGGTTTCCCTAGGTGCAGACTGATCTAGAGGCCAAAATCCACAGGTAGGCACTTTGCAAAAAACACCTCTGTTTTCTTTGGAAAAATGTGATGTGTCCACGTTGTGTTTTGGGCCATTTTCTGTCACGTGCACTAGGTCTACCCACACATGTGAGGTACCATTTTTATTGGGAGACTAGGGGGAACGCTGGGTAGAATGACATTTGTGGCTCCTCTCAGATTCCAGAACTTCTGTCACCAAAATGTGAGGAAAAAGTGTTTTTTTAGTCAAATGTTTAGGTTTGCAAAGGATTCTGGGTAACAGAACCTGGTGAGAGCCCCACAAGTCACCCCACCTTAGATTCCCCTAGGTCTATAGTTTTAAAAAATGCACAGGTTTGGTAGGTTTGCCTAGGTGCCGACTGAGCTAGAGACCAAAATCCACAGGTAGGCACTTTGCAAAAAACACCTCTGTTTTCTTTGGAAAAATGTTTTGTGTCCACATTGTGTTTTGGGGCATTTCCTGTTGTGTGAACTAGGCCTACCCACACAGGTGAGGTATCATTTTTATCGGGAGACTTGGGGAAACTCTGGGTGGAAGGAAATGTGTGGCTTCTCTCAGATTCCAGAACTTTCTGTCACAAAAATGAGAGGAAAACTTGTTTTTTAGTCAAATATTGAGGTTTGCAAAGGATTCTGGGTAGCAGAACCTGGTGAAAGCCCCACAAGCCACCCCATCTTGGATTCTCCTCAGTCTCTAGTTTTAACAAAGGCACAGGTTTGGTAGGTTTTCCTAGGTGACGACTGAGCTAGAGGCCAAAATCCACAGGTAGGCACTTTGCAAAAAACACATGTTTTCCTTGAGAAAATGTGATGTGTCCACGTTGTGTTTTGAGGCATTTCCTGTCACGGGCATTAGGCCTACCCACACAAGTGAGGTACCATTTATATCGGGAGACTTGGGGGAACATAAAATAGCAAAACAAGTGTTATTGCCCCTTGTCTTTCTCTACATTATTGTCTTCCAAATATAAGACAGTGGGTAAAAAAGACGTCTACTTGAGAAACGTCTGTAATTCACATGCTAGTAGGGGAACCCTGGAATTCAGAGATGTGCAAATAACCACTGCTCCTCAACACCTTATCGTGTGCCCATTTTGGAAATACAAAGGTTTTCTTGATACCTATTTTTCACTCTTTATATTTCAGCAAATTAATTGCTGTATACCCGGCATAGAATGAAAACCCACTGCAGCTCATTTATTGGCTCTGGGTACCTAGGGTTCTTGATGAACTTACAAGCCCTATATATCCCCGCAAGCAGAAGAGTCCAGCAGACGTAACGGTATATTGCTTTCAAAAATGTGACATCGCAGGAAAAAGTTACAGAGTAAAAAGTAGAGAAAAATGGCTGTTTTTTTACCTCAATTTAAATATTATTTTTTTTATTTCAGTTGGTATTTTCTGTAGGAAACCCTTGTAGGATCTACACAAATTACCCATTGATGAATTCAGAATTTTGTCTACTTTTTAGAAATGTTTAGGTTCCTGGGTTCCAACATTGGTTTCACACCCATTTCTGTCACTGACTGGAAGGAGGTTGAAAGCACAAAAAATCGTAAAAATCAGGTATGTCCCAGTAAAATGCCAAAATAGTGTTGGGTTTTCTGATTCACGTCTGCTGTTCCTGAAAGCTGGGAAGCTGGTGGTTTTAGCACCGCAAACCGTTTGTTGATGCCATTTTTAGCTAAAAAACCACAAGCCTTCTTCTGTAACCCTTTTTCCCCATTTTGTTGAATAAAACAAAATATTCACTGTACTTTGGCTAATTTCTTCGTCTCCTTCAGGGAAATCCCACAATCCATACTTCTAGAATCCATAGGATGTTGGAAAAAAAGGACGCAAATTTGGCGTTAGTAGCTTATGTAGACAAAAAGTTATGAGGGCCTAAGCGCGCCCTGCCCAAAATAGCCAAAAAAAGGCCTGTCACCTGAGGGGGAAAAGGCCTGGCAGCGAAGGGGTTAAAGTTCCATGAATCTGCTTGAACAGTCCAGATGCCTCAAGTCTATAACTGCAGTGCACACAGCAATTTAATAATCTCATTATTGAAATGAGATCCTAGGTCTGATTTCAAAGAAGTCAGGAATCTGAACCTCAGGATCAACTCTCTCAACAATATCTTTGCAATTGAAAAGATACACACTATCACCAATACATACTTCAATCAATTGCATGCAGGCATCTCAATGAAATCTAGTAACATTCTGTTGAATGGTCCACCTGTTCTGCTTATGTAACTCAAAATAACCACAGTGCATTTTCCAACATTCAACACACATCCTTGACATACTGCTTCCGCAACCAGTTTGAATTTAGGATTGTACCATATCTTTTTAAGCGTTCTGGTCATTGCATTACTGCCAATATGTACCTGTCCATGATAGAACCTCACCATTGAAGGCAACAAACTATTTAGAACTACTGCTTTTCCCTAATTTTAAATCCAAACATCATCTTCATCTCTTTGAATACAACATGCTCTACTCCAGTCTCTGTGTTCTTCTTCTGTAACTTCCTCCTTTAATCTCGTAACCTCTTCCTAGGTGTCAACTACTGTCCTCAAGAAACTTTGGTTTGTCTCATCGGTGCTACCTCCATTGCTCTATTCCTCATTAAAGGACATATAGTGGAGCATACAGTATCTGGCTACTTGATCAGCATAGGCATTGCCCGACGAGATATAATCACTTGACTTTTGATGTGCTGCACATTTCAAAATTGCAATTTTACTGGTAATTGTAATGCTGTCAATAACTGATATATTCTTTCAGCATTTTGAATTGGTTATCCTGAAGAGGTCATAAACCCTAGCTGAGACCCCAACTGTCCGAAGTTGTGAACTATACCAAACCCATATTGACTATCAGTGAAAATGGTCAGTTTGAGCTGTTCAGAGGCACAGCGTGCTCTAGTAAGAGCCACCAATTCAGCTACTTGGGCTGAAATGACTCCCTGAAGCCATGAAGCTTCTATCACTCCTGAGACTGTACAAACTGCATAACCAGCTCTCAGAGTTTCTTCATTATCTCTCAAACAGGAGCCATCAACAAACATGACATAGTCATTTTCATCTAACGCGGTATCAGGAATATCGGGTTTAGGTATGGTGCATAGTTCAGTTACATCGAGATAGTCATGTTCCACTTCATTTTCATCATTTACAGTATCATCAACTACAGGTAAAAGTATTGCTGGGTTCAGAATAGTACATCTTTTAATGTTCACATTTAGTGAACCCAATATTAGCATATCATACTGTGTTAAGCATGCATTGGTCAGATGTTTAGTTTTGGTTCGGCTCAATAGGACCTCGACAGAGTGAGAAGCAAAAACAGTCAGGGGATGAACCATGACAATGTCTTTGCACTGTCTAATGCTGTCATCCACGGCCACGACTGATTTTAAACAGCTGGGCAAAGCAGCAGCCTGGGGATCTAGTGTGGCAGAAAAATAATCCACTGATATTTTGACCACTCCATGTAACTGCATCAAACATTTATTGTAATCTGACATTCCCACAGCTGGGGCTCGGCACAGACTTTCTTTCAGCTCAGTGAAGGCTTTCAAGCAACTCTTATCAAATGGTACCATATCAGAAACCTCTTTGTGTGTAAATTTTTGTAAAGACTTGGAAATCATTGAAAAATTCGGAATCCTTTGGTGGCAGTAGCCGACCAATCCCAGGAACACTCTGACATTTCTCTGTGTAAATGGTGGATTAATTTGTATGATTGCTGCATCTCTCTCTTAAGACACATGCCTTGCTCACTTTAATATGTGATGACCCAAATGTTCACTTCTTTCTGGCAATACTGTAATTTTTTGGGGTAAACTTTATGCCCATTTTAACCCAAATGGGTCAACAAAGCAATGGTATATCTCCTACAGGCTTCATGTGTGTTTGATGTGACCACAAGACATCAACATATTGAGCTAAGACTGAATGAAATGGCATGTTCAGGAACTCAAAATTATTTTTCAAGATCTGATTGAAAATGGATCTGCACCTGAGGTGAGCAGCACCAGTAATATACATGGCTTCCAGATTTAAAGGAAAATAAGAATTTACAATCCTCGTGGATTGGAACAGAAAAGAATGCTTTGCACAAGTCAATGACAGAGAACCATTCTGCTTCACAAGGGATCTGAAACAAAATCGCAGCAGGATTTGGTACCACAGGCGACATGGAATGCCAATTTCATTCACTTTACTCAAATTGTGAACTATGCTGTAATTTCCATTGGGCTTCCCCAGTCACATAATAGGAAAATTATACAGACTTTCCATGACTTTCTTCAAAATTCCCTGCTCAACAAAATTTTGAGGGATCTTGGAAAACACTGCATTTGGCGTTATTGTTATTTTGACTCGCCCAACACTTCTGATGAGTCCGATATCTTTTCCTGAAAAGTCCCACACCTTCACCATCACTGTTCCCTGTAACTCCTCTGGAAAATCATTAACTGTCATCAGTGGAAATAATGAAATGAGAGGATACATCTCATCGGTTTTGCTGGGCATATCATCATCACAATTTGTTTGAATTGCTATTCCATTGTGACTACATTTCAAGGAACAGTTTAGTGTGCACAATAGGTCACGTACTAACAGACTCACAGGACTTGAATCTCAAACCATATATTGGTACAAATCTCAGAAGGACTCCATTTTAATAGGAATATTTTCTATAATCTGGTTTGTCAAATGCTGATTTGCTCCTCCTAACACCTGTACCTTTCCTCCTGACAAAGGCACGTCTAGAACTCCGGCAGTTCTGACAGTGGAATGTTTTGCTCCAGTGTCAACCAGAAATTAATCGTCATATCCCATAACATTGACGTTTGCATAGGGATTACGCTGATCTACTTCTAAGGATGCAGCCAGCACTCACTCTTCTTCATCTGAGCTATTACTATTGTATGTTTCAGAAACTTCATCATCTCTGAAATCAGTTAACGGATATTGGGCCTCATTCTAATATCGCCGCCCGCCGGGCGGGAACCGCCAAATGGCCGCTCCGCGGTCAGAAGACCGCGGATGCCATTCTGGCTTTCCCGCTGGGCCGGCGGGCGACTGCCAAAAGGGCGCCCGCCGGCCCAGCGGGAAAGACCCTGCAACAAGGAAGCCGGCTCCGAATGGAGCCGGAGGAGTTGCAGGGGTGCGACGGGTGCAGTTGCACCCGTCGTGATTTTCAGAAAATCTTTATGGGGCCCTGTTAGGGGGCCCCTGCACTGCCCATGCCAGAGGCATGGGCAGTGCAGGGGCCCCCAGGGGCCCCACGACACCCGTTCCTGCCATCCTGTTTCTGGCGGTGTAAACCGCCAGAAACAGGCTGGCGGGAAGGGGGTCGGAATCCCCATGGCGGCGCTTCAAGCAGCGCCACCATGGAGGATTCCCTGGGCCAGGGGAAAACCGGCGGGAAACCGCGGGATCCCCTTTTCTGACCGCGACTTTACGACTTTACGGCCGCGGTCAGAATGGCCCTGGAAGGACCGCCAGCCTGTTGGCGGTGCTTCCGTGGTCCCCGGCCCTGGCGGTCATGGACCGCCAGGGTCGGAATGACCCCCATTGTGTGATTAACTGATTCACATATGCTCTCTCATTCATGTTTTGCTAAGGAACTGTTGGAGTGTGTCTTTTAAAATCAATATTAATACGAAAATGCTTGCAATATGTTGTCTGATGAAGCTGCATAGAAAATGTGTTAACATAGAAAATAATGCACATGTTGAAATGTGCCCACGGGGAGTGGTTACCAATGTATACGAAGACTAATGAAAAGGCTTATTAATTCTGAATTATTATGCAATAATGTTTGAATTTGTATTAGTATATCATAATTAGAGTTGTGTGTTAAGAGTTTGCTTTATTAAATCAGAGAACTTTAGCTTAGCGAAGGTTTGGGCCTAGCTGCCTGGCCTCATATTGAAGTGTATTTTCTAATGTGTAATGTGCAGTTTTCCTGAAGGACACGAAGGTGTATTTTTCCAGGAGTTATGTGTGTGTAGCAGTAGAAAATTCTTTCGCATGAGAACCGGCTTGCTCAAGGCGAAGTTCTTGCTAGATGCAACAGTGTAATTTGTGACAGGTGCAAGGTTAACCGTACTAGGAGAAGACAATGAAGACACTGAATGGAGCACAAAGTGTAACATTTTGGCAGACAAATACGGTGTAGATTTAGAAAATAACAAACATTTGAAGAATAGTTCACAGGTTAGATTTTGAGCCAAAGGATTTTGAACACATGAGGTCCACTGGGATGAAAGCGCACCTCAAGGAGATACTGCAAAGTGCACAAGTTTGGGGAGCTTAGAGATGTGGGAAGGCAGATGGGCGAAGAAAAGAGATAAGAGGAAGAGTGATTGCATAGAACAGTCAGCTAAAACATTACCGGATACAGGTACGGTAAAGATGTTACCAATGAGAGAGACTGCCGGAGGGGTTCTTGTCCATGGACTAGAGGGGATATTCTGTCATTCATGAATGATTTCCTCAGGCTGAGGGAGAAACCAATAGAGTGGTATCAGCAGATGGACAGGTTTGTGAAACTTGCGAAGTGTCTTTGGGAAGATCTGAATACTGTCTTTGAGATCATAGTTCCAGCCGATTTGTGAACTGAGTGCAAAAGGAGGGTAGATTGGCCGACTGAGGAACCGGCAAGGGACAGAAACACAGGGGCGCCGCCTCCTGATGTTATTACGTATTATTATAAGATGATTGAGTTTCTGAAAATGAGAGTGTTGCCGAAGAATATTGATTGGCAAAGGATTGATCGAATGGCTCAGGAAGTTAAGGAGTCGATACATGCCTATTATGAGAGGATGTTGAAGGCGTTTAAGCATTACAGCGGTACAGAGGTTATTGAGGCGAACGACATGAATCACCTTGTGTTCAGATTTGTGGAAGGGCTGAGACCTGAGATTGGCCAGATTATTAAGAATCATTTGATTTGCTGGCAGACAAAGCCGACTGACGAGGTGTTGCAGTATGCAAAGTACTGCAGTGATGAGATTGAGTTGAAGCAGAGAAAGTTGAAGGAGAAAGCGATGGTGATGCAAATAAAGGCAGCACAGACAGGGATGCAGGGAGGTTTTCTACAGCAGATGGTGCAGCAGCCGCAGGGAAACGGGATGTTTTAGGCGCAAGTGAGAGGTAGATGTAGAGGAGGTTTTGTGAACCGTAGTCCAGACTTGAACACTGTAGTAGTTCAAAAAGATGCACAGGGAATGAGGAAGATGTTACCTTGTCATGCTTGCAGGGTCATTGGACACTGGAAGCGAGAGTGCCCAATGATGGTGCAGGATGGAGTTACTCAACAAAGCAATGATGTCAGCTGATTTCAAAATATGAGAGGGCCAAGATTGAGAGGTCCAAATCCAAATTTTCAGAATAATGTGAATCAAATTATTTCCAATCTATGCAGCAGGTGCAGATGCTCTATAGTCAGAAGCGCAGAGGTTCCGAATTTGCCCCTTTCAGGACGGACTATTAAGGTAGTGGGAGTAGCAAACCAACTCCTGACTAACCCGATCACAGATCCGGTTCAGGTGGAGCTCGGCACTTTCCAAGGACTGCACAGATTTGTGGTTTGCGATTTGAGTTCTGTATCTTTACTGGGAAGAGACTTATTGTGCAAGACGAGGTGTTCAATCACCTGTTCCAATGAGGGAATTGATTTCTAGACAAACAGTGATGATGAAGGCGAGGAACAGGATTCAGAGCCTGAAACAGAGACAACAGATGAGGAATATCCTCTGATTAACTTCTTTCCGATGTTCACCGTGGCTGATCTCCCGGCGGACGTACAGAGAACAGTTCAAGAAAAAGTGTGGGACTTGACAGGGAAAGAAGTAGGGTTGATAAAAGGAGTAGAGCCAGTCAAAGTCAATGTGAAGCCTAACGCTACGTTCCCCCAGATACAGCAGTATCATATGGCGCAAGATGTCCTTAGAAAGGTTCCGCAAATCATTGCAGATTTTGTGAAACAGGGAGTCCTGAAGGAGGTGTTGAGTAGTCCGTGTAATTCACCTATAATGGGGTTGAGAAAGCCTTGTGGGAAGGTTCGGATTGTTCAAGATTTGAGGAAGATAAATGACATAGGGGGTCATTCTGACCCTGGCGGTAATTACCGCCATGGCGGAGGTCGGCGGTAGCACCGCCAACAGGCTGGCGGTGCTCCGCCGGGCATTCTGACCGCGGCGGTACAGCCGCGGCCAGAAGCGGAAAGCCGGCGGTGTACCGGCGACTTTCCGCTGCCCATGGGAATCCGCCATGGGGATTCTGACAGCCCATATCGCCATCCTGTTCCTGGCGGTTCACCCGCCAGGAACAGGATGGCGGTATGGGGTGTCATGGGGCCCCTGGGGGCCCCTGCAGTGCCCATGCCAATGGCATGGGCACTGCAGGGGCCCCCGTAAGAGGGCCCCACAAAGAATTTCAGTGTCTGCTTTGCAGACACTGAAATTCGCGACGGGTGCAACTGCACCCGTCACACCTTCCCACTCCGCCGGCTCCATTCTGAGCCGGCTTCCTCGTGGTGTTTCCCGCTGGGCTGGCGGGCGGACTTTCGGCCGCCAGCCCAGTGGGAAAGCCAGAATGACCGCCGCGGTCTTTTGACCGCGGTGCGGTCTTTCGGCGGGAACCGCTTGGCGGGCGGCGACCGCCGTCCGCCGCGGTCAGAATCACCCCCATAGTGGTGAAATGTTGCCCAGTGGTCCCAAATCCAGCTGTGATTATGTTTCAGATTCCATGTGATGCAAAATGGTTCACAGTAATTGATCTGTCCCAAGGATTATTTTCTGTGCCCCTTCATAAGGACAGCCAATTTCTCTTCAGTTTTAAATTCTTGGACAAAGTCTACAGTTGGTGCCGAATTCCTCAAGGGTTTTCGGAATCACCTTCCATATTTAATCAGATACTGAAGAATAATTTGGAGTCATTGGAACTGGCTTTCCAATTGACTCTAGTACAGTGCATTGATGATTTGTTGATCGCATCTAAAACAAGGGACGAGTGAAAGTACAATTTGATTGCCTTACTGAATCACCTGGGAAAGAATGGGCACAAGGTGTCCTCGAAGAAATTGCAATATTTTCAGAGAGAGGTGAAGTATTTGGGTCATCAGATAGAGAAAGGGTCGAGAAAGTTATCCAGAGAAAGAATAACTGCAGTGTTACAGATGAATCCCCCAACGACGCGGAGAGATGTCAGGATGTTTCTAGGAATGGTGGGTTACTGTTGCCAGTGGATCCCACATTTCTCAGTCATTTCTAAGCTATTGCAGAGGCTGACGGCTAAGGAGAATCAGGACGCCATAGTTTTAGGGGAGAAGGAAATGAGAGCATTCACTGAGTTAAGAGAGAGCATGTGTAGGGCTCCAGCTTTGGGTCTGCCTGATTACACAAAGTCTTTTGTTCTGTTTTGTCATGAACGTGATGCATGTTCTTTGTCTGTCTTGACACAGGTCCATGGAGGTGTAAACCAACCAGTAGCATATTTTTCAGCTACTTTGGACCCAGTTGCAGCAGCCTTACCGGGTTGTCTGCGTGCAGTAGCAGCAGTTGGACAAAGCCTCACGCAGTGTGAAGGCATAGTGATGGGACACCCTCTATCAGTCATGGTCCCTCACTCAGTTGAGATCCTCCTAACCAGAACAAAAATGCAGCTCATGACAAATGCAAGGTTGACAAAATATGAAACAATTATATTGGGGTCACCAAATGTAACGTTAAAGAGGTGTACAGTGTTGAACCCGGCAACTTTGCTTCCAAGTGAAAATACTGAGGTTGAAAATATGGAAGATGTAGAACATGATTGTCTTGAGGTAACCGAAATGTGCACCAAACCAAAACCTGATATTAAAGATACCCATTTGGAGGAAAATGACCAAATTATCTTTGTCGATGGCTCATGTTTGAGAGACTCAGTAGGCGTGCTGAGAGCTGCATATGCTGTATGCACGATTTCTGGCATTCTGGAAGCGTCCTGGCTTCAAGGAGTGTATTTCGCTCAGGTAGCTGAACTTGTAGCTCTTACCAGCACTTGCCACGTCTCTGCTCAGATGAAAGTGACTATCTATACCAATAGTCGATATGGATTTGGAATTGTTCATGATTTTGGCCAACTATGGTCACAGAGGGGTTATTTGACCTCTTCTGGCTTGCCAGTGAAAAATGGTGAAAGAATCAAGGAGTTGTTGCACGCAATTCGATTACCTCATGAAATTGCCGTGGTGAAATGCAGTGCAAACCTGAAGTCACAAGATTTTTTTTTAATGGGAAATGGATATGCGGATCAAGTCGCAAGGTTTTGCTCATTGAACTGTATATCGTTTAAGGATCAATGGGAATTGTTGCCTGAAAAAGAAAATGAGACATGTACAAGTTATGCATTAAGGGTGATTGACATGTTAGAAGAGCTGAAATTGTTGCAGGGTCGTGCCAGCAAAGATGAGAAGCGTTCTTGGCTTAGAATGCAATGCGTACAAAGACCAGATGATTTGTGGGTTTCAGATGAAGGGAAAATGGTCTTGCCAAACAGTCTTTTGTCACAGTTTGCAAGGTTTTATCATGGCCAAGCACACGTTGGGAGGGATGCCATGATCAGGTTGTTCAAGATTGACTGGTTTAATCCAAAATTTAGACAAGCTGCAGAGGTGATATGCCATTGTTGTATCATCTGCCAACAGATGAACATGGGGAAAGGGACAGTGGTGAATTTGAGCCACACTGGGAGAGCTGGAGGTCCATTTAGCAGAATATAGTTGGATTTCATTGAGATGCCTGAGGTTTGAGATATGTGTTGGTGATTGTGTGTATCTTTAATCATCGGATTGAAGCTTACCCAACACGTAGAAATGACAGTCTCACAGTAGCGAAGTTGTTGCTTAGGGAATAGATACCGTGTTTCAGTTTTCCAATCTCTTTAGAATCAGATAGGGGAAGTCACTTCAACCATGAGGTGGCTAGGTTACTGTGTGCAGCACTGAACATTGAGCAGAGGTTGCATTGTAGCTACCACCCTGAAGCATCAGGACTAGTGGAACAGATGAATGGTAACCTGAAATCGAGAATGGCAAAAATGTGTGCAGCCACGAATTTGAAATGGCCTGACGCATTACCTTTAGTGGTAATGTCAATGAGAAATATACCTAACAAGAAGACGGGACTGTCTCCGCATGAGATTCTCATGGGTCGAGCTATGAGACTGCCCGCAGTGCCTGCAAATGCTCTTGTGAATATCACAGATAATATCATGTTGGACTACTGCAAGGGTCTGGCTGATGTGGTCCGCTCTTTTTCTCACTAGGTGGAAGCTACCACCCTGCCAGCGATTCATGATCCAGGACACAACCTGAAAGCTGCTGACTGGGTTGTCATCAAGAAACATGTAAGGAAGACGTGTTTGGAGACACGTTGGAAGAGACCTTACCAAGTGATACTAACGACTACCACTGCTGTGAAGTGTGCAGGAGTTCCGAACTGGATCAATGCCAGTCATACGAAAAAGGTGACGTGTCCAAATGATGAGGAAGTTGAGTTGTTGAAAGTACCAACAACAGACAAGGAAGTCTTAGGACCGGAGAATGATCGAAGGGAAACTGAGACTGAAGGAGAGCCCGCTGAGGACGGCTTGGTCACTCCAGTAAGAGACGAAGGAGAAGAGATCCAGAGGGTTGACGGTGAGCGTATCTCAACTGGAGCAACAGGGGAGCCTAGTCAAGGAGAGGTTCTTCCAGAAGTAGACGATTATGAGAATGAGCCAGAGCACTTTACAGGTCCAGAAGGTGAAGGAGTTGAGGTGGAAGAGAGTCAGAGGGTCCAGACTCCTCCTGAGCAGATTGCAAGTCCATTGAACGAAAATACCCCAGAGCAAAGAGGGGAAGAAGGGGTGTCACAGGAAAGATTAAAGACTAAAGAGATACCGAAAGGAGACAAGTGGCCAGAGTTACAAGGGAAGAGGGGAGAAGTGGTTGTCGAAGATGCAATAGAGGAAGAAGAAGACACCACAAGGAGAGAAGATCTAAGTGAAGGAGAGTTGCAAGGTGATCGCAAATAGAAAAGGAAGAGAGTGGCAAATAGAAGGTACGCAGGTCCTGAATGGGGGTATGCAACGACAGCTGAATGGCAACAGGAATTCCTGGCATTCTGTTTTGATCGAGAAGTCCCAGGTCAATACTTTGGCACTTGAGTTTGGCGATAGGATCTGAAAAGGGTGTCAAGATTTGAGCTGCTATCAAACTTGATAAAAGAGACTGAGAAATTACCGGATAAGACTTTAAGAACCTGAGTTGACTTTTGAAAAACGATTTTGACAAGCTGCTAACCTTAATTGACAAAGGATCCTGGGAGTGAAATTGAAGCTGTAAATAATCGCTGAAAGAAGATTTTGCTTGTTTTGACTTTTGCTGCAGGAGAGAATTACTAACCATTCCTCTTTTGTTGTTGTTTTGAATTCGCTGTTCTTCACTTTCTGATTCTTTACAGATCATGGCTAACATTAGGCAGGAGAATATAGGGAGTATGCGTTGTAAATATTTGGGTGTTAGTTTGGGTATTGTGTGTGTGATATTCATTGTGGTTGTAATTGCGAGTATGACACTAATGGAAAAGAGTGTGACTAACAATGCTACAGTTCCTGAGACTACCACTGCACTAACAGCTTGGGAGAGGCTTGAGCTAGATGAGATATATTTGCATGAGGGAACTCATGCAAAAGGGGAACTATCTACTAACGTTTTCTATAGCTTGCTGAGTGAGTATGTTGAGACAATGGAAGCGAAGGATTGCTTTGTGTGCACACAGATTCCTGTTTCGGTACAAGAGGGGGTTACCTATCATAGCTTGCTGTTAACTTATGGGATAAATTGTAGTCTGCTACTAACAAGATTTTATAACCAAGAGGGGATCCAATATTTCTACTCTAATCATGATTTAGTGTTTTCATATGTACCTATAATAGAGGATTTGAGTGGGGTAGCTAGATATTATAGTATAAAGTTAGTTAAAGGATTCTTTGAGCCGACATTGACAATTAGTACATCTTATGCACATCGCAATAATTTGATATGCTTGCTTACACCTGTAGAGAAAAGCTTTTTAGATCACACGGAGGATAGAAGGAGGCCATTAAAGGGTAAATTAGAAAAAGGATTACAACAGCAAGCTTTTGCTAGTAGTGAAAGTTATGGTGCAATTAGGGAACAAGGGAAGCTAGCTTTAGATGCATTACACATATGGGAGCTTTGTATATCTAGGCCGAAATCATATTATGACGGTGTGTTTGTGGGAATGAGTGAATGTGAGCATGTGTTTTTGTTTCAGAGTAAATGGACGTTTATGGTAAATGGACAGGATCCGGCGATCCCAGGGATCTATTACATACGTGGGCTTAATGCTTATTACCGTCTTCCAAAGGGATGGTATAGGACATGTTACTTAGAGATAGTTTTCCCAAAGATATACCAACTTGACGATTTGAAAAGGTTTCTGAAATTGTCTGAATTGCATCGTATTAGACAGAAGAGAGAAACTGCTGCTGGCGTAGTGGGAGACATATTTGAGGCGATAATTCGTTCAGTGGGAGTTATCTTGAATTCCATAAAGATTCGAAAGTTGTCTACTATTGTGGATAACATGCTGACAAATTTTTCGGGAGCTATACTCCTAATGGATACTGAACTTGCTGCGGAGAGGGCGATGACTCTTCAAAACAGGCTTGCTTTAGACATTCTTTTAGCGAAAAATGGCGGAGTTTGTAGGATGCTTAATGAGCGTCATTGTTGTGCATATATACCAGATAATAGTAATGAGATTAGAAGTATGCTTACTAACTTGACTAGGGATAGTACAGAATTGAAAGAACTGAAAGAACCTGGTGTTTGTGAAAAGGTTGGAAGGAGTTTTGCTTCAGTGGGGAATTGGCTTAGCAACATTTGGCATGGGATATTGTCTAACATAACACCCGGGATATTGATTGTTATAGCTTGCCTATTTGGATTATGGGTGGCATGTAAAATTACCAAAAAGATAAAATTGAATAAGGCAAAAACTAATAAGAGGAGGGAAGAAAAAGAAAGGGAAAAATTGTTTAGGCAAAAATTAAAGGAGAAGCCAATAAGTGAAGAGATTGAAATGAAAGAGTTTTGATTAATGTCAAATTAGTGGGTAAGGTTTTTTGTGATGACAAGTGTCATCAGAGGAGGGATTGTTGGAGTTTGTCTTTTAAAATCAATATTAATACGCAAATGCTTGCAATATATTGCGTGATGAAGCTGCATAGAAAATGTGTTAACATAGAAAATAATGCATGCGTTGAAATGTGCCCTCTGGGAGTGGTTATCAATGTATACGAAGATAAATGAAAAGGCTTATTAATTCTGAATTATTATGCAATAATGTTTGAATTTGTATTAGTATATCATAATTAGAGTTGTGTGTTAAGAGTTTGCTTTATTAAATCAGAAGGCCTTAGCTTAGCGAAGGTTTTGGCCTAGCTGCCTGGCCTCATATTGAAGTGTATTTTCTAACATGTAATGTGCTGTTTTCCTGAAGGACACAAAGCTGTATTTTTCCAGGAGTTCTGTGTGTGTAGCCGTAGTAAATTCTTTCTCATGAGAACCGGTTTGCTCAAGGTGACATTCTTGCTAGATGCAACAGTGTAATTTGGAACAGGTGCAAGGTTAACCATACTAGGAGAAGACAATGAAGACACTGACTGGAGCACAAAGTGTAACATTCTCTACCTGACATTCCAACAGTTGAAGACGTCAATACCATGGACCAATCCGCGACATGGGAACTGCAAATTGTGGAAAATTCTAGTAAGGTGCTTACCGAATTATTGGCTAGAGATAATAATGCACCAAACTTCATCCAATGAGGAATTAGGTAATAGTTAGACAGTTTTGATTTAATGGCGTAACCTGAGGAAAACGAGAAACACTTCTTCTTCCACTTTAACGGGGACTCTTATCCTTGCCATTTGCCATTCCTTTGCTATGAGACTTTTGCTAGAGGACTTTCTGCCATGTTTTCGTTTAGTTGTCCTGTCACCTTAGACCATCCTCTGCCCATTTTTTGCCTGATGCTAACTTCTCCTCTATCTGAGGGAAGTAATCTGTTCTGTAGCTATGCTATATTGAGACTTTGCCCCGTCCTATCTCTGCTGATGGTGAATCGACTGATGTCTTGAGGACGAAGACTTGTCTCTAAGATATTTTTGGTACTGTGTCACCCAAATAAATACTTTTATTTTTGGTAACACTGAGTATTGTCTTTACTTGTGTATAAGTATAGGTGATATTGCATGAGCATTTTTCCTAGTTCAGCCTAAGCTGCTCTGCTATAGCTACCTCTGTCAGCCTAAGCTGCTAGAACACTACTACATTCACTAACAAGGGATAACTGGACCTGGTGTAAGATGTAAGTACCCAAGGTACCAACTACAAACCAGGCCAGCCTCCTACATGCTGCCAGCAGCCATTCTGGAGGTCAGCGGTCTAGTGGAGGTTGTTCCACTGGCACCGCCATATCATCGGAACACCGCTACCCGTATTACAACTTTGTAATCGGCGTGGCGGAGTTGTGGTGACTGGGCGGTGCTGGTGGAGCAGGCCCCATGGACCCTATTCCCTCCTGGACAACCACCAGGTAAGGTGATCTACCGACACTGGAGGGGGGATTTTGAGTGTTGTGTGCGTGAATGGCTGTGTGTGTGTGTGTGAATGGAGGGGGGTAGGAGGGTGTTGTGTGTGTTTTTGTGCATCTGTGTGCAAGTGTCCGTGTGCTTGTAAAAATGCATGTATGCCTGGGGTGGGGGGAGTGTTGTGGCCGTGTGTGTATGCGTGTGTGAATGAGTGAGCGTGGATATGTGTGTGTCTGTATGTATGTGTGGATGTGTGCGTGTATGTATGTATGTGTTGATGTGTGCATATATGCCTGTATGTGCGGTGTGTGCAAGCGTGGATCGGGGGTTAGTACGGGGATCGGGGGCAGGGGGTCAGTACGGGGATCTGGCGAGGGGGTCAGTACAGGGATCGGGGGCATTGCTGCTTCAGATGATGGGGGCTCCTGATTGGGTCAGGCGTGGGGGGGCTCCTAAATGGAGGGGGGGTTGGGGAGTCTTGTAGTGGCGATATGAATTAGTATTCCTTTTGCCAGTATCCTTACCACCAGGGATTTCATGGAGGGGCTGCCCCCACAGAATCTCTAGTGGTAAGGATACTCAAAATACCACGGGTGGTGTTAGGTGGCCCGCAGGGCTGAAGGTAGTCAACCTTTGGCCAGGCGGTCCTAGCCCCCTAGCGGTACAGGTGGTGAACTGGCTGCAATGCTGCTAGTTCACTTCCTGTGTCATAGTTTAGTGGTCCTGCACCGCCACACTGTCAGCAGTCTGTGGTGGGACAAGACTGCCAGGGTCATAATGACCCCCTCTGTGTTCCTGCGTGGGCAGACTTAATTTGCATCACCATCACTTTCTATTTTAACCTTTTCTGCTTCAATTCAATTTCATCACTACAGTACCTAGCATACTGCAGTACTTCATCAATCGGTTTCTTCTGCCAGCAAATCTAAACACTCTGAATCATGCTGCTAATTTCAGGTTTCAATCTTTGCACAAGTCTTAATACAAAATGACTCATGTCTTTCGGTTCAATAACTTCAAATCCACTGTGCTGTTTAAATGCTTGCAAAAGTGTCTCATAATAAGCATGAATCATATCCTTTGTTTCCTGTGCAGTCCTGTCAATCCTTTGCCAATCAACATCTTTAGGGGAAACTATACTCGTCGAAATTTCAAACACTTTGTAATACCCTTTCAACACCTCTTCAGGCGGCACACCTGTTAATAAATCTCTCAGAGTTTCACGAGTTGGCCAATCAACACTCCGCTTTCACTCAACCCACAAATCAACTTGGAATCACAATGTCAAATAAGGTGTTCAAATCTTCCCACAGGCATTTTGAAAGTTTCATGAACCTCTCTGTTTGGTTGAACCATTCTACTGGTTTCTCCCTCAATCTTGGCAAATCATTTGTGAATGACAGTATGTCACTTCTGCTCCAAGGGACATAGACATAAGCTCCCCCGGTATCTCTCATTGGTATGATTTTTAAGTGTTACTCAGCTTGATGTGGTCTAACTGTAGGCAATTTCTGCTTGGCTTTCTTCTGGCCTCTTTTCTTTGCCCATCTGCCTTCCCATTTGTGTAATGCGCTCCATGTTTGAATATCCATGATTAATTCTTGAATGTGAATTCTCATGCCGGGTCACAATATATTTGCAATGTCCTTTGAACTGAGTTCTAATCTGTAGTTCCTCTTTAAAGGTCTTGACTGGTCCAAATTAATCTCGTATTTCTCTGCTAGGTCAGACAATTTTCCACAAGCCTGTCCTATTTGGTGTGTGATATTCCTGCACATAAAGTGCAATTCATCTTCATTGTTAGTCTTATCTTTCCAACTCAAATGCCCCTTCAATAAATTCATTTAATTCTAATTTTAATTTGTGCACACTCTCTGTCCTCTCTCTCTCTCTCTCTGGTGTCTCTTCTGCTCTAACACTTTTGTTTTTTATGCCTGTTGCTTGACTTAAGCTGTCTAACCACGCAGTCAATTGCTCTGCTGAAAAGCTTTTCTGTCTAATATTGTTTCCTTGTGTCATGCTCTATGGGGTATTAAATGGATCTCCGATAATCTTTTCTGGTGAGGGCATGAGTTCCTGGAGGATATCTTATATCTATTGTTGGACCTGTTCAGTCTAATATTTGGTTGGGATCTGTAATTTGCATGGGTCTCATAGACGGAACAGATGTAGCTAATCTTTCCATTTCTAAATTGATTGAGTATGGTGAAACTACTGCAGACATGGGATTTGGGATCTGGAGGCTACTCCCAGTATTTTCTGAACCATACAGTGGGACAACTGGACCTACTGTTATGGCGGCTGTCAATGCTTCTGGTCCTGTCAGTTTCATCTGATTTTATGGAATCCTCATCCCTGTACCTTGTCCTGTCAATACTGTACTAAAGTCTGCCCTGATTGACTCAAGGCCATATTTGGGGTTGTTGAAAGTGGAGAATAAAAGGGCATGGTCTGTCTACAGTTAAGATTCTGTGCAGATTCTGCCACATTAGGTGTAAGTTCCATTTGAATCAACCCTGTATTTAGCACTGTCTGATTCACAACTGGGACTGTAATATGCTATCCTAACAACTGGAACTGCTGGATAAATTGCAGGCACTTGTGTTACTGAACTAGAAGGTAAACTCTGGACTAGCTGAACTTGACTTTGTGAAACTGGAGCTGTAGGCACACTCTGGGCTATATTTTGTGGGTATGATTCATCAAAAGCTGACATAAACTCATTTTCTGAGACAATTTCTTGTGCAACTGTCTTTCTATTCTCATCTGCTTTCTGCTCTATTATGTCTGTCTGCTTCTTCTTCGTTTTAGTTCTTGTATTCCTATCGCCTTCTTCTGTTATAGCTGGAAACATTTTTACTCCCTCTAGCATGTCTGATATCCAGGTTTTCTGTTCCTCATCCCATCTAGCTTCTTCCAATGTCTTTTCTGCTCTTATTCTTTTCTCAAATCTCTGTGTTTCCTTTTGTTTCACTACTAGTTCCCAAATAGCAAGAGCTTCAAATTGTGCAGGTCTTTGGAGAGGCTTTAATATGCACAATATTTTCCTCAAATTTTGAAGAATCCTCAAATTAAAGGTTCCATAACATGGGAAACCAATATACCCTCTTTCTCTGTAATTTTACACCATTGCTTAATCCAAATATATGCTGAAACTCCCTTCACTTCTATCACTTCATATGCTGGAGTTCCCTCGGGCAGTGTTGGCTCACCTTTCCTTACTGGAATAAACACATTACCTCTCAGCGCACTCCCTAAAGCTTTTAACACTAATTTAAATTCACAAGTATGAATTCTAGAAAAGCCAGGAAGTAATTGTCAATCCCACACTCCTTTTTGCAAGCTGTCCTCAACCAATAGCAATGCAGTACTGTCCACCAACACATGTGTGGTGTTCACCAACTGACCAATCCCAGCACAGACCAAATTACATCACACTCACTTCACTCTGCAGCTACAAGTCACTTAGCAACTGTCTCTTACACTACTACACATACACACTTTAAATGCAAAACATTGCAAGCATTAAAAACCTTTCTTCTCACTACAGAGAGGACTCTAACGTTTCGAAAGCTGTAGGGGCTTTCGCATTACGCAACTGAAACTTGACCAGCAAATCTCACCCTGGTTGATACGGATCCTCCACGTTCACTCAGAATTCACATAATACCAACCAACAACTCACACTCACTCAAAGAAAGCTACTGGTATCATCAATGGTACTGCATGACCAATACCTCACTACACACAATAAATTAACCAAGTGCCTCCATACACTTGTGCATTACCCTAGAGCCTTAGGCCGCGATGGACCCGTAAACAACAACCGCCGTGGACATTTTTTAACAGAAAGTGCCACAATCACTTTGAGTACAATGACTCCACAAATACCTCACCACATCACACTTTACTAAAATTTTAGCAAAAGCCCTGCAAGCGCAATCACCTACTCATACAAACACAGAACACTACAAGAAACAAAACAGTCCTTGAGGGTTCACTCTGGCAGGAGATTGATACTTTTACAATCATAATTGCAGGATAACATTGCAGTATATACAATCCAAAAAGCCTTTCTCATTTCTGTAAGGCAGAAAAAGTAGAGGTAGACTCTACTTGCAGGGCGATTATCTGTGGGTGGTGGGCTGTGCTGCAGCCAATTACTGTGGCACTTTTTTATGTCCAATAAACAACTGATTACCACAAATGGGGTTGCTTCTGAAGCACTTAAAGCGTTTCCGGCTTTAATACCCTTCTTTGTTAATGCTATCAATCCAACTGGCAACACTGACTAATGAGGGGAATGTAGCCAGCCCGCCATTCTATATCTATGTTCATTTTCTCAGCACAACCCCGCTCATAGGCAGAAGGAAACTTCCATAACTGCATATGTTCATGGAAATCAATATTTCCCTTTTCAGTGCTACCTTTGCTTACTGTAAGTTTCCATTGTGTGAAAAAATCTGGTTGCTGGCGTCCTGAACATTTTGGCACATAAACAGGCAGCGAGACGTAACCTTTAGAGTAAATCAGTATTAACATTACAAATAAAAGTGCTATGGATTTTGTTAGCATCAATATTTTAATCACAACAAACAACACTGTCTTATGGTTAGGATCCTGAAGTGAAATACTTGTCCATAAAACAAGGTTCTCAATTGGACCTAATACGAGTTTTACAGACATGACCGTCTACCGCAAAGCAAAATTGGCAGACAGATAGCGGCACGGCGGCCTGGAAATAGGTGGTTTAACCTCCAGTACCGACAGCACCGCAACCAACCACTAAGCATATTGCAGGCACACAGTCACTGTGGCAGTCCCCAATGGCGGCCAGCCAACTGCGGTCTGAACCACTGCAGGTCGCGGTTAGCAAAACAATAGACAATTGAACATTGGATGAATATGAAAACAACACAGCTGACACACATTGCCATGGTGGACACCCTTGAAAGCACACTATAAAGCACACCCTTACACAGACCACAATCCTTTGCCCTACCAATGCCAAACACAGAAGGCAGAGCAACTTTGTTCACAAAAACTCCATAGATTAGGCACACCTTTTTTCTACCATCCCATAGAACACCCTGCAAACAATGTTGTCCATTCACACACTTTTACAATTTCCCTGTTTATTTAGTCACTGTCACCTGCAGTTTTTTTCCACCTTGTCACGTTTAAAAAATCCCTGTTTTTCCGAAGATGAGTTAAGCGACATGGTGGATGAAATCATAAGAGTAGAGCCACAATTGTTTGGAGCCAAGAACAGCCCACTCCTCTCTGTAGAAAACTCAAAATGTGGGACAAGGTAGTTGACAGAGTCAATGCTGTAGGCACCACCCTGCACATAAAAGAGGACATCAGGAAAAGGTGGAGTGACCTTCGGGGCAAGGTCTGTTTCCTGGTCTCCAAACACCAGCTGTAGGCCAAGAAGACTGGCGGTGGCCCTCCCAGTGCCCCATTACATCTCTTTCCCTGGGAAGGGAAAAGGTCTTGACTATCCTGCATCCTGAGGGGTCGACAGGAATACCCTGGGGAGTGAAGTATGGTAAGTCAAAACACAAAAAAATTCACCAAAATGCAATGTCATGCATGCTCTCAGCTCACCTTAACCCACTGTCTTGTTCATTTGCCCCACCAACAATCAACATTCGGAATATCTCAGTGTTAACACTGTCAATCTGTTTTGTTGGACCCAAGCACAGCTACTAAGGTCCATCACATGCAAAATGTCCAAATGGGGCCTGTAAGTCTTTCAATATACAATAACAACACCAGGACTTATGTAAATGTATGCCCAAACCTAAATGCAGTCTACATACAGATAAAAATGCCCAAAAATTTGTATAGTGTGTGTAGTAGAGAGAGATACCTGACTGCAACTTCCAATTACTCCTAACACCAGACAGGTGTTCATGTGCCTAAAGACCCCTGTTCCAAAACTCTCAATTGAAGTGTACTCACCTGGGAGGATACCATTTGTCAAATGCGGGAAGTAGAGCTTCAGTCCTGCAAACTTGGATGTGGTCCAGTAAAGAACTCTTAAGCCAATCATCTGCCTTTGCAGGCACCAATGTTTGTTGTAACCCCATAAGAATGTTTTACAGAGACCAATGTTTGTTTACAGCGAGACCAATGCTTGTTGGGACAAATGCTTGTTTGGGACCAATGCTTGTTTAAGACCAATGCTTGTTTTAGGACCCGTGTTGCTCAAGCCTCTAGCATCATTATGACTGTGTGTGGCTCGGGCCCCCCTGGGTGCCCCTGCACTGCCCATGCACATGGCATGGGCAGTTCAGGGCCCCCCATATACAGCCCCATCGCGCATTTCACTGCCCGATTTATGAGCAGTAAAATGCGCGATGGGTGCTGCTGCACCTTCCGCACTGCTATATTGCTGCTGGCTCCATTTGGAGCTGGCGTCAATGTTCAGGCCCTGAATCCAGCTGGGCCGGCTGGCAGAAACCCTGTTTCCGTCCGCCGGCCCAGCTGAATGTTATTTATGTGGCCGGAGGGGGGTTCTGCGTGCTGGCGGTCTTCTGTTGACCGTCAGCGGGTTTTACCGCTGAGTTCGTAATGAGGGCCTTTATCTGTGGTTTATCAAACAATGGTATTTGGAGACGAGAACACAGGGCTGGTGAGTGGAGTAAAAGTAACAGAGCCTCTTGGCCTTAGCAGTCAAGTCACTCCCTATACTACAAACACTATACAAATGTTATCTCCCCAAGTGAGTCCACTTCATTTGAGAGTTACCAAAGAGGTGTATTTGGGCAAGTGATCACTGTGCTGGTGTTTGGAGGTACAGGAACAGTGCCTTCTGAGACTTGTAGTCTTGTCAGTCCCTGTACTACACATACTATACACATGGTATCCTCCCAGATGAGTACACTTCAATTGAAATATAATAAACAGGGGTATTTGGACAAGAGAACACTGGTCTGGTGTTTGGAGTTATAGAAACAGTGCCTCCTGGGAGTTGCAGTCAGGTAATTCTCTCTACTACACACACTCTTGAAAAATTATATCCTCCTAGGTGAGTACACTTCTATTGGGAGTAACCAACCAGGGATATTTGGGCATGTGTAGACTAGGCAAGTGGTATTGGAATTACAGAAACTGGGCCTCCCTCTATGTCAAGTACTAACCTGTTTGTCCCATGGAGACACAATGTTGACCCAGCTGCTTAATCCCAATTCCTCCTAGACTTTGCATACCTCACTTAAATGCACGTGATCAGAACCAGAATGTCCCGGGGAAAGGGGATGAATGAAAAGAGATAGAGACACTGAAGCGCAGATCCGGATGCAAGTGAATGGTGATGTTTCTCGAAGAGCCAGAATTTCCTATGATAAATTACACAACAGTCAAACAACTCATCAGTCATAACCCACGTATATACAAGTCTCTAACTACTATGTGCTAGCTAGGTGTACCTGTTAGGGCACCTTTCCTGCTTTAGATGACTCTTCCACTCTCTCTAGGAATTTTCGGGAAATGTTGACTTCCTGTAATTAAATAACAACCTTCCAACAATCCAGGCCAGCCTAGGAAAGGCTGGTGGAACCTGACTCATTATTCGGCGAGCAGCGCTGTTTGCAGCGCTGCCCTGTCAGATATGAAATGCCAACAACAGCTACGCCGCCTGGTGGTGGAAGCCTGGCGGCGTTTCAAAAGTGGTGGTTCTGCCACGTTCTTTATATGGCGGTCTGGACCGCCATGGCGGTGGCGGTAATTACCGCCCCGCCGGCATGGTGGCCCAGACGGCCATGTTCAAAATCAGGGCCTTAGTGTTCTCAACTGGGGGGATAACATTTGTATAGTATATGTAGTATAGAGAGGGACATAACTGATACTCTGACGAAGCACTGTTTCTCCAACTCCAACCACCAGCACAGTGGTCACATGCTGCAGTACATCTGTTTTTCAACTCTCAAATGAAGTATACTAACCTGGGAGTGATCAAGCACAGATTATGCCCAAATCACAGATGTGTCTGTCAATATAGATTCATCTTGGCTTGCTAACCCAAGATGACATTTTTGAGGACAGAAAAGACACCTTACCCAGTGTGCAGAACAATGATCCCTAAGGCCTCAAGATACAGAAGCAGAATGGTTTTGGCAGAAGACCCATTCACACTTCACTCACCACATGATGACTCCAGTCACATATACAACAAACTCCTGGGTCTGCCTGCATCACAATCAACTAGGCCTCAAAATGGTTAAAGCCATATCTTGCCTAACCACTGTTTTGCCTGCACTGGTGGCAAGATGGCATTCTCAGGCCATCCTCCCAAGTGCTAATGATTTGCAAATTTCAGCAGCTGTCTGCACATTTCAGCAGCTGCTTGACCTAAATTGAACTGGCATGCTTCACAAATGTCATGTCAACCCAACCAATACCATGGGTACTTGCCACAATAGAATTAAGTTAAACTTAACTGTGTACAAGGTCTCTGCTTACTGTAACACTAAACTGATGGAGTTAGATGTCACAATACAACCAGTAACATTGTATGTTTTACCTCAATAGGTTGAGCTGCCACTGGGCACATAGAAGCTACAGAAGAGACTGCCACTACCACCCTGGATGAAGCCCTCAGTGAAGAAGGCACTTCTGGACATCTTGATGTGGAGGATGGTTCTGGACCATCTGGGCAACCTGGCCAGACACCAACAGTAAGTCTCAATGTGGCTACATCACCACCTCCCGACTGGTTGCCTCAACATCACAGGTAACCATTCACTCCCCCAACCTGTGTCCCTAGCACAGTGTCTAACATCCAAACTGGGGTGGCATGGTGAGCAAAAGAACGATGGATTAAACCCAGATCTATGACTGGGGGTGAGTGTTTGACAATGTTCAGCATTCCGTCCATCACTTGTTGTTTTTGCTTTGTCGCCCTAAGTGGGAAGGGTATGCCCAGACGTGGGTCCCGTGCTTCCCATGCCACTGGATTCAAGCTAGCCTGGCTGATGAGGGGTGAAACCCCGAAACCGGTCCCAGGATGCTTGTTTCCGGTCCAGTGAGGACCTGGCTTGGCAGTTCGGTCTGGACTGTTCCCATGAGGAACAGGGTCAAGACTGATTTGCATATGGCTGGGTCCAAACTGGGGTGGCATGGTGAGCAAAAGAACGATGGATTAAACCCAGATCTATGACTGGGGGTGAGTGTTTGACAATGTTCAGCATTCCGTCCATCACTTGTTGTTTTTGCTTTGTCGCCCTAAGTGGGAAGGGTATGCCCAGACGTGGGTCCCGTGCTTCCCATGCCACTGGATTCAAGCTAGCCTGGCTGATGAGGGGTGAAACCCCGAAACCGGTCCCAGGATGCTTGTTTCCGGTCCAGTGAGGACCTGGCTTGGCAGTTCGGTCTGGACTGTTCCCATGAGGAACAGGGTCAAGACTGATTTGCATATGGCTGGGTCCAAACTGGGGTGGCATGGTGAGCAAAAGAACAATGGATTAAACCCAGATCTATGATTGGGGGTGAGTGTTTGACAATGTTCAGCATTCCGTCAGTTCCGACAATGAGGGTCTAGGAACAATTAGGAGAGGGCACTCTATGGCAAGGGCACATGCCCATTGGGGTAGGGTGAGTGAGAGGGGTGTTGTCGGCCAGTGGGGTAAGGCCACTGGGGCTGCTCCTGGCCAGGACACCATCAGCCATGTCTTGAGGGTCTGTCAGGAGTCCCAAAGCATGATGGGCCAGGTCTTGACTGAACTCCAGGATATCAAGCAGCTACAGAGAGACATGCATAGAGACATGCAGGAACAGATGGAATCCCACAATTCCAACATGGCCTCTCTAACATTTTTTGCTAGGGACATTCACACCACCCTGAGCAGGGCTTTTCAACATCAATCCACCCCTTCCTTTGGCTAATCAACACCAACCACATCTACATCAGTGCTAGCCACTGGAAGGGAAGCCCTGCCAGAGGAAGAACCACAACTGGACACCCCTGCCTCTGTAGTAGCAGACCCCCCCCCCATGCAAGCAGGGACATCCAGTGAAGAATCCAGGAGGTGCAGATGGCACAACACCCACCACTGCTTGCAAGAGACCTCTTCCTTAAGGTCCTCCTTTGTGTGTAATACATTCACTCTGTTGGCTGATCCTGAACCACCTGGACGTTGGACTCCTAATGGTGTGGCATCTATTCCAATGATTTCATTTACCATGACCGACACCTTCACAAATTGTTTCTGCATTAGCATTGTAATAAATTCACCTGTCACAAACTCATTGTCTGCTTGCTTAATTTTCAACCTTTTGCTATTGAGATTTGAGACCATGTGAACCATAGGATGAAGACACAAGCTACTTGTGCAAGTAGGCATATGTTACAGGTACACAATGTCCAGCTCAGAATTGCAACCATTACACACCATCACATTAGTACAAGTGTCTGGTCAAACCAAAAATTAAATCCAGTGTACAGCAAATAGGCTGTCAATATATAGGGATTTTTAGAAACAAGAACGTGTGACTCATACTTACTCAGAGTACATATTTAAAGGTACAGACCACAAAAGGAAGGGATTTGTCAGACATTGTCCTGTAGAATAAGCAAACATTAAAGTGGTTGATGTCACCAGCTTGAGCCTTATCACACACCACACCAAAGTAATTCAACATCACATTATCCGAGATACAGACAGATGGCAGTACAACAGTCCCCAATCACAAGCCCATCATAATACAATGCTAATGCATCTGGTGGTAGAACACAAACATATAGCAGTGCTTGGCACAGACACTGTGGCCTGCAGTGATGTCACACATCTACAGCTATATACAGGGGCAGCCCCTCCGCTATGGCGAAGGAGCGTCTCCCCACTGACAGAAAGCAGAAAAATAAAGGGATAATAAAAGTATTTTATTATCTCTTTATTGTTCCGCCTTTGTATGGTGAGGTGGGGCCAGCTTCCTCCATGCCAAGAGGAGGAGGAGTGGTATGTGTGCATCTAAGTGTGCATGTCAGTTTGGCCAGCCGTCTGAAGCCGACCAAACTGACATGCACTCAGAAACTCTCCACCCAGGCGGGTGGAAACTATGCGCAGTACCCCACTCTTCCCCAGAGCTTCACTTCTGCCCACTCAGGCCAACTGGAGTACTTCTTTCATGATGTGTAACAGCATGAACGAAGCATCATGATTGGTTGGGGAGAGAAAACAAGGTGGCAATATGTTGAGGGCCTTCTAGTAGTGCTTGCAAATCTCTGGCCCGATCTGCCATCCAACGGACTAATGGTGTCTGCTGATGCTATCAGGGTATGTCATTGTAAGGAGTGCCAGATATTAGTGGTGATTTCCCTGGGACTTGCTGATTCAATGGGTTGTGGATTTTAGGGACACATCTCCCTAGCATTTTGCACACAATGTCTACAGTGTACATCTCCATGCCTAATGTGTGGCATATCTGAGCAACATTGGTACTACCTCCATGACTCCACTAGGACACATTTTACTTGATGAACTGTGCATTGTTGATATGCTTCCAGTGTGACATGAGTATTTCCATGCCACCTTCTCTAGGCTATTGTACTGCTGTAAGTAACAAGGTTTGCTCTGGAAATATAATTTCACACTGTTGTGTTATTATGTATGTGACAAATGTATGTTTTCATGACCTTGTGTGGGATCTGTGGAAATGCAGTTGGCATTGGCCTACTATTATATGACACAGGTAACTGAGGTATGCTCCATGAAGCAAAGCATTGATGGTGATGTGCTCTCCTACTTGTTCCATGGTTACTGTGATTGCACAACTTCAGCCATTCAATTGTAGTTGTCTGAGATCCTGATTGTCCAGCGGACAACTGTTCACAGTTCATGCGGCATGCGTATATATGGTATGATACATGTACAGCCCATTTAGGTGGAGTTTGTTGGTGGGGCCCAGTTGACACCATGATAACGTTTGCTAATCCCAGCTGTTTTTCAGATATGATTATGGACATGTGATGACCCTTTTTCTCTTTGTTTTTGCAGCATCAGCCCAGGCAAGCGAAGAAGATGGGGCACAGCCAAGTGGGGAAGCATCTGGCCACAAAACCTCAGGTCAAGACACTAGTGACACAGAGGGACCCAGTGGCCCAGAGTGTGAGGAAAGTGCCACGGGAAGGCCGAATCTACATCTTAATAATCAAATTCTTCCTCCTTTGACAACTCCCTAGTGGTGGCGGACCCTTTAGGACATACTCCAGTACCATCCTTGTCCGTCACCCCCAGTGCTATCGCCAACCTCCCTGTTGCTCCCCACCCAGGTGGCTGTGCCCGCTTACCCAAGAGGGTAGGTGTCTCCTTTGCCACAGCCAGCCCCTGTTACCCCTGCTGCCCGGAGTAAAGAGGCTATTGACCTCCTAAGCGGTATTTCTATGGGTCAGACTGCCATTGGGAATGCCATCTAGGGACTGGCCTGTTATCTTTAGCAGGCCAATACTTTCCTGGAAGGGATTCATAGCACCATGTCTTGCCTACAGAGATCTTTTCAGACTCTGGCCTCCTCACTGACGGCAGCCAGTCACCCCCATCTTCCGTCCCCCCTCCACCTCCCTATTCCCAATCCAAATCCACCATTCCCCTACCTATCCCAAGCACACAGGCAGATCTGCTCACACCCACCTCAATACACAAAAATATCACACATAAATACAAACACCACAAAACACACCGGCACGCAAGTACTCAGACATACACACACAACTTTAGTCACCACATCCCTAGACACCCCCACTGGCCATACACCATATCCAGAATACCCACAGGCACCACCCCAACAGGCAGTAACACACCCACCAGACCCACCATACCCCCAGACATGACCCCAACAGACACACAGACATCTACCACATCCACCACTTCTACCATACCTGGAGAAACTACCCCAACAGACACACACATCCACCCCTACAAGCATACTCACAGACACCATCCCAACAAACAAACAAATCTACCGCTCATACATCATCCAGCACCTCCACCTCTCAGCCCAAAGACATGCAAATGCTCACACTAACACACGCAACAGGTGTTACCCAAACTCAAGCATACCTCACACAAGCACACACCCAAGACATCCACACCAACACACCAGACAACCACACCCTCAACCTCCAAATCCCCATCCCTTTCTGCCCTCCTCCCTCAATCCCCGTCCCAAACCCAAGAGGCCCTGATCCACATCCCAACCCATTCCTTCCACGTCCAAGACCTCCCCGTCACACCTGCCCCCCCTAGAAGCACCCGAACCCCCCCCAAGAAGAAGCCTACCCCTCATAAGAAAGAGTCCACCCCACCCAAAGCCAAACCCACCCATCCCACATCTGATCCCCCCACCAAGGATGATCCCTGAGGTGCCTGCCTGCCCACTTGATGCCCCTTCCTGTGGAGATTCCCTGGCAGTAATAGGAGTCAAGTGTGGGCACAGTGATGTGCATGGACATTTCAATAGGGACTGGCCAATGACTTTTGCTTTTAAGCATTTCAAGTTAATAAACCCAAACAGTTGTTTTGTTGGGTACACATTTGTCCTGCAATTCCTTTTCTACAATTACTGTTCCTGAGTAACTTGTGTTGTATGCCTACAGTCATGTGTGTTTTAGCCTGCTCGCTGATCCATTTCCTGTTGTTTGCAAAATCTGACTTTGTGGGCTGTGCTGGTGTCACCGAGGACAAGGGTAGATATTGACTATATGGATATGTGGGTGTAAATGCAATTGTGGTGCCTTTGTGTTGTTTTTGGTATGGTAAGTATTTCATATTGTGTTGTTCAATGTGAGCATGTATGGTGTTATACATGTCCCCCTGATATGGATTGTACATTAGTCTGATGTATGGGAGCTCGAGGTTTGTTTGTGCAGGCATGGAGGGTGTTCAATTTTGCTAGCTTCCTTAACATTTGTGTCCATTTTGCTGTCTGTACCTTGTAGCTACTTTATCTATATGTCTGACCCATGCAGTTTCAGTTGTGTGAGCTTTCTTGATTTGCACTTCCTCTTTGTGCAGATAGGCATGTCACTTGGCTCTACTGTTGTTTATCCCAGGTATACCTGAAGGGCCAGTCCTGTGCAAATGTTGTTTTAGTGTCATGTGCCAAGGGTAAATGTGTCCCAGTGCAGCATACTTTCCTAAGTGCTCCTGATTTCCCATCCTGATTGTGCAGGTATTGTTTGCATAGTTAGCTTTGTATATTTGTCTCTCTGACCACTGTCCATCCCATTGTCCTTTCATTGTGTTGCGATGTGGGTGATGTGTGTGTCGATTGCATGGCTGCGTTGAATCTGACGATAGTCCGTGGCATGTGTGTAATGTGAAGGAATCACTTGTATTTGTAGATGTGATGTTGTTGTGGTGTTGGTGTTATGTGACACAATGTTGTGTACACTTTATTGTCCCTGTGCCTGAGATGGTCAGACCTGTGTTTTTGTGTAGTGTTGTGGTACAGTGTGAGTGACCTGCCCAAAGGGGGTGATTTATGGCTGTGAATGTATCCTTCTTTGTGAATAGCTCAGGCTGTGTACACAATGGTACACAATGGGACGTGTACTTGGTGTCCGTATCGTGTCTCCCATATGATGTGGCTGACAGCGCGATTATCTTATGGTTGATTGTGTCCACGGTAGGGTGGATGTTGGGCTCCTTCGATGATCAGCAGCAGTGACAGGATGTGTGATGGGCTCTGTTAGAAATGGGGTTTTTGGTTGGCAGTCAGGTTGCCCTCTGTCCAAGCAAGAACCCTCACTCTAGTCAGGGTAAGTCACACACAATCCAAAATCAGCCTGTGCTCACCCTCCGGTAGCTTGGCACGAGCAGTCAGGCTTAACTTAGAAGGCAATGTGTAAAGCATTTGTGCAATAAATCATACAACACCATAGCATAACACCACAAAAATACACCACACAGTGTTTAGAAAAATATATAATATTAATCTGGGTATCTTCAGGTCAAAACGATCAAAGTTGCAATATGAATTTGTAAAGATATCACTGAAAAGTGATATAAAGGGGGTCATTCTGACCCTGGCGGATTTCGGGAGCACCGCCAACAGGCTGGCGGTGCTCCCATGGGCATTCTGACCGCGGCGGTACAGCCGCGGTCAGAAACGGAAAACCGGCGGTGTACCGCCGGTTTCCCGCTGCCCTGGTGAATCCTCCATGGCGGCGCAGCTTGCTGCGCCGCCATGGGGATTCCGAGCCCCATACCGCCATCCTGTTCCTGGCGGTTTTGGCCGCCAGGAAGAGAATGGCGGTATGGGGTGTCGTGGGGCCCCTGGGGGCCCCTGCAGTGCCCATGCCAATGGCATGGGCACTGCAGGGGCCCCCGTAACAGGGCCCCACAAAGGTTTTCAGTGTCTGCCATGCAGACACTGAAAATCGCGAAGGGTGCAACTGCACCCGTCGCACCCCTTCCACTCCGCCGGCTCCATTCGGAGCCGGCATCCTCATGGAAGGGTGTTTCCCGCTGGGTTGGCGGGCGGCCTTCTGGCGGTGGCCCGCCAGCCCAGCGGGAAACCCAGAATACCCGCGGCGGTCTTTTGACCGCGCAGCGGTATTCTGGTAGGCCCCGCCAGGCCGGCGGCTACCGCCGCCGGCCGGTGTCAGAATGACCCCCAAAGTGTCTAAAGTCTTTAGAAAGTAAACAAAGTCTCTTTCAAACACAAAGTACCTGGTTTCTGGTGGAAAATCTCCTCAGAGGGCCACAAAGGAAGAGGTGCGTGGAAAAAGGGTGTGTGCGTCGATTTCTCCTCAGCACACACGGACTTGCGTCGTTATTTACCACGCGGGGAAGTCGTGCGTCGTTTTCCGGCGTGCGGACAGTCTCTTTCTGTGGGTCGCGGGGATTACCAGATGTCCCGGGTCTGTGCGTGGATTTTCCTGCTTGTTTTCCGGCTGCGCGTCGTTCTGCGGGGCTGCGCGTCGAAGTTTTGATCTCACGGCAGGCGTCACGTCGATTTCTCCTGCGGAGTCGGGCGGCATTGTCCTTGCGAGGCCGTGCGTCAAAGGTTTGATCTCACGGCAGGCGTCGCGTCAATTTCTCCTGCGGAGTCGGGCGGCGTTGTCCTTGCGAGGCCGTGCGTCAAAGTTTTGATCTCACGGCAGGCGTCGCGTCGATTTCTCCTGGGAAGTCGGGCGGCGTTGTCCTTGCGAGGCCGTGCGTCAAAGTTTCGGTCGTCCCGAAGGCGTCGCGTTGATCAGCGTCGGTGTGCAGTGTTTTTCTTGCCGCGGAACAAGATGTGCGTCGAAAAGTTCGGCGCACGGAGCGTCCAAGAGGAAGAGAGAAGTCTTTTTGGTCCTGAGACTTCAGGGAACAGGAGGCAAGCTCTATCCAAGCCCTTGGAGAGCACTTTTACAGCCAGGCAAGAGTTCAGCAAGGCAGTAGGCCAACAGCAAGGCAGCAGTCCTTTGTAGAAAAGCAGACAGGTGAGTCCTTTGAGCAGCCAGGCAGTTCTTCTTGGCAGGATGTAGTTTCTGGTTCAGGTTTCTTCTCCAGCAAGTGTCTGATGAGGTAGGGCAGAAGCCCTGTTTTATACTAAGTTGTGCCTTTGAAGTGGGGGGGACTTCAAAGAGCGTCTAAGAAATGTACCAAGCCCCCTTTCAGTTCAATCCTGTCTGCCAGAGTCCCAGTAGGGGGTGTGGAAGTCCTTTGTGTGAGAGCAGGCCCTCCACCCTCTCAGCCCAGGAAGACCCATTCAAAATGCAGATGTATGCAAGTGAGGCTGAGTACCCTGTGTTTGGGGTGTGTCTGAGTGAATGCACAAGGAGCTGTCAACTAAACCTAGCCAGACGTGGATTGAAGGGCACAACAAGATTTTAGTGCAAAGAAATGCTCACTTTCTAAAAGTGGCATTTCTAGAATAGTAATATTAAATCCGGCTTCACCAGTCAGCAGGACTTTATATTACCATTCTGGCCATACTAAATGTGACCTTCCTGCTCCTTTCAGATCAGCAGCTGCCACTTCAACAAATCAAATCAAATCAAATCATTAACATTTATAAAGCGCGCTACTCACCCGTGCGGGTCTCAAGGCGCCCCAATGTTAGCCTATGAAGGGAGCAGGCCTCACAGTAGTGTAAAAACGAATTCAGGAGTTTTACACTACCAGGACATATAACTACACAGGTACCTGTCCTGCTTTTACCTACACAGCACCCTGCTCTAGGGGTTATCTAGGGCACACATTAGGGATGACTTATATGTAGAAAAAGGGGAGTTCTAGGCTTGGCAAGTACTTTTAAATGCCAAGTCGAAGTGGCAGTGAAACTGCACACACAGGCCTTGCAATGGCAGGCCTGAGCCAGGGTTAAGGGGCTACTGAGGTGAGTGGCACAACCAGTGCTGCAGGCCCACTAGTAGCATTTAATCTACCTGCCCTAGGCACATGTAGTGCACTCTACCAGGGACTTACAAGTAAATTAAATAGTCAATCATGGATAAACCAATCAGTAGTACAATTTACACAGAGAGCATATGCACTTTAGCACTGGTTAGCAGTGGTAAAGTGCCCAGAGGTCAAAAGCCAACAACAACAGGTCAGAAAAAATAGGAGGAAGGAGGCAAAAAGTTTGGGGATGTCCCTGTCAAAAAGCCAGGTCCAACATGACCCCCTACCAGCCTAAAGCCAGGGGAGAACAATCACTATCCTGATGTACTTCCCTGTTTGAGGCGACTGAACAAGGACCCAGGCCCACAACAGCAGGGGCATGCTCCAGTTCTTCGCCTTCCTGACTCCAATTGGATCCCTCTGTCCATACTCTCAGGGCCCACTAAGCCAACCCATGGGGAACCTTTCTCCTTACCTGCGGATCCCATCTGTGCAGCACCTAACCTTACTTTGCTCACAGATGTATCCCAGGAGCAGGATAGTACCACCATGACCAACACAGTGGTGTTGCCCACTCTACCCCCGGGGTGTGACACTTGTCCCCTCCCCAGGGATAACTCTGTCCACCTGGACAGCAAGCCACAGTGATTACTGACAGCTGCCAGGGATGAGAGCCAGGCCCCAGGCCTCTTCAAGCTCTCCAACCACTGTGGCTGTGGAGAGTGGGGGGCGGTAGCCCCATGTGCTGGGCACCCTTTAACCACTCTCCCTTCCACCAGGTCAGGGATGACAGCCTGAACCTGGTCCTCCCCTCTGGGACTCTGTACCCTCCCTCCTGGAGCGGTACACCCAGAGTCCAACATGGTCAGGGTGCTTACAGAAGTCGCCCTGTACCATTCCTCCACCAGTGCAGGGCTGTTAACTTGCAACTGGCCCTCCAACCTGGGGTCTGTACCTTCAGGTTGGACTAGGGCCCGGGGTGAGGCTTCTCTCCCCCTGCCCTCCCTTCTGGGGTCCAGCACCCTCCAACTAGGAGTGGCCTCCTCAGAAGACAACATGGTAGGGGCACTGTTATCAGTAGCCCCTCCTTCCAGGTCCGGGGGGACACCCTGAACCTGGTCTTCCAGCCCAGGGTCTGTACCCTCAGACTGGATCACTGCCTGGCAAACCAGGACTTTCTGGGAGGCACACCTACCCACCACCAGGTCAGAGTTTAACCTCTGCACCTGACCATTCAACTCAGAGTCATCACCCTGAAGTTGAACAATTGCCTGGCACGCCAGGACTTCTTGGAGGGAACACTGACCCTCCAGCAGGTCAGAGTTTAGCCTCTGAACTTGGCCATTCAACTCAGAGTCACCACCCTGCGGTTGAACAATTGCCTGGCACACCAGGACTTTCTGGGGGGTACACCTACCCCCCACCAGGTCAGAGTTTAACCTCTGAGCCTGGTTCCCCAACCCAGGGTCACCACCCTGAGGTTGGGCAATTGCCTGGCACGCCAGGACTTTCTGGGGGGCACACCTACCCCCCACCAGGTCAGAGTTTAACCTCTGAACCTGGTCATCCAACCCAGAATCAACACCCTGAGGTTGGACAATTGCCTGGCACACCAGGACTTTCTGGGAGGCACGCCTACCTCCCACCAGGTCAGAGGTTAACCTCTGACCCTGGTTCTCCAACCCAGGGTCACCACCCAGAGGTTCAACAATTGCCTGGCACGCCAGGACTTTCTGGGGGGTACACCTACCCCCCACCAGGTCAGAGTTTAACCTCTGAACCCGGTTATCCAACCCAGAGTCAGCACTCTGAGGTTGGACAACTGCCTGGTACACCAGGACTTTCTGGGGGGCACACCTACCCCCCAACAGGTCAGAGTTTATCCCCTGAACCTGGTTAGCCAACCCAGAGTCACCACCCTGAGGTTGAACCATTGCCTGGCACACCAGGACTTTCTGGGGGGCACACCTACCCCCCAACAGGTCAGAGTTTATCCCCTGAAACTGGTTAGCCAACCCAGAGTCACCACCATGAGGTTAGACCACTGCCAGGTACACCAGGACTTTCTGGGGGTCACACCTACCCCCCAACAGGTCAGAGTTTATCCCCTGAACCTGGTTAGCCAACCCAGAGTCACCACCCTGAGGTTGAACCATTGCCTGGCAGGCCAGTACTTCCAGGGAGGCACACCTACCTCCCACCAGGTCAGAGTTTAACCTCTGAGCCTGGTTCCCCAACCCAGGGTCAACACCCTGAGGTTGGGCAATTGCCTGGCACGCCAGGACTTTCTGGGGGGCACACCTACCCCCCACCAGGTCAGAGTTTAACCTCTGAACCTGGTCATCCAACCCAGAGTCAACACCCTGAGGTTGGACAATTGCCTGGCACAGCAGGACTTCTTGGGAGGCACATCTACCTCCCACCAGGTCAGAGTTTAACCTCTGAACCTGGGTATCCAACCCAGAGTCACCACCCTGAGGTTGAATCTTTGCCTGGCATGCCAGGACTTCCTGGGGGGCACTCTCACCCCCCACAAGGGACACACCGTCCCCAAGGGCCACACAAGAGTCTGGTTGGCGCAGGTCTCCTGACCTCTGCCCATCCAGCAGAGTCTGGGTTTCCCCCAAACCAGAAACGGTTTCACCTGGGTCATTCCTGGGGGGCTCTGCTCTCAGAGCTGTCCCCTGACTCTCAAGGTCCTCCACTGGGGTCTGCAACCCCCTCTCAACCCTATGTCTGGACTTCTGCAACCCCTCACTAGGAGGGGTACTGCCAGACACCAGAACTGTTGGGATGCTGGCTACAGTCACCCCCCCAAGTTCTTCTGACACTGCGGGGCTTCCCTCAAAAGGTGGCCCTACGGTACAGGCTAGGCTTCCCTCCTGGTGTTCCCTCATGGAACCCTCTAGGACCTGGGACCTACCTGGGACACTACAATCCTTTCCCACCTCACTCGGTTGGGAACCACCTAGACCACTCCCTTCAGGAGCACCCCCAAATGCCTCTTCAGACTCTCTGGTACTCACCCAGAAGTCTGCCTCCATTGTAAGTTCCCTGGGGTCAGAGAACTCACACTCCACCTGGTGTTGGCGTAGCTCTGGAAAATAAGGACCAGACATATGCTCTCCAGCAGTTACATCATTCTGCCCTTCACATGTATTAACCACAGTACCCTTCACCCAACCACCCAGTAACTCCACCTTGGAAAAGCACTCTACCTCACCCTCCTGAGACTGGTGAGACAGTATCTGTCTGTCCCTGACATTCAACCCATACTCTTCTGGGATGTCTCCACACTCTATATCCAGGACGTCCACCAGGGGGGAACCCTTTTCTCTGTCACTCTCTGCTAGAGTCAGTAAAGTGTCCCTCCCCCCAGTAGGAATATGACTCCCTGTGCCAGTTCCCCAATCCTTCTCAGGGACCCTGTGCATAACGGGAACTACTCATACCCTTGAACCGCCTGGGGTGTGTCAACTCCCTTCTTCAAGTTGGGCACCACATCTCTGGGCTTGTGCCCTTCTTCAGCAGTACTAGATGCAAGATTTTTGCTGCCACCATCTGAACTGGACTCAGCCCTTCCGGCCTCCAGTTTCAGCTCTTTACAGCTCAGCTCTTGAGCTGCAATCTTTTCTCCTTCCAGGGCTATGAGTCTTTTTGCCTCAACCTCTGCAAGATACTCCTCTAATTGTTGCTCCTGTCGCCTTTGACCTCAGAACCATTCATCTATTTCTGGGTCACTGTCCAAATCTGAGTAGTCTTCCTCCTCATGTGAGCAGTCTTCCTCCTCATGTGCGTAGTCCTCCTCCTCATCTGAGGGGTACTTAGTCATTTGGTTTCTTGCTGCCTCTCTCTCTGCCCATCTTTCCTCCCCCCAGACTATGTAGTGATGTAGCATCTCCGCCTTAGTACATCTCCTTGCTACAGGAAGGCCCCATTTTCTGCAAAGCTTCCTTAGGTCAGCCTTAGTGAGGTGGTCGGTACGAACAAAGAATGAGTAGGTACACAATCCCATTCTGATAAGATCTTATCAGCAAAAAACAAAATCCAAAGTCCAAAATATCAATAGTATATCCAGGAGGACATCAGAGAACCAAAAGCCAAAAAAAAAAAAAAAAATCAAGTTGACCTTCAACTGTGGGTAGGTAGTGAAATACTTAGCTACTGTATGTCACTGCACAAACACAAGTCCTATCCTCACCGCTGATCACCAATGTTAGAAATGGGGTTTTTGGTTGGCAGTCAGGTTGCCCTCTGTCCAAGCAAGAACCCTCACTCTAGTCAGGGTAAGTCACACACAATCCAAAATCAGCCTGTGCTCACCCTCCGGTAGCTTGGCACGAGCAGTCAGGCTTAACTTAGAAGGCAATGTGTAAAGCATTTGTGCAATAAATCATACAACACCATAGCATAACACCACAAAAATACACCACACAGTGTTTAGAAAAATATATAATATTTATCTGGGTATCTTCAGGTCAAAACGATCAAAGTTGCAATATGAATTTGTAAAGATATCACTGAAAAGTGATATAAAGTGTCTTAAGTCTTTAGAAAGTAAACAAAGTCTCTTTCAAACACAAAGTACCTGGTTTCTGGTGGAAAATCTCCTCAGAGGGCCACAAAGGAAGAGGTGCGTGGAAAAAGGGTGTGTGCGTCGATTTCTCCTCAGCACACACGGACTTGCGTCGTTATTTTCCACGCGGGGAAGTTGTGCGTCGTTTTCCGGCGCGCGGACAGTCTCTTTCTGTGGGTCGCGGGGATTACCAGATGTCCCGGGTCTGTGCGTGGATTTTCCTGCTTGTTTTCCGGCTGCGCGTCGTTCTGCGGGGCTGCATGTCGAAGTTTCGATCTCACGGCAGGCGTCGCGTCGATTTCTCCTGCGGAGTCGGGCGGCGTTGTCCTTGCGAGGCCGTGCGTCAAAGTTTTGATCTCACGGCAGGCGTCGCGTCGATTTCTCCTGGGAAGTCGGGCGGCGTTGTCCTTGCGAGGCCGTGCGTCAAAGTTTCGATCTCACAGCAGGCGTTGCGTCGATTTCTCCTGGGAAGTCAGACGGCGTTGTCCTTGCGAGGCCGTGCATCAAAGTTTCGGTCGTCCCGAAGGCGTCGCGTTGATCAGCGTCGGTGTGCGGCGTTTTTCTTGCCGCGGAACAAGCTGTGCGTCGAAAAGTTCGGCACACGGAGCGTCCAAGAGGAAGAGAGAAGTCTTTTTGGTCCTGAGACTTCAGGGAACAGGAGGCAAGCTCTATCCAAGCCCTTGGAGAGCACTTTTACAGCCAGGCAAGAGTTCAGCAAGGCAGCAGGCCAACAGCAAGGCAGCAGTCCTTTGTAGAAAAGGAGACAGGTGAGTCCTTTGAGCAGCCAGGCAGTTCTTCTTGGCAGGATGTAGTTTCTGGTTCAGGTTTCTTCTCCAGCAAGTGTCTGATGAGGTAGGGCAGAAGCCCTGTTTTATAGTAAGTTGTGCCTTTGAAGTGGGGGTGACTTCAAAGAGCGTCTAAGAAATGTACCAAGCCCCCTTTCAGTTCAATCCTGTCTGCCAGAGTCCCAGTAGGGGGTGTGGCAGTCCTTTGTGTGAGGGCAGGCCCTCCACCCTCCCAGCCCAGGAAGACCCATTCAAAATGCAGATGTATGCAAGTGAGGCTGAGTACCCTGTGTTTGGGGTGTGTCTGAGTGAATGCACAAGGAGCTGTCAACTAAACCTAGCCAGACGTGGATTGAAGGGCACAACAAGATTTTAGTGCAAAGAAATGCTCACTTTCTAAAAGTGGCATTTCTAGAATAGTAATATTAAATCCGACTTCACCAGTCAGCAGGACTTTATATTACCGTTCTGGCCATACTAAATATGAACTTCCTGCTCCTTTCAGATCAGCAGCTGCCACTTCAACAGTGTATGAGGGCAGCCCCAATGTTAGCCTATGAAGGGAGCAGGCCTCACGGTAGTGTAAAAACGAATTCAGGAGTTTTACACTACCAGGACATATAGCTACACAGGTACATGTCCTGCCTTTTACCTACACAGCACCCTGCTCTAGGGGTTACCTAGGGCACACATTAGGGATGACTTATATGCAGAAAAAGGGGAGTTCTAGGCTTGGCAAGTACTTTTAAATGCCAAGTCGAAGTGGCAGTGAAACTGCACACACAGGCCTTGCAATGGCAGGCCTGAGCCAGGGTTAAGGGGCTACTGAGGTGGGTGGCACAACCAGTGCTGCAGGCCCACTAGTAGCATTTAATCTACCTGCCCTAGGCACATGTAGTGCACTCTACCAGGGTCTTACAAGTAAATTAAATAGTCAATCATGGATAAACCAATCAGTAGTACAATTTACACAGAGAGCATATGCACTTTAGCACTGGTTAGCAGTGGTAAAGTGACCAGAGGTCAAAAGCCAACAACAACAGGTCAGAGAAAATAGGAGGAAGGAGGCAAAAAGTTTGGGGATGTCCCTGTCAAAAAGCCAGGTCCAACAGGCTCTATGATGGCATAGGATGTGTAATGCTGCCTGCAGGTGAGTTGCTCCCTTTCTACTCTCCATTTCCACCTGCTGAGATCTGGTGGTTGGACCGCCACGTTCACATTGGCAGTGTGCAAACTCATAATATGTACGGCAGAGACACTGGCTCCGCAAGCCTGTTTGTGCTGCCTCGTGACTGCAGCGGTCTGTGCAGCCTGGCGGTGCCAATAAGACCACGGTGGTCTTTGCTCCATAGGCCCCATGATTCATAATACAGTGGTCCGACCACTAAACTTTTCATGAGACACTAAGGGGAATATTTATAGTCTGTTTGTACCAAATTAGTGTAATTTTTTTTACTCTAATTCAGTGGAAAACTCTATATTTATACTTTGGCGCTAGACCCGTGTAGCACCAAATTTATGGAGTTAAAGTCATTTTTTGGACGTGGAAACCTATCTTGCCTTAATTAGATGCAAGGTAGGCATTCCCATGCAAAAAATGACTCTATGGCCTTAACACCATATTTATACTCCCATGCACAAATGGTGCACGGGAGGGAGAAGGGGTCTAAAAATGGTGCAAAGCTTGCTTTGCCCCATTTTATAACGCATGGGTTAGAGCAGGCGTTAGGGGACCTGTGAGCATATTTCCATGGTGGAACACCATGGAATAAGCCCACAGGTGCCGTCCCCAGGCTTCGGGGACACCCCCACCCACACCAAAGGGACAGCAGGGGATGAGGGACCCCATCCCAGGTAAGTACAGATATGTACAGGTAAGTATTCTTTTTTTTTTTTTAAAGTGGCATAGGGGGCCCTGAAATGGGCCCCCAAACATGGCACAGGGTGCAATGGCCATGCCCAGGGGAACCTTGTCCTCTGTGCTGGCGATTGGGGTGGTGGGCATGACTCCTGCCTTTTCTAAGGCAGGAGTCATGTGACATGGTAGGTTTAGCACCATAAAATGACGCTAATCTGGTTAGAGTCATTTTTTTAACGTCATTTTTGTTGATGCTAGTCTACCCTTTGCACTTGCTTGCACCATTGCATATATATGGTGCCCGGATGGTGCACAGAAAGGGTGCAAGCCGGTGCTAAACCTTCTAGTGCAAAACTGTGTTAGTGCAGTTTTGCACCAAAAAGTATACATCAGGGCCTAAGGTCCTCATTATGACTTTGGTGGTCTTTTCTCAAGACCACCGAAGCCTCAGGTGCCAGAAGACCGCCAGTGCTGGCGGTCTCATGATCACCATATTACGAGTACTGAAGGATTTCTCTCACAATTTGGGTGTAAATCCTCCAGTAGTTGTGCTGGCAGTCGCAGGCACAGGAGCAGTTCCACCACTGGCCCGCCCCACCAAAAGGACTCCGCCAGTCATATTACGACCCGTAATACGGCCTTGCAGTGTCCTGATGGAGGGGCGCTGCCGGAGGTGGGAGATCCCAAAACACATTTTTTCCATTCATTTTTCCATAAGAATTTGAACAGCAATAGCACCAAAACTACTGGCCGGAATTACACCAAATTTGGCTGAAAGGTAGGTCCTGGTCCAGAAACTGACTTTTTTTGTTTTGATATAAAGTTGTTCAGTAGTTTTTGAGAAATTAAGGAGAATACAATTTTTTATATATAGGGAGGCAAAGGATTTGTAACCTTTCCCGACCTCGTGCTGATCTCTGATTGGAGGACAACACTTCAACAAGGAAGCCGTTGAAGTATTGTCAGCAATGTTGAGACTTGGCTTCAGCCGAGACCCAGAAAAAAGGTAAAACATAAAGAATAGAGGCCAGAGTACAAACTCCCTGACCCTTTAGCACTGGGGTCCCAAAGTACTCCCCTGAGCCAAAAACATTTTTATTTTTATGTTTACGACCGGAGTCCTGGTGGATCTGTCATAAAATATAAAAAAACGAAGCATGGGCTTCCACACTTTGTTAATATAAAGTCCCCTGGTGGGCTAAGTCCTTGGGGTATTTGCTGAATAATGTAGGGGGGCTCCTGGCCCCTCCAGCTGCCCCAGAGACCACCACCTCCCCGGGGCTTACAAATAATATGCAGAGGCTGTGAGCCCCCCACTGCCCCGGGGAACACCACCTCCCTAGGGCTACAAATAAATATAATGCAACGGCCTGCGCCCCCTGCTGCAGGAGGATCACCACCTCCCTGGGGTCATCAGTAAATATAGTGCATGGGGGCCATGCACCCCCCCACTGCCTATGGGATCACCCCCTCCCTGGGGCTGTTAATAGTTATATATGGGGGAAGCGCACTCCTACTGTCCCGGGCGGTTACCACCTCCCCAGGGCACATAGTTAAGAAAAGAAAGGGGGTCCCTTTGGGATCCCCAAGCCCCATGGATCACCATCTCCCCAGGGCATCTAACACGTTGGAGGGGGCCGCGGGCCCCCCTCATAGAGCCCTGATGGCCCTGGGGACCGCTTCCCCTCAGGGCCAGCTCCTGCTATGTCTCGAGGTGCCAACCCCTGGGATATAGCTGTTTGATGTGGCTTGTCTGAAGCTTTGCAACTGTAGCCAGGTCACAGCAAACACTTCCGTTTTGAGATGAAAGCTTTAGATTTTGACAGTGGGACCCGCTTGCAAGTGTGCAGGGAACAGCGATTAAATGCTTCAGCAAACAGGGAGCTGCTGTTACAAGCCTTGGGGCTTACCCGCAGTACCAGATAGCCCGTACAGGGCATTTTGAGAAATGTTAAAATGTATATATGTAAATAACTATGTAGGGACTGCAGGGGAGCTCTGGAGGGCTCCATCACACACCCAGGTAGCTTTTAAAGGGTAAAGTAAACAATAGCTCAGTGTGAAGGTTGTAGAGCTTCACACTAAGCACTCAGGGTTCAAGTCCATCTGAACTCGCTTCCCTCTTCTTTTTTTTTTTAAAGTACAAATTATTTACATTTTTTAGAATTGCAGATACATTTTTTTCAAACAGACACTCTCGCAGCCTCTGTCACCCCCATATATATCCTCTCACACCTATTCTGACGAGGGTCTGGATACAGGGCAGGTTTTGAGCGAAACATCCTCTGCGCATGGGCGAAGGCCATGTATGGTGCAAGTTTTTTAAAATTTATTTTTATTTATTTATTTATACAAATTTTAACGCAATAAAAAAGCAGCAACAACAGCTCCAAGAGCCAGCAAATACAACACAAAAAATCCATCAGTGTACATGCATTGCCATTAAGATCAACCAAAGGAGTAGTGCAACGAAAACAAGGTTCCCAGCATACCCAAATCATCAAATTCAAGCAACATCCTATGCGCTAGACAAAGGCAAAAACATGAAGCACATCTCTAGGATAAAATCTGAATGCTGGGGCTCTCCAGGGAATAAGAACCCAACAACATCCACAACAATATAATAATGGAGGCGGCAGAGCAGACTCATGCAGCAGGATCACCACCCTAACAACACACACAGCGCTGGCGGGAAACAACAAACTAATCCACCATGTGCATGGCCACTCAAATGTAGACAAGGCCCTCACATTTCAGCTATGAGACTCCAAAAAGGAGCGATGAGGTGCCCAAATGCCTCTAGGGCGAGAGCACGCAGGGGCCAGCTCCCAAAAAGTTGACAGCTGCTCCTGGCAAAACGCAGCATCACGCAGCCAATCAGACCCACACGGGGCCCTGCCCCGTCCCCAGCACATTGCCACTCTTCTCTTTGCCAGCAAAAGCAGCATGCCCACCAGACACCTCCACTCCGACGGCACCCCATCCAGCAGTCCAAGCAGCGCCATCACAGGGGAGAAAGGCAAATCCAAACCAGTCATTCCGGCTATCGCATGCATCACCTCCCCCCAAAAGGCGCGTACCTCTCCACAATTCCACGCCAAATGCAGAAAGTCGGAGTCCGGCGCATGGCATCTTTCACAGTGTGCATCTGCAAGCAGCCCCATAGCACACTGCGAGGGGTGTAATATAAACAATGTAAGAATTTTAAGTGTATGAGCCACAGTCGATAGTTAGGCGACAATGTTCTCATGTGTGCACAGCAGCTTCTCCACATTGCCTCAGAAATATCCTCCCCAACATCCATTTCCCATTTAGCCTTAGCAGCTGCAACCACAGCCTTCTGCTGCTCCTGCAAGCACCCATACAGCTTGGTAATAAGTCTACGCGGCGACTGCGCGCGCCGCACCATCTCAAGCACCTGGCAGGTCTTAGGCATGGTCAGGAGGCCAGCAAATCGCACACAGAGCATCTCGTAAATATGCAACACATATAACCGATGTAATGCATTAGCACTCAGCACCTACTCCGGCGAAGGCAAGCGCTCACCCTTAAACCAGTCTCCCAGCAATGACAACTCGGAAGCAGCGAGGAAGTCTCGCATTCGTACATCTCTGGACATCCTCTCATCAGCAACATCCAGCACCGGCATCGCAGGGGCAAAAGGTTCACACTTCCCCGAAAGGCGTAACAAAGCCGCCCAAGCTCCAGAACTACATGCAACGGTATCCACTCCCTGGGATCGGGTCCCAGACATGCACCCAAGTACCCTCGGCAACCTGTCCGGCCACACTGCGTCGCTCTCAGGCACAAGATGAGGTAAGTACTTCATGGGGAGAATCCAGAGATCTGCAAAATGAGCCTGCGCACAATAATAATAAAGCTCCAGGTCAGGGGTGGCAAGACCCCCCTCTCGAACTCCAGCGTCAGCTCTCCCAGGCAATCCTGGGCTGCCCGCCCACCCACACCAGCCGCACAAAAGCCGATTTGAGCCGCCGCAAGAAACTCACGGTAAGCACCAACGGGAGGTTAACAAAAAAATACAGGAATTTTGGCAGCACAACCATTTTAGCAATGCCAATGCGCCCAAAAAGCAAAAGCGGCAGTGAGCGCCACGCCTCAATCCTGTCCTCTAGCCAGGCTACCAACTTGCCATAATTGGCAAGCCAAGGGGTTTCTACATCGCAACTCAACCAAACTCCCAGATAGCAAACCGGGCCATCCGCCCATTCGGTGGGATATCGCGTCGAGAAGTGCACAGTTCCACCAGTAAGGGGAAGCACGACAGATTTAGACCAGTTCATCATTATGCCGGAGAAGGCACCAAAGCAGACAACCTCAGTAAGAGAGACATCAAGATTCTTACTCGGCTCCCGCATATACACCGTGATATCATCAGCATACATCGAAATTAAGATTGGGCGCTGCCAGAACTGCAGACCTCTATGGTTAAGATGCTGCTGCAAAAAGGCCACCAACGGCTCCATCGCGATAGCAAAAGGCAACAGTGATAAAGAGCACCCCTGATGAGTCCTAGATGCAACCATTAATCCGCAGCCTCGCGACTGGGTCCGTATACAATAAGCAAATCAGCCTTATAAATCACGCGCTCATGCCAACACTGCTGCAGCCTCGTCTTCCGCCGCAAGGCCCCCCAGCACCACAAAAAATGTGCGCAAATTATGCATCGTCGACCGCCCCGGCAGAAAACCAGACTGGTCTGGAAGCACCAGTCGTGACATCAATGGCTGCAGACGCATCACTATTAACTTAGCCAAAATGATATAGTCTACATTGATCATGGAGAGCGGGCGGTACGAATCACAGCTAAGGGGATCCTTTCCAGGCTTAGGAATCATAACGATCAACGCCTCCCGTAGGGAAGCAGGCAGAGTCCCGGCTTCCAACGCTTCTGCAGAAACCTCCAGCAAATAGGGAGCCAAAAAATCAGAGTACTTTTTATAGAAACCAGGGGTTAAGCGGTCTAATCCAGGGGATCTGTCCCCAGGCAGTCCGCTAATTACCGCCTTAATCTCTTCCACTGAGAAGGCTTCTTCAAAGTAAGCTCTATGTGCGTCTTCAAACCAAAGCAGGCTAATCTCTGAAAAATAAGCCTGCGCCGCTTCAGGATTCAGCTCGGCAGGAGCTGAATACAGGTCCTCAAAATATCTCGTAAATACCTTCATGACACTTTCCGTTCCAGCCACCCGCTCACCCTCCAGCCCGTCTATTTCGGTAACATATCTACTTGCCCAGGGTTTGCGCAGCTTATTCGCCAGCGTTCGTCCTGCTCTGTCTCCCTCCCCATAACGCCGAGCTCTGGCATATTTCCCCAAAAACAAACCTCCCGCTGGGAGGCCTCTTCATATCTAGAGACCGTGCCCCGTAGAGCCGCCAGGGTCTCACCAGCCCAGTCCGCCACCAATTTTGCCTCCAGCTGCGCAATCTGCGATTCCAACTCGGCTAACTCTCTACGCAATGCGCAAAGCACTCCATGCTGCTTAGAGAGGCACACTCCTCAGATAACCACCTTGAAGGCCTCCCAGAGCGTTCCTGCCGAGCTCACCGACCCACGATACTCAGTAAAAAAATGTGGGATGGCCTCGCGGACCTCCTTGCGGAACACCGCATCCCGAAGAGCTCCCTGTGGCAAACGCCAGGCAAACGCAGCACCCGGAGACCCAGGTATCGACAACTGCAGCTTAACCGGGGAGTGGTCCTAGGGGGTCCGGGCCAAGTGCTTCACTGATTGTGTCCACATCTCCACATCCCTAGTTCCCAGCCAGCGATCTATACGGGACCAGCTATTATGCATATAATTGACACACGTACCCTCTCTCTGATCACCATGCTTTGCCCTCCATAGGTCAACCAAGGCGCCATTACTTATTAGAGTCATTAAGGCAGTGGCAGCAGCAGAATGTTGCAGCCTAGTCGAACTCTCCCGGTCTCTCTCCAGATCTAGAACCACATTGAAGTCCCCTTCTCAAAGCACAGCCCCACTCCCCATCGAGTCAACCAGGCACCACACCTCACAGAAGAACCCAGGGTCATCAACATTAGGGCCGTAGACCGACACCAGCTGACTGGGCCTGTCCAACAGCATCCCACTCAACAGAACGTAACGCCCATTCGGATCCACAATCGCTCGATGCGTTCGCCATTGCAACCCTTACGCAACATAATCGCCACACTTCTAGAGTAACACAAGTACACCGCTCCATGACACTCACCAATCCACCCAGCCTTCAGCCGATTCAACGTGGATGCCACCAAATGGGTCTCCTGCAGCATACACACGTCTATGTGATGGCGCTGGATATAGGCAGATATGACCCACACCTTACGCTGGTCATTCAAGCCACGCACATTCCAGGTAAGGTAGCTAACCGCCATCATCACCCCGAGCCTCGTCACCACAGCACTTCCATTCGTCCCGCCACTGAGCCACTCACTGCTGCCTACCAGTCCCAATCAACACAGAAGGACAGTAGTAAGAAGTCCAAACAACACAGAAAAAACGAACCTGAACGCAATCCCACCCCCACCCACACAGACCCCCCAAACGGGTCAGAGCAAGGAGCCCCCCCACCCCCCAACAGAGGAGATCAAAAACCCACAGTATAGTAAAAGGACTCATCCAGGGGTCGTAAGCCTAGCCACCCAACCCATCAGCAGCGCAGACGAGTTGGAAGGGACAATGGGCTAGAGAGCCAGGTATACTGACACAGCAGCTCTTAAAGAGGAAACCAAAGGCACCACAGCAATATCGCACAACAGGAATCAGGGCCAAACAGCGCCCCAGCCCCAAAGGCAGTCAATCAGTGTCACTAAGGTTCGCCTGCTCTGAGCCAGGATCTCCCGGCCCCTCGGCCGAAGACCTCAGAGGAAGCGTCTTAACAAATTTAACTACCAGCTTCGGGTCCGTAAAGAAATACAATGTGGCGCCATGCTGTATCCGAAGCTTCGCTGGATAGATAAGAGAAAAATGAGCAGCAGTCAAACTTAGAGAACGCTTGATTGGCAGGAACGCCCTGCCCGCCGCCTGCACACTCAGCGTATAGTCTGGGAAAAAGTGCAGCTCCGTATTTCTGTAGATCACCGGGCGTCTTTCTCTAGCCAGCCGCAGCACAGTGTCTCTGTCGTGATAATTCAAGAGATGAAAACTAATGGGTTGCGGCGGAGTCCCAGGAGAAGGCGGGGGCCCAACGATCTGTGAGCCCTCTCCACCACCAGCATGCGAGAGAGCTCACCAGGAAACAAGTCTGCAAGTATTTTCTCCATGAAGTCTTCCATCCTGCCCATGTCCGTGGACTCGGTAAGGCCAATCATCCTGATGTTGTTGCGACGGGACCGTGCCTCCAAATCTTAATTTTTATTCCTTATTACCTCCAGCACCCGCTCCATCTACAACAAGCGTTCTCTCTCGCCATGCCGCTGATCCTCCATCTCCGAGGTGTGCGACTCAAGCTGCCCAAAACGAGTCTCGTGATCATCCACCCGGGCCCTGATGCGGCCCATCTGCTCCGTCAAGTGGTCCAGCTTGGCATCCACCCACCAAGCTACTCTTAAGATCCAAAAACATAGACTTAACAGAGGCATCTGAGGGCCCATCGTCCATCTGCACCTCTCCAGGCTGCGGCACAGACACACCACCCCTCAGCTTGCCGCCATAGAAGGAAAGCTTTGCCTGCCATTGCTCTGCCTTGCCTATAGCAACCACCACTGTAAGTCCCAGCAATGGACACACCACCAAACTCCAATAAGCAGGTGGGCCACACAGAAAATATGGTTCCTGGGCACTAGCCCGCAAATGACCCCCGGTGGCTGTTCGAGATCCTCCAGCCAGCAGCCACTCACTCCCAGAGGTAAGTACTGTGTATCTTCAAAGCAGGCCACTCATCTCCCAAGGGACGCCAAATGTAAGACAAAGTCCTGTGCAGGCCTCCATCAGACTTTGAGACATCCCTTGCAGTATCCAGCGAAATCAACAAAATGTAAATGTGGTCAAAAAAGTGTCCGCAGGCACCAGAAGGCCCAAAGAACCCTCCCCCCCTGCCCGACCTGGCCGGCGACAAATCACTTTGGGCCCCTACAGCAGGGGCCCACCACCAGGAGGCCCTGGGCGAGCCCTGCTCAGCCTCAGGATTCCAGGCCGGGTCCCTCCGCCACGCAAGAGGACCACCCAGCCACCGAATCCCGGGAGCCCTCACACGCCAAAGTCACTGCATCCAAGAGGGCCCCCACCGGCCGGCGTCAATCCAGCCCAGCCGCCGCCGATCCCGCCGACACCAAGGTGGGACAGGCCTCACCTCTCCAGGCCGCGCTGCCCAGCAGCCGTGCGCTGCAAGGTCTCAAAACGCCAGAGGCCCAGGGCTACAGGGCAGCGGGGGCTGCAGCCCGATTAGACCACTGAATGGCCCCCTGAGCAGCGCTCCTCCACAGCCCGCTCCAGCCGGCACCCAGGAGCCTACTCCAGAGCGCCTCCAGCAGCACGCGGCCGCCCGCCCAAGCCGAGCGTGCCACAGCCCAGTAGGCCCAACGCCGGCCGAGCCCTCCTCCGAGTCGCCGGCCGACGGGGTCTCAGGCAGTCGAAATTTCGGGACGGGCAAAGGCACCGTCCCAACCAGCAAGTCTCCCGGATGGGAGGAGCGCTATTAACGCCACTCCGTCAGGATAAATGAAAAGATAGCCCTAAGTCTGGCAGAGCCTCACAAAGTGATGGCCATCTTGCCGGCAGGCTAGCCACGCCCCCCATGTATGGTGCAAGGTTGTGTGCTTATAGGGGGTTTGCCTCAGGGACTGGCTGAAGACCAAAACCTGTGGCCAACTGCAGCCGTGCACAGCAGTGGTTGGATTAATGAATATTAATGAAACTTACTATACATAAAAAAAAAACATAGAAATTCACTGAAAGAAACAAATGTTACAGGGACGCTATAGTTAGGAAATGGATATTGAAAAAAAAATAGAAATTCATTTAGAAAACAAAGGTTACAGGGACATTTTAGTTAGGCTTACATTTTAAACATACGAAACCATAGAAATTTGCCAGTTAGAGTTAGAGTTACCTAATTACCCCACAAACTATAGTACTCATGACATCTTTGATAATATCAGTGATATTATCAATGTAATAAGTGCAGTAACATTCTTGATTAAAAAACTGTGCATGGCAGGGGGTGTGAGTTATAGTTACCTTAGGGCATGAGTTATAGGTACGTGAGATAACTCTAACTGTAACTGACAAATGTCTTTGGTTGCGTAGGTTAAAAATGTGCGCCTAAAGTGAATATATATATATATATATATATATATATATATATATATATATATATATATATATGCCTTTACAATTCATTCCTTTACAATGAAATTTGGTGTAAAGGCATGCGTGGTAAAGCCATTTTCGTTGTAGAGGCATGCGTGGTTACACCTGTGTAGTAAGGGCGTGCAGGGTTCAGCCTTCGTTGTAGATGCTGTTTCCCCTACAACAATAACCATACTTTCTATGACAAAATGAAACCACTCATTTTGTTCTTTTCTAAATGTAATGTTTTACCAGTTTGACTTAATCAAGATGGCCTCAGTTGCACCACACTTTTGTCATAAGTAAGACTGTTAGCACTCTAATTGTATTTTAAAACACTCTGGGAGGCTGCAGTAGAACACAAGGGAATCACCCTACAGTCTGCTCCTGTCGCAAGAATATGTTTTACTGAGAATGTCCGACTTCATTCTCATTTAGCTGAGAAGGATAGTGTGAATTTACAGAAAATATGCTCTCATTTTAGCTTCTGGAGTGCCTCCCATTGGCTCTGAGGGAAAATCATGAGAAAACAGTTTTTTCTCACACATGATTCTTGTAATCCTAGCAGAGCGAAATCATCATAGAATACACCACAATTCCTAAAATGAGTACGGTACCATCAATAAATGATTGATATTAAAGTTAAAATTTGTTATAACACTTTATACGTTCTCTTTTTTGTGACCCTCAAAACCTGCCATTCACTACAATGTCCTTCAATGGGGTGCTTTCATAAAAGGCTGCCATCATTTTCTGGTTGTAGTGCTGACAGCCAATCAGATCTCACCATGAGATCTGTGCTTAGGCTTTGGCAAGATATACAAATTTGGATGTCCTTCAATAGCTCCAAAACTACTAAACTAATTTACACCAAATAGGAGAAAGAGTGATTTGCTGAACAAAAGCTGGCTTTATAGCAAATTTGATGTAAATCAGTCCAGCGGTTTGGGCTGTAGTCATGTACAGTACAGCTAAGTGCCCAAAACCAAAATGTTCTTGGTATTACAATCCACTGAGAGAAAATATGATTGGGACTGTGTAAAAACAATTAAGAATAAACAGAGTGGTAGCATATCCAGTTTGGAGCATTATGGGAAATGAAGTCTGTTTGTAATCATGAAAGAATTGAAGGAGGAGTAAAAACATATTTAAACACTAGTGGGCATGTGTCCTGTAATTACCGGTGTCTGAAGAAGGCACTTCACCGAACGCGTCATGCTGGGTGAGGAAGTGGAATCCAAGAGTGCCCCTGGCTCGGTAGTCGAGCTGCTTGGCTTGGACATTAATTACGTGCAGTGCTGCTTGCACGAAGGAGGCACCCACCTGATAGAGTTTGGTGACAATAAGCAGCATTTGGGTGAAAATATATATATATATATATATATATATATATATATATATATATATACACGTTTCGGGTATGATACGAACAATTATATATAATGATTATTTATGAGCGAGTTTTATCATCATTGTAATGTTCAACTGTCCTATTTTGTTTTGTTTTTTATAGTTGTCAAAGTCCATTGAATGATGGCTGAGTCGCTAGCGGCAGACTTTATTGAATGCGGAGAGCCGGCAAGGGCGGCTCCTCCATATGGGCTGAGGAGCGTCGCCTCCCTCGCCAGCAGCAGAAGCTGCAAACCTTTCAGAATGAAAGGATAATAAACTATGTATATTATCCTTTCTTTCTGAATGGGGAGGGACCAAGGGGTGACGTGCACTGAGGGAGAGTGCTCATCACTCTCACATGAGAAGTAGGCTGTCTCCAGCCCAGCAACACAGGCTCCTAGTCTGCCCAGCCAATCCTGATGCTGCTTTGAGCAGCATCAGGACTGGCACAGGGCATGCTGGGACCCTGTGCCTGCAGCCGGCTGCAGCAAAGACGGAGGAGCGGTGCGGCCTGCATTCAGGTAAGTTTTTTTTTTAAATAATTTAATGCATGCCCTCGCTACTCCCCTCCCCGTCCCCCCTTCCCCTCCCTGTCGTGCCACACCCACCCCGCCCCTTTTAAGATCTGTGCGATGTGACTGAGAGCCGGTAAAATCTTTTCTTACAAAATCTCTGGGGTAACATGTGAGTATAATGTTAATATTCATCAGCAAGCTGATTTAGAGGATGTGCATTCCCTAATGAGGGCACTTGAAAAATTAAGGAAAGAAGAATTAAATAAATGGTGGAAGAGTGAGTCACTTCAATGTTATCTGGAAGTGGGCATAGCACCAAGGGACCTACGTATATTAATTACTCATACCGATAAAAATCCCAATCTGGAAATGTTAAAAGAATGAGACACCCACAATGCAAAATATTAATCAGGGATGCTGAAAATTCTAATAAAATAAGCACGAATAGCTAGTGAAAAATTGATCTATGAATTCAAAGTGATCATTGCGAAAATTGGAAAATTGGCCAATAGTGAAGTGGTGGAATCCTTGAAAAAAATCGATGCAGGAGAGGTTACAGAAAGAAGAAGAAATTATCCAAAAGAAGGTGCATAAATTGACTAGAGACCGTATTGATTATTGAGACAGGTCAAATCTATACATTCACAAAAAAGTTTGATAGTTTGCAAAGACATACTGGATGTCTCTAGCCATAAGAAATCAGATCCGACCCCTAGCGACACAGATTACAGTGAAAGTTTAGATACAGATGATGATAAACCAGGAAGGATGAAAACACACACTTCCCTTCAAGATGAGTTTGATTTTTTATGACAGGACAGATGCAGCAACCACAGACCCTGAAGGGGAAATCAGAGAGGCAGAAGCAGTCGAGAAAAGGTGGCCAGGGGAAAATAATCAATAAAAGACGGTCAGGCCAAAATGACTAGTCGAGAGGTCGACAGACAGTCAGCCGGCATTTGCTGCCTATATGGAATGTTCAAGCTGGACCCGAGTGACCTGTGAGGCGTGATCAGAAACATCTTGCTCCCAGTTCGGGACGAAAAAAACAAAAACTCCCTTGAGGCTGACATCATGATCACAGAAATTGTGGAGGCATTTTCCCAGATGAAGAATAGAAAGTCATCAGGCTCAAATGGACTTCCTCCAAAAATGTTTATGCTCACACGTTGTCCACCCCTGAAGGATATGTTTAATGAGGCCAGAGAATGAGGAGTCCTCCTGCAGGATCTGCACCAGGCAAGTCCAGTCAAATGGTGGTTCCGCTTTAGGGTAAGAGGGAGCCAGGAGGATTACAGCCCGAGGCCCCGGATGTCCTTTGGAGCACTAGTTTTGCCTGCTCCAACCAGTCCTGATGCTGTTTTCATGTTGATATTTGAGATGTTTCCTCTCACAAACAGCATGACAGCAGCGCCTGGATTAGATTCAGGTGCCAGCTGGCCGGTATCTAGTCCAACAAGTGTGAGAGTGGTACTTTAGCATAATATGGCTATTCACAGTGTGGCTTTATTTTGAAGCCATACAGTCACTGGTCATGTTCATCTGAGTCTTGCACTGTAAAATGATGCTAGTCAAGTAATTTGCGTGCTCTCCATTTCCACCGGTGTAGACTCCTCTAATGTAGGGGTTGCATGGAGCTCTTGATGAGGCAGATGCCTGAAGTGCTAAGAATCTTGTGTAATGGACTTTTCAGGATGGTGAGCAGTCACCATGTGTCCTTTGATAGTGACAATTTCTGAAGGCTTCAGCATCAAAGGGAGCACCAGATTTGCATTTTCTCTGTTGTCACAGTAATAATCAATCTCCCTTCTTGAAAATAATGTTCTTGGCATATCAACAATTGTCGGCATATACTTTCATCTTTTGTTTAGGGCATAATTCTGTTTGACAAAGTGCACGATCTGTTGTAGATCTCCTGTTATGCCATTGTGATAACTTGACTGTTATAGCTCTCTCGAACATCAGAATGGCAGGACTTTCATCTGTCATTGAATGAGAAGTCAACCAGTAAGGTCGAAGAGTAGCAGGGAGACCTGACTGCAGATCAAGCTTCTGCAATTTAGCAGGTTGGACAGTCTTTTTAAGTGTGCTCATAAAATGTTCAACAAAAACTATCTGCTTATGGCCAAAGAGGTGTGATTTTCTGATGCTTCACGTTGAGATGATTAAGAAAGTCTCCCCCTTCTCCATTGTTGAAACATGGGCCATTGTCAGAATTTAGAATTGAAGGAACTCACCATATTGCAAAAATGCTATCTTACCTCTCAATGACTCTTTCTTGAGTAATTGATAAGAGATCTTCTACTAATGGAAAACAGGAGAATTCATTGGTAGTCACCATCAGGTGATGTCCATGGTCAAGAAGACTAAAGAAATTAATATTGATTGTCTCCTATACATGGGTCCTATACATGTTTTGGTAAAACTGACATGTTCAAGGTATGTTGAGTGATTTTGGGAGATAAGCAATTACACAAATTACAGGCCTTCATCTCTCTTTCAACTGTCTCGTCAAGATGATGAAATAAAATTTGGTCTTGAAGAGCTTGTTTAGTGGCAATAATTCTATGATGTCCTTCATTGGCCACTTCAATTACTTGTCACAGACAGTTCATCTTTCACATTTTTGAACTTCTGATAGTAGCTGTCACATGTGGAAGGTCCGGTGTGCTGTTTCCAGGATTGATGCACAATGATCTCTTTTAGTATCAACATGTCACTGCCTGATACCACATTTCTGTTTGATATCAGGCATCACTTGAAGCCTCAGATTCAGCGGTCTCCCTTCCCGAGAAGAAATGGGGAAGTGTCCTGCCAGCTGCAGATATAGCGCATACTTGGGAGTCTTCATTTACCATGCTTTGGTCTATAACTAGATCAGTTGCTCAGTAAAAGAACCATTTGTTCACAATACACAGGGTTTACTGGTCACCCCAGAGGCTATCTGCTTTGGGGAAGGTAGAAAAGAAGTGTCCACGTTGTGCGGAGCCCAATGCTAACAATATACACATGTTTTGGAGTTGTCCTAATCTCTGCTCTCTCTGGACCTCGATTAATGGTTTTCTTAAACTGGTCATTAGCACTGAGGTCGAAGTGACCCCTGTATTAATGGTTTTTGGGGTTTCTCCGGGTACCTCATGGGACTCGAAGCTGTCTAGGTCATATAAGGGTATGATGTTTTTACTGATGCTGTTGGGCAGAAGACAAATATGCTTAAAACACCTCCGAACATATGTGATTGGTTTGCATCTGTTAATTATTTTTGTGGTTTAGAATATATTGGCCCGCTGGTTAACAGAGATGAACTTTGGGCCATTTGGGAGAACTTTTTGCAAATTGTTACCCAAGATTTATAGTCCAATGATTATTACCACCTCCTTCTCTCCTCCACCCCTCCCCTCTTTGGGCCAGCTGGTGGTTTGGGACTGTCAAGGCAATGAGTTTTGGTTCTGTCCGGGAGAGGTGAATAGTTGTGTCTGCCCAGGTTTTATCCGTTTATATTGGATCAACTCACTAGACGCAGGTTGATGACCCTCACGTAGCGAGGTAGGATCTTTCCTTTCTATGAGGACGAGAAATAAAAAAATAAATAAAAAACATTTCACTTTCTTCACAGTAACAATTTGTTCCAAAGAAATAGCGGCAGGGGTATTTGACTTTACAATGAAGTTATTGTAGGCTTCAGGCACTTTGTAAGGGGTGCCGTGACACTGTGCTGGCCCTTGTGAAACGTAGTCAGCAGGGGTTTGATCTTTGCCTGGTCGCTGCACTATAGTATAGTCATATTCTTGTAGTCACAAACTCCAACATTCATTTCCAGGAAGCATCTTGGCTTTTGGATCACCAAAGATGGTAAACAAATGCTTGATGATCAGTTACAAGAGTGAAAGGTTTTTCATATAAGAGTACATAGAAATGTTCACAAGACCACACCACTGCTAAACTTTCTTTTTCCGGTTGTGAATAGGCACGTTCAGTTTGTGACAAACATCTGCTTGCATATGCCACAATATGCCATTGGCATTTGTGTGTCCATTTTGTTGGGCAAGGATCACATCCAACTCAACCAGGCTTGGGTCATTAACAACCTCTCTATGCAGCTTAAGATTAAAGTAGGCCATTTCAGTGGCGTTCTGAATTGCATGCTTGTGTTTCATAAAGCTTTGTTCACATTTGTGTGACATTCTTTTTGTTAAGTCTCTGAAGGGAGCACTTAGGCCCATATTTATACTTTTTGACGCTAAACTGCGCTAACGCAGTTTAGCGTCAAAAAATTTTGCGCCGTCTAACGCCATTCTGAAGCGCCATGCGGGCGCCGTATTTATGGAATGGCGTTAGACGGCGCAATCAGACCGGCGCTGCCTGGTGTGCGTGGAAAAAAACCACGTAGACCAGGCAGCTCCGGCGTTGGGAAAAAATGACGTTAGGGCGTCTTAAAATGGCGCAAGTCAGGTTGACGCTAAAAAATCGTCTTAACCCGATTTGCGCCATTTTTTCGACGCCCAGACGCCATTTCATGACTCCTGTCTTAGTAAAGACAGGAGTCATGCCCCCTTGCCCAATGGCCATGCCCAGGGGACTTGTGTCCCCTGGGCATGGTCATTGGGCATAGTGGCATGTAGGGGGGCACAAATAAGGCCCCCCTATGCCACCAAAAAAATAAAAATATAAAAAAAATTATACTTACCTGAACTTACCTGTACTTCACTGGGATGGGTCCCTCCATCCTTGGGTGTCCTCCTGGGGTGGGCAGGGGTGGCAGGGGGGGTCCCTGGGGGCAGGGGAGGGCACCTGTGGGCTCATTCTGAGCCCACAGGTCCCTTAACGCCTACCCTGACCCAGGCGTTAAATTCAGGCGCAAATGCGGGTTTTTTTGACCCGCCACCTCCCGGGCGTGATTTTTGCCCGGGAGTATAAATACGACGCATTTGCGTCGCCGTCATCTTTTTAGACGGGAACGCCTTCCTTGCATCTCATTAACGCAAGGAAGACGTTCACGCTAAAAAATGACGCTCTTTCTTCATACTTTGGCGCTAGACGCGTCTAACGCCAAAGTATAAATATGGCGTTAGTTTTGCGCCGAATTTGCGTCGAAAAAAACGACGCTAATTCGGCGCAAACGGAGTATAAATACGGGCCTTAGTGTGGCAAAGTCACATATGTTACTGGAACAACAACTGGCCATGCCAATGTAATATTGTAACATCTTGTGGGGAATTGGTGGCTGACATAGCTTGTACTTTAACTGGATCCGGTGCCATAGCCCATCAGAAAAAATATGGCCAAAGAATTTGAGTTTTGTTTTGTGAAACTCACATTTCTCAGCATATAAAGTTAAACCTGCATCCGCAAGTAAACAACACACTTAAGTGAGAGTGTTCTCATGTTGTTTTTGAGTAGTGCCAAAAAACAGGATGGCATCACTGTAATTGAAAGCTTTCATGGCAGGTTGTATGATACGTAGAATGACATCTTGAAAAAGTTCTGCAGCTGATGACACACCAAAACCTAATGTTTTATATCTGAACAACTCAATATGGGTAGAAAAGGTGGTAATATGTCTGCAATTTTCTGCAAGTTCCATCTGATGATATTCTTTGTTTAGATCATGGCAAGAGATGACTTCGGTACCATTTAGCTGCGTGATCAAGTCGGCAATGTGGGGACTGTGATGTCATTCTTTTTCAATTGCTGTGTTAGCTTGACCGAAATCAACACAGATGCTCACAGCTCGTTCACTGTCATTTTTGGGCACTACCACTATGGGCGACACCTACAGAGTTGGACTAGTAGATTGCTCAATTATATCATGCTTTAGTAATGCCCTAAGCTCTTCCTCACCAGCTTGTTGTGAATTAAATGCAATTCTTCTATGACTTTGAACAACAGGACAAATGTCCTCATTGATCTGCAGTTTCACTTTCCTGGCATTACATTATCCTAATCCATGAAACAATGATGTTAAATGACTTCCTATTTTGTGATGAGCATTCATGTTGTATTTCACAGATATCAGTCCTATATCAGCAGCAGTATTGAAGCTGAGTAGACAGGCATTTGACGCAGTACCTTGGAGTGCGTGAATGGGTACTTGTACCTTTGTCTTTTTGTGTTTCGTGATTCCTACAAATTAACCTTGACTATTTAATGGCATTGATGCAGCCCATGTATACACTTTAGCCTTTGATGGTGGGGGAGAGGGCAATGGGCACAGTTAATTCTATGTCTCCTCAGGCGTAATGTTTATTGATGAACTTCTGTCAATAATAAACGGTATGGAGCATTCATTTACCTTTAGCTTTATTTTCAGACAGTGCCTGAATTACTTTTGTGATTTTACTCATCAACTATTCTTTGACCCGTATTTTTCTTTGCATAAAGGCAGTACATCATGCACATGTTTTTTCTGAAGTAAACATTGATATGGCACATACGTCTTCCTCACTGTCACTTGAGAATTAAACTGAAGAACTCTTGGACATAGATTTTGATGATGATGGACTTCCTTTATTGTTGATTTTCCTCAGCTGATGTTGCAGCTTGGCATTGTGGGAGTTTGTACAACTTCGCTTCTGGAATGTTCGGGTGTCCATTTTGTTTTCTCACTGTGATGCACTTAGCTTTTCCTTCACCCTGCAAACTGTAACAAAATGTTTTTCCTTCCCACAGTCTTTGCATAATTGTCCAATAGCAGGACATTTACCTTTGCATGGAAACAAAAATCCACATCTAAAGCACAGTTTCTTTTTCTTTAGAGACATCACTTTGTGGATTTAGCTTTGTGTTTCTGTTTACTTTTCATGTTCATGACTGACTCATTCTGGGCACCTCTGGCCTCCATGTCAGCAGCTTGTCAATCAACACATTCCTCAGCTATGGCAGCCATGAGAACTCACTCTAAACTAAGGGTTTCTTTCAGCCTTTATTGTCTGAATGAATCTGACAGACGTTCATCGATAACTCAGAGTAGTATGGGTTCTTCATCATTGAATTCATTGAACTTACAGTGTTTGATGAGCATATGAAGTCCCTCAACAAATGTGTTGATTGTTTTACCAGTTTCTGTCATTTCCAACTGAAAATATATCTTTCATAATCGACATGCAGAATTAGATTGATCTTGAGATTTAATGCTTCTTTGATTTTACGTTATGTTCCCTCATCAGTTTGCAGCATTTTCTTTATTACCTCTTTTACTCCTTCACCAGCAAGATTTGTGAGCTATTTGGCAATCCTTTTACTGTCTGTTTCTTCCAGTGCATCAGTGAAATCATTAAACATTTCTTTCCAGGTAGTCCACCTGTCACCAATATTTTGCTTTTGCTTAAGAAGGTGGCAGCAGCATAACCTGTGGAACTTTCTGCTGTCTAGAGCAGAAATTGTTCCACCAGCGTCTGCTCCCCATTTATACTGGCACCTTTATCAAGAACTAGTTATGTGCTACAACCTGGGTCACCATGATTGCTCTCTGCTGGGATATACTGTCTTCCTTAGTGATGATTAAAGGCTTTTTTTCTTGCACAGGTACTTCACCCTTCATGCATCTTAGCATTCTATTTGTTTTCTTATTGCCGTACTGTGTGATTTATAGCTCTGTGTTGCGTAGTGGTACAGCATCTTTTTCACTACCTTACTAGCAAGATTCTGACAAACAATGAGCAAACCTCACAATTAAACTTTTGTTATTTTAAAAATCTTCACACTGGCTGGAGTGGTGCTTTGAATCCACATACGCCAAACATCAATCTTCACTTTGACTGAGGCATGTGTGGTATGCACTAGCACTTTGCTGGACCAGGGCAAACACTCTGGGAGAGCACTGTTGATCTTTGGATTACATATCCCTTACCTCGCCACCAGTTGTAGCATCCTCCACAACCTGGGTACTCATAAATGAATATGCAACATACAGAGCTTGGTCTTACACGTCTTTTTTGATCTTGGTGTAACTGTGAACTCAACATTCTAAACATGAAATCTACTCACCACACCCGAACACTTATGTAACAGTTCTGCAGAGTCCATCAGGAACCAAAAGGGTCCCCTTATCGCTAAATCACAACACATCACATGGATCACCAGAATTGGTTTTGACCTCTGTGGCAAACAGAATTGTAGAAAGAAAATAATGATAGTTTAATTTTTGGTCGAAGTCAACAATGGGTTTTTCTCTTGTGCACACCAGCTATAATGTAGTTGTAATGTGAAATGGGTGACCTAAACTTAGGAAACTTAACTGGATTTGCAGCCATCTTGTGATGATGTCAACATCTTGTTGTGCAGTCCATATGCTCTGCCCTACACAGTACAGAATGCTCTCTAACATAAAATACAAACCTTTTTTTGGACTATGACCCTATGGAGACCCACAAGCCATTGTACAATCCAAAGATCATACTCCATCCAACTGTACCATTCACTGTCCTGGCAAGAGGCACCTCTCCTACCACCAGCTCAATCTTGCTTTTAGAGACCGACTATGCCTAACAAAAGTGATACAATGCGACTATTCTATGCACACTAATGATCCCACATCTAACAGGTTCTCTCCCTTTGGATGCTGCCTTTTATGGTAAGAAGTTGAGTGTTTTTACTTCCCTCACTTTGTTCAACATGGGTCAGGCAGTACCACCAGATCATTTTCAGAGTTCACCAGCCGCCTCTGCAGGCCACCATAAAACTAATTCACAAGAAAGGGAAAACTACCAGGATTGTCCCTCGTATCAGCCAATATCACTCCTCAATGTGGAGGCAAAGGTATTGGCAAAGATACTGATGAACCGCATGCTGCAGATTGTCAACTCCCTTATGGCCCCTGACCCTGACTAATAAGGCTTCATGCCCCATAGGGCCACAAGACATAGGGAGTCATTACAACCCCGGTGGTCTGCATTAATATGGCGGTAAGTACTGCCAACAGGCCAAAAGTCTTATAGGCCTTAAGTTAGCGTGAGCTGTGGGTTTTAGCTGCTTGGCTCTCATATTAAAAGCCTTTTTCTGTTTTTCAGTGTGCGGACTCGCAAAGGGCCATGACCCTGCAAATGTTCTTTTTCTTCAACCCAATGTATCAGTACAATCCTGTTCTCATCCGCATGCTTGCTGCTTTAGTATGAGTTTATGCACGAAGTTGAAACAAATGTAGATTAATGTAATGTACAAGGACATTTAAACCATGGACAAAGGAACTCATGACCCGAGAAGACGTGCCAAGATGTGAAATAACCCCCGGATGTGCCACCTCCGAAGATGTCAATTATGAAGACCAATCAAAATGTTATGAATCATCGTGGGGTGACAATTAGAATTACCTAATGTATAATTTGATAGGTTAAAGATAGTGGGGTACCAATAGAATTTTGGGGGAAGGTATTACGAAAAAGGGATAACAACCCATGTCACAGAAGGGTCGTCAGAACTAGGTAGGGAATGCTATTGATTTAATCCAGAAACTCTGTCACTCTGTTTGGTGACTTTGAGACTTATTAAACCATCCTCACCCATAGACTGCCCCCTACGCTTCTCCTCCTTATGAGGGAAGTGTCCCCTGTCCTTTATACTAGTTTAGACAGATGGCGTTTTGACTGATGTCCTGAAGACAAAGACTGATCCTGTGTGCTGACCTAATCCTTGGAGGGTAATTATGACAATGCAATTTGTAATTTGTCTGTTTGCTTTTCCTTTCTAGGTACCAACTGCTCATTTTGATAGAGGCCATAGCTAGATGTTTTCCAAATTGGTGTTCTAAATTGTTTTGCATGAAGCCCCACATGCTGAAGCTAATTAGTGGTTAGGATAGAAGTTCACTCCGACTGACGCAAATAAACAAATGACTGACGTTGCGCTATGCTGAACTGAGACATATATGACATTTGCTGTATTATGATCTATGTTTACGCCGTGCTATGTTCTTATGTTTGTGATTTTTGCATTAATGAAATGTTATCACAGTTGTCATATCGTGACTATGCTCTTATGTTTCCTGGTATTGAGATTAACTCTTCTGCTCGTAGATTGTAATCCATAGGGAATAAAACTTATACAATTCTATTAAAGGTGTGGCTATTCATGACTGAGAGGTCATGGTTGCATTGACTGTTTGATTAATGTCTTTATCCAAAGTAAAGTGCATTGTGGTAAATATTGATGACATTATTGATATATTGCTTGACATATTGATCAGTTATCTCGTCCTAGGTGTCTCTCCACTGGGTCACAAGATTCATTGGCCTAAAACGACTAATAATGTGTAATAAATTGACATAGAAGGACGCGTTAACAATCTCATCCAAGGATCAGGACATTCCACAGTGAGATTCACTGATCTGAGTGTGTTGTTAGGAACCTAATGTGGGGTTCATTTCTGAAACTAGATATGGCTTTCCCCACTCTATGATTTGTATCTTATGCTGAGTCATTTTAAGTTGATTGTTTGTTTTTTTGTTTAGAGAGATCTAGTGTAATTGTCAGTGCTGGAGCGAGGTGCTTCTGTCTTTTCAAATTCAAATGCCTCCTGGTTTGGTTCTGAATTCTATGGAGTGTTGGATTTGTTTTTGTGACAACTCAGTATGATCTATTATAATCTCAAAGAAGCAGGATGAGGGCTCTTGTAAATTCTGTCCTTGTGGTTGGGTAAGAGACTTTCATTAGTCTCACCAAGCAAAGTTTGGTATTCTTCACTACAAATATTATTTGGAAATTGAAGAAGAGTACTTGACTGAAACAAACTCCCAGTGGGCTGCAAATAGACCTAACTCATGCATATTATGAGGTAAATCCGAAATTGTGACCCCTTAGGAATCACAGACAGAGATGGTGGCCTGCTGAGGTCAGCAGACCACCATGTCTGTGACTGCTTTTTAATCAAGCAACTTAGTTTTGAAAAAATGCAGACTGTTTTCCTTAAAGGGAAACATGATGTGTTTAAAAAGAAAATTTTTACTTTTCAGTTTCATGTGTCAGTGGTAGGCAATAGTCTAAGGGATCACTGCCTGCTCTTAACAAATAGTTTTTAAGAATCTCAAAGGGGCCCCTTCCCCTTTGAGAATGGGTTACCACCAGTTTTAAGCTGGTGGTAAAGTATTACTGTTTTGTGACTGCAATTTGGTTGCAAAACTGTAATACACACTGATTTGGTATTTGGAGGGGATGCCCTAAACATGCCCCTTTCAAATACTGACTCTCATAGGCAAAATGCTATTCAGTAACAAGTTACCAGATTACATTTTACATTTTATACACCAGAAAAAGCATTTATCTTGTCGTAAATAGCTCGAGTCACAGACATGCACCCCTTCCAAATGCCATATTTCAAATAAAAAATGTGATTCAGTAACAAGTTACTGTATCCCATTTTCCATTTCATGTCTTAGAAAAAGCATTTTTCCAATTGCAAATTGCCCGATTCGCAGAGTCGAGCATTTTGTGACCGGAAAAATGCTTTTACATATGGTCCTTAATCTCACATGCAAAAAAAAAACAAATTAATGGGAACTTGTGTAAAGTAACAGGTGTTCATGTAAGGCACTCCAATTCTTTCAGATCGAGTTTGTGCTATATAAAACTGCTAAAAAACAATTTCCACATATTATCTTTTGTGTGCAATTTAGTTTCTTCAGCTAAATTGCATGTCTCTGCAAGTTTAGTCACCTTTTCAATTGAAAATGTGCTGTCTACAAATGACAGTGCACTACCACACTATGCTTTAGTAATATATTTGTGACGCTGTGCCCAAAAATGTACCACTGGCTACTGACTGTACATATACTACTTTCCTATCAAATGATCTTTCTTAGCTTATTTGCTACACTTGTCCTCTGTGCAGCACATGGATTTTTCTCAATACTTCAGTGATATAACATTGACGACAGCACCACTGGAAAGAATAAAAGCAAAACTTCCTTTTCACTTCACACAGTGTTGAATCAATTTGTAAGTGCAGGTAAGTTCTCTATGGTCTTTTTAAAAATATCCACTTTCTTCTTTTGACAGATATTACTTTGCTTAGGTATCTGCACATGTTTGTTCTAAGCTAACAGGTTTGCTCCTGTAATTAATATATCTGATAATACTGAATTGTTTATGTTCCTTTTACACTTTCATATATAAAGTATACAGGAAAGGCTGTTATTTATCGACTAATATCTATAATGGTAGAAGTTAATTTGGCCCCCATTTAATTAGGATGACTTTTATTCAAGGTTTGTTTTTCACTCAACAGAAATATTCCTGCATTGCACTATTGTATTTTCACTTATCCATTATAAAAATGAACAAAAGTCACATATGTATTTTTATTCACTTAAAAACGGACCTGGGTGAAAGGCTCCCTTATGATATGGCATGTGTTTCCAGGTATAGGTATTCAATTAAGTGTGCTTTTGTTCTTTTTAGGTTAGTTGCTAGTCATTTTAACTTCAGATTGTGAGGGCTGTGTGTTCTATTAACTATTTCTGAGTGTAAGGTTTTGCCAAAGTTTACACTTGCATGTTGCTATCATTGAAACTAGGGAGTGAAGCTAAATTTAGGAAGGCAAAGTTAATACTCGTAACTTTTACACCTAGGTGGAGGCCTCCACCACTAAGGTGGATATCTCCCTATGCTAAAGTTTAGAGAAAAGTAAAAAAAAAGTTTATTACCATTTAGAAAAAATAGTAAAAATATGTTAATGTTAAATATTTATGTCAATATTGGTATATATTTTTTAAACCTAGAATAAAAAAGTTACAACTCTATTATCTTTAAATAGTATTCAACACTAATGAATAAAATATATATGATACATGTATACTTATTTATTTAAAGGTTTATTTAAAAAACAAATACTTAGAGTTATGTCTTGACTATTTTTCTCAATATCATTTATCTTTTTTCAAACGTTTACAAACATGCACTTTGTTCCAGCTACATTAGAAACTATAATAAACAAAGATTCTATGGGCCTGATATAGATATTGATAGATGATTACTCTGTCACAACGGTGATGGATATCCCGTCCGCCGAAAATAAATCCTACAGGACATAATGGAGTAACCCCTCCCAAGTTCTAGATCAGGACCTATGACTTTTAAAATGCTCTCTCCTCATTTTGTTATACAACAAACAGCATCACCCAGAGTCATCATTGGTACCTGTTTCATTTATATGTATTTTGCTAGTTTCTTTGAAGCGCAGACCTCATCTGTTCGGCTGTGCGTGTTTTCTTTACATTTGTTTCACCTTTATTCATCAAAAGGCAATGTGTGAGCTAGATATACTGGCAAGGTCTTGAAAAAGTACAAGTGTGCAGATCCTCTATAGGCTTAGTTAGTTTTCTGTGCATTTGTTGACCTCCTCCTGGAATTTCATTCACATTCAGAGTGAGATGCCTAAAATAGTTAAATTCTATCAATACCTGCATTGCTGGTCACCCTAATGTAATGTAACAACCAGAATGACACCGGTCTCTTAATCCCTCGGGTGCCCTGGACGCAACACTTATGTCCTGGGCAGCACCACTCGGGTGCCCAGGACATAACCGTTATGTCCAGATATGGGCCCTCAGGGAAGGGTTAGCGCTCACCCCGGGGCCTCACACACCCTCCCCTGGGCAGGGATGGAAAGGGAATCGCTTCCCCTTCCATCCCCGCCCTCCCCCTGAACCCCGTGACGTCTGATGACGTCAGCACGCAATCGCACGCTGACCTCATCAGAGGCCTTCCCCTCCGCACTGGAAGCTCAGCTTCTAGCGTGGATCAGAGGAGAAATGCAAAAGCATGACACCAAGGATATATTTTTTTGTCTACTTTATTTTTTTATATATGGGGAGTGACCCCTTATGCAAAAGTTGCTTCCCTGGGGGTCAAATTGTCTTTAGGTGATTTCTGCCCCCCTTGGGGGCAGAATGGCTTATCTTTAATAGGAAAGGCCGATCTGCCTCCAAGGAGGGCAGAACCCACTAGACTCCAGGGATTTTTATTTTTATGCATCAATTTCACTCAAGGGGAGCGACCCCTTAGGCAAGGGTCATTCCGCTGGGAGACAAATTTATTTTAAGTCATTTCTGCCCCCTTTGGGGGCAGACCGGCCTATTTTTAGTAGGCCAATCTGCCCCCAAAGGGAGAAGAAACCACTAGGCCCCAGGGATTTTTTTCACCAATTTCACGCAAGGGGAGCAACCAGTTAGGCAAGGGCCGTTCCCCTGGTGGGGGGAATTTATTTTAGGCCATTTCTGCTCCCCTCTGGGGGCAGATCGGTCTATTTCTATGAGGCAAATCTGCCCCGAAGGGGGCAGAAACCACTTAGGCACCAGGGATTGGTGTGAGTGTATGTGTGTGTTTTGTTTGGGGGGGACAGCCCTTTGGGCAAGGGTCACTCCCCATGGGGGCACATTACTGTTGGCCATATCAGCCCCCCTTGGGGGGCAGATTGGCCTAAATTTGGAAGGCCCATCTGCCCCCAAAGTGGGGCAGAAAGTCCACCAGAGACCAGGGAAGATTTTTTTTTCAAAATAAAAGGGTGGGGGTATGGCATACCCCCATCCAAAATAAATGGGTCAAAGTTGTTCTGCCCACAATGTGGACAGATGGTGCAATTACCCCAGATCAACACCCTGAGACTTGGGAGACTTGGGGGAACACAGAATAGCAAAACAAGTTGTATTGCCCCTTGTCTTTCTCTACATTTTTTCCTTCCGAATGTAAGACAGTGTGTAAAAAAGACGTCTATTTGAGAAATGCCCTGTAATTCACATGCTAGTATGGGCACCCCGGAATTCAGAGATGTGCAAATAACCACTGCTTTTCAGCCCCTTATCTTATGCCCATTTTGGAAAAAAAGGTTTTCTTGACACCTATTTTTTACTCTTTATATTTCAGCAAATGAATTGCTGTATACCCGGTACAGAATGAAAACCCACTGCAAGGTGCAGCTCATTTAGTGCTCTGGGTGCCTAGGGTTCTTGATGAACCTACAAGCCCTATATATCCTCGCAGCCAGAGGAGTCCAGCAGACGTAACAGCATATTGCTTTCAAAAACCTGACATCGCAGGAAAAAGTTAAACGTGGAGAAAAATGGCTGTTTTTTCACCTCAATTTCAATATTTCTTTATTTCAGCTGTTATTTTCTGTAGGAAAACCTTGTAGGATCTACACAAATTACCCCTTGATGAATTCAGAATTTTGTCTACCTTTCAGAAAAGTTTAGCGTTCTGGGATCCAGCATTGGTTTCACACCCATTTCTGTCACTATTTGGCAGGAGGCTGAAAACACAAAAAATAGTTTCAATGGGTAGTGTCCAAGTAAAATTCCAAAATTGTGTTGAAAAATGGGGTTTTGTGATTCAGGTCTGTCTGTTCCTGAATGCTGATAAGATGGTGATTTTAGCACCACAAACCCTTTTTGTTGCCATTTTCAGGGAAAAAACACAAGCCTTTTTCTGCAGCCCTTTTTTCCCATTTTCTTTTTAAAAAAACATATTTTTGCTGTATTTTGGCTAATTTCTTGGCCTCCTTCAGGGGCTCTAGAATCCCTAGGATGTTGGAAAAAAAGGACTCAAATTTGGCGTGGGTAGCTAATGTGGACAAAAAGTTCTGAGGGCCTAGGCGCGAACTGCCACAAATAGCCAAAAAAAGGCCTGCCACCTGAGGAGGAAAAGTCCTGGCAGCGAAAGGGTTGATCTCCGCTGCATGGTCAAATGCGATGTTTACTACTGGAACTGTATACTTGTAGCTAATGTTGTTAATTGCGACACTGGTAAATAATTAAATGTAGTTAGTATCATTCGCAACTGTTGTATAATGATATTTAATTGAATCATAGTAGTGTTTAAAAATAAAAATTTAACTCCATATCCACAAACAATGCAGAATTTCTTACAATATCAATAAAACACTTACGGCTAGATTTAAAAAAAGTGGCGCTGCACCCAATGCTGCGCCACTTTTCTTGCACCCCTTAGCGCCACCATGTGTGTGCTGTAATCAAGATACTGCGCACCATGGTGGTAGTTAGGGAAGTAGCGTCAACATTTTTTACGCTAGTTTGTCGCTTTGCGTGATTAGCATTCAAAATGTTGACGCTAAACTTGCAAAGCACATTGAGGCCCAATATAAATAATGGTGTGACTCCTTTTAACACCTGCTTTGCACAGGTGTTAAAAATGCTGCAAAAAATGACACAAATAAATCTTTTTGATTTCTTTGAGCCATTTTTATGGCCCCCCTACAGGGGAACAGCCCCCTTGCATACATTATGCCTGGCACAGGCATAATGTGGTGCAAGAGGTTACAAAGTGGCGAGATGCATGCATTGCGCCACTCTGTAAATCCAGCGCAGTGATTTTGGCTTCGTTGGGCCACATTAGTGTAAAAAAAAATGACACTAACGTGGCGCAAGGAAGCGCTAGGCCCTTTTAAATCTGGGCCATAGTTCTACAAGAAGCCCTCCATTATGATTTGAAAGTGAAGACTTCATCAGACTACCTGTGCTTCCTAATTGTGCCCCAAGCGTTTTGTAATGCTGGTCTTCACGCCCTCTCGCTTGTTATGGTCGTACATGATCGCTGCTTCTGCGTGTTTCTTTAATTGAGAGGAATGTGTGTGTTTTTAATTCAGATTAACAAAGCTCTGATCCACTTTGGTTCTAGTTCACTTTCTGTCATCGATGAAGTGTCAGATTATGTCAGTAATTTGGACAAAAAAACACAGAAAGGAGAAGACCCGCCATCACAGATCACAGGCAGAGAGCGCAAGATTCATCATGTCTGCAAGTAGTAAATATTCAGGGTGCTTGAAATAAAAGATCAATCTTGCCCCAGGCAATGTGGGTCGTGCGCGACAGGTGGAAGAAATGATGTGACTGACAATTTTACGAAGTCATTTTTAGATGATTGTTTTTCTCCTTTTTAATAATGCAATTGTGAATTCATTGCTCATGAGAGATGCTGCAGTGACAGCTTCAGGGATTCAAGCCCTCCATGCAACTATGGTACATCTCTCAGAAGGCTCTCCCTTCCCTCCTCTAAGGTCCATATGCCATTCCTGTTGGCAGCTCACTGCCTGGGTCGCAACAATACAGTGAGAGCTGGGTTCAAATAACCATGCCCATGTAATTCACACTAAATAGATAGGTCAGTCTAGTTATTCTAACAATCTATGAGAAGGGAACTTAAGAGTAGTGCTTATCTTGTGCTCAGTCTGTCGCACGGTCAGACTGGCCGATAGGGCAATCAGGCAGTGCCCGATGGGCTGCTCTGGCAGGCTAATGTGCAGGCTGGTCTTTTAGCATATTATGGGACTGTCTTATGGCCAGATGGACCCATCTTTCTTGTGTTTTCCCTGATTGCCTACAGGAAACTAAAATGCATGCAGTCTTCCATACCTTGCAAAACACCTATATGTGTGTGTGTGTATGTGTCTGTGTAGCGCGTCATTACAAGTACAAAACTGGCCTGATTTGAAAATCTGAGCCACTTTTTTTTAAGCTAAGTAGTTCGCCAATGGGAGCCACTTTTATTTTGGTGCTGGGGCCTATTTTTTTTCTTCTGCCTGACCTTATCTGTCTGTGAAAGGATCACCTGGGCAGTGTAGCAGGTATTTATTGACATCACCCTTTGGCGAATGGCTGTGCTCTCACTGTCCTGACCCTTTGGTGCCTGTCTTAATTCTGGACAAATTCCTTTTACAGGAAAAGAGGTCAGTGCCAAAACTGAACTCTATAAGACTTTCCATTTTAGAAACTGCCCATTCTATCCTGAACCTCTCTTTCCCATTACCAGCTCCTGTTGTGGCTAAACTCAATGAGCCATGTCATGGACGAAAACTGACTATGGTCGCATTTCAAGTTAGCTAAGTTAACTTGTGGATTTGTGCAGGCTAAAAACCCACATACCTATGTGGTGAAGTATTGCTATCAGTGTGTGGTAGGTTAAGGTGTCGATGCTGCAGAGAGGCTGAGTTGGATCAGAGCTGCTGTTGCTCCTCAGTCAAGGAGGTTTTGGATGTCATTGGTGGCTGCAATCAGGGCGGCCTTGGTGCTGTGATTGCTGCTGAAGCCAGATTGGGAAGAGTTGAGTAGCTGGTTCTGTTCCAGGTGTTTCATTCGTTGCTTGTTGATGATCTTTTCCAGTAGCTTGGCTGGGAAAGGGAGCAGATAGACTGGTCGGTAATTTTTATGTTTGTTGGGGTCAGCCTATGTTTTTTTGAGCAGTGGTTTGACATGCCAGCGTGTTTGCAGGTATTGGGAAATGTTGTGGTGGTGATTGAGGTGTTGAGCATGGTGGTGAGTTCCCAGCCAATCCTTTGATTTCTGAGATTGAAGATGTGGTGCGGGCATGGGTCTGTAGGAGCTTCCGAGAGGATGGATTTCATGATGGACGTGGTGTCCTGGGTGGAGAGGAGGATCCAGGTGGTCAATCTGTGGTTTGTGTCGGTTGTGGTGCTTGCGTATCTGTCGAAGACATCCTTAAGTGCAGTTTGGACTATGAAGTTTCTGTATCAAGATCCTGAAATCCTGCAATCCTGCCATCAGGTGGCGCTACATGAGGACTTTCTGTGTGTCTGTTGTCATCATGAATACTAGTTTGGAACCTGTGCTAAACTTCAGTATTCAAACCCTCTTGGAAATCAGATCCACTCCAGGTTTCATTACAAGGTTTACTAATCTACCACTAATGCATTGTGGTACTTGTATGCCTTACTCGTTGATGAACACTGGAGAGGAGACTTTGGGAAAATCTTATGTGCTTGTAACTGTACCTCACCACTTCCAGCATGCATAAATATTGACAATCCCATTCATATTACAAAATAAGATCTATCTTCGACTTGGGATTTTCCCTCTGAGCTCTGGTTGCTTCCTGGAACCTTTGTGCACTCCTTCAGGCAAATAGCTTGAGAAGGGACTTTGTCTGCGCTCACCTGTGCTGGCGGCTGCATACACCTGTTCTGAACTCCAGTCACCCTGTGTGGCTGTGAGTAGGGATTTAAGCCTGGCTTCTGCTTTCAGAACTCATTTTTTGGCTGCTGTTGCTTGATGCTCCTGCTTTGGTCTCCAGTTGCCTGCACTCTTAAATCCATGAGACCTTGAGAGGAGTTTCTAATTCCTATGAATGGCTTTTGCAGTGTCCCGTTTTCCTGGGTCTGCCATGAGCAGCATTGTGTTTATGTGTTTCCCTTGTTTCTCAGTCTCACCTTCCTTTTTAGCCTGATATCCTGATTTCTCTGTTTTCCCTGCTGGGCTTCTGACCACGTATTCTCTGAGTTGACAGTTGTTCCCTTTATTTCCTTGTTCTGAATCTCTGTCCTGTCCTTGGGCTGACTTCCTGTGTTTATCTTGTGTACAAGTAGGGCATGGCTAGTCTAGTGCCTGTTGGGTACAGCCTTTAGTCTCTTGTTCTAAGTCCTCATTCCATTTTCCATGTACCAGCAGGGCATTACTTGTTCCAGTGTCTGTTGGGTATATCCTCGAGTCTCTTGATCTGAGTCATAGTTTTCCATGTAACAGCCAGGTCTTACTTGTCCCAGTGCCTGTCGGGTACATCCTCAAGACCCTTGCTCTGAATCCTAGATTCAGTTTCCCTGTACCAATGGGGCATTTCTTGTTCTACTGCCTATTGGGTACAGTCTCAAGATCCTTTATCTGAGTCCTAGTTCCATTTCCCTGTACCAATGGGGCATTAATTGTTCCAGTGCTTGTTGGTTACAGCCTGCCTTTGATTCCTGTATTCCTGTTCTGTACCTCTGACACCCTGTTCATAACTCCTTGTCATGTTTTTCTACTTGTCTAATTGCTGTCTTCTCCGTCCTACATTCTGTTTGATCTTCCAATCTGATTTTCTGTTCTATTCCGAATTCGGTCCACTGTCTGTTGCAGTCCCTATCCATTTACAGTCTGACTTCTGGGTTGGTCTTCATCCTGATCAGGTAAGGGAAAGACATCTGTTGTTGCTCCCAGGTCCTTTGGAGTCTTACCTATCTCAGTGTTGTTGTCATGTTTCGGTCCACCTTGCACTGAGTCTCTATACAGCAGACCCCACTTTGACTTTGCTGTATGGCTGTTGTTAAGAGTAATCTGCTGATGTCAGCCCAAAGGGCTTTCTCTAAGCTACCATGATAACTCTTGCTCATATACCAGTACACCCCTTACTTTGACCATGCTTTGTTCTTTTATATCTCCTGTCCTCTGTTGTTTAGTAGCCTCAGTTATATCTTGAGAAGCCTAGTATTACCTTGCCTTGTCTACTTACTAAATGTTACCTCTCGAATCACTCATCCCTGCCTTAATTCCCTGACATTCTGTTTATGGTTGCGATCTTGTCAGGGAAGAAAACATCGAGATTGTTGAACAGCTCTTGCGAGGGTGTGATGTTGTTTTCACAGGGAGCTGGGCTGTAGAACTCCTTAATGATGTTGAAAAGCTCCTTTTTATTGTTGACGCTGGTTTCGATGAGTGTGGCTAGGGCTGTCTTCTTAGTTGCCCCCAGCAAGCAATGGTAGAGGCTGAGGGAGGCCTTGAAGGCTGCCCTGTTGGTGTTGAGGGCGTTCGTCCAGCTGGTCTCTGAGATTTTGTTTCATCTGTAATGGGGGCGTTGATCATCCTGGGGGAGGTGGTGAAGAGGCTGGAGATGCTGAAGTGGACAATGGAATGATCAGTCCATGTGAGCTCTATGACATGGCTTTACTTGACGCTTTGCTGGATGTGAAGATGGGGTCAGTGTGTGTCCTGTGGTGTGCGTGGGGTTGTGGATGATCTGGGTTTGACCAAGGCCTCTCATACTGTTGAGGAGGTGTACGGTGTTGTTGTCATTGGGGTAATCGATGTGGGCTATGAAACAATAAAATATCTACTTCAGACATTGTTTACATCTGTGTCCATCAACGACTTCAACTGAATGTATCTGGTGTTCAATTAAAGACCTCATCAAATCTAGGAATTGTGAATGTATCTTTAAAAGGACAATCCTATGTTCAGATAGTAGTGGGCGAAATCCAGACATTTCTGCAAAGGATCCCTCACATGAATGAGCCCTAGAATACAGTTCTGCAATGGACAATTGAACTTTAATTTGGTAACAGCCCTTATTTTTGCACACACTCCCTCCTCAAGGTCAGATATCGGTGGTTGTCCCCAAATTAAAAAGGGAAATCAACCCAGACTGCCCAAGCTCCTGGGGCACTCTCAAGATAGGGTTGGATCCAATCTGTGTTACTGCACTGCTTTAATATGCACCTTATGACTCCTGGGACAGTTTCCAGATAGGTTCAATTACAATTTGTGTTATGGTGCGAGCATAATAAATACCCTGTGAAGGATTTCAAACTATAATTATTTACTTCGGGTTGTGCTCAGTACTAACAGGACAGCAGCATCATGGCCCTATGTGCATCAGTCAATGCAAAGCCCTCGCCAAATCCCATCTGCCACAGGGCAATGTAACAGGTTTGTGGGGTATCATCTGTGACCTCAATTTTCCCTTTAAATTTAACTATACAGATAAGAGTTGAAGAGTAGGGCACAATGTAAAGGTGTCCCATGAAACACAACAAACCATTGCCTAGATTTACAAAACTGTTGCATCAGGTTTATGTTACATTATTAATGCTCAGACTCAATGTAAAGTGTTGGGCTGGTGTTTACAATCCAATGCAAATCCCAATTTGCGTTGAATTGTAACCCAATGTAACCACCCCAATTCACTCCCTTGTGTTACTTTGGATCAAGGTGCATGGGCATTTCTGTGCATCCAGCAATGAATTGTAATGCAAATCCATATCTACAAAGACTTGTAGACATGGATGTAAAACCAAATCCTGTGCCTCACTGAGGATGACGTAACAAAAAGAAATATTTTTATTTCTACCCTTTTTGTGTGCACTGCATTTTATAGCACACATACATAGAGAAAAACCCTCAAAGGAGAGTTTTCTTTCGCAGAAAGCCATGCCTTCCTATACAAAAACTATCTTGAGTTCAAAACTTACATCCTTGCAGTATGGCACAGTATGGCGCAAGGGTGCCTGCATTGGCACAAGCCTGCACCAAGTGGGCCAGCACATGGAGAGAGCACAATTGCACCATTTCTTTGTGAATATGACACAGTTATTCTCTCTCCAGTCCACACAAAGCAGGGTAGTAACGTCTTGCTGCCCTGCATGAACTATTTGTAAATCAGGGAACAAGACCTCAAAGAATGTCTCAACTAGATATGTGTATGAGTATGTTTCCTATCAAAGTCTGTTAACAAAAGCATAAAGAGAGTCGAAAAAAGTGCCACCTGAAGGCTCTCCTCCTATCATCAATAATCCAAGCACAGGCATCCTCAAGTGCCTAGAGTTGCAAGGAAGTTACCCAAAGACATTTTGAATGTGTCTCATATGACTAGTCAATGATTTAAGGTCTTCTTTAATCTTCAGCACTGTTGTGTGGTTAGCCGCCACTTTGGACCTTCTGGTTGTGAGAAAAGGGCAATTTTTTGATTCTGTTTGCTAGGGGGGATATAGTGCCATTTAAAACATTCTGACATACAGTCCATATGTGCAGCACATAACTAATGCCTCATTTAGAAAATGCAAGAGCACCCAATTCATACTGCTGTTGCTGTAGTTGCCAAACACCTAAAGTCTTATTACAGTGATCATAGCAACGCACAAGCGCTGCCTTTTGACCTGTTGTAATCTATTCTGTTGGCTTTAACCACGCCCATCTCATGCCCATCACTTTCATGTGTTCCTGGGGTTGCCTTTCAAAAATCCCTTGATGTCATTGGTAAATGTTTAATGTTTGTCCCTCCTTAAAACTATTTTATTACGCCTTGCAGACTGACCCTGTGACATGGATTATTGCATAATTGCCGATATACATTAGCTAGGATGAACTACTTTTTTCTTTTGTTTCTCACTTTCGTGCTCCATGGTGGCCATGGCTCTTTGAAGTTTCGTAGAGCGTGAACAGCGCAAACACGATCGGCGGTATTGGAGCACTCACCACATTGTTCACACTGCTACCTAATCGGAGTCATTTCAATTTTGCTTTTGTCTCTCCCCTTCACCCTTCCTGGCTTTCAAAAATCCCTTGTAATTAGAAAATGCTTTAGTGAAAAAAACAGAAATCATCAAAGCTGCTGTTCTACAATATTCACTACACTCTGGGAAAGTCGCCCCATAATGCTTTGTGGGGCATTCCTCTTACAAAACATTTTTGCTCATAGCTCAGGCTATGGTGCTCCTGGGACAATGGGACGTTCAACACAAGGTGCTCTTTCTAACTACTCATCTCTGGTTCCCCACACTAGGTTAATGGGGACCCTAAAATAATAACCCCTTCAAACTTTCAGTGTCTTTTTAAGCTCTATTATGGCTGGAATCTTTGTTTTACAGTTGAGAGTAGTTTTTGTTTTAAGGACCTTGTTTGCAATGGAATGAATTATGTATTCTAGACCTGAAAATGTGTAATTTTCTATGTTCTCTAGGAGCTAAATATATGGTTACATTGTGTTACTTTCTGCTATTCTATTTTATGTGGTATTTCTAGAGGCTGATTTTATAGCTACATGGCCAGTTTTCTTACAAATGCTATTTTTCTTGAGGTGATCTCTAGGGGCTGTTATGAGCATTATGCTCAACATACTAGAGTGGCCCTCAGAAACTCGCCCCATAATGCTTTGCAGGGCATTTCTTTTACAGACCGCTTTAGCTGATTACTCATCCTGTGGTGGTCCTAGGACAACGGGACCACCTTCAAAACGTTCACCGCAACGTGCTGTTTCTGTCTCGATCATCTCTGTGTCCCCATACTAGGTTAGTGGGGACCCCAAAAATAATAACCCCTCACACCATTCAGTGTCTTTTTAAGTTCGCTTATGGTTGGAGCTTTTGTTTTACAGCTGGGAGAAGTTTCTCTTTCAAGGGCCTTGTTTGTAATAATATTCTAATGGGCCAGCTATCCGTGAAGATATGTAATGCCCTGTATCCTCTTGGGGCAAATATATGTCTACATTGCATTACTTTCTGCAATTTTGTTATAATGTGGTTAGGCCCTCTAGGGGATAACTAAATGGTTTCATGATTGTGTTTTTTTTTGTTTTTTTTACAAATGCTGTCTTTGTTATGGTGTCCTCTAGGGGCTGTTCTAAGTATTACACTCAATATACTCCAATATTCGCGGCACTCGGAAACTCACCCCATAATGCTGTGCAGGACTGCCCTTAAAACTCTCACCACAGTATGCTCTTTCTGTGTAGATCATCTCTGGGTCCCCACACTAGGTTAGTGAGGACCCCAAAATAATAAGTCCTAACCATTCAGTGCCTTGCTCAGCTTTTTTTATGTCTCAAACTATTGTTTTACAGTTGGGAGTAGTTTGTGTTTTAAGGGCTTTGTTTGAAATAATATTTCAATAGGCCTGCTAGTCCTTTAGTTGTATGCAGGGCCACTGGAAGTATGTGGCATGAAAAGTCCAGTTATACACTTACAAAACCAATAGCTCTAACTCAAGAAAATGTGAGACCTATTGCATTGCAAATGCTTGTTTACCCAAACAGAGGGCAAGAGTCACAAAGCGGTGTGCAACAAAGCGCAATAGTATGCTTAGCGGACAGTATGATAATCAAAAAAAATTTGCTATTTACAAAAACCCTCTTTCTAAAGGAATGCACAGATTAGTCTATAATCTGCTGATGCTAAGTCATAACATTACAGAGTCCAAAACTTACTAACATGGAGTAAATGTGGATGTTAAAAAAATCAGAATATTACCTCGCAAATGGGGGTGGCAAGAGGGATACAGTGGGGGCAATAGAAGGGAAACTTAATTCTACCTTCACACCTACCAAATCATAAATTTGGCACCAGGAAGGAAAAATTATACAGAAGCATTCATCCCCACATAGTCTACCACAAGCCAAGCAACCTCAAATTTACACCCACCAAACCTTCTAGTAATTTAGACCTCGCAAAGGACAATCATTGGTACTGCATTAAGTACCACAGAAAATAATGAATGCAATGAGAAACACTACCAGGACAATTGAATAAATTTTTTTTTACAAAAATGGGAGACAGAGCACTTATTTTCAGACAGCCGGTGCAATACGAATAAAAACACATGTACTCAACACAACACAAAATAACACAGAGTCCACATACAAATAATAGTCTGTGGAAAGCCCCATGAATTATTGATAAATGTATGAACTAAAGTGCAAGGTACACAAAATACATATAGCGGTGCGTAGAACAAGTGAAATTGTTATGTTTACACACATTGTAAACTGCATATTCAGAAAAACAGAATTACTTCCACCAATATACATTATACACTGTATACAAGCATGAGATTCAAATTCTAGTATTCAATACAGTAAGAGCACCTTTTGTGTTCCAGCCTCAATTAATAACCCTAGTCCGCCAGAGGCCATTAATTTTCTACAATATGGTGTCAGATTTGTTGCATTGATTCTAAAGTGCATTTACACGAGAATAAGAAAGAAGATAAAAAGAGAAAGGACCACAGGCTGATGACAAATTATAGGGAAGCCACTGCTTTCCTGCACAGGTAATACTGGATATGATTACAGAATGAACTGGGCATAACGTCACTCACAGCCTGCTACCATTCCATTCATTCCTATGAAAAGGTAATGGGTGTACTGCGATTTCTGGCCACTGAGGCCCATACTTATACTTTTTTAGCGCCGCATTTACATAGTTTTTTTATGCAAAATCGGCCCAAACTTACAAAATACTAAAGTATTTTGTAAGTTTGTGATGCTTTTGCGTAAAAAAATGACGCAAATGCTGCACTAAAAAGTCTAAATGTGGGCCTGAATCTTTCAGGAGAACCAGGTGCATTAAGCCAATCCCGGTGCTTGCACCTGATATTAAGATTAACCAGAAAGCTTGGCCCATATTTATACTTTGTTTGCATCAGATGTGCGTCATTTTTTTTGTACACAAATCCAGCACAAATTTAGGCCCGTATTTATACTTTTTGACGCTAAACTGCGCTAACGCAGTTTAGCGCCAAAAAGTTTAGCGCCGGCTAACGCCATTCTGAAGCGCCATGCGGGCGCCGTATTTATTGAATGGCGTTAGCCGGCGCTAGCAGACCGGCGCTGCCTGGTGTGCGTGGAAAAAAAACACGTACACCAGGCAGCGCCGGCGTTGGGGAAAATGGCGTTAGGGCGTCTTAAAAATGGTGCAAGTCAGGTTGACGCTAAAAAATCGCCTCCACCCGATTTGCGCCATTTTTAACGACGCCCAGACGCCATTTACATGACTCCTGTCTTAGTAAAGACAGGAGTCATGCCCCCTTGCCCAATGGCCATGCCCAGGGGACTTATGTCCCCTGGGAATGGTCATTGGGCATTGAGGCATGTAGGGGGGCACAAATCAGGCCCCCCTATGCCAAAAAAAAAATATATATATTTTTTTTTTATACTTACCTGAACTTGCCTGAATGTCCCTGGGATGGGTCCCTCCATCCTTGGGTGTCCTCCTGGGGTGGGCAAGGGTGGCAGGGGGGATCCCTGGGGGCATGGGAGGGCAGCTGTGGGCTCATTTTGAGCCCACAGGTCCCTTAACGCCTGCCCTGACCCAGGCGTTAAAAAGAGGCGCAAATGCGGGGTTTTTTGCCCCGCCTACTCCCGGGCGTGATTTTTGCCCAGGAGTATAAATACGACGCATTTGTGTCGCAGTCATTTTTTTGGATGGGAACGCCTACCTTGCATCTCATTAACGCTCAAAAAAATGACGCTCTTTCCTCCTACTTTGGCGCTAGACGCGTCTAACGCCAAAGTATAAATATGGCGTTAGTTTTGCGCCGAATTTGCGTCAAAAAAAACGACGCAAATTTGGCACAAACGGAGTATAAATATGCCCCTTAACTTCATATTTATATTTTGATGCTAGACCCCTTTAGCATAAAAAATATGTAGTTTGCGTCATTTCAAGGATGCATGAAACCGCCTAGCATCAAAGAGATGCATGGTAGGCATTCCTATCCAAAAAACTTGAACACCTTAGCGCCATATCTATCCAACAGGACAAAAATGATGCAGGTGGGAGGCAGACCTGAGAAATTACTTTAAGCCTGATTTGCGTCAAAATTTAATTACTGTGTCAGGTAAGGCATTAAAATGAGGCAAACACATCACTACTTAAGGAAAACAAACACAAGCAACATCATATCTTAACAGGACAACATGGAGGTGCTACTGATGCAACATGCTAGACGACGCAGATCACAGGTTCAACAGCAGCAGTCACCACCACCACCACCCCAATGTGGCCCTCAGAGGCAACGCAAAAGGTAGGAGAGGGTCTTCAGGACCGAAACAACCCTCCAGGGCCCCAGGGAACAAGACATCATCCGGAGGTATAGACACAATTGGCAAGCCATCCAGCGGCTGCTTCGCCAAATGCGCCACATATAACAGCCAGCCTGCAGACACCACACAATATAACACCGGTGATCAAGCTGCTAGCTGTCCCGCATATGTTGGCAAGTGGCTCCTTCCAAACAACGGGTGCCTTGGTCTCTGGGGTATCACAGCCCTCATTCTCCGCCTTCCTTCCCAAGGTCCTAGATGCTATCATCTCCCTCACACCCCATCACATCAGCTTCCCCAAAACCCAGCAGATGCTGGGGTTTTATCAATACATGGCTTCCCACATGTGCTTAGTGCAATTGACTGCACCCATGTCCAGATTGTACCACCTGCAGCAACGGAGCATCTATTCCTGAACAGAAAGCATACCCACTCCATAAATGTGCAAGCCATAGTTGACCAACAGGGATTGTTTACCAACATCTTGGCCAAGTATCCTGGGAGTGTCCATGATTCCTTCATCTCCCACCACAGCACAATCAATCAGCACTTCCCGAACGGACGATATGGCAATGACCTTCTTGTCGGTAAGTCCATAATCCTAGTAATATACACATGGCACAGCAACCCTGTAGGACACACAATACATATACCACTACATTGACACCTGGGCAAGAAGATACTGAGGTGTGACACAGGTAGTTATGTTGTACACCCTGACACAATGGGATACACACCTATGGAAAAGTGACGGCTGCCAATAACATTGGCTGCCACTCTAGAGCTACAAGGGACCAATGTCAAAGCACACAGTGACAATGACATGGCCTGCACTGGAAGTACAACTTGGAAGATTAACCATTTACTATTGCATTAGGCCACATAGTCAATCCGACACCCTGCCAAGCAATATGTAGCATGTAAGGGGTGTGCAATGTGTGTTGCTGTAGGTCTAACACCATGAGACACATCGCATGATAATGCAGACTCACATGTAGGTCACACAGAACTACTAAGGCAGTCTCAACATCACACATCACTCCTGGGGTTCCATTGCCAGGTAGCAGTAAGGAAGTAGACTGCGCTATGAACACATATTGATGTGCCACTAATGTATACTGCACACTGCTGCACACACTGAAGGAGCCAATTGTCCATCAAAATAACAGATGTACACGGAGATGGCTCTTCCTGCACAGATACATCCACCTCCACAAGGCAGTTAGCCAGGTTACCTGGAGCAAGTTTGGTAGTGTAGGTGCATGGTTGCACATGAGTCACTGGCAGATAGAACTACAGAGGTTTGCCTAGAATCAAGTTGTTAGAAATTGGGTCTTTCGTTAGTAGTCAGGTTACCTCCTGTCCAAGCAAGGACCCTCACTTTAGTCAGGGTAAGTCACACACAATCCAAACTATCCTGTGCCCACCCTCTGGTAGCTTGGCACTGAGCAGTCAGGCTTAACTTAGAAGGCAATGTGTAAAGTATTTGTGCAATAAATCATGCAATAAGACAGTAGAACGCCACAAAAATACACCACACAGTGTTTAGAAAAATATATAGGGGGTCATTACAACATTGGCGGTAAAAGGCGCTTACCGCCGTGCAGAAGACCGCCAATACACCGCAGCGGCCGCGGAATTCCGCCACAGCTATTATGACCCACAGCTCGGAATCCGCCGAAATTCAGACACCCACACAACACTGCCACACCAAAGGTCAGTGATAAACTGGCGATAACAAAACCTCCACCTCCACGCCAACAGAAACACGCCCATGCTATTACGACCCACAAATCCACGCGGTGGTCTTTCAACCGCGGTATTCCATTGGCGGTACACACCGCCGCGCTCAAAATACACACACATCTCCAAAACACCGCCACATTGGACAATTCAAAATACACACACCTGATACACATACACACACCACTCCCACACACCCAACACAATATAAAACACACACCCACATCACCCACAAACCCCTACGACCACAATTCATGGACGAAGGCCAGAGAGACTGCACAGCCAAGACAACAACACCATACAGAGGCACACAACACCATCACCCAACCCACATCCACGCACAAAACACTACACACCACTACACATCACCACACACATCAACACTCACACTGCACCACACATCACACACACCACCCCATGTCACGCCAAAGACACCCCCGCTTCTCCGAGGAGGAGCTCCGGGTCATGGTGGAGGAAATCATCCGGGTAGAGCCACAGCTATTTGGCTCACAGGTACAGCACATCAATAGCCAAGAAGATGGAGCTATGGCGAAGAATAGTGGACAGGGTCAACGCAGTGGGACAGCACCCAAGAAATAGGGAGGACATCAGGAAGAGGTGGAACGACCTACGGGGGAAGGTGCGTTCAACCGTCTCCAGGCACGACATCGCGGTTCAGCGGACTGGCGGCGGACCCCCACCTCCTGCCCCACAACTAACAACATGGGAGGAGCAAGTCTTGACCATCATGCATCCTGAGGGCCTCGCAGGAGTCGGTGGAGGATGGGACACTGGTAAGTCAAATCTTAACTATCATATCCCCCACCCTACCTGCATGCTATCACACACCCCCACGCTCACCCTCTCCTATATCACCCCAAATCCTCACTAATGTACTAATAACACAAACCACACATCCCAACACCAAGCCCTGCATGACAGAACTAAGCATGGACACCCAGCACTAAAGCATGCCCACTGCACATACCCATACAACCCCGTAAACCACCATCACACAAGCTCCCACACAGGAATGCTTGCACTGGAGTACACACTCACCCACCCATTGCACACCATTACACACACACATGCAATAATCATGCTCTTATGCCCCTGCAGGAACCCGAAGGACCGTCACCACACCAAAGGGTCCAGACAACACCACTCCACCCCCAGAAGAGGCCCACAGTGACGAGAGCAGCTCTGCCCTACTGGATCCTGATGACCAGCCCGGACCATCGTGGGCCTCGGGACAGTCGGTTCCCCTTGCACAGGCACAGCCCAACACCGACCTTCCACCCTCTGGTAACACCAGCACAGCACCCACCCAGCGGGCCCAAACCTCCCTACCCAGGACAGTTCAATCAGCGGTGTGTCCACCACTACAGGGAACCCAGGATAACCCACCACCCCAACAACAACAGGGACCTGGGGGCAGTGGTAGTGGGCACACGGTCCAGGGGACGGAGGCACAGGAACACAGGGGAACTGGGAGGGCTGCTGTGCGACAGGGTGCGGACAGGCCAAGGGAACCCACTCTCCACGAGGCCCTATCCTCCATCATGGGAGCATACCACCACTCCCAGGAGACGATGGCAACGGTCCTGGACAAGTTGAAGGAGACCCTGCGCCTGCAGGAGGAACAGTATTTGGGGTTCAGGGAGGAGCTCAGGACCATCAGCTCCGCCTTGGGCACCATCGTAGGGGTGCTGAAGGACATACAGCAGACCTTGAGGGACACCGTGGCACTCCAAGGGGCCCCTGACACTAGCCAGGATGATGAACTGCCCACCACCTCCGCCGGCGCTAGTGGACAGGACGCCCCGCCACAGGACCACCACACCAGCACCCCACCCCCTGCAGACAGATAACCACCACGCAAGCAGTCCCTGAGATCCAGGAACAGGACAGAGCAAGATGGCAAGACCCCGCCAGGAAATGAGACCACCCTGTTTGTCCTCCCAATGTCCCACCCTGTTACCCTGTCCATACTTAAACTGACCCAGCTCCACTTCCTATGCCCAGATGGGCAGTGCACCTGTGAGGCTAATAGACTGGACTCTGCCATGGACATTCCTCCTCCATCACCCCTCACCATTTTACCACCCCCTCCAATAATTAGCACTTCAATAATCACCCTTGATACACAAAACAATCTGGAGTCAGTCTGTGATTTAGTAAATATGTATTATCAATGACAGTGTCATAATGCGTTTCCTATAGTAAAGCTAACATACCTATGTCACACATCACAAGTCCTTGAAGGATGCAAGCAGATGACACGTTGGTAACCACACCTGTGAAACAGTAATCAAAAGGTACAACTCAGTTACCAAATAGTGGTTGAAATCGACAGACAGGATAGAGGTAGACCTGTGAAAGTTAATGTAATGTTAAACATGAAAATGTTCTCACCTCTGTGTCACTGGAAATATTTCTGTATGACTGATTCCCTGTTGTCGTTGTCTTCTTCCTCAGCTTCCTCCTCATCACTGTCCACAGGCTCCACAGCTGCTACAACACTGTCATCTGGATCATCCTCCTGCAGAAAAGGCACCTGGCGTCGCAAAGCCAAATTATGAAGCATGGAGCAGGCGATGATGACCTGGCACACCTTCTTCGGTGAGTAGAATAGGGATCCACCTGTCATATGGAGGCACCTGAACCTGGCCTTTAGGAGGCTGAAGGTGCGTTCGATCACCCTCCTAGTCCGCCCATGGGCCTCATTGTAGCATTCCTCTGCCCTGGTCCTGGGATTCCTCACTGGGGTCAATAGCCAGGAAAGGTTGGGGTAACCAGAATCCCCCAATATCCATACACGGTGCCTCTGGAGTTGACCCATCATATCAGGGATGCTGCTATTCTGCAGGATGTAGGCGCCATGCACAGAGCCAGGGAACATAGCATTTACCTGCGAGATGTACTGGTCTGCCAAACAGACCATCTGAACATTCATAGAATGATAACTCTTCCTGTTCCTGTATACCTGTTCACTCCTGTGGGGGGGACCAGAGCTACATGGGTCCCATCAATGGCACCTATGATATTGGGGATATGTCCAAGGGCATAGAAGTCACCTTTAACTGTAGGCAAATATGCCACCTCAGGGAAAATGATTTATCTCCTTATGTGTTTCAGCAGGGCAGACAACACTCTGGACAGCACGTTGGAAAACATAGGCTGGGACATCCCTGATGCCATGGCCACTGTTGTCTGAAAAGACCCACTTGCAAGGAAATGGAGCACTGACAGCACCTGCACGTCAGGGTGGATTCCAGTCGGATGGCGGATTGGTGACATAGTTCCTGGATTGTGGCACAGTCAAACCGGTAGGTGACGATGACATGTCGCACTTCCATTGTCAACAGGTCGACCAGCGGTCGTACACCGGAGGATTCCGCCATCTTCTCACATGTCCCAGCTGACGGTGCCTACGAAGGACAACAGCGACGAATCAGTCATTATTGCTCCAGGTATGTACCCACAGTTACACACAAGACTACACCACTCACAAATCCCTTCCTGTATGTGTGTTGAGTGTAGGCCTAGCTATGTGTGACGCAGAAGTAAATCAAGCCATGTGGGCCCCTGAAATGGCGGCTGCCTGACCTCTAAACTGCGACAATGGGATTGTGGGGTAACTGCGCTGGCGTTGCACACCATCGCGGTAGGCGGTCGTAGACCGCGGCGCAATGCTGCATTGGTTAACATTGGACCCTATGGGTCCCAGTAGCCAATGAAGGGGTGCGCCAGTGGTGATGATGCGCACCGCCGCGGACGTCACCGCCGCGGATGTCACTGCCATTTTCTATCTGTTCAATCACTAGATACCTGACCTTCGACAGGAGAGGACCTACACTGCAAGTGCTGCTGTGACCTCGGTCTGGAAGCGACGATGGCTGCTGCGTCTGGGGAAAGGGCCCATGCCTTCACATCGGAGGAGTTGGAGAAGCTCGTCGATGGGGTCCTCCCCCAGTACACGCTACTCTACGGTCCTCCAGACCAACAGGTAAGTACACAGGGAGCATGTTGTATGGGCTATGCCTGTGTGGAGAGGGCTGGTTGTAAGAAGGAAGGGGGCAGAGTTCTGCATGCATGAAAGACGGTGGGTGCATGTGCCACATGGCAAGGGTAGGGTTGGGGGCCACTCACTTTGACGGCGCAGTTGGTAATGACTTCTCTTCTTCCCCTGTACATTTAATGTAGGTCAGCGCCCACCAGAAGAAGGATATATGGCGTGCCATCGCCAAGGACGCCCGGACCCTGGGGGTCCACCACAGACGGAGCACCCACTGCCGGAAAAGATGGGAGGACATTCGCCGCTGGAGCAAGAAGACGGCAGAGGCTCAGCTGGGGATGGCCTCCCAACGTGGGAGGGGTGCCCGTCGAACCATGACCCCCCTGACGTTCCGGATCCTGGCGGTGTCCTACCCGGAGTTGGATGGGCGCTTGAGGGCATCACAGCAGACACAAGGGGGTGAGTACACTCTCATTCAGCTAACTTTGCATGCAGTGGAGGTGTCTGGGTGGGGGAGGAGGGCTGTGGGTGTCCCTAGGCCAGGGCGAGTTCCGTAGGCATGGCCCTGTGGCCCCCCACCCCACCTCTGTAGAGTGCCAAGTACAGCTATTCATGCACCTGTGTCATCTATGTGTGCAGATGTCGTCCATAGCTTTGTAGGCCATTTCCCATGAATTGCACTGTAGAGCCCAACAGAAGCAGTGGCACCGGAGCAGGAGGGAGCTGCATCCCACATGGCCATTGAGGGCCACACTACGGACTCAGAATACAACAGTGGGACGGAGGGCGAGGAGAGCACCACGGCGTGGACAGGAGCTGAAACCAGCGACACAGACTTGTCCTCCGATGGGAGCTCCCTTGTGGTGGCAGCAACATCTGTGCCCCCCGCATCTACATGACAGTCGCCACCCCACTACCAGCACTGCCCTCCCAGCAGCCCCTCAGCCTTCGCCCCGTGCCCGCTCACCCAGGAGGGTGGGCATCACCTTCGCCCCAGGCACCTCAGCCCCTGCCCCTGTCACTCCTGCTGCCCTCAGTGAGGAGGCCATTGACCTCCTCAGGTCCCTCACTGTTGTGCAGTCTACCATTTTTAATGCCATTCAGGGTGTAGAAAGGCAGTTGAAACAAACCAATGCATTCCTGGAGGGCATTCATTCTGGTCAGGCGGCCCTTCAGTATTTGGGGTTCAGGGAGGAACTCAGAACCATCAGCTCCGCCCTGGGCACCATCGTAGGGGTGCTGAAGGGAGTACTCAACACCAGGAGGGACACTGTGGCACTACAAGGGGCCCCTGACACTAGCATGGATGATGAACTGCCCACCACCTCCGCCGGCGCTAGTGGACAGGAGGCACCACCACAGGACCACCACACCAGCACCCCACCCCCTGCAGACGGAGAACCACCCCTCAAACGGTCCCTGAGATCCAGGAACAAGACAGAGCACAATGCCAAGACCTCTGCCAAGAAATGAGACCACCCTGATTGTCATCCCACTGTCCCACTTTGTCACCCTGTCCATATTGAAACTGCCCCAGCTCCACTTCCTATGCCCATATGGGCAATGCACCTGTGAGACTAATAGACTGGACTCTGCCATGGACACTCCTCCGCCATCACCCCTCACCATTTAACTTCGCCTTCCAATATTTTGTATTTAAATAAACACACCTAAAGCACTAAAAGATCTGGAGTCTGTCTGTGATTTCAAAATAGTGTATTTGCAATTACAGTGAGAAAAATGTTCTTGAAATAGTAATGTCAACATACCTACGACACACAGCTCTAGTCCATGAGGAATCTAAGCAGATGAGACACGTTGGGACCCACACCTGTGAAACCGTAACGGAAAGTGACAACTCAGTGACCATACACTGGGTGAAAACGACAGACAGGATAGAGCTAGAAGTGTAAAAGTACATGTAGTAGGCAGGAATGTATGCTGGATCACTGAGTCCCTGTTCTGCATGCCTTCTTCCTCTGCTTCCTCCTCATCACTGTCCACAGGCTCAACAGCTGCCACAACACCTCCATCTGGTCCATCCTCCTGCAGAAAAGGCACCTGTCGTCGCGAAGCCAAGTTGTGAAACATACAGCAGGCCACAATGATCTGGCACACCTTCTTTGATGAGTAGAATAGGGAACCACCTGTCATATGGAGGCACCGGAATCTGGCCTTCAGGAGGCCGAAGGTCCTCTCTATAATACTCCTAGTACGCCCATGGGCCTCATTGTAGCGTTCCTCTGCCCTTGTCCTGGGATTCCTCACTGGGGTCAGTAGCCATGACAGGCTGGGTTAACCAGAGTCACGTGCAAATGTCGAGGGGCAACTGTTAGACACACACTAACTCTTAGGGACATCCCCTGACACCTAGTCACACTGTGTTGGGTCCATGTCCTCACCTAATAGCCACACACGGTGCCACTGGAGTTGCCCCATCACATAAGGGATACTGCTATTCCGCAGAATGTAAGCGTCATACACTGAGCCAGGAAACTTGGCATTTACATGGGAGATGTACTGGTCGGCCAAACACACCATCTTCACATTCATAGAATGGTGACTCTTCCGGTTTCTGTACACCTGTTCACTCCTGCATGGGGGGACCAAGGCCACATGTGTCCCATCAATGGCACCTATGATGTTGGGGATATGTCCCAGGGCATAGAAGTCACCTTTCACTGTAGTCAAATCCTCCACCTGAGGGAAAACGATGTAGCTGCGCATGTGTTTCAGCAGGGCAGACAACACTCTGGACAACATGTTAGAGAACATAGGCTCGGACATCCCTGATGCAATGGCAACTGTTGTTTGAAAAGACCCACTTGCTAGGAAATGGAGTACTGACGGCACCTGCACTAGTGGGGGGATTCCTGTGGGATGGCGGATAGCTGACATCATGGCTGGCTCCAACTGGGCACACAGTTCCAGGATTGTGGTACGATCAAGTCTGTAGGTGATAATTACATGTCGCTCCTCCATTGTCGACAGGTCCACCAGCGGTCTGTACACCGGAGGATGCCATCTCCTCACCTGCCCCTGCGGACGTGCTCTATGGAGGAGAACAGCGAGCAGAGAGTCAACCAACACTGAGGTACGTCAACACAACTTTATAGGAAAATGTTTGAAAATCGACATTAGGCTGTATTAGTGTTTAAGCAAGGCCTAGATATGTGTGACGCAGTCAAAATTAATGCTATGTGGCCCGCTGAAATAGCGTCTGCCTGACCTGTAATGTGGGACAAGGGGATATGAGGTAACTGCACTGGCGTTGTACACCGTTGCGGTAGGTGGTTGAAGACCGCGGCGCAATCCTGCATTGGTTAACATTGGACCCTATCACTTGATACCTGATCTTCGACAGGAGAGGACCTACACTGCAAGTGCTGCTGCTACCTCAGTCTGGAAGAGACAATGGCTCGTGTGTCTGGGGAAAGGGCCCCTGCCTTCAGCACGGAGGAGTTGGAGAAACTAGTGGATGGGGTCCTCCCCCAGTACACGCTGCTCTACAGTCCTCCAGCCAAACAGGTGAGTACACTGTGAGCATGCTGTATGGGCAATGCCTGTTTTGAGTGGTGTTGATGAAAGATTCGAGGGGGGAGAATGAGGCGTGCATGATACGACGGTGAGTGCATGTGTGTTATGGAAAGGATAGTGATGCAGGCCAATGACTGTGACGGTGCGGATGGTTATATCTTCTCCTTTTCCCCTGTACTATTCCTGTAGGTCAGCGCCCACCAGAAGAAGGATATTTGGCGTGCCATCGCCAAGGAAGTCCGGACACTGGGGGTCCACCACAGAGGGAGCACCCACTGCCGGAAAAGATGGGAGGACATTCGCTGCTGGACCAAGAAGACGGCGGAGGCCCAGCTGGGGATGGCCTCCCAACGTGGGAGGAGTGCCCGTCGCACCATGACCCCCTGATGTTCCAGATCCTGGCGGCGGCGTATCTGGAGTTAGATGAGCGCTTGAGGGCATCACAGCAGCCATAAGGGGGTGAGTACACTCTCATTCTACTGGTTCAGCGTGCATTGTAGGTGTCTGGGTGGGGGAGGTGGGCTGTGGGTTCCCCTAGGCCAGGGCGAGTTTAGTAGGCAAGGTCCCTTCTTAAGGCAGGCCCTGTGGCACCCCACCCCACCTGTGTTCAGAGCCAACGACACCTAGTCAGGCTCCTGTGACTTCCATATGTGCAGCAATCGGGCATAGGCCTTGTAACCCATGTCCCTGTGATTAATTAGGGAACTCTAAGTGCACGGCGTAGTGCAGGGGGCTTCTGTGTCTGTAGTGTCCACCAACAGTAGCGGTATTGGATGCACTCAACATGTCTTTCTTCTGTCTTTCCCCCCTTTTTGTGGTCTCCCTGTTCTTGTGTGCATTAGCATCATCAGGCGGAGGAGCAGTGCCACCGGAGCAGGAGGGAGATGCATCCCACATGGCCATGGAGGGCGAGACAACGGAGTCAGAAGCCACCAGTGGGATGGAGGGCAAGGGGAGCTCCACGGCGGGGACAGGAGCTGAGACCAGCGACACAGACTCCTCCTCTGATGGGAGCTCCCTTGCGGTGGCGGGCCCCTCTGTGCCCCCGCATCTACAGGTACAGCTGCCACTCCCCCTACCAGCACCGCCCTCCCAGCAGCCCCTCAGCGTGTGCCCCGTGGCCGCTCACCCAGGAGGGTGGGCATTTCCTTCGCCCCAGGCACCTCAGCCCCTGCCCCAGTCAGCCCTGCTGCCCTCAGTGAGGAAGCGAATGACCTCCTCAGGTCCCTCACAGTTGGGCAGTCTACCATTTTGAATGACATCCAGGGTGTAGAGAGGCAGTTGCAACAGACCAATGCATACCTGGAGGGCATTCATTCTGGTCAGGCAGCCCAACAGTGAGCTTTTCAGACTCTGGCCTCAGCAGTGATGGCAGCCATTGTCCCTGTGTCCATCCTCCCCCCTCCAACTTCCTCCACCCACTCCCAAACCCCTGTACCTCAGCCTATCCCAAGCACACCATCAGACCAGCATGCACACACCTCAACACACAAGGGTGGCTCAGGCAAACATAAGCACCACACATCTCACAAGCACTCACACAAGCATCATACACATGCAGACATACCAATAGCCACTGCCTCCACTGTGTCCCCGTCCCCCTCATCTCCCTCCTCCCTCCCAGTCTCATCTCCACTCACACCTGCATGCACTACATCGTCAGCCACTACCTCCATCACAGCACACCCACCATCACACCCTGTTCACGTGCAGTCACCACCCCCACTACCATTCACACTTCCCCTGTGTCCTCTCCCAGTGTGTCTGTGAGCCCATTTCCCAAGGTACACAAACGCAGCCACACACCCACCCAACAGCCATCCACCTCATGACAGCCTCCAGGACATGCACCTTCACCCAAAGTCACCAAACGTACATCTCCTACAACCACTACCTCTTCCTCCACTCCCAAACCCCCTCCATCTACCTGTCCCAGTGTGTCCAAAAACTTTTCCTGTCCAACCTTGACCTCTTCCCCTCACCTCCCCCACCCCATCAGTCTCCTAGGGTCCGCCTTTCCAGGTCCCAACCCGGCGCCTCAGCCACAACATCTGTGGGAACAGTGGTGCCAGTAGTAACCAGCTTCTGGAGTGCGCCAGGCAGCAGGGCAGCCAGTGTGCCAAGGAGCCAGACCACGGACAGTCCCCCACCTCAAAAGCACAAAAAGTTGGCCAGTGCCCGTTGAGAGAGAGGCAAAAGATCTTCCACCAAAGCCTCTCCCAGGGGTACAGTTGGGAGTGTGAAGACAGCTGCGCCACCATCCAAACTGGGGAAGGGGCACAGAAAAACAGGCAAGTCTGCGAAAACCTGCAGGGCGGACAAGACCTCCACCAGCACCGCTGAACAGGACACCGCCGCCTCAAGTACCGCTGCCAAGGACACCGCCGCCACCAGCACCGCTGAACAGGACACCGCCGCCTCAAGCACCGTTGCCAAGGACACCGCCGCCACCAGCACTGCTGAACAGGACACCGCCTCCACAAGCACCGCTGAACAGGACACCGCCGCCACAAGCACTGCTGCCAAGGACACCGCCACCACCAGCACCGCTGAACAGGACACCACCGCCACAAGCGCCACTGAACAGGACACCGTCGCCACAAGCACCGCTGAACAGGACACCGCCGCAACAAACACCGCTGAACAGGACACCACTGCAACAAGCACCGCTGAACAGGACACCGCCGCCACCAGCACCACAGGCCAGTGAGCGCCAAAGCTTCTGACGCTACTGAGGCCACCACAAGCAGGATGAAGCACTTTGAGCACAAGGCCCCCTCCAGAAACAGTGGAGATTTACATCCACTACCTCTGTCCTTGGCAGGATGAAGTGCTCTGGGCACAAAGCCCCCTCCAGAACCAGTGGAGAAAGGCATCCACTACCTCTGTCCTTGGCAGGATGAAGCACTCTGGGCACAAGGCCCCCTCCAGAACCAGTGGAGTAAGGCATCCACTACCTCAGTCCTTGGCAGGATGAAGCACTCTGGGCACAAGGCCCCCTCCAGAACCAGTGGAGTAAGGCATCTACTACCTCAGTCCTTGGCAGGATGAAGCACTCTAGGTACAAGGCCCCCTCCAGAACCAGTGGAGTAAGGCATCCACTACATCAGTCTTTGGCAGGATGAAGCACTCTGGGCAAAAGGCCCCCTCCAGACTCAGTGGAGATTGACATCCACTTGAGAGACTGTGGCTTTGCACTCCCCAGGATAAAGCAGTGGGCAAACCACCCACTGTAGAGACTTGAGAGACTGTGGTTTTGCACTCCCCAGGATAAAGCAGTGGGCAACCCACCCACTGTAGAGACTTGAGAGACTGTGGCTTTGCATTCCCCAGGATACAGCAGTGGGCATGGAGCCCCCTTGTGGAACTGGCGTCGTGCACTCATCCGGCTGAGGTCCCCCCCTTCCCTTCCCCCTGACGTGCCTGTTATATTTCTATCTGATGCCCCAGCAGTGTGTGTTTTTTCCGTTTTGATCGGGTATTGAGTGTGGGCCTCGCCCATGCATTTTGGGCCCAGTCGTCCACGGACTATGATGGTGGAATACCTTGGACTTGTATTCTTGGTGTATATATTTGTTTATATTGTAAATAAATAAATAAATATATATATATATATATATATATATATATATATATATATATTTGAATAGATTACAAACGTTCAACTCATTTCCTTTTGTCCTTGCATTCTTCCCGGGGGGTTGTTAATGTAATGTATCAACATGTACTTGTGTGTGTGTTGTAGTGGGTGAGGGCGGGAGTGGGAGTGTTGCGTGTTGCGTGTTTGCGTCACTCTTTTTTCCCTCCCCCTCCTCTGTGTCGTAGGTGCAGTACTCACTGTGGTCTTTGCCGCCGTCTTTGTTGTTCCTGGTAGAGAATCCGGAAGATAAATGCTGGGAGTATCTGAAGCTCGGGTTCTATGGCGTCCTGATTCTTCGTGGGGTGTGTAGAGGTGAGCGTTTTCCCTTCCAAGTCCTTTTTCCGCCATGTTTTTGTTCGCGGTGAATCCGCCCCGGAAAAGGTGGCGGATTGGACTGTTGTAATACAGTGGGCGGAACCTTGTCTTCCGCCTGTCTGTTGGTGGTTACCGCAGTGGTGTTTGTTTGTACCGCCTTGGCGGTCGGAGTGTTAAAGTGGCTGTCTATGTTGGCAGTTTCCACCACGGTCGTGATTCCATTTTTTTTACAGCTGACCTGTTGGCGATTTTACCACCCCTTTAACACCGACCGCCAGGGTTGTAATGACCACCTAAGTCTTTTTGGTCCTGAGACGTCAGGGAACAGGAGGCAAGCTCTAGCCAAACCCTTGGGGAGCACTTCTCAGCACAGCCAGAGAGCAGCAAGGCAGCAGGGCAACAGCAAGGCAGCAGTCCTTCTCAGAAAAGCAGTCCAGGTGAGTCCTTTGGGCAGCTAGGTGGTTATTCTTGTCAGGTTGCAGGTTCTGGTTCAGGGTTTCTTCTCCAGGAAGTGTCTGAGTTGCTAGGGTCAGAGACCCTGCTCAAATACCCAAATGCGCCTTTGAAGTGGGGGAGACTTCAAAGAGTGGCTTAGAACTGCACAAGGTCCCCTTTCAGTTCCATCCAGTCTACTAGGGTCCCAGTAGGGGGTGTGGTAGTCCTTTGTGTGAGGGCAGGCTGCTGTTCTTTGACATGCAAGTGTCAGGGCCTCCACCTTCCCAGCCCAGGAAGACCCATTCAATATGCAGATGTATGCAAGTGTGACTGACCATCCTGTGTTTGGGGTTGTCTGAGTGAATGTACAAGGGAGCTGTCAACTAAACCTAGCCAGACGTGGATTGTAAGGCACAGAAGGATTTAAGTGAAGATAAATGCTCACTTTCTAAAAGTGGCATTTCTAAAATAGTAATATTAAATCCAACTTCACCATTCAGCATGATTGTGTATTACCATTCTGGCCATACTAGATATGACCTTGTTACTCCTTTCAGATAAAAATCTACCCCTCAAACAGTAAATGAGGGTAGCCCTAATGTTAGATTATGAAAGGAGCAGGCCTCACAGTAGTGTAAAAACGAATTAGGAGTTGTACACTACCAGGACATATAATCTGCACAGGTACATGTCCTGCCTTTTATCTACATAGCACCCTGCCCTATGGGTTACCTAGGGCCTACCTTATGGGTGACTTATATGTAGAAAAAGGGGAGTTAGGGCTTGGCAAGTACTTTTAAATGCCAAGTCGAAGTGGCACTGAATCTGCATACACAGGCCTTGCAACGGTAGGCCTGAGGAATGGTAAAGAGGCTTCTTGTGTGGGTGGCACAATCAGTGCTGCAGGCCCACTAGTAGCATTTAATCTACAGGCCCTGGGCGCATGTAGTGCACTTTACTGGGGTCTTACAAGTAGATTAAATAAGCCAATTGGGTATTAACCAATGTCACCATGGTTTAAGGGAGAGAGCATATACACTTTAGCACTGGTTAGCAGAGGTAAAGTGCACAGAGTCCTAAAACCAGCAAAAACAGTGTACAAAAAGTGGAGGGAGGCAGGCAGAAAGTTAGGGGTGACCACCCTAAGGTTGTCAGGTCTAACACAGGTCACACATAGGAAAATTGTGCATTGTTAATACTGAACACCTCAGTGGTGCAAACTTATGGAGATGTGTTTTGCATTGTCACCAAGCCAAATCAAAGGGCCTCACTGTTGCATCTCATCTGCAATAACATATGTCTAATTGGATGGGGTGTCTAGACCATGTAGTGCAACCATGTTACCACCACATCAGAATCTATTGTGTGTGTGCCAGTATCATGTCCCCTCCAGTGTAAGCACACTAAGGGGGTCATTCTGACCCCGGCGGGCGGCGGGAGCCGCCCGCCTGGAGGGAACCGCCAGAAGACCGTACCGCGGTCAAAAGACCGCAGCGGTCATTCTGGGTTTCCCACTGGGCTTGCGGGCGACCGCCAAAAGGCCGCCCGCCAGCCCAGTGGGAAACAGCCCTCCATGAGGAGGCCGGCTCCGAATGGAGCCGGCGGAGTGGAGGGTGTGCGACGGGTGCAGTGGCACCCGTCGCGTATTTCAGTGTCTGCAATGCAGACACTGAAATACAAAGTGGGGCCCTCTTACGGGGGCCCCTGCAGTGCCCATGCCATTGGCATGGGCACTGCAGGGGCCCCACGACACCCCTCACCGCCATCCTGTTCCTGGCGGGCGGAACCGCCAGGAACAGGATGGCGGTGAGGGGGTCGGAATCCCCCATGGCGGCGCATGGGGGATTCCCAGGGCAGCGGAAAACCGGCGGGAGACCGCCGTTTTTCCTCTTCTGACCGCGGCCGAACCGCCGCAGTCAGAATGCCCTAGGGAGCACCGCCAGCCTGTTGGCGGTGCTCCCGCGGTCCCCGGCCCTGGCGGTATTTACCGCCAGGGTCGGAATGACCCCCTAAAATCTGTACCCTGGGAGTCATCATTATCACTCACCCAGACTCCCTTTCTGACTCCTGTTTGCTTCCCTTTTCCATATGGCATGCTATAGAAGAACTAAATTAGCCTTCATGGACTTCAGGTCCCATAATGCCCTGGCTGGTAGTCAGTAAGACCCGTAATCTTCTGTCCATTGCTTCCTATGGGAAAAGTCTGGTTGTCCCTTTATACTGGATTCACTCCTCCAGGATTTGTGAGAGACTGAATCTGCACACATCTGTGACCTCTCTTATGCAGCCCAGCCATGTGACTCTGCTCTGGCCTTGCTGCTGCCTGGAGGTGCTTAGAAACTGTCATTCCCTGAAGGTCCATGTTGTGCATTGCAGTATGATTCCATTGTGTTCCAGGCCCCTTGTTGGATTGTGTTACAGTCCTTATTACGCCTGAAACTGCTCTGTTTACCCAGTGCTGTTCCTGCTTGCTCCAGTCAGACTCTGCTCCCTGTTTCTCAGCCTTGTTCATGTTTGTTTCTGCCAGAGCCTGCTTTCTGTTACCCAGACCTGTTCCAGCCTTTGCGTCAACCAGAGCATGTTCCCTATGCCTGGCTTTGCCTCCTAGTTGGTTCCCTTGCTTTCTGTTTCCTCTTGGGTTATCCTGTTTGGTCTGGTAAGAGTCCTATCAGTTCTCACCTCTCTAGAAGTGTTTTACTTTGTATTTGGTCTGGCACCTGGTTTCCAGGAGGCTAATCCAGCCCCCATCCCTTGTCTAGTGTTGCATGTAGTCATTAGTGCCTAACAGTGACAGTGTGCTATGTCTGTATTCCAGGAATTGTGACTGTGTCTCCAGCCCAACCAACAAGGGCTAGTCTTGTTTATGTAAGTACAGTCCTTGTTTGTGCCCTAAGGGTCCAGACACAGATTAACTTCTGCTGCCACCTTTCTATGGAGATTGCGTGGTGACTAGCTGTGAGATTAATTTGCACAGAGGCACTGACGTTCCCTGTTGCTGTGGGAAATTCTGAGCCCAACCCTGTGTACAATCTTAAAAATAAGCCCTGCCTGTTTGTCCTTTTCTGACCCGTTCCATATTTGTCCACACTAAGTTTGCTCTGTATTTACTTTTCTGTTTATCTGTCTTACCATAGCTGCCCTATCCCCTTACATGCCTTTAGCTGCACTTCTGCTTTGGTACACTTCTTCCTTCAAAGATGCTCTGTGAACTCAAGGGTTGCCCCTAACAGACTCCTGACTAGACCAGCACGAAACTGTAACACCATGGAGCCCAATCCTGACACAGGGTACACATGCCCACACACTTGAACTGGACACTTCTTTGGAATGCACATCTGAAAATATGTGAACACATGCAGCCAGGGCAGCAGGTCCAGCACAGCAACATGAGCAACATAAGTAATTTTCATGAGTCAAACTGACGAGTATATAACATTTTTATGGGTGGAATTAAGGCACAGTGTCTCAAACACTGTACGTACCAAACATGTACAGATGGCCGACATATGGGTAGTTCACACACAAGTCACCATGAAGTCGTAGCCAACAATTAATGACATATAAGGGGTAACATATCTGACCTAGCACTCATTAGCCTTCCTCAATCATCCCTGAGTTTTGTTCGTCGTGTGAAATGTAATGTCCCCAAAGTCAAACAACTACACACATCAGAGTCAACACATATTACAAACACATATCATGACTGTTATACATCACTGATTGCCATTTGATGTAGATACCCATTTGTAACACATTTATACATGAGCATTATGTCAAATGTATTGCATGCCGTTCCTTCGGAAGCACACATGTTGTTACAGATCATTCACACACAAAACACACAGGCCATGATTCATACTTTTGTTGCGCCGCATTGCTGTCATTTATTGATGCAAAAGTGGTGCAAATGTACAAAATACAATTGTATTTTGTAAGTTTGTGCCACTTTTGCATCAGAAAATGAAGGAAATGCGGCGCAAAGAAAGATATCAGAATAAATCTGGGCCACAGTTGCATGCTCTACCACATCTGGCCAACCACTTTACCACACACTGCAGGCCATACCATCCTATCTCCATCTTGATACAGGGTGCATGCATGTTAAATAATTGAAAATCACGCAAACACAGTTTGAGTCAAAAACTTTGAGGCAAATGCGTCAAAAAACAATGCAAGGGCTAACTAAACATACATGGGCCCTTAGCGTTAATTCCACCAGCGCACCACACACATGCCGATATCAATTAAGATAGAAGTTTTCCAGTAATGCATGGTATTTTGCCACACATGTAGGTTATGCCTCAAAAATATTCACGCAAACATCGTATGTGTAAAAAAAATGCACCCAAGACGGAAAACTGGCCGCAAGGGGGACAGGAAGTGATATAATAGGAAATCCTGTTTACAGACATGGTACTGTGGGTTTACTTTCACTTTCACTTTACAATCTCTGCTTTTTCTTAACTGTGTGGGTGTGTCTTGGTGTTGCTCGTGTCTGGATTGCGTTTCTTGTATCTTGTGGTGTCTCTCTTGTGACTTTTTGTGTATTCTATTGGAATATGGTACCTGTTTAAATGCTTTTGTGTAGTTTAGTGTTTTTTTGGATTGTATTTGTACTGTTGGGTGTCTGTTTGGGGTTACATTATTTGGGTTGTAATTTTCCTTTTTTCACATTTATTTTCCTTCCTTTTTCTGTTTTAAAGTGTTGTGCACGGACATGTCGGGAAGGGCGAGGCTGACCCGCATGGGTGATGAGGAGCTTGGGGCCTTTGTGGTGCTAGTTTGCCACTTTCTGCCGTTGATGCAGGAGATGGGTGGCTGTGTGATACAGCGGTATAACACAGAGGCAAGGCAGCTGCAGTGGGGCAAGGTTCTCTACCACCTCAAATGTGTGTACAGCACAACAAGGAATGAGCACCAGCTGAAGCTCGCTGGGCTGACCTGGTGGCCTGAGAAAAGGACCTGCTGGACCACCTGGGTGTGGTGATCGGTGGTCCTGTTGGTGAGTATCACATTGACAAATGTGTACAGTAGAATGCTCCTGTGTGACAGTAGCAGGTGTCTTGACGTGCTGCATGCAATGTTTGTGGCCATGTTGAATGCATGTAGAACAAACTGTTAGTGTCCCAATACTGAGATGTATTCTACATGTCTATACATGTTAACAATGCAGTCCTGAGCTTTGTTGAGTTATGACCACTATTACTTCTGGCCAAATGTACCAAGCAATTTTTAAATCTCAAAAATGGCCTAGTTTTCAGATTTAGGGGGTGATTCTGACCCCGGCGGTACTAGACCGCCGGGGCCAGGGTCGGCGGGAGCACCGCCAACAGGCTGGCGGTGCCCCGCAGGGCATTCTGACCGCGGCGGTTCAGCCGCGGTCAGAAGAGGAAAACCGGCGGTCTCCCGCCGGTTTTCCGCTGCCCTTCTGAATCCTCCATGGTGGCGCAGCTCGCTGCGCCGCCATGGGGATTCAGACACCCCATACCGCCATCCTGTTCCTGGCGGTTCGCGACGGGTGCAACTGCACCCGTCGCACCTTCCCACTCCGCCGGCTCAATTCTGAGCTGGCGTCCTCGTGGGAAGGGTTTTTGCACTGGGCTGGCGGGCGGCCTTTTGGCGGTCGCCCGCCAGCCCAGTGCAAAAGCCAAAATACCCTCAGCGGTCTTGCGACCGCGGAGCGGTATTTTGGAGGGGGGAAGTCTGGCGGGCGGCCTCCGCCGCCCGCCAGACTTAGAATGACCCCCTTAGTGTGTTTACATCAGGAAAAATGTTCATTCAAATGCACCCCCCCAATTTTGCCATTCTGCTATCACATTGCCCAATCACAAAACAGGATTTGCTAGTGGCACTTAGGAAGGGGCGTTCATTTCCTACTAGCGAGTCGTAGTCCGCTGATTGATTCTTTGTTGACCGCAAATGCTGGCACTAAACAATTGCAGTTACCAGCCATTTCAAGTTGGTGCTAACCCATTTGCAAAAGGGGAGGGGTCACCATGGGATCCCTTCCCCTTTGTGAATGCATGCCCAAAAAATTGTTTCTGAGCAGGAAGTTGTCCCACGGACCACTGACTGCTTCAAAACAATTATTTGAGTCATAATATTGTTTTTTTAAATGCTTTCTATTTACCCCTGATGAAATAAGGCTGCATTTAAACGAAAATATACATCCCTATTTGAAAGCAGTCACAGACATGGTGGTCTGCTGAGCCCAGCAGGCCATCATCCCTGTGAGTGCCACCATTCCCAAGGAGTTTGCAAAATGAGACCTACGTCATCAAAATTCATGAGGTAGGTCATTTGCTACTGCATTTGTGATTTGCAAACAGTGACATTGACAGTGTTGTACCGCAGATCATCCTACTTTCCAAATTGCGAGCTGCTAAGTCTCGCAATGTGTGACTCACAAAACCTGATCTTGGTACATGTGGCCCTGAGTAACACATTTCAGGTGCAATGACAACACCTGTGCCCATGCATTCTGTCAATGATGATCAGGTAAGAGACTGTCAGCATACCACATTTCACTGTATCAGGACAGCAAAGTGGGCTATCCATGTTTAGTGCTACATTGTCATCATTAAACACACACACATGATCCCTTCCATCATGTTGGCAAAGGGGGCATATACGGCATAGGGGACACTGTAAATGGGGCATTTGTTACCTACATACAACTTGGCCACATCTGATATGGACCACTGAATGCATGATAGTTGCTGACTGAAAATTGAGCCACATGTCCATCACACAGTAACTCAGTGTCTCTTGATGCACAAGCCACAATACCTGCGTCACTTGTATTGCAGTGCACCAGGGAAGTGCCATTGAAATTGTCACCCAATTACAAACCATGACATGGAGTACCATCTGAAATGAATTAGACACAAATGTTTGTAGTCAGGTTGAGCAACACATGATTGTTAGGCCCAGTGCATGTGTGCAGATGTGTGTATGTCACTCACTGGAGTGTCAGTGTCAATGTGAGTTTGCAGTGGTATGTCTGTTGGAGTGTCTACATGTAGGAGCAGCTCACTCATGTAAAATGTTCAACACTGTGTTACGTTATCCACATGTTTGTACAGTGATCTGACATTGAGCATATATTTCCTTTCCCTGTTTACAGGTGGACCGGCCCCCTAAACCATTGGGGAAGTGGCTCGATTTCAGGACCCAGACATATCGTGTAAGTGTGATAATTTCTGTCCTGTTTAGTGATTGCAGCTGTTGTGTGAGTGACCCTTGTGTTTTGAACTCACTGCAAGATATGATGAGCTGGCACATGATCTGATATATATATATATATTATATATATTACAGTGTTCAACATTCACAGGCAGAGAGACCTATCTTGGGAGTCTTGTGCTGCGCAATAGGCAGCAGCATGTGAACAAAGTGATTAGTAGTCACATGCAGGCCCACATGTGACTTGGAAGTGCTCCAGTGTCAGAATATTTTCATCGAGTCATACCCTCATTTTCACAAGGCAGTGATGCATCAGTTTTTCACACAAAACTGTGCATCCCTGTATTATAATGTACATGTAGGACTGTATGGGTAACTGTCCCATCGCATATAGCCCCATAAGTTGTACTCCATTTATGTGACACTTATGTGGTATGTAATAGGCGTGCATGCAGGTCAAGGCCAGACGTGTGCTGGCATCAATGTGGGTGAATTTGGAATTGTGTTGGCAGATCAGGTGACCTATGGATACCTCATTCCTAGGTGGCAGCCCTCCTCACATGTGTTCCACTCACTAAATCTATGTAAAAGTGGACATGGCTTTGTGGTTGTCCTCGAGAGTTGTGATGATGTATTGCATGCCCATCCCCCCTGCGGCACGGGGATAGAGGAAGTGCATTTATGTAGGTAGATGTGATGGTCACAGTGTAGATGACACTCATCTCATTCAGGCATGCATGTGTCCCAAACAACACTGACCCCTTATGATTAGCAACTACATACCATCCTGCCAAATACATGTACAAATCACTGGTCTTGGGTGCCGTGAAGTTGACTCAGATGATAAAGATTAGTCGGCCTGGCCCATGTGAAGTACTTGCTGCATTTGCATTGTGACACACTGCACTACATCAATGCACAGATCACTTTATTTGGTACACCTCTTGCTGTCCTTTGCTGTGCTGTGAAATACTTGATGGGTAAGCAGCGTTGCCATTTCATTTGTCAGGGAAATTATATTGTAGTGTGGTCAGTTTTACGTATTCATTGCGCTTTAGCTTCAGGCTTTTGTGCACTTTGCCCTGAATATATTTTATTCATTTGCTGACAGCTTAGAGCCTCTGTGCACTTTGCTCTACATGCTTTTTATTAGGCTTCGTACTGTTATTTTTCAAATGGCCAGTTCTACGGTGTTGTTTTTTATTCATATCACACTGTTTTGCCTTCTTCAGCACTGGAGTTCTCCATAACATATTTACTCTGTGCTTCAGTCAAGGATACAGTCTGGTACATTGCCGATAGACGTGGTAGGAGTTTAGACTTGGCATTCCTGCGTAGGGACATTTTGTGATCACGATGACATGTTAGTTATAAAATCACTTCCTTGTCCCAATACACGCAAGAGGGAGATTCCGACCAGGGAACCACAACTAGACGCTGACTGCCTCGTTGCAGATGCTGAACCAAGATCACAGGTCTTTGCTCAGGTATGAGGGCTGATGTCTCCACAGTGATTCTGACAGGCAAGCTAGAAGCTTAACATGCTGTGCTCTAAATAGAACAAGCAGAGGGAGAGTAGAAACTGTTAGACAATATGATAGCTTTGTTCTTATGTTTTACTCTCCTGGTGACTATTTCAATCCTACTGTGTTGTATCGTTCTGGTTATTGCGGCTCACGCCTTAATATTTAAAATACAGTTGTTTTATTAAAATATTATATAAAACTTATACTGTCTTTGTCATTTGTATATGAGATCATATTGGAAATAAGAAAGTTGGTTTGGATCTGAGTGACCACGACGTCCCTGAGAAGTTCCAAAGATGTAATGCGCTCGGCTGCCAAATCATTCCTTCCTCATGGGAGAAATGAGGCACTGCTAGTTAGCCGGAGCAAAAACCGGATTTAGGGTGACAGAGTTCTTTACACGTGGGTCAGACTCAGTCCCCCACACCGTTATCGATCCTGCTGCCTAGAAATCCAGTAGTCTCATTTAGAATAATGAGAGCCCACGCGACATGGCGCCGCCAACGTTTGGTCTGGCTCTAATGTTTAGGTCCGACTGACTCTCTTGGTCTCATATATATTTTGACTCCTCGGTTCCGTATACGGAGACGTCCGTGGGGCTGAGGGTTTCCGCCACCACGGGATAGGTGCTTCCTATTGCTTAGTGGTTGGTTGTTCAAGCTTGAACTTTGAAAGGAAAACCCCGATATTGGTGTGCCTTCTCTGACCTGGAGCTATTTTTTATAAATGGCGAATCCTAATGTAGTGAATATAGCAATCAATATGCGTCACCCGCTCACAGGACATCTGTTGGCACATGGACTGACGGTCTGGGGGGGTCCAGTCACTTTTATGGTGGACGCCCATGCAGCTTATAGAACAGAACTTTTTTATTCTTGGGTCGGATTTCCAGCAGTGGATGGGGGTACAAATACTTTTCACGAATACACTGTTGCGAATGTGCCTGGACAATATAGGGCTTACGCTTATTTAGAAATACCTCTATCTTATCAAGAACACCATAATTGGCTTGATGGCGCCCTCCCATACACAGTAGCACAAGTTAGGTTAGGTCCGCTGAGTAATGATGGTCCTACCTGGCCTCTATTGGCTACATACACACCTCATCCTGCGGTTGCTCAATTGGCAGTGGTTGAAGTTCGTCGTTTATATACAGACTTAACGGCTACATATAGACGATTAGTTCAGTTTGTCATGCAGACACTAAATACAAATGCAGCGCGTGCTGCTCCAGCGCACCCACAGGCTGTGGTTCCGGGTATTAATCCGGCCACTGTACACTCAGTTATGGGTAAAGTACCGGCTAAACGAGAGGAGACTCCATTTTGGCTGGCGCAAAAAATTAATACGCTGGAAGCAGTATTTCCCCATACGGGACCTCAGGATAAACATAGAATTTTGACGATGTGTTTGCCGTATGGGATGGTTCCTCCGGTGGACCTTTGTAATACCTGGGGCACGGTGTTTGCCGCGCTCTACACTACGGCACACAGTACACCGACATTAGCTAATTTACCCGACGTGCTTAAACAAATTTAAGATGAATATGGGGCTGCCCCTGCCTTAGATTTGGGCATGCAGTTGCTGGGCAATTTTGCCACAGTTTCTTCTATTATTTTGAGTAATCTCAAGGGAGAGGCAGTAGCGCTAGCAGTGCGAATGCGTCTCCGGGATGTTCCGATGCTTAATCAGGAGCGGGAACTTCCGAGAATAATAGCGGAAACATATTCTAGTATTGGTCGAGATAGCCTAGGTGCTAGACCACAGAAACCCCAGTTACAGGGTAAAAATAATAAAGATAATGCTAAACAGCAACAACCTGAGGGTTCGAAAAAGCGCTAGGAAAAGAAACAGCAAACACCTAAAAAAGATGGTGGGCAGTCTCCGCAACCGGAGACCCCACAGAATAAGTATAATCTCAGGAATAGGGATACTTTGAAGACGCCTGATAGATATCAATATACTGATACACGCCAATCTCGTTCCTTTCAGGACTCCTCGGAAAAGAGAAGTGAGAGAGGTGGGCGGTCAGAGCGGAGAACGGAGTACGTGAAACCGAGACAGGATTCACAACGCTCAGCTGAGGTTTCTATTAAACAAGAAGAGAAACCGCTGCAACAAAAACAGCAATTTAAAAAGAAGAAAGTGGCAGCAGTCTCAGTTAGACATGCCGCTCAAGAAGAAAGTTCTCTTGACGAACAAGACATGGGCGTTAGCACTGCTAGACAGCGCGGCAGAGGTCACAATAGTTCGCCGGAGTCTTCTAGAGCATCTGGAGGTGAAAGCAACTGATGACTTCATACAAGTCGAAACGGCGGATATGCGAGTCTCTGATCCTGATAGAGTATATCACGTGACTCTGCGATTGGAAGGGGACATTGACTGTATTGTACACGCCATTTTTTGGGACCATGTGGTAAAATCATATGATGTTCTGCTGGCCGAACAAGATTGGCCACCTGACTTTGTTCGCGACTGCCCGGTTGGGGAGGAGGTTATTACACCTTCCTTCTCACCACTTGTTCCGAGAGAACTAGCGGAGTCCTATAGTAAATCATGGGCTCTAGCACAGGCTCCCGCCCTATATAGAAATAACGTGGGGTGAGATAGACAATCACCTTATCATGTAATTCCAATAAAGGGCGAACCTCAGCCACAACCGCAGTATCCTATCAAGTTTGAGGCAAGGGCATCGGTTAGGAAAATTCTTACACAATTGGAGTACCTGGGTGTAATGGAGCCCTGTGTCTCGCCGATGAATAATCCCTTGTTTCCGGTTGTTAAACCGGACCATTCATATAGGATAGTGGTGGATTACAGACATTTGAATAGTCATACACGCACATATGCAATACAGAATTCACATAGCGCAGCGCTTATGAATAATATAGTGCGTAAAAAATACAAAACAACGTTAGATATCTTGAATGGATTTTTCTGCCAGAATATAGCGCCCGAAAGTCGGGACTATACCAGTTTCAGTGCGTTTGGCTCTCAGAATTTTTTTTGTCGTTTGCCTCAGGGGTATAAGAATAGCCCAGGACTGTTTTCGGCTCGTGTAACTGAAATGCTGTATGAGTTCGACCCTGAAGCGTTATCATATGTTGATGACATATATCTGACAGACGATGAGATTCTGCAACATCTAAGGCGTGTATCGCGCATTGTTGTGGGGTTTGCTGATATTGGCTATAAGTTTAATTTTAAGAAATCAAAGATTGCCTTCCTCAGCGTCATTTTCCTGGGATATGAGTTGTCGAGTGAGGGCAAGAGCTTAGCGCCACATTTTTGGGAGAAATGTGCTTTCATGCAGCCTCCTAATACGGTTCGGAAGCTCCAGTCATTGTTGGGGTTTCTGAATTTTGGCAGAACTTACATTCCTGATTATGCGACGCGTATAAAACCCTTATACGAGTTGATTCGCCTGAATTTTTCGAGTAGATTTTGGACGATTGAACATTCACACATACTGCGTGAGTTACAGAATGATCTCTTAGCAGTTAAACACTTACACACACGGGACAATAAGACACATTTAGTCATCAGGGAGATACCTGGGGCTGTTGGGTTTACATATGTCACCTTTAATGAGGGGGAGACAGTCCCGATTGCATACAAGTCTCACTTGTATTCTGCTGCAGAACAACGATTTGCACAGACTGAGAAAATACTCACTGCAGTACAGATGGCTGTTATTAAAGAAAGACCGCTTTCCCAGGGCCAATGCATCATTGTCGTTTCCCCAATTCCGGCCTTAGAGGCAGTTACAAAAGCGCGTGTTCCAAATTCGAAAGCTTTGCACCCGCGATGGATACAATGGGCTACGTCTTTGACAGCCACTGATGTAGATTATGTATTTGACCCTAAACTACAGACTCAAGAATTTCTTCAATATGAGATGGAATACCCTGTTCCTGCTGGTACGTTGCCTATTGACCAATATCAAGTGGTCATGTATACCGATGGCTCTGCGCAACCAGCGGTTGGGAATAAACAACAGTATTCTGCTGCATGTGCGGTGGTGAGCGGCACTATGGAGGGGGAGGTGTTCTGCCCCCGACATACTTATACTAAAACCTTGGGAGATTGCACGGCGCAGCTGGCTGAGCTCAAAGCTCTATTGTTAGCGTTGGAGCACGCGGATCCGGCGATTTTAACCTTGCTGGTCTGTGACTCCTACTACTGTGTACAGTCTTTCAATGAATATCTACACTATTGGAAGATGAATGGGTTCAGAGATTCTAAAGGCAACACCATTAAACATAAAATGTTGTGGGGTAAGGTTGCGGATCTGAAGGAAACGCTTCCTAATGTCCATGTTGTGCATACTCTTGGACACCAGCGCGTTGGAATACACGTTGCTGGGAATACTTTGGCTGATGAAGCCGCAAAATCGGCAGTGGCTGTCGCCACTGTGGCCGCAGTGACTCGTTCGAGTTTCAAACCAGACACAGAAATTTCGGCTGCCATACAGGCTACGGCTGATGGCACGCCCTTTCCTAAAGGATTTCCTTCTAAATATAGTTACTGCTTGAATGCTGCGCTGAATGCTACTGTTACAATTCCAGGCATTGGTGTACGTGAAATTCCCAATAAAATTGAGAGACCTCGATTAATTTCTGCAGCACATGAGGGGGTGGCTTCTGCACATGCTGGGGTGGGTGCCACGATTTTGCTTTTACAGGCTCGTTACTGGTGGCCTGGTCTCTATAAAGAGACAAAGCAATATGTCCTTTGTTGTGACGTTTGTCAACAAATTAAAGCGTCGTCGGCTAGACGCCCGCAGCAGACGCCCCTTCTGATTTCAAATAAACCTTTACAGTGTGTGTACTTGGATCATTGTGGTCCGCTGACACCAGATAGTGCATACAAATATATATTGGTTGCTGTAGATTCGTGCTCCAGATTTGTGTGGGTATGGCCACAACGCTCGGCTGACGCTCGAACTGTTATTAAAGATTTGCGCATCTTTGTCAATACATTTGCAGTTGCGGCTTTTCATTCGGACCAGGGCCCTGCTTTTGCCTCTAAGGCATTCAGGGACACCATGGCTTCGTTGGGGGTCCATCTCCAATTCTCGTCTCCATTTCATCCCGAGGGAAATTCTGTCGTGGAGCATTTAAATCGTGATTTAAAGCAATCCTTAACGGCCAGGGTTATAGGTACGGGTCGTGGTTGGCTAGCCCACCTATATGGAGTACAGAGAGCACTTAATAACTTGCCTAGAAGGTCACTGGGGGGTCGTACTTCATATGAGTGCCTGTTTGGAACACAAATGTATGTTCCTGATCTAGATGGTCATGGTGTGGAGGCGGCAGATACGCCCTTTGACATAAATGATCGTGTCACTGTTTTGCAGGATTTACAACAATTCCGTGAAGACAACTCTTTTGCCAGTGCTGCCTCCTCAGGAATTAAGGATGAGCCAGTAACACCTACTGGTTGGATACCCAGGATTGGGGATCTAGTGCGTGAAAAGGTCGCAGTTAAAAAAGAATTTGGTCCTTCTTATCGAGCACCTGTCCCTGTGTTGGGGGAAAGCGGCACGAGAACTGTGATTTTACCGCCGCTGCGAAGGGCCAAAGGAAATCGCTTTGTTTCCATTGATAATGTCAAGTTACAACATGTGGCCGATTCTGCACAGCAGACCAAGAGGGACACCCAGTAGTTCCGGAATCCCTCTACCTACTGGGGAAGAAGTCCCGCTGCAGGTGATTTTCACCGACACTGTTTCCTCTCCGAGCTTGGAGAGGGTGGATGATGATCTTGCGATTATTCCACCGACGACGATTAATATGGAATCTTGTGATCAACTTGCTGTACGTTCTACTGATGTTTCTGAACATGTGGTTTATAGCGTGCCAAGGCGAGAGCCTTCTTTGTTCACAGTTGCACCTTTTGCTAGAACTGCCTCTGGCTGCTTCAACAACGCTGATAATGATGTGTCCGGCTCCTCGTCTTCGATGTCTTCTGTCCACGGTCCACGACGGATGCTGGATTGGCTTAAACGCACATATTTTGTTTTTCCTTGGAATTATTTGTGGCTGTTTTTGGCCGTGATGACTCTTTTATTATGGTTGGGATTTGTGGTTACTTTTTTTCTGATAATACATGGTCATTTTCTTCCTGATCGATCTGACATTGAGCACGTGGAGACTGTTTTAAAACCGCATTTTTCGTCTCATATCGTTCGAAGAGACTTGTCCACAGTAAACATTTCTGCAATACCAATTCCGGATGGGATTGAGTGGGATAAAGTAATGTTTGATATATATGGTCCCACTGAATTGATTCAAATACTGTATGTCCTCAAATTATCAATGAATGATATTGTTATACCTGGCATTGTTTCTGATGATTGGGATGTGAAGACAGTAGATTCTATGCTAACGGATTTGCAATATTATACTGTCTATGACGATGAAGATGCTTACCAATTTAGAGATAATCATGGTGACATGTTTTGCTACAACTATTATGGACACCACTTTATTCATAAAGCTAGTAGCCCTAAGTCCATATTTAATTATGTGCAATGGGAACATTGCTCGACTCCTCCACAAGGGAGTTCGAAAACGTATTATGATAAATTTGCATATTTTTCTGGGCATGATCAACGAAATGCTAAGTCTTACTATTTTAAAGTTGCACCGTATTCTAATAAGCAAATGTTATTGACCGCTACTAAATTACTGTATTCAAATTTGTTTGTATCTAAACTTTCGGTCGAGGGGTATGAATACTGGTTTAAAACTGTTGACTTGAAAAGTGTTTGGGGTTCGAAAAATTGGCAAATGCAAGGCAGGGACATGTTATTTAGAGCATGTATTATCCCTGTGCAGATGATTTTCCTCAATGACACAGTACAACAGACTAGCTGTTTGGGCTTAGCTACAATTAGGGAGTTGACTTTGCCTAGTATACCTGTCCCTTCTAAATTAAAAAATTGGCAGCATTATGTGAATGCTACCTTTAGTGAATTTACACATTGGGTCCAGAATGGTATGCTTAACATTTCATCGTTACATCCAGGCGGGTGGTTATTATGGCCTGTAGACACTAATGTGTGTCATCAACGTTTTGTCACCTCTTCAGGGGGGTTCAGGACTAGTAGGGCAGACCCTTGTTACGTTTCACCAGAACATGCTGATATTATAACTACATACAGTGTGGGGAAGCTTTGTCAGCAATGGTTGAAGTCATCCACGCTGGATGCAGTTAAGTCACATCTCACGTTACTGTCTAATGATATTGATTTACAAGATTTTTTGTCGGGTCCCAAAGTACCACGGAAGAAAAGGTTCTTATACAAAGTTTATAATGAGATTTGGAAGCTTTCACAACAAGAGGCTGCAGCCCGGTTGAGGCAGATTGATCAGGAAAACCTGATGCAGACTTTGTCTGTTGTTGATAATGGCATGCATACCCTTTCTGACCTTGTTTATACAATTGACAGCATTGTTTCCTCTGCCATTGACATTATTAAATCGGACATGTCTTCTTTATATCATGGGCAGAGTTAGACGCGGTCCATCATGCAGCTGGGTTGGACTCTTCAGACCTTGAAGGCGGGTCGCGTTCCATGGCAGCACGTTCGTGCCAGAGAGATCTTTATCTCTTTTAATTTGACTCGTCAGCAACAACTGATGGCTAAAAAGGAAGCGACATATGTTATGTTGAATATTGAGAAATTAGAGAAACTGCCTTTCACGGTAGCTGAGATTCCGTCAGCTGAGTGGTTGATTCATGGGGTTATTAATTTGCCTATCTCCACTTTGCAATTTACTTCTTGTTTGAAGCACATTCCGGTGGGTAGATATGAACTATTGGGAGACAGTTACATACACAAGGTGTGGGAGCTTCCCTTTCAGTACAGATGTGTTAATGGTTTGAGGGAGGTTTTTCTTAGCGGCAGCGAATGCGAAGCTTCTGTCAGCCATTCCATGGTTTGTAAACAGCTGTCCTTGCACAGGGCGTGTAACGCTTCGATTGCTAACTTAGCTTGTTATCTGAAGGGAGTTCCAGTCCCGGTTATTAAAAACACTTTCCAGGTGCTTTCTAACGGCAGTTACATTTATCTTAACAGCGAATGCTGCTGTGGCATGCGTGCCGGATTAATTTACATCGTCGTTGTCAACAAGGCTGTTACGTGCTGCGGGAATGTGTTGTTTCCCCCCACTCAAATTAGGGAGGTAGCGGACATCTGGCCTCATATTGCTACTTCCAAAGTTGATTTCGACAAGTTGAGTCGGCTAAAAGCTTTATTGTTTCAAAAGCATGTGGCCCTTACATCTGCTAGCGAGACCTACGCACTTCAGGTGGCAAGGTCGTCGGCGGAGATACAGTCCCTTTTGAATACTAACTTTCCAAGTCACTTCGGTGAACTTGTGGGACGTATATTTAATGCATCCAGCACTGCTGGTATTGCACATTTTTTCAAAGCCGTTGGTGTTGGTTTTACTCACATATTCGGTTTGATACCTTCGGCTATACATTCTATTTTCGGAAGCAGTTTTGGGGGTTTCCCGATTACTTTGGCTTTATTGGCTGGAGTCTTGCTGTTGTTGCTATTTTTTCGCAATGGCTGTCCCGTCACGACGAGATCCTGTATTGCTGCTCCCGTCAGCGCAGCTGTGTCGTGAACGCATGATGCAGCATTTTGGAGCAACACTCCTGGGACATTTGGATTGTGACTGGTCTCTGTCATTCAGACCGGTTTTGGATTGTGTGCAACTCGTGTTTCGATGCCTTTGGTGCTCGTTTGAACATGCACTGGCTCTCTGTCTCTCACTGCAGCGCCCTCCAATGGTCGATACTGATCTGTTGATGTTCCCGATTAGGGCTCATTCCCAGACTTGTGCACTACGGATGCGCTTGCTTCGTGAGGCGGTTTATGAGATTCCCTTCCTGGAGGAAGATGGTATTGTCTCTTTCATAGGCCCTGCACGGGGTGCCGCCCTGAATGGTTTTGGGGCTTTGGACCACACCTGCTCCATGGTACTTTGTGGCGTGGATCTTCCGGTATTGACATATATCGAAGTGGAGGAACTCCTGCGTTCTGTTGCTTCTGTTTGACGATTGGATTCTTTTTTTTCTTTTACGAAATTGACACAATATTGAATTTGGTTTTATGGTCACATGTTTCCTAAATTTATGACTTTGTTGTCTTCTCACCTTGTCGAAATATATGATTTTATATATAGTTTATATTTGGGGCATCCTTTTATATTATTGGAACCACTTGCTACCGACAAGGGGAGGGTGTAGTGTGGTCAGTTTTACGTATTCATTGCGCTTTAGCTTCAGGCTTTAGGACTTTGTGCACTTTGCCCTGAATATATTTTATTCATTTGCTGACAGCTTAGAGCCTCTGTGCACTTTGCTCTACATGCTTTTTATTAGGCTTCGTGCTGTTATTTTTCAAATGGCCAGTTCTACGGTGTTGTTTTTTTATTCATATCACACTGTTTTGCCTACTTCAGCACTGGAGTTCTCCATAACATATTTACTCTGTGCTTCAGTCAAGGATACAGTCTGGTACATTGCCGATAGACGTGGTAGGAGTTTAGACTTGGCATTCCTGCGTAGGGACATTTTGTGATCACGATGACATGTTAGTTATAAAATCACTTCCTTGTCCCAATACACGCAAGAGGGAGATTCCGACCAGGGAACCACAACTAGACGCTGACTGCCTCGTTGCAGATGCTGAACCAAGATCACAGGTCTTTGCTCAGGTATGAGGGCTGATTTCTCCACAGTGATTCGGACAGGCAAGCTAGAAGCTTAACATGCTGTGCTCTAAATAGAACAAGCAGAGGGAGAGTAGAAACTGTTAGACAATATGATAGCTTTGTTCTTATGTGTTACTCTCCTGGTGACTATTTCAATCCTACTGTGTTGTATCGTTCTGGTTATTGCGGCTCACGCCATAATATCTAAAATACAGTTGTTTTTATTAAAATATTATATAAAACTTATACTGTCTTTGTCATTTGTATATGAGATCATATGGGAAATAAGAGAGTTGGTTTGGATCTGAGTGACCACGACTTCCCTGAGAAGTTCCAAAGATGTCATGCGCTCGGCTGCCAAATCATTCCTTCCTCATGGGAGAAATGAGGCACTGCTAGTTAGCCGGAGCAAAAACCGGATTTAGGGTGACAGAGTTCTTTACACGTGGGTCAGACTCAGTCCCCCACACCGTTATCGATCCTGCTGCCTAGAAATCCAGTAGTCTCATTTAGAATAATGAGAGCCCACGCGACAATATAATCTGTACTGTGGGTTGGAATGTATGTGCAAATTGAGGGAGAGTGTTAGATCATCATCTGTACATGCATCACACAATGATAACACTGATGGTTGCTTGTCTAATTTTTACAGCTGCCAACATAAATGTAGCGGAGATCAGGGATTTCCAGAAGCGGACAGTGAGGTACAGACACATATTGGATATCGAGTCTGGGTACCAGAGGATGGCAAGACGCTATCAGAGAGAGAGATCCACAGGAGAATGGCGGGCTTTCAGCCAAGGGGGCCCGACATTGGCCACAACGGTTGGAGCCACCACCACAACTTCACCCAGCAGCACAGCCGCCACCATCACATCAGCCCCACCTGCTGCACTGTCAACCTCGGGACCAACAACCATAAACACCTGCTGCATCTTTCACTTCAGCACCACCGACCACCACACCTACAGGAGCAACAACCTCTGCAACACAGACCACCACATCTGCTGCATTGGACATGGCCGTCATTTTGCAGCTCCAGAGGGACATGAGAAAAGTTTTGAAAAAGCTTGACACTCTACAGTGGGACATGGATAAAAATACCAGGAGGCTCAAATCCATAACAAAGACTCTGAGGAGGGCAAACCTCTGAACTCCTGCCTCCCCTCACTCCTAATTCTGTTCCCACCCTCCTCATTCCTTATCCAGTTTTTTAGTTGGTTTAGGGGGTTTACTGATAGGTCAGAGTAGGGTAAAAGTTTAGATAGGATAAGTAGGTGGGGGTTTTATATTATTACATGTTAGTTTGTGAGTGGGTGGGGGTAAATGGTGGGGCTTTTGTGTATTTAAATAAAAAAACAATTATAAAAATATTTAAAAAAACACAAAAAAAATAGAAATTTATTTAGTATTAGTTAGTATCTGTTTCGGTTAGTACATGTTGTCCTACATGTGTATCGTCATATTAAAGGGGTGGGGGGCAAATGTTTAGAGTGTGCTGTTAAATGTGATAAGTAAGTTTAGCATAGGGTAGTTAGGGCCAGTTGTAGGTAATGTCTAGTTAGGATAGATTAGGTTAGTATAGGTGTGTTACATAGTTTTAAGTTCTGTTTTGTACATAGTTCTTAAACATTTAGGTACCCCCTTACTGCATGTGCCATATGGTTGGGGCACAGGGCCTTTGCATGAGTGTACAGTGTCAATTATCTGTTGGCCTGTGTATTCCATCCTGCATCCACATCCCTCTCTTGACATATTAATTCCCACTTCCCACTGAGCTGTCACATTGGCAGCTACAACAAATCTAAATCTCTATGCATCTGTCATCCATTGTACCCACCACTCAAAATGACTATGTTTCCCATGTATTGAACAGGTAGGTGTGGTTTTAAAGCTGTCATCGTTTGGGTCCTGTGTCAGAATGTTGGGCACTGTGGGACGTCTGCCTGCAGCCTGATGTTCATGTGAACACTGCTATACTGAGAAGTGTCAATTTCAGATGAGGTCAAGTATGCAATTTTCATACCTATGTGTTTTAATTGTACTCCCAGCTGACGAACTTGGCCAAACACTCTTACACAGCCATTCCTGCTGTATGTTGTGGGTGAGGCATGTATGTTTTAAAGCAAATGTCACATACACAATTACTTTCTTGTAGGGGAGGTGGCCAGCATTGAGTTTCATCTTGTAGATAGCTTGGCCCAGAAATATATTAATATTGTGCTGCATTTACCTCATTTTTTGACGCAAAAGCAGCGCAATCTTTCAAAATACAACAATATTTTGTAAATTTGTGCTGCTTTTGCTTACAAAATTATACAAATGCAGCACTGAAGAATTAGAATTCATGGTCCTTGTACGTAAATATCTGCCCACATTATTTCTGCACTCTGGTATTGACACTCTGTGACCATAGACATGTTACATGCATCACAAATCTCCAGCAAAGTAGATGTGTCACATTGCACAGAGACAAAGTTGTTTATTTGAAAGTGCTGTGGTGCAATATTTACATAGTCCAGGTTTGTGACCCCATTAGTGTAAAGCATTCTATTGTGACGCAACACAAGTGCAAGGCTGAGGGACATGTCATTGGACATGCTGAGATGAAGTGTCATTCAGTGCAATTGCCAATTTAGTAGTGAGAGACAATTGCAGTCCATAGTGGTAAGGTTAAATGTGTGGCGGTGAAGAGTGCATGTCACCAACTGTAGCAACACTGGCATGTTGTCAAGCACAGGACAAAGGAAAATCAGTGCCCATGTGTCATGGGCTTGTGCTACCAGGTACTCCTACGGGTGAATATAATCTGTTCCACATCTTCATCCTCTGATGTGTGTGTTGTCTCCTCTGCCCTTGATGGTGGTGGTGGTGGGTTTGAGGGGGCAACACACACTTAAGTGGTTGGAGAAGTGGACTACATATTCCCGGCAGCTGCCATCTGTGGAACTACATATGGCATAACTGTAGCAAGGAGGAACTGCTGATTATTGAGTATGGCAGCAACATCCCTGTGGTAGGCAGCCATGTCTGTCCTGAGGGAGGCCAGTTCCCAGGGCATTGAGTCCAGCTTGTTGTCATGCATGCAGCTGCAAGATTGGGAGGGCAGGTGTTGTAGCAACTCCTTCACAGCAGTGGTGAGGTCCCTCACACACTTTTGGACTCCTTGCAGTAGGGATTGTGTTACTTGTATGGCTGCTGACTGTTGTACGGACATCATCATGCACATGCGCATCCCTTCAAGGCTCGCTGCCATAGTTTGCATCCCCACCTGCACCTCCTTGACCAGCTCCAACTGTACTCCCACTACTGTCTTCTCAAAGGTGGTCCCTGTGTCATCAGAGTCCTCAGCTGTGTTTGAGCTGGCAGGTCATACTATTGGGGTGGTGAGTGGGTCCGCTGTGATTGCTGCTACATCTGTGTTCCTTCCTGCAACTGGAGGAGGTGTCTGGAGGGTTCCCAGGACATCTTGTAGGGTTTCCTGGCTGATGGTTGTCAGCTGGTCATCCAGGTCATCAGGGTAGTCCAGGACAGGCAGATCCACAGGAGATCCATCGTCCTCTGCAATGAGATATTGTACAATTAGTGTGTTTGTGTTGTGCCAGTTGTTATGTGATGTCACTGACGTCCTATTGGTGGTACATTGTTATCTTGGTTCCCATGCATTGTTTCTGTCATTAATGTTTGCAGTCTCTCAGCCCTATGCCCCTCCTGCATGTCACATGTAGTGTTGGCAGTTTGGGTAATTGTCTGCGTCACATCTTCTAGATGTGGGTTCTGTCCAAATTGTGGCTTGCCACCTTCTTGTCCTAATCAACCCTCCCGCTGCTTCCATTAGCATGGTGAGGCCTTGCAATGATTGTTGGTATGCTGATGCCACATGCACCACACATAACAATATGGCCTTGTCCCAGTCTATCATTTTTCACATACACCTATACGGTGCTGAGACCTAGCACCATACCATATATTGCATTTCCGTGAAATGATACAGGGGGCACCATTGGTAGTTTCTCATGTTGATGTTTGCATATGTGTGCTACATTGCACTGCACTGATGGGCCTGGCAGAGGTCCATTTCCTCTTATGACTGTGTGAGTGTATTTTCCTAGCTACACACAAGAGTCCTCCCTTCAATGCTGTTGTCTTAGCACTATGACACCTGAGATGCTGCATGGTGGCATTGCAGCTATTGTGACACAGGCACAGGGGTAAACCCTGGAATGGGCAGCTGTGTACATCATAATGTATGTGACTGTGCCTGATGGTTATTGAGTCTATGGACATGAGCAGTTGACAGGAGTTGCACTTGGATAGGGATTGATGGAGATTGATCACGTAGTCATACTGAACCCTCATTTTGAGTGTGTTTGTGCCATGGGCACCTAACTGCCATTTCCTAATTGACCAGCACACACAGCACAGATAGTAGTGGCAAGTGTTGTCAACGGTAAATGCTGCTTGAGCCAATGGCCTGAGACTGAGCATTGCCCTCTAGTTTATATTCTGACAATACCAGCTGTCCTGTGACAGCAGACAAGTTTTACATTATACCCTACACTCCTGGTCTGCTTCAGCATTTCCAGCAGCCTTGACATGACCGTGTAACCCCATGCAAAGGTTGTTGGTGTTGTGTTGTGCTGTGCCCCTTGATGCCTCTGCACAGCCCATGCACCTGGCCTTCCTGCCCCTTGCCATTTTCTCCTTTGTCTTGCGCTTGCAGTCATGTCAGTGTTTTTTGCACTCTGTTACAGTTCTCCTGACCTCTGCAAAACTGTTAATCTTGTCCACAATCTGTTCCCATAATTTCCTCTTGCCTCCCAATTGCCGATTTAGAGGTGATGAAGAGTTGATGCTGGTGCTCTGTCATCTCTCTGACCAGAATTTCATGATTCTCTGCACTGAAGCAACACTTCCTCTTCTTCTTGTCTCTCCCCTGGGTCTTGTCTGTGCCCTCCTGGCTGGCTCCTAGTCGTGGAGTCTCCCTGGGGTCTCTCATGGCTTCTGGGATCTATTTTTGGGCTCCTTAGCACTGTTTGCTGCATTTGTGACTCTTTTTGATGCTATTGCGGTGAAAAATGGTGCATATCCGTTTTGCAATATTTTTCCATGCCGCAAACCGGATTAGAGTCATTTTTCCTGAGTTAACATAATTTTGCCTTACGACAAGGCACAATGGTTAGCACCAGGAAAAATGACTCTAACCTGTTCTTAGCGCCACCCAGCATCAAAGTATAAATTTGACACCTAGGTGGTGTTAAGAAATAAGGCTAGCCAGCGCTAAACTTTTTGAAGCAAAAATGCATTAGCGCAGTTTTGCATCAAAAAGTATAAATCTAGCCCCAAGTGCTGCAGCCACAGTAGTACAAGCAATGTGTGACAATGCAATCTCATACTCATTTTCCATCTATTAATTACACATGTAGCACGCAAGCCATGCAAACCATTACACAACTTTATCTCAATCAACTGCACGGCCACTGCATCAATTTGCAAACCTGTCACTGATCTTGCACTATATATCCAGTGTATTTGGTGCAATACTTGACAGCTTCACCTTTAGTTATTGATTGTTGTACAAATGAATGCAACAGATTATGGAGATGTGTGGTTGATTGATGAGTGACAGAAAAATGAATATGTCAATGGCTCTTAAGGTCATTTCATCATGGTTGATGGTATACCTCACAACACTGTACCCATCACAATCCCTTAAGAAATTTCACACAGTTGTCACAGTTGTGGGAACTGAGGGCCAGATTTAAGGGAAAATGACGGTGCACGTTGCTGCACCAAATTAGGCAGCATCACACACTGTCATTTTCACAATGCAGGGATGCACGGTATTTAAAAGAATGCGGCGCATCACTGGGTGTACCCTTTGCGCCGGCACTGAATTTGCTGATGTGCACCAGCATTGCAACCCTTGCACCATTGTGCAAGGATGGCTGCGTTGAGGGAGAGATTGTTTTTGTGCAGAAAGGAACACCTTCCTGCACAAAAACAATCTTAAATGGTGATGTGCTCTTTCTATTTAGAAAGAGCAAAAAACGAGGAGGAATGAAAGCATTTCTCCTTGTTGCGTCCTACTAACGCCACCCCTGGGGTGGGGTTAGAGTTTGGCACTGCCTCAGGTTTATGAAAACTCATAAATCTGGGACAGTGTTAAAACACCATGGGTGTTGCTGTGGCACGCCCATATCAACACCCATTGCACACCCCTTCCATGCAAAGTGCTGTGTGTGAAGCATCAGTGTTTACAAGGTTACAAGGTTTACAAGGTGGTGTTAAAATATATTTTCTCTCTCTATCTCTATACTCCCTTCCAAATTCATCATTGATATGCCTGATGTGCAACAGAGAACACCCACATGCTGAATGCATTGTAGCATGCCCATTTTGTAGCCTCAAGTTGCGGATATTTCGATCACATGCTAGTTGCTACTGGACTTTTCTGTAATGGTGTATAAGATCATCCTTACCTGTTGTGTGTTACACAAAATATATGGCCTGATTTAATGTATAACCATGGTCCTAACTTAGAGATGTTCACCACCCCAGCTGACATCTCTGACATTTTCAGGAACTGCTGTCACGTTGAAAGTGCGCAGTAAAGCTCTGTCATCATGACAGTGCTGTACGGCACACTTTCAATATATGTTTTTATTTTCAAAAGCAAAATCCTGAAGCAGGATTTTCTAATGGAAAATTTAAAAATCAATGACTCACTGGCCTTAGTAATTTAATCACATGGCATGGGGACCATTAAAGTATTTCTACCTTTATTTACCCCACGTTTTGGATGGTGGGGTGTAAAAGTAGAAACTGACCATTGGTTCACCCAATCTAAATAGAACAGGTGGAAAAATGTGCAAACCTCTGATGGCCCTTACTCGGTCAGGCCAAAGGAGCAGTATGTCAGAGGTGGAGACAGAGGACTATCCATCGCTGACATACTCTAAAAGAGGCCAGAAGACTTGCAATTTGGTGTAGAGGGTACTCCATCACTGTTGTGAGGGAGTACCCTCTCCCCCAAACTCTACATCTGGTCGAAAGTCATCAAACTGGTCACATACATGGACCTTCAGTCTGTACTTTGTCCTAATCCAACCCTATAACCTATGCCAGCCATGTGTTAAGGCTTATAGGATCTTAACCAACTTCTGGCCTCACATATCAAACGAAGGATAGTTGTGAATTCCCTTGATTGTGTTCAGAAATATGTTCCCAATTCAGTTTGCTTCATGAGATTCATATTTTTCACCATTGAGCCAATTTATAATATTTTCTTTATTGTGCATACTTTTACATCTATGTGGTGTAATATTAAGAAGCCATTCTCATGATATGTGTAACATTTTTAAATGCCATGGAAGTGAGAACATTTGCAAAACTAACATGTTGATCCTTTATTGCAATCAGTGTTCCTCTTCTTTCTGTCTCCAATTTGAGCTGTGTTCAAGATCATATGCTACAAAATATTACATTGCATTTTACATAATATTTTGTCAATCATGAGTACCTGAAAATCAACATCCATCCCAGGCCATTTAGGCCCAGATTTAAGAAAAGTAGCACTTCACATCTTGAAGCGACGCTTTTCTTGTGCCCCCCTAATGCCACTAAATGTGCACCATATTTATGATATGGCGCACCATGGTGATATTTGGAACAATAGTGTCACAAATGTTCACGCCTTTGTGGCGCTTTGCTCCACTAGCATAAAAAATTCTGACACTAGTAGAGCAAAGTGCGTCATTTCAGCCGGCATTAAAAACTACGCCAAAAATGGTGCAATTAAATCTTGGGGATTTCATTGTACCATTTAAGCAGGCCTCCTTATGCCAGAACGCCCCCTTTGCATACATTATGCAAGGCACATTCATAATGTGGTGCAAAAGGTCGCAAAGTGGCGCAATGCATGCATTGCATCACTTTGCAGATGTGGGCCACTGTTTTTGGCAATCTAATGCCACATTAACGTCTGAAAAAATGACGCTAATGTGGCATTCGATGGCGCAAGGCCATCCTTAAATTTGGACCTTAGTGTACTGAGAATGCATTCACTTCCATCCTGCTGCTCTGTGTCTTACATTGCTCCCAAAGGTGGTTGAGAAAAAGGATTAAAAGATTCCCTTGCTGAATCTAGATGTAAGCTGAAATTGTGAGTGTGTATGTTTTGGTGGGGGGGTGTTGTGAATTCCCAAAGCCAGACTCCATTTCAAGTACGTTAAGTTAATCTGTCTGCATTTGGTCCACATTCTGCTCGTTATTATCTCTTGCAGATCTAGTGCAAGTGTCAATTCATCTAACCAATGACATTGATAATGCATAATGTGACACAAGTCTGCTACAAGCTCAATGATATCTATGTTTCAAGGTCTGAGAGTGGATGTGTAAAATAAACATGTAGTCCAAGTTAATGTATTTTCATCATGCTGGTTCGTACTGGTTAAGTCTCAGATTAATGGAAAGTCCTCCAATGTAGACTAAAAGTCAGTGGTCAACCTAATACTAACCCCATGAAATGACCACTAAATTAGAAAGGCCTTCACACCAAGTTATCATGGGATTTACTGCCAGATTGCAGCAGCATCCACACTAATGCTGAGAGTTGATACACAGAGGAGAGGAGCTTAATCTGTCTTATATGTGTTTTCCTTCGGAGCAATCACTTTCCCTGCTGGGGTTTGATAACCACTGGTGATCTGCTGTGAGCAGATATGCAGCAAACTGAGTCCCAACAAACTCTAGAGGAAAGCTAGCTACCCTAGGCTCTTACAGTCTAGTGCACAGAGGGAGTCTTTACAGTGTTAGTCTGCCAGGAACATTCTGATTATGCTAGAATTATTAATTTTATTCTCATTGCTAGCAGCATTCATTACTGATGTGGTTATTATATTCTGTGTGGGTATTACTAGCTTACTCAGTAACAAAATAAGATAATTGAAATAAACACTTTTCAGTGTATATAATGTTTTCAGTGCAGTGCTTGAGTGTGCTATTCCAGAGAGCAAAAGTGGGTTGAATTACCACTGCTTCCCTGACATATTTAGAGGACTGTTAGTAACCCAGATAGCATGGACACCACACCAGCACGTATGTTCAGTGGAGTGTGTGGGGCTACAATAACTTGGCCTTTGTCGCTCAAGTGATGGTGTAATGAACTCAGTCCAGACATCTCTGCAGAGGGAAACCAAATCTTCTAGACCAGGGACTAAGTCCCAGGACATGCATAAGAGGGTCCCTCAAAAATTCCCTCAACTACATGGGTGTCTCCGTATCCCACGGAGTCTGAAGGCTGGAATGGAGATAATGCAGGCATTCCCAAAAAATGGACTGAGATTGTCATCACCAACATAAAAGTCATAAAGCAAAACAATGGTGGTATGACCTTTAGCGTTGCTACAGGCTCAAAGCAATAACTATATATTTGATATGTCATCCCACTTCAAAAAGAAGGTCAGACATTGGCTACCTGACAGCTGTAAAGTGTTATGAAAATTAAATGACTGGGCCTCAATGTACAGCTGCAGAAGCATCAGCAAATCAGGGAGTACCTTTGCTTTTCCATTCTGTTTACACAATACATCATGCCTTGCATGCATGCTGCATACATTCCATCATACCGTGTCTGATTTTCCTAATACTAAATTGATGCCCAGGGTGCAGATGTCTGACGTCATGCAAGGGGTTGTTGTAGTGTGGTGTTAGCACAGCATGCTCACAAACAAACTCAAACATCCATCTGCACTCTTATAAGACAGTGCTTTGTGCTTACAATCCACTTATATCATCACCAAGTTTGTAACAGTTTGGGTCTAAACGACTTGGGATCATAAACAAGATTAATGTATTGACTCATTAATTACCATCATTGAGACCTGGTGCTAGGTAAAGAGATACAAGTGCCATGGCAAGAGGCTAACACATGGCACTCAATTTATGTGGCACTGTCATCCTCACTAGTAGGCTATCACATTTGTATGCTGTGTCTTCATTATAGTTTTGACATGTGGCTTCTGTAAGTGATGGCATAATTCTTGTGACATTTGAGTGTGGTCTTCACATTGTCAGTGTACCCACCTAAAAGAAGAAGTGCCACTGAGTGTGCTATTTTCTTCTGAAAAATGTATGCCCTTGTGTGTCCCTCTTTCCTGCCCAACCACATCTCCTTCCTGAACACAGCCTCAAATGTTTGTAGACAGAATTTGCCTGGCAATCCAAGAGCCTGTGGGCAACTATCATAACATGCTGAGAAGTGATCTAGTGCTCTATAAGAGTCCCAGGTTGCCCAGCTCAGGGACATCACCCACCTAATTTCAAACAGGACTACCTTGATCCTTTGACTCCAAACACCCATATTTTCTACCTGTTTTGTTTGTTAGCCTTGCCATGACACCACTGTTTGAACACAATCTCTGTCATGGTGAAATACAAACAAACCCCATTTAACCTAGGCTTACCCTCTGGTAGCTTGGTACAAAAGCAGTCAAGCTTAACTTAGAAGCAATGCAGAAAGTACAACACAAGAAAAATCCCAGACCAATTTAGAAAATAACATCGAATTAAGTAAATTACTTGAGAACAAATCAATAAAAATCCAATCAGTAGAACTGGAGATATGGAATTTTAAAGTTTCAGGTAAGTAATGCGCCTAAAAGCACTTTGGCCCTCATTACAACCCTGGCGGTCAAAGACCGCCAGGGCTGTTTTGGAGGTTGCACAGCCAACAGGCTGGTGGTGCAAACTCGGGTATTACGACCGAGGCGGAAGCACCGCAGTCGCACCGCCGGGACTGGTGTTTTTCCGCCACGGTGGTCCCGGGGATTACGAGTCCCCTTCCCGCCAGCCTTTTCATGGTGGTAGGAACCGCCATGGAAAGGCTGGCGGAAAGGGGAGTCGCAGGTCCCCCTGGCACAGCCCCAAACAGCTTTTCACTGTCTACACAGCAGACAGTGAAAAGTGCGACGGGTGCAACTGCACTCGTCGCACGCCCGCAACACCGCCGGCTCCATTTGGAGCCGGCTGCCTTGTTGCGGCCCACATCCCCGCTTAGCCGGTGGGCGGAAACTCTGATGTCATAATGGCCACCGGGGAGTGCGGCCACATTGGTGGCCGCAGGGTGGTTACAACTTGGCGGGCGGCGGTTGCCATCCGCCAAAGTTGTAACGAGGGCCTTTATCTGGTAGTGCAAGACCAGATGAAAGTTACATGTTCATGTCGACTGTGATGGAGCATGGGCCGGATACAGGGACCAGGTTAGTCTCACTGAAGGGTTACCTTCAAAGTCTACTACAAAGATTTTTGTTCACGGTGGAAGGGGCCATGAGGAGCAGGTAGAGCATTGCGGATGGTCATCGATGTAGCCCGAAGAGCAGGTCGGGCGTTACAGACTGTCAACATTGTAACACTGTGGTACTCAGCATGGGGTCTGTGGGCCGCCATTGGCCCAGAACACCATCTTTGTCAGCCCTCAGACGTTGTAATGGGCTCTCAGTAAATATGAACGAGGCCAGTAAGCACAAAAGAGGGCTGCTGTAGCATGACGGGAAGCTAAGGCCCTTTAACAGTCAGCACATTCACAACTGACTTTTACGTGGTCTTTCAGAAAGCTTCCTGCTGCCTTTCCTAACATCTTCGCCAACAGCCTGCTCTTTCTATGCCGTCTGCAGCCTGCTCTAGCAAGCACTCTACTGCCATTGAGGACTGCAACAGGGGGCTTTCCGTGGATTGGTCCATCCTGCTTCCCTCCTTGCTCCAGCTTCTTTGCTAGCCTGCTCACCACCCACAGACCTGCTTCTTTGCCAGCCTGCCTTCTTCATCTTCCACCTTCCTTCAGACCAGTTGTCATGTGTACTGTGTGTGGCAATGTGCATGGGGCAGTGTTTATGGTGATGCAAGTGGCCTAGTGTGCAAAGAATAATAGCCGGGCTGTGTAAGACTTCTGAAACAGCTGGACACAGAAGCTAGTTCTCAGGTACAATTGGCAGTCTCTGCAGGATCGAAAGGAATGCTAAAAGCATTTACATTGTCAAGCCTTTGGGCTGCGTATGAGACACTGACAGTGTTTTTAAATTTGTAGGATGATTTATAATGCATGACCCTTCTTAGTGAAAACAGAAATATTCACCCCGATTCACAATGCCATTTTCAGTTGCGAAATTTTGAAAATCGAAAAATGGCTCGATTTATGTGTACTGGAGTCCTGATTCACAGTATTTACTCCTACGTATCTGTATGCCATGATTGCATATCATTACGCAGGAGTAAACTTCAGGCGAAGCATGGGGAGTAAGCATATTAAGGTATGGTTGGCCTTGTGCAGTTGTTGACACTCACAAAGCCGTGAGTTTTGGAGCAGTCACAAACACCTCACTGACCCTTTCCCCCTGCCATCTGCACACTAACCCACTCCTCCTCTGGGGGGTTTTACTCTGCATAGCTGTACACAGTGATGGCAGGACCTGGGGGCCTATTTAGAGGCCCCTAGCGCCACCTTGCGCCACATTAACCTCATTTATTTTTACTTTAATGTGGCCCAACGAGGCCAAAATCCCTGCACCCTATTTACAGAGTGGGGCAATGCATGCATTGCTCCATTCTGTAACCCTTTGTGCTACATTATGCCTGCGCCAGGCAAAATGTATGCAAAGGTGGCGTTCCCCTGTTAGGGGAGTCAGAAAAATGGCATAAGGAAATCTATGAGATTTCCTTGCACCATTTTTTACGGCACTTTTAACACCTGCTCAAGAGCAGGCGTTAAAAGGGGCCTTCCATTCTTTAGACTGGGCCCCTATGGACTCTGCAGAAGTAGCCCCAATATTTTGGAGCTACTCCTGCAGAGTACATCAATAGCGTCATAAAAAATGACACTATTGAGCCCTACCCTGCGCCATGGTGCGCCGTATTTTAAAGACAGCGCACACATGGTGGTGGTGGTCGGTACAGCGCCACTTTCCATAAATCTGACCCCAGGTATCCTTTTGTGGATGGCAAGCATGCATAAATCCAGACGTTTCCCCCCCATAAACATGTGTTTACATTTCAAAATGGCTTTATGAACCAATGGACAATATGTTGTAAAGATTTTTGTCAATTGACACATTCCGTGTTCTTTGTTCTTATTCTCACATGTTGATGATTCGGTATCATGTGTTCTGTAGTTGGAAAATAGACTTAATCAGCAGAATGAGTCAGTAGGTTAATTTCTTGCTGGTTTGATGGGCGGTGATCTGTCAGTGCAGAATTAGATTCCCGTAACTCAGCTATTCAGCCCTCCCATACTTCGGATAGCTGTAAATGTAAATGAGTACCATTATAATGTGCAATAGCAACAGGTGGTATATAGCCCTCGGGAGTGTCAGAAGTGGTATAAAGGTCAAATAAATACAATTATGGTCAGGTATGTCAAACTACGATACTTGGCAAGTGGAAAGTACAATTGCAAAAACTACTTTTTATAATATGCTTCTCTGGGAGTGGACCAAGGCACAATATGTGTGTTAGCAATTAAAAGTTTAATCGTAATGTGCATGCCCCACATTTTACACACCACTTTGTATGTTTAAACAAATAACCTTACTTCGGAGTTGCTCACTGAGGTCTGTAGCGAGATGCTTTGTCGGCCCTTTAGTTGTGAGCCATGGTGCCGGTCCTTTTGTCGTGAGGTGGTGTCGGTCCATTGGTCGTGAGGTGGTGCTAGCCCATCGGTTGTGAGGCGATGCTGGTCCATCGGTCGCCAGGCAGTGCCAGTCCATCGGATGAGAGGCGGTGCCGGTCCATTGGTTGTGAGGCGAAGCCAGTCCATTAGTCATGAGGCAGTGCTGGTCCATCCGTCGTGAGATCCATCTGTTGTGAGGTGGTGCTAGTCCATTTGTCATGAGGCAGTGCCAGTCATCTGTCATGAGGCAGTGTTGGTCCATTGGCCGGGAGGTAGAAAATCTGATTCCTGGCCATTGTTACTTACAGTGCAGTTTCAAGCCAGCTGAAGAGCTCCTCAATGGCCTACAGTCCAGTTACCAAGCCTGGCAAACGACCCAGATCAATGATGAGTGAACAAGGGCATTCAAGGTAACATGGGAAGAAGAGTTCTTGATTGCTGAATGCCCAAAAGAGATAGCCACCTGTTTGTTTTGCAATGAAAAAGTAAATGTCCTTAAAAGATATAACCTGGAACACCACTACAAAGCTTGGCACTCAGGATTTTCAGATTACTTCCCATTAAACTCAAAACTGCTTTCAGCAAAAGTGGCATTGTTAAAGCAATCGCTTCTTTCTCAGCAGCAGCGCTTCCTTTGCTACATGAAGCTGAGGCTATTGCAGAAGCATGGAGCAAAATATGCTATCTGCTTGCCGAACATAAGAAACCATAAATGGAGGAAAAGCTGGTGAAGAAATGTTTCCTTTCAGAAGCCGAAATTATTTTTAAAACTTCAGTAAGAAAGCCAGTATATTGAAGGAAAATAGTGCATTACAGCTATTGGATACAAAGAATAGAGGCAATGAGTGAAAACGTCCAGGAGCAGGTGATCAAAGCAGTCAGAGAGTCACTGTTCTTCTGAATTGCCTTGGATGAGTCCTCAGATATAGGCAATGTAGTCCAGTTATTAGTTTGGGTGTGGTATTTGGACCAATCACTTCTTCCTAAAGAAGAGCCCCTGTGCTTCTACCAACTTCAAGGGCACACAAGAAGAGAAGATATATTGGACATCATCTGCAAATACTTTGAAACACAACACATACCATTGAATACTGGACAGACTGTGATAGACTACCACTGATTATACATCAGTAGCTGAAATAATGCCCAAAACTTGCAGTGAAAATTGTAAATTTTATTTGACCCAAAACCCTTAACAATAGAATTTTTAAAGTAGTACTGCAGGATTCCGAAGCTGAATATACAGACCTTGTATACTGGTCCACTGGTCACTTCAGTGATGCATACTGAAGTGTAATGGCTAAACAAAGGGAAAGTTCTGGAGGGGTTCATTGCTTTGCTTCCTGAAATTGTATACTTTGTAAATAGTAGAGATCAATCATTCCCAGAACTAGAAGATGTGAAATGGCTTATAATGCTTTATTTTCTTTCAGATCTATTCACACAATTCAGTGCTCTCAATTTGACACTGCAAGGCAAACAGCAGTTTCTGTGCTCCACGATGAATGGTATTTACTCATTCACTTCACTCAATTCCCAAAACTGTTGGCTGTGACTCAAAGGTTTCCAAATACACAAGAAATGTTGCAAATACTAAACCTTGGTGCATGTTTTGAGGAAATGTCTGGGAAGATCATGAGGTGATTTTCTCAACTCAGAGCCATCACCCCTCCATTCAGGCTGATTTAAAACCTCTGGATGTTGAGTGCATGAAATCTTGAAGTTGTTGAACTTACTGGCATGCAAAGGGTGCAAGCAGAAATAGAGCTGATTTACATGCAGCACAATTCAGCTCTTGAGGCATCTTTTTTAGATAGGGTACCAGAAGAATTCTGGAAAATTGACTTCTGACACATTTCCTCTTGTTTTTACAATAGCTGAGAGAGTAATTTGTATGTTTGGGTAAATAATTGTTTGTGAAAGTTTGTTTTCCACAATGAGAGTGTTGAAGAGTAAACTCAGAAATAAGCTTACAGACTTACATATGGATCAGCTCTTGAGACTTGCTGTTTCAAACATAGTACTAGGTTACAGGACACTAATAGGAAATATGAACTGTAAAATAAGTTACTAGCATATGTCTTTAACTTATCTTTTTTTTTTTAACTCCGTTAAACCTATGCTGCATAGGGCCTGTGTTGAATATCCAGTTAATGAGGATTACCATGCAGTGCCTCTAATGATTGCCACTGTCTGATCATAAAAATATATTATCAAAATGTCAATACAATGTGTCTTTTAAAGTGTGAATATCTCCTAAAGGTCATTCTGTTATTTGAAAAGCTCCTCCTTGTAGGTACAACTGCTTTGGAATTAAAGCATTGTCTAGTAATGTTTTGAAAAGGTGGAAATTATGTTTCACTCTAGTAGGCCCCCCACAGACCTCTTCCCACCTGATCCCCGCCCCCACCTCAAGCCCATCGGTGAGGCCCCTGGAAATAAACCAGACTACGTTTGGCTCCCGAGAAAAAGTTTGTGAATACCTATGCGGTAGCATGAACACCGTGTCAGGCATTGTAGACAGTTGCTCCTGGAGAATTGCTTTGGCAGTCATAGTGAGCTGTCGATGCTGTAACGTCAAGTGCGTGTCTTGTGCTGCTGGGCATCTTTGGTGGTTACTGTGATGTGAAGAATTAGGTTTCTCACAACTTCACATTTGCGGAAGGTGCAGGCAGCAAGATCTTGGCACGTACAGGCCAGTTTGCATTCACAAAGAGCCCAAAAATTCAAGATTTCTCCTTCTCTTTGGAGAGGAGCTCAAATGATGTCACACGAAGCGTCCATTGCCTGAGGGGCTCCTCCTGGGAGTCAGGAACGGGCTCCAGCAGTGGACAGAAGGGCTCAAGCAGGGCTATTTGCAGGTCTAGTTGCAGGTCCGCGCAAAAGGTCAGCTGAGCAGTTGCAGGGAGCCTCTGGTGCTTGTTATTTCCCTTTAGCTCACAACAAGAAGTCAGTCTCTTAACCCTTGGAGTCACTTCAGCTTGGGAAGAAGGGGGCAGGTCCAGAGTTCCTTCTCAGCAACCAAGGCAGCAGGCCATAGAGCAGCAGAATAGCAGGGCAGCAGAGTGGCAGTCCTTCTGCCATCAAAGCAGCCCTGCAGTCCTTCTTCGCGGCATCCACAGGTCTAGGGGTGTACTAAAGAATTGGTATCACAATAAATAAAATATAAATGATCCAATTGTGAAATGACCCAATGCTCTTCGAACTGAGGGGCATATTTACAAGCCCCTACCGCCATCTTGTGCCACACTAACGTAATTTTTTTACGCTAAAGCGGCATTAAGGAGGCCATTCCCCAGTGCCATATTTACAAAGTGGTGCAATGCATGCATTGCACCGTTTTGTAACCCCTTGCACCACCTTATGCCTGCACCAAGCATAATGTATTCAAGGCGGGGGTGTTTCCAAGATTTTACTGTGCCACTGTTTCCAGCATTAAAGAGACACTCTTGTATTGGCCAATGGGCCTCCCTGTGCATTGTTGCACTAGCACCAAACTTCTTGGCGCTAGTTCAGCAAAGTGCCACAACAGCACCAAAATCTTGAAGCTGTTGTGGTAATGACCAACCAAGGTGTGCCATATTGTTAATGCGGCTCAACTCTTGTGTCATTAGGGGGTGCAGGGGGACCCAAGAAAAGTGGTGCTTTGAGACCAATGTGTCACTCTCTTGTAAATAGGCTCCTAAGTTGTTTATAAGAGTACAACATCTCAAAGACCAATTAACTACTGGTTTGTCTGTACTGAATGCTCCAACAAAAGGTCCCTGGCTGGCAGGAATATGCTTTTATAAATGTGGTGATTGCTGTATCTTCTATTTATCATTAAATAGATGCAAATAGATGAAAAGAGGCTATTGGTCATAATACAAAATATGCATAGGATAATTTATTTACGATAAAAGCACTTTTTTACTTGTTTCATTTTTTGACCTGTTGGAATGCAATATATAGGTAGTACCATCAAGCCCTTTGGACAACATATAATGAAGCATATTTTATAAAGAGAAATACAGAGTAACTATGCATTTTAAGTAAGAACTTAACTCAATTTAAAGGTTGATTACATTTGTGGGAATATATAAAAAGGTAAAAAACAATGATCCCAAGAAAACTGGAACCACAATTGTGTCCCTCTGTATTATGAAATGCAAATGCCTAAACTCTGCTATAAAATTTCCATACCAGTAATTGCATCTTCTGTAAATTGTTTATGGGTGAAACTCTATTCATTTTGCTTTGTGAATTGGGAACAGTATCCTAACATTTATTTCAACATATTTATCGAAGGCTGTAAAAGTTGTTTGTTTTGATTTAATATTATTGCAATTGATGTAATTGATATATTAATTGATAATATATATTAACTGGAAACTATTGATTGCTCATTAAAATCAAATATGGGCCCAGATTTAGGAAAAGTGTTGCTTCATGTCCTGAAGCGCCACTTTTCTTGCGGCCCATTGCCCCCCCAACGCCACCATGTGTGAGCCGTATTTAACATACGGTGCACCATGGGAAAGGTTACGGACAATGGCATCATAATATTTGATGCTATTGTTGTACTTTGCAGGATTAGCACCAAAAATGTTGCCCCGAATCCTGCAAAGTACATAGATGCCCAATATAAATAATGGTGTACGTTCTTTTAATGCCTTCTCTGTGCAGGCATTAAAAATGCTGCAAAAAATGGCATAGTGGAATCTTGTAGATTCCACTGTGCCATTTTTGCGGTCCCGCTAACGGGGGAATGTCTCCCCTTACGTACATTATGCCTGGAACAGGCATAATGTGGCGGAAGTGTTTACAAAGTGGTGGGATGCAAGCATTGCGACACTTTGTAAATATGGCACAGCGATTTTGCCACACATTCACCACATTAATGTAAAAAACAAAAAAACGCTAATCTGGCAATTGTAGGCACTAGGGCCTTCTTACATTTGGAACATGGTCTTTCCAAACAGAAACAGAAGCAGTATGTGGATTATTCATGTAACCTGTGAACAGATTCATAGGAAGGTGCCAAGCAATACTATTCCATCATCTGCAGTTATGGTTCTCCAACCTATATCAGTAGTGTTAGAAATGGGGTATGTGGTTGGCAGCCCATTTGTACTCTGTCCAAGCAAGGACCCTCCCTCTAGTCAGGGTAAGGGAGATGCACAGTTTGGATAGCCCCTGCTCACCCCCTTGGTAGCTTGGCACAAGCAGTTAGGCTTATCTCAGAGGCAATGTGTAAAGTATGTGTACAATCACACACAGCAACACAGTGAAAACAGCACAAAAGGACTCAACAACATTTGGGAAAATAGCCAATATTTATCTGATTACAAGAAGACCAAAACAACAAAAATCCAACATACCCACGAAAAGTTATGAATTTTCAAAGATTAAACTTCAATATAGCGCTTAGAAACACAAATTTGGTGTCATCACAGCATCATGACAGAGTAGTTCTCAACATTCTGATGCCAATGGCACTGGTCATGGAGTCACACAGGGCCCCAAGTACAGTACCTTTTGAAAGTGAGGAAACAAGCCGGCTCACGGAATCAGGGAAGCAAGATGTCGCTGGATCCGGTGCAGCGTCGGTTCTGGTGCTGCACAGCAGTGAAGCAGAGGCCTCAGTGCACAGCGTCAGGTCCTTGCTGCGGAGCAGTGGAGATGAGGCACTGTTGGTGTGAAGCGTCGGGTCTTTGGACATCATGGACATCAGTGACATGGCATTTGGGACTCAAGGACTCACAAGGCGTCAGCGGCCACTGCTGCATCAAGTCTGCGATATCGGTTGGGGTCGTCACATTGCAGCGGGGACCAAGGCTTCAGTTGCAGGCAGCGTCACAGGGTCAGGCAGCAGCATCTGTCCGGGCATCGCCTGAAGTCAGTGCACTTGTTATTTCTTAGTTTTTCACCAGCTTTCACTCCCAAGGGGCCAGGACTGTAGTAGGCACCACCTGGCGAGTTAGAGTCCTCATCAAGTGAACCCAGAGGCTGGTAGGTGAAGTCTTTGCTGTCCCTGAGTCATCTTATCAGGATGCAAGCTCAGTCCAAGTCCTTGGAGAAACTTCACAAGCAGGATATCCAGCAAAGTCCAGTCTTTGCCCTTTGTAAGGCAGAAGCAGCAACTGCAGGCCTACCCAGCAAAGCTCACACATCACATTGGCAGTGCTCCTACTCCAGCTCTTCAGTTCTTCTCCTTGGCAGAGGTTCCTCTTGATCCAGAAGTGCTCTAAAGTCTGGGGTTTTGGGTCCACTTCTTATACCCATTTCTGCCTTTGAAGTAGGCAAATTCCAAAGGAAAGCCTATGTTGATGACAAGATCCGGCCTTGCCCGGGCCTGGCCCCAGACACACATCAGGGGGTCGGAGACTGCATTGTGTGAGGACAGGCACAGCCCTTTCAGGTGTAAGTGTCAGCTCCTCCTTCCCCACTCTAGCCCAGTAGACTCATCAGGATAAGCAGGACACTCCTCAGCTCACTTTGAGTCACTGTCTAGAGAGAATTCACATACAGACCAAATGTCAGTCTGACCCGGATGTGGATTCCACAGGCAAGCAGAGGCACAGAATGGTTAAGCAAGAAAATGTCCACTATCTAAAAGTGGCATTTTTGAACTGACAATATAAAAACAAATTTACCAAAAGATGTATTTTTACATTGTGAGTTTAGAGACCCCAAGCTCCATCCCTCGATCTGCTCCCAATGGGAAACTGAACTTAAAAGATATTTACAGGCAGTCCCCATGTTAACCTATGAGTGAGATAGGCCTTGCAAAAGTTAAAAATGAATTTGGCAGTATTTCACTTTCAGGACATGTAAAACACACCAGTACAAGGCCTACCGTTTAAATGCACTGCACCGTGCCCATGGGGCTATCTAGGGCCTACCTTAGGGGTGCCTGACATGTAGAAAAAGGGAAGGTTTGGGCCTGGCAAGTGAGTACTAGGTCGAATTGGCAGTGCAAGACTGCACACACAGTCACTGCAGTGTCAGGTCTGAGACATATTTACAGAGCTACTCATGTGGGTGGTTAGGGCAGGTTAGGTCCCCTCCACGTGTGGTTCGGGGACACTTCATACGGCACCCATACTATTTTAGGAAGCAGATAGGTTCATGACTGCACCACAATGGGAGGAGGCTAAATAGGCTGGAAAATAGCAGTGGGGTGTTTCCCACAGCGTATATAATCTTACATGGAAGAAAGTCTCCTCACTAGCCAGAGTCAACATTTTACTCACCTTCACTTCCAGGTTATTGGTTCTTGAGCTGCTCTACTTCGATGCCTGGTGAAGCATGGAGAGTGCATTCTGGACCTCTGTGCCTCCAATTCTGCACTTGAAGGGCTGATCAGGAGCTTCTATGTAGGTATAATAGGCAGCATCAGCAGTAAATGCACATAAGGGTTAGTCACGACCTTGAGGAAATGGGAAAAATACTGTTGCATGTTGTAATATATACTCAGGGGCTGATTTAAGAGCCCCTAGCACCTCATTGCACCACATTAGCATCATTTTTTTTAATGCTAATGTCGCACAAGGCCAAAATCGCTGTGCCAAATTTACAAAGTGGCGTAATGCATGCATTGTGTCACTTTGTAACCCTTTGTGCTAAATTATGCCTGCGCCAGGCATAATGTGTGCAAAGAGGGCATTCCCCTGTTAGGGGGGCCGAAAAAATGGCGCAAAGAAATCTAAAAGATTTCTTTGCATCATTTATTTTGCCACTCTTAACGTCTGCTTAGAGCAGGCATTAAAAGAAAGCATGCCATTGTTTTCAATGGGCCTCAATTGGCTTTGCAGGATTAGCATCATTGTTTACGCTAATTCTGCAAAGCTCTGAACAAGTAGCAAAAATGTTGGCGCTAGTTCCCCTACCTATCGCCATGGTGCGGAATATCTTAGATATGGCGCACACATAGTGGCACTAAGGGGCACAAGAAAAGTGCGCTGCACTGGGTGAAGTGCCACTTTTCTTAAATCAGGGCCTCAGAATGGTCCACAATAGATTGTGTAAATGGAAATCTACCCTGAGCTGGAGGTCCACTTTATATCCCAGTCATTTGCAGTTGTGCAGCATAAGATAATATTCATCTATATTTGTTTAAACTACAAAAGGAAACATACGACCTGGCTTAGCATCATGCTAGTCGTTTACATACATAACGGCACAGAATATTTATAGCTCAGGACAGAGAAATCATGATAGACATTCCAAAACTGTTTAAAAGGCTAATTTATTATAATGGGTCTAGGTTTACAATGGTGCCCACTTGCCCACATAGCCTCACAGACTAGTATGAAACTTTAATTAATACCTATGTTATTCTAAAAGCCCCATCCTACCACAAAGAATTTCACAACCTGGGCCTTCTTATTTACCACCTTGTCCTACTGAGTCTCAATCACCTGTATTCACAGGATCAATTGCTACACACAATTCATACACCATCTCTACCCTAATCTTTCAAGTGCTATCTGTCCCTCAGAGCACAACAGCTCACCATCCTTCTACAACTTCCTACTACCTCGGGTTGATCTGTCCACCTGGAAACACTATCAATCAACCTGCAACAACATAACCTAAACTTCCTCAACTATTAATAAATCTCCTGACCTCTACCTAGATTATACTTCTTGCAGACTCATAACACCATTGCCTACACTTCATACATCACCATTTTCCTTACACTCACCCATCTCATCAATACAGCCAAAAAAAAAAGATGTCCCTCGAAAAACACTCCCAAATTGACTTCCCTCAACTACTATTTTTTAAGGAAAGAGGGAGACTAGTCCAGTTATTACACTGCTTCGCTGCACAATATGTCCAAAATTCCTGTGTTACTTCACAGCTCCCTCTTCTCTGTGAAAGCATAACTTCTCTAAGCAGTGTGGAGAAAGTGTCTTGTTGATGCAGGAAACAAAAGTATAATGATCTAATTCAGTGATTGAATGAGACCCTCAGATAAACATCCAGGTCCCAAATAATCCCAAAAGCTGTTTGTGCATTTTTCCTAAATATAGAATCTAAATGCTTGTGGGGAAGTAGGAAGATAATTTGGCAGGCGGGGATTCAGAGAAATGTAACGGTTGCCAGACCCCAGGGAATGACTATCTGTTTCCAACGTGGACCTACAGGCCTTGTCTAGAAGGTAGAACCACTGGGACATTGGAAGACTTTGTCGAAAGGTTGCTGGAGCAACCATAATGGTGTCTTTCCTTTGGTGAGAGAGTAAATCACACAATGTGATTTACTGATGCTCTGAGCATGAGCTACCTATGTGGAGTGGGATCCCAACTGGAGAAAGATACCCACCACAAGGACAGAACTCAACAAGCTGTGACCCCCAGAAACCTGTGAGAACAGGCTCGTGAGAAACTGACAGGATACCTAATTAGCAGTATTGGGAACTAGGTACAGGTGGGACTCCGAGAAGGAGGAGCAGGAAGAATGAGCCACAGCGACTTTAGAATACAGAGCATGGCGGTCCTTTTGGACTAGTCTTATGGTGGATGCTGTGCAAAAATGAGAGGGAGACCCCGCTACTGTAAACTAAGGGCCTGATTTAAGAGTCCCTAGTGCCACCTTAGCACTGCCATCGCGTCATTTTTCTGAGAGATTTCCTTGCGCAATTTTTTTCTGCACTTTTAACGCCTGCTGAAAGTAGGCATTAAAAGGGGGCATGCCATTAAATACAATGGGCCCCAATGTGCACTGCAGGAGTAGCACCAATATTTGGCACTACTCCTGCAGAGTACATCAATAGCATCAGGAATACTGACGCTATTGCTCCCTACCCTGCGCCATTTTAAATATGGCGCACACATGGTGGCAATAGGGGGGGCTGTGGGCCACAAGGAAAATGGCACTGCACTGGGTGCAGCGCCACTTTTCTTAAATCAGTCCCAAAATGTGGTCATTTTGATATTGTAATGAAAGGTGAGGAGAGCCGAGAGATACAGCAGAGATCCCCGGACCACTTGCCCAAGGGGATGAGAAGAAAAAGAACATTTCTTTGTTGACGAATATGGAGTTAGGTTTTGGTGACTTTGTAGAAGAACACTTGAAGCAACACAAACTGCTGCACTGGATATAGTAAACCGCAGCATTAAAATGCACTGCAGCAAAGGAAAAGCTCGAGAACTTGCACCCATCCTAGAGGGCTTAGTAAGGAAATACATTCATATGCTGCAGATTTGAAGTTGTAATATTAGGCCAAATAATTTTGAAGCAACTACAGAAGAAGCCCTCGAGCGTCCCACACTCACTTTATGGTGACAGAGGAGTTAGATGCCCAGACTATTTCCCCCCTACCCCGACCCCAGTACTCACCTCAAGTCATCCCACATCTATAAGTCACTCCCCAGATATACCTTGGTAAGCATTTTAGATGTCTCTTGAGAACAAGTATGTGTTTTGGGTCTATGGAGGGAAATTACTGCTATTTAAACGGAGAAGATAATTCCGTTTGGCAGTCGAGTCCCGGTAATTAGGCCAAGTTTCATTGCACCGCCACCAGACACGGCCATTGAGGTCCTAGTTTTCAACTTTCTTTAACCCGCCACATATTCTCCTTCTCTAGTTACCACCTTTCCTTCTTTTCCGCCCCCTTCGTTTTTCCTTCTCTAGTTTTATATTTTTTAAAACCTATTATAGGCACAATGGAGTACTTAGTCGCCTTCTACGTTGCAAGATAATGGCGCCTACAGAACAGAAGGTCACCAGAACATTGGACATTTTTGGTTCCTTTTCTTAAATCTTTTTAATGCGCGATTGTTGAACCTGAGGTATGACTGTTTGAGGTAGGTAATGGTGGCAAGTGGGCAGCTCCACCCTTAATGGTTAATTGAGCTAACTTCGGGGACTCCAGCTATCTTCTTGTAAAACTAAAGCGAAATTTAGCATATGCATTTTTCTGACAACTTTAAACAAAAAAAATCTTCTACATTGAATTCCCGATCAGAATGTGGAATTTAGGAGCCATATTCTGGCTTTAAAAATAAAGATTTCACATCGACCTATGGAAAATTGCATTATACATGAATAACTTAATTTAGTGTACAATGTGTATGACATAAATCCCGAAGGAAAAATACTGATGTACTAGCATAGTTTAATGCGCCGCTAATTGTGTAGATTGATGGCAGTATTTAACAGGCTCCAGGAAAAATAACAAGCTTCAGAAGGTCAATACGACCTGCATTCGGTGACTCTCTTTACTAATTGTGTTACACCTGTCTCAGGGGGGACGCTGAGTTCAGTGCTGCTTCCAGTTATGGGCGGCTGAATGGAAACCAGCATACTCATAGATTATTATATATACACGTACGTCAGAGACTGCGAAGACGAAGAGCCGTAACACATAAGGCGAGAACTGCAAGTGCTAATTTAGGACATACCTCTTCTTTAGGATTAGGCTGACAGGTGTCTTTATGTAGCTGACGAACTGGAGCAGGGTTATTTTACCTCCTTAGTTTGTGGCAAGCAGTTGCTTGTCAGAAGAAGTTTAAACGTATCTTATGCTCCTCGATGAAAATATAGCTGACATTGTTGACAAATCTAAACCTAACACAATAACATACACAAAGCAACAAAACATCATCATTTAAATATACCAGGCCACGACTCGGTGCACCATAACAACACAGTTAAAATGTAATGGCAAAACACAATATCTGTGAAACAAATCGCAATAGAAGAACAACAGCACAACACAGCATCATATTGTAGTAATACAGCACAAAAACTCTGTATCACACAAAAAACAGAAGACATCACCACAATAAGAAAATACCACAAAACAAACATACACATTGTGTCACACATTACCACCTCCAGAATTTAGCTCACCTAATTAGGGGGTAGATGTATTTCCACCTGATAGTGCCTTACTTACCACCGAAGGCATTCAGTCAAACCTTTCAACAAGTTTCACGACCTGGTCTGGGTTAACCCCACAGGATAAGAGGAATGCTGTGACATGTACATCTTCTGTAAATGTGCACCATTGTTCACTGTTATTGGTTTAGGTACCTAGAAGTATCAAAGAGGAGAAGGAGGGCTTGCATATCAAAATTAGTATGAGAAAGGAATGCAGACATCAAACGTCAGGTATAGAAAGTATACGACACGTAAGAGCGCCTATATAGTGTGAAGGTAGGTAGTGACAACACGCAATGGAGATTTAGGCCTACCTGACTATACTTGCAGGAGCGTACCCACAAAATACATGGACCAAGCCGACCCATACACTACAAGAATATGCAGTCTTGTTGGATAAAAAACAGATGGCCTACAGAGACAATTTGAAGCATTATGGCAAGGTAAATAACTTGCCCATCAATGATTAGAAGACTGAGGCGACTGTTTTCAGGCAAAAAAATGAGGTTTCAAGCTAGGTTAGATGGGCTTAACTGCGCTAGAGAGGTAGTAGAATTTGATTATTTGGGCACAATCATCTTAACAAACGGTACATAGCTTAAACCTATGGACAAAGGTGAACAGAGAGTGTCTACGTGTCTTGGAGAATAAAGAGATTTCACCTGATGACTCTTGATTGCAGTCTATTATGAGAGCATAGGAAGCAAAAATATCCGTGTTCCTTCTTAAGAGTGCAGAGTCATGGCATGAAACTAGGCCTCATAGGGGGAAGTTTTGGAGTCCCAGACTTGACAAAGTTTACTGGGTGTACTGCCTGGATCCTCTTCCATGATGTAAATACTGAGTTGGGCATGGTGACTGTGACATACAAGGTTGAATCTCATGTATTACTTTCTTCTTAAGTAAGCTGTACGACTGACTGAGAAAATGTTCTACTATGGCCTGCATTGAGCAAGGACAAACACATTGAACTGAAAGGTGGGGTTTTGGCTTGGCTTGCTGAGGAGTCTCGCTGGATCTCCATAAAGCTCCACAGCTCTCATGGGCCACAGAAACACAATGCAAGGGCAAATATGCTTGTAAAGAGTAGCAAGTGGTGAACTAACCCTCCAAATAACTGCTGAGTACAACAGAAATGAATACAATCGTCACTTGGACTGCAAGTCCTTTTATTCTGGTCCAAGTACTGTGCTAATCTGAGAGAACTTCAATCTTGATAGATACATTTTTAGTTATAGCTTGGGAGTCTCAACCACTCTGTCACCTGCTGATGCTTAAAGCAAAACCAAGTCCCCAATTATTATTCCCAGAAGCAGTTGCCAATAGATTTAAAGGATATTACTACATTCCACCAACGTCTTGACAGGACAGACAGGCAGGCAATCCTGATGGAAATGAAAAAATGATGGATAAACAGACTCAATCAGGCCCAGAAATACTGAACCTAAAATAAATAATTACAGGCCTGGAGAATGTGAGTAGGTGCAATAACATCAAAATTATAGAGCTCCCTGAGAAGCCAGAGGACGATTGCATGCTGGCCTTCTTGAGTACGTTCATTCCTGTCTCCTGCAGCTAGGCCTCCCCACCACTCTAGAGTTTAATATGGCCCACATGTCATCATGTAAAGACTACAGGAGAGGGCCACCTCAACATATATTGGCCTGCTGTATGCGGCTTAAACAAGCAAGCTAGAAAACAGGGCCCCTATCAGTATAAAAACCATTAGAATTTTCTTTTCACATACTTCTCGTCTGAAACAAATTCCAAAAGTAAAAGATTTCAAGTAATGAGACCCAGGCTATGAAAAAGAGAAATCATATTTGGATTACTGGAATCAGATGTTATGATGATCACAGGGGACGGTAATACCAGGAAACACATGGAGAAACCATTATCACACTATTACCTCATAAGGGGCCAGATGTATCAAACCATTTTGCATTAAAAAACAGTGCAAATCGCAAAACTCCACCCTTTGCGAATGCAAAATAGCCTTTCACTATGTATGAAAGGCATCACAGTTCCATTTCAAGGAATCGCAAATTTTAGCGAGTCCCTAAAATTGTGACTCCAATTAGGGAATCACTATTTGTGATTCCCTAAAAAAGAAATCACAAATAGGAAATTTGTATTTGCGATTCCTTTTGCACTTATATCAAGCTTTTCCTAAATGAGAACTGTATATTTAGGAAATGCAATTACCACCAACTCCAAGTTGGTGGTAACCATGTGCTAGTTTAAAAAATGCATTAAAAATGCATTTTTAAAAGTGCCAAGTAGCTCACACATGCCCTAGGGCATGTGTGCACTTCACTTCACCGAGAAGATCGTCAACGCTCAGCTAACCCACCACCTCGAGGACAACTCCATCCTGGACCCCTCCCAGTCCGGCTTCAGACGTAACCATAGCACCAAGACCGCCCTTCTCGCCCCACAGACAACATCAGACAGCACGTGGACAACGGCGAAACATCAGCCCTCATCCTCCTGGACCTTTCCACCGCCTTCGACACGGTCTGCCACCGCACCCTAAAAACACGCCTCCACGAAGCCGGAATACAACGAAAAGCCCTCAACTGGATCTCCTCATTCCTCTCCGGCAGAACCCAGAAAGTCTGCCTCCCACCCTTTCGCTCCGAAGCCACCAACATCATCTGCGGCGTCCCCCAAGGCTCCTCACTGAGCCCGACGCTGTTCAACATCTACATTGCCCCCCTCGCACAATTGGCCCGGCAACACAACCTCAACATTCTCTCCTACGCCGACAACACCCAGCTCATCCTCTCCCTCACCAAAGACCCCCACACCGCCAAAGCCAACCTCCACGAGGGAATGAAGTCCATCGCCGAGTGGATGAGACACAGCCGCCTGAAGTTGAACTCTGACTAGATGGAGGTCCTCATCCTCGGACGCACCCCATCCGCCTGGGACGACTCCTGGTGGCCCACCTCGCTGGGGGCCCCGCCAACACCTACCAACCACGCTCGCAACCTGGGCTTCATCCTCGACTCTTCCCTCTCCATGACCAAACAGGTCAACGCAGTTTCTTCCTCCTGCTACAACACCCTCCGCATGCTCCGTAGAATCTACAAATGGATCCCGACAGAAACAAGAAGAAGGGTGACCCAGGCCCTTGTCAGCAGCAGGCTAGACTACGGCAACGCACTCTACACTGGCATCGCAGCAAAAAACATACAACGCCTCCAACGCATCCAAAACGCCGCCGCCCGACTGATCCTCGACGTACCCGGCCGCTGCCACATCTCCCATCACCTGAGAGACCTCCACTGGCTCCCCGTGGACAAGAGGATCACCTTCAAGCTCCTCACCCACGCTCACAAGGCCCTCCACAACGCCGGACCAGCCTACCTGAACAACAGACTTAACTTCTACACCCCCACCCGCCAACTCCGCTCTGCCAACCTCGCCCTCGCCATCGTTCCCTACATCCAGAGTAAGACCCTTCGTGGCAGATCCTTCTCCTTCCTCGCCGCCCAGACCTGGAACACCCTCCCGACCAACCTACGACAGACCCAGGACCTACTCGCCTTCAGGAGACTTCTTAAGACCTGGCTCTTCGACCAGTAGCAGCACCCCCTAACCCCCCCACTCCCACAGCGCCTTGAAACCCTAACGGGTACGTAGTGCGCTCTACAAATTCTGTGATTGATTGATTGATTGACATGTGCAGAATTAAACTTTGGGGTGCCTCAAAGGGGGCCTTAGGCCCTCGGCAGCCTTGGTTTTGCATTTCCTAATTTGCGATTCCCTAATAAGGAATCATAAATTAGGAAATGCAAAAACCTTTGTACCTATGGTCCTGAAGTCCCATTGGAACGAATTGAGTTGCATGTCTTAATAGTGATTCCCTAATAGCAATAGCGACTCAGTGGGAAACAGAAATTTCTGAAATTTGCTATTGAAGAAAAGAAAAACAGTGATAAAATACATCTGGCCCAAGGTCTTTAAAAAGGTACACAAACTGGGAAGTTGTCAGAAGACTTTAATAAAACCAAGATCTCTTTAATACCCAAACCGGGCAGGGGCCAAGTCTATTGTTCAGGCCCATACCCATTAGAAATATGAATATGAAAATATTGACAATAATTTTGACTAATAGTTTGAATAGATTTATCCTGAAATTTGTCCATTCGATTTAGGTTGGATTTCTGACAGGACGCTCCCCAGCTTACTATTTGAAAACGTTCTACGCTTATTGTGGAGGATAGAAAAGTAGAAAAATGACAACGTCTTGATTTAATTAAACGCTGAAAAAGCATTGTTTCAGGTTGAGTGGAACTACTTCTTACAAGTAATGGGAAAAATGGGAATAGCAGGCAACTTTATAGGAATGCTCAAATGGATGTATAAGAATTCAGAAGTCTTAATAAATTATAGATGTTTGCCACACCCCAGCTTTAGGTTACATGGAGGAATAGGGTTTCTCTGCATCCTTTGCCAATCATATTGTCTTTGGAACCACTAGTACGAGCCATGTGCAAAGAAGTGCATATAAGAGTGATACAGATGTCAACCAGAGAGCAAAAAACATTCTATTGTGGGATCACTGACAGAATATTAGAAACAAAAATAATGTGTGGACAGAACATTGTGTAAAAAATAATGAGGGCCAAAATATCAAGTAGGTAAGTGCAATTTGGTAAGTGTAAATGTACTATTCTTAACTCCACATCTACATACCTTTAAGAGATATACTGTCAAGGTACATAAATGTGGAGTTATATTTAGTAAAACTTAGATCACCTATAGAAACTTACCTTGACAATATTTTGTCTTCAATATTCTTGACACAATAATTTGCCCATATAATATTTCTTCTCTGGTATTTTGTCTAAACATCCTCTTATGTGAATGAGATATTTGTGCCCATATCAGACACAGTTAATTCCATAAAGGCATTGGTATGACATCCACAATAAGTTAACTTTTCAGCTTCTTGGTTTATAAAATTAACTGGACCAACTTTGAAACCTTGTCAGTGACTTTTTTCACTACAAGAATATCAACAGAAATGTTCTGCTTCAACTGAAAAGCATCTGTTTTAAAATACTTGGGACTATACTGTAAAATATAGTTTGGAAACATGATTTGGACAAATATCTCTCTGAAATCATCTCTGTGGGAGAGAGTGCAAATTATGGTATCTGGTAAGAAAAAGATAATCATGCAATCACTTTTAACACTTCGGATAATAAGTAGTAGGAATTTAAGCCAGATGCTGCTAAACTATAAAGCCTCATTGCTAGCAAACATGCATATTTTGTATACCACAGATAACTAAGGGAAGGTAGCTATCTACAGGTAGTTGAGGGAAAATAATGGGCAACTGAAGGCAATGGGCTACTTGGTAGCTGTCTATCATGAATATTCTGATCACTGGCAGAGATTTTGGCAGCATACAATGATGCCCAAACCATCAAATACGTTTTTTGGCTGGTCTGCCAGTGTCCTGCACTATTTATAATGTCCAATTGCATGTACCCTAAATGCCGGCACCCTTCCTTACATGGGCCTCACTCACCCTCATCCTTTACCCAGAATACGCTCTTTCCATTATCTAGTGGCGTTTTGTGAGAAAACAGGGCTGATTGCAGAGGCACCCTAACTTTTTGCCCCCATTTTCCACTTTTGGCTGGTGTTTTCCTGACTCTGGTGGTGCCCTGGCTACTGCTAACCAGTCCCATGGCCTGTGCTCTGTGTAAAATCATTATGCAAATTAGGCTAATTTTAATCTGCCAAGTCAACCTACCTATAAGTCCCTAGTATATGGTAGGGCATGTAGATTTAGGGACCTCAGCATAGGTAGTGCACCCATAGGTGCACTGCTGAGGTGCCCAGTGTCATTTTAAAGGCAGGCCTGCCTTGCTGGCTGCTTTTAAATTAAAGTTATATGCAAATTCGACTTTGGAATTAAAAGTAGTTCCAAAGTCTTAAACTACCTTATTTTTACATATAAGTCACCCCTAAAGTGTACCCTATGTGCGCCTGGGGCTGGGTGCCATGTAACTATAAGCAGGGACCTTATAAAAGTAGTTGTATAAGCCCTGATGAAGTAAAAACAGCCAAATTCGTTTTTCCCTCATTGTAGTGAATGGCCTTAATAGGCTAGAATGGGGAGACTTTATTTTAACTTTTAAAGTCCCCTTAAGTAATGGATACCAAGAGTATGGGATCAAATGAATTGTTATAATAAATCCCACAACTTCCAGTTGTTGGATTTAATATAACTTGTTCAGGTAAAGAGTTTTAAACTTTACCTGAAAAGTTGCCAATTTCAGCCTGCATTGTTTTTGCTGCTGTGCTCTGATTGGCCAGCCTCTGGCAGCCTGGCCAAGTTGCCTTGATGAGGTGTGAAGTGGCCTGGCTTCACACAAAGAGATGTGCCTGTGGGAGGAAATTTGCCCTCAGCAGATGGTGAGGCAAGAAGGGGGAGGGCTGCCAAACTGGTCTTCAAAGGCAGAGAAGGACATTGGAAGCAACCCAGCAACACCCCCACATCCTGCAACCCCAGACAACTAGGTGCCCCTTGATTAGATTAGGAGAGGGGTGTGTTTATGATTTTTGGCCACACCAGTGGGTGGGCTCAGCCGGATGTAACCCCCAAAAATCAGATTCAGCCATGATAGATTTTTGAAGAATGTTGCCCCCTGGGATCGATTTTTGCCACACTTCCCAGGAAGTGGTCATCACAGGGGGAAGGACCCTGCACCTGATTGGAGAATCAGGACCCCCTGTTTTTCACCCAGGAGCAAGGATAAAACTGGCAGACCTGCACCCACACCTCATTTCCCTATCACATCCATACCAAGAAGAACTACAGAAGAAGAAGGACTGCCCTGCTGGACCCCTGGCCTGCACCTGGAACCTGCACTCAGGAGAACTGCACCAGCTGCACACTTGGGCTTCACCACAAGAAGGACTTTGCCTGGATTCAACTGGTTCAAGGAGGGACTCCCTGTTTGCTACAGGTGAAAAATTGCTAACCAGAGTCCCCTGCACCAACTCCTGAAGAAATCAACCAGCTGACCACTGTCCAGTGGCCAAAAAGGAGTTTGCACCAGGTGCATTCTGGGAGTTGTAGTCCGCACCCCCAAGGATAATCTCAGAACTTCTGGACCCTTGGGGTGAGCTGTGGACCCCAATAGAACCTTAAAAGAACATCTGTGAGAAGCCCCAGAGATTTGGAGAAGTTTGGAGAAAAACCTCCAAAGAGGGACCGACCTGCCGCGGCAAATCTAGCCGGCTTGCCTCAACCGTGACCCGGCCTGGTTTGCAGGTTCGTCCCGGTGAAGAAAATCTCCAAAAAAGAGACTAAGGGGGTCATTCCAACCTTGGCGGTAAAAGGCGCATACCGCCGTGCAGAAGACCGCCAGAACACCGCCGCAGCTGTGATTAACCGCCACGGTCATTCTGACCCACAACAGGCAAACCGCCAAAATACAGACATCCACAAAAGTCCGCCACACCAAAGGCCAGCGAGAAACTGGCGATGACCAAACCTCCACCGTCACGCCAACAGAAATACGCCCACACTATCACGACTCACGAATCCTCGTGGCGGTCTTTCAACCGCGGTATTCTATTGGCGGTACACACCGCCGCGTTCAAAATACACACACTTCAACAAAACACCGCCACATTGGACAATTACAAATATACACACCTGATACACATACACACACCCAATACAATACAAAACACACACCCACATCACCCACAAACCTCCACTCCTAGAGAATCGGGACAACCCACAGAGAAAAGACATCCGAGCACCCAGACGCGCTTTTTACTGTCACCCAGCAATATTAGCACGCACTTCACACAACACAACAATACACATCACCACACTTAGCACCACACAATCCACCCCACACATCACCCACACCACCCCATAGCACCGCAAAGACACCCCATGTTTTCTAACGATGAACTCAGGGTCATGGTGGAGGAAATTGTACGGGTAGAGCCACAGCTATTTGGATCCCAGGTGCAGCACACCACCATTGCCAGGAAGATGGAGCTATGGAGCAGAATAGTCGACAGGGTCAACGCAGTGGAACAGCACCCAAGAAATAGGGACGACATAAGGAAGAGGTGGAACGACCTACGGGGGAAGGTACGTTCTATGGTATCCAGGCACAACATCGCGGTGCAGCGGACTGGCGGCGGACCCCCACCTCCTCCCTCAGATTTTACAACATGAGAGGAGCAAGTCTTGGCGATCCTGCATCCTGAGGGCCTCGCAGGAGTATCTGGAGGAATGGACTCTGGTAAGTGAAATCTTCACTACTTCATCCCCCCCACCCCACCAGCATGCCAACTCATATCCCCACCCTCACCCCCACCCCCATCACATCCTGCTCCTTGCAAATGTCTCACCATCACAAGCCACCCATCCCAACACCAAGCCCTGCATACGACCACAAAGCATGGACACCCATCACCAAAGCATGCCCACTGCACATACCCATCCCCCCCCAAATCACCGTCACTAAAGCCCCCACACGGGAATGCCAGCACTGGGGTACAAGGGCACCCACCCATTACACGCTATGGCACACACAAATGCAATAACCATACTCTTATACCCCTGCAGGACCCGAACGCCACGTCACCACGCAGGAGGGTCCACAAATGTCCACTCCACCCCCAGAAGAGGCCCATAGTGAGGACAGCACCTCTGTCGACCTGGATCTAGATGACCAGCACGGTCCATCGGGGACCTCTGGACAGTCGGTTCCCCTCAGACAGCCACAGGCCATAGCAGACCTTCCCCCCTCTGGGAACACGAGCACAGCACCCACCCAGCGGGCTCATACCTCAGTCCCCAGGACACGTCAATCAGCGGTGTGTCCACCACTATAGGGCACCCAGGTTAACCCACCACCCCAACAACAACAGGGACCTGGGGGCAGTGGTAGTGGGCACACGGTCCAGGGGACAGCGGCCCAGGGAAACAGGGGAACTGGGAGGGCTGCTGTGCCACAGGGGGGGGACAGGCCCAGGGAACCCACTCTCCACGAGGCCCTCTCCTCCATCATGGGAGCATACCACCACTCCCAGGAGACGATGGCGACCGTCCTGGCCAGGTTTCAGGAGATCCAGCTTCTGCAGGAGGAACAGTATATGGGGTTCAGGGAGGAACTTCGAAACATCAGTTCCGCCCTGGCCACCATTGTAGGGGCTCTGAATCAGGTAGTCACCACATTGCGGGTCACTGTGGCAGGACAAAGGGCCCCTGACACTAGCATGGACCAAGAACTGCCTACCACCTCTGCCGGCGCTAGTGGACAGGAGGCCCCGCCACAGGACCAACAGGCCACCAGCACCCCACCCCCTGCAGAAGGAGAACCACCCCGCAAGCGGGCCCTGAGATCCAGGAAGAAGACAGAGTAAGATGCCAAGACCCCCGCCAGGAAAGGATACCTCCCTGAATGTCATCCCACTGTCCCACATTGACACCCTGTCCATCCTTATACTGCCCATGCTCCATTTTCCACAGGCATTTGGACATTGCACCTGTGAAACTAATAGTCTGGACTCTGCCATGGAGAATCCTCCACCATCACCCCTCACTGATTTGCAACCACCCACCAATATAAAGCACTGAAATAAACACAGTTATTGCACAAAACAATCAGGAGTCTGGCTGTTTTTTTTAAACAAATGTATTAGACATTACCGTCCCAAAATGCATATTTACATTGTGATGCCAACATACTACTGTCACACAGCTGTAGTCCATGGGGAAACAAAGCAGATGTCACGCAGTATGGCCCACATCTCTGAAATTGGAAGGGAAAGTCACAACTCAGTTACCATACACAGGTGGAAAAGGTCAGACAGTAGAGAGGTAGTAGGGGTTAAGTATATGTAATATGCCGGGTTGGAATCTTACCTGTGTGTCATTGAAAATACTGCTGTATTACTGTGTTCCTGTTGTCTATGTCGTCCTCTTCGGCTTCCTCTTCTTCACTCTCCACAGGCTCCATAGCTGCTACAACACCACCATCTGGACCATCCTCCTGCAGAAAAGGCACCTGGCGTCGCAAAGCCAGGTTGTGAAGCATACAGCAGGCCACGATGATCTGGCACGCCTTCTTTGGTGAGTACATTAGGGAACCACCTGTCATATGGAGGCACCTGAACGTGGCCTTCAGGAGGCCGAAGGTCCGCTTGATCACCCTCCTAGTTCTCCCATGGGCCTCATTGTAGCGTTCCTCTGCCCTTGTCCTGGGATTCCTCACTGGGGTCAGTAGCCATGACAGGTTGGGCTAACCAGAGTCACCAATTAGCCACACACGGTGCCTCTGGAGTTGACCCATCACGTAAGGGATGCTGCTATTCCGCAGGATGTAGGCATCATGCACTGAGCCAGGGAACTTGGCATTCACATGGGAGATGTACTGGTCAGCCAAACACACCATCTGTACATTCATGGAATGATAACTCTTCCTGTTCCTGTACACCTGTTCACTCCTGCTGGGGGGGGACCAAAGCAACATGTGTCCCATCAATGGCACCTATGATGTTGGGGATATGTCCAAGGGCATAGAAATCACCCTTCACTGTAGCCAAATCCCCCACCTCAGGGAAAATGATGTAGCTGCGCATGTGTTTCAGCAGGGCAGACAACACTCTGGACAACACCTTGGAAAACATAGACATCCCTGATGATATGGCCACTGTTGTTTGAAATGACCCACTTGCAAAGAAATGGAGTACTGACAGCACCTGCACTAGAGGGGGGATCCCTGTGGGTTGGCGGATTGGTGACATCAGGTCTGCCTCCAGCTGGGCACACAGTTCATGTATAGCGGCTCGGTCAAGCCTGGATTTCAGTATGACATGTCTTTCCTCCATTGTCGACAGGTCCACCAGCGGTCTGTACACGGGAAGATTTCTCCATCTCCTCGCATGTCCCAGCGGACGGTGCCTATGAAGGACAACAGCGAGCACAGAGTCAATCAGCCCACAGGAATGTAACCACAGTTTGCCAAAAACACGATTCCCAATGCACTGATTGGTTTGTATGAGTGTTGATGCAAGGCCTAGGTATGTGTGACGCAGTTAAAAGTAAGCCATGTGGGCCCCTGAAATGGCGGCTGCCTGACCTGTGAAGTGTGACAATGGGATGTGAGGTCAATGCCCTGGCGTGGCACACCGTGGCGGTAGGCGGTCGAAGACCACGGCGCAAAGCAGCATTGGTTAACATTGAACCCTATGGGTCTCAGGAGCCAATGACGATGTGCGCCGGCGGTCGCGGTACGCACCGCCGCGGGCGTGACCGCCATTTTCTATCTGCTTAATCACTCGATACCTGATTTTCCACAGGAGCGGACCTACACTGCAAGTGCTGCTGTGACTTGTGGATGGGGTCCTCCCCCAGTATGCGCTACTCTACGGTCCTCCAGACCAACAGGTAAGTACACAGGGACCATGCTTTGTGGGCAATGCCTGTGTTGAGTGGGGTGGATGAAAGATGGTGGGTAGGGGAGCGATTGAGGCATGCATCAAACGACAGATGAGAGCATGTGCCACATGGCAAGGGTGGGGATGGGGGGCCACTCACATCGAGCATGCAGAAGGTGATGAATATTTTTCTCTCCCTGTACATGTCACATAGGTCAGCGCCCATCAGAAAATCAAAATTTGGCGTGCCATCGCCAAGGACGTCCGGACCCTGGGGGTCCACCACAGACGGGGCACCCACTGCCGGAAGAGATGGGAGGACATCCGCCGCTGGAGCAGGAAGACGGCGGAGGCTCAGCTGGGGATGGCCTCCCAACGTGGGAGGGGTGCCAGTCGGACTTTGACCCCCCTGATGTCCCGGATCCTGGCGGTGGCCTACCCCGATTTGGATGGGCGCGTGAGGACATCACAGCAGACACAAGGGGGTGAGTACATTCTCATTCTGCGGACTTTGCGCGCAGTGGCGGTGTCTGGGTGGGGGAGGAGGGCTGTGGGTATCCCTAGGCCAGGGCGAATTCTGTAGGCTAGGACCCTCCGTAAGGCATGGCCCTGTGCCCCCGCCCCCCACCTCTGTAGGGTGCCAAGTACAGCTATTCATTGCTCTGTGTCATCTATGTGTGCAGATGTGGCTCATAGGCTTGTAGGCTATGTCCCATGGATTGCGTAGTCGACCCCAAGTGCACGGCGTAGTGCTGGGGGCTTCTGTGTCTGTCCTGTCCGCCAACGGTGTCGCCAATGCATGCACTCAACATGTCTTTATTTTCTCCCCCCCCCTTTTTTGTGGTCTTCCTGTTCATGTGTGCATTAGCATCATCAGGCGGAGGAGAAGTGGCATCGGAGCACGAGGGAGCTGCATCTCACATGGCCATGGCGGGCCATGCAACGGATTCGGAATTCACCAGTGAGACAGAGGGCGAGGGGAGCTCCACAGCGGGGACTCGTGCAGATGTCAGTGACAGCGAGTCGTCCTCTGAAGGGAGCTCCCTTGTGGTGGCGGCAACATCTGTGCCCCCCGCAACAACAGGTACAGCTGCCATCCAGCGCACCAGCACCGCCCTCCCAGCAGCCCCTCAGCGTTTGCCCTGTGCCCGCTCACCAAGGAAGGTGGGCATCTCCTTCGCCCCAGGCACCTCAGGCCCTGCCCCTGTCACCCCTGCTGCCCTCAGTGAGGAGGTCATTGACCTCCTGAGGAAGCTCACTGTTGGGCAGTCTACCATTTTGAATGCCATCCAGGGTGTAGAAAGGGAGGTGCACCAGAGTAATGCATACCTGGAGGGCATTCATTCTGGTCAGGCTGCCCTTCAGCGATCGTTCAACACTCTGGCCTCAGCACTGATGGCAGCCATTGTTCCTGTCTCTAGCCTCCACCCTCCAACATCCTCCACCCAGTCCCAATCCCCTGTACATCTGCCTATCCCAGACACACCATCAGACCAGCCTGCACACACCTCAACACCCAAGGGAAGCTCAGGCAAACATAAGCACCACACATCACACAAGCAACATCCACATGCAGATATACCAACACCCACTGCCTCCACTGTGTCCCCCTCCTCCTCGTCTCCCTCCTCCCTCCCTGTGACGTCTCCACTCACACCTGCATGCACAACATCTTCAGCCACTATGTCCATCACCAGCACACCCACCAGAACCCCCCGCACACGTGCAGTCACCACCCCCACTACCATTCACACGTCCCCTGTGTCCTCTCCCAGTGTGTCTGTCACCCCCTCTTTCAAGCTACACAAACGCAGGCAGCCACCCACCCAACAGCCATCCACCTCACGACAGCCTCCAGCCCAAGCACCTGCACCCAAAGACACCAGACTGAAAACTCCTACAACCACAACCTCTTCCTCCACTCCCATACCTACTACACCTACCCGTCCCTCTCTTCCTCAAATGCTTTTCCTTTCAAAACTTGACCTCTTTCCAACAACTCCCCCACCCCGTCCATCTCATAGGACTCCAGTCAGCACCTCAGCCACCACAAAAGCGGGCCCTGTGATGACAGTCTGCCATGGACTGTGGAGTCCCCCACCCTCAAGGGCAGCCAGTTCAGTAGGGAGCCAAGGCACGGCCAGCCCACCCCGGCAAAAACATCCGAAGATTGGCAGTGGCCGGCGCGAGAGGCCTAAAACACCAGGGACCAAAACCCCTACCTTGGCTCCGGCAGGAAGTGTGGTGCCAGCTGGCACACCGCCAAAGGTGGGGAAGGGCCACAGGCGAACAGGGAAGGCTGGGAAGGGCAGCACGCCCGACAAGACCGCCAGCAGCCCAGCTGGGCAGGAGGGCCCCGCAAGCCCCATCCCAGGTGGGCAGGAGGACACCAACAGGCCCGGGACTGCAGCCCAGGAGGGCCCCGCCAGCCCCATCCCAGGTGGGCAGGAAGGCGCAGCCAGCCACAGGTCAGGTGGCGAATGACCTCCACGCCATGGGCCGTCTCAAGCACCGCTGAACTGGGCCCTTCATCTCAAGCACCGCTGAACTGGGCACCGCCGTCTCAAGCACCGCTACACTGGGCACCGCCGTCTCAAGCACCGCTGAACTGGGCACCGCCGTCTCAAGCACCGCTACACTGGGCACCGCCGTCTCAAGCACCGCTGAACTGGGCCCTTCATCTCAAGCACCGCTGAACTGGGCCCTTCATCTCAAGCACCGCTGAACTGGGCACCGCCGTCTCAAGCACCGCTACACTGGGCCCTTCATCTCAAGCACCGCTGAACTGGGCCCTTCATCTCAAGCACCGCTGAACTGGGCACCGCCATCTCAAGCACCGCTACACTGGGCACCGCCGTCTCAAGCACCGCTGAACTGGGCCCTTCATCTCAAGCACCGCTGAACTGGGCCCTTCATCTCAAGCACTGCTGAACTGGGCCCTTCATCTCAAGCACCGCTGAACTGGGCACCGCCATCTCAAGCACCGCTACACTGGGCACCGCCGTCTCAAGCACCGCTGAACTGGGCCCTTCATCTCAAGCACCGCTGAACTGGGCCCTTCATCTCAAGCACCGCTGAACTGGGCACCGCCGTCTCAAGCACCGCTGAACTGGGCACTTCATCTCAAGCACCGCTGAACTGGGCACCGCCGTCTCAAGCACCGTTACACTGGGCACCGCCATCTCAAGCACCGCTGAACTGGGCCCTTCATCTCAAGCACCGCTGAACTGGGCCCTTCATCTCAAGCACCGCTGAACTGGGCACCGCCGTCTCAAGCACCGCTGAACTGGGCCCTTCATCTCAAGCACCGCTGAACTGGGCACCGCCGTCTCAAGCACCGCTGAACTTGGCACCGCTGTCTCAAGCACCGCTACACTGGGCACCGCCGTCTCAAGCACCGCTGAACTGGGCCCTTCATCTCAAGAACCGCTGAACTGGGCCCTTCATCTCAAGCACCGGTGAACTGGGCCCTTCATCTCAAGCACCGGTGAACTGGGCACCGCCGTCTCAAGCACCGCTGAACTGGGCCCTTCATCTCAAGCACCGCTGAACTGGGCACCGCCGTCTCAAGCACCGCTGAACTGGGCACCGCCGTCTCAAGCACCGCTGAACTGGGCACCGCCGTCTCAAGCACCGCTGGCCCATTGGCAGAAGGGGCAGGCCTGCATCTGTGTCGGGCAGGGCTGCACGAAGCACTCTGGGCACCAGTCCCCCTCCAGTACCAATGGAGACTGTTATCCACTTGTGAGACTGTGGCTTTGCACTCCCCAGGATGGAACAGTAGGCAAGCCACCCACTGTAGAGACTTGAGAGACTGTGGCTTTGCACTCCCCAGGATGTAACAGTGGGCAAACCACCCACTGTAGAGACTTGAGAGACTGTGGCTTTGCACTCCCCAGGATGGAACAGTGGGCAAACCACCCACTGTAGAGACTTGAGAGACTGTGGCTTTGCACTCCCCAGGATGGAACAGTGGGCAAACCACCCACTGTAGAGACTTGAGAGACTGTGGCTTTGCACTCCCCAGGATGGAACAGTGGCCATGGAGGCCCCTCGTGGATCTGGCGTCGTGGACTCATCTGGCTGAGGTGTCCCCCCTTCCCTTCCCCCTGAGGTGCCTGTACTTTTGCTATCTGATGCCCCTGCAGTGTTCTCTCCGTTGGAGTCAGGTATCCTGTGTGGGCTTTGCCCATGTGATTTGGGCCCAGTGGTCCACGAACAATGCCTGCTACAAATATCGGACTTGACAATTTCTGTATATAAAAGTTTTAGATGTGTGATATATTTTTAAGCCAGTAATACAATATATTCCAATGTTTAGAATCATTTCCTTTTGTCTTTGCATTCTTCCGGGGGGTTTAGGGGGGGGGTAACTGTGATGTATTGCTATGCATTGATGTGTGTGTTGTAGTGGGTGAGGGTGGGGGTGGGTGTGTCGCGTATGTGTGTCCCCGTAACTTTTTGTCTCCCCCCTCCCCTGTGTCGAAGGTGCAGTACTCACCGTTGTCTTCTGTGCCGGCGTTCGTGCTCCTGGTAGAGGAGCAGGAAGACAATCGCTGGGAGGATGTGGAGTTCGGGTTCCATGCTGTCCAGATTCCTTGTGGGGTGTATGGAGGTGGGCGTTTTCCGTTCGAAATGGCTGTTTCCGCCGTGTTTTTATCGGCGGGGCTACCGCCCCGAAAAAGGAGGCGGATTGGTGGGTTGTGATAGGATGGGCGGTACATTGACTCCTGCCTGTCTGTTGGCGGTGACCGCCGCGCTGTTTGTTTGTCCCGCCGTGGCGGGCGGTGTGTTGAAGTGGCGGTCTCTGTTGGCGGTTTCCGCCAGGGTCGGAATTCCATTTTTTTTACCGCCAGCCTGTTGGCGGTTTTGCCGTCGCTTTAACACTGACCGCCAGGGTTGGAATGACCACCTAAGTCCGAAGGTAAAACTTTGACCAGGACCTCACAGCCAGCGTATCCGAGGAGGGCTCTAGGGACGTCGGCTCAAGATCCAGGTTTGCCACGGTCGAAGGATTTTCACCTCGAAAAAATGACTAAGTCCGAAGGTAAAAATCTCCACCGAGGGCTCCCGCGACGCTGATCCGGAGAAGAGTTCCAGGAGGTCGTATTGGACTGGCAGGTTCGTCCCGCTGAAGAAAAGCTTCAGAAAAGAGACTAAGGGCCATATGTACGAACACATTTTCCCATAGACACAGAATGGGAAAAACCCTTTGCTACATCTGGCCCTAAGTCTGAAGGTAAACTTTTGACCGAGGCCTCCCACGAGCTGCAGCCGAGCAGGGCTCCATCGCGGTCAGCCTTAAACTATGACTTTGCCCCGGTCGAGGTGCAACCAGATGACCCGATTGGCGCTTTTGGTTTCTAGGCGCTAAAAAACAATAATTCTTTAAAAATTCATATCTCCGGTTCCCCTTATCCAATTGTATTCATTTTTATGTCATTTTAAAGATAAAAATATAATCTATTTTTATAAATTGGATTTTTAAACTGTTTCCTGTGTTTTATTTAATTACTGTTTTGTGATATTTGAATGCTTTACACTCTGTCTCCTAAGTTAAGCCTTGTCACGCATTGCCAAGCTACCAAGGGTTGAGCTGGGTTTAATTTACTGAGACCTAACTGGACCTAAGTGGAGGTACTTACCTGCCCTTACCAATAACCCATTTTCCAACACGTTTCCTTGTTGGAAATGGCCCTTTCTGCAGGGTCACCCCCCAACTTTGTGCCTTTTTTCACCTGTTTTACTTATACTCATTTTTGCTGACTTTTAGGACTCTGGGCACATTACTACTGCTGACAGTGCTAACGTGCAGGTGTTCTGTACTCTAAAGATGGTAATATTGGTTTCCCCACAACTGGCATATTTATTTTACTTGTAAGCCCCTAGTAAAGTGCACTATATGTGCCCAGGGCATGTAAATTAAATGCTACTAGTGGGCCTGCAGCACTGATTGTGCCACCAACTACAGTAGCCTCTCATACATCTCAGGCCTGCCACTGCAGGGCCTGTGTGTGCAGTTTTAAACAGCCATTTTGACCTGGGAAGGGTACCCACTTGCCAGTCCCACAACTTCCTTTTATTACATGTAAGTCACTTCTAAGATAGGCCCCAGACAGCCCCAAGGGCAGAGTACAACGTATTTAAAAAGTTGGACCTACATTTTTAAGTTTAACATGACCTGATAGTGAAAAACTCTTACATTTGTTTTTCACTTTTGCTAGGAATTTCTCTCCTATGGGATAGCATTGGGATTACCTTAACACATCCTTTAAGTGTAATTTCCAATTGGGAAGGAATAGACATTTGGAGTTTGGTGTCCCCAGAATCACAATTGAAAACTGTAACTTATGGTGAAGTAGGATTTTAAACTGTAAGTCTGAAAATGGCATTTTTAGAAAGTTGGCATTTTCATACTTTAACCATTCTGTGCCTCTGTCTGTCTCTGAATACATGCCTGGGGTAGATGAAAACTGGGCTTTGTGCATTCTTTCTAGACAGTCACACAATGGGGGCATAGTTGTGACTTAATGGGCCTTAGTGGTCCATTAACTAGCTTGATGTGGGACGGAGCTTAGCACTGCCTCACTTACACCTGAATAGAGCTGTATTTCTCCCCACACAAAGGGCTGCATATCCCCCTGTAGAGTGTCTGGAGCCAGGGAGGGCAGGACAGGGACCTTTTGGACTCCAAAGGAATGCCTGGAAGTGTCTCCCACCTTCCAGAACTAGGGCACCATAAAATAAATATTGGACCCCAAACTCCACCAGATCAGATCTCTACTGGAAACAAGGACACTCTGCCAGAAAGAAAGGCTGCTGTGCTACAGGAGGGACTGCCATTATGTTGTTTTATCTGCTTGCTGCTTCTGTCCTGCAGGGAGAGGGAGTGGATTTGATCTCTATATCCTTGAACCCAAGAGTCTTCAAGGTCTTGCTGGCTTGCCCCCTGTTCTTCTGCAGTCTCAGGGACATCAAACATTGCTTGCAACTCTACTGGTGCTGTGGGACGTGGCCATTTGTGAGTCGTACCCTTGCCTGGGGTGCCCCCCTCCAGTCCTAGGCCTCAGAAGTGGGTTCTGCAGCTACAAATTTAAAAAAGCGACGCATCACCTGAGTGCTGCCTAAATGTTGGTGCATCATGTCCTCGTCCCCTCGACACATAGCTCCAAAAAAGGTACTATTCTGCAGTATGAGTTCTGTAGCCGACTTACCCTCCATTCCGATCAGCCTAGATTTGTGATTTTCACCGGTCCCTCACAACCTCAACTACCCTTTTTACCAATATAGACATCTAAGCACTGTCTTCACATTTAGGGGGTCATTCCAACCCTGGCGGTCATCGACCGCCAGGGTGGATGACCACAGAAGCACCACCAACAGGCTGGCGGTGCTTCATTTGGGATTCCGACAGCCGCGGTCGCCCAGCCGGGTCCAGTGGTTTCCCGCCGGATTTCCCCCGGCTGGGAGAATCCTCCATGGCGGCGCTGCAAGCAGCGCCGCCATGGGGATTCCGACCCCCTTCCCGCCAGCCTGTTTCTGGCGGTTTTTACCGCCAGGAACAGGATGGCGGTAACGGGTGTCGTGGGGCCCCCTAACAGGGCCCCAGCATGATTTTCACTGCCTGCATAGCAGACAGTGAAAATTGCGACGGGTGCAACAGCACCCGTCGCACCCCTGCAACACCGCCGGCTCCATTTGGAGCCGGCTTCTGTGTTGCAGGGCCTTTCCCGCTGGGCCGGCGGGCGCTCCCTTGGCGGGCGCCCGCCGGCCCAGCGGGAAAGTCTGAATGGCCCCCGCGGTCTTCTGACCGTGGAGCGGTCATTTGACGGGGTAAGTTTGGCGGGCGGCAACCGCCACCCGTCAAACTTGGAATGACCCCCTTAATCTTTAAAAATTCATACCTCAACTTCTACTGATTAGGTTTTTGTCATTTTGGTCTTGAATTACTCAAATAAATGTTGTCTATTTTTCTAATCTGGTGTTGAGTCTTTCACTATGCTACCATCAATAAGTGTTGCAGAAATACTTTTCACTTTGCCTCCCAAGTTAACCCGGGGTGCGCTGTGCCAAGCTACCAGAGGGTGAACACAGCTTAATTTAGGTTTTGTATCTGACTTACCCGGACTAGGATTGTGGTCCCTACTTGGACAGGGCACATATTTCTGCCAACTAGAGAGACAATTTCTAACATTCCTGCTTTATACTACCATGCCAAGTGACATTCTGTGGCACCAAATTTTAAGGACTTTAGACAAATGCATAGGAGGAAATATGTTTCTTGGATTTTCCAGTGTTTACCAAATGCATACCCATGATTCTTAATTCACCCAGAACTAGCTTTGGATCTTTGGAAGCAGGAATGGTGAGTTGACTGAGATCTAATTTATGAGGTGTTATTAGGTTGGATAGTTTAATGCCCAGGGCTGCCATGGGTGATGATGCTGACCAGGTCAACAGAGCACAACTATTGATATCACCAGAGGCTGCCTGTCACTGTGTAACTGTACAGACTAAAGAAATTAAAAGAAACACAAAGGGGCGATTTGCTGTAGCTTGAGTTCTTCTTATCCCACAACCGGACAGTTATCTTCACATACATCATTGTTTTCATGCTCTATCTCCATTCTCCGCTACTTGAAGTAACAGAATAAGCCTTTTGTGAGAAGGAGATGACAGCTGAGTGACATTCATTGTATTTCACTATTGCCGCCTCTCAGGTGCCAATGCTGGCATGATAAAGCTTCAAACACACATAGGATACGTTTTGAATGAGGTGGCACCGGTCAGCATGTTTTATCAGCAACAGGAACACCCTGGAAGTGAAATACTCATGTTACGAACCTGAAATAAATCAGTAGTGAAGAGATAGATAAGACCAATCGAAACCCACCAAGAAAAGGGTAACAGTATTAAGGTATTAATTAGGAATGAGGACCATAGGTCCTGTTGTATTATCAACCTCCCCCCATGAATACGTGCCCCCTTATTCACTCATCCTGGTCATTTGGGTATTTGTGACATGTGGAAACTGTAGCAGGGGGATTGGCACAACAGACGGTAGCCTTTGTGGTGGGTTCAGAATTCAGAATGTAGGGGGCTCCTGCAATCACCAACACTATTCACGGAGCTGAAAGCTGCTGGCAAAAAAGCACTGCTTTTATAATGTATGTCACTCTATTGAGGACCAGCCATCTCACTCACACACTCACCTAATGCACCTGAAACCAATTAGTAATCAGGGAAAGGTCTATAAATGGGCACATCCAATAAACAACAGTGTTTCATTTCAACTTCTTAAATAGAAGATGAAACCTTCTAAGGCAAATCCTGGTGACTAGGCTGGGTCCTGTTTACTTGCCTTGATAGTTTAGTTATTTGGACTTTGTACTGTTCCTATTTCAGTTCCGACTTTGCTCCCCTTCCTCTATAATTGAAGTTCCCTTGGCTGTTGTTCTGCCATATAATGTGCACTTCTGTTCCAGTGCAACCATTCTTGGTGGCGGCAGAGTTCCTCTGACAGACTGCACTCAATTGTACTTGTGTCAGCTTCCTATAATTTTCCATAGGGTTTGAGCACCATTTTTCTGAAGTTGTTGTTAGGAATACCGATTATCAGCAGCAGTGCATTCGGGAATAGGTGGTTCCCCTAGAAAGTGTGACAGTTGGCTGGAGGTGAATTGTCAAGACTATAGACTCACATTGTATCTTGAGAACCATTACTGGTTACTGCCCTTCTCTTGTTTTAGCCTCCACAGCATCAGTGTTACCTGTAACCCTCTGCCTATGGTGTACCGTTGCTGTCCAGTCTGATATTTTGAAGAGCAGTGGCCCCTTAAGGCGGTATGAATGCAGCTACTCCAGTTCACTCTCGAGGGTACATCTGTCTTCAGCTGCCAGAACCAAACAGTGAGAAGTGGAATTTAACAAAAATGGCAAAAGGAATATTATACGACTTATGGAACAATGCATTAATTAAAACGAAGCAACAGTAAACGTACTCCAGTGTGTACTTTCCAATGGAATACAAACTGGGAAAAAAGTGAATCTGGAAGTGATGCAGGTGCTAGCCTAAATATCAGATTGATATACATTTATACACAAGTACTGTAAAGGGGCTGACTACACTTGAAATAAGCATCGAGAGACTAAAAGGGAAGGAAGAATTACTTGCCGAGAAACATAGAAGATAGGAATAAGCTACTCACACACATGAACATTTTACAAAGAGACTGTTGGTCCTCTTTGTTGTGAGTACAAACCACAGAGTGGTACAGAGTGGTAAACAAACAAGCAATATGTCTCAATTGTATACCAATAGCAACATTTACAAAAAGGATTTTAAAAATTCTGATGCATTGGTAATAGTGGAATCGTATATTTGTCAAATAGAAGCCCCTATGCTGCTCTTTTGACAGGAAATAGTAGAGTGTTCATAGTCGTGTGATTTACACTCTGTTACATGCAATAGAAATTACCATAAAGTATCCTTAGCAGATGATGGGACGAATAATATATTTGAGACACAAAAAAATGTCAGGTGCTAGAAGATAGCAGACGAAACCCACTTGACAAAATTTTAAGGAAGAATACCTCTACAAACATTTAAAATTAGTAGCATGCCCTTACTGAATGATATTTTAACCGGAAAAGCTCTGAAGTAAAAAGTTTTAAAAGACCCTTTCGAAAACGGGCTATCTTTTTTAAGAATGAGGGGCATATTTATGCTCTGTTTGCACCAAATTAGCGTCATGTTTTTCACTCTAATTCGGTGCAAAACTAACTCCATATTTATAATTTGGCGCTAGACCAGTCTAGCACAAAATCTATGGAGTTAAAGTCATTTTTTGGACGTGGAAACCTACCTTGCCCTAATGAGATGCAAGGTAGGCGTTCCTGTGCAAAAAATGACTCTATTGCCTTAACGCCATATTTATACTCCCATGCAAAAATGGTGCATGGGAGGGAGGAGGGGTAAAAAAATGGTGCAAAGCTTGCTTTGCCCTATTTTTTAACACCTGGGTCAGGGAAGGTGTTAGGGTACCTGTCTGCCTATTTCCATGGTGGAACACCATGGAATAAGCCCACATGTGCCCTCCCAGGCCCCAGGGACACCCCCACCCACACCAGAGGGACTGCGGAGGATAGTTGACCCCATCCCAGGTAAGTACAGGTAGGTATTTAATTTAATTTTATTAAGTGCCATAGTGGGCCCTGAAATGGGCACCCATACATGACACAGGGAGCAATGGCTATGCCCAGGGAACCCTTGTCCCCTGTGCTGGCCATTGGGGTGGTGGGCATGGTAGGTATAGCACTATAAAATGACACTAATCTGGTTAGAGTCATTTTCTTTTACTCTAACCTGCCTAACATCATTTTTTGGTGCAAAATCACTTTCTTCCATACTGCCAGCTCCACCCGACTAACATAATTTTTATTGACACTAGCCTACCCTTTGCACCGGCTTGCACCATTACATAAATATGGTGCCCGGCTGGTGCACAGAAGGGCCTGAATGTTTCATTACAAAAACTCTGGTCAAATCTCTTGTTAAAAGACAATGTGACCTAGCTTGTATCTCACCTCAAAACATGTGTAGTTCACAAGCCTTTGTGAACCAACCTGTCATAATCTTACTGGACAGTCAGCCAAGGGAGGAATACATTCCGGGGACTCAGCGTTCATGGAAAAAAATTGAAGATTTCCAATGGGATATCCAGTGGCAGCTGAATCATGTTTAAGGAGGGGAGTGGGGGGGGTTGGGCTTGTGGGACGGGGGTTGGGCTTGTGGGCGGGGGTCCATTGGGTATGAAGAAAGTCTGCAATAGTAATAATAAAAAATAAAAACATTAAAAAAAGGTACTAACCTCCAGGTGTGAACCTCGCAGCATCCTCCTGCTCTTGGAAGCTCCAACGTACAGGGCGGTAAACATCCGGAACGATGACGCTGGAACCACAACAATGTTGTTAACGCAACCAGAACCACGCTTGCATTAACAACAACTCCCTTTTTCTCTGCCTTAACCACGCATGTGCAGAACAACGCACATGCGTGGTTAAGGCAGAGAAAAAGTGAGTCAGCATTGGGAGAGGATGCGTTCAGGTAAGTAGTGCTGGGGGATAGTTGGGTAGTTTTGTTTTTGGGGCAGGGGTGGGGGGGTCAAGGTAATTTTGTTTTTAGGGGCAGGGTTGGAAGTTCGGGGTAATTTTGTATTTAGGATGGGTGGGTTTTTAGGGCGGGTTGTGTGGGGTTGGGGTAATTTTGTATTTAGGGCAGGTTTTAGGGGCAGGGTAGTGGGTCAGGGTAATTTTGTATTTAGGGTGGGGGTGTGGGGTGGGGTAGGATGTGGTCAGGTAAGTGGGGCTGGGAGAGGGTTGGGGGTAGGTTTTAGGGGTGGGGTGATTGGGTTATATATTTTCTTAAGGGGTTTAGGGTACTATGGTTTTTAGGGCAGGGGTCAGAGTAATTTTGTACTCAGTGCAGGTTTTTAGAGGTGGGGGTCGGGTTAGTTTTGTTTTTAGGGGTGGGGTAGTTTTATTTTTGGGTGGGCGGTTGTTTTTAGGGTGCGTGGGGGGTTGGGCTAGTTTTTAGGGCTCAGGGTGGGTGGGGTTATAGGGGTAGTTTTTAGGGGTGGTTTTGGGAGTTGGGGTAGTTTTATTTTTTAGTTGGGGGAGGTCAGGGTAGTTTTATTTTGTAGGTGGGGGTTGGGTAGTTTTATGTTGAAGGTGGGGTGGGGGTCGGGGTTATTTTGTTTTAAGGGGCTGGGTAGCTTTATTTTTAGCGTGGGGTCAGTTGTTTTTAGGGCAGGTGGGGGGGTTGGGGTAAGTTTTAGGGCTCAGGGTGGGTGGGGGTATCAGGTAGTTTTTTGGGGTGGGTGGGGGGCCAGGGGAGTTTTATTTTTAGGGCAGGTGGGGGGTCAGGGTAGTTGTATTTATAGGGCAGGTGAGGGGATGGCATGCGAAAACCATGCATGCCGTTCCACACATGCCTTTACTAGGCATGCCTTTACAGCACAAAATCATTGTAAAGGCATGCGTGGTAAAGGCATTCGTGGAAACATCAAGGTCTTTGTTCCGACCGCGTTGTTCAGGCATGCGTGGTTGGCGAATGTGTTATTCCATCATACATCCGCACGGGGCCAGGAAATGGCAGTAACCAATCCTGACCCTGCTTTCATGCTGGTAACCAGCATGAAAGCATCGGCAAGATTGGTGGGAGTGGGCTCTCTCAGCACTAACAAGAGAACTGGAGGCCTGTGCTTTCTCTAACACAGCTGTGTTAAAACAGCTGGGTTAGAGAAGTTCAAAGTGCGCATGTCTGGCTGGCGATCGCCACTCAGCAGCAATTGCCCCGCCCCATCCTGACATTCGGTTCAGGACAGGGTGCTGAAAAATATAATGGTGATAAACAAAGTTTATTATTATTTTTTTCTGTTATGGGGCCATTTTTTTGATGGAGCGATGCTCTTCTACACACATGGATGGGCCACCCTTGGGGATCTCTAGAACCCATAATTGCCATTGAGTCTTAAAAGGTAGGTAAGGAAATTGTCAAGGGAAAAGAAGAATGCTTTTAAGTTTTAAGTGTGGGAATTAATGTTATGCAGGTGCAAGAGCACAGAAGAAGAAATTCCGCATTAAAGTAGCTCAGTTGGATCATGTGCCAGCAGAGAAATCTGTGCAGCAGTGAAGTCTCAAGTTAGAAGTCATACTGGGATTCAGCCGTTTATCCTTCAAAATAGCTAAAATAAGAAAAACTGTGTTGAGTTACCATAATGCCAGTCATGAACCTGCTGATCACAGGTTCAAATGTTGTCAAGAACACCACAGTCTTTTATCTTTCTGAAGTGAAATATGAGTGGTCTGTTATTTCTAGACCTGAAATTATCTGGCCTGGAAGCACTGAGCCTAGTTTCACCAGGTGTGAATACTCATCTGGTGAATCTGCAGGTGAAGAAGTGCATTGGCCTAGGGCACAGTCTCAGTCCAGCCACCTCCAACACTTTCCAGCACCATGTTCCACCTAGTTAGGCCACAGTCCACCATACCTTAGACATCATCCTTGACCCGTCTCAAAACCCCAAGACCTGGCCCAGCCTCTGTTTATATATTTTCAAAACCTGCTTACAGCAGGCAGCACCACAGGAATAGTACCAGGAAACATGGAAATTGTGCATATTTCCAAATGGTATTTTCAGCTCTGCATGGGTATTTTCAATTCTAGGCAACAGCTTGTAATGCTGTATTTATGTGTGAGAAACAGGCTCTGGGTCTAGACAACGTAGCTTTTTGTCAATATTAAGTGCATAAAATCACCACCATTTAGGAGAATATTATTAAGCACCTAGCACCACCTTGCATCACATAAGTGTAATTTTTTTTTTGCACTAATGTGGCCTAACAAGCCCGAAATCCTTGCACCACTTTGTAATCCTTTGTGCTACACTATGCCTCCGCCAGGCATAATGTATGCCAAGGGGGCGTTCCCCCGTTAGCGGGCCGGGGAAATGGCGCAAGGAGATCTTTGTTTCATTTTTTACAGCACTTTTAACGCCTACACAGAGCAAGCGTTTAAAGTGGGCTTCCATTATTTATAACGGTCCCCTATGTACTCTGCAGGAGTTGTGCTAATATTTTGTCTCTACTCCTGCAGAATACATCAATAGCATCATCAAAAATTATGCTATTGCCCCCTACCCTGTGCCATGATGCACCATATTTCAAATATGGCACACACATGGTGGCAGTAGGGGGGCCATAAAGGGAGCAAGAAAAGTGGCTCTGCACACAGTGCAGTGCTACTTTTCTTAAATATGCCCCTTAGTTTATAAACCACAACACATTATTTAAAAAGTGACATACTGACAAAGCAAATAAGCCTGAATTTGTATTTATAAGATTTTATGTGCTGAATACAGATGAGGGCAGGCTGTGTAAGAAAAATGAAAGTAGAAAGTAGTTATCTGTGGGAAATGGAATTCTTAAGTATGAGGAGGGCTTTATAAGATTTACTGCTGTCAAGTCATGACATGAAGGTTGAGCATTTCCCAGAGATCAGTATTTATGTTAGTGAATCACTATTTAATATTCAGCAATCGTGAAGTAATTACTCATAAAACTCCAGAAATCCTTAGGATAAACAATACAATGGATTAAGTTTGCCTTAGCCCATCTCCTTTCTAAACCTTGGTCACTGGAAAAGACATATTCATCCTCGGTATTGAGTGAAAGTTGGCTAAGGACACCACAGCATGTACACCTATCAAGCACCTTTTAATAGGGTGTGGAATTCTGTTCACTCAAAACCCTGAACATATTGATGGCGGGGATCAAGGACAACAAGTTTACATTTATTTGCACAGGACAGTTAGGCTCAAACCCCTGTTACACAAACCATGTAGATTCTAGATTGCAGTATGGCTGCGGAAAAGAAGTATGAATCAAGTATATAAAAGACATAGAAAATGGTATATGTGATTCATTAATGAAACCCTTCACTGTTAGGGTGATCACTTTAAGGAAATAGAGTGAGCTGTAAGCTATGTTTCTATTAACAACAAATGTCCAACATTTTGCACCTATTTTTGAAAATGTTAACACATTGTGTCCCTTTATAATGCTCCCAGAATGCTCCTTTATTCTATGTAAAACATGTAGAAGGCTAGCAAGATTAGTAATTGTGTATTGAAAGCAAACAATGTACTCAAAACTATTTGCATCTTTTAAAATAAACAAAGGTTACAGACAGGTTTGCTAAATTATTGTGTAATTAGCTTACAAAATAAAAAAGTATCTGTAGGAAAGTACCATCTTGCCTGGCATGTTACCCCCATTTTTCACTGTATATATGTTGTTTTAGTTGTATGTGTCACTGGGACCCTGCCAGCCAGGGCCCCAGTGCTCATAAGTGTGCCTGAATGAGTTACCTGTGTTATGACTAACTGTCTCACTGAGGCTCTGCTAATCAGAACCTCAGTGGTTATGCTCTCTCATTTCTTTCAAATTGTCACTAACAGGCTAGTGACCAATTTTACCAATTTACATTGGCATACTGGAACACCCTTATAATTCCCTAGTATATGGTACTGAGGTACCCAGGGTATTGGGGTTCCAGGAGATCCCTATGGGCTGCAGCATTTCTTTTGACACCCATAGGGAGCTCTGACAATTCTTACACAGGCCTGCCACTGCAGCCTGAGTGAAATAACGTCCACGTAATTTCACAGCCATTTTACACTGCACTTAAGTAACTTATAAGTCACCTATATGTCTAACCTTTACCTGGTAAAGTTGGGTGCTAAGTTACTTAGTGTGTGGGCACCCTGGCACTAGCCAAGGTGCCCCCACATTGTTCAGGGCCAATTCCCCGGACTTTGTGAGTGCGGGGACACCATTACACGCGTGCACTACATATAGGTCACTACCTATGTGTAGCTTCACAATGGTAACTCCGAATATGGCCATGTAACATGTCTAAGATCATGGAATTGCCCCCTCTATGCCATCCTGGCATTGTTGGTGCAATCCCATGATCCCACGGGTCTCTAGCACAGACCCTGGCACTGCCAAACTGCCTTTCCCGGGGTTTCACTGCAGCTTCTGCTGCTGCCAACCCCTCAGACAGGTTTCTGCCCTCCTGGGGTCCAGCCAGGCCTGGCCCAGGAAGGCAGAACAAAGGACTTCCTCAGAGAGAGGGTGTTACACCCTCTCCCTTTGGAAAATGGTGTTAGGGCTGGGGAGGAGTAGCCTCCCCCAGCCTCTGGAAATGCTTTCATGGGCACAGATGGTGCCCACTTCTGCATAAGCCAGTCTACACCGGTTCAGGGACCCCTCAGCCCTGCTCTGGCGCGAAACTGGACAAAGGAAAGGGGAGTGACCACTCCCCTGACCTGCACCTCCCCTGGGAGGTGCCCAGAGCTCCTCCAGTGTGCTCCAGACCTCTGCCATCTTGGAAACAGAGGTGCTGCTGGCACACTGGACTGCTCTGAGTGGCCAGTGCCAGCAGGTGACGTCAGAGACTCCTTCTGATAGGCTCCTTCAGGTGTTGCTAGCCTATCCTCTCTCCTAAGTAGCCAAACCCTCTTTTCTGGCTATTTAGGGTCTCTGTCTTTGGGGATTCCTTAGATAACGAATGCAAGAGCTCATCCGAGTTCCTCTGCATCTCTCTCTTCACCTTCTGCCAAGGAATCGACTGCTGACTGCGCTGGAAGCCTGCAAAACTGCAACAAAGTAGCAAAGACGACTACTGCAACTCTGTAACGCTGATCCTGCCGCCTTCTCGACTGCTTTCCTGGCGGTGCATGCTGTGGGGGTAGTCTGCCTCCTCTCTGCACTAGAAGCTCTGAAGAAATCTCCTGTGGGTCGACAGGATCGTCCCCCTGCAACCGCAGGCACCAAAGAACTGCATCACCGGTACCCTGGGTCTCCTCTCAGCACGACGAGCGAGGTCCCTTGAATCCAGCAACTCTGTCCAAGTGACTCCCACAGTCCAGTGACTCTTCAGTCCAAGTTTGGTGGAGGTAAATCCTTGCCTCCCCACGCCAGACTGCATTGCTGGGAAACGTTACTTTTGCAGCTACTCCGGCCTCCGTGCACTTCCGGTAGAAATCCTTTGTGCTCAGTCCAGCCTGGATCCACGGCACTCTAACCTGCATTGCACGACCTCCTAAGTTGTCCTCCGGCGGCGTGGGACTCCTTTGTGCAACTTCGGGTGAGCACCATTTCACTCCACTTTGTAGTGCCTGTTCCGGCACTTCTGCGGGTGCTGCCTGCTTTTGAGAGGGCTCCTTGTCTTGCTTGACGCCTCCTCTGTCACCAGACGCAATTGGCGACATCCTGGTCTCTCCTGGGCCACAGCAGCATCCAAAAACCCTAACTGCACGATTTGTAGCTAGCAAGGCTTGTTGCCAATATTTCTTCAGGAAAATACTTCTGCACGACTCTCCACAGCGTGAGGGATCCATCCTCCAAAGGGGAAGTTCCTAGCCCTTATCGTTCCTGCAGAATCTTCAGCTTCTACTGTCCAGTAGCAGCTTCTTTGCACCCACAGCTGGCATTTCCTGGGCATCTGCCCATTTCCGACTTGCTTGTGACTTTTGGACTTGGTCCCCTTGTTCCACAGGTACCCTCGTTTGGAAATCCATCATTGTTGCATTGCTGATTTGTGTCTTTCCTGCAGAATTCCCCTATCACGACTTCTATGTCCTTTGGGGAACTTTAGTGCACTTTGCACTTACTTTTCAGGGTCTTGGGGTGGGCTGTTTTTCTAACCCTAACTGTTTTCTTACAGTCCCAGCGACCCTCTACAAGGTCACATAGGTTTGGGGTCCATTCGTGGTTCGCATTCCACTTTTGGAGTATATGGTTTGTGTTGCCCCTATCCCTATGTGTCCCCATTGCATCCTATTGTAACTATACATTGTTTGCACTGTTTTCTAATACTATTACTACATATTTTGGTATTGTGTACATATATCTTGTGTATATTTGGTATCCTCATACTGAGGGTACTCACTGAGATACTTTTGGCATATTGTCATAAAAATAAAGTACCTTTATTTTTAGTATATCTGTGTATTGTGTTTTCTTATGATATTGTGCATATGACACTAGTGGTACTGTGGGAGCTTCACTCGTCTCCTAGTTCAGCCTAAGCTGCTCTGCTAAGCTACCATTATCTATCAGCCTAAGCTGCTAGACACCCTATACACTAATAAGGGATAACTGGGCCTGGTGCAAGGTGTAAGTACCCCTTGGTACTCACTACAAGCCAGTCCAGCCTCCTACAGTATCCCAAACCTATTTGTTACTTGGAAAAACAAAGGTTGCAAACAGATTTAGTAAATCAGATTAAATTAAATTATATTAAATTAAGGTAAATTATAGTGCACATTTAAGGACAACTTTAGATACCATTTTTCTGAAGCATCATTTAATTAAACATATTTGATAAATGCCAATATTTCAAAATGAATATAGGAGAATCACTGGAAATCCAATATGAGCAATGTAAAAGCAATATACACCAAGGCCCATATTTATGGAAAGATGACAGAGTGTGAAGCTGCGCCAAAATTGGCAGTGCAGCGCTCTGTCATTTTCACAATGAAGAGATGCGCTGTCTTTAATTGAATATGGCGCACCCCTGTGCTGTCCTCAGCACTGGTGCTAAGTTTAGCTGCCAGCGTCAACGCAGGCATCCTTGCACCATTGTGCAAGGACGCCTGCGTTGATGGGTGTGATTGCTTATGTGCAGGAAGGTGTCCCTTCCTGCATATAAACAATCACTAATGGCGCTTTGGCACTTCTGTGTGTGCTGCAAAATGCAGCACACACAGAAGTGTCAAAGCGTCATTTTCAAATAATTTTTTATGTGCAGGAAGGGACACCTTTCTGCACATAAGCACCAATTTCTGGCATTTTGCTCTTTCTATGCATGCTGCAGAATGCAGCACGCTTAGAAAAAACGAGGAGGAATAAAAGTATTACTCCTTGTTGTGCCTTGCTAACGCCACCCATGCTGTGGCATTAGATTTTGGTGCTGCCTCAGATTTATGATATCTCGTAAATCTGAGGCAGGGTCAAAATGCAATGGGTGTTGCTGTGGCATGCCCACAGCAACACCAATTGCACTCCCCACTGACTCAGAAAACTGTGGCAGAGGGGCCCATATTTACAAGGAGGTGAAACGCCACGGAAAGTGGCGTTACACCGCCTTGGAAATATGGCGCCGAGGTTAGCCCCACTGGAGTGTCACGTAAAGTGACGCTCCAGTGGCATTAAGGCTCTTAAATCTCTTTAAGAAAGTCACCTGCAGGTCTATGACTTTGTAATTTGCAGATTTACAACTTTCAAGAATTCATAAGAATTTACAGAACATTTGGTGGTTTCCAGGCAATCTCATAGCAAATTAATGAGCATTAATTTTTGCATGAGCAAATATACTCCCTCCCTGCCATGGGAAATGTTTTACCACTGACTTTGTCAGGAGTACATTTTCAAGTTTGGTGTGGGAAAGAGTAGAAGGGGAGTTGATGATGTGTAGTTAGGACATAACATTTTGTCACTGACAAAACTTTGCAGCAATAATCTCTTTAGGAAATGTAAACATCCAGACACTGATATAGTACTTAGGGGCTTATTTAAAAGAAAATGGCAAAGTACGGTGCTGCAAGTAATGTTGTTGCACCGAGGGGTGTCACTTCCAAAATAAAGGGATGCGCCATATTTACTAGAATACAGTGTACCCCTGTGTTTCCCCTAGCACTGGCACACAATCAGCTGCCTAGCACCAACACAGAAACCCTTGCACCATAGTGACACCTTTCTGCACATAAACAATCATTCATGGCTTTTTGTCTTTCTATGTGTGCTGTAGAACGCAGCACATTTAGAAAAGTCAAAAACAAAGATAAATAAAAGTATTTCTCCTCATTGCGCCATACTAACGCGGCTCCTGAGGTGGCGTTAGTTTTTGGCGCTGCCTCAGATTTACATTTCCTTGTATACCTGAAGCAATGTCAAAAACCAATGGGTGTTGCATGGGTACACCCACAGCAACACCCATTGCACACACCTCTGCCACAGAAAACTGCATTGCGGAGCCCATATTTACAAGGCGGTGTTAAGCCACACAAAGTGGCTTAAAATCACCATTAAAATATGGAGAAGGGTACAGTGCCTTCAGAGCGTCACAAAAAGTGACGCTTCCCTGGTGCTCGGGGCATGTAAATATGCCCCTTAGTATGTACTGTCAATTATGACAAAGAAAGGCTCAATGAGATGTAGTGATCTGCTCAAAAATTAGACAATGTGGCCAAATAGAGATTGTCACACCGGAGGTGATCTCATTGATCCTCAGTTGGCAATCTAGGCACAGGGTTGGAATTAGAATCTAAGTTCAATTTGAGTGACATTTTGTAGAATCAATTCAAAGCTTAAATATAAATTTGCGAAAGCAATTCACTAGATGCCACCTCAGAAACTAAAGTAAAAAGAGATGATTTATAGAACCTGAACTATTATATACTATGGTCAGAATGCTACCCTGTGCATAGCTTGTGCATATTCAAAGGCTTGAGATCAGTAGAGCCTTGATGTATTCATAGTACAGTTCAATTAATGCCCTTAGATTCTATTTTTACTGATAAACACGGACAGAAAACAATGTATTTCTCTGTCTATGTGTATTTATAACTGTAGGAAAAATGGATAATTGGCCTCGTTTTGTGTGACTCTTAATGCTGTCATGTATGACCTCTAGCTAATAGCTAAAATGATTCACTGGCAGGGGAGTTAAAGAAAGTTACATAATCAAGCCTTAAACAGCTGCAAATGTGCATCTATTTGTACTACTATGGTAATGTTCTCAAACAAAGGTACTGCATAGAAGTGCTGAAAAATATATGGCTCTTTTATATTGGTATAGTATATTTCATATTAGTGAAACCCATCAGGCATCCAAGTGTGAGTGTATCTTTATTGATTAAATAAATGTGGAAACATACTAATTTCAGCTTCATTTTTCAAAAACTGCTAAATAAATATGGATAAATGCAGATGAAACTGGCAAATAATAAATATGGATAAATACAGACAGAAATGGCTGAAAATAAATACCATAAAAACGGGAGCCCAAGGTATAACCAGAAATGTGTTTATGTTATGTTATGCTACATTGATTTGTAAAGCGCGACTAATCACCGTGGGGGTATCAAGGTGCTGGAGAAGGTGTGAAGGTAGTCTGCAAGGTCATTTGTTGGAGACCAAGGTCTTCAACTTCTTGCAGAATTCCTGAAGCAAGGAGGAGGCCTTTAGGAGTGAAGTGAGGTTATTCCATGTTTTGAATACTAGGTATGAGAAGGATAGTCTCCTGTTCTGTGTCTAGTTATGTGAGAGAGAGAGGGAGGCAGATCGTAGGTGTCTATTGGGGTGGTGGAAGTGGAGGCAGGAATTGAGGTATGCTGGTCCAATGTTGTCCACTGCCTTGTATACTGAAGTGAGGAGTTTGTATTGGCAACGTTTGTGTATTGGTAGCCAGTGGAGATCTCTGAGGTGAGGTGTGATGTGGGTGCACTGGGGGAGATCCAGGGCAAGTTTGTTGTCGGCATTTTGGTCTGAAGGTGGTGGAGGAGGTGGTTGGAGATTCTGGGATAGAGTGTGTTGTCGTAGTCAAGTCTACTGGTAATTATGTCTTGAGTTAAGGTGCGTCTGGTGCACATAGGAATCTACCTGAATATTTTTTTAAGGATGGTAGTGTTCGCAGGTCAGACCTTTATCAGTAAACTTATAAGGGGACGCAAATAGGTTTTTTATGTGCATAAGCTGTGCCAAACGTCAATGTAGGTTCAAAGAACCCTCTAATACTATGTCATTATCCTTAGCTACTTTACTCAAATATCTGATAATAGGAAAAAATGAAAACACAAGATCATGATTTGAATAGAGGTACTGAATGTACTCCTGGTTATAAAACATTGTTAGTAACAGACTACAACTTATCCCATACTTTAAAGGTAAGCAATGATATGTGACTCCTTCCTCTACTGATGAAGGAATCTGCGTACACACAAAAATATTCTTTGCATCCATTGTCTCAACATACTCACTCAATAAGCGATAGAAAACATTAGATGAAAGCTCTCCCTGCACATTAGTATAGTCAGGCAAATATTTCTCATCTAACTTAAACTTCTCTAATGCCGTTTGTGCAGTAGTCATCTCAAAAGTATGGTTGGCTCCTTTCGTATCAAGACATACTCACAATCACCACCACAAACAATATCCGGCAAATAATTGCCAAACCAATGTTCATATATTTACAGCACCTAGCATTTCTGACTTGTTGACTAAAGTCAGCCATGATCTGTAAAGAATCAGAAAGCAGAAGAAATTTTAGAAAAACTTGCAGCAAAAATCAAAAATAGACACTCTTCTTTCAGCAGTTCAGTTCCACTTCCAGGAACCCTTGTCAAAATCGGTTAGCAGCTTTGTCAAAATCAGGTTTCAGAAGTCAAATCAGGTTATCAATGTCTCTTCCGGAAATTTCTACAGTCCCTTTCTCAAAAAATTTCTCTCAGATTGTTTCAATAGTTTAGTTCATTAGCTTCCCTCATGTGCCAAAACACTGACCAGAAACTTCTCTATCAAAACAAAAAGACAAAAGCTCTTGCTGCCACTCATTGGTAGTTGCATACGTCCATTCAGGAGCTGTGTATCTTTGACTTGCTATTCTCATTCTTTTCATTTTTCGATCACCATTCAGCTCTCCTTCACTTAGATCTTGTCCTTGTTCTGTGGTGTTTTCTCTTGACGGACCTGCAACCGGTTCAGGAGGAGTCAGATCACTTTGACTTTGATCCACCTCAAATCCTTCCACTTCTGGGTCTGGCAATTGCTCTGCTTGTCTTTTAAGATTGTCTTCTTCTGGGAAAGCCCTCCTCTGGCTAGGCTCTCCTGCTGCTTCAGTTGAGATGGGCTCTCTGTCACCCTCCTGGAGGCTTCCTCTCTCGTCTCTCACAGGGGTGACTGAACCATCCTCAACGAGCTCAGATCTGGTCTCAGTTCCTCTTTGTTCTCCTTCCAGCCCTGAGACTTGTCTCACTGTTGTTGGTACTCTCAACAACGCTTCTTCATGATCCAGTGGACATGCCACTTTCTTGGTGTGGCTGGCATGAATTCCAGCACACTTCACAGCTGTAGTAGTTGTCAGGACCACTTGGTTTGGTCCCTTCCAATGAGGCTTCAAACACGTTTTTCTAACGTGCTTTCAGATGACTATCCAGTCCCCAGCTCTCAGGTTGTGCCCTGGGTCATAGATCGGTGGCAGTGTGGTGGCCTCTACCCACTGAGAAAAAGACCGTACTACATCAGCCAGACCCGTACAGTAATCCAAACACCATATCATCTGTAATATTGACAAATGCATTTGCTAGCACTGCTGGTAACCTCATTGTTCTGCCCATGAAGATCTCATGGGGCGACAATCCTATCTTCCTGTCAGGTGTGTTTCTCATTGACATCAACACTAAAGGCAACGCATCGGGCCATTTCAAATTCATAGCTGCACACATCTTTGCAACTCTTGACTTCAAGGTACCATTCATCTGTTCCACTAGTCCTGATGCTTCAGGGCAGTAACTACAATGCAACTTCTCCTCAATGTTCAATGCTGCACACAGTAATTTAATTTCTTTGTTGTTGAAGTGACTTCCCCTATCTGATCCTAAAGAGATCAGAAACCCGAAATGCAGTATCAGTTGTTCTGCTTCTGTGAGAGTATAATTTCTTTGTGTAGGTTAAGCTTCAATCCAGTGACTAAAGATGCATACAATCACCAACACATATCTCAAACCTCCACACACAGACATTTCAATAAAATCCATTTGCATTAAATTGTGGCTCAAATTAACAACTGTTCCTTTCCCGTGTTTAACTGTTGGCAAATGACATAACAATGTCAAACTGCTTCAGCAACTTGTCTAAACTTTGGGTTGAACCAATCATGTTTGAATAGACGAACCATGGCATCCCTCACAGTATGTGCTTGACCATGATAGTACCTTGCCATTTGCGACAACAGGCTATTTGGCAAAAACAATTGACCTTCCTCACAGACCCATAATTCATCTTGTCTTTGAACACATTTCAATTTGCTCCATGAACGTTTCTCCTCCCTGTCAACATTATTCTGCAAAGATTTTAATTCTTCTAAAGTGTCCATAATTTTCAATGTATAGCTTGTACAAAATTCGTCTTCTTCAGGTAACAGTTCCCACTTTTCTTTGAACAAAATACAGTTCAATGGGCAAAACCTTGTGACTTGATCCACATTCTCAGTGATACATAGTCCTGCGACTTCAGATGTGCACTGCATTTCACCACAGCAATCTTTTCAGGCATTTGAATTGCATGTAATAATTCTTTTATTCTCTCACCATTTCTCACTGGTGAACCAGAAGAGGTCAGGAAACCTCTCTGTGACCACAATTGACCAGCTATCCATATAGATAGTAACTTTCAGCTGAGCAGAAACACAGCACACTCTAGTAAGGGCTACCAGTTCTGCTACCTGGGCTAAACACACTCCTCAAAGCCAGGAAGCTTCCAAGGTACCTGTAATTGTGCACACAGCATATCCTGCTCTTGATGTCCATGTATTTTCTCTCAGACAAGAACCATCAACAAAGATAACTCGGTCATTATCTTCCAATAGGGTGCACAAATCAGTTACTTCGAGACAGTTATGTTTAACATCTTTTTTTTTTCAATTTCAGCATTTTCACTTGGAAGTAAGGTTGCCGGGTTCAGCACTGTACACCTATTCAATGTTACATTTGGCGACCCTAAAATACTTGTTTCATATCAAACTTGCACCAGTCAAGTATTGGGTTTTCGTCCTTGTCAGTAAAATCTCAATAGAGTGAGGGGTGATTACAGACAGGGGATATCCCATCACAATGCCCTCACACTGTGAAAGACTTTGACAAACTGCGGCAACTGCACCCAAACAACCTGGTAAGGCTGCTGCAACTGGGTCCAAAGCGGATGAAAAATATGCTACTGGGTGATTTACACCTCCATAGATCTGTGCCAAGACAGACAAAGAACAGGCATCACGTTCATAACAAGACAATGTGAAACGCTTTGTGTAATCAGGCATACCCAATGCTGGAGCTCTGCACAAACTCTCTCTCAGTTCAGTGAACGCTTTCATCCCACCCTGGTCTAACACTATGGGATCAGTGACTTCCTTATGAGTCACCCTCTGCAATGGCCTTGAAATGACTGAAAAGTATGGTATCCATTGGCGACAATAGCCCACCATTCCCAAAAACATCTTGCCATCCCTCTGTGTGGTTAGGGGACTTATCTGCAATATTGTTGTAATCCTTTCTCAGGATATCTTTCTCGACCCTTTCTCAATCTGGTGACCCAAATATTTCACTACTTTCTGACAGTACTGCAACTTCAGTGGAGAGACTTTATGGCCATTTTTTCCCAAATGGTTCAACAGGGCAATCGTATCATACTTGCACTCGTCCCTCATCTTGGACGCAATCAGTAAGTCATCAATGTACTGCACCAAAGTCGATCGGAAAGGCAATTCCAGTGACTCCAAATTCTTTTTCAAGATCTGATTAAATATGGAAGGTGATTCAAAATACCCTTGAGGAATTCTGCACCTGCAAAAGACTTGATCCAGGAATTTGAAACAAAAGAGAAATGGGCTATCCTCATGAAGAGGCACAGAAAAGAATGCTTGTGACAATTCAAAGACCGTGAACCACTTTGCATCACATGGAATTTAGAACATTATCACAGCTGGATTTGGCACTACGGGACAACATTTGACCACAATTTCATTTATTTTTCTCAAATCCTGAACAATACGAACCTTGCCACAGGGTTTCTTCAAACCCATTATCGTTGAGTTACATGGACTGCTCAACACTTCATTCAGAACCCCTTGCTTCACAAAATCTGCAATTATCTGAGCCACTTTCATCAGGACATCTTGTGGCATATGGTATTGCAGACGTTGAGGGAAAACTGCATTCGGTTTTATGGTAACTTTGGCTGGCTCCACTCCCTTAATTAAACCCACTTCATTTTGTGTCAAATCCCACACTTTCTCTTGTTCTTTTCCCTGCAAATCAGGATGGAGCTCTTTCACTGTGAACATCGGGAAAAACTTGATCAAAGGGTACTCCTCATTTGTAGTTTCACACTATTTCTGGGGCTTGGTCTTACTCATCATCACTATTTGAATCTCAATTACGTCATTTGAGCAAGTAATCAGACATTTTGTTATACACAGCAAGTCTCTTCCCAGTAGGGATACCAGACTTGAATCACATACTAGAAATTCATATAATCCCTGGAAATTGCCAATCTCATTTTGAACTGGATCCTCAATCTGGTTTGTCAAATATTGGTTTGTTAATCCCACAACCTGAACTGTTCTACCTAAAAGGGGCAAATTCTGAACTTCTGTACTTCTCACTGTAAAGCGTGGAACTCCTGTGTCCACCAAGAATGAAACTCTGTGACCCATAACCTTTCCCTTCACATAAGGTCCTCTATGATCTACTTCTAAAGAAGTCGCATGCACACATGGCTCCTCATCTGAACTGTCACTCGTCCATTCACCATTTATTCCATCCTCGCTGTGTAACAGAAAGTGGTGCACTGAATTACTACTTCTGTTTTGCCTCTGTCCTGTGACCTATTGAGAAAGCATCATCTGTTGCCGCTCCATCAGGGTTTGAGGCATTTGAATTTGCTGTCTAGGTACCATGGGAACCTGCTGCTGAATCGGCTGCAACTGTGTCACTTGTGCACAGGGCATTTGCACCTGCTGCATGGGCTGGAAATTTTGCACTTGACTCACATTATTCAGAAAATTTGGATTAGGACCCCCTTAGTCTTAGTCCTCTCACGCTCTGAAATGAATTGAGGTCATTACTCTGCTGAACAACACCTTCCTGCACCATCATTGGACACTCCCGTTTCCAATGTCCCACGGCTCTGCAAATAATGACACAGCAATAGCTTCTTCATTCCCTGCACATCATTCTGAACCACTACAGTATTCAAGTCTGGACCACAATTCATATTACCTCCACGATCTCTACCTCTCATCTGGGGCTGAAACATCATATTTCCCTGCTGCTACTGTGGCAACTGCTGTGAACAATTCTCTTGCACTCCTGTTTGAGCTGCTTTAATCTGCCTCACCATGGCTTTCTCTTTCAACTTTTTCTGCTTCAACTCAATCTCGTCACTATAGTATTTTGCATACTGCAACACCTAATCAATCGGCATTGCTTGCCAGCAAATCAAATGACTCTTAATCATCTGGCTAATTTCAGGTCTCAATCCTTCCACAAATCTCAACACAAAATGTAGCATGTCTTTCGCCTCAATTCTTTCTGTACCACTGTAGTGCTTGAATGCCTGCAACAATGTATGTATCGACTCCTTTGCTTTCTGTTCTGTCCTGTCAATTCTCTGCCAATCAATATTCTTGGGCAAAATTCTAGATTTCAGGAACTCAATCACCTTATAGTAATATTTCATTACTTCAGGAGTCAGTGCACCTGTATTTTTATCTCTCTCCAGTTCACTTGTTGGCCAGTCTACACTCCTCTTACACTCGATCCACAGATCAGCTGGAACCACTATCTCTAGTAATGTGTTCAAGTCTTCCCACAAACACTTCGCAAGTTTCACAAACCTGTCTGTCTGCTGAAACCACTCTACTGGCTTTTCTCTCAATTTTGGAAAATCATTTGTAAATTATAAAATATCACCTCTGCTCCAAAGGACGTGAACAAAATGTCCCCCTGGAATCTCCCTCATTGGTAAAATCTTAACTGGATCTTTATCCTGCTGTACATTCTCAGTCAGCTCCAAAGAATCAGTTTTTCTCTTGTCTCTTTTCTTTATCCATCTGCCTTCCCATTTGTCTAATGCTCCCCAGGTATGGGCACTCTGCAGTAATTCTTTAAGGTGTGCCTTCATTCCGGCCGACCTCATATGTTCAAAATCTTTTGCCTCAAAATCTAATCTGTAGCTCCTTTTCAAATGCTTAGTTTTCTCAATCTCTATGCCGTATTTCTCTGCCAAGTCTGGTGCACCTTGCTCACCTCTCTTGTAATCTTCGGGCACAAATATCTCAACTCTACTTCTGTATAGGATTCTAACCTATTCACCTCCATTGTTCCCTCAATGAGTTCACCCGCTTCCATGCTTAGCCTAGCACAATTCAAATACTCCTCTCCTTTTGGGGGACTCTGTGGGGTATTCACCTTGTCTAACCATTCAGTCAATTGCTGAGCTGTCAGTCCCTGTAACAAAATGTTATTCGCTTGGACCAAGGGCACCTGCCGTGCAACTGCATTCGGAGTCTGCGGTGTCAATAATTTCAAGTTCTGGCTAGCATTTGGTTCTCTCACAGCATCTGGTAGTGCAACAAGTAGAATTAAATCTAACAATGATCTTGATCCATCAAAAGTCTGACCCACAGCAGATACTATCTGAATATGTTCATTAGGTCCTCCCCTCATTGAACTCTGGGTCATTGCTATCTGTTCACTTACAGTCGGCTTCTTTTGTGCAAATAATGGTACAGCTGGACCAACAGTAATTGGTAGCAATATAGCGTCTGGGGCTGCTCTGGCACCTACACTCTGTGGGAGATTAACTTCCATATTCTGATTCATCATCAGAGTCATATCTGACTGTGTCCCTGACACTGGCATAAATCTTGGCATTACCTGCGGCTGCGCTTGGGGTAACAAAATCGGAGTTGTCTCAGTCTGAACCAGTATTGATCTCAGAATCCCCTGCTCTGTGGGCACCACTAGGTTCGATGTCTCCGCACCTGTGGCAACTGCATCTGAGTCTGCACTACAGGAGTAGTCAGCACATTAAGACCACTTTGTACCACATTCTGTGTCAGGTTAGCATTAGCCTGCACCGGACTCGCTGCCCCATTAACCTGTGTCGGGGCTGACGGATCAACACTAGTACTCGGACCACTCTCATGTACTGTATATCGTGGTGGTCAATCTCTCAATAACTGTGTAAGGAACTCATCCTCATCGCATTCCTCCTCTACTATTGAAGACTTTCTAGCTCTCTTACTTTCAGACGGACTTCTATTCGTCTTCCTAGTTGCTTTCCTTCCTTCCTTTACATTTTCCTGTGTAATTGCGGAAACAACCTAATCCCCTGCAAAGTCTCTGTTTTCCATATCTTCTGAATGCAATCCCATCTAGCCTCCGCTTGAGTCTTTTCTGCCTTTCTCATTCTTCTGTCAAATTTCAATTGCTGTTATTGTCTGACTAACAACTCCCAAATCGCTAATGCCTCAAACTATATTGGTCTCGGAAGGGGCTTCGATTCATATAGCACCATCTGTAAATGGTCGAAAGCCCTCAAATTGAATGTCCCATTTGTAGGAAATGCTAAGCTCCCATCTTTCTCTGTCAATATGCACCATTGCTTCAACCAAAAACATAGCGCAACACATCTCTCTTCCATCACAATGTAAGCCGGTGTACCTTCCGGTGGTGTAGCTTCGCCTACACTTGCTGTAATATACGTATCTCCCTTTAAGGCACTTCTCAACACTTTGAAAAACTTAGGTGGTCATTCTGACCCCGGCGGTAAAATGCACTTACCGCCGGTCAGAAGACCGCCATAACACCGCCGCGGCCGCGGAAACCCGCCACGGTCATTCTGACCCGCAGAAGGCAAACCTCCGAAAATCCGACCGCCACAACCGACCGCCAGACCAGCGGTCGGCGGAAAGGTGGAGGTGACCAAACCTCCACCGCCACGCCAACAGAAATACGCCCATGCCATTACGACCCACGAATCCACGCGGCGGTCATTCAAACGCGGTATTCCATTGGCGGGACACACCGCCGCGGTCAGAATACACACAAACGAACAAAACTCAGCCACATTGGACGATTTGAATCCCACACACCTGATACACATACACACACCACTCCCACACACACAATACAATATAAAACACCCACCCACATCACCCACAAACCCCTACGCAAATAAATTCTGAAAGAAGGCCAGAGCGAGACACCAGCATCCACAAACTAACAGCCACAGCCACTCAACACCATCACCCACACACTATCCACACACAAAACAACACACACCACCACACTCAACTCACTTAAATACACATACTCCACACCACACATCATACACACCACCCCATGGCACCCCAAAGACAACCCTGCTTCACAGACGAAGAACTCAGGGTCATGGTGAAGGAAATCGTTCGGGTAGAGCCCCAGCTGTTCGGCACACAGATACAATACACCAGCATTGCCCGGAGGACGGAGCTATGGCAGAGGATTGTCGACAGGGTCAACGCAGTGGGACAGCACCCCAGAAATCGGGAAGACATCAGGAAGCGATGGAACGACCTACGGGGGAAGGTGCGTTCCATGGTATCCAGGCACAACATCGCCATGCAGAAGACTGGCGGAGGACCCCCACCTCAACCCCCACAATTCACATCATGGGAGGAGGAAGTCTTGAACATCCTGCATCCTGACGGCCTCGCAGAGTCGGCGGAGGAATGGATACTGGTAAGTTGAAGCTTCAATACTGCTTCCCCCCCACCTGCATGCCAAATCATACCCCAACCCTCACCCCCATCCTCGAACCCCACCCTTACCCCCACCCCCATCCTCACCCCCACCCTCACCCCCACCACCATCCTCACCCCCACCACCATCCTCACCCCCACCCCCAGCACACCTATTCCCCGCCAATGTCTCACCATCACAACCCACACATCCCAAAACCTAGGCCTGCATGCGTCCACTAAGCATGGACACCCATCACCAAAGCATGCCCAATGCATATACACATCCCCCCCACAAGCCACCCTCACCAAAGCCCCCACACACGAATGCCAGCACTTGGGGACACGAGAACCCATAGATACACCCATATGCCACACATTGAAACTATAACCATACCTCTATACCCCTGCAGGACCCGACCGTCAACACACCGCGGCGGAGGGGCCAGAATTCTCCACACCCCCCACCCAAGAGGCCGTCAGCGATGACAGCAGCTCTGTCGACCTGGACACCGATGACCAGCCCGGACCATCGGGGACCTCTGGACAGTCGGTTCCCCTCACACAGGCCCAGGCCACTACAGACCCAAACCCCTCTGGGAACACCAGCACAGCTCCCACCCAGCGGGCCCATGCCTCTGTCTCCAGGGCGCGTCAATCTGCGGTGTGTCTACCACTACAGGGCACCCAGGATAACCCACCACCCCAACAACAACAGGGACCTGGGGGCAGTGGTAGTGGGCACACCGGCCAGGGGGCAGAGGCCCAGGGAAACAGGGGAACTCGGAGGGCAGCTGTGCGACAGGGGGGGGAGGAGAGGCCCAGGGAACCCACTCTCCACGAGGTCCTCACCACCATCATGGGAGCATACAACCGCTCCCAGGAGACGATGGCGACGGTACTGGCCCGGTTCCAGGAGATCCAGGTACTGCAGGAGGAACACTATCGGGGGTACAGGGAGGACATCAGAGCCATCAACACCACCCTGGTTACCATGGTAGGGCTGCTGCAGGACCTCGTCAACACCAGGGCGGACACTCAACAACACCCAAGGGCCCCTGCCACTAGCCTGGACCAAGAACAACCAACCACCTCCGCCGGCGCTAGTGGACAGGAGGCCCCCGCACAGCAGCAGCCCACCAGACCCCCACCTCCTGCAGGAGAAGAACCACCCCGCAAGAGGGCCCTGAGATCTCGCAAGAAGACAGAGTAGGATGTCAAGACCCCCGCCAGCAATGGATACCACCTGATGTCATCCCACTGTCCCACATTGTCACCCTGTCCATCCTTGAACTGCCCATGCTCCATCTCTCCACAGGCCTCTGGACAATGCACCTGTGTGACTGTTACTCTGGACTCTGCCATGGACATTCCTTCACCATAGCCCCCACCCACTTGAAACCACCCATCCCATTTTGAGCACTTAAATAAACACCTATTTTGCACCAAAATATCTGGAGTCTGGCTGTGATTTCAATATATTGTAATTGACATGACAGTGCAAATATGTCCTTGTACATGGTGAAGTCAACAAACAGCTGCCACAAAGCTGTAGTCCATGGGGAAACGAAGCACAGGACTCGTAGTGGGGACCCCAGATCTGAAATAGGGAGGGAAAAGCCAAAACTCAGTCATCATACACTGGGGCAAATAGACAGGCAGCAGAGATGCAGGAGAGTAGTTAACATTTACTAAATTATCTTTGAAATGTTACCTGTGTCCTATTGGAAGTACTGTTCAATGATTCTGTCCCTGTTGTCTGTTTCAGCCCCGTCGTCTTCCTCCTCGTCACTCTCCTCAGGTTCCACCGCTGCCACAACACCACCGTCTCGACCATCCTCCTGCAGGAAAGGCACCTGGCGGCGCAAAGCCAGGTTGTGAAGCATGCAGCAGGCCACGATGATGTGACACACCTTCTTAGGTGAGTACATTAGGGATCCACCTGTCATATGCAGGCACCTAAACCTGGCCTTTAGGAGGCCAAAGGTGCGTTCGATCACCCTCCAAGTACGCCCATGGGCCTCATTGTACCGTTCCTCTGCCCTGGTCCGGAGATTCCTTACTGGGGTCAGTAGCCACGACAGGTTGGGGTACCCAGAGTCCCCCACTAGCCATACACGGTGTCTCTGTAGCTGTTCCATCACGTAAGGGATGCTGCTATTCCTGAGGATGTAGGCGTCATGCACTGACCCTGGGAATTTGGCATTTACATGCGAGATGTACTGGTCAGCCAAACACACCACCTGGATGTTCATTGAATGGTAATTTTTTCTGTTCCTGTACACCTGCTCCCTGTCTCTTGGGGGAACCAAAGCCACATGGGTCCCATCAATGGCACCAATTACGTTGGGAATATGTCCAAGGGCGTAGAAATCACCCTTCACTGTAGCCAATTCGCCCACCTCAGGGAAAATGATGTAGCTCCTCACGGATTTCATCAGGGCAGACAACACTCTGGATAACACCTTCGAAAACATGGGCTGAGACATCCCAGAAGCAATTCCCACGGTTGTCTGAAATGACCCACTTGCCAAGAAATGGAGTACTGACATGACCTGCACCAGAGGGGGAATCCCTGTGGGTTGGCGGATGGGGGACATCAGGTCGGGCTCCAGCTGGGCACACAGTTCATGGATAGTGGCACGGTTAAGACGGTAGGTCAGGATAATGTGGCGTTCTTCCATTGTCGACAGGTCCACCAGCGGTCGGTACACGGGAGGATTCATCCGTCTCCTCGCCCAACCCAGCGGACGGTGCCTAGGAAGGACAACATGGAGCACACAGTCAAGCAACCCACAGGTACGTACTCACAGCTAGCACAGTAAACGATTCTCTATGCAGTGAATGGCGTGTCTGAGTGGCTATGCAAGGCCTAGGCCTGTGTGACGCAGTTGAAATTGAGCCATGTGGGCCCTGGAAATGGCGGCTGCCTGACCTGTGAAGTGTGACAATGGGATGTGAGGTCAATGCGCTGGCGTGGCACACCGCGGCGGGCGGCGGGCGAAGACCGCGGCGCCAAGCCGCATTGGTTAACATTGAAGCCTATGGGTTTCAGGAGCCAATGGCGAAGGGCGCCGGCGGTGGCGGGACGCACCGCCGCGGTACGCACCGCCGCGGACGTGACCGCCATTTTCTATCTACTTATCCACTTGCGACTTGAACTTTCACAGGAGAGGACCTATACTGCAAGTGTAGCTGTGACCTCGGTCTGGAAGGGACAATGGCTGCTGCACCTGGGGAAAGGGCCCCTGCCTTCACTGGAGAGGAGTTGGAGAAACTTGTGGATGGGGTCCTCCCCCAGTATGCGCTACTCTACGGTCCTCCAGACCAACAAGTGAGTTTAATTCAATCTGGATTTGGGGCCACTGGCTGGCTTGGGGGCCTGGCGGGGGTCCTGGCGGGGATGGGGGGCATGTTGGGCCTGGCGGGGGGCATGGCGGGGGGCATGGCGGGGATGGGGGGCATGTTGGGCCTGGCGGGGGGCATGGCGGGGGGCCTGGCGGGGGGCCTGGCGGGGATGGGGGGCATGTTGGGCATGGCGGGGGGCATGGCGGGGGGCCTGGCGGGGATGGGGGGCGTTGGGCCACTGGCAAGGAAAATGCTGACAAACTTGAACGTGGTATTTCTCCCTCCCTGTACGTGTCACATAGGTCCGCGCCCATGAGAAGATCGGGATTTGGCGTGCCATCGCCAAGGAAGTCCGGACCCTGGGGGTCCACCATCGACGGGGCACCCACTGCCGCAAGAGGTGGGAGGACATCCGCCGCGGGACCAAGAAGACCGCCGAGTCTCTGCTCGGGATGGCCTCCCAACGTAGGCGGGGTGCCTGCCGTCAACTGAGCCCCCTGATGTTCCGGATCCTGGCGGTGGCCTACCCTGATTTGGATGGGCGCGTGAGGGCAGCACAGCAGACACAAGGGGGTGAGTACAAGCATTATCTACTCTGTTGTCGCGCAGTGGAGGTGTCTGGGTGGGGGAGGAGGGCTGGTGGTCCCCCTAGGCCAGGGCGATATCTGTAGGCTGGGCACCCCCGTAAGCCCCTGTGTCCCCAGCCACCACCCTCAGTAGTTTGTCAGTACAGCCATCCCTGGGCCGTGTCATCCATGGGTGCAGTTGTCAACTCTAGGCGTGTAGGGCATGTTCCACGGAATGCGTAGCGGACCCCAAGTGCGCAACTTAGTGCAGGGGGCATCTGTGTCTGTCATGTCCGCTAACTGTACCGGAGATCCATGTAATCAATATCCCTTTATTTCTCTCTCCCCCCCCCTTTTTGTTTGTCTTTCTGTGCTTGTGTGCATCAGCATCATCAGGCGGAGGAGAAGTGGCATCGGGGCAGGAGGGTGCTGCATCTCACATGGCCCAGGAGGGCCATGCCACAGAGTCAGACTGGACCAGTGAGACGGAGGGCGAGGGGAGCTCCATGACGGGGACGACTGGACCCTGCAGCGACACGGACACGTCCTCGGAAGGGGGCTCCCTTGCGGGGGTGGCACCATCCGTGCCCCCCGCCATTACAGGTACAGCCGCCACCCAGCGCACCATCTCCGCCCTCCCAGCAGCCCCTCAGCGTTCGCCCCGTGCCCGCTCTGCCAGGAAGCCGGGCATCTCCTTCTCCCCAGGCACCTCAGGCCCTGCCCCTGTTACCCCCACTGCCCTCAGTGAGGAGGTCATTGACCTCCTCCGAACGCTCATTGTTGGGCAGACTACCCTTTTGAATGCCATCCAGGGGGTGGAGAGGGAGGTTCATCGCAGCAATGCGTACCTGGAGGGCATTCATTCGGGTCAGGCTGCCCATCAGCGATCGTTCCAGGCTCTGGCCTCAGCACTGACGGCAGCCATTGTCCCTGTCTCCTGCCTGCCTCTACTAACTCCCTCCTCCCAGTCTCCTGTTCCTCTGCCTGTCCCACCCACACCATCAGACCAGCCTGCACACACCTCAACACCCAAGAGAAGCTCATCCAAACATAAGCACCACAGATCACGCAGACATTCACACACGCAATATTCCGATGCAGACATGCCAACAGTCACTACCACCTCTGTGACCCCCACCTCCTCGTCTCCCTCCTCCCTCCCTGTGACGTCTACACTCACACCTCCATTCACCTCACCATCAGCCAGTGTTTCCATCACCAGCACACCCTCCACTCCAGTCCGCACACGTGCAGTCACCACCCCCACTGCCATTTACACGTCCCCTGTGTCCTCTCCCACTGTGTCTGTCACCCCCTCTTCCACACCACACAAACGCAGCCACCCACCCACCCAACAGCCATCCACCTCACGACAGCCTATCCCTCCTGCACCTGCACCCAAAGACAGCAAACGTCACTCACCTACAACCACATCCTCTCCCTCCACTCCCATTCCCACTGTACCTACCACTCTCCATTGTCCCAAGAAGCTCTTCCTCGCCACTACTAACTTCTTTCCTGACCCTGAGCCCCCCCCTCCTTCTCGTCGGGGTAAGAAGAGCACCTCAGCCACCACCAGCCCTGCAGCCCCCTTGACAAGGGTGCAGGGGTATTGGAGCCCGCCAGCCCGCATGTCTGGATCTTCGCCCAGCAGCAAGGGGACAGCCAGCCCACCCCCTGGGAAGAGGAGCAGAAGGCGGAAGGGGCGCCGCAGGAGCACGCCTTCTACATCCCCCCCGGACACCACCCAGAGACAGTCACCAGCCACAGCTCCAAAGGGAGGAAAGGGCCACAGGCCCACGACTAAGGAGGGCAAGGGCAGCAAGTCGGAGAGGTCAGGCAGCAGGCCTGCTGCCCAGGAGGAGCCCACAACCCCCATAGCCGCTGCCCCGGGAGGAACCGGCACAGCTGCCCCGGGAGAGCCCACCACCCCCATAGCCGCTGCCCAGGGAGGACCCAGCCCAGCTGGCCAGGAGGGCCCCACCACCCACAGCCCAGGTGGGCATTGAAGAAGCACCATCCCCGCTGCCCAGGAGGGCACCACCAGGCAATTAGCAGTTGGCCATAGACCGGCCGCCGTCTCCAGAACCGCTGAACTGGGCCCCGCCGTCTCAAGAACCGCTGAACTGGGCCCCGCCGTCTCAAGAACCGCTCCGCTGGGCCCCGCCGTCTCAAGAACCGCTGAACTGGGCCCCGCCGTCTCAAGAACCGCTGAACTGGGCCCCGCCGTCTCAAGAACCGCTCCGCTGGGCCCCGCCGTCTCAAGAACCGCTGAACTGGGCACTTCAAGGCAAGGAGCGCTGAACTGGGCCCCGCCGTCTCCAGAACCGCTGAACTGGGCCCCGCCGTCTCAAGAACCGCTCCGCTCGGCCCCGCCGTCTCAAGAACCGCTGAACTGGGCCCCGCCATCTCAAGAACCGCTCCGCTGGGCCCCGCCGTCTCAAGAACCGCTCCGCTGGGCCCCGCCGTCTCAAGAACCGCTGAACTGGGCCCTTCAAGGCAAGGAGCGCTGAACTGGGCCCCGCCGTCTCCAGAACCGCTGAACTGGGCCCCGCCGTCTCAAGAACCGCTCCGCTCGGCCCTGCCGTCTCAAGAACCGCTGAACTGGGCCCCGCCGTCTCAAGAACCGCTCCGCTGGGCCCCGCCGTCTCAAGAACCGCTGAACTGGGCCCCGCCGTCTCAAGAACCGCTGAACTGGGCCCCGCCGTCTCAAGAACCGCTCCGCTCGGCCCCGCCGTCTCAAGAACCGCTGAACTGGGCCCCGCCGTCTCAAGAACCGCTCCGCTGGGCCCCGCCGTCTCAAGAACCGCTCCGCTGGGCCCCGCCGTCTCAAGAACCGCTGAACTGGGCCCTTCAAGGCAAGGAGCGCTGAACTGGGCCCCGCCGTCTCCAGAACTGCTGAACTGGGCCCCGCCGTCTCAAGAACCGCTCCGCTCGGCCCCGCCGTCTCAAGAACCGCTGAACTGGGCCCCGCCGTCTCAAGAACCGCTCCGCTGGGCCCCGCCGTCTCAAGAACCGCTGAACTGGGCCCCGCCGTCTCAAGAACCGCTCCGCTGGGCCCCGCCGTCTCAAGAACCGCTGAACTGGGCCCCGCCGTCTCAAGAACCGCTCCGCTGGGCCCCGCCGTCTCAAGAACCGCTGAACTGGGCCCCGCCGTCTCAAGAACCGCTCCGCTGGGCCCCGCCGTCTCAAGAACCGCTGAACTGGGCACTTCAAGGCAAGGAGCGCTGAACTGGGCCCTTCAAGGCAAGAACCGCTGGCCCTTTGGCAGACGTGGCAGGGCAGGATCTATCTCGGGCAGGGCTGCAGGATGTCCTCTGGCCAACTTGCCTCCTCCAGTGGCAGTGGGGTCTGTTATGGACTGTATGGACTGTGGCTTTGCTCTCCCCAGGATGGCCCAGTGGGCAGGCCACCCATTGTATGGACTGTATGGACTGTGGCTTTGCTCTCCCCAGGATGGGCCAGTGGGCAGGCCACCCACTGTATGGACTGTTTGGACTGTGGCTTTGCTCTCCCCAGGATGGGCCAGTGGGCAGGCCACCCACTGTATGGACTGTTTGGACTGTGGCTTTGCTCTCCCCAGGATGGCCCAGTGGGCAGGCCACCCACTGTATGGACTGTATGGACTGTGGCTTTGCTCTCCCCAGGATGGCCCAGTGGGCAGGCCACCCACTGTATGGACTGTTTGGACTGTGGCTTTGCTCTCCCCAGGATGGCCCAGTGGTCAGGCCACCCACTGTATGGACTGTTTGGACTGTGGCTTTGCTCTCCCCAGGATGGCCCAGTGGGCAGGCCACCCACTGTATGGACTGTATGGACTGTGGCTTTGCTCTCCCCAGGATGGGCCAGTGGGCAGGCCACCCACTGTATGGACTGTTTGGACTGTGGCTTTGCTCTCCCCAGGATGGCCCAGTGGGCAGGCCACCCACTGTATGGACTGTTTGGACTGTGGCTTTGCTCTCCCCAGGATGGGCCAGTGGTCATGGAGTCCCCTCGTGGATCTGGCGTTGTGTACTCAAGTGGCTGAGGTGCCCCCCCTTCCCTTCCCCCTGAGGTGCCTGTCCTATTTTCTTTCTGATGCCCCTGCAGTGTTCTCTCCGTGGAGTTCTTGTCGTGGGACTGGGCCTTGCCCCTTTGCACAGGACCCCTGTGATCCACGGACAGTGGTTGGACTACATTTAGTAGCTGTATATATTTTGTACATAGTTTATTTATTTATTGGGATTACTGGTGTACATATTTCAATATATCTGCCCGTTTATGATCTCTTCTTTTGGTCTTTGCATTATTTCGGAGGGGGGTGGTTTGTGGGTTGTGACAGTGATCTGTGGGAATGCATTGATGTGTGTGTTGTAGTGGGTGTGGGTGGGTGGGTGTCTGCCGGTAATCTTTTCCCTCCCCTGTGTCGTAGGTGCAGTACTCACCGATGTCTTCCGCGCCGCCGGGCGTGCTCCTGGTATATGAGCAGGTATAGGAGTGCGGGGATGACCTGCAACTCTGGTTCCATACTGCCGGAATCTCGCGTGGAGTGCGTAGAGGTGAGCGTTTTCCCGTTCGTAGTCTGTTTCCCGCCGTGTTCTTATCGGCGGTGCTCCCGCCCCGGAAAAGGTGGCGGATTGGTGGGTCGTAATAGGGTGGGCGGTACATTGTCTGCCGCCTGGCTGTTGGCGGGAACCGCCGCGCTGTTTGTTTGTACCGCCGTGGCGGGCGGAGTGTTAATACGGCGGGCCGTGTTGGCGGTTCCCGCCAGGGTCAGAATTGCATATTTTAGACCGCCGGACTGTTGGCGGCTTGGCCGCCGCTTTATCACCGACCGCCAGGGTCAGAATGAGGGCCTTAATCTTTTCCACTTTTTGTTTATTCAAAATCAAATCAGGAAATGGCCTTTAATCCCAAGATTCATTTCACCCACTTTCTCAACCAATCGCCTCTCACGGACGACTGCCAATCTGTGCGCAACCCTTCTCACTAACCAACCTATCCCAGCGTGGCTCCAATGACATCACACTCACACGTACTGTGGCTTACAAAGTCTTGCGGCTTGTCCTTCTAAACGACAATTCACACACAACTAATGCAAAATATTGCAAGCACTAATCAAAACCCAATAACCCAAAATAAATGTGCTAGTTTACTACAGGAAAGGTAACAAAATTGCTTCAGAAACATTACGGATTTTCAGTGATGGATCTTCCTGCACTTACAGCTATTCCTCTTTCTCGGTCTCACAGATTCGTAAGCAAAATTCAACCTGCAAATTTTGCTCTCAACTGATCAGTGGGTCTGTCCTGGTGCATATAGGACTCGCCAGATCTCAGTCGAAATTTCCTCCAGCCCACTTTGGCTCACACACCGACTTGTTGACCATGCCCGATCAACCTACTAAACCAGACAATTAAAAGATATAACCAAGTGTCTCATACACTTTTCAACATACTCCAGAGTCTTAGACCACGCAGGGTCCATACATAAACAACCACATGGACACTTTTTTGAGTACAAGGTGCCACACACACATGAAGTTCGACGACTTCCCTACTCACACATTTCAGAGTAGGCACAATCCTACGACAACTTCATTTGAAGTACACAAACTCCCTAAAATCCTCACAAACCTCAAAATTCACCTTCAATTTCCATAAGCTGTGCAAGCGCAACCTATTTCACTCACTCTATCACTAGCATGCCAAGAACATCCCCATACAAGCATTAGCAGGATCCAGGAACTGGGAAAGTCATTTCTGGGCTTAAGGGGACATCATTTTCTCTCCAATTATCATTGAAAAACTAAATCCAAATCTCAATAATAATAACTCTTGAAAGGACCAGCTTCAAACTGCTACCATCTCTGGGAACACCTATCACTCTGTACCGAACGTCTTTGGCAAGCTCTTAAAGAGACTAACTATCAGTCTGCTACCATAACTGTTAGCGCGTCAGACCTTTATAAGTAAATTTACAAGGGGACGCAAATAGTTTGATGAACCTTTTGAGTCGCAATTAAGAAGTTCTTACCATAGCTCCAGTACATCATCAATAATTGATACACAATAATCAACAATCATTAGTAATCAAGAAATAAATAATCAATGGAGTCAGTAATTATCAGGCACCATGAACCTTCAGCCATAAATAACCACACCTTTAGTAAGGTTTAGAATGTTTATTTCCCTATATTAACAATGCTAATGTCATGTAGATTAATTGCATTATCAAATGAAACACATACAGTAACAACACTGGTTGTCCGAAGCGGCAGAAGAACGCAATCTAATCAAAGCTTGAACTACAACACATTCTAGAGTTACAGTGCAAATCAATAGCAGAGTCAGCTGCATTAACAAGATGTAATACATGTAGTTAAGCAGAGAAATCCATCAAGCATTAGTCTTTTCCGTCATAAGTCAGAATCCTCAACTAACCTCAGATTAGCATCAGCATGTTGGGTTTCATGCAGAACAATTTAGTAACACAAATTTGGAAAACATCTGACTACAATAGATTCATAGATAAAAACAGTGCAGTTGGTACCTAGAAAGAAAAAGAACAAATATGCATAATAATCAAATTTCAAAGCAGAATCAGTCTTCATCCTCAGGACATCAGTCGATCAGCAAGGCATCAGGCTCTCAGTCAGGAAAATATGAGCCCAATGAGCCAGAATGTCAGAATGATTCGTGTCTCTACTAATGTCTCCTAAAATCTCTCAAAATCTGCTAAAGTCTGAGGTCTTTACCCTCTGTGGTGTTGTTATATCAAAGTCACCTAAACTATCCCCTAATTCCCTATTTGTCAGTTAATTGTATGTTCACACTCTGTCCAATAACGCTACTATAACAAATCTATGAATTTTAATTTTCTCAGTTCCCATACTGTTGATTGATTCATCTTATGATGTTCTCATCATCTGGCTTTTCAGGTAACAATATTGTTGCAGCTTCCACCCTAGTCAGTATCTTCATTGTTCTTGTCGTGGGAAAGTCAGTCTCACACACATTACATGTAAAATGTTGCATTAGTAAGAACCTCATCTCCTAGCAGTCAGTTCTCACGAAAAGCTTCCATTAAGCACATTTAACAATACAATAGACATTTCACAATTCAATTCACTTGGTCAGCATTTTTATTAAACGCTAAGAAATACAGCTTCTGCATGAGGCCTGGCAAAATAGACCATGCCACTCGCTAAGTTAAGGCCTACAATTAATAAGCTAAAGCATACTTCATAACCCTTAATATGACATATTACTGCATTAGTCTAACACATATTCAATATTTCATAAGTATTAATCATTGATTAGTACATGTTGTTAACACTGGTAGCCATTCTTTGAGGTCACATTTTCAAATGTGTGCATTATTTTTCTACGTTATTTCATTTTCTACATAAACTCATTATTCAAAATACATAAACACTCATTAATAAATTCTTATTAAGAACACCTGCGCTAGCAGTAGCATGTGGAAACGATGGAGCTAATTACATTCACCTAAGCAGCCATGTTAAATTTGTCATTTAATATATTTCCCCGGTTGCTGGAGTGGTTAGAGGGTGATCATGTAGGAATGAGCTGTGATGGCCACCAGGAAGAGTCCCATGGGGAGCATTTGTTCCTGAAGATCAGCACTTCTGTCTCATCCGTGTTGAGTTTCAGATGGTGGTTTTTATCTCTTCCGCATCTGGATCAAGCATTTAGAGAAGTTAGATCTGGTCGTGGGGGATCTGTCTGGCATAGAGAAGAAGAGCTGGGTGTCATCGGGGTAGGAGATCATTGAGATGACTTGGGATATGGTGACATCCGAGAGATGTGCAAGTACATGTTGAACAGGGTGGGACTGAGAGATGACCCTTGGGAGACTCCGTAGACCAGGTCTTTGGGCTCTGATGTGTAGGTGGGGAGTCTGACTCACTGAGTTCTCCTTGTGCAGAAGAAGCATATCCATTTGAGGGTTGGGCCATGGATGCATGTGTCATGAAATCTTTTGATAAGGTTCGAGTTTGACATTGTGTCAAAAGTTGATGATATGTCCAGCAGTATGAGGACAGCAGATTCTCCTTGGTCTAGGAGGATGCAGATTTCATGGGTGGATGGCGACGAGTTCTGTCTTTGTCCTGTGATTGCTGAATAATCCAGATTGGGAGTAGTCGAGAAGGTCGTGGAGTTCCACATTTTTGGTGAGTTGCTGATTGGGAGTTTCTCTCTCACCTTTGCTGGGTACAATAGTAGGGAGATAGGTGTGAAGTTGCTGAGTTTGTCAAAGTTATTGTAGATGTTCTCCATTTTGTTGTTGAAGTAATTTTAAAGGTTGCCATTGAGTTTCTGGGGTGGGGTGTGGAGTTGGTTGAGGCATCAGGGGTGGTGATCAGACCCTTGCCAGAATCAAAACCCTGTCCAAATAATCAGAGAGGCTTTTTGCACTACTTTGTATAACTGCTGTCATAAGATTTTTACAGGAAAGGTAGATTCCTGAAGCATGTTGTCCCATGGCAAGTTGATATTTTATCAAATTTTACACCCATTCCTGTGTAAGTTAAAAAGGTACCCATTGACCCATTGAGTAAAATGGGCATATTCAGCAGCTGATCATGTAATAAAAAATAAAAAAATCATTTATTTTTCTAATTATGCTGAAAAATATGTATAATAAATAACAACAGTGAATGTTCAGCAGTAGGACAAAGATCAGGACTGGACACGGGTAAGGAAAACAGCAGTATTTCCTTTTCTAAGGCCCAGTAAGCAGGACAACATCAAATTAGCACTGAACACAACATTGTATGCAATGAAGAGAATATAAGAGCAAGTTCGCTTGAGAAAAGGCTCATAACGTAGCGACTGAACATAGGCTCAGGGGTGGAAGCAAGCCACTTTATCAGATGACAGTTTCCAAGCCATTGCATAAATAGTGGCCCACGATTCATTTAAAAAGAGGTAGTTGCTTGTTTAACTTGTAGATCAACACGTTGTAAGAGGCAAATGACATCCGTTTTTTTCAGCCATTCGTTGTTAGTCATGTAGAGACAGTTTATCTGAGTATGCACAGTTTGGTCACCGCTAGGATGAATCCTCCCCTCAAGTAAGATATCATCACTGTTGTTGACAAATTTCAGTAAACAACAGATCTGTCAGGCCACTAGTTAATTTATGAGTATCTGAAAACTCAGCGCCAGGCAGTGTGCATACATGTTTACGGCTGGGGGAACAGGAGGCGGGAGGAACACAATAATGCTGCATCCTCCTGCTCCTGGAAGCTTCAACACACAGGACCAGGAAACGCCATTAACCAGACCTGATGCTGCTTACATGCTGGAAACCAGCATGAAAGCAGCGTCAGGTTCAGTGGGAGCAGGCTCTCTCAGCGCTCACTAGAGCGCTGGGGGCTTGTGCTTTCTCAAACCCAGCTGTCTTAAGACAGCTTGGTTAAAGATGTTCAAAGTGCACATGTCCGGCCAAAGGGACATGAGGGGCCGTATTTATAGGCCCCTAGCACCACAGGAGCATCACTTTTTGTGATGCTTCTGTGGCACTAAGCCCAGCGCTGTAATACGAGGTGGCGTTAAGCCACTTTTTGTGGTTTAACGCAACCTTGTAAATACAGCCTCTTCCCACGCAGCACTGTGCATGGAAGGGGTGTGCTATGAAAGTTGCTGTGGGCGTGCCACAGCAACACCCATTGCCTTTTGATGCTGCCTCAGATTTATGGAATTTCGTAAACCTCAGCCTGGGCCACAATCTATCCCCACCCCCAGTTGTGGCATTAGCAGGGCCCAATGCGGAGGAATACTTTTTTTCCTCCTCGTTTCTTGCTTTTTCTATGTGTGCAGCATTCTGCCACACACATAGATAAAGCAAAATGCCAGAAATGACTGTTTATGTGTGGGAAGTGTCCCTTCTTGCACATAAACAATCATTTGAAAATTACGCTTTGGCACTTCTCTGTGTGCTGCATTGTGCAGCTCACACAGAAGTGCCAAAGAGCCATTAGTGATTGTTTATGTGCAGGAAGGGACACCTTCCCGCACATAAACAATCACACCCCTCAACACAGACATCCTTGCACGATGGTGCAAAGATGCTTGCGTTGGCAGCAAAATTTAGCACCAGCACAGGGGGAAATGCAGGGGTGTGCCGTAGTCCCTTAAATACAACGCATCCCAGCGTTTCTAAAGTGACGCAGCGCGGCACTGCCAATTATGGCGCAGCAACGTGCTGTGCCACTTTTCTTAAAATCTGACCCGAGCACGGGACACTGAAAAATAAAATGGTAATAAACAAAGGCCCGATTACAACTTTGGAGGAGGTGTTAATCTGTCCCAAAAGTGACGGTAAGGTGACGGATATACCACCAGCAGTATTATGAGTCCATTATATCCTATGGAACTCGTAATACGGCTGGTGGTATATCCGTCACATTTGGGACGGATTAACACCTCCTCCAAAGTTGTAATCAGGCCCAAAGTTTCTTACCATTTTATTTTTCCGTTATGGGGCATTTTTTGACAGGGCGACACTCCTCTGCTCAAATGGATACAGTTCAGGTGACAAGACACAGCTTTTACTGTGTATTCACAAAGACGTTTATGATCAGTTATTTGGAAATCTGTCAATGTACCCACAAATTACAGGTAAAAAGTACTAGGCAGAAAAGAGTCATCTCTGCGTTTCTTTCGGGCTTAGCCTTCGCCTAGTTTTTAAAGAAACAACGCTTGCTTTTTAAAAAATATGTGCAAAGTGTTTGGGCTGGATCTTTCTTTGGAATATGCCTTTTTCTCCTCCACCTTGCTCTCACCGAAACTGACCTTTATACATTATTTAAATAACAGGGTGCACAATCTTCTTTTGGCCTTAGTATATTTTTTTCTACTTCCACACTGGAGGACCGGAGATGTCATGGAGTTGTGCCAATTCCACTGAGAGGGCAAAGTCATACCTACAGGACATAAGAGTGGCCTTCTACCCTCCAGGGGTCCCAGGTCCTTGAATAAGCCCCTCTATTCAGCAGAAAACCAATGAATATCTCTAACATTTAGGATTCTCCATGTGACCCTCATCATATTCTGCAGGGGTACCCATCATTTTGTGCTATGCCAGTGGCCGAGGACAATGCAAACTGGGCAAGATCTGAAGTAACGGAACTTCAGCAAGACACTCTCAGGCCTTTATCTTGTTGGAACACTTGACTGGAGCAATATTCTTCACTGCATTAAACAGCGAGCTATTCTTGCAAGAATAGGAGCTGTAGAAGTTGCGTGGGTTTATTGACTAATTCCACCAACTGCCACTTATAAAGACAGTAAACAGTGTCTCAATATTGACTCTATTTTGGATGTAGTTCAAAATTGGTGGAAAACATAGAGTCCAGAGCCCATGTCCTACAAGTAATTTGAGGCAGTGTGATAGTTGTAAGTGTCTCTGTCATTGGGAGTCTTGTAGGCAGAATTAATCTTGTAAGTCTTTGAAAGGCATTGAGCATTTTGAGAGCAGACAGGCACCTCTCAACATGACAGAACACACACTTCTCAGTTCTGCATTACTTTTAAATGTATAAAACAGGCACCTCTGCGCAGGGTGGTAATACTTTCAAAGAGACGGTATAACCACTGAGCTTTATGAATGTAACACTGACTCTAGAGATGGAACGACAATGTGAGCTCTTATTAGCACAGCTCAGGATGGGGCACTTTTACTAGTCCAATGCTGCACCCTGTGTGTTACTGATAATGAGTTACACATATAACTGAGGCCAGCCACTAGCCTACTCACCACTTCACACAGTAGCACATCATAGTAGTACTTGTACCTAATCAGCCTCCCCTTGGTTAGGCACAATACCCAATGACTCTTAAATATCAGCACATTTTGTGTTGTTCCACCTCAGAGCAAGGACAGTTGGCACACAAGAGTTTTACAAAAAAGGTGTTTCATTAGCTGTCTCCTCTTGCCTTCTCGACCATCCCTTCCCAAAAAACATACGCTCTCTTGTGGGCTGTTATTAGCAATCCCTTACATAAGCAATGATGGGTTGTCCTTAGTAAAACTTTAGTGCTTAATGTCATTGCTTGTGCCATAGCCTCGAAGTGGCCTGTGTCATGTGGCACACGTTCAGCCAGTTGTAACTGTTTAACCACATTTCATTCAGAAATGTGTAGGTTTTTTTGACATTGTGTATGTTGAATAAAAAAAATCATAGCAAACATTTATGGGCTAAGCAGCTACTGACATATGTTGTCCCACCAGACACAGGCCATCTCAATACACTGGTTTTGAAGCTCACTCCTCTGCCTTCATTTGGGCTTGAATTCGCTGCCCATTGCTCGGGATTAGCCTACCTGCCCAATGTAGTGTATGTAAACCCTTCAACAGCTCTCCTGACCAAAGGTATCTCACCAGCGCTCCCAGCTGCAATTGGTCAAATCTGTCCGCTGCCTACTGCATACAAACCAAACTGGTAGACATGCAGTTATCTACAATATCAGCTGTATGGCAGTTTCTAGACTCAGGATCAGTTTCAGGGACTGCTTGAGTTTTAATAATGCTGATGATGCTACTGCAGCCGATAGACTCTTCTTACTTTGCATATAAAATGCAACACTTTGGGCCTTACACCACAGTTGTATTCATCTCTGCAGGTAACATTTGAGGTCAGTAGCATGTGTCTCCTCTACTAACAGTGTGCAGTTCAGGATAAAAGCACTTCCCATCAATGCAGGTTCCCCTTCCATGGTGGAACTTGTGCCTGCTGAGGGGCACCACAGGTTACTGGGCACTTCTTTCCTGGGTCTTTTAGCCTATTGTAGTTGAGGTGAGTCTTGTGTTCTGGCTTTAGAATGGTATGATGGTTTAGAATGTGATGATGCAGGAACCTGAGATTGTTGAGGATCAGCAGTTGAAGGGGCCTATAGTTGGTGACGGAGGTGCTTCAATAAAGAGCTACCTGTTTACTCTTGATCTTCTGAGCATCCTTACTGCAACACCACATTTTGTCAATGCCTGTGACTTCTTCCTGCATGCCCACAATTTTCCCCGCATCGTCCTTGGGTTTCAAAAAGATCTCCCCATCGCAGTGAGGAACCAAGACTGCGCAGCAGAAATCGACACAAAGCCCCTTGAAGCATGGAAAGAAAAGATGCATCGTCTGGCCCGTGAAGGAAAGTCCGGAGCACACCCTGTTTTGCCACGCATCTCCTCTGTGGTCTCCGTGCCTGTTGTTTTTGATGCAAACCAGGTACTTTGTTATCTTGCAAAAGTGATACCTCAACTTGTGCTTATTGAATCTTTCATATTTTGCCCTTAATGTAACAAGCTCACATCTTATATTCTTCTAAACCCGCGTGGTGTATTTTTGTGGTGTTTTCACTGTGTTACTGTATAGTTTATTGCACAAATACTTTACACATTGCATTATAAATTAATCCTGACTGCTCAGCGCTAAGCTATCAGAGGGTGGGCACAGGATAATTTGAATTATGTGTGACTTACTCTGACTAGGATTGTGGTCCCTACTTGGACAAGGGTATAGTTGATTAATGAGCAATTAATAACGCTGGAAAACTCTTATCTTCAGGTGAGTTTATTCCTAAACGCCTCATCCATCACGCCCTTCATGTTTCTCTCTAACCGTCCGTTTTACGAATCCTCCCATCACCAGATTCTGTCTCCCTGGCAATGGGCTCTGTTGTCAGAATCCTTCGCTAAAGACACCACACATCTCCCTTTCATATTTAACAAATCAAAAGCAATTTATTTTTTACAACATACAATACCTAACAGAGAACATATAAACATTGAGAATATAACATTTTCACCAGGAAAAATACTATTGCTGTAACAATATGACACAAATCATGCTTTTCAGTTTAGAACATAATCTTTGAGATGACCAGGACTAAGGGGGTCATTACAACCCTGGCGGACGGTGTTAAAGCTGCAGAAATACCGCAAACAGGCCGGCGGACAAAAAAAGGGAATTATGACCGTGGCGGAAACCGCCAACATAGACAGCCACTTTAACACTCCGACCGCCACGGCAGTACAGACAAGCAGCACGGCGGTCACCGCCAACAGACAGGCGGGAGACAGTGTACCGCCCACAGTATCACAACCCGCCAATCCACCACCTTTTCCGGGGCGGATTCACTGTGGATAAAAACCCGGCGGAAACAGCTTTTGCAATGGGAAAACGCTGACCTTAACACACTCCACGAGGAAGGAGGTCACCATGGAGCCTGAACTACAAATACTCCCAGCGCTTGTCTTCCTTCTCCTCTACGATCACCAGCAACGTAGGCGCTGACGACAACGGTGAGTACTGCACCTACGACATAGGGGAGGGGGGAGGCAAAAGTCAGGGACACACACACGCAACACCCCCACCCCCAACCCAACCCTCATCCACTACAACACACACTCCAATGCATTTCCAAACAGCATAGTAACAACCCACAACCCCGCCGGAAGAATGCAAAGACAAAAGGAAATCAGTTCAAACATTGTAATGTATCAAAATACAGTAACCAACTATATACATATATATATATAAACAGTAGAAAATCATACATCACGAGTAGTACTGCAGGTATGCACATATCAATGTCCGTGGACCACTGGGCCCAAAATGCATGGGCGAGGTCCACACTAGATACCTGTCCACAAACGGAGAGAACACTGCAGGGGCATCAGATAGAAATACAACAGGCACCTCAGGGGGAAAGGAAGTGGGGGGACCTCAGCCGGATTACAGCACCACGCCAGATCCACGACGGGGCTCCATGCCCATTGATGTATCCTGGGGAGTGCGAAGCCACAGTCTCTCAAGTCTCTCCAGTGGGTGGTTTGCCCACTGCTTTATCCTGGGGAGTGCAAAGCCACAGTCTCTCAAGTCTCTCCAGTCGGTGGTTTGCCCACTGCTTTATCCTGGGGAGTGCAAAGCCACAGTCTCTCAAGTCTCTCCAGTGGGTGGTTTGCCCACTGCTTTATCCTTGGGAGTGCAAAGCAACAGTCTCTCAAGTCTCTCCAGTGGGTGGTTTGCCCACTGCTTTATCCTGGGAAGTGCAAAGCCACAGTCTCTCAAGTCTCTCCAGTGGGTGGTTTGCCCAATGCTTTATTCTGGGGAGTGCAAAGCCACAGTCTCCCAAGTGGATGCAGGTCTCCACTGGTTCTGGAGGGGGACTGGTGCCCAGAGTGCTTCATCCTGTGAAGGACAGACAGAGTGGATGCAGGTCTCCACAGGTTCTGGAGGGGGAATGGTGCCCAGAGCGCATCACGCTCCCCGTGACGGTCCCAGTTCCGTCACTGTCCCAGCTGCACATGGGCTAACGATGCTTGATTTGGCGGTATTTGCCCTGTTCAGCGGTGCTTGCCTTTGCTGTCTCTGACCTGTTCAGCGGTGCTTTGCCACGGCGGTCTTTGCCCTGTTCAGCAGTGCTTTGCCCTGTTCAGCGGTCTTCACCATGGCGGTCTTTGGCCTGTTCAGCGGTGCTTTGCCATGGCGGTCTTTGCCCTTTTCAGCGGTGCTTTGCCCTGTTCAGCGGTCTTCACCATGGCGGTCTTTGTCCTGTTCAGCGGTGCTTTGCCATGGCGGTCTTTGACCTGTTCAGCGGTGCTTGCCTTTGCTGTCTCTGACCTGTGCAGCAGTGTGTGGCATTATGGTCCCTCAGTGCCCAGCGGGGCTGTTGCTGCCGGGGCCCTCCAGGTCACTGACGCTGGCGGTAGTCTCCGGACCAGTGACGATACTGGTGCCCTCCAGGGCACTGACACTGGCGGTGGTATCCTGTTCAGTGACGATACTGCTGCCCTCCAGGGCACTGACTCTGGCGGTGGTCTCCTGACCAGTGACGATACTGCTGCCCTCCAGGGCACTGACTCTGGCGGTGGTCTCCGGACCAGTGACGACAGGCGGGGAGGATGGCGCCTTTCTCCGCTGTGCTGCTCTTACCAGACTTTGGAGACTTCTTCTGCCCCTTTACCACCTTGGGAGGAGTCACAGCTGACTCGGCACTCCCCCAGGGACCCTTGTGAGCTGTTTTGCTGGCAGGAGTCTTCACCCTCTCCCGTCGGCCACTTTCCAACTTAAGGTGCTTTACAGGGGGTGGACTGGCAGTGCTTTGGCTCCGTGTCACACTGGCTGCCCTGGTGGCTGGTGCACTCCACACACCTTTAACACGCACCACTCTTGCTGAGGAAGAGCTTCTGACGAAGACTGGGATGGGTAGCTGGAGGGGGTCTGGGAGTGAAGGAAGAGGAGGTGGTTGTAGGAGGTGTAACTTTAGGTGATTTGGGTGCAGGTGCAGGTACTGGAGGCTGTCGTGAGGTGGATGGATGTTGGGTGTGTGGGTGCCCGCGTTTGTGTACTTTGGGAGGGGGCGTCACACACACACTGGGAGTGGACACAGGGGACGTGTAAATGGGAGTGGGGGTGGTGAGTGCAGGTGAGCGGAGTGTGGTGCTGGGTGTTCTGGTGCGAGTCCTAGTGCCTGTAGATGTAGTGCATGCAGGTGAGAGTGTAGATGGCACTGGGAGGGAGGAGGGAGATGACGAGGAGGGGGACACAGTGGAGCCAGTTGATGTTGCTGTGTCTGTATGTGGGTGATGCTTGTGTGAGTGCCTGTGGGTTGTGTGGTGCTTATGTTTGCCTGAGCTACTTTTGTGTGTTGAGGTGTGTGCATGCTTGTCTGATTGTGTGGTTGGGATAGGCTGGGGTACAGGGGACTGGGTCTGGGTGGAGGAAGTTGGAGGAGGGAGGCTAGACACAGGGACAATGGCTGCCATCAGTGCTGAGGCCAGAGATTGCAGGGTTCGATGAAGGGCAGCCTGACCAGAATGAATGCCCTCCAGGAATGCATTACTGTGTTGCAACTCCCTTTCTACACCCTGGATGGCATTCACAAAAGTGAGTGACCTGAGGAGGTCAATGGCCTCCTCACTGAGGGCAGCAGGGGTGACTGGGGCAGGGGCTGAGGTGCCTGGGGCGAAGGTGATGCCCACCCTCCTGGGTGAGCAGGCACGGAGCAAAGGCTGAGGGGCTGCTGGGAGGGCGGTGCTGGTAGGGGAGGTGGTGGCTGTACCTGTAGAGGTGGGGGGCACAGATGGTGCCACCACCACAAGGGAGCTCCCATCGGCGGACAAGTCCTTGTCGCTGTTTGGTGATCCGGTGACCGCAGTGAAGCTCCCCTCGCCCTCCGTCCCACTGGTGTATTCAGAGTCTGTGGTGTGGCCCTCCATGGCCATGTGGGATGCAGCTCCCTCGTGCTCCGGTGCCACTGTACCTCTGCCTGATGATGCTGATGCACAAAAGAACAGGGAGAGCACAAAAAGGGGGGGGACGACAGAAGAAAGACAGATTGAGTGCATGGCTTACCGCTACCATTGGCGGACAATACAGACACAGCAGCCCCCTGTACTACGCCGTGCTCTTGACCTCTACAGATGCAATTCCTGGCATATGGCCTACATGGCTATGGTGGACATCTGCACACATAGATGACACAGGGGCAAGTATACCTGTACTAGGCACTCTACAGAGGTGGGGTGGAGTGCCACATGGCCTGCATTCCGGAGGGGCCTAGCCTACGTAACTCTCCCTGGCTTAGGGAAACCCACAGCCCTCCTCCCCCACCCAGACCCCTCCACTGCACGCAAAGTCCGCAGAATGAGAGTGTACTCACCCCCTTGTGTCTGCTGTGATGCCCTCAAGCGCCCATCCAACTCCGGGTAGGCCACGGCCAGGATCCGGAACAACAGGGGGGTCATGGTGCGATGGGCACCCCTCCCACGTTGGGAGGCCATCCCCAGCTGAGCCTCCGCCGTCTTCTTGCTCCAGCGGCGAATGTCCTCCCATCTTTTACGGCAGTGGGTGCCCCGCCTCTGGTGGACCCCCAGGGTCCGGACGTCCTTGGCGATGGCACGCCAAATGTCCTTCTTCTGGTGGGCGCTGACCTACATGACGTGTACAGGGGAAGAAGAGAAGTCATTACCAACTGCACCGTCGAAGTGAGTGGCACCCATCCCTACCCTTGCCATGTGGCACATGCATTCACAGTCCTTCATGTTCGCTGAACTCTGCCCCCTTCCTACTGACATCCAGCCCTCTCCACCCAGCATAGCCCATACAACGTGCTCCCTGTGTACTTACCTGTTTGTCTGGAGTTCTGTAGAGTAGTTTGTACTGGGGGAGGACCCCGTCGACTAGCTTCTCCAACTCCTGAGCAGTGAAGGCAGGGGCCCTTTCCCCAGACGCAGCAGCCATTGTCTCTTCCAGACCGAGGTCACAGCAGCACTTGCAGTGTAGGTCCTCTCCTGTCGAAGATCAGGTATCGAGTGATTGAACAGATAGAAAATGGAGGTCACGTCCGCGGTGGTGACGTCCACGGCGGTGCGTATCATCACCGCCGGCGCACTTCATCATTGGCTCCTGGGACCCATAGGGTCCAATGTTGACCAATGCAGAATTGCGCCGCGGTCTACGACCGCCTACCGCAACGGTGTACAACGTCGGCGCAGATACCTCACATCCCATTGTCCCACTTTAGAGGTCAGGCAGCCGCCATTTCAGGGGTCCTCATGGCTTCATTTACTACTGCGTCACACATACCTATGCCTACACTCAACACACATACAGGAAGAGTTTTGTATTTGGTGTCGTGTTCTGTGTAGCTGTGGGTACATACCTGGGAATTTGTTGACAGTGTGGTCACTGTTGTCCTTCTTAGGCACTGTCAGCTGGGACATTTGAGGAGATGGCGGAAGCCTCCGGTGTACCGACCACTGGTGGACCTGTTAACAATGGAGGAGCGACATTTGATCATCACCTACAGGTTTGACCGTGCCACAATCCAGGAACTGTGTACCCAGTGGGAGCCAGACCTGATCTCACCAATCCGCCATCCCACAGGAATACCCCCTGAATTGCAGGTGCTATGAGTGCTCCATTTCCTTGCAAGTGGATCATTTCAAACAACTGTGGCCATGGCATCAGGGATGTCCCAGCCTATGTTTTCCAACGTGTTGTCCAGAGTGTTGTCTGCCCTGCTGAAACATGTAAGGAGCTACATTGTTTTCCCTCAGGTGGAGGATTTGGCTACGGTGAAAGGTGACTTCTATGCCCTTGGACATATCCCCAACATCATAGGTGCTATTGATGGCACCCATGTAGCTCTTGTCCCCCCCCACAGGAATGAACAGGTGTACAGGAACCGGAAGAGTTATCATTCCATGAATGTACAGATGATATGTTTGGGAGACCAGTACATCTCGCAGGTAAATGCTATGTTCCCTGGCTCAGTGCATGACGCCTATATCCTGCGGAATAGCAGCATCCCATATGTGATGGGTCAACTCCAGAGGCACCAGGTGTGGCTATTAGGGGACTCTGGTTTCCCCAACCTGTCATGGCTACTGACCCCAATGAGGAATCCCAGGACCAGGGCAGAGGAACGCTACAATGAGGCCCATGGGCGGACTAGGAGGGTGATCGAACGCACCTTCGCCCTCCTGAAGGCCAGGTTCAGGTGCCTCCATATGACAGGTGGTTCCCTATTCTACTCACCAAGGAAGGTGTGCCAGATCATCATCGCCTGCTCGATGCTTCACAATCTTGCTTTGCGACGGCAGGTGCCTTTTCTGCAGGAGGATGGTCCAGATGACGGTGTTGTGGCAGCTGTGGAGCCTGTGGAGCCTGTGGACAGTGATGAGGAGGAAGCTGAGGAAGAAGACATAGACAACAGAGAGTCAGTCATACAGCAATATTTTCAGTGACACACAGGTGAGAACAATTTTTTTACTATTACATTTACATTCACACTTCTACCTCTATCCTGTCTGTCAATTAGTAGCAGTATTTGGTAACTGAGTTGTACATTTCCCTTACGGTTTCACAGGTGTGGTTATCAACGTGTTTCATCTGCTTGCATCCTTCATGGACTTGTGATGTGTGACCTAGGTATGTTGGCATTACAATTGAAAACGCATTTTGTCACTGTCATTGCTAATACACATTTTCTAAATCACAGACTGACTCCAGATTGTTTTGTGGTTCAAGGGTGTTTATTGAAGTGCTAATTATTGGAGGGGGTGGCAAAATGGTGATGGGTGATGGTGGAGGAATGTCCATGGCAGAGTCTAGTCTATTAGTCACACAGGTGCACTGCCCATATGGGCATAGGAAGTGGAGCTGGGACAGTTCCAATCTGGACAGGGTAACAAAGTGAGACAGTGGGAGGACAATCAGGGTGGTCTCATTTCCTGGCGGGGGTCTTGCCATCTTGCTCTGTTCTGTTCCTGGATCTCAGGGACCGCTTGCGGGGTGGTTGTCTGTCTGCAGGGGGTGGGGTGCTGGTGTGATGGTCCTGTGGCGGGACACAGTTCATCGTCCATGCTAGTGTCAGGGGCCCCTTGGAGTGCCACGGTGTCCCTCATGGTCTTTTGTATGTCGTTTAGCACCCCTACGATGGTGCCCAGGGCGGAGCTGATGGTTCTGAGCTCCTCCCTGAGCCCCAAATACTGTTCGTCCTGCAGGCGCTGGGTCTCCTGAAACTTGGCCAGGACCGTAGCCATCGTCTCCTGGGAGTGGTGGTATGCTCCCATGATGGAGGAGAGGGCCTCATGGAGGGTGGGTTCCCTTGGCCTGTCCGCCACCTGTTGCACAGCAGCCCTCCCAGTTCCCCTGTGTTCCTGTGCCTCCGTCCCCTGGACTGTGTGCCCACTACCACTGCCCCTGGGTCCCTGTTGTTGTTGGGGTGGTGGGTTACCCTGGGTTCCCTGTAGTGGTGGACACACCGCTGATTGACGTGTCCTGGGTACTGAGGTATGGGCAAGCTGGGTGGGTGCTGTGCTGGTGTTACCAGAGGGTGGAAGGTCAGTGTTGGGCTGTGCCTGTGCAAGGGGAACCGACTGTCTCGAGGCCCACGATGGTCCAGGCTGGTCATCTGGATCCAGTTGGCCAGAGCTGCTGTCGTCACTGTGGCCCTCTTCTGTGGGTGGAGTGGAGATGTCTGGACCCTCCTGTGTGGTGATGTTACGTAGTGGTCCTGCAGGGGTATAAGAGCATGATTATTGCATGTGTGTGTGTCATGGTGTGCAATGGGTGGGTGTTTGTGTACCCCAGTGCAAGCATTCCTGTGTGGGGGCTTGTGTGATGATGTTTTGGGGGGGTGTTATGGGTATGTGCAGTGAGCATGCTTTAGTGAGGGGTGACCATGGTTTGTTGTGTCATGCAGGGCTTGGTGTTGGGATGGGTGGTTTGTGTTATTAGTACATTAGTGAGGAGTTGGAGTGATAGGGGAGGGGGTGAGGGTGGGGGTGTGTGATAGCATGCAGGTAGGGTGGGGGATATGATAGTTAAGATTTGACATACCAGTGTCCATTCCTCCACCGACTCCTCCGAGGCCCTCTGGATGCATGATGGTCAAGACTTGCTCCTCCCATGTTGTTAGTTGTGGGGGAGGAGGTGGGGGTCCGCCGCCAGTCCGCTGAATCGCGATGTTGTGCCTGGAGACCACAGAACGCACCTTCCCACGTATGTCGTTCTACCTCTTCCTGATGTCCTCCCGATTTCTTGGATGCTGTCCCACAGCGTTGACCCTGTCCACGATTCTGCGCCATAGCTCCATCTTCCTGGCTATGGAGGTGTGCTGCACCTGTGAGCCAAATAGCTGTGGCTCTACCCGGATTATTTCCTCCACCATAACCCTGAGCTCCTCCTCGGAAAACCTGGGGTGTCTTTGGCGTGACATGGGGTGGTGTGGGTGATGTATGGGGTGGTGTCTGTGTTGATGAGTGTGGTGATGTGTAGTGGTGTGTGGTGTTTTGTGTGTGGAATGTTGTATGGGTGATGGTGCTGTGTGCCTCTGGGTGGTGGGGTTCTCTATTGCTGTGCTCTCTGTCTGTCGCCTTCGTCTCTGATTTTGGGTCGTAGGGGTTTGTGGGTGATGTGGGTGTGTGTTTTATATTGTAATGGGTGTGTTGGAGTTGTGTTTACATGTGTCTCAGGTGTGTGTATTTGGAATTGTCCAATGTGGCGGTGTTTTGAAGATGTGTGTGTATTTTGAGCGCGGCGGTGTGTACCGCCAATGGAATACCGCGGTGGATTCGTGGGTCGTGATAGCATGGGCGTGTTTCTGTTGGCGTGACGGTGGAGGTTTTGTTTTCGCCAGTTTAACACTGACCTTTGGTGTGGCGGACTTGTGTGGGTGTCTGAATTTCGGCGGTTTACAGAATGTGTGTCATAATAGCTGTGGAGGAATTCCGCAGCGGTGTTTTGGTGGTCTTCTGCACGGGGTAAGCGCCTTTTACCGCCAATGTTGTAATGACCCCCTAAGTCTCTTCCTTCGATTTCTCCTTGCTATTCTCATAGTCATCAATACAACGTTTAAATCCTGACATTGATTTACCTCCTACATTTCCATTATCTTCTGAAACCACCACATTTTCCTCCCAAAAGACTTTAAGATGAACAACTCTGTTCATGTTCCAAATATTTCCATCAGAAGTTTGGACTGCTTTCCTAAATATATTGGTAACCTATAAAGGTGTACTGTATTTTGACCCATCAGCACAACCAACTGGAGATTTTACTTTCACTACATCCCCCACTTTAATATTCACTTTACACACTTTCTTTCTTACATCAAATTATTCTTGTTTTCTTTCAAGCATATGCCTTTCCTCTCTTCTTCTCCAATCTGTTTTATACAAATTGAAATTATCATTCATCCAATCCATCCATCCTGGACATAGCTTGGTATTGGGTACTCTCCTTCTGAATGGTTCAAACTGTGATTTACCAGTGATCTCATGTGGAGAAAAACGATAAGCAGTGATTCTCCTCAGAAGTTCTTTTTGCCAATTTATACCATTTACCCTTGCAAGTTGTATGCTCTCCTTGATATACCTGTTAAACCTTTCTACCGCACCATTAGTCTCTGGATGATAAACTGCTGATCTTTTGTGAATGATGCCGCAATCTTCCAGAAATTTCCCAAATTCCTTTGAACAAAATTGAGGTCCATTATCAGATACAATTGATTGAGGAAAACCCTCTTTCCTAAAAATGTCTTCCAGAAAATTGATCACAAAGAGAGAAGAAATACCACTCACATTTTTAAGTTCCACCCATCTGGAATACAAATTCAATAACACAATCAAATATGGTGTTGAATGTTCATTTTGCAATGGACCAACTATGTCAATTGCCACCTCCTCCTAAGGTTTGTACGGTAATTTTCTACAACACATAGGTACATTTTGAGTCTTCAACATTTTGTCACACCGAGCACATTGTACACACTCCCTAACCATACGTTCAATCTCCATATCCATCCCTGGCCACCTCAAATTGGTTCTCAAATTCTTTTTTGTTTTCACAATACCAAGATTACCTTTGTGTGCTTGCTTCACAATCTTCCTTCTCAAAACATTCAGTGGAATCAATCTCGTACCCCTCAATAACAAAGATTTATCCAGAGCCAACTCATCTTTTATCAAACCCCAAACCTTTTCCAAATCACCAAATCTCCTATTTTCCAAAGCTTCACGAACTCTACACAACTCTGTATCTTCCTTCAGTGCATCCTTCAACTCTTGCTCTGTTATAGCTCCACAAGTAATTTCACACACTTCATTATTAATCTCACAAACATTTTCCTCCAACACGACTGTACTCTCTTGTTCATCTTCTGACACATTAACATCAACTAATCTCGATGGACAATCCGCACTTACATTTAATGCCCCTGGTAAATATTCTACCTTGAACTTGAACTCTTATAACCCAATGATCCATCTTCTTATTCTTGCAGAAATGCAATTCAAATCCTTGCTGCCGAACACCTCAACAAGAGATTTATGATCCAACAGTACTACAAAATCTGTGCCCCAATCAAAATGTTGAAATCTTGTAAGAGCCCAGAAAATAGCTAAAGACTCTCTTTCAAATACTTAGTAATTTTTCTCAGCTCCACTCAAAGATTTAGATGCACAAGTAATCATCAACTTCTTTCCTCTATCTTCCTGCATAAGAACTGCCCCCAAACATTTTGCACTTGCATCAGTGAAAATAAATGTTTGTCTGGCTGGTTTAAAAGCTTGTAGACAGGGTGCACTCTCTAATTCTTCTTTTATTCTCAAACTATCTTCCTCACACATAGAATTCCACTTAGATTCTCTCCCTTTTTTTAACAGAGCTCTCATGTTTACTGACCTTTCTGCTAAATTCTTTATGTACCTCCCATAATAATCAACCATACCCAGAACTAACCTCCTCTTTTGTTTGAGGAGAGACCAACTTCTTAATTGTCATGACAAGGTCACGTTTAGGTTTCACACCATCACCTGAAATCAAATGTCCAAAGTATTCGACCTCAGACAAACCAAAACAACATTTTCTCCTTTTAAGAGTAAGTCCTGCCTGATTTAGACATTCCAAAACCAATCTCACACGTTCAAAATGTTCTTCCACAGTGTCTGCAAATATCAACACATCATCCTGATAACACTTCACTCCCTTCAGGTCTTTCAATACCCTGTTCATAATGTGCTGTAATACTGAAGCGCTGAAACAAGCCCAAAAGGCACACTTTTGAACTTATATGCACCAAAAGGTGTAATAAATGCTGCCAGTTCTTGTGAAGCTTCTTCCAGCTCCACCTGGTGATATGCTGATGCTAAATCTAAAGTGGAAAAATACTTTGCTCACCCTATCAGAGACACTATTTCTTCAATATTCGGAAGGGGAAATTTGTCCACAACTATCTCTTTGTTTAAGGCCCTAAGGTCCACAAATAACCTTATTTCACCATCACCCTTCTTTGCCACCACTATGGGAGCCAACCATTCTGTAGCTTCAACCTCTTCTATTAAACCCAATTGCTCTAATCTCTTATGCTCTGCCACCACTGGTTCCTGTAAAGCTAAAGGAATTCTCCTCATCCTTGCTACTGCAGGAATAGCATCCTTCTTCAATCTTATCCTATGTTTGTAACTGTCAGCGAGGCCGGATCCTCAGGGTTTGCGCCTGTTCCCAATATGTCCACCTCTTGGCAGCTCCAAACTCTACTAGCCATCATAGCACAGAGTTAAAGAATGGCCAAGCAGGGGATGAGGTTTAGGTTGGGAACAGCAGGGAAGGAGACCTGTGGAAGCAAGAGTTAAGAACACAATAGCAAGATCATTCACATTAATCTTCATGAACTTTGTTTTAATTCTTTATGCTCTAATAACACGAGAGATCAATAACTTTTCAATAAAGTGACCTTTTTATAATCATAGACTCTGAATATTGAACTCTCTCAAGATAATCCTTAGAATACGTCGCAAAAAGAGTCAATGAGTACATTCGTTCCCAAATAATTAACTGCTATAGGATTCATGCATGATACTGTGGAGTAGGCAAACTGACTAAACTTGTTTTGTCTAGAAAGATCACACTCTGTTTGATCTAAGTTTCAAGATTCAATTGCCCAGAAATTATTGCGCACCTTATTGCCAGACTGCGCATCAAGACTCAAGTACCTAGAATGATCGCGCGCTCTGCCAATCTGAATTGCAAGGGTTAATTGTCAAGAATGAATCGCGCATACTGTTGCTGATTCAACCATCAAGATTCAAATGCCTCTAAATGATTGTGTAATCTGCCGATCTGAAGTGCAAGGGTTAATTGCCAAGAATGAATTGCGCACACTGTTGCCTATTCAACCATCAAGATTCAAATGCCTCGAAATGATTGCGCACTCTGCCGATCTGAACTGCAAGGGTTAAGTGCCAAGAATAAATCACGCACACTGTAAATCACAAAGCCAAAAACTCAAATGTTTCTAGAAACGGAGTCGGGGGCTTACCCTGACCTCCGCCTTACCGCCCTGCTTGAAGATCAGCAAGATAATGAGGACAGGGCCAGGAAATGTCCAAGTAGGCGTCCGGAACAGGAGCCCCAGAAAATGCTGGTGCTCTGCACCGGGACCTCTGAATAGTGAGCACGTACTGGGCTGGGTTCCTTAAATAGACCCAAGCCCCGCCCACATACCACACCCAGCCAGGCTGCAGGAAAGGCTTGAAAATGAACAATACATTACAAACAGCATTAATGACATTTCAAGATAAATACCTGCATTACAAAAAGTTAATATGCAATATCAACACATAGGGGGTAATTCCTACCCTGGCGGTCCGAGACCGCCAGGGTAGGGGACGGAGGAAGCACCGCCAACAGGCTGGCGGTGCTTCCGGGGCTATTCTGACTGCGGCGGTAAAGCCGCGGTCAGAAAAGGGAAGCCGGCGGTTTCCCGCCGGCTTCCCGCTGCCCCTGTGTATCCTCCACGGTGGCGCTGCAAGCAGCGCCGCCATGGGGATTCCGACCCCCTTCCCGCCAGCCTGGTTCTGGCGGTTTTCACCGCCAGAACCTGGCTGGCGGGAATGGGTGTTGTGGGGCCCCCTAACAGGGCCCCACATTGATTTTCAGTGTCTGCTTGGCAGACACTGAAAATCGCGACGGGTGCAACTGCACCCGTCGCACACCAGCAACTCCGCCGGCTCCATTCGGAGCTGGCATCCTCGTTGCTAGTGCTTTCCCGCTGGGCGGGCGGGCGGCCTTTTGGCGGTCGCCCGCCAGCCCAGCGGGAAAGCCAGAATGACCGCCGCGGTCTTTTGACCGCGGTGCGGTCTTCTGGCGGGGGAACTTTGGCGGGCGGCCTCCGCCGCCCGCCGAAGTAGGAATGACCCCCATAATGCATGAATTATTACATTGCATAAGGTTTGTCATTTTGCATTATGTTGGCCATAGAGCGCGCACTGTCCTGGTGTTGACAGTAACCTTTGAGACATCCCAAACCTTTCAAGAAAACACCTGGAAATTCACGTACCAATTCCCTCTCATAATCATCTATTTTCTGCACTTGAACTTGTGGTTGAGCATTAGGATTTAGTATGACACCCAATCATTTCTGATGTGTCCAACTGAGAAGATTATCACCCCGGTTGGATACACACATTTTCCCTACAATGTGCCTTCCTTTCAACTCAAAGTACTCTAACATCTTTATTGGTTGTCCACCATAACTTCCAGGACATACATCCATTTTCCTTAACTTTTTGTCCTTTGCAGCGAAAGTATCAAAACTCTGTTTTGAAATTATAGTCAACTGTGAACATGAATCAAAACACATCAATACACAAAGAACATCTACAATAACAAGCTCACTAAGATGTTCACTGCAATTTACTTGCGCCTCAACTTGAAAAACAATTTCCTGTGAAACCTCATGGACTTCCTTCATAGAATTACCATTATAATTGTCCTTCTTTCTACTGCCACAACATTTATAAAAATGTATTATTTCTCACAGCCATTGCAAATTACATTCAGCGCTGGACAATTACTTGCATTTTCTTGATGACCACTCTTACCACATCTAAAACATTCTCCTTTAAATTTCAGCAACTCTTCTTTTTTTCTCACCACCATTCTCCTTGTGACTCACTTCACATACTACCTCCTCTACTTTAGTGTTTTCACCTGGTACCATTTTTTTTACTTCACTCAACTCCATGACACACTTCAACATGTGTTCCACCCTTTCTGTTACAATAATGACCTCCTCCAAAGGTGGTTGATCTTTCAACCACAACTCTTCCCTAATCTTATCACTGCTGCACTTCAACACAAATTGATCTCTAATCCTCTCATCCACCAACGTACCAAATTTACATTAAGTCACCAATTTCCTCAAGCTAGTTATATACTCCTCCACAGACTAATCCTTTCCTTGCTCTATCTTACCAAAATAATATCTTTCCATATTCGTGCTTACCCTTGGTAAGTAGTGTTTATCTAACTTCATTACACATATTTCATATTCATTAAAGTTCCTTGCTTCTTCACTAATCAGATCTGGTAAGTTCTCTAATACCTCTTGCCCTTCACCACTCAGATGAGGCATAAGTAATGCATGCTTCCTTTCAACACTTAGACCCTCATTACAACCCTGGCGGTAAATCCCGCTTTCCGTCATGCAGAAGTCCGCCAACATACCATTGCAGCTGCGAAATTCCACTACAGGTATTATGACCCACATCTCGGAATTCGCCACAATACAGACACCCACACAAGTCCACCACACCAAAGGTCAGTGATAAACTGGCGATACCAAAACCTAAACCGTCACGCCAACAGGAATACGCCCACACTATCATGACCCACAAATCAACGCAGCGGTCTTTCAATAACGGTAATCCAGTGACAGTACACACCGCCGCGCTCATAATACACACACATTTACAAAACACAACCACATTGGACAATTTGAAATACACACACCTGATACACATACACAAACCACACCCAATCCAATATAAAACACACACCCACATCACCCACAAACCCTTACAACCAAAATTATGAAAGAAGGCCAGAGAGAGAGATTAGCTAACACAACACCAGCATCCACAGACACACAACACCATCACTTACACAACATCCACGCACCTCAAACAACACACACCAACACATCCCCTCACACATCACAACCAACACCACCTCACATATCACCCACACCACATCATGGCACCTCAAAGATACCCCAGGTTCTCTGAGGAGGAGGTCAGGGTCATGGTGGAGGAAATCGTCCGGGTAGAGCCACAGCTATTCGAATCACAGGTGCAGCAGACATCCATTGCAGGGAAGCTGGAGCTATGGCGCAGAATCGTCAACAGGGTTAATGCAGTGGGACAGCTTCCAGGAACACGGAATTACATCAGGAAGAGGTGCAACGACCTACTGGGGAAGGTACGCTCCGTGGTATCCAAACACCAGATTGCTGTACAGAGGACTGGCGGTGGACTCCCACCTTCTTCACCACAACTAACAACATGGGAGGAGCAAGTCTTAGTGATCATGCATCCGGAGGGCCTCGCAGGAGTAGCAGGAGGACTGGACTCTGGTAAGTCATATCTTAACTACTTTATCCCCCCCGCCCCACCTGCATGCCATCACATACCGCCACCCTTACCCTCACACCCATCACACCAAAAACCGACAGATACCCCACTAACACAACCCACACATCCCAAAACCAAGCCCTGCATGTAACAACAATGCATGGACACCCAACACCAAAGCATGTCCAGTAGAGAGACTCACTCATGCCCCAAAATCACCAATCACACAAGGGCCACGGCAATAATGCAAACACAGGAGTGGAGGGTCACTCACCCATTGCACAAGATGGCACACACAGATACAATAACTATGCATTTACCCCCCAACAGGATCCCTACCCATCGTCACTGGACAGGAGGTGCCAGACATATCCAGTCCCCCCCAGAAGAGGCCCACAGTGACGACAGCAGCTCTGCACACCTGGACAAGATGACCAGCTCGGCCCATCAGGGACCTCGGGACAGTCGGTTTCCCTGACACAGTCACAAACCACCACTGAACCTCCCCCCTTAGGAAACACCACTACAGCACCCACCCAGCAGGCCCATCCATCTGTCCCCAGGACACGTCAATCAGCAGTGTGTCCACCACTACAGGGAACCCAGGCAACCCCACTAACACAGGATGATCAGGGACCTGGGGACAGTGGCAGTGGGCACACGGTTCAGGGGACAGAGGCACAGGATAACAGGGAAGCTGGGAGGACTGCTGTGCGACAGGCAGAGGACAGGCCCAGGGAACCGACACTCCACGAGGCACTCTCCACCATCATGGGAGCTTACCACCATTCCCAGGAGACCATGGGCACGGTACTGGTCACGTTTCAGGAGACCCAGTGGCTGCAGGAGGAACACTACCTGGGGATCAGGGAGGACTTGAAGTCCATCAAAACCACCCTAGTCACCATTGCAGGGGTGCTGGCAGACCTTATCAAAACCAGGAGAGATACAGTGGCACACCAATGGGCCCCTGACTCTAGCCCGGATGATGAACAGCCTTCCACCTCTGCCGGCGCTAGTGGACAGGAGGCACCGCCACAGGACCAACAGGCCACCAGCACCACACCCCCTGCAGATGGAGAACCACCCTGCAAATGGTCCCGGAGATCCAGGAACAAGACAGAGAACATTGCCAAGACCCCCGCCAGGAAATAAGACCCCCCTGAATGTGACCTTCTGTCCCACTTTGTCACACTGTCCACCTTAAACTGCCATTGCTCCACTTCCTATGCCCCTTTGGACAATGCACCTGTGAAACAAATAGACTGGACTCTGCCATGGACATTCCTCCACCATCACCCCAGCCCATTTTACAACCCCATCCATTTATTTGCACAGAAATAAACACACTTCAATCACAAAACAATCTGGAATCAGTCTGTGCTTTCACAAATGTGTAATTGCAATATCTATGGAATATAGCAATGTCAATGTACTTGTTCACATACCAATGTAACACAGCTGTAGGCCAGCAGTAAGCATAGCAGAGGGCACAAAGTGGGACCCAGATCTGTGAAATAGAAAGTCAAAGTGACAAGTCAGTGTCCATACACTGAGTGAAAATGACAGACTTATGCTAGCTCCAACAATAGTATGAGATGTGGGAAGCAGTTACATCTTCTTTGCTGTGTCTCACTGGAAGTATTGCATGATGATGTTGTTTCGGTTGTCCACATCCTCTTCTTCTGCCTCCTCTTCTTCACTGTCCACAGGCTCCACAGCTGCCACAAAACCACCATCTGGCCCATACTCCTGCAGAAAAGGGACCTGCCGTCGCAAAGCCAGGTTGTGCAGCATGCAGCAGGCCAAAATGGTATGGCACACTTTCTTCGGTGAGCAGTATAAGGATCCACCTGTCAGATGGAGGAACAGGAATCTGGCCTTCAGGAGGCCGAAGGTGTGTTCTATTATCCTCCTAGTTCACCCATGTGCCTCATTGCAGCGTTCCTCTGCCCTTGTCCTGGGATTTCTCACTGGGGTCAGTAGCCATGACAGGTTGGGGTAACCAGAGTCACCTGCAAATGTCGAGGGACAAATGTTAGACACACACTAACCCTTAGGGACAAGCCCGTACCCAGACACCTATGTCAACTGTATTGGGACCTGAGGCTCATCTATTAGACACACCCGGTGCCTCTGGAGTTGCCCCATCACATAAAGGATGCTGCTATTCCTCAAAATGTAAGCGTCATGCACAGAGCTAGGATACTTGGCATTGACATGGGAGATGTACTGGTTTGCCAAACACACCATCTGCACATTCATCGAATGGTAGCTTTTCTGGTTTCTGTACACCTGTTCATTCCTGCCAGTGGGTACAAATACCACATGTGTTCCATCAATGGCACCAATGATGTTGGGGATATGTCCCAGGGCATAGAAGTCACCTTTCACTGTGGGCAAATCCTCCACCTGAGGGAAAACGATGTAGCTGCACATGTGTTTCAGCAGGGCGGATAACACTCTGGACAAGACGTTACAGAAAATTGGCTGGGACATCCCTGATGCCATGGCCACTGTTGTTTGAAAAGACCCACTGGCCAGGAAATGGAGCACAGACAGGACCTGCACTAGAGGGGGGATTCCTGTGGGATGGTGGATAGCTGACATCAGGTCTGGCTCCAACTGGGCACACAGTTCCATGATTGTTGCACGATCAAGTCTGTATGTGATTATAATGTGTCTCTCTTCCATTGTCAGCAGGTCCACCAGGGGTCTGAACACTGGAGGATGCCTCCATCTCATCACCTGCCCCAGCAGATGGGCCCTATGGACGAGGACAGCGAGCAGAGAGTCATCCAACACTGAGGTATCACAATGTGTTTTTTGCAGAGACATTTGTATTTCGCAATGTGCCGGTATCTGTCTGTATTTCCGGCCTAGATAGGTGTGGCGCAGTTTTTACCCATGAAATGGCGGCTGCCTGACCTGTAAGGTGGGACAAGGGGAAATGAGGTAACTGCGCTGGCGTTGTACACTTTCGCAGTGGGTGGTCGAAGACCGCAGCGCAATTCTGCATTGGTTAACATTGGGCCTTATGGGTCCCAGGAGCCAATGACGATGTACTCCGGTGGTGACGGTACGCACCACCGTGGACGTGACTGCCATTTTCTGTCTGTTCCCTCACTTGGGGCAGTATTTATACTCTGGTTGCGCCGAATTTGCGTCGTTTTTTTCGACGCAAATTCGACGCTAAACTAACGCCAACTAACGCCATATTTATACTATGGCGTTAGACGCTTCGGGCGCCAAAGTGCCCGGAGTGTGCGTCATTTTTTTGCGTGAACCCCTTCCTTGCGTTAATGATATGCAAGGGAGGCGTTCCCGTCTTAAAAAATGACTCCCAGGCCTTTACGTGGTATTTATACTCCCGGGCAAAAATGACGCCCGGGAGTGGGCGTGGCCAAAAACGGCGCATTTGCGCCGCTTTTTAACGCCTGGGTCAGGCATGGCGTTAAGGGACAAGTGGGCTCAAAATGAGCCCAGAGTGCCCTCCCCTGCCCCCAGGGACCCCCCCTGCCACCCTTGCCCACCCCAGGAGGACACCCAAGGACGGAGGGACCCATCCCATGGACATTAAGGTAAGTTCAGGTAAGTTTTTATTTTTTTATTTTTTGTGGCATAGGGGGGCCTGATTTGTGCCCCCCTACATGCCACTATGCCCAATGACCATGCCCAGGGGACAGAAGTCCCCTGGGCATGGCCATTGGGCAAGGGGGCATGACTCCTATCTTTACAATGATAGGAGTCATGTTGATGGGGGATGGGCGTCGAAAAAAAATGGCGCAAGTCGGGTTACGACGATTTTTTCGACGTAACCTGACTTGCCCCATTTTAAGACGCCCATACGCCATTTTCCCCCTACGCCGGCGCTGTCTGGTGTACGTGGTTTTTTTCCACGCAAACCAGGCAGCGCCGGTCTGCTTGCGCCGGCTAACGCCATTCCATAAATACGGCGCCCGCATGGCGCTTCAGAATGGCGTTAGACGGCGCTAAATTTTTTGACGCTAAACTGCGTTAGCGCAGTTTAGCGTCAAAAAGTATAAATATGGGCCTTGATACCTGACCTTCAACAGGAGAGGACCTACACTGCAAGTGCTGCTGTGACCTGTGTCTGGAAGCAACGATGGCTACAGTGTCTGGGGAAAGGGCCCCTGCCTTCACATCGGAAGAGTTGGAGAAACTCGTGGATGGGGTCCTCCCCAAGTACACACAACTGTACAATCCTCCAGACAAACAGGTGAGTACACTGTGAGCATGCTGCGTGGGAAATGCCTGTTTTGAGTGATATGGATGGAAGATACATGGGGGGGCTGAGGCCTGCATGTGCGGATGGTGAGTGTATGTGCGTCAGGGCATGGTTGGGAACTGGTGGGCAATGACTATGACGGTCCGGAAGGGTGAGTAATTTCCTTTCCCCCTGTACCATTCCTCTAGGTCAGCGCCCACCAGAAGAAGGGTATTTGGCGTGCCATCGACAAGGACGTTTGGACCCTGGGGGTCTACCACAGACGGAACACCCACTGCCGTAAAAGATGGGAGGACCTGTGCCGCTGGATCAAGAAGACGGCGGAGGCTCAGCTGGGGATGGCCTCCCAACGTGGAAGGGGTGCCCATCGCACCATGAGCCCCTGATGTACCGGATCCTGCTGGTGGCCTATCTGGAGCTGGATGGGCACTTGAGGGCATCACAGCAGCCACAAGGGGGTGAGTACAGTCTCATTCAGCTGACTCTGCGCGCATTACGAGGTGTCTGGGTGGGGGAGGTAGGCTGTGGGTTCCCCTAGGCCAGGGCCAACTTGGTAGGAAAGGTCCCTTGTTAGGCAGCCTCTGTGGCACCCCAACCCCACTAGTGGTAAGAGCCATCTACACCTAGTCAGGCTCCTGTGACTTCCAGGTGTGCAGCAATTGGGCTTAGGCCTCGTACCCCATGGGCATGTGAATTTTCTAGGAACTGTTAGTGCATGGCGAAGTGCTGAGGGCTGCTCGCTGTGTGTTGTGTCCGCCAACTGTAGTGGTGTTGCATGCACTGAACATGGTTTTCTTCTGTCTCCCCCCCTTTTTGTTATCTCCCTGTTCTTGTGTGCAATAGCATCATCAGGCGGAGGAGCAGTGGCACCGGAGCAGGAGGGGGCTGCAACCCACTTGGCCCTGGAGGGTGAAGCAACGGAGTCTGAAACTACCAGGTTTATCCAGAGGGTGAGGGGAGGATCCAGCAGTGACAGCGACTTCTCCTCTGATGGGAGCTCCCTTGCGGTGGCGGGCACCTCTGTGTCCACCGCAACAACAGGTACAGCCGCCACCCCCCCACCAGCACCACCCTCCCAGCAGCCCCTCAGCATGTGTACTGTGCCCGCTCACCCAGGAGGGTGGGCATCTCCTTCGCCCCAGGCACCTCAGGCCCTGCCCCAGTCAGCCCTGCTGCCCTCAGTGAGGAGGCTATGGACCTCCTGAGATCCCTCACTGGTGGGCAATCTACCATTCTGAATGCCATCCAGGGTGTTGAGAGGCATTTCCAACAAACAAATGCATACCTGGAGGGCATTCATCCTGGGCAGGTGGCCCAACAGAGAGCATGTCAGGCTCTGGCCTCAGCACTGATGGCAGCCATTGTCCCTGTGTCCAGCCTCCCCCCTCCAACTTCCTCCACCCAGACCCAATCCCCTGTACCTCAGCCTATCCCAAGCACAACATCAGACCAGCATGCACACTCATCAAAACACAAGAGTGGACATGGCAAACATAAGCACCACACATCCCACATGCACTCACACAAGCACCATCCCCATGCAGACACAGCAACATCCACTGCCTCCACTGTGTCCCCCTCCTCCACGTCCTCCTCCTCCTTCCCTGTCTCATCTCCACTCACACCTGCACGCACTACATCTTCAGCCACTGCCTCCATCACCAGCACACCCATTACCACACACTGCTCATGTGCAATCACCACCCCAACTACCATGCACACATCCCCTGTGTCCTCTCCCAGTGTGTCTGTGAGCCCTCCTCCCAAAGTACACAAACGCAGGCACACACCCACCTAACAGCCATACACCTCACAACAGGCTCCGGCCCATGCACCTTCACCCAAATTCAGCAAACGTACACCTCCTACAACCACTACCTCTTCCTCCACTCCCAAACCCCCTCCATCTTCCCGTCCCAGTGTGTCTTTTCCTGGCTAGCACTGACCTCTTCCCTTCACCTCCCCCCGTCCTTCCCTTAGGGCGAGGCTTTCCATGTCCCAGCCCAGCACCTCAGCCACCAAATCCCCAGGCACATTGGTGCCAGCAACTGCGGGGTCATCGAGTGCGCCACCCATCAAGGCTGCCAGTGTGCCACGTAGCGAGGGCAAGGACATACCGCCACCTGCCAAGGTGAAAAAGGTGCCCACATCCCAGAGGGAGAAGCCGCACCTACCAGCCACCAAGGGCTCTGCAAAAACAAAAGCGGATAGTGGCAAGACACCTGCAGCACCATCAAAGGTGGGGAAGGGGCAAAAGCAGAAGAGCAGGTGAGGACGGGGCACGGTGGCACCGACTGAGGGACCAGTGTCACCCCTTCTGTCCACGACAACACCAACCTGTCCGTCTGAAAACACTGCAAGCTGCACCGCCACCAGCACCGCCACCTGCACTGCCACCTGCACCGCCACCTGCACACCCACCGGCACAGCCACCGGCACGTCTGCAGCCTCAGCGACAGTCCCCAGCATCTTCCCCAGTGGGCAGCCGTCCTGCTGTGTCCCTCAGCAGGTTCTGACCCATGCACCACTGCCAGCACCGCCGCCACAGACACCGCCGCAAGCACCGCCACCAGCCCCACAAAGTGCTCTGACAGTGGAACCACCGTTGACATGGCTACCATTCCCAGTGGTCAGTCGTCCGAGGCTGGAGGAGACTTCATGGACCCTGGCCAGCTTCCAAGAGGCATGACTTCCATCACTGTTTGCACCTGCAGGTGGAAGGCGAAGAAGCAGTAGTGTGGGGAATGTCACTGCCTCCATGGCATATCATGCTACCTGTTCCTTGGCAATCTCGTGGCACACACATCCAGGTGAGGAAATGGTACCGGCCACACTGCACATGGAGCACTCTGGGCACCATGCCCCCTCCAGAACCAGTGGAGAATGACATCCATTACCTCAGTCCTTGGCAGGATGAAGCACTCTAGGCACCATGCCCCCTCCAGAACCACTGGAGAATGACATCCACTACATCAGTCCTTGGCAGGATGAAGCACTCTGTGCACCAGGCCCCCTCCAGAACCATTGGAGAATGACATCCACTACCTCAGTCCTTGGCAGGATGAAGCACTCTGGGCACCATGCCCCCCCAGAACCAGTGGAGAATTAAATCCACTACCTCAGTCCTTGGCAGTATGAAGCACTCTGGGCACCAGGCCCCCTCCAGAACCAGTGGAGAATGACATCCACTTGAGAGACTGTGGCTTTGCACATTCCCATGATAAAGCAGTGGGCAAACCACCCACTGGAGAGACTTGAGAGACTGTGGTTTTGCACTCCCCAGGAGTGCAGGAGAAAATTTGTAAAAACCCATTAAATCTTGAGTAAACCTCGAAGACATGCCCCTCAAACGGAAGCGCTCTCATGGAGTGAAAAACAGTGAATAACTATGAGGAAAACCAATGAAAACACTGCTCCGCCTCCAATGACACCATTCATCTTGAGAGCGATCACCAGACTCCTTTACACTTACGAATAAATCTTCATGAACCAATGTAACCACTGCTCTAGCTCCACGAAGACGATCCTGTTGCCAAGGATGCGTTCAACGGAAAAACCAGCCCACTGTCACCAGACTCCTTGATGCCTCCGTAAGTACCGTCGTTATAATTAACTTCCTCGGTACAGCAAGAGGGCTTGTAGCGATGTTGAGGCGACTCTTTATCCCGCACTCGTCGCCAATGTAAAGTTGATTAATGAGAAATTAATAATGCTGGAAAACTCTTATCTTTAGGTGAGTTTATTCTTAAACGCCTCATCTATCACACCCTTCACATTTCTCTCTAACCATCAGTTTTCCGAATCCTCCCGTCACCAGATTCTATCTCCCTGGCAATGGACTCTGTCGTCAGAATCCTTCGCTAAAGACACCACACCCTGCAAACTATAGACCCTATTTCTAACAATGATACACTATGAGCTGCTGTTTAATCACTTAAGCAATATTTTTGTTACCAAAAACGGACTGCTCTTTGTTCCTTTCTTTTTCAACTCTGTTACTCCCTGAATTAATGTGAGACTCAGAAACTTCTTAGACAATTATGGTGCAAGTAGCTAGGTCTAAACTAATTCTATAGCCTGTCCTTAATCTGTGTTCTCAATTACATCCCATTTTCATGGAGAAAAGTACCTGTTGTTATGTCTATGTGACAACCTGCTCCTCATTCCATCCTTCTAGCACACCTGATATGTTTTATCACAAATAAGACACATGCCATGAGTCCCTGCGATGTTTTGTATGTTTGTTTATTTGTTTAGTTGCACAACATGGACCAGAGGCACTACAGCTCTATACAAAGGAAAGGACAAAAATCTGAAAATAAAGCAGCAGTAGCATAATAATATCAATAACAATCCAAATGTTGCAATCATATATTAGAAGAGTTGAAAATGGGATGAATACAGATATCAGAAAACACTTACAAGCCACAACTCACATGAAAACTCAGAAACGAGTCCTGGTAGAAATAAATAATAGAAGATGTGCCTTCTAGGAAGAAACCAAGGGAAGACAGTAGTGGTGAGAAGATCAAGGAGCGTAATGAATAAAGGGAAGATATAATGGGATGGGGTAGTAATGAGAAAGGAGCATTTAAAAATGTAATTTAGCAGGAACAAGATGGTGGTGTCTTTGAAAGGGAAGAAGTTTCAGCTACTTCTTGAAGGTTCCTGGTGAGCTTGTTGTGCGAAGACGTGGAGGGGGGAAGAGAATTGCAGACTATTGTTGCACTGCCAGGAACGAACTGTGCACTTAAACATGTAGGTTCTAAGAGAAGTATTTTGATGATGCTCCATTGAGGTCTGAGCACACCTAATACTTCCACCTTCAATGCTAAAAGAAGTTTGCTGGTGATTTGTAAACTTGTGGAATGCACTGGCTTTCAATTGAACCTATTGTACTGTTAATAGCACTGGACTAATATGGTAAATCTTGTTAATTTTAGTGACCCAGTGTGGTCTTCCACACAGGTGTGCCTTCATAGGTGCAAGTCCGGTCCTACAAGAGTTACTGTAGTCAGTACTTGCAAGCACATGGGATTGAACTCTATCTTGAAGTCTTGGGATGGGTGCGATGTTCCTGCTGCAGTGGGATACTTTCTGGAAAATGCTCATAAACTACCCGAATCAGCTCCAGTACCGTGTCATGTACCTAAACTAAAATAATTAATCAGCAGAGAATATCAACAAAAGACAGGGAGACATTGAGATAGGGAGCTCCAGGGACACAAGGGCAAAAAACATGAGAAGAGGGGATCAAGGAGAAGCAGAAGAAGGAGACATAGGAATGATGGACTTCTGGACACCACAGGCAGGGATAGCAAGGGACCAGAAAGAGAAACATGGGGCACACTGGAGATGAGTACTAGGAGCAAGAGTGCTAAAAAACAGATATCATTGAGACTTTTGATGTTAACATGGCTCACAAGAGGCAGTCTCAGTGTCACTAACAGGGGTTAGGTGGGAGGGCATAACCACAAACTCCTACTCCCTACAGTGGCGTCAGCAGGTTCATGGTCAACTGTGGACACCTCTGCCGGGTTTGATATGGGTCAGGAAGAGTGTGCAAAATACATCTCCGATACTTTGCTCCTGTGGATAGCTTCTGCAGGGAACTCCCACAGATACGAACGACACATGCTACACTCATACATGTCAGGTGAAAGGTAGTAAGACCTGTTGCTTCCTATAGCGCTACAGCACAGAAAACAATCTAGATTGCAAAATGTATGCAATAACAGGCTACACGCTTGAAATTACATAATCCACAGAAGTTTCAATGCCGGTGGGAAGTATTGATGAAAAACAAGTCATCTCCCTGTTATCCGGGCAGTGATGCTCTGAAGCAGAAAAGGCAGGTCTCCTGAGAACAGTGAAGTGTTAGATTGCAGCAGAGGTGAAAGTTCCACGCTTCAGTGCACAAATAAGACATGAGTGCAGATAGCAGGGAAATGCCACAGTACATAAGCAAATCCACAACAGCTACCGACGAGAGGGAGGGAGGACAGAGGGTGTTCATCAAAGGTAGGTCAAAACAATGAAGCAACAGAGGTGCAGAGGACATCCCACCCGTTACCACCTACAAGTGCCAAAGGGCTGATAGGAGACTCATATTGATTCAGCAGAGTGCTGCATGTATCCAATTATGTGTCCGCAGAACAGGGCACTCGGCTGTGGCCTTTACAGGCTGTGTGCAATCTCGCTTCTCAAAAATTGCAAAGGAGCATGCATGTGGCCACTGCACGTGTCCTGCGTCGAATTATCTATTTGCATTTTAATTGGATGCTTGAGAAGACTTCGACTGGTTTGCTGCCGCTGAATTTCAGTTGTATGTCCTTTTCCAGTTTAGAAACAAGACATATATTACACCTCCTTCTTGCCATTTCCTCAGACGGCAAATAGTAAATTACAAGAAACATAAAAGTGGCACAATCAAAATGCAGTTTGTAATGATTTAAAGAGAATGTTTTGATCGTCATTGCATCTACCTATCAGGAATCAATCCCTGTGTCATTTCAAGTCATAAAGTCGACTCATACGACACCTGTCACAATATGTTCAGCTACACAATTGCACATCAGACATCCATAACATTGTAACACTTTACCCCAATACAATTATCGCTCAGAAATCACAAGCTAGCCACACACGCTCAGGGCATCTGTCACTGCTGTCTCAAAGTCTTCATCCACTCACCCAACACTCATCACACAAATATCAATCTTTAGTTATACACCCACCCACCAGCCCTGCCACCCTTTTCTCTTGCCATACACATGCTTATTAGACACAGGCTGCTACACTGACATCTTCAGCAAGAGACGAACTTATCAGAGACCTGCCACACTGCCATTACCATCCAGAGACCGCCACTAAGCACCAGTCACTCTGCCATCTTCAGCCATCCACGGACTAACCTGAAACCTGTAACACATCTCTCTGTACAGACAGACACAAACTTGTCAGACACATATCGCGCTACTATCTTCGGCTATACACAGACTCATCAGAAACCAGACACACTGCCATCTTGAGCATGACACCCTCAAGCATCCTTCACACTACCACTTCCAGCCATACACGATCTCATCATATACATGCCATACTACAATCTTCAGCCATACACAGACTCCTCACACACATGCCTGCTGCCACCTTCAGACATACACACTCTCATCAGACACCTTCAGCCACATACTGTCTCATCAGACACCTGACACTGCCATCAGTTCGTCCATTCATTATGCACTGTTTTCTCTTCTAATAACGCTATTTCACATTTATATGTGGATAGACAGACACACAGATAGATAGATAGATAGATAGATAGATAGATAGATAGATAGATAGATAGATAGATAGATAGATAGATAGATAGATAGATAGATAGATCAGAAAGCTAGCATTCGTACATCTTCAATTGTACCTGTTTAATCAAAACATCCACCTACAGACAACTAACACTGCTTTCTCCAAATATACGGCCAACCACCAGTCAGCTAGAACTTTACCATCAACCATTCGACCCACCACATACCTGTCACATACTATCTTAAGGTTTACAATACATCCACACACCAGAAATATGTCACGTAGCATCAGACAGCCATCATTTTGTCTACTTCGGCAATACATTTTCCATCAGAAAGCCACAGATTTGCCGTCTCCAGCTATATCTCCAGTCGTAAGTCATCTATCACCACAGCTACATGAACAGCATCACACATTTATCACTTCTCAAGCTCTCTATCAGTCTACACATAACAAACCTAATATTCGCTCATGTTTAGGGACATTGGAATTATGTGAGTCTGCCGCTGCTGCTTTTTTCGCATAATAAAGGATTTGCAGTACATGTGAGTCAAAAAGAACCAGCTCGTGGACGTACAGGTGTTCTTCGCAGAGTCACATCAGAAACAAGCATTTGCAATGCAATGGGTCTTCCATTTGCTTGACTTAGAGGTATTAGCGTTGTAAACTCCTAACAGGACTTTCATTGCCACATAAATTGAAAATGAAAAGTAATACAGTTTCACATATGTGAGCCAATTATGTGGTGGGCATGGTTAAAAGCCCAGATACATACCAACATGTCAGAAAAGCACCCCTTGTGTGCTGCTATGCTCGACCTACAAAGGGAGGTGCGCAAGAACGTTTATACAAGGGAGACACACATAAAAATTGGAGAAGCCTCAAAATCCTCTAAACTCTATTTGAGAGTTATGTACAACCAGCTTCTGGAGTAAACACATGGAATGATTTTATTTAGAACAGAAGACTAACCCACTAACCAACAATTACAATGCAAAGTGTGGATCTCGCAGGCCAGTGGAAAATGTCTTTGAATTTGCGGAGCTGTGTTTCCTAAGCATCCCTCTACCTCTCTTCCACCTCCTGGTGCCACCCACACATCCTACAACTTCAAAGCAACAGAGAGGGACCAGGCATCTCTGCTGGTAATCTAGCGTGCCTTTGATACTTCTCCCCAAGGTCCCCTCTTTCAGCCTTTAGAGACTGGTAGTGCATCAAAGGTGAAACTCGCTCGCATGCGAAAATTGGAGGGAGCCTTATCAGAATCCTGGCAGACACTGCTTCCCTCACCTAACCTGGAATCTCCCGAAAGAGAGCAGGCCCAGCTCACATGGCCCGTGAAAGTCTTGTCCAAAGTGAAAAGGTGTTACCTTACTATAAAAACAAGCATTTGTAACGTAATAGGTCTCGCATTTGCGAGGGATAGCGCTATTGGCATTGAAAAATAAATAACTGGACTTTTCTTGTCACATAAATTGATCAACCCTGTCACAAAATTTGGTCCTGTCTGCCACATAATTCAAGTGGCCTTGCATATAAATAAAGCACTTCCATTTACCTTCTTTCTCTATCTGCAGCAAAAATTTAAATCTGCCATGCTGATTTGAAGAGAATGCCACTTTCACCACCTCACCATCAGAGTTGCTGGCTGGCTAACAGAAACGCTGGTAGAAGGCTAGGTGCAGAAATATGAACAAGCTACACCCCTGACTTTAGGACTTAAAGGAGTTACAATAGCAAGAAAAGCCCATTCCAAAATGATTTTCACCAGCAGAGTAAAGCACAGCGAGGTACGGGGTAAAAAACGAGAAGTGGACAGCAATGCAGACACACAGCACATACGAAGAAGAGAAAGGAGGTGAGGAAGAAATTGGCAAAAGGAGTACACAAGTCTACTACCCACCAGCGACATGCTCTATGGGCAGTAAGCGCCATTTCAATTGCCAATAAATACCATGCTTCGGGCACAATTTAAAACAGTTCCCTCATTGGCAATTCTAATTAATACATATAGAAGATTAAAAGCACAGTGAGGACAAAACTATCTCTACTATTATAAAAGAATTAAAAATGCAGATTGATGATGACACCACGCTTTTAGGGGATAGTAAAGGGTATCTCCTTCTCGCAGCACTAACTACGGTGGAACACAAAAGCATGTAAACTCACCGCCCAAGTCGTGGCCTCGGCTTAAAGAAGATACCGTGTTGGTGGTGTCAGAATACTACAGGCTCACCGAGGTCAAAAACAAAATCTGCGGTAGCAACAAGCACTCTGGTTTCCTTTTGATTCATCACACGTTGTCTTAACGCACCGTAAAATGCAATAAACTTGCCTACGACGAGATAACCTAAAATATAGTCATGTTTCCTTACAGTCGGAGACAACGCGTTCTAAAAGACGATCCGACCACCAACTTACACTTATCCTTGAACGCTAAATTGTTTCTACACCCCCATGAAAAGAGTGAATCAACACCCCCTGCAACAGGCTTCGTTGCCCATCACATCTCACCGAGGTTAAGCCTCTATGGCTTTTCTGTTGTTTTTCAACCCTCCATCTTATTGCAGTACCGCTCCTGAGAACTTCTCTGCGGTCTCTGATCATTTTGTTTTCCTCCTAGGATAGAAGTGAGGTGTGGATTAAGGTTTTGCTCTGCTTCTAAGCTTGAGACAGGGAGGTTAAATACACTCATTGTAGCCTGACTCGTCATTTTTAAACTTCCTGTTCAAATCAAAGAAAGATAGTTGGTGAAATCTACTCATCTTCAACGTTTATTGGTTCAATGTGTACATCAATTACCAACCATTGGTGTCATGCTTCAAATCGGTGTTCTGTGCGTAGTTTACATCATCCACAATGTTTGAGTCATGTTATCATTTCGTGTCAGGTTGTATTTTTTTGCACGTGTGTTTGGTCGGGTAACTCATGTTTTGGAATCCTGGGAGAGCGACTGCGAGTGATCCTCCATTTTATAGTCCAGTGAGTGTGCATTTTCAAATGAAATGATGCATGTGGAGCGGAAACAGTTAATTGCACCCACATTGTCCTATTCTACTTATGTCCCTCGTCCTCGTACAAATCATTATTATATGTGGTGAATCCCACCTTCAACAAAAAAAAAAAAAACGGCAGCTATGAGCATTAGCGTAGAACGTATAAAGTGAATTTGATAAACGAAGGGGACTGGAAAAAACCCTCTCTGCTGTTCATTTTATTTGCAGAGGGAGCTGGTGGGGAGGAGGGACTGAACACACACCCACAGTGTAAGACCAACAGGCAAATTCTAAAGAAAAAAAGTTCCCTACAGAAGGGATAAACAGGACATAATGTAATTATACAGCACTTTGTGCTGCTCCCAAAGAGAAAAAGGCAGGACAAAGAGGCAGAACTGACCACTAGCAAGCAAGGATTTTTCAAGGACACTGGAACCAACAAATGAAATCGCTTGAATTTGCTTGAACCCATATTATAAGTTTACTTAAAAGTATACAACACATCGAACGCTACGCTCGACCTAAAAACTGTATGCTTCTTTGATCTTTTTTATGTCACTCCAAGATTATAATTGCACAGTTTTTTCACTTTTATTTGGAATCCTCCAACCATGTTTGGGAAGATGTTTCTTATGAATTTGACAGGTTTGGATTGGAATACTTTCAGAGCCTTTGAAATTAAATGATTAAAACAGGCTACTGTATGTAGGAGGCTGGCCTGGTTTGTACTGGGTTCCTTGGGTACTTACACCTTATACAAGACCCAGTTATCCCTTATTAAGTAAGTAGAAGTGTTCTAGAAGCTTAGGCTCATAGAGGTAGGTATAGCAGAGCAGCTTAGGCTGAACTAGGAGACATGCAAAGCTCATGCAATACCACTTATAGTTACACAGTACTTATACACAAGTAAAGACAATACTCAGTGTTACCAAAAATAAAGGTAGTTCATTTGGGTGACACAGTACCAAAATTATCTTAGAGGCAATACTCCTTCTGGATGTAAGTATTACACACAATATATACACTAGACACCAAAATAAGGTAAGTAATTAGACATAGGATGGTGCAAACAATAGGAAATGCTACAGAATGCAATGGGAGAAAATAGGTCATGGGGCAACACAAACCATATACTAAGAAAGTTGAATGTGAATCACAAATTCCCCCCTAGACAAGTGTAGTGTGTGCAGAATCACTGGGAGAGTAAGAATACAGTAAAGGTAAGTAAATTACCCCACCCCAGAGCCCAGAAAAGCAGGAGTAAAGTTCTGCAAGTTTCCCTAGGACACACTACACCTCGTGATATGGATTATTGCAGTAACCAACCAAGTCTGCAAACAACAACTGCTAGATTCCTGGACGTGAATACCTGCCAAAGAAGGGGATCAAGTCCAGAAGTCTAAAGAAGTTCCAGAAAGGACAGGAGCCCCTGCCAACCTAGAAGAAGATGCAAAAGAAGAGTCCCCAGTTGGATGAAGACTGCAGGAATACACCCTAGGAAGATGCCAGCAGGTTCCTGCATGATGCAGAAGATGTCCCACGATGTGAAGATGGATGCAGATGTGATTTTGTGTTGGAAGTCACCAACAAGCCTTGGTTACGACAAATATGCGTTTTGCGTCAAAATGTCGCTGGCTGGACCCCGGAGGGACCTGGGGGCCTCAACTCTGTGTCAAAAGGAAGAGTGGGCTCTCAGCACTTTAGAAAGCCCTCAGGATGCCAGGCAGCACCCATGGGAGTCCCAGGACATGGGGACAAAGGAGGTGCAAAATGCAGTTGGTGCATCACTGCAAAGAAGGGTCTCACGCCGCCGGAGGTCAACTCAGCAAGTTGAGCATCACAGGATGGAGTGCTGGGGTCCTGGGCCAGGCTATGCACAAAGGAATTTTGCCAATAGTGCACAGAGGTCTCAGGAGGTGAAGAAGAAGCGGTGCATAGGGGTACCGTCGCTCTCTGGGAAGGCAAGGTTTTACCTCCTTCAAATTGCGTCAGCAGGACCTCAAGACAGTCTATTTCGATGGAGTCCACCCTCTGTGTTTCTAGGAGCAGGCTTGTCGCTGTGAGATGAGTCCAGGAGTACCGGTCGTTGACTTGGAAAGTGCCTGCATGAGCAGGGGAGTGACTCTGTCACCCCACGGGAGATTTCTTTGGTCCTTCTGGTGCAGGGTGAAGACAGGGAGTCGTCAGAGCATGCACACCATGGAAACTGTTGCAGTTGCTGGCCGGAGCTGAAGTTGCAGAAGAAAAGTACCACTTGTGGATACTTTGTTGCTGTTACAGCGGTTCTTGGAGCAGGCTGTGGTTGATCCAGGTCAGAGGATGAAGTAGTAGTTGCAGAGAATTCCTGAAGGAAAATTGCAAACAGTATATGAAGAGAATCCACAGGAGAGATCCTAAATAGCCCTGAGAGAGGGATTGGCTACCATATCAGGTAAGGACCTATCAGGAGGGGTCTCTGACGTCACCTGCTGTCACTGGCTACTTAGGTTCCTACAGAGTGCCTCCACACCTTGCAAAGCAAGATGGCTGAAGTCTGCAACACACTGGAGGTGCTCTGGGCACCACCCCTGGGGTGGTGATGGACAGGGGAGTGGTCACTCCCCTTTCCTTTGTCCAGTTTCGCACCAGAGCAGGGGACAAGGGGTCCCTGAACTGGTGTAGATTAGCTTATGCAAGGAGGGCACATGTGTGTCCTTCAAAGCATTTCCAGAGGCTTGGGGAGGCTACTCCTCCCCAGTCTGTAACTCCTATTTCCAAAGGGAGAGGGTGTAACACCCTGATCTCAGAGGAAATGCTTTGTTCTGCCTTCCTGGGACTCAGTGCTCAGACCCCAGGAGGGCAGAACCCTGTCTGTGCGGTGGCAGCAGCTGTAGCTGCAGTGCAAGCCTCAGAGAGCTGGTTTGGCAGTACTGGGGGTCCATAGTGGAGCCACCAGGATGCATGTAATTGGCTCCCTAATGCCAAATTTGGCATGGGGGGACAATTCCATGATCTTAGACATGTTACATGGTCATATTCGGAGTTATCATTGTGAAGCTACATATAGGTATTGACCTATATGTAGTGCACACATGTAATGGCGTCCCCACACTCACAAGGTCCCGGGACATGGCCCTGAACTATGTGGGGGTACCTTTGCTAGTGCAAAGGTGCCCTCACACTTAGTAACTTTGCACCTAACCTTCAGTAAGTGAAGGTTAGACATATAGGTGACTTATAAGTTACTTAAGTGCAGTTAAAATGGCTGTGAAATAATGTGTGTGTTACTTCATGCAGGCTGCAATGGCAGGCCTGTTGAAGGGTTTGTCTGAGCTCCTTATGGGTGGCAAATGAAATTCTGCAGCCCATATTGATCTCCTGGAACCCCAATGCCCTGGGTACCTAGGTACCATATACTAGGGACTTATAAGCGGGGGTCTAGTGTGCTAATTGAAATTGGTAAATTAAGTCACTAGCCTACAGTGACAAATTTAAAAGCAGAGAGAGCATAAGCAATGAGGTTCTGATTAGCAGAGCCTCAGTGACACAGTCAAGCACTATACAGAAACGCACATTAGGTCATAAACTATGAGCACTGGGGTCCTGGCCAGCAGGGTCCCAGTGAGACAGGCAAAAACATACTGACATACAGTTAAAAATGGGGGTAACATGCCAAGGAAGACAGTACTTTCCTACACTGTATGAATGCAAAACAGTTGGTCACAATTGTTGGCAGTTCAGTTTCCGCCATGTTGCTTAAGGTGGGCTCCTGGTGGAAAGCAGAGAACCACTCTTTCTGTTCAGGGAGTCTGGGAAAAAGAGCAGCGTTATTGCTGCAATAAACTGGGTGTGCACATGAGGAAAGCAGCATTTTCCCACTGACATTAGAATGGAATGAGCAGTCATGATAAGAGCGCCACAGTGGCATGCATTGGCCATCAAAGTGGCGAACAAGGTCAGTTTCCGTTTGTGAGCAGTGGGGCCCCCACGGTGATGGGTCAGTGCAGACATCTGTAAAGAGTAGCGTCAGTGAGTGTGTCCCCTATTTCATCAGAGTCCACTGTGGAGGCACAGAAACGGGTGCCTCCCAAAGCAAGTGGGTGACCCAGGGAGGTGGGTACCTGGCCTTCAAGAGTGAGAAGGCAGGAAGGGGGCAGATGGGCACAGGAACTGGTTGGCCAGGTGCACCAGCTGTTGCAGAAAAAGGACCTTCGGAGTAAGCACAACGTGAGTCCCAGTTGGTCATAGTGAGCTACAAGTGAGCATGAAGCTTTTGGCAGAGCTGACGGACATCCACAGGTAACAGCAGGTAGGATCTGTGCGATGAGGGCAGGCACCTCGGGGAATAGTCAGCCAAAAAAGTATCAAAAATTCCTATACGGAAAGAAAGGCTATCAGAAGACAAGGCAGGAGTGAATCCTGTGGAAGGTAAGGGTTCAGGAGGGGGGAGTTCAGCTGAGAGAAAATGGGGGGAATGCACAGAGAATGTGGCTATAGGACAGACATGTTAGAAATTGGGTCTCTATTTGACAGTGGTTTGCACCCTGTCCAAGTAGGGACCTTCATTCTAGTCAGTATAAGTGAGTCACACAGCTAAGATAACCTCTGCTCGCTCCCTTGGTAGCTTGGCACGTGCAGTTGGGCGTATCTCAGAGGCAGTGTGTGTAAAGTATTTGTACAAACGCACACAGTAACACAGTGAAAACACTGCAAAAGAACTCCACACCAGTTTAGAAAAGATGCATTAATTATCTGAAAAAACAAGACCAAAATGACAAAAATCCAACATGAACAAATAAAGAAATCACTTAAAAAAGATTAAGCAAGTTTAGTCCATAGAAATCAATGAATGCATTTGTTTTAGGGCAATGTACCTTAGAGGCGTCAAAAATCAAAGACGAGAGGAGGACCAGGGATGGTGAGGCACCGGAAAAGCAAGCGATGCGTTGGTTCCTTACTGCCAGGGGAGGTGATGCATTGGTTCCTTACAGTCTCAAGGAGGAGATACGTCAGTTCTATATTGCCAGGGGAGGTGATGCGTTAGTTTCCAGACATGCAGCCTCAGTTCCTTACTGCGTTGCTGTGTCGATGAAGAAAGTGGTGCCCCTGGAAGAAGTATTGAAAATCCAGACTAGCTGTGCTTGTCTACAGTGGCGAAGCAGACATTGCGTCAATTCTGCAGCAGTGGTGCAGGCGCTCTGTCGATTCTACAGTGGTGTTGGAGGCACTGCAACAATTCTGCAGCGGAGAAGCAGATGATGTGTCGTATCCTTCCAGCGATGCATTAATTTACAGTGGCGTTTGGAGTAGATGCATGGATTTTCTCCTCATGATCATCAGATCTCACTTCCAAGGGCCCAGGAACTGGATTTGGCACCACTTGAGAAGTCAGGTGTTAGAAATGGGGTCTCTAGATGTCAGTCGGTTTACACCCTGTCCAAGTAGGGAGCCTTACTCTAGTCAGGGTACGGGAGATACCCAGCCCAGATAACCCCTGCTTACCCCCTTGTTAGCTTGACATGAGCAATCAGGCTTATCTCAGAAGCAATGTGTAAAACATTTGCGCAGAATACACTGTAGCACAGTGAAAACACTACAAAAGGACATCACACCAGTTTTAGAAATATAGCCAATATTTATCTGTGTAAAACAAGACCAAAATGAGAAAAATCCAACATACAGTAATAAATGTGAATTTTACAAGAATTACTTTAAAATACAGTTCCTTGAAGTCAATAGCTCCATCTGGGGCTGTCACAGCGCCGTTAACATCAAATCCAACAGATCAGGCCGGCCGCAACGTTGAGGGCCAGCTACGGTGTCAGAAGACCCGCAAACAGTACACTGAAAATGTAGGGATTTGTGATCCTCGCAATGAGATCCAGAGTGTGGCATCACTGGCATTGGCAGACGTCGGTGGGTGTCGGTTCCAGAGGTCGGCGCAGGGGTCATTAGGCCCTTGAAGTCACACCTGTTGCAGATCAAACTCCGGCCTGTACCGAAGTCAGGAGCACTGGCGTTGATGGCATCGGAGCTGCAGTGCGAAGCAGGATGATGCGACGTGAAGTGTCCACAGGTTAAGGTGCAGGCAGCGGCTCAGTGACAGCATCCTGCGGCGTCGGTGAGACCAGGGATGCGATGTGAAGCAGGGTGGTGCAAGGTGCATTGTCTCCAGGTCACAGCGCAGGCAGCGGCCTAGTTGTTGCTGAAGCGTTGTCGTTGGTAGTCCCAAGGACAGCTGTATGACACTGGGTGTACTCCAGGCAGCACCCAAAGGTCATTGTGCATGCAGGGGCATCTGTTGATATTAAGTAGATGGCTCTGGCGTCAGTTGTCCGGGGCTGTGGTGCGATGCAGGACTGAAAGTAGCTTCGTGTATCTCATGAGCCGTATCCTCAGGCCACAGTGCAGGCAACAATGTCAGTGTCAACATAGAGCGGCGGTGTCAGGGATACCAAGGCTGCGGTGTGAGCAAGGTGATGCGGAATGCAGCGCCAACAGCTCACAGAGCAAGCAGCAGGTCGGTGATGGCATCAGGTGGTGGCATCAGAGAGACCAGGGTTGCGGTGCAAAGCGGAGAATGGCTCCGTGTGGCAGCGTCAGGTCACAGTGCAGGCAGCAGTGCCAGGTATTGCATCATGGTGGTTATTCTTCTGTTGCAGCATGAAACATACAGTTCCCAGTGCTGAAGGCAAATAAATCTGAAGTCTTTGATATCCCTGAGACTTCCAACAGGAGACAAGCTCTACTTCAAGCCCTTGGAGAAACTTCACAAGCAGGATATCCAGCAAAGTCCAGTGTTTGTCCTCTTTAAGGCAGAAGCAGCAGCTGCAAGCCAACCCAGTTAAGCACACACAGCAAAGGGGTAGTACCCCTTCTCCAGCTCTTCAGCCCTTTTCCTTGGCAGAGGTTTCTCTTGATCCAGAAGTGTTCTAAAAGTCTGGGGTTTTGGGTCCAATATTTAAACTCATTTCTGCCTTTGAAGTAGGCAAACGTCAATGGAAAGTCTCTGTTATTCACAAGATCCTGCCTTGCCCAGGCCTGGCTCCAGTGGCACTACAGAGGGTCAGAGACTGCATTGTGTGAGGACAGGCACAGCCATTTCAGGCGCAGGTGTCAGCTCTTCTCTCCCACCCTAGCCCAGGAAGACCCATCAGGATATGCAGGGCACACCTCAGCTCCCTTTGTGCCACTGTCTAGAGGGAATTCACAAACAGCTCAACTGTCAGTCTGACCCAGACGTGGATTCCACAGGCAGACAGAGGCACAGAATAGTTAAGCAAGAAAATATCCACTTTCTAAAAGTGACATTTTCAAACAGACAATCTAAAAACCAACTTTACCAAAAGATGTATTTTTTAATTGTGAGTTCAGAGACCCCAAACTCTACTCCCAATCTGCTCCCAATGGGAAAACTCACTTAAAAGATATTTAAAGGCAGGCCCATATGTTAACCTATGGGAGAGATAGGTCCTGCAATAGTGAAAAAACGAATTTGGCAGTATTTCACTGTCAGTACGTGTAAAACACACCAGTACATATCCTAACTTGGAAATACATTGCACCCTGCCCATGGGGCTACCTAGGATCCACCTTAGGGGTGACTTACATTTAGTAAAAGTAAAGGCATGGGCTTGAAAGTGGGTACACTTGGCAGGTCGAATTGGCAGTGCAAGACAGCACAAGCAGACACTGCAGTGGCAGGTCTGAGACATATTTAAAGGGCTTCTCATGTAGGCGGCACAAACAGTGCTGCAGACCCACTAGTATCATTTGATTTACAGGCCCTGGGCGCTTCTAGTGCACTTTACTAGAGACCTACTAGTAAATCAGATATGCAATCATGGATAAGCCAGTCACCAATATACTTTACACAAGGAGCACTTGCACTTTAGCAATAAACCAGCCAAACACATCTGAAATAATAGGAGGAAAAAGGCTTAAGGTTTGGGGATAAACCTGCAAAAAGTGCAATTTCCAACATCAGGGATCTCAGCAAGAGAGCCCAGATTTTGGCAGATGAAGTTTTTGGTTGCCCTGACACTTCTTAACAGGGGGCAAGCTCGACTCAAGCCCTTCGAGAATGATGAAAGCAGGATGTAGAAAGCAAAGCCCAGTCCTTTCACTTCCAGGACAGAAGCAATAGGCCAGCACAACAAAGCAACAGGCAGCGTTGCAGTCCCTCCTGCAGTATCTAGCTCTTCTTTGTTGCAGAATGTCCTCAGTTAGGACATGTTCTGACTATATGGTGTCAGAGGTCCAGTATGTCTACCCATTTCTATCTTTGAAGTAGGCAAACTTCAAAGAGAAGTCTTTGTAGTGCACAAGACCCTCTCTTTCCTGCCCTGGCCCCAGACACACACTCCAGGGGGTTGGAGGCTGCATTGTGTAAGGACAGGCACAGCACTATTCAGGTGCAAGTGTCAGCTCCTCCCAACACTCTAGCCCAGGAAGGCCCATCAGGATATTTGTGTGACTCACAAACTGCCCAACTGTCATCCTGACCCAGATGTGCATTCCAGAGACAGGCAGAGGTACAGAATGGTTAAGCAAGAAAATGCCTACTTTCAGTAAGCGGAATTTTCAAACTTACAATCTAAACACCAACTTCAACAAAAGATGTATTTTTAAATTGTGAGTTCAGAGACCCCAAACTCCAAATCTATATCTGCTCCCAATGGGAAAGTACACTTAAAAGATATCTCAAGGCAGTCCATATAGTAGCCTGTGGTAGAGATTAGCTTTGCAAAAGTGAATAACACATTTAGCAGTATTTCACTGTCGGAATGTGTAAAAAACACCAGTACACGTCCTACCTCTTAAGTGCACTGCACCTTGGACCTGATGAGTGGGTGCACATGCCAGGTCCAAGTGTCAGTTTAAAACTGCACACACAGACACTGTGATGGCTGTCGTGAGGCATGTTTGCAGGGCCACTCATGTGGGTGGCACAGTCAGTGCTGCAGGTCCACTAGTAACATTTGACTCACAGGCCCTAGGCATACATGGTGCACTATACTAGGGAGTTACTAGTAAATCACAATATGGTAAATCATGGATAAATCAATCACCCATATAATTTAGACAGAGAGCACTTGCACTTTAACACTGGTCAGCAGTGGTATATTGTCCATATTCCTAAAGCCAGCTAAAATGAAATGCAGCACACAGTAAAAAACATGAGGTCAGAGACATAAAGTTTGGGGTAACACTTCAACAAGGGCCATTTGGTGACTGCAAAGTTAGTAGGGGCAGTGTACGAAATGAAACGGTAAAAGCCAAATGAAATTGGAATAAAAGTTATGTTGTGACAAATTTAAAAGCTGTTTTTCCAAAGGCTCACAGATCAGATAAGAGCTGGGCTGACATTAACTGAACTGAGAACTACCAAATCCATGCCATACAGCTGTCCTTGCCGAAACATTGGAAACATAGTAAATTTCAGTTTACCAGGCTGTCGCTTTTGTACCCTGAAATTTCATAAACTCTTAATAATAAAAGTAGAATTAGTATGGGAGAGACCAGTGTTTAATTTGAGCCGGTGGTTTCTGATGTTTAGTGTCAGCACATAATACTCAAAACCTGCACTAATATCAGTCCAATCTGTCTAATTTAAGATGATCACAATTACACTGTTTGATAAATGAATGTACATTAAACATGTACATAAAAAATGTAGATTAAAAATGACATGTCAGATTATTCCACACCATTCTAAAAACTTTGGATGGTTTAGAATATTCTGAATTGTCAGACTTGTAGGAGTGGCATGGTTAGTAGTTGTGTTGGTACTGTTATTGGCAGAGCTGGCAGAGGCAATGGGTAGTGCCGGCCTTCCTGGTCTCCTTAGAAGGACCCTGGAACTTAATTACATATTAAGTACAGGGAGAGACTTCTAGAAGGACAGGAAGGAGGATGCATCCTCATATAAACTATAAAGGGCATCTGGGATCTAAGAAAAGCATTGGTCTCACATGGACATGGCGAACAGAATCATAACACTGGGATTGATTTTTGTGCTTTTAGGGTAGTGATGGTGCTCGGGGCCCATATTCTTGCTTCTCTTCTTCTGAGACACCTTTTTAGGAGTCTCAAGGGGTAAAGGGAGTTAAAAATCTATACTTCAAATCAATTAACAGTGTAACATATCTGGTCACACATTAATTCTGGAGGCCGAGAGTAAAGTGTACAAATTTAAGGTCAAACTTATGTAAATGAGTCTCAAGAACCTGCTGTATAAGTACAGAATCACCAAGGGTGAAGTAAATCGTTGATTCAGATTAAATCATACAAGCATAAGGCATAGAAGGATCTTGGTTGCAGTACTGGAAAATATAAGAAGTACAATTTGGTAGTCAATATATAAGTCCCAGTACACTTGGTTAAATATGGGAAAGCTAATTTATTCTAAATATTCTAGCTAAACTAAAGGGTAATCCTAATTAAACTTAAAGAATCTTTGCGAAATCCCCACCATCATCGCCGGTTGTTTTGCAGTTGCTCAAACTCTATTTTCCCCTCTTCTCCCTCCTTTGAGAGGAGATTGTTTCCACTTGTATAACTTTTTTATGGTCTGTGAGAGTATTGTTGGGGAAGACACGGATCCAGTGTTTCTCCAAACATATTCAGTTATTTGTGCTTGTGTTGCTCCTGAAAAATGAGTGTCAAAAACCCAACACACCCAGTCATCACATCCCACTCCCTCTATAAGTAGGGATGCATATAAGAAGCCAATATTAGAAGCTGGTACAAAAAAGTAGGCTAGTCTAGTGGTGGAACTGTGAGCTGGTGAACAGTGAGTAAATTCAGTGTTATATGGGAGTGTCACTCACCAGATATCAGCCATGCCTAACAATTATGACAAGATAGCCAGTGCATGAGTTCTATGGCTTTAGCTGATCCTCTTGTATCTAAATTAGGGTCCATCACAGAAATCAATCCACAGTCACTATCGTTATACCCACCAGTGCCTTCATGGTAGCCATCCTGTTAGTACACATTCCTCTCAGGGGCATATTTATACTCTATTTGCACTTAAATAGCATCAATTTTATTACTCTAATTCAGCGCAAACCCAGCACCATATTTATATTTTGACGCTAAACCAATCAATACATACTCCACTACAGTAACATATGGCCAGGGTTACACACATGTGCAGGTGATAACACATATGCACCATGCTGCAGTACAGCACAATCAGTGCACAACATCAATACATCCACATGTATGTAACACACCCACAACTTGACAGGCACACTCTAGGAAGGACAGGTGCAGACATGTACCCTTTGAAAACAGCAGAACTATACAGACCACCACAAGTGCCCTGAGGTTGCCGACTATGTACACATCACACACACTACACCAAACAAACAATATCACAGACATGTCAAAGGCATACACCATGCCCATGTCATGTAAGTTTCAAATAGGTACAGATATCTCAAGTCATGCTGTGCAAATCACTGCCAGAACAAATATCAAACACCACACAATTTGCGCCTATATCAACTGCATCTCATCAACACATACCTTACTTACCTGTAGTATGCAGAGACATTTGCTGGAACCATTGGCTCACACACATAGGAATAGAAGATCAATCCCATCACATACCATGTGCCAGATGTGTGAGAAGTGGAACCAGAGTCACTGGAGTACAACCTCACATGCAACACTCACTGACTCACAACACCATCATGTCTGTACCAGATGCAAGAAATGGCCTAACAGGGGGCAGAGACACAGTCAGACAGTGCAGATCATGGATGTCATAGTGGAACCCAGTAGGAGACAACAGGACATCACTGACCTCACATGCACTGTGCCAAGGGATACATTTGCTAAGCAGCTGAGCTACATCTCATAGCCTGCACTGTGCATGTGTTGACAGTAGAAATGCACATTAATGTTTAGGAAGATAGGAGAGACACTGTCATGTTGAGCATCCTGTGACAATGGGATACACACCCTTGGACACCTCATGGCTGACACAAACATTAGCTGCCACTCAGGAACACCAAGGGAACAATGTAATAGCCCACAGTTTCATAGTCACAGCCTGCACTGTATGTGCATCTTGGCAGATGGCCATCTCTTCATTACTTGAAGCCACATTCTAAATTGGCCACCCTCTCATGCTGTGAGTAGCATGGAAGGTGTGTGTAATGTTTCTCGCTGCAGGTCTGTCACCACAAGATACATAGCATGAAGGTGCAGACTCACATGTAGCTGTCCCCTAAAACCTGAGGAAGTGGCAACAACAAATACCACCCCAGGGATGCAGTGTGCAGGTTTCAAATAGGAAGTAGACTGTGCTATGAACTCAGATGAATGTGGCACAAATGCATGATGCACACGGCAGCACACACAGTAAGAGCCAATTGGCCATCAAAAAATCATATGTCCAGGGCAGTGTACTGTCCAGCACAGATACATCCATCTCCACAAGGCAGAGAGCCAAGTACACTGGCGTAGGGTGGGTAGCGTTTGCGCATGGCTACACATGAGCAACTGCCACAGGGGCAACAAAGGGTTGCCAAGTAACATGTCACACATGGGGCATTCTTGCATAGTTGAAATGTTGCGGGACACAGCAGCCAATTTAGGAGACATGTTGTGCATTCACACTCTCCAATTTTATAGGCCCTAAGTGTCACACATCATCTGCAATGACACATGTCAAAAGGGTTGGGATGTTCAGGCACTGTAGTGCTACCATGTTGCCACCACATCTGACACCATTGTATTGTTAGGATGTGTCATGTCCCCTCTAGTGATAGCACACTGATACAAAGATGCACTACACAGCGCATGGTGCATACATAATGTCTATCAGTGTGGAATCCAAATCAAGTGCTCTAGGTCCTTGACCCAAACACAAGATTGTCATGTCCAACTACCTAGTGCTGAGGAAAGATCACACAAGGACAGGAACTCACACCAAAACACAAATACATATGAGCAACAACCAAATCCTAACATTAGCTGCCATGCTACATGACTTACCTTTTGCAAGTCCTTACAGTAAATTACTCCTGTTATCTCTTGCAATGGATCTGGGTTATGGCACACAGCCATGGATAATGACCCCATTTCACAACCTAAGCACAGCAGCAGAACGTGCATATAATGGGGGACATCGGAGAACACTGACCATTGTGGAGAGGACATTTGGCATCCTGAAGTCCAGATTATGATGCCTGGACATCACAGGAGGCAGCCTCCTATATGTCCCACAAATGGTCTGCAAGAATATATTGACTTTTGCTATCCTGCATGTTAGAAATGGGGTTTCTGGTTGGCTAGGGTATGCACCTCAGCCAGACAGAACTTACCCACTCTAGTCAGGGCAAGGGAGTTACATGTCCAAGATAACCCCTGCTCACCCCCTTGGTACCTTGGCATGAGCAGTCAGGCTTAACCCAGAGGCAAAGTGTAAAGCATTTGCACAACACACACACACATGTGATGTAATATCCCCACCACAAAGGAAACACAACACCAGATTCTATGAAAATATACTGTATTGTACACAACACAATTATCAGACCAAACATCACATATCAGTACTATCCTGCTGCCTTAGCAGTTGTCAGAATGTTACACATTGGTTACTCTGCAAACTAGCAGTAGTCACACATAACACACAGGTTACTCAGTATTCTGCAACATATGCAGTAGTCAGGAAACACGTTATCACATTAGACCACTTGTCATAAGAATATCATAAAACGCCCATAGTAGGAACATTCAAAAATCTATGGCAAGTTAGGGAAACATATTAGCAAGTCATGCCCATAAAAGGAACATTTGCACATATATGTAAAAGCATCATAGAACAGGTAGGCAATATATCACAATCAGCAAAGTCTTTAGAAAGAACTTCGATTATACTTATATTGGTCCTTTTAAAAGTACCTGTCTTGATGAAGGCACCTCCAGTGCCTTCTGAATGAAAAGAAATGGGGCCCCCAACGCTCCTCACGTGCAAAACGGGGCCTCCTGGCAATTCTGGGTGAGAGGGGGGTGGCACACACCCTCTGTACTCCTAACGGGCCCCTCCTGGGGCCCGTGATCACTGGGGGCCCCCCTGGACCTCCACTGGCCCTCACGAGGGGGGCCAAGGTCACCCAATACTTTTAGGAAGGAGGGGGGCGCCAACCACCCCCTCCGATTCGAGTGCGGGCCCCTCCCACCTTGACTGGCTCTCCACGACAGGGGGGAGCCCAAAGAAATTAGTACTGGCCCACACAAGGGCCAAGCCAGGGACCGGCGGTGCAGGTGGGCTCGGCAGGGTAGGGAGAGGCTTCCTCCTCTCCCGCCCGTCTCCGGCTTCACTCTGGCCAAAGGCAGGGCCTTCCTGTGCCCTGGGGGGACTCCAACGAGCAGTCCTCGCCCCGGGGGCACCAACAGGAGCACGCTTGCTCCTCAGAATGGAAAGGAGGTTTCCTTCGTGCCCTGGGGGCACCTTGATGAGTGCGAACCTCGCGCTCGGGAATACTTCCAAAGCCCGGCCGCGGCAGTGAACGTTTCAGAAGGGGAGCGCTCCAGGAAGCGCAAGGGCTTGTTTTTCAGCAGTGATTTGGGCAGGAATAAGCGCTTTTCCCAAAGCGCTCAGGCAAATCTGCAGCCCGGGCTGCGGTGGTGATCTCTTGCAGCACTTTTTAGAGAGAGTGCTTTTTCCAAGCACTGCAGGCAAGTTGTAGAGATCGTGGCAGGGGTCAGGTGCCACAGCACCCTGCCCCTGGGAACAACAAAACAAGAAGAAGCACAGGGCTGGTGGGCCCAGGTACAGGCCAGCACAAGGGGTGCAGATGGTGGCATTTCCTCCTAGTGACCAGGCAGGTCACAGATCATCACAGCAGCAGCAGTCCATGGTGGTTTCCTGGTGAGTCCATTCATCAGCATTCTGTGTCCAGTTTCAAGTTCCAAGAATGTTCAAATTGTGGGGAAAATTCCCCTGTACTTATAGTCAGTTCTTACAGTGTTTTACAATGTTAGGGAGAGGAGGTTCCAGCCAGTTACAACTGGTTCTGGGAGTGACCCCTCTCTCCTTTCAGCACAGGCTCCAAACATCAGTGGGGGGTTAACGACCCTATTGTGTGAGGCCATGGCACAGCCTTTACAAATGTAGGTGTGCCCCGTCTCTCCCTTCTCTCAGCCCAGGAAGACTATTCAGTATGCAGAGGCACCTTTGTGACACCTCCACCCTCCCTGTGTACAGGCTGTCTGAAAAGTATGCACAAAGTCCCAACTGTCATTCTGCCAAGACGTGGATTGGAGTCAAGCTGCAAAACACCAGAGTCATAAGTACAGATAAATGCGCACTTTCTAGAAGTGTCATTTCTGTGATAGTAATAAAAAATACACCCACACCAGTAAGCAGTATTTATTATCACCATCACAACCATACCAAACACGCCTACGCTACCCCTCATAAATCAGACAATACCCCTTACACATAAGGCAGGGCATTTCTAATGCAATCCTATGAGAAGGCAGCACTCACAGCAGTGAGACACCAAGTTAGGCTGTTTGTCACTACCAGGACAGGCCATGCAGTATGGCACATGTCCTGCCTTTCTACATACATGGCACCCTGCCCATAAGGCTAGCTAGGGCGTACCTTAGGGGTGACTTACATGTAGTAAAAGGGGAGTTCTGGGCCTGGCAAGTAAATTTAGATGCCAGGTCCCTGTGACAGAAAACTGCGCACACAGGCCCTGCGCTAGCAGGCCTGAGACAGGTTTGAAAGTCTACTTCAGTGGGTGGCGCAAGCAACGCTGCAGGCCCACTAGTAGTATTTAATTTACAGGCCCTGGGTATAGAGATACCACTGTACAAGGGACTTATAGGTAAATTAAATATGCCAATTAGGTATAAACCAATCATACCAACTTTAGACGTGAGAGCACCTGCACTTTAGCACTGGTCAGCAGTGATAAAGTGCTCAGAGTCCTAGAGCCAACAGCGAGAGGTCAGAAAAACCAGGAGGAAGGAGGCAAAAAGACTGGGGATGACCCTGCATAAGGCAAAAAGTCCAACACAGCACAACATATGTAAAAGGATGAACGTACCATTATATGAGCAGGTTGAGGATATGCCTGAGAAGGAGGAGGAGGATGGTGGAGAAGAAAATGAGGGGGAAGACCACAACACAGCTGCCGGAATACGCCGCTGACTGCACATTGCACAGAACTTCTTCACATAATCATCACGTAACTCACCTTGTAAATTTTGTCAATCAACCTCTCATTCATTCACACAATCTGGTTTTGGTGTCTTCAATCTCTTAAACATACACTTTAGGATTATGAGTCTAACCTCAGGGAGCATGTCACAAATACAAATCTGAAGAGTACTGTAGCACCATCACATGTGAAGTGTAAGAGTGAACAGCTACCATCACACATATCTCAATTAGCCTAATCACTTGAATGTGACAACTGAAGGACACAATTTATGGACCACAACATATTAATTACATCCACGTTACCAACTTGTATAACAATAGCTCATCACACACAACAACAACATGTCTATAAATTGCCTAAATAAGGGGCCCACACATGAGGCAGTGGATGTCAAAATACGGTGAGACTGTAATGTTTGAACAGACCACTAATACATCTCAGTGTGAGAGTTGCAGTGGCTGCATGGAGCATGTGTGACAAGGTGGGGACATCATTGGTGACAATGCTCAACATGATTAGCCCAGGTATGACAAGCAATGGGAGAAATGGAACATGCACAGTACATCCATGGAAATCACTCCTGCCACTGCCATGTGGCTCAATCCTGTCACAGGGTACACCTCACACTTTGCACGGACAAGTCTATAGAATGCACATCAGAATGGATGTGAACATATACAGCTAGGGCTGCATGTCCACCACAAAGTAATTGTAATTACAAAGAAAGATGTTATGATTTTCAACTGCGTGTTTTCCACCTAAGCATCCATCGCAATGCTGATTTAATGTTAAATAGATGCATCAGGGTATTGCATCAATGTAAATAGATGTACGTAAGTAATGCATCAGAAATACTCGTGCAAATATCAGATGCGTAAAAAAAATACATGCAGAACAGAAAACGTGTTGGAAGGGCACAGGAAGTGATGTAAAAGGACATCCTGTTTACAGGCATAGGACAGTGGGTGTACTTTCACTTTCTCTTTACATTCCGCGCCTTTTTTGACGGTGTGGTTGTGTTTTGGAGTTGGTGGTGTCTTCTTGCAATTTAGTGTATCTTGTGTTGCCCCTCCTGTTGTGTTTACTGTTGTATTTGATTGTCATTTGTCCCAGTGTCTGTCAATTTGTATGTTTAGTGTATTTTAGCTTGTACTTGTGGTGTGGGGTGTCTGAGTTAGTTCTATCGGTGGGTTAGTTTGGTTAGTGAAGTTTTGGGTGTTAAGTATTCTTTCGTTATTTCAGTTTTTCAATACTACTTTTTACATTTTTTCAAACTGTCTCCAGTGCAATGTCTGGCAGATAGAGGTAGACCAGAATGGGGGAGGAGAAGCTGGGAGGCTTTATTTGGCTGGTAGCCCACTACCTCCCATTGATGCTAGATATGGGTGGCAATGTGATCCAGGGCTACTGTACAGAGGCAAGGCGACTGCGGTGGGGAAAGGTGCCCCACCACCTGCCGAGGGTGGACCCCAGCAGTCTCAATGACCATCAGCTGAAGCATTGCTGGGCTGATCTTGTGGCAAGGGAGCAGGATTTTCTGGACCATCTTGGAGTGGTGATTGGTGGCCCTGTTGGTGGGTACCCCATTGGCTAACTAATTAATGTTCACTGCACTTGAATGACAGTAGCAGATGTGTTGGCGTGCTGCATGCAATGCTTGTAGACAGGTTGCATGCAACCAAAATGAAGTGTCACTGTGTCAGTATAGACATGGGCTTCACATATCCTAATATTTTACCAATGCAAGTCAGAAGTTAGAAGAGTCATGCACATCTATCACTAAGTCACACATTTTAGGGGCCATGGCAACATCTGTGTCCTAGCATTGTGTCATGAATGATAAGCCAAGTGACTGCCAGCATACCATATGTAAGTGGGTTGTGATAACTAAGTACAACAATCCATGTACGGTGCACAAATATCAGATTTTTACATACATCATTCCTGCCATTATATTTACAAAGGGGGAATACCCGCCTTCTGGTGCACTGGCAATGGGCCATTTGATGCCATCACACTACTGTGACACATCAGTCATGGACAACTCAATGTATGAAGATTGCGGACTGACTATTTAGCCGCTTGTCCTCCACAAAGTGCCTCTGTGTGCCTTGCATGACAAGCCAGAATACATGAATCAGTTGTCTTGCAGAGCACAAGGGTCGTGTCATTTACCTGTCACCCAACTCCCCCTCATTCCACGGAGTTCTATCTTCCACAGATTGGCTACACATGGTTGTTGCTGGGTGTAGCTCTGCATGAGTCTCAGGCGCGGTGTAACAGTGCAGATGTATGGCTCTCATTCACCAGAGTGACAGTCTCATTGTGAATTTGCAGTGGTGTGTCTGTTACACTGTCCACAACCTGGATGATTTCCTCACTCTTCTGAAATAGTACAGACTGCCATTGGTTGTCCACTAGTAGTGACAATGATGTGATACTAACCATGGTTTTACATCCATGTATTTCAGGTGGACCTCCCCCCTACACCATAGGCAGGTGGCAAGATTTGGGGACCCAGATGTATCCAGTAAGTGTGATATTATCTTTCCTGTGTAGTGTTGAAGTGCTTAGTGTGAATGAGTCATGAGTTCAGCACCCAATGCTAGAAGTGATGAGCTATAAAATGATCAGAATTCAAAGTAGGCTGGATGGTGACAATGTGTCTCATTTAAGTGATTCCCCATGCATGTGCAGAGAGTCATATCTTGTGAGGCTTCTGGCACACAATGGACAGCATTGTGTAAACAAGGTGATGACAAGCCACATGTAGCTCCATATGTGACTTAGATGTGCACTGTTGTGTACATAATGGCACTGGAACACACCATCATTTCCACAACGCAGTGATGCAGCATTTTGGACACAAATTGGTGCATCCCTGTATTGTAATGTACCTGTAGGATTGTGTGGGCATTTGTCCCCCAGCATGGTGGCAATAATTTTGTAGTCCACTTATGTGACAACTATATGCAATATAATAGGCATGCATGCAGGTCAAGTCCAATCATGTGCTGGCATGGTTATGGGTGTGTAAGGAATGGTATTGGCTGATCAGGTATTGATGGGTGTCTACACCTGGACACATGAAGTTAGAAGTGATAGACCTATGGATACCAACTTCATTTTTGTCATCAGCTAAATTATGTCCCACTCCCTGACTCCATGTATGAGTGGGCATGCATTGTTGGATGACCTGGACAGTTGAGATGTTGATCTGCATGGCCATACCCCCTGAGGCACAGAGGGTGGGATCAACAAATGAGTAGACAGATGTGATGCTCCCAGTGGAGGTGACAATCATTTTGATCAGGCTTGCATGTGTACCTATCAACACTGAACCCTTATGGTTAACAAAAACATCCCATACTCCCAAGAATAGCATCAAGTTTCAGGTGATGTATGTTAGAAAATCTGACACATATGAAGAAGGATAGTGGCCCTGATCAATATGATTTTGACACTGCCTTGGCATTGTTACACATGGTGCAAAGTCTAAGCAGATCTAAATTTATTTGTTACCTAAACTTGTGGATGGCTGTGGTGTAAGGGAAATGGTGCTAAGGCAGCGTTGTTGTTTCATCCATCAAGGCCATTGTATCATCTGGACTGTGAGTAGGAGTGCATATGCTATTCGATGTAGTTAGTAAGCTAATTTACTGTACATTCTCTACACAATGCTGACACTGATGGTTGTCTGTCTCATTTTACCAGCTGCCAACATGAATAACAACCAACTCCGTGCCTTTCAGAAGAGGGCTGTAGGCACATATTGGCAGTAGAATCTGGGTTCAGGAGGATGGCACACCTCTATCACTCAGAGCGATCCATTGGAGAGTGGTGGGCCTTCAGCCAAGGGAGACTCACACTGCCCACATAGGTTGGACCAAGAACCACAGCTGTTCAGGGGCCTACAGCTGCCAACTTAAATATTGTTCCAGCTGCTGCACCAACAAATAACATCACATAGCCAACCACATCTGCTGCCATGGACATGAGTGCCATACAGATATTCAGAGGGATGTACAACAGGTCCTCCAAAAGTTGGACTCCATTGAGAAGGAGGTGACCAAGAATAGCAAGGCCCTCAAGAATATAAAGAAAAGACTGAAAAGGGCCAACCTTTGAATGGCTTTATGTCACTCCTCACAAGTACACTCCCCTCCTCCTCTTTTTCAATTTCTTTTGCAAGTGTTAGGGGGTTAGTTGTAGGTTAGTATAGGTTAGTGGGTTAGTTAGGATATGTAGGTTTGGGGTGGCTTTTCTAATCTTAATTTTTTTACTATGTGGGTGGGTAGGAGGGGGCGATGTTGGGGCTTTTATATGTTCATAAAAAAATTAAAAATCAAAAAAATATTTAACAAAATACAATAAAATATAGATTTTTTTAGTCATAGTTAGTAAATGTGTAGTTTAGTGTATGTTGTCCTGCATATGTCCTGTGATATAATGGGGTGAGGGGTGAATGTTTACAGTGTGTCTACATGTGTAAGGTAAGTGTAGCATAGAGTGGTTAGGGTCTTTTGTGGGTTATGTATAGTTAGGATAGGTTAGATAAGGATAGGTGTTAATTACTACTGTTTTATTCTTTTAATTATCATGAAAAAAAATTATTGGGTACTCCCTTACTTCATGTGTCATTTGCTTGGGTCTCAGGGTCTTCCCGAGGGTGTACAGTGCAAATTGTGTGTTGTCCTGGGGACTCCGTCCTGCATCCAAATCCCTCTTTTGACATGTTCAACACCTCCTTGTGACTGAGCTGGCACATTGGCAGCTTCAACACATCTACTTACCTGTGTTCCTGCCATCCAGTGTTCCCACCACTCAAGCTGACCATGTTAACCATGTATAGGACAGGATAGGTGTGTGAATTCAGCTGACATTGTACTGGTTTTGTTTTGGAATGTTGGGCACTGTGGGACATATTACACCAGCCTACATATCATTCCTATCCAGCTAAACTGAGCAGTGGCAATAATGGATGAGACTGGTCCCTCTGTTTCACACCAATGTGTTCTACTAGTGCACCTAGCTGACGATATTGCCCAATTACTGTTTCACACCCATTCTTGCAGTATGTAGTGGGTGTAGCATACATCTGTTCAACATGTATCACCAGTGCTTAATTTGTCAATTAATACGTTCCGGTGCTCCAAGTCCTCCTCTTAATAACACGGCTGCTGCAATTAAATGTGCGAGCATGGAATACTGAGGTAGCGTAATCCTGAAGCTATCTCAGGCTACTTCAACCCATTTACAGCCACTCCCTGCCCCTTTAGCTCACTCTTGCAGTTTTCTCCCTTTATGACAGTTTTTCGTTTTTCTCTTCCTCCGTCTTTCCCAGATGTGTCTTTTGCTCACAGGAAATGCTTGAGACAAAAATATAAGAACCGGCCCTCAAAAACACATGCCGGTGCTTAGTAATGGAAACAACAAGCACAAATTATGCACTGTATGTCACAAATTCAGTGATTTGCTTGTAGGGGATGAGGCTAACGTCAACGTTCAACATGTAGGTACCATGTGTATAGATATCTGCCCACATATTCATGCACTCTTGTACTGACTCTCTGTGACCTGAGACATGTTACACACATCACAAACAGTAGGCATAGTAGAAGTGTCACAACACACATAAACATGCTAGTTGTATAGGTGGTGTTTATTTACAAGTGTAACAGTGCTAAGTATATACAATGTCAAGGTCTGTGACCCCATTAATGGAATCCATCCAATTGGGACGCTACACAAGTCCAGGGTTGAGGGATATGTCATGGGACATGCTTGGGTAAAGTGTCTTTCAGTACAGGAGAACATAAATTGCCAAATGGAAAGTTAGGGACAATAGCAGTCCATAGCAGAAAGGTGTGTTGAGGAGGAGTGCATATCTCTCAGATCGGCAACACTGGCATGATGTCAAGCACAGGACAAAGGTAAACACTACCCATGTGGCATGGGCTGTTGCTACCAGGAACTCATGCGGGTGAAGATGATCTGTTCCACATCTTCATCCTCCGATGTGTGTGGTGACTCCTCTACCCTTGATGGTGGTAGTGGGGAGGTAGAGGGCCACACACACCTCAGTGGTTGCAGATGTGGACGTCCAATCCCCGGCAGCTGCCATCTGTAGCACTGCATATGGCATAACGACAGCAAGGAGGAGCTGCTGGCTTTTAAGTATAGATGCTACATCCCTGTGGTAGGCAGCCATGTCTGCCCTGAGGGAGACTAATTCCAGGTGCATGGAGTCCTTATTGTCCTCAAGCACACTGCTGCCAGTTTTGGAGGGCAGTTGTTGTGGCCTCTCCCTCCTGGCAGCAGCTATGTCCCTGTAACAGTCCTGGACTCCACGCATTGGGGAGTGTGAATGTCGGTTGGCTGCAGTCTGTTCTGTTATCGTGACCATGCACATTCTCATCCCCTCAAGGCTGGCTGCCATTGTTTGCACCCCCACCTGCAACTCCTTGGCCAGCTCCTGCTGGACTCCTACCACTGTTCTCTCAAAGCTGGTACCTGCGTCCTCGGAGTCTTCTGCTATGTCAGTGCTGGCAGGTGAAACTCTTGGGGTGCTAATTGGGGCCTCTGGGATGTCTACCAATTCAATACTCCTCCTTGCAACTGCAGGTGGTGTCTGCATATTCACAAGGACTTCTTGGGGGGTGTCTTGGCTGATAGTTGCCAGCTGGCCATCGAGGTCATCAGGTTACTCCAGGACAGGCAGATCACCAGGAGAGCCATCACCATCTGCAATGAGATGGTGTAAAATCAGTCTATCTGTGTTGTGGCAGTTGGCAAGTCACGTCACTGACTTAATATTTGAGGATCATTGTCATAATATCCCTATGTTGATGTAAATGTGGTGCAGCACAGTGCTGTGTAATAATAATCAGTGTTGCACTGCTTCACTTTGATGACATGAGAATGCACCGTATGTAAGTGAATACGGGGCACCCCTGTGTTGTCCCCCATGCTGGTGCAAGAATCAACTGCCAGCGTCATAGCAGGCATCCTAACACCATCGTGCAAGGATGTATGCGTTGAGGGGTGTGACTGTTTATATGCCTGAAAGTGTCCTTTCATGCACATTAACAATCACCAATGGTGCTTTGGCACTTCTGTGTGAGCTGTGGAATGCAGCACACTCAGAAGAGCCAAATCATCATTTACATATGAATGTTTATGTGCATGAAGGAACTCCGTCATGCTCATAAACAATTATTTCTGGCATTTTGCTCTTCCTGTGGATGCTGCAGAATGCAGCAGACATTGGAAAATCTAAAATGAAGGAGTATAAATGTATTCCTCCTCTTTGGCCCTACCTCAATTTACAATATTCCATTTATCTGAGACAGCATCAAAATTTAATGTGTGTTGCTGTGGCACGCCCACAGCAACACCCATTGCACCACCTTCCTCGCACAGTCATGATCAGGTGGCTACATATTAACAAGGTGACATAATGTTAAAAAAGGTGGCTTAACGCTACCTTGTCAACACAGCACAGTGCTTAGCGCTACAGGAGCATCACTTTTTGCATTTCCCAAATTGCGAATTACTAACTGGAATTTGCAATTTGGGAAATGCAAACTCCAGGGTGCTGGGGGCCTAAGGCCCCCTCTGCTGCACCCCAAAACAATTTTGGAAGACATGTAAGGTGCACACATGCCAAAAGGGCATGTGTGCGTTACATGTCAATTTTAAAAGTGCATTTTTAATGCATTTTTAAAATTTGCACATGGTTACCACAAAGGTCAACTTGGTGGTAATAGCGATTCCTTAATGCCCAATTCGCATTAAGGAATTGTTTCATACATGTGCTTAAGGAATCGCAAATAACGATTCCTTATTTGCGATGCCGCATTTAGAGAATCGCAAATTTCGATTTTCTAAATGGGGTCACAATTTTAAGGAATCACTATTTTAGCGATTCCTTTAAATTGCGTTCAGAATGCCTTTCATACATTCTGAAAGGCCTTTTTGCATTTGCAAACGGGCATTCGCACTGTTTGCGAATGCAAAAAGGCTTCATAAATCTGGCCCCTAATGTCTAATGCCACGTTAAAGCCAATAGGCAGCTAAACTGAATACAGAATGTAATGTCTAATGCCATGTCAAAGCCAATAGGCAGCTAACCTAAATACCAAATGTAATGGCTAATGCCACGTTAAAGCCAATAGGCAGCTAAACTGAATACAGAATGTAAAGTGCTCCGGATGAACATTGAACAATTAATATGCGCAGTGGTGAAACACAAAGTCATTGGTCAAACACAATTAATGGCATAACATCTCCACCCTATGACCAATGACTTTCTCTTATTTCAAACAAAAACAAAAACATTATAAGCAAATCAGATTTGAATGATAAAAGCAATCACTGTAAAGCAATGGAAGTGGATTAACATATTGAGCTCATAAACTTTCACATCAGATACACCTACAATGAAAAGACTGAAGCTTATTTACACTGATTGGGATAATAACTGATTGAATAGTGTCTCTAAAACAGCAAGTTGATGTAGCATGAGTTCTACTCATGTAAAGGTACAGGGTCCATCTGAAAGGTTTGCTGGAATGTAAGTGAAAGTCAGGGTTCCACACGAAAAAAACAGACAGTTAACTGGCAAGGTTGTGTAGTTCCAGTGGAAGAATGTAATCAAATAAGTTGACAAACTTTATAATGATCCAATGTAGAACTTAAACTGAAGGCGCCAGTTGCGCAAAATGGATCCATGGGATTTGTACTTTAATCAATCAGGTTCAGGTTAGGGGGGCGGTCCCTCCCCCGACCCCACATGCACACACCCGAAGGGAGACCACACAGCACACTCATGGTCAGTGGCGAGTCGTGGTAGGATCTGCAAAAGAAAAAAGTATGACTTTTCTTGCAAATAACATTTGTCATCTGAAATGTGCCCTTCTTCTTCCTTTCCTTTTTTTTATAATCAGCAGGATGTTATTGGGGCCCTTTGTTATGATTTCTGCAGGTTCTGGAGGGTCATTTGGGGATTCAACCCAAACCTTAGCACTGATGTTTTTATCTGCTGCACCACAGCTTCTCTTTCCTTGCACTGTCAGAAGGGCTGGGGCAGACTCCTTCCTTTCACTGCACTTATGACAAGTTGGGCAATTCTGTCTCCAATCTGTATGAATGAATCAGATTCTCTTCTAGTTATCAGAATAACTTTGATTTCGACTTGGTAATCTGCAGCAATCACTCCCCCTAAAACCTGATCAATTTGCCATATCTGTCCTTTTAACTTTCATATCCCCAACTGATCTTTGACTGTTTGTTGGACAGATTGCTGTTGTGTGTGCTGACAAATAGGACACTGCAAAATCACCATTTTTATCAAATCTAGGGGAATATGCATCTCTCTAATCTCTGCCCACCTGTAAGTGGCTTTTTTCTCCCAGATGTCCACATTTCTGGTGCAACCACTTAGCCATCCCCACCAAGTCAGAATTCTGGGTTGACACTTCTGTCTCTGAAATTTTGGCTTTAACACATGCAAAGGAATTGAACCAGTCATGTTCAATCCATGTGGAAAACCAAATGGCTAATCCATTGGCAGTGAACCAAGAATCAGTGTGAAAATGAGGCACCTCAAGCAGCTCTTGCTTTAAAGTCTGACACACATTGTACAACTCTGCATATTGGTTACTTTTTCCTTCTCCTGTGGTAGACAACAACTTTTCAATAACTGGATTGTACAACACTGCTTTCCATTGTCTTTTAGTACTCATGCATTTCAATGAATCATTAGTCAAACAAACACGCTTTTTATCCTAAGGGGACAAGAATTCAAATGGTGCACTCAATTTCACTGGTGACTCTTTTACCTGTGGCACCCCCTGCTCCCTCTCCTCATCCTGTAAAGGGGCTTGTGACACCTGTTCATGTAGGGCTGCAGTGACTCGAGCCCTGTTTTTTGTATGTACCAGATCCAGTGTATGACACTAGCCTCCTGTGCCTGTCCTATACTGTGAGATTTAGGTGAACTTATCACCCACTACATGATTGGTAGTTCAGGTTTCAGAATTACATTACAATTTAATGTCATTTGCTAAGTATTCACTAGAGCCCAATAACAAGTCAAAAACTGTTTTTACAGTGCTCCACAAAGTCAGATAGTATTCTAATCCAAAGTTCCACGGGCACTCTTGTCCTCCCCTGTCTCTGCCACATATTTAGGTTGGTATATTGTCCCTGATTTACATGTAAATCAGTATTTCCCTTTTGCACTGCGCACAAATCTAAAGTCTGTTGAATTATTTCATTTGCCAAATCAAAAGCACGCAGCTGCTTCTCACTCCATTTAAACTCATGTTTTTTCCTAGTTACTTTGTACCAAAGTGTTAAGGTTTTACTCAGATGAGGGCTATATTGTTTCCAAAAATCAAACAAGCTCATGAAACTCAATGTCTTTTGCTTAGTGCAAATAGTAAGAGACTCTAAAATCTTTTGTTTTACCTGTGACAACATGTGTCTATTTTCTGGATTCCACTGAATTCCCAGAAACTGCACATTTGTGACAGTACTGCTGCCTTGTCTGAATTAATTTTACACATGTACTTTGCAAAAGCGTTCTGAATATAACATTCTCAACTTCGTGCTCAGTGTAATCTTTTAAGGAATGCACTTCAACTGCCAACAACCGTGGGCTGCTCTGCATGCGGAGATCTACGCTCGGTTCAAGAGGATCACACTGGCCCCCACCTTTTTTAACCTCCTCATTACTGGAATGTGAAAAGCCAGATTCTCCTGCAACAGCCTCATAAATTTCAATTTTATCTTGCAATAATGTGTTCTGGCTAATTTGCTCACGGAAATTCTTATTTTCATGTTCTAACTGCCTACATCTCCCATGCATTTTTCTGTAAGCAGGCAAAAGTATCCAAACCCTTCTGTCAAGAACAAAAGGGACATCATTTCTCTCAAAAAGCACATTTTCTAAATATGAAAACATTTTTGCTTTATCCAAGCCCTCATCCCAACACTCACAAAGTCCTGATAAACAAGAAAACATGTTTCTCACAGCACCATAAGGCAGTTTAACTTCACATGCATTTTCAAACATGGTCTGGCGTGCTTCTTTAATTCTCTAAACAACAAAAACAATTACACTTTTAAATCGTGCACCTCCAATCTCTAACTCAACCCCCAGACTGACGACTAACGCCAGAATGCTTTGCTTTCCTTATCTTATGATCGATCTAACAAAACTTCTCTGGAATGCACTCCTTAGTTTAAAGAATACATTTATTATTATTACTTCACCACGAGGTTCCTGAAAGACGAGATTAGTAGGTTGGAAGCACACGTTTAAAAGTAGTCACAACAATGAAAACAAAATATATCAAAGTACTTCTCAATTGCAATGTACACAGCAAATACATGTGATGATATTATAGCATAACTTCAAAGCAAAAAATAAAAGTCAAAATTGCATCACCGTAGGGCCTATCACTGCTTGTCATCTTTCTCATGCCAGCAAGTTGATGACTCCTGTTCAACTGCGAGAAAGAGATTTTCCACCCAAACGGGAGGCCAGGCAGCTGATGTCCGCTCCTGACTGAAGTCCTGGAAAATTTCCCCTTGCTGCTGCCCAGGGACACCGTTAAAAAGCCTGGCCCCTTCCTCTCAGAGTTGGGAAATAAACAAGCCCTTGGAGATTGGCCAGATCTCCTAAGCCTCTCCTCTTCCCAAGGCTGAGTAGAAAGGAAAACACAAAATATACGCTCTCTTATCATGTTAGGGTTCGTGTGAATTCAATTTGAAAAACACAGCTTGGTCTACCATGTGGAAAAACACAGCTCATCTGCAATGTCTCAACTGCAATGTCTAACTCCATGTTAAAGCCAATAGGCAGCTAACCTAAATACCAAATGTAATGTCTAATGCCATGTTAAAGCAAATAGGCAGCTAAACTGAATACAGAATGTAATTTATAATGCCATGTTAAAGCCAATAGGAAGCTAACCTAAATACCAAATGTAATGTCTAATGCCACGTTAAAGCCAATAGGCAGCTAAACTGAATACAGAATGTAAGCTGATCCTGATGAACATTGAACAACTAATATGCGCAGTGGTGAAACACAAAATTATTGGTCAAACACAATTAATGGCATAACACCCATGCTGTGCTGAGACCTGGCACCACCCCAGGGATGGCATATTCACAACACGGTGCTCTTGTTGCCATTGATGTCTCCTCATGTTGTCATTTGTGTTTGTGTGCTACTTTGCACAGCACTCATGGACCTGGCAGAGTACTATTTCAACTCCTGTCGGTGTAGGGCGTTTACCTTACTAAACACCTATGTCCTCCCTCTCAATTCAGCCCTCCTTGCACTATAATAAATGAGTGCAGCATGGTGACAGTACAGCTCATGTGACAAAAGCACAAGGTTGAACCCAGGGATGGACACTAAGGGTATGAAATTTCTGCTGTGTACGTCATTCTGTATGTGACAGTGCCTGATGGTAAATGTGTCAATGGACATTGCCAATTCAGAGGAATTGAACTTCAGAGCCTGAGGTAGGTTCATATTTCTTGTGCATCAGTCCAAGGGGCACCTGACTGCCACTGTGTAATTGTTCCTCCCCTACAGTACAGGTGGTAGTAGCAACTGTTGTCAATGTGTAATGCCCCATGGGCCAATGGCCTGGACATGGCAGATTATCAGCAGCTAACAGACTGGATAAGGCACCTGTCCTGAAACCCCAGACCAGTGATGCATCCAACACTACCCTCCAGGTATATTTCCAAATGTCCTCCAGCCTTTCCATGGCAGTGTAGCCCCCATGAAATGGTTGTTGGTGAAGGCACACACACTCCACCAATGTGCAGGCCATTGTCGATCACGGGGGATTGATCACCAACATGATGGCAAAGTATCCTGGGAGTGTACATGATTCACTCATCTTCCGCCACTGCACCATCAATCAACACTTCCAGGATGGACGATGTGGAAATGGCCTACTTGTTGGTAAGTACAGAAACCTACTTATATACACACTGCACAGCAACCCTGTAGAACACACAACACATACACCTCTACATTGACACATGGCCAGGAAGACACTAAGGTTGTGACACCGCTAGGCATGTTTGATATCCTCACCCAATGGGATACACACCTGTGGACAAATGACAGTTCCAAATAACAACAGATGCCACACCACAGACACAAGGGAACAATTTAAAAACAACACAATGACAATGACATGGCCTTAACTGGCAGTACAACTTGGAAGATGAATCTGTCAATATCACATCAATAACACTCAATCAAACACCCTTCCAACCAATAAGTACTGTGTAAGGTGTGAGCAATGTGTTTTGCTGCAGGTCACACACCATGAGACACATAGCATGATGATGATGACTACAATGAAGGTGACATGGAATCAATGAGGCTGTACCAATATCTCAAATCACTCCTGCTCCGATGTTGCCCACTATCAATAAGCAAGTGAACTGTGCTAATAACACACATTGATGTGACAATATTGAAAGTGCACCTTCCTACACATAAGGTTTGAGACGATTTCACACACAACAGATGTACAGGCATATGGACCTTCTGACACTCTAAATGACAACCTCACAACCAAGTTAGCCAGCTGAACTTGAACAGGTTCAGTAGCATGTTTGAACATGAGTCGACTCGGCAAGGGCAGAGAAATAGGTCTGCAGACGCCCTTTCACACATGGGATATTTGTGCATAGTCAATATCAACACGTCAGTGCTGACAACTTATGGAGATGTGTTGTGCATTGTCACCTTGCCAAATCAAAGGGCCTCTCTGATGTTTAACAAATTCTATTGCATATGTTAAATTGGATGGGATGTCCAGGCCATATAGATGCAACCATGTTACCACCACTGTGGAATTGATTCTGTGTATGGAAGTATCATGTCACCCCCAGTTAAGACACATGGGCCCATATTTATACTTTTTGACGCTAAACTGCGCTAACGCAGTTTAGCGTCAAAAAGTTTTGCGCCGTCTAACGCCATTCTGAAGCGCCATGCGGGCGCCGTATTTATGGAATGGCGTTAGACGGCGCAATCAGACCGGCGCTGCCTGGTTTGCGTGGGAAAAAACCACGTAGACCAGACAGCGCCGGCGTAGGGGGAAAATGGCGTATGGGCGTCTTAAAATGGGGCAAGTCAGGTTACGTCGAAAAAATCGTCTTAACCCGACTTGCGCCATTTATTTTCGACGCCCATCCCCCATCAACATGACTCCTATCATTGTAAAGATAGGAGTCATGCCCCCTTGCCCAATGGCCATGCCCAGGGGACTTCTGTCCCCTGGGCATGGTCATTGGGCATAGTGGCATGTAGGGGGGCACAAATCAGGCCCCCCTATGCCACAAAAAATTATTAAAATAAAAAAAAAAAATACTTACCTGAACTTACCTGGGGTGGGTCCCTCCAGCCTTGGGTGTCCTCCTGGGGTGGGCAAGGGTGGCAGGGGGGGTCCCTGGGGGCAGGGGAGGGCACTCTGGGCTCATTTTGAGCCCACTTGTCCCTTAACGCCATGCCTGACCCAGGCGTTAAAAAGCGGCGCAAATGCGCCGTTTTTAGCCACGCCCACTCCCGGGCGTCTCTTTTGCCCGGGAGTATAAATACCACGTAAAGGCCTGGGAGTCATTTTTTAGACGGGAACGCCTCCCTTGCATATCATTAACGCAAGGAAGGGGTTCACGCTAAAAAATGACGCACATTCCGGGAACTTTGGCGCTATTCGCCTCTAACGCCATAGTATAAATATGGCGTTAGTTTGCGTTAGTTTTGCGTCGAAATTGCGTCAAAAAAAACGACGCAATTTCGGCGCAAACGGAGTATAAATATGCCCCATGGATACCTCCTTCACATGACATAATGCATGGGAGTACACAATGTACTGCAAGTCTACAAAAATACCGCCGACATCCGGTCAATCAGTCAAACACCAGTTCAGATAATGAAACAACCCAATGCTGATGGTACATTCTAGAAGCCTAGGAGTCCACACAATAACACAAACACAGATGAGTCATAGACAACACAAGAGAACAACTGCCATGCAAAGTGATAATCATGGTGCAAGCAACATCAAAATGTTCTCACTCATTTTCTCTTTCAGCTGATCAGGGGTATGGGATACAGCCATGGATCATGACCCCATTTGCAAACCCAAGCACAGCATCAGAGTGTGCCTATAATGAGGCACATTGGAGGACGCGCACCATAGTCAAGAGGACTTTTGGCATCCTGAAGTCGAGATTCAGGTGCTTCGACATCACCGGAGGCAGCCTCCTATACTCCCCAGAAATGGTCTGCAAGATCATTTTGACCTGTGCCATCCTGTACAACATTTGTGTAAGGAGGAACATTCCCCTCTATGAACCAGACCCACAAATGCCTGAAGAGGAGGAAGAAGAGGACGTTGTCCATCAACATGAGGGGCGCCATCCAAACACAGCTGCAGGATTGCGTCGGAGACAACACATAGTCCAAAACATCTTTTAACTATAGTCAACATCACCACTGTCTTACCATATGTCATTAAACACCTATTCTAATCACTATATTGTGGTCTGGGTAATCATTTTTGCATCACATTATCCATAAGATTCATAATCAGAGTGTAGCCTCATGGAGCATTGCAGGATTACATAATAGGATACAGAAAAATTCCAAATCACATTTGATGGGTATGAATGTACACCCAACTTCACGCACACTGTAAATGACATATATCCTGTCCATTTCACATTTAAAGGGCAATAGCAGAGGACCACAGCTATTTCACACATACATGTTGGCAACATGGTTCATTGCAGCATATGTCACACACCTAAGGCACCATCATTCACAAAGGAAAAGAATGCCTCATACGTGAGGCAGTGGATGAGCTATAGAATTGGTAACAAGAAGGTATGACCAGACCCTTGACAGCAGTAAGTGTGACATCAGCCATCTTTGCAAGGAGTATGTGTGACAAGAAATCCATGTAAGCAGCAAATGGATAGCACGAGTGCCCCATGTATGACTAGCATTGCTTACAAGACATCCTCTGGGAAGGAGGGATTGGGGAACATGGTGGCCAGTTGAGAGCTAGAACTGTGAGCTCTCCGGACAGGCGGGCGTTAGACAGCGCACTGTGCTGCCGGCGCTGGAATACGAAACTCCAGGACGGAGGTGTCAGAGAGCAGAGGTGCGGAGGAGTTGAGCCGGGATTTCCTGGCTCTTGGCACCGTGGGGGTAGAGACGGTGGGAGAGACAGTGGAGTTGGGGTCGGCGTGCACTCCGGCACGGAGAGTTGAGGAGCGGTGCCAGAGACACACGCCGGCTTCTGGAGTGTGGGCAGAGGCTTCGAGGGGTGTGCGCCGTGGGAGACGCTACACCTCTCGTTGCAGCCTCCGCAGAGCACTGGTGGAGAGTCCTGGGCTCCCCCTGAGGAAGGAGCCCGGTTGGAGCTCGAGGAAAGAATTTGGCGACTGCACAAGAGAATTACAGTGCATGTTGCCGATTAAGCGCCGCCCTAGGGGCTTTCGGGCTGAAGTTGGTGAGGCGGGGAGCGTAAGGAGAGGTAAGCCTGGGCCCTTGGGGATGAACTCTATCTCTTCTTCACCCATAATTGCTGTCAATAAAAAAAGGGGTGAAAGTGGGGTCAGGGTCTGCAGTGGGGATGTTGAGAGGCCGAAGGCTGGACACAAGGATTTATTAATAGAGGGTTGTCAACTTTCTTCCAAAGTCAAGAAAGAGTTACCCCATAAGGGGGGTTTGGCATATCCCTTGGTGAAAATAATAGTGTGCTTCGATCACAAAATACTTTCAGAGCACGGTTTCTCCCCCACAGGGCGCAGTGGACACCCAATTTTCCTCTGGGGGCTTGGGGTTGTTTCAGCAGCCTGCAAGATCAGATAATAGCACGCTAATTCAAATGATTGAAGACTCTGTGGGACTAATGGAGGCGTCCCCTCCCCTCTCAACTTTGGTTATTGCTGAATCTACCCCTTCAGTCTCTCCTGCATCTCATAGCCCAGTACTAGAGGAGTTGTTAGTCTCTCTAACTAAGGAGATTAGGGAAAAGTTTGAGATTTCAGAAAATAATCAAGCTATAATCTGGGAAGCTTGAGAGGTCTTGGAGAGTAAGATTAATTTGTTGCCTGATAGACTAGGCAAGTTGGAAGCTATGGTGGAGGACCAGGATAAGCGACTGATGGCTAATAGCCAGGATATTTCGCAGTTAAAACTCGGAGAGAAGACGTTACAGGACAAGCTGGAATTCTTGGAGAACAATATGAGGAGGAATAATATTAGGTTGTTGGGGATCCCTGAGGGTATGGAAGGTGAAGATGTCAAAGGGTATGTGATATCACTGATCTGGAATGTTATCCCAAGTTTAGCTCATCTGAATCTGGATGAGGATATTCAAAGAATCCATCGGGATCCTTTAAGAAAGAGCTCCGGAAGGAAAGCTCCTAGGAAGATTTTGATAAACTTTGCTACCTACGTAATCAAGGAGAGAATTTTGGCTGAAGCCCTTAAAACTGGATGTTTTTCTAAAGGGGACTGGTCTTTTTGCATAAGATCAGATGTCTCAAGTAACCCTGGATAGGCAGTGAGAACTGGGTAACTTTGTACAAGAGCTTCGGTCTCTTGGGGCTACAGTACAGTTGAGATTCCCGGCCGCCTTACATATCATGTGGAGGAATGAAATGTGTAACATAAGAGACCCGGGGGAGGTTCGGACCTTTATAGACCAGATGAAGGCGTCATAGTAGGAAACAGGAAGTTTTGCCCTATGGAGTGCTCAATAGGGGTAACTAGATGGTTATCCTAAAAGAGGAAGGGAGTGTTTCCCTTGGGTGGTGGGTTGGCTAGGAGGTTGGTTTTTGGGTGAAGGGGTGGTTTTGCACTGGGTGTGGGAGCATGTGGGTACAAAAAGATAAAAATAAGAACGTCCTCATAATTGGTCTAAAATGGAGGGGTGGGGGTGGTGCCCAGATTCTCTTTGAAAATGGTTAAGTATGGGGATCCACAGTTGAAGATTCTCTCATGGAATGTTAACGGTCTGAGGATAAAGCGAAGAAGGAGGAAGATTTTTGAGTTTCTTAGATTGGCTGATGAGAAGGTAGTTATTCTGCAGGAAACTCATTTGCGGCAAGAAGAGTGGGATAGTTGGCTTAAGAAAATTAAATGGGTGGCGTATAGTGTGAGTACCAATCAATCTTGTGCAGTTAAAGGGGTGGCAATTTTGTTTAAAAAATCTATTAGGTTAAAGGTGGGCAATGTGCAAGTAGATTCAAGGGGTAGTATGGTCCTAATGTAGATGATCCAACATTGTTTCAAGAACTGTATAATCTTCTACTTTTAGCTAAATATCCGGTCGTGTTAGGAGGTGACTTTAATATATTACTGGATCCTGTTCTGGATAAATCTACCCCTCGGGGTATTGTTAACTCCCCTGGAACTCGGTCACAGCTGAGGCAGGCTATGATAGATTTAGGATTGGTAGATATTTGGCATTGGAATGGGGGTGAAGGGTCTAGATTTACATTTTATAATAAGAAATATGCCCATAAATCCAGAATAGATTTTTTTCTAGTACATAAGAGCCTGTGTGGAGATGTGATGTGTGGTAGCTCATGCACCAGCACACCTTTCGGAAAGTAGTCGGTATGAACACTATGAATATGGGGAAGGGTGCAGCAAACTTTTAGCTTGGAAGGTTAAGTCAGATCGCTCAAAGAAGTATATTTCATCGATTAGATTGGATGCTGCAGGTCGGCTTTGTATTGAGCAATCAGAGATAGAAGAGGCTTTTGTGTCCTTCTTTCAAGCACTTCATACAGAGAGTCTTGAGAATTCAGTGAAGAAGGTTAGAGAAATCCTGAGGGAAGTCCATCTTCCCGCTTTGGACGATTCAGCGTGGCAGCTGTTAGGTAGCAAGATAAACGGGAAAGAGCTGGCCGAAGTTATAAAGGCTTTGAAGAAAGGGAAAGCATCTGGGCCTGGTAATCTCCCAAATGAAGTATATAAGGTACTTGGGGAGTAACTTACCCCAATTTTACTGGAATTGTTTAATAATATGCTTTTAGAAGGGGCACAAGCACCTAAATCATGGAATGAAGCTATAATGTGCCTATTGTTAAAACCATGTAAGGACCCAATGCAGTGCTCATCGTATAGACCTATCTCGCTACTTAACTCGAATTACAAGTTTATACAGGGATCCTATCTAGAAGACTTGGGAAAGTTATTGCTAATTTGGTACATCCAGATCAGAAGGGATTTATTAAGGGTAGACAGTTGTATGAATTAACTCATGACCTACTTGCTGCGGTAGATTTGGCTTTACAGGACGAGGCTCCCTTGGCTGTTTTGACCTTTGATGCAGCTAAAGCATTTGACCAAGTCAATTGGTCCTTCCTGCAGGTTGTGATGGAATTATTTGGATTGGAAAATTCCTTAATTAGAACCATTAGGGAGTTGTATAGATCCCAGACAGCGAGGATTCTGGTTAATGGTACGCTGTCCCAAGAGTTTAGGATTGGTCGAGGTACTCGACAAGGGTGTCCTTTGTCACATTTGCTCTTTGATTTGTATATTGAGCCTTTGGCAATATTGCTAAGGGCTTGCGGGGATATTCTTCCTTTTCGGAGCAGTGGATGGGAGAACAAAGTAGCACTCTACACAAGTGATCTGATGATTTACACTAGTGATGTGGTGGGTTCCCTGCCTATCATTCATTCATTGATGGACCAGTTTAGTGGAATGCCAGGTTATAGTGTAAATACGGAAACTACGGAGATTATGGGGGTGATTATGACCCTGGCGGAAGGCGGAGAACCGGCGGTAAGACCGCCAACAGGCTGGCGGTGTTACTTTGTGGAATTATGAGCATGGCGGTTACCGCCATGGTCATCCGTCGGTTCTCCGTTCCGCCCGCCAGGGTGGAGAAGACCGCTGGGCTGGAGACCTGGGTCTCCAGCCCGGCGGCCGTCACTAGACCGCCGGCGGTATTTGGACCCGGCTTACCGCTGTGGATTTCCAGCGGTTTGAACCGCCATGAAATCCATGGCGGTAAGCACTATCAGTGCCAGGGAATTCCTTCCCTGGCACTGATAGGGGTCTCCCCCACTCCCCACCCCCACCCGACTCTCTCCCCTACCCCCCTACCACCCCTGCCAGCCCCCATTGGTGGCAGGGCCCCCCTCTGCACCCCGACCCCCAACATCACATCACCCATACCCACACGACACGCATGCAGGCACCACCTACACACTTACACGCACACACGCCGACATATATGCCTACATCCACACACACAGTCAGACATGCACACCCACATTCAAACATACATGCATACATCCATACAGACATACCTACAGACATACATGCACTCATTCCCATAAACACAACACCCCTGCAAGCATACACGCACTCACACACCCTCTCTACATACGCACAGCCCCATGCACCCACACAACACACAACACCTCCCCGCCCCCTCCCCCTCACGGACGATCGACTTACCTGGTCCGGCGATCCTCCGGGAGGGGACGGGAGCCATGGGGGCAGCTCTGCCGACACCACACCGCCAACAGAACACCGCCACGGAGAATAACAGGACGTCATTCACTGGGCGGTGTTCTGTTGGCGTGGTGGTGGAGCAACCTCCACTTCCCTGCTGCCCGCCAGTATGGCTGTTGGCGGCTCTCCGTCCGTAAAAGGATGGAGAGCTGCCAACGGTCATAATAGGCCGAGCGCCAAACCGCCACCACTGGCGGTCTTCCGCACGGCGGTCCCTCGGCGGTCTTTAAAAAAACACACCCCGAGATAAGGAGATGATACAAAGTGAATTGTTTTCATTATCGGATCATTCGAGCTGGTCAAGCAATGAACAATTGGACTTTGCAGTAGATAAAATTTCCTCTGAACCCGATTCTGAAATGTCCTCTTTAACAGGTAGAGAATTACATGAGAGAGGTAAGAGTGCTACGGTAAGGAAGAAACTTAGGAAGAGGAGCGAACATTCAGGTTCCTTTAAACATCTAGCTAAACCTCAGGATACTAAGGGTCTTCAATCGGATTACTCTAAGGGAGATCTGACTCTACATGATAATATTGAAAAACAATGTAACGCTGTCTCTTTAGAGACTAGGGGCCTGATTACAACTTTGGAGGAGGTGTTAATCCGTCCAAATGTGACGGATATACCACCAGCCGTATTACGAGTTCCATAGGATATAATGGACTCGTAATACAGCTGTGGTATATCCGTCACTTTTGGGACGGATTAACACCTTCCTCCAAAGTTGTAATCAGGCCCTATATATCAAAGTATTATGGAGCACAGAGAGGAGTCAAAGATTGAGAGTCGTAGAACCCAACTAGCTTGCTAGCTTGCCGTAAGATGCAAACTCAAATTCGCCGGGTAGCCAAAACATTCTCAGAGTTTACTGCACATATGGAGGAGGCGGAAACCCGTATTTCTCGCTTAGAGGATGACGTTGGATCCCAGAAAATGACTCGGGAAGCTATGGAGGAGCAACTTGAAGATACTCAGGGGAAATTGACGGATTTAGAAGATAGACTGAGGTGCAATAATCTGCGAGTACTGGGCATATCAGAGGGAGCTGAAGGATCCGATCCACATGGATTTATGGTGGCATTGTTTAAAGAAGCCTTTCCAGATTTGCATCAATGGGACTGGGACAGAGAGATTCAAAGAGCTCACCAGTTCCCCTTTAATAGGGCTGGGTTATCTTAAACAGAAGGAAGTAGCAGGCCAAGGGCGATGCTAATTTCTCTTCTTAATTTTCGGGCGAGACAGGCTGTTTATGACCGTGCCCGACCCAACTCTAGGTGCAAGGCCAAGGGGTGTGAGTTTTTTGTGAGGCCAGATTTTTGCCATACGACAGTTGAAAAAAGATAGAGTCTCGCTCCGCCAATTAATTCAGCCTCTTCAAAATAAGGGGGCACAGTTTTTTTTTCTAAACCCTGCTCAATTAAAGGTGATAATGGACAGTAAGACCCAATATTTTACGTCCGAGGCTAAAGCAAGGGATTTTTTGGGTGGATTGGGCTCTTGATGGGGGAACCTGGCTAATGAGATGGGCAATAAGGCATGTGGAATAATATATAGGGGCTAAGGTGATCAGAATGGGATTTGTAAGGCCTAATACATGAAGTGTAAGTGAACAAGGCGGGACAGTTGGAGCAGTCACGCTTCCATCACTAGGGACAGTGGGGTCCCATACTTTCCACAAACTGGGTGTAAGGGGAAGGGCACTGGGGGAGGCTAGGAGTGGGTGGGGTTGGGGTGGGGATAGTAGGAGGGTAGGGAGACAAGGGGTTGGGGTGGTAGAAGGGTGGGGTTTGGGTGGGGGCTGGGGGTATTCTGACAGTTATTGAGAAATGGAATGACATGGAGAAGACATGTTGGAGGAGGAGGATGAATAGGGCTTCAAGACAACTTGCATGCCTGTGCGGAGGAAGGAATAGAGGTGTAGTGGTGCTGGTACAACAAGTTAAGGAAAAATGGCAGGTAGATTAAGGATATGCACAGTGAATATCTGTGGTCTTAATAATCCCCAAAAAAGGAAAAGAGTTGCAGCCGGCCTTAAACTGAATAAAGCAGATTTATATTGTTTACAAGAGACACATATTCCATGGGATAGACAGGAGGTGTAGTAAAAGAACTTGGCTTAGCACTTTTAGCATGCACTCAACAGAAGGTAGTGACATATGGTGTTGCGATATTAGCCAGAATTGGTAGCTTCCAAGTCCGCCGTTCTCATACAAGCAGTGATGGACGTTGGGCTCTTGTTGAATTTTCTGTGAGCGCACATAAATTTACTCTTAGTACTATCTATGGGTCAATCTTTGATGAGGCCGAGGTCTTAGATAGTTTGAATATAGAATTGGCTGGGTGGCCTTTACCATTAATAGTATGTGGCGATTTAAATATTCATATAGAAGTAGGCAGTAATAGTATGGATATTCAGAGTTTATATAAGGGTCGAAAACCTAAAGTATGGAAAGCCTTGAGAAGGCTGGTGATGGATCATGGCTTAATATATTTCTGGGAGAACATTATGGCTCCAGACCCGGGGTATACTTATTATTCTTCCCCTCATGCGAAATTAGTACGCTTGGATTATTTCTTTATTTCGCGTAGTTTAATCCAAGGGGCTAGAATAGAATGTAAGCCTAGATTTTTGTCAGATCATAGTCCGTTAATGTTGATTATATTGATAAGGGGGTTAGTAAGCCCACGCCATGTCTGGACATTTGATAGGAAGCTGTTGCTTGATCCAGGATATATATCTCACATAGAAGTTGGATTTACCAATTTTCTTAGATTAACAGAGATACGGCAAAGTGTGGGATGGTGTGGGATTCTTTTAAAGCCGCCGTTAGGGGTGAAACACTAAGCTATAGCTTGGGATTGCAGAATGCCAGGGGAAGGAGGTTAAGGAGCTTCAGGAAAGACTTTTAGTGGGGGAGAGGGAGTTAGCCCTAAAAATTATTAATAAGGAAGATTATACTCCTATACAGACCCAGATTGTGACGCTAAAAGCCAATATTAATGCATATTTGAATAAGGCAGCTGCAGCTGACTATCAAAGCAATCAGATTAAGTATTATGAGTATGGCGAGATGACTGGGAAAGTTTTAGCCAGGCATATAAGGCAAAAATTGGTTAAAGAAAATGTCCCAGATATTATTGATGTTAATGGTCAGAAACATGTAAAGCCAGAGGAAATTATAGAGGTTTTTAAGGATTACTATCAAGACTTGTGTAGAGAGGATATAATATATTCTGAACAATTGCAACAGGAGGTTAGTGGATTTTTAGGAGAATTAAGAACTACAAGACTTCTCCCTGAGGAATAAAGGATATTGGATTTACCAATTCAAACTGAGAAGATAATTGAGGCCGTGAGCTCCCTGGCAGTAGGGAAGGCCGCAGGACCTGATGCTATACCACTGGAATTTCATGTGGTTTTGTATTTCCAACATGAGATCCCTCTGTACCTCCTTGATCTCATGGAACTCAGTTACGACCTGCCACATAACATGTTGGGACTTTTGTACTTCTCCCAAGACTCTGTCAGCCAGACCATAAATAGGCCAGGCATCTTCATCATGGGAACAAGCCAATATCATAGTGTTTAAAAAAAAGGATAAGCCAGCAGGCCTCCCCAGCTCATATAGGCCAATATCACTGCTGAATGTAGATTGGAAGATTTATGCAAAGGTATTAGCCAGTAGATTGGCGAAAGTTATAGCTAGTTTAGTTGGGAAAAAGCAACATGGATTTATCCCCGGTAGAGACACGGTTGATCATATAAGAAGAAGAATTTCCATGTTCGTTCTTGCAGAGTTGCACCAAACACCTCTTGGGTTATTATTATTAGATGCTGAAAAAGCATTTGATCGAGTGTCGTGGAATTTCCTATGTGAAATTTTGAAGTGGAAGGGAATAGGGATAGGCTATATAACAGCTATAAAAGCCTTATATGAGGCACATAAAGCTAGAGTTTGTGTTGGGGGCTTGGAGTCTGATATTATATCCATCTCAAGGGGGACTAGACAGGGGTGTCCATGTTCCCCTCTGCTTTTTGCTTTGTATATTGACCTCTTCTTATCTAAACTGGAGGAATGTATGAGTATTAAGCCACTAATTTATCACAGGGAAGAGTATAAGGTGTTTGCTTACGCAGATGATGTAGCTATAGTAACAAGTGATCCGGAGAATGCTATCAAGGAAATCGAAGAGGAGGCGAGTAAGTTCGGAAGATATTCCGGATATAAGCTAAATTTGGGTAAGACACAGATAGTACGCTCCGAATATACCTTGATAACGGATAGGCGGGTGGTATCTGATGCTGTGTATTTGGGGATTAAAATCACTGCTGCTGTCAATCAATTGGTGGAACTCAATTTTGCTCCACTGTTAAGTAAAATAAAAAGTGATCTAGATAGAATGCATTATGTGCATTTATCACTTGAAGGCCGATGTAACATTCTAAAAATGATGATTTTGCCAAAAGTACTATACTTATTTCGGGCCATTCCCCTCGAGATTGCTAAAAATTGGCTTAAATTTTTTGAAAAAATAGGCAATAATTTATTGTGGGGATATGCCAAACCAAGGAGGGCAATGAAATATATGATGCTTCCTAAGTGTCGTGGAGGCTGGTCGGTTCCTAATTTTACATTGTATTACTATGCCTGCTGCCTCCAACATATGGATCAACTTATAAGGGGAAATCCCAGAGGAGATATCGAAATAAATCAACCCTCCATATATACAATGATGGGGGGTGGGGAAGCAAATGGGTGGTTGTCGAAGTTTGAGGAACCAAGTTACTTTAAAAAAAGTAAGATTTAAACCTTTTGTAGCAGTTTATAAGGTTTGGGCTAAGAGAAAACGGAGTATGGGTTTGGGTAAAATTACTGCTTACACGCCATTGGACTTTTTTGCTATCCCTAGCCATATTTTTAAAGATTCCATTTTAGCCTTTTGGCGCCATCAGGGAATAAGGAGTGTCCGGGATATATATGGCAAGCCAGGGTGTAAATCCTTTATGGAATTGCAATTACAATATGGCTTACCTAGAACCCATTTTCTTAAGTTTCTGCAAGTATGGGACTTTCTTCATTGTCATAAGCATGATATGTCGAATATGGATTAGATTCCATTAGGAGAGGCCATTAGCCGTGGTGATAAGATTGGCATGATATATACATTATTAGTAGATATTCAACCAGATGATATGGACCAACAGAATGAAAGATGGTCTAAACGGCTGGGCAAGGCTGGGGATTGGATGGGTCAATCGTTAGCGATGGCAGATACAATTTTTCTCTCAGCCAACTTGAAAATGCAGCATTATAAAACACTGGTTGATCTATATTATACACCAGCAAAGTTGAAAAATGGGGCAAATAAGATGGGTTATGTAATCGCTGTGGAGAGGAGGAAGCTGGGATGTTGCATATGTTTTATCTATGCCCAAAGTAGAGAATATTGCTTTGTGAAACAGAGATATTCCTCAAAAAAAATATGTGCTGTAATGTCCAGTTGACTGCCATGCTTGTATTATTAGGTGTCATTGATCCAACCGGAGGCATAGAGCTGCCATTGGATAAGATAAGACTTTTCTTAGGTGTAGCAATGGCAATACTTTGGGGGTGATTATGACCTTGGCGGACGGCGGAGGCCGTCCGCCAAGGTACCGCCGCCAAATGACCGCACCGCGGTCAAAAGACCGCGGCGGCCATTCAGACATTTCCTCTGGGCCGGCGGGCAGAGGAAATGCCCCTGCAACGAGGACGCCGGCTCAGAATTGAGCCGGCGTAGTTGCAGGGGTGCGACGGGTGCAGTTTGCACCCGTCGCGTATTTCAGTGTTCGCATTGCAGACACTGAAATACACAGTGGGGCCCTCTTAAGGGGGCCCCGCGGCACCCCCTACCGCCATCCCTCCCGCCAGGAACAGAATGGCGGTAGGGGGTGTCAGAATCCCCATGGTGGCGGAGCGCGCTCCGCCGCCATGGAGGATTCCCCCGAGCAGCGGGAAGTCGGCGGGAGACCGCCGACTTTCCGCTTCTGACCGCAGCTGAACCACCGCGGTCAGAATGCTCGTGGGAGCACCGCCGGCCTGTTGGCGGTGCTCCCGTGGTCGGTGGCCCTGGCGGCCACCGGCCGCCAGGGTCAGAATGACCCCCTTTGTCTTTGTCTTTGTATTGCTACAGACTGGATTAAAAAAGATCCCCCCACGTTTGAGGGATGGCGATCAAGATTATTAGCTATCTATAATATTGAATTGAGTTTATATAAACTTAAAGGACATAAGAAGAGACACAAGGGGGAACAAATTTGGGCACCACTGACAAAATGGTTGGAAAACCAAGATGTATGGCAGAGGTTGTACGATATTTGACTGATCTTTGTCTTTCCTTCCTCCTTTTGTTAGATTTGTTAGATATGCTCTTTTTTTGCAAATGCATTGTACGCTTTTTTTTTTCGTTGGCATGTCAGAATACGAATAAAATAAAAAAAATAAAAAATAAAAAAAGGAAAGCTCTGACGATACTTCTTGCGGAGGGTGCTGATCATTTTTTGTATAAATCTGGGCACCCGAAATTTTTTAAGAAGGTTCGACTGAAGATCCCTAGACAAGCTTGTAAGGTGTGGGTGCTAATTCAAAATGCGCTAGGGATAGCTTACTATTGTAGCTCTGCCCCCATTCGGGATGCACCAGGTATCCCTGCGTGTCTTATGGATACGTTATCAGCTCCGCTGAAAGATAACAGGGTGGTAAAGTGGGGGCAGATAATAGAAGACCCTGAATTAATATCTTGGTCTATACTTCAGGAGTGAATAGGGAGGACAATATTCAAGTTTAACTATTACCAGCTATCCAGCTGGGTTAAGTCTCGTCAGGTAGGAGAAACTGGGAGAAGTCTTTGGGAGGGAAAATTAAGTCAGACATCTATAAATAAGGAGGTTGCTCTATGTTATCAGGAGTTACTGGTTGCAGTGGAAGAGGATCCACCCCTCGCGGTGTTGAAATGGGGGAATATTTTTCCGATGTTGGACATAATTTCCTTATGGCAAAAGTCATTTTCAAGATTGTGGTTTACTATCAAAACCGCGGCAATGAGAAAAAAATCATCTGTTCACTCTGCATAGGGTATATTGGTCACTGGCTAGATTGATGGCTATCGGGAAAACTAGAAAGAACTGTCCGCGATGTGGGGATTCTAACGCGGATGATCTTCATATGTTTTGGCAATGTCCAAGGTTGATTAAATTCTGGGAGGACATAGGAAATATCCTTCAGGTAATTTTTGGTGGAAATTTAGAAATAAGTCTTTTATTAGTTATGTTTGGGGTATGTGATCCAGAATCTACAGGTCAGAAAGTTTCTGTGCAGCAAGAATATCTGTTGTTTGTATTAATGCTTTTGGCTAGACGGGAAATATGTTGTAAATGGGTGGGCTCACTACCTCTTACGGCCCAGGAGTGGCAATCGTAAGTAATACGGCTAAGTAATATGGAACGAGTTGGCCCTCTTAGTAGAAGAGACGACTTCTGGGCAGTTTGGGGAAATGTGTATCAGCACTAAACATGGCTGGGTTGTATTATGTGGCTCTCCTTCATCAACAATTAAGTCCAATGATTAAAACTTTCTCCACCCAACAGGTGTCACTTTGGTATGACCACAATTTCAATAAATGATAATGTGTGGCCAATGACATATGTGGGAAGTCTTGGCGCGTGTAAGACAGGTAGTTTGGCCCGTTGGCATTGAGGGGTCTACTCCTTGAAAGCACAAACCAAAGGTCTTTCCTACAGAAGCGTGGGTTGTGGGATGAGGACAAAAAAAAAAAAATACATCCCCTGCACATGCCATCACAGGTCATAAGTCCTGTCACTGCCATGTTCTCTGTCTCTCCCCACCCTTCTTGAGGGGGCCCTGGAAATGGACTATTTGTACCAAGATAATCCCTCATCTACACACACCCAGACTCACATTCTAACTCCAGTGTGCTTCCCTCTTTAGTATGGTATGCCATAGTCATTGTTCTACAGTCTGCATGGACTTATGATCAGATAATGCACTGCCTTATAGTCTGTAGGACCTGTAATCACCTGTCCATTGCTTCCTATGTGAAAGGTACTGTTGGCCCGTTGGACTTGATTCTCACCTACAGGACTTGTGAGAGACTGAAGCTGCACACACCTGTGAGCCCTCCATGCAGGCCAGCCATTTGAACATGCACTGCCCTTACAGTTGCCTGGAATGGCATAGAAACCGCCATTATATGTATATAATTGCCATATAAATCACTTGTGTAACACAGGCCTTGGGTTACTGTGTAACATTGCAGCTCACAGGACAAAAACAGTTTACATTTTCCACAGTGTTGTTCCACCTTTGACCAGTATCAGTCTGCTCACTGTGTATTTGCCTTGTTAATTTTTGTTCCTGATCGACCCTGCATCCTGTTAGCCTGACTTGTTCCTGTCTTTGCGTTACCATAAAGGTTCCCTGTGGCTACATTTGTCTCATAGTTGCTTTCCATGCCCTCACTCTCCTCCTGGGGTATTGTGTCAGGTAGGTCTACAGTGAATACTCAAATACATTGTATAGAGTAATCAGTTTACTCATCATATCATGGGGTGGAACTTGTCTTTAACTAGCCTAATCATGGCCCATCCCTTGTCTAGGTTTCATGTAAGCATGAGTAACAAATAGTGACAGCGTAACATGTATGTATGTATGGATTGGGTATGTTGACTCCAGCACAACAAAGTTAGATAATGTGCATGAAATGTCAACACATGTTTGTACCTTGACGGTACACACACTGATTCACCTCGCCCCCAAAATATTGATGGGGCTTGCGTGGTGAATAGCTGTGAGATTAATCAGCACTGAGGCACTGATGTTCCCGGATGCAGTGGGAATTTTAGAGGCCACCCTGTGTACAAATTGTTAGAAATGGGGTTTTTGGTTGGCAGTCAGGTTACCCCCTGTCCAAGCAAAAGCCCTCACTCTAGTCAGGGTAAGTCACACACAATCCAAGATTATCCTGTGCCCACCCTCTGGTAGCTTGGCACGAGCAGTCAGGCTTAACTTAGAAGGCAATGTGTAAAGTATTTGTGCAATAAATCATACAATACCACCATATAGCACCACAAAAATACACCACACAGTGTTTAGAAAAATATATAATATTTATCTGGATAATTGTAGGTCAAAAAGAATAAAGTTTGCAGTGGGAAATTGTAGGGATATCACTGAAAAGTGATATACAGTGTCTTAAGTCTTTAGAATATGAACAAAGTCTCTTTCAAGCACAAGTACCTGGTTTGGAGTGGAAAAATCTCCTCAGAGGGCCACAAAAGAAGAGGTGCGTGGAAAAAGGGTGTGTGCGTCGATTTCTACCCAGCACACACGGACTTGCGTCGTTATTTTCCACGCGGCGAAGTCGTGCGTCGTTTTCCGGCGCGCGGACAGTCTCTTTTCGTGGATCGCGGGGATTACCAGATGTCCCGGGTCTGTGCGTGGATTTTCCTGCTTGTTTTCTGGCTGCGCGTCGTTCTGCGGGGCTGCGCGTCGAAATTATGATCTCACAGCAGGCGTCGCGTCGATTTCTCCTCCAGAGGTCGGGCGGCGTTGTCCTTGCGAAGCCGTGCGTCGGATTTTCGGTCGTCCCAAGAGCGTTGCGTCGATCAGCGTCGGTGTGCGGCGTTTTTTCTCGCCGCGGAACAAGCTGTGCGTCGAAATTTTCGGCGCACGGAGCGTCCAAGTGAAAGAGAGAAGTCTTTTTGGTCCTGAGACTTCAGGGAACAGGAGGCAAGCTCTATCCAAGCCCTTGGAGAGCACTTTCACAGCCAGACAAGAGTTCAGCAAGGCAGCAGGCCAATAGCAAGGCAGCAGTCCTTTGTAGAAAGCAGACAGGTGAGTCCTTTGAGCAGCCAGGCAGTTCTTCTTGGCAGGATGTAGTTTCTGGTTCAGGTTTCTTCTCCAGCAAGTGTCTGATGAGGTAGGGCAGAGGCCCTGTTTTATACCCAAATGTGCCTTTGAAGTGGGGGAGACTTCAAAGAGTGGCTAAGAAGTGCACCAGGTCCCCTTTCAGTTCAATCCTGTCTGCCAGGGTCCCAGTAGGGGGTGTGGCAGTTCTTTGTGTGAGAGCAGGCCCTCCACCCTCCCAGCCCAGGAAGACCCATTCAAAATGCAGATGTATGCAAGTGAGGCTGAGTACCCTGTGTTTGGGGTGTGTCTGAGTGAATGCACAAGGAGCTGTCAACCAAGCCCAGCCAGACGTGGATTGTAAGGCACAGAAGGATTTAAGTGCAAAGAAATGCTCACTTTCTAAAAGTGGCATTTCAAGAATAGTAATATTAAATCCGACTTCACCAGTCAGCAGGATTTTGTATTACCATTCTGGCCATACTAAATATGACCTTCCTAATCCTTTCAGATCAGCAGCTGCCACTTCAACAGTGTATGAGGGCAGCCCCAATGTTAGCCCATGAAGGGAGCAGGCCTCACAGTAGTGTAAAAACGAATTTAGGAGTTTTACACTACCAGGACACATAACTACACAGGTACATGTCCTGCCTTTTACCTACAGAGCACCCTGCTCTAGGGGTTACCTAGGGCACACATTAAGGGTGACTTATATGTAGAAAAAGGGGAGTTCTAGGCTTGGCAAGTACTTTTAAATGCCAAGTCGAGGTGGCAGTGAAACTGCACACACAGGCCTTGCAATGGCAGGCCTGAGACAAGGAAAAGGGGCTACTTAAGTGGGTGGCACAACCAGTGCTGCTGGCCCACTAGTAGCATTTAATTTACCAGCCCTATGCACATAAAGTGCACCTTACTAGGGACTTATAAGTAAATTAATAGTCCAATCAGGTATGATTCAAGGTTACCATGTTTTAAGGGAGAGAGCATATGCCCTTTAGCACTGGTTAGCAGTGGTAAAGTGCGCAGAGTCTAAAAACCAGCAAAAATGAGGTCAGAAAAAGAAAAGGAGGAAGGCAAAAAGTTTGGGGATGACCCTGTCAAAAAGCCAGGTCCAACACAAATGTTGTGAGGAAACCTGCTGGTTTAAAATTACAGAATCATTAACTTTGTGAGGACACCAAGGTTGCTCTGTTGTCAGGCTCATAAAACGTCTGCAGTGCCATAGCTGGACCATCCCCATGTGTGTTGTCTATTCCTCTTTGGCTTTCGTTCAATTCAGCTGTGAAGGATACTTTGTTAATGCAAGGAATGGCTCCACAGACTCATGACTAGACCTGCACGTAAATGTGACAACATGGACCCCAATAATGATACAGGCTACACATTGGCCCACACACTTGAACTCAACACCTTTGTGCAATTAACCACTGGAAATATGTGAACACGTGCTGCTTGGTCTGCTGGTCCTCCACTGCCACAGGAGAAACATAGGTCATTTATGCGACTCAAACCTTGGAGTGACAGTACATTTGTGCATTGGTTTTGGGACTCGGTGTCACAAACACCGTACCCACATAGCATTTTCAAATGCCTGACTCATGGCTAGTATACAAACAGGTGCCCAGGAAGTGGTATCCAACATTCCTGGACATGTGATGGTCTAGTCTTGGTACATTGCCGTGATCAACCGTCTTCTATCTATCCTGTGCATGGTTTGTCATTGGCGATACTTATGTTCCAAAAATCTGGGTAGTTCACACAGCATTTGTTGCTACGTGTATGACAAACACATTTCCTGACTCATTTCTACACTGGATAGCATCTGATGGTTGGCCACATCGACAAAACATGCATACAAGCACATTTAAGAACACACGTCTTGTGATGTTCACACAGTGGGACAACTACATTTGTAAAGCCAATTCCCACACATTGACACACAGGCAATGAGTAACTGTATTGAGTTGCGTAGCCTTGCTATCCTCTATTGACGCACAACCTGCTCAAACTGGGTAATACCAATTTGTATTCCACACGTTTGGGCATCTATTGCGTCAGTGAAGAGTGCAAATCCAGTACAACAACTACACGATCATGCTCCGCAGTAGTATGATCTGCCACATGTGCCCATGCACCGGAATGCACAACGTAGGTGAAAACAGCCTATCTCTGTATAGTCACACCTGTCATGTACTGATAAAATTGAGAAATGACCCAAACCCAGTAAAAGACAGAAATGTTGATGCTGCATATGCTTTGAAAAATGACGCTCACTGCCATGATACATCCATTAACCCTGAGCAGTAATTCCCACACTGTACCCCATGAAATTGGTTAACTATGAAAAACATTTTGAAATATGGATGCAGGGTAATTTCTAAGCATGTGCGTAAAAAAAAATGAGGCACAGACTTTAAGCTTTATAATATTTTGACGCATAAGAATAAAAACGCACCGCATTTGAGTTAAAAAGTGATGTAATAGGATATCCTGATTACAGAATTTGTACAGTTGGTGTCCTTTCACTTTCACTTTGTAGTCTGTGATTTTTCTTGACTGTGTGGCTGTGTTTGGACTTGTCTCTCTGCGAATATTGCAAATTTGTCTCCTGTGTGCTCTTTATATTGTCTTCTGGTGTTTCCTAAGTGTCTGTGGTATCCTGTGTAAGTGTATTTTTGTCATTTCTGGTGTCTAATTTTCTGTTTGTACTGTTGGGAGTCTGTTGTGGGTAGTATTGGTTTGAGAATAGTTGGGCTGTTGTAGTGTTCTTTTCTTTTCCCTCTCCTCCTTTCCCTTCATTATCCTCTGGACCCCTTAATTCCTTCTTTTTTTTCAAGCATGTTGGGTAGGCCACGCCTTGGTTGAACAGCTAAAACACTGTTGGGCTGACCTACTTGCCAGGGAGCAAGACCTGCTGGACCACCTGGGGATTGTGATTTGGTGGACCTGTTGGTGACTACAATTGAGAGTAATGTGCACATTTAAATGCTCTGTATTGACAGTAGCAGATCTGTTCATATGCTGCAGGCAATGATTTTGGACATGTGGAATGCATGTAATACATACAGTTGCCGTGAGTTATACAATAATTCCTACACATTACCGTCATTTGTTGATGCAACAGCTGCACTAACTTACAAAACATAACTGGAGCCTGTAAATTAGTGCTGCCTTCACATCAATTGATGATGCAAATGTGGCTCTAACATATGTTTTATGCATGGCGTGTGAGTGTACCTGGAAAGACATGTTTTTAATCCAGATATTTTCAAGAATTAATGTGTCCCTCAATTATTTCGGATACATGTCTGAACTGGATTCTGACACATACGTAACATGTTAATTCTGACCTCAGGTAACATCTTAGGCTGATAGTTTGACTTTGTTGTGCCGCAATTAAATTAGGGATGGATGCCAAAAGTAATGTACACAGGTTCATATCTAGAATGTTAGGTGCTACTTTCCATAGCTGTGGCACATAAAATGAAGCAAATGATACACATTGAGGGGTAACAACTATCCATGGCCCTCTTTTCATTGTACCTGTGTGTTTTACATTGGTCTTAGTCACAATAGCTGGACCCGAGCTAATGCATTTGCCATCTGTGTTCCTCTATTGCCATGTACTTCTCATAGGATATGTGATCATCATGGGATACCTGACGTTTGGGATGCATGATCACAATGAATTAAGTGCATGATGTCGTGCAAGGGACCCCTGACCAATTCCATCAGACATATAAAGTTGACTATTACTTTGCTAGTTTAGTTTGGCATACTCATGCTAATCTAGTGCAGCATATGTGTAATAACTAATCTCCCAGTATGGAGGCTATCGCTGACAGGGGTGTGTGCTAAGATCAGAAGACCAGCATTCCTGTGACTGCTGTCATTCCGAAGGTACATACAAATTGAAACCTACATCATCATGATTGACACAGTGGTACATTTGCTAAACCATGTGTTGAGAATATCACAGTGTCAGTTTGCTGTATATCCGCTGATCAACCAACTTGGCAAATGTAAGATGATGAATGTGGCTCATCTTTGATTTCCTAAACCCATATTGGGTAAACAGGGCAATAAGTGACACATTTCAGGTGCAATGACTACACCTGTGCCCATGCAGTCTGTTATGGATGACTACAATATTCACTGTCAACATATATCTCCTTGTTGTATCCAAATATTAAAACTGGCCAATCCATGACTAGCCTCAAACTGTCACCAAATAATTCACAGGATCCCTGCCATTATGGTGTCACAGGGGGCATATGTGGCTCAGGGTACCCTGCTAATGTAGCATATGTAACCTAGACACAACACAGGCCCTACATGTAAGGACCATAGAAAGCATCATAAATCATTACCTTAAATCAACCCCACATTTGCGTCACCTTGTAAATGATTGTCCTTTGATGCCCAAGCCACAATACCTGAGTGACTGGTATTGCAGTGCTCCAGGAAAGTGGCTTTGCATGTCTCTCATTGATACAAATGATGAGAGGAGCACACCCCATAAATGAGTCTGCAAACAAATGATGGAACATGTTTGCCACCACATGATAGTTAGGGCCACTGCATGTGTGCAGATATGTGTGTATTACTCACTGGAGTTACCGGGTCTGTACATGTTTGCAGTGGTATGTCTGTTGCAGTATCATCATGCCTAAGAGTCTGGACTTTCAGATTTAATGTTACACACATGAATTGTATTTGGAAGTGTTGTACAGTGCACAGACATTGAGCACAATTTTCCCTTCCATGCTTTACGTGTGGACCAGCCCCCTACACAATCGGAGAGGTGGCTCGATTTGCGGATCCAGACATCTGCAGTAAGTGTTGATATTTCTGTTCTGTGTTGTGTTTGCAGCTGTTGTGTTATTGACTCCTGTGTGTTTGACACATAGCAAGGTATGATGTGCTGGTAAATGATCGCATATGTTACCTGAGTGGAGTGTTATTTTTTATCAATCTTTGAGTCGGACAATCATTAGTGTATAGGCATATTTTTGGATTGTAGTGCAGCCCTTTAGGCATGGCCATGTGAATAGGGTGACATTTGTTGCTAAAACTTTTATTAAGAAAATTTAGCAGAGGACCATAGTTATGATTTATTCAGCAAGTCAGACCCTGAATCTCACAGAATAGGGATGCCAAAGTCTTACCCACAGACTTGAGCCTCCCTGTTCACTAATGAACATGTTTGACTGTATGTTTGACTTCCTAGCAGCATGTAGCTCAACATGTTGTGCTACATGTATGTGGCACTTGAGTACAATGTCACAGTTGTGCATGCAGCTCATGGCCAGATGTGTGCTTGCATCTATCTGCTTGTTGTAAAACATGTATTAGTGATACTAAATGATGTTGACAATTGTCTGCATTTCCAAACATAACTGTGGATGGGATTGTTAAAGGTTTGGGTGTATCCTAGTTGGACATCCTCCTTACCTGTGATGGACTGCACAAACCCATGTACAGCTGTCCAAAGCTTCCTGGGTGTCCTAGATGTTGGAAAGTATTTGTTGCTTGTCCACCCCTCCTCAGGCACAGGCTTAGGGTTATGAAATGTGTACCTAGGACTGATGATCCACGTTTAGTAGACAGACATGTAAATCTGTAAATCACTTGTCCTAAACTAGGATATCCACTCATGATTAGCAACTGCATTATATCCTGGCAATTCCATTTTCAAATCACAGATCTTGTGGCCCATGATTGTCATCCAGAAGATAGTCATTAGTTGGCCTGTCACCAGTGGAGGATAAGCAGCATTTGTTATGTGACAAATGGCTGAACTATTATGCATAGGTCTTTTAAGTTGTTACACATCTTTTGGAGCATTGCTGTGCTGTTAGATAGGACATGTGTAGGCTGCGTAGGCATGTACTTCCTCAGGGACAATCTGTGATCTGTATGATGATATGGCCTGTTTCTGGTACATTAGATGTATTGTCTGATTTACCTCGGTAGCTAGATGACACAATGAAGTACCTAATGTTTGGTTTTATCTTTTTTTTAACAGCAGCCAATATGAATGCCATCCAGATTCAGGAGTTTGAGCGCCGGGCGATGCGTTACCGCCACATTCTGGATGTGGAGTCTGCGTTCCACCACATGGCACGGTGTTATCGCCATGAAAGAGCCGCTGGAGTGTAGAGGGCATTTGTCCAAGGGGGCCCTTTGGTGTCCACCACAGCCACCCCCATCAGCACCACCACTACCACCCAAGTGGCACCAACCATAGCAGGCACCACTGCAGGACCATCAACCGCCATTGCTTCCGGACCTATCACAGCACCACCTGCACCTCCTCCTACACGCATGGCACTGACAACCGGACAAACATCTTCAACTGGCACCCAGACCACCCCTGCTGCAGTCATTGAGCCTGCAGATTTCCAACAGATGCAACTTGACGTTGAACGAATGTTGAGGAAAATGAACAGGCTGCATCAGGAGGTGGCACAGGTTAATAAGAGGGTGCGTACTATAAAGAAGACCCTGCGGAGGGCGAACTTGTGAACAATATACCCTCAGCCATGATTCCCTCCCCTCCCTCCTCTTTCCTGGTTCTTTAAATTAGTGGGTTTAGGGAGCTTAGTGTTAGGTTAGAATAGGCTATTAGTCTAGTTAGTAGTAGTGGGTTGGGGGTGGGGCATGATACTTTTAATATCTGTTTTTTTACTATGTGTGTGGGTGGGTGGGTGTTGGATGATGTTGGGGTTTTGGTGTTTTAATTTTAAAAAAAGTATAAAATATAAAAATGCAAAAAAATATATATTTGTTTAGTATAAGATAGTATGTGTTTAGGTTAGTATATGTTGTCCTCCATGTGTCCCATCTTATAAGGGGTGTGGGGGGGTTGATGTTTGGATTGTTTAGTTAAATGTGATAAGTAAGTTTTGCTTAGGTTAGTTAGAGCTTGTTGTGGGTAATGTGTAGTTAGGATAGATTAGGGTAGGTAAGGTGTTTCCCCAGGTTTTATCTTCCTTTTTTACTGTTAAATAAATATTTAGGTAACCCTTTACAGTATGAGTCACATGCTTGGGGATCAGGGCCTTGCCATGGCTGAACAGTGTCTCTTTAGTATTTGCATTTGTGTCCCATCCTGAAACCAAATCCCAATTGAGCTGCTACATTGGCAGTTCCACCAGAGCTACTTTGCTAAGATTCTGCCATCCATTGCACCCACCAGTCAAGGGTACTATGGATCCCAAAATGTTGTTAATTATTGATGTATGTTTTCAATCTCACCTACTTTGGGACCAGATTTGGTATCGAGGACACTGTGTTACGTGTACCTGCAGCCTGATGTTCAAGTGAAGCCTTATAAAGTGAGTGGTAGTATGATCTAATGTAGTATGGTATACATAACTCACACCTATCATTTGTTACATTGTTCATCCAGGTTACTTATTTGTACGTACACTCATACACATCCATTCCTGCTGTATGGTGTGTGTTAGGAAAATTTTGGGCCAAATGTCACATACGTAAAGATTTGCTTGAAGAAAAATTTGAAGGCAATAATTTTTGGCTTAGACATCCCTTGAGGAAGACTTATTCTGTCCAACACATCATTATACTGTATTGTTTCTATTTCCCTCAGAATTAACCCTCAGGAAGGGCAGATCATAGTACTATCCAGACCACAGTGCATAATTATCAGCCCACATTCTTTCAGGGCATCTGTATAGACACATTATAATCATTGACATGAGGTAAACATCACTGATCTCCATCACAGTTGATGTGTCACATTACACAGGGACAAAGTTGTTGTGTAAGTGCTATTTATTTTACAGTGCTGTAGTGCTATATTTACATTTTCCATGATTGTGAGTCCATTAGTGTGACACCTTCATTGTGATCCTACACAAGTGCAAAAGGACATGTCATTGGACGTGCTGGGGTGAAGTGCCGTACAGTGCAGAGGGACAGGATTTGCCAATGAGTTAGTGAGAGACAATCACAGGGAAGAGTGACAAGATAAACAGTGGGCTGGAGAACAGTGCTTGAGCGCAGCTGTTGCAAGACTGGCATGTTACTAATCACAGGACCTTGGTTATAAGTGGCCAGGTGGCAGGGACTAGTGCTACTGGGTACTCTTACGGGTGAAGGTGATCTGTTCCTTGTCTTCATCTTCTTATGTGTGTGTTGTCTCGTCTGCCCTTGGTGGTGGTGGTTGTGAAGGGGCAACACACACCTCTGTGTTTGAATACATGGAGTCAGACATCCTGGTAGCTGCCAACTGTGGGGCTATTAAGGGCAGTACTGCAACAAGGAGGAGCTGCTGGTTCTTAAGAATAGCAGCAACATCACTGTGGTAGGCAGCCAGGTCGGCCCTGAGGAGGTCAATATTGCATTTGTGCACACGTTGAAAGGATTGTTGTTGGAGGTGTTGTGTCAACCATCTTACAGCTGTGCTGATTCCCTTCACACTTTTTTCGAGTTCATGCAAGATTGATGTTCGTCCTTGGTTGGCTGCTGCCTGTTCTGCAGTTGACATCATGCACAAACGCACCACCTCTAGGTTTGCTGCCATATTTTCCATCCCCAACCGCACCTCTTTGGCCAGCTCCCGCTGTACTCCAACTACAGTTCTCTCAAAGCTGGTGCCAGTGTCATCAGAGTCCTCAGCTGGGTTGGAGCTGGCAGGTCGTACAATTGGGGTGGTGGGTGGGTCCTTTGTGATGGCTGCTACTTCTGTGCTCCTCCTTGCGACTGAAGGTGGGGTCTGGACAGTCCAAAGGACATCTTGGAGGGTCTGCTGGCTGATGTTTGTCAGCTCGTTAACCATGTCATCAGGGTAGTCAAGGACATGTATATCCCCAGGAGGGCCATCGTCCTCTGCAATGAGATATTGTACAATTAGTGTCTGTGTTGTGGGATTTGTAATGTAACGTGCCTGCCTTCCTATTAGTTGCACATTGTGATCTTGGTTCCTGTTCATCACTCCTGTCTTTCATATTAGCATTATCCCATGGCCTGTGCCCCACCTGCATATCACATGTATTGTGGTCAGTTTGGGGACTTGTCAGCATCACATCCTCTAGGTGTTGGTTCTGGCCAAATTGTGAATTGCCACCTTCTTGTCCTACTCAGCCCTCCGTCTACTTCCATTCTCATGGTGAGGCCTTGCACTGGCTGTGGTTGTTCTGATGGCACTTGCACCACACTTAACAATCTGGAACTGAGCCAGTCTCAGGTATTTCACATCCAGCTATATGTTGCTGAGACCTATCATATACTATGTATAGCACTGGCATGGCACACTACATATGTCAGCATTGGTAGTGTGTAATGTTGATGTTGGGGAATGTTTGCTACATTGGATTGCACTGATGGTCTTAGCAGTGTTCCATTTCCTCTTCTGACTGTGAGTGTGAATTTCACTAGTCGGTGACATATGTCCTCCCCCTCAATGTTGTTGTCTGAGCAGTATGACATTTGGGATGTTGTATGGTGTCATTGAAGCTATTGTGACCCAGGGACAGGGTGGACCCCGACATATGCAGCATGGGTAGGATATTAGTGCTGTGTACCTCATAATGTTTATGACAATGGCTGATGTTTGTAGCAACTATGGACAATCACATTTGACAGAATTAGAACATTTTTATTGATTACAGGAGATTGATCAAGTTGTCATCCTGACTCCTCTAATTTGGTTGTGTTTGGTCCATGGGGATGTTACTGCCATTAGCTACTTGACCTGCACACACAACAGAGATGGAAGTGGCAACTATTGTCAATTTAAATTCCACTTGCAGATATGGCCTGAGACTGTTAATTGAGCCCTAGTTCATGTAGGGAGACTACCAGCTGTTGTGTGATAGCAGGCCCGTTTTACGTTGTACCCTACCCTCCTGGACTGGCCTTACCTTTCCAACATCCTTGGCATGGCAGCATACCCCATGCAAAGGTTGTTGGAGTAGTGTAATACTGTGCCCCAGGTTTCCTCCGAAAGGGCCATGCCCCCGCGCTGTGCCCCTTTACCCACTCCACTCCCTGAATACCATGACTTACATGCACTGTGTAGTAGGTATGTCCCCTCCTCGCTTGCAGTTAACATTTGTGCTTTTTAATTCCCCATGCGACTTACCCTGCATCTGTGTTGTCCCCTGGTATTCTGCGCTGTCCTGTCCTTGACTCCCTGTGACTATCTCCTCAGGGATGACGGATTCCACCATCTCCTCCATGTGGTCCAGGGCCTCCTGCGGTGCTGGACTCCCACCTCCAGTCTGTAGTGCTGCCTTCCTGTTCCTGGTCATCATTTCCTTTGTCCTGCGCTTGCAGTCATGCCAGTATTTCTTGCACTCAATGACTATTCTCCGTACTTCTGCCACACTGTTTATCTTGTCAACAATTTGTTGCCATATTGCCTCTCTCCTACTGATTGGCAACTTTGAGGTGAAAAAAAGATGGTGCTGGTGTTCCGTCACCTCTTTCACCAGAATTTCCTGCTCCTCTGCACTGAAGTGACACTTTCTTTTCTTCTTCTCCCTCTCCTGGGTCTTGTGTGGGTCCCCCTGGCTGGTTCCTGGTATGTTGTCAACTTCCTGGGGTCTGTCCAAGCATCTGGGGTCCATTTTGGCTCTCCTTAGAACATTTTGCAGTGTTTGCGCCGCTTTTTGAAGCTATTGCATCAAAAAACGTTGCGTATCCGGTTTGCTTCGTCGTAAATCGGCTCACAGTCATTTTCGCTTCATTAACGTCATTTTTCTTTACGGCGTGACACATTGGTTTGAGTGAAAACAAATAACTCACACCAGTGGTTGGCACCGCCGCACGTCAAAGTATAAATTTGACGCCCAAGCACTGCAAAGAAATGGCATTAGCCGTCGGTAAAATTTTTGACGCAAAACTGCGTTGGTGCAGTTTTGCGTCAAAAAGTATAAATATGGCCCTTTGCCCCCTATCCAAATAATTACATTGGCTGCGACCATGTAATATATTTACACTGATGATGCTATCACTCTGTTGTTATAGTTAGGTCAGATTTTTACAGGAAAAATGTTTTTTGTTTCTCTAATAATTGTAGTGCCGTTTGACAAATCTTCAAGAAAACTCTAAAAAAAAAAAATATTTTACCTAAGTCCCCTCCTGGAAAGTTTCTGGGTAATCCGCTAAGCAGGGGCAGAGAAAAATAGGGTGTCCAAACACATTGTTTTCACATGTTTATTACCCACAGGATATTTTGGGAAGTCATACAGAAAAAAATTGCTGAACAGTATTAAACTAAATTTGCCAGAAAGTTATTTCTTTATTCAGAATGTGTGCGTTTCATTATTTGCTGCAAATCTGTTCAGACGTTTTCAAGAAATTTGAAGAGGTGTTTGTTGTGTTGATGAGTTATTGGTAGTCTAAGGCCAAAGTGGGACCTAGCCATTGCTGAAAGAGTTTACTTCACAGTGCTTCTAGAGCACAAAAGAGCACTGAGTCATAAGTTGGAGATGGAAAAGGGGTCAGAATGTATGAACCAAAGTGGTGGGAGGCAGTGTAGAGAACCTGGATGTAACACTAGATGCAGCCTAGAAGACAATGACAGAGGACGTCGGGTACAAAGAGTCATTACGTAAGGTCAGAGTTATCATGCACCATACGGCTGAATGGTTGGATTTTGTGCTGGAAAAGTCTAAGCACAGGTGTCTTTTAGGAAAGCCATGAGGGGAATCAGAAGTACACAAAAACTATTTTCAGACATGACTTGGCATGAAGGAGTAGCTTTTGTTTGTGGAGTGTGCAAGGGTTTAGCATAACTAACTAATCTGGACAACTCAGTGGTTTTAGATTGCAATACCTCATCAACACAGATTATGCTTGCATTCAGTTATCTTTCAGGAAGGGTGGGAGTGTTAAACTTCGAGTCTTTTCTATGAGACTAGTAATATATTTTCTGCCTCATTTGTGATTAAGACATGCATAAATTGCTATAAATGTGTAATTTGTACATGCAAATATACCTTAGATGTTAGGTCAACTAATATATTGGAGTACTTTTTTATGGGTATTGTCGTTGACACCTATGCATCGCCAGGTATCCTACACGCTAGGAGAAAATGTTTCTGTACCCTACATGGAATCATCAAGTTTCAGCCCTATACTTTGTGGCCCGTGAGGTCAAGGGCTTTTATCAGGACTTCTACAATATAAAACCCTAAAATCAATTAATTGTGCAAGTTAATCAGTTCAGCATAACCAGAGTCAGTCAGGGCATACACAACATATGTAAACATAACATATGCAACATAATTTGGCACGTTCGCCCTTCTACAATGACTTTGTTATCTTGGATCTCTAAATTGTAAAGGCAAGTATGACACATAGGAGGAGAGAGGGTCATTCCACTGTAGTTGCACATTCATCAAGGGTGCCATGTCACCTGCCGTACCTAAGAATATCCGTTTCTTCCCAAAAATACATTATCACATTAGGCAGTGGTAAATGGTTGGTTGTCCCTGCTTTTGTTAGAAATGTAGCAGCCTTTGTGATGTCTCCAAAGTTACCTCAGAGCACAACACAAGAACATAACACAAAGCACACTAAATACAAAAAAGCATAACTTTTCAACATCATAGCCAGAGAAAAAAAGCACAACTTAATGTAAGAAGACATCACAGCACAAGAACACAACACAACCCATCACAACACAATTGCTTAGTGCTGTTGTTGGGTTGTTTCATATTTTTGGTTGGTGTTTATTTTATTGTGTAGATGTGTGGTATTGATATGCTGTGCTGTGTGGGTGTGCCGTAGTGCACGTTTGAGTTGTAATTATGTTATTTTGTAGCATATGTTGTGTATATTTGTTGAGTAGTTTTATCGTTGCACTGCTTTTATTGAGGTGTTATTTTGTAATAAGGTGTTGTGGTTGATAAAATATGTGCAAATATTCTTGCCACACATTATCATGTCTGCGAGTCTGCCTTCATAACAGAGTGGTAAAAGGTGTCTTCACCGAGCTTTACTTACTATCAAGAACATGCAGTTGTGTCACCCAAAGATATTTTGTGATCCAGCCCATATTTTGTGGGAGCTTATGCTCCAAAAAGAGCCTTCAGTTTTGTTTGATTTTACAGCATAGTTATCCGCAAATATTTTGCTAGCCTATGTTCAATGTCCACAGAAACGTGCTAGCATATTTTTGTAAATGGTGGTACAACGCAGTACACAAGTGACCTTGCTGCACTGCCCTACGCAACAGGGAACAGGCAGAAATGAACCGTGTTTATGAAATACTGTGCATTTTTTTCCTTTCCCTCTGTGCTGGCATACTTTTGGCTGCCTAGCACCAACAGAGACACCTTTACACTGTGGTGCAAGGGTGCCTGTTTTGCATGCAGGATTGTTTTTGTGCAGGAAGGGACACATTCCTCCACAAAAAAAATTCATGGAGGTGTTTTCCTCTTTTTATGTCTGCTCCAGAATGCAGGACACATTAAAAAAGGAAACAACTAGGAGAAATAAAGTTATTTCCCCTCATTACACCTCCCCTGTGCATGCATACATTTTTAGCGCATTCCCAGGATTACACGCCCTTGTAAATCTGGGTCTGCATCAAAACCCACCACAATTCCCATGGAACATCCCCCAGATGCAGAGTAAGGCAATGCCTTATTCCATATCTATGAGGCCATGAAAAGCCACACAAAGTGGCTTTGCGTGGCTTCGGAGATATGGGTCTGCAGTCTGCACCACCGGAGTGTAAAAAAAGTGACATTCTGGTGGTGCACGGGGCTTGAAAATATGCAACACAGATAGAAAGAGGAAACAATGAGGAGAAATTAAGATATTTCTCCTAGTTGCGCCTGCCCTTGGGAGGCATACAGTTTTGACACGTTTCCAGGTTTATAAGTCCCTGCAAGTCTGGGAATGCACAAAACCAACGGATGTTGCGTGGGAACACCCACCGCAACTCCCATTGAATGCCTCCCTGACTCAGTGTAAGGCAAAAAGAGGCTTGCACTATGTTGCCTTACATCATATCTACGAAGCCAATAAAAGCCACGCAAAGTGGCTTTGGTGGCTTTATAGATATGGGAATGTACTCGGCGCTGACGGAGAATCGGAAAAAAGTGATGCACCGAGGGCACAAGGGGCTTGAAAATTTGCACCTCAGTGTTAGTAGTCTATTTGATTCTCTTTGTTCCATTGTGTTTTCTCTATTCTCTCTATCCTTTCTGTCAGTCTTTTCGAGCTTGTAAACAGGTCTATAGATTCAAACGTGCTCAATTCTGCAGTTAGGCCTGAAATATGAATACCTGTCAGAGCACAGAGCGTCTCCAGAAATGTATGCTGCAAGAGGCTGTATTTTTTGTTTGTTTCCCTCGCTTGAGGATTCCAGGCGGGAGCGAATCCTCTGCCTGAAGACCTCCAAGCGTGTCGCCCGGATTGAGCTCATTTTATTTACTAGAGAGCGCCGGGGCAGCTCAAGGCTATTCAGATATTGACTGTGCAATCACAGCCAGCAGCGGAGCGCCTGTCTCTTCATGCTCCAGGCATCCAATCAGAGGTGGCCCCCATTGCTGCCCTTAGCCACTGTGGGTCACTGCCTGCTGAAGTCAGCATGTTGGCGTGCAGAGGTTTCTGGGATTTAACTGACTTGGCAGTGGTTTCTTTGTCTTTTATTGCTTTCACAGCAACTCTTGTGTCTATCGTTTTCGCTGTATTTTTTGTTATGTGGATTCATCCAGCATTGTCCACCTGCCAGCGCATCTTTGATTCAATTTACTCTAACTTGGATTTTGCACCTTACAGCTGCAGTGGCAAACACGCACTTAACTGGGTGTATATTTTATAGTTAGAGCTGAAAATTAATCGTTTTCACGATATATGAATGGAACTAAAAGTATGCATTGTAAATTTTCATATTTAAATTACATAAGTGCATCTCCTGGGGGACATTGAATGTAAAGCTGGGATTGTTAGTGTCAATACATAGATCTACATCTAAATAATAATGTGACCATTTATAAATATGTAATGGACAAACTTCCTCACCTGCCATGCAAACTAACATGCGTTAATTCCTGCAGATAAGGCTTAAAAAGAAATGAACACGAGGTTATCATTTATATTGTGAATTAGGCAATTATTGTGATCTTTTTATAATCGTGGCACTATCCAACACGCTTTGAAATCATCATACCATTTATAGGAACATTATAGGAACCTAAGTGACCTTCTGACGGCGCGCGAACTTTACAAACAAGCATTGGCAAAGCTAATATGTCTGCCCAGATCTACTGGCTTTGCCACTTCTGCATAGATTGCATGCAGAATAAAGCGTCCAGTGGGTGAGAAACACAAGGTCTGCTCTAACATCTCTGTTGCTTATAAGAAGTAGAAAGTCACTGTGCTTTAATGTTCTATAAAAAAGCAATTAGGCCAAGGAAAGAAAAAGTCACGTCAACTAATACTGCCACAAATGTGCAAGTCTTTGGGCATCACCTGACACACAATTATCAAACCTATTTTGTCAGGTTATCCCTAATTACCACAGGGGACACAAATATATCCACCCATCTTTTTTTTAAATATCACCTACAGGCAACTGAAATTGTCTGTGATCAGAATATATAACGACTGTGATAAGTATTGGACATTCTGAATTTGTAGGGGATAACATGCAGACGTTGTGCTTGTTACGCCAAAACTGGCATGTCCACATCAATTTTAGGCATTTTACGACTATTAAAATGAATAGGGATTGACATGCAGAAGATTAACAAAGAGTAGGAAATCTGTCTATTCTGGAGAGTCACCCACGATTTCTTACCTTAGTTGGACCCTATTTTTTTGCTGACTTTAGAGCTCTGTGCACTTTACTCCTGCTAACCTGAAGGTGAGTAACATTGATCCGACTTTTAACCTATTCAAATTGGTATACTCCTACTTGGTATATTTAACTTGTGTTAGATTTGCCATCCTTGATGTGGTCTCCCATAACATTTTGCCTCTGTTTCCCAGGTTGTTGATGCATGTTCGATTCTGTTTTTGCTGTTTTTGTTACTCTGAGCACTACCACTGCTATCCAGTGCTAACATGCAAGTGCACCTATGTAAAATGTATGGCTAATTGACTTTCAATGATTGGCATATTTGAGTTACTAGTGAGTCCCTAGTATTGTGCACTAAAGGTGCCCAGGGCCTGTAAATCAAATGCTGCTAGTGGGCTTGCAGCACTGGTTGTGCCACCCACATTAGTAGCCCTGTAAACATGGCTCAGACCTGCCACTGCAGTGTCTGTGTGTGCAGTTGTAAACTGCCAATTTGACTTGGCAAGTGTACCCACTTGCCAGGCCTAAACCTTCCCTTTTTATACATGTAAGGCACCGCTAAGGTGGGCCCTAGGTAGCCCCATGGGCAGGGTGTAGTGTATGTTAAAGGTGGGACATGTACTTATATGTTTCACAAGTCCTGACAGTGAAATACTGCCAAATTCGGTTTTCACTGTTGCAAGGCTTATCTCTCTCATAGGTTAACATGGGGCTGCCTTTAAATATTATTAAAGTGCAGATTCCCTTTGGGGGCAGATAGATATATGGAGTTTATGGTCTCTGAGCTCCCAATTTAAACGTACATCTTTTAGTGAAGTTGGTTTTTGGATTGTGTGTTTCAAAATGGCACTTTTAGAAAGTAGACAATTTCTTGCTTAAACCATTCTGTGACTCTGCCTGTTTGTGGATTCCCTGTCTCGGTCAGCTTGACAGTTGGGCTGTTTGCACCTCTCCTCTAGATAGTGATACAAAGGGAACTGGGGTATAGCCTGCATACCCTGATGAGCCATCTGTGGTGGGAGGGAGGGGAGGAGTGGTCACATACACCTGAAAGGGCTGTGCCTGCCCTCACACAATGCAGTGTCCAACACCCTGGTGTGTATCTGGGGCCTGGCCTGGGCAAGGCAGAATCTTGAAAACAACAGAGACTTCTCTTTGAAGTAGGCCTACTTCAAAGGCCGAAAGGGGTATAAGAAGAGCACCAAAAACCCCTGAAAATCAGATCACTTCTGGAATCAAGAGGAACATCTGCCAAGGAGAACAGCTGAAGAACTGAGGAGAAGTGTTGCCCCTGCCTGTGACTGTGCTTTGTTGGGCTATCCTGCAGTTGTTACTTCTGCCTGTTAAAGGAGGCAAAGACTGGACTTTGTTGTGCATTCCTTCTTGATAATAAATCTCCAAGGGTTTGAACTGAGCTTGCCTCCTGTTGTTGAAGTCTCAGGGCCATCAAAGACTTCCCCTGCCAGCACCAGGACTCTCTGCTGAGACTCCTGCCCTGCCAAGTGGTGCCCTATTTAGTCCCTGGGCCCCTGAAAGGTGAAGATGGCAGGCAAGAACTGAAAATCCATGCACAGACTGCTGTGTGGGGAAATGTTCGATGCACCATCCGTGACGCAGCTGAGAAATGACACGCCGTCTAATTCACTGCTGAAATCAACTCTTCACCTGCATCGCAGCTGGAAGATCGATACAACGTGGCTGGAGAAACAACATGCAACACCCGCTAACGGAGTCTGATAACAATGCAAACCCCATGCAGCGTGGTTTTGTGATACCATGTGACCAGACTTTCAACGCAACTATATTGGGCACAGAAAATCAATGCAAAGCCTGCCCGGACCTGAGGTGCCTGTCCGGATCGACGTATTACTCTCTTGCGGGAGAGAAGAAATGATGCACGTCTACCTGACCGTAGGAGGAACGATACACGGTCTCGCTTGCGAGTGAGAAATCGACGCATCAATGGACTTTTTTGACGCACAACTCACCCATGCAGCTTTATTTTGATGCTACCCAGGTATTTTTATGAAATAACAGCATTCTCACTGTTTTCTAAGGATTAAGGTTCTTATTCTTTTGAAAATTCATAACGTAACTTGGATGTTGGAGATTTGTCGTTTTGGTCTTGTTTTGTTTAGAAAAATATTAACTATTTTTCTAAACCTGTGTTGTGTTATTTTGTAGTGTTTTCACTGAGTTACTGTGTGTGTTGGTACAAATACTTTAGACATTGCTTCTGAAGTTAAACCTTCCTGCTCGTGCCAAACTACCAAGGGGGTCGGGGGGAGGGTTAACTGGGTGCAATTCTCCTTTACCCTGACTAGAGTGAGGGTCCTTGCTTGGACAGGAGTAACCTGACTGCCAACCAAAGACCCAATTTCTAATAACTTGCATTTAAGTCCCTGGTATATGGTAGACAATGTACCCAGGACCTGGAAGTTAAATGCTACTGGAAGACTGCAGCACCTATTTTGCTATCCAGTATAGTGGCAGTGCAAACATGACTTCAGGCTTACAATTGTTGCCTGACTGTGGGGCAGATCAAACCATTCACTGTGATTTTTCAAAATAAACCCTTTTAACAGGTAAACATATTTTTTTTAATATTAATAGGTCACCCCTATGTGAGCATTATAACCCACAGGCTGGGGAACATGATATTTAAAAGTCAGACATGTAGAAATGTAATGTTAACGCACCGTTACTGTTACTGGCACCCAAAAGCCATTTTTACTGTAGTAGGCCGGGCCGTTCTATGTAGAAAACCAGAATACAGATTAAAATACTAATACTGTATCTCTAGAATGGGAGCATCTAGAAAAATAATCAAACAACTATTTTAATCATTTTTAAAAATCCAATTCAATACTAAAGTCCGATTTTTAATAAATATTAAGGAAAGTAACATTTAGGTCAGTGCCTGAGAACTAGTACCCCATTGGTTAGGGAGCAGCCAGGAGTCACCTCCATCCACTAGCTCATGCCAGGCATGAATATGACATCTCTAAGTACCCACTTCAGAACACTTTCTGGGCTTGTGGAAGATTGTACGGGGACTCAACCTGATATTTGTAACCTAAGAGGATCCCTGAAAGACTGGACATGCTCCCTATTGTATCCAGAACAAAGAAGCAGACTCCACGAGTCAGTGGCTCATCTCCAGTGTGGATACATGGAGAGAACAAGCAGCAAGAGGTGTTTGGTTGGCAGTACCTAGCTGACCAGTGACAACTGCACCTTCAATGGACTCTGCTGTTGGTCTATGCCTGCCAACATGTAAGTCTCTAAGTGCTGCCCCTGATGTTGTGGGGGTTTTTAGATGGGCACTTCAGTGGTGGACTGGGAGTTAGAGGACTGAGGGCCTGATTTAGAGTTTGGCAAATGGGATTGCATCCGCCGTATTATGATTCTGTTATATCCTATAGATATCGTAATATAGCGGACAAAATATCTGTCACATTTGTGATGAAGTAACCCATTTGACAAACTCAAAATCAGGCCCTAAGTAACAAGGTAAACTTGTTGACCCAGGAAAAACCAGGTTGGTGTATTCAACATTGTGCAACTTCGTTGTCAGCCTCAAATGGTGCCTAGATCCCGACGTACCATGACCCTATACTATCATTGACTATTTTTTCTACTTGAAACTTTATAGACTCCTATCCCCGGATCCCCCGGTTGTATATTTGTCATTTTTATGTCAGTTTTGACACTATGGTGGTCATTACAACCCTGGCGGTCGGTGTTAAAGCGGCAGTAAGACCGCCAACAGGCCAGCAGTAGAAAAAATTGAATTACGACCGTGCGGAAACCGCCAACATAGACAGCTACTTTAACACTCCAACCGCCACGGCGGTACAAACAAACACAGCGACGGTCTCCGCCAAAGACAGGCGGAGGACAATGTACCGCCGACAGGATTACAACCTACCAATCCGCCACCTTTTCTGGGGTGGATTCACTGCAAACAAAAACATGGCGGAAACAGGGCTCCGAAGGGAAAACGCTCATCTCTAAACACCCCACGAGGAACCAGGATGCCATGGAACCGGAGCTCCACATTTTACCAGCCTTTATCTTCCTGTTTCTCTACCAGAAGCACGAACGCCGGTGGCAAAGACCACGGTGAGTACTGCACCTTCGACACAGGGGAGGGGGGAGGGAAAAAACAGTGACACACACATGCAACACGCAACACCACCACCCCACTCTCACCTATGACAACACACACACTAATACAGCATGATACATTACAGTTACACCCCCCAACCCCTCCAGAAGAATGCAAAGACAAAAGGAAATGAGGTGAACGATTGCAATATATGAAAATTCAGTATTCAAAAAATATACATTCACTATTAACATATATATACACCAATAATATAAGTCCAAGGTATTACACCATTTCAGTCCATGGACCACTGAGTATATTGTATACTGTGTATTTTGAGCGTGGCGGTGTGTACCGCCAATGGAAAATTGCGGTTGAAAGACCGCCGCATGGATTCGTGCGTCGTGATAGTGTGGGCGTATTCCTGTTGGCGTGACGGTGGAGGTTTTATTTTCGCCAGTTTATCACTGACCTTTGGTGTGGTGGACTTGTGTGGGTGTCAAAATTTTGGCGGATTCCGAGCTGTGGGTCATAATTGCTGTGGCGGAATTCCGCTACCGCGGCGGTGTGTTGGCGGTCTTCTGCACGGCGGTAAGCAGCTTTTACCACCAATGTTGTAATGACCCCCTATTTTTCTAATTCATTTTTGGATTTTTTAAAATAGTTTTGCCTTTAACTTTATTACATCTTTGCTTAAAAACTTTCCACATTGTCCCACGTTAAACCTGCTTGCTGTACTCCATAGCTACTAAGAGGTTTAGCTCATGGTAATTTAGTGACTTTGAGGGTTCATCCTGACAGGTTGTGATTATTCCTTGGGGTGGGTAGTCACCCCCCCCAATTAATAATCAAATTTCTTACACAAAAGTTGCTAACTTTATCACACCTATTAGTTACCGGTTGTGATACACATCACACCACTTGTAATTATGTTACTTGCTCAACAGGTGTTGGCAGGGCAGGCAATTTAACAGGCCACTTGTAGTCAGGCTGTTGTAATCTATAATCCAATATATACAGTGGTCTTTATGTCAGCTCTTTGCTCGTGATTTGATTGTTCTCTTTCCTATCTCAATTCTCTGCTTCTTATTTCAAGGCTTTCCTTCCTATTCTTGTGCCTGACCTGCCCCAGGAGCATTCTGCTGTGCTGCACCTTTTATTTACTCATTAAAACGTTTGTCGAATGTAATTTATTTGTACTAATAGATTATTCAGAAATATTGATACATAAAGTAATTTTTAAGCTCAAGTATCCCTATAACAGGGGATTTACAAAAGGTAACATTAGAATAGAACATGTTTTTATCACTTTTCTGTGTGTGATTGTACCTATTTGTTGCTTTAGGTCTGACATCATAGTGAAGCTTTATGCACTGCTATTGTACAAATAATTAAATATATAACTAGATTAGGCTTTGGCTTCTCCATAGAGGAGTGTTACTTTCTCTTCTCATGTTTTGGGACGCTTGAAAGGTGACTAGGTGTCCTGGATGTGCTAGGATCATTTTTGGTTTTCCATCATCTGTTCCAGCAAATTTTAGTAAATTTAGCATGTCACAGTTTTCAGAGATGGTTGACTTAACAAATAGGGTGTTATAATTTCATATGTTACAGTGAAGAATTAGTTAGGCAATTTTCAGAGATGGCAAGAAAATAGGGGTGCTATATGGTAAGGTTGGGAACTTACTGTGCAGTCTACTTACATTTATCTCCTTGTGTCCTGTCAGAATTATTTACTCAACCCTCAGCTAAATCCTTTGGTAACTATGGCACAGAGCAGCAAGGTTTAGCAAAGGAACAATATGAAAGGTGTTTAACAGCACTAAACAACGAAATAGGAATGTCACAAACAAGAAAGAGACACGACAATGACTTATAAATATAGAGCATATTTTAATAAGTTCTTAGAGTCCTTGATGACTAAAATCCACTTGAAGGTTCCAGAGATATGAATTTTTAAAGGACTTAAAACGCTAACATCAAGTGCAAGCAAGCAGTGGGAAGTCAAAACTTTACAAACTGCAAAAGTTTGCAACACTGAGGGGCATATTTGCAAGCCCCTTGCACCCCTTAGGGCCACCGTAGTTTCATTTTTCTGATGCTACAGTGGTGCCATACAGGCCCTCACCCTGTGCCATATTTACAGAGTGGCGCAATGGTACCATTGCACCACTTTGTAAACCCTTGTGTCACATTTTACCTGCAGCAGGTATAATGTATGCAATGCAGGTGTTCCATGCAGGGAGGCCCACAAAATGGTGCAGTGAACCTACAAGATTTCACTGTGCCATTCTAGCATCATTTTTAGCCCCTGCCCAGGGTGGGCGTTAAAGTGATGCTAGTGCTATATCCTATGGGCTTCCCTAAACTTTGCTGGACTAGTGCTAACATTTTTGGTGCATGCACAGCAAAGTGCCACATCTGCACCAAAATGGTGAGCTGTATTGTAAATACAGTCCTTCCATGGTGTCGTTAGGGGGTGTAGGGCAGCATAAGGAAACTGGCGCATCGGAGCCGATGTGCTAGTTCCTTGTAAATTTGCCTCTGAGTTTGGTTACTCCAACCCGGGTTGGGTGACCAAATCCAAAATATTAGAGGTCTAGGAGTCTGAAAAGGAAACTATGGACAGTTACATCACCACCAGAGCTTCTTTAAAGTGAGTTCCAAACTTTGCAAGACAACTGCCATTGAATTCTATGAAGTGGTCCTGATGCTGAGGGATACAGGCTTAAGGATGCTCAATGGATGCTCTGTATGCTGTGCGGTCCACCGGGATGAAGTCTGGAACAGGGCCATCAGTCCACAGGTGAGTGGAGTTGACTTTGGCCACGGGTCTCAGGGTCCCAAAAGTACTCCATGCAGGGATCAGAGGGCTTCCAATGCAGACCTTTTGTTCCTGCAGCACAGTTGTTCCAGTGCAAATGTTTGGTGGGGATAGTGTCTCTTAGGGTGAAAGAATCCAGTCACACCCGACATCCATGGATCCAGCAGACTTGGGTGCAACTTCTGGCTATTCCCAAATTGTCAGTTGAATTGCCTAGCATACAACAGCGGCAAAACAGCTGTGTTGGCTACCAGAAATGAGGTGTGGGCTCTTCCAGCTTTAATTTCCCCAGTGCTGTTCTGTGGGGTTAGCCAACTGACCCTTGGAGTCTCTCCTTTTCTCCTGGCCAAGCACGCAGAACAGGGTCCAAACTCCACTAGCCGAAAATGCAGCAGGTGCAGTCCTCTCTGGCATTACAGCCTCTCTTCGTGCACTTCCAACGGGTGCAGAGTAGTCTTCTTCTCATCATTGGTCCAAATCCATTGAGTACTGAGGTCTCAGGTTCCAGGAGTGCCCATTATTTTCCAGTAAGGTGCTCTGAGGGGAAAACGCAGTCACTAGCCAATGTGCTAGTTCGTCCCCTTCTGCCTGAAGACACAGTTCTGGTGATGTGTGGCATTTGGCTATACCAAAGTGCATCATGCATGCCACAACCGACATCGCTGAAATCTTCCTCAAAAGTGACGACCTTGGTAGGCCACCCCAGGGTGTGTGACTACCATGGACAGCACGCCCACTGAAAACTGGTTCTGAAACAGGTTTTTCCTTCCTTGGCCCAGGCTCTACCCTGTCAAGTGGAAGCAATGGCTTACTGTGTGGGAGTGTTGCCACAGCAGCCCTTCAAAGGCAGCATCTCCCTTCGATGCTTGCCTTTTTGGATTACACCCTTTTCAGCCCATCCTGTGGGTGGGGAGTGCACCTCAGCCTGGGACCGTTCACAGGTCTCCCCAGATAGGTAGAACCCTGTCTCAGTCCCTGTATCTTTGTAATGTCACTAACTAGCTGGGTGAAAGTATGACAGCTTTTGCAAAAGTGGCCAGCATTAAATTGAACATAAATGTGATCTCCATTACTGAGTCACATTTGATGTTCCCTTTAATTTGAGACCTTAGATGACAGAGTTAGTAGCCTCTGTCAGAAGTTAGACACATTGAAGTGCCAACTGTTTACTATGCAATTACCTAATGATGCTACTTAACTGTCCTTAGCAAACACCGACCCTTTAAGGCTTTGCTCTATGGACATATCAGAAAATACATGTCTATCTTAACAATATACTCCTCTTTGCCATAGGGCTTCTTAGGCCTGCCTTAGAGGAGACTTACATATATAGTTAAGGGGCTAGTGGACGTTGAAATTAGTGGTAATGAGAAAATCGTGTTTGCAGTGCATGCACACCCTCTTCAGTCTGCATCAGCAGCTGAAAGTCGTGTTTCTCATTTTGTAAACACAGAGTTGTACAACCAGTGCTGCAACTCTTGTGCAGACAGCTAGCCTTACATGCCCTTGGTAGGGCAAGCCAATATATTTGGCCATGTAAAGTGCATTCACTCAAAGACACAACATGCAGGGACCCCAGACTCACATGACTGACCTCACATAGGCATGTTCCTAAAGTTGAACTCACACAGGCATATGCCTCAGTCTGTACTCACACTAGGGCAAGTTTCAATCCAAATGTCTGTTGCAGCCCCCACACTCTCACGCTCAGTTCCAGCTGCTCCTCTGCTGCAGGGAGCTCTCACTCTCATCCCCTACCTACTGCAATACCACTCAGTGAAGCGGAGTGAAGTTGGGCACGCCCTGCTTCAGCCTCTGCCTTATCACAGCCCTGCTTCAGCCAGCAGCAGTGCGTCAACAGCACCAAAAGAGAAGCCCTCACAGTCAGCATTGAAACAAATGTCAGCAGCACAAAAGAACTCATCAACATAGTCAGAGAGTTCTCCTGCCTGTCAGCCATGGAGAACACGGTCCACCTTTTCCAAGAACTCTCTGACACCATGTTGGAATACATCCATAGAAAGATAGCCACCATCTACAACAACTTCAACCACTAACAACAACCTCATTCCACCCCTGGGAACCACATTTGATCACCACATGAAATCCAATCACCATGCAGTCCACCACAGCATTCATGTCCTCCATCCACTCCTGAGCACCCCGGACCGCTGCCCACACCATTGCTTCAGCTTAGGAACCCAAGAAATCAGTGCAGAACTCATGAATATCCTCAACACCTACATCACCACAGCAACCTTTCCTAATAGATGGAAACACACAGAGGTCAGGCCGCTCCTAAAGAACCCTTCACCGACCCCAGTGAACTGAAGAGCTACCACCCCATCTCATTGCTTCTGTATACAAAAGTCCTTGAGAAGGCCATTAACTGCCAACTCATCAACCACCTGGAAGAAAACAATCTGCTAGATGCATCTCAAGCCAACTTCCATGTGAACCACAGCACCAAGACAACCCTAATTGCCCCAGCTGATGACATCTGATCCCTCCTAGACTGCAGTGAAACAGTAGTACGAATCCTCTTCGACCTCTCAGCAGCATTCAACACCGTATCCCATCACAGCCTCATCAAATGACTCCATCACATCGACATGCAGGGGAATGCTCTTGCGAACTCAGAGCATCTGCCTGACACCCTTCATCTCATATCCCAAGACCATTGTCTGCAGCGTTTCCCAAAGATCGCCCCTCAGCCCCACCCTATATACCACCTTCATGAAACCCCTCGCAGACATCATCAGGACCCATAGACTCAACATCATATCCAATGCAGATGACACTCCACTCTTTCTCTCACTCATCGAGGACAACTACACCACCAGAACAAACTTCCTCATTGCCATGACCATCTTCAGATGCAACGCCGCTCACAGACTGAATAGACGCCAGGCCAGATGTAGACATACCATGGTCTTTGGACTCTCCTATCATTCATGCCAAAAGTTGTATATTTATTAACATCTTTAAGAATTGGAGCCTGTCAATACATCTATAACTTCCATATCTTAGGAGCCTTGAAATAGTCAATGTTGACAAAACACGTGTCGGCTGTTTCCTTACAATCATGAAAACTGTATTGGCTTTCAAACAACTTAACTAGTGTGTTTTACTGGATCAGGGGACTTGTTTCCTGAGACACCACAGAGGAATAAATGAATTTCACTACGATCCTGCGATGTGTCGTGGTTTTTCTTCTTTTTATGACCAATGTAGCCGACTGGATGAGGACAAAGCGCCTGAAGCCCAACATGGATAAGATGGAAGTGCTGATTCTCGGGAAGAATACCTAACCAGGGGACAGCAGCTGGTAACCCTCTGAGCGTTGACCCTCCTGCACACCCAGAAACTACACCCACAACCTCAGCATAATCTTTGAGATCAAACTCACCACGAAGTGCCAAATCAGCACTGCCACCTTCTCCTGCTTCCACACCTTCTGCATCCTCTGGAAAATCTTTATAAGGGTCCCCATCAACACCAGGAAAACTGGCTCTCATCACCAGCAGGTTCAAATAAGGAAACACACTCTACTTTGGAATTATCAGTCAACTCCTCAAGAGACTCCAGACCATCCAGAACGCAGCAGCCTGATGCATTCTCAACCACCCCAAGCTCACCCTCGTCACACCCCACCTCAGGAACCTCCACTAACTCTCTGTATGGAGGAGGTGCCAATTCAAGTTTCTGACAACAGAGCCCTACATGACCATGGACCAGCATACAAGAACCACCACATGAACTTCCACCTACCCACCAGACACCTGTGCTCTTAGGCCCTCACTCACACATTCACATCTACTGCAGCCACAGAGAAGGTCGGTCTTTTCTCCTACCTTGCCATAAAAGCCTGGAACTACCTGCTCCGCCACTTATGAACATCACCCTCCCTGGCAGAATTCAGAAAAAAAGTAAGACCTGACTCTTTGACTGAGACCAGCAATACTTTAGCACCCAGATACCAGCTGGGGTGAGAAGTAGTGCTCTACAAAAACTGATTAATTGATCTCATTGATTGACTTCCCATGCACTCACAAAAGACAATGTTAATCCTGCGTTCACACAGACACATCCCTTGCCTGCACTCACAAAACATGGTGGCTATCCTACACTCACACGAGCACACCGCTCACATAAAGGTAAATTGCTCACTATAGAGGAGCACAATTTGGAGAGATGGTGACATAGGAAACACAGATTCAATATCTGGTAAATTGCTCCACTAGCTTAATTCAAAGCCCGTGAAGTAATGCTACACTGAAGCCTGAATGTCTTCAGGCTCCCATTAGGCATAATTGGAACAGCACTACAGACTATATGAGTCTTATCTTAATGGAGTTTTGTGAGAAAGAGTCTAGGCAACAGAACAAAATGCCCAACTGTGTTCTAAAATGCAAGGTGTAGGTTTTCTTTGTAGTGCAAGTGTATGCTGCAAATATGCAGGGCAAGTGCTTCAACAAAATACATGTAACAGTTAAGTTTCACACATGTCTGCCTTCTTGAAACAGTTAAAAATGCTAAAGTATACAGAACACCATTTCAAGATGGTGCCATGTTTTGAAGCTTGCAGCAGTGATGCTTGTGGTCAGATAAGAACAGTTGTGGTCCAGTAGCAATGGCAGCAGAGGTGCTTTTACTCTCATTACTCAATTAGCATAATACTGCATTTGCAGCTGAGCTGCTGGGCGTTAAACTAAAGATATATCTCCTGAGGTTGGACTTCTCTGTATGCTTAGTACTACAGAGTAACCAGGAAAAATACTGTTCCTAAGACTACCTGACATCTTAAAGACCGGTGCCTGTTACTAGGCAAGGTCAAACATTGGTTACAATGCCTATAGCTGAAGAGGGCTGATCCACTGGCCAATTAAATGCATGCTGTTTTGAAGACCTAAACTAATATGTGAATGGCACTCTGTCTAGTAAATACCTTAAGTGGACTTACCTAAAGCCCATTGTGTCTAAAACATTTTTAAATATTTTTTTTTTTTAAATATGCGGCTGGTTAGACAGCTAAAACAGATTTTTGATCAGATCTAACATGCACAAAAATAGATAGAGAAAAGGGAAGAGGAGAGCAGGAATTCCCTTGGTCACACGCATTAGACATACAGCACTGCTCAAGAGCCCTGAAAGACATCGAACAAGCGTCATACTGTAGGACCAGTGCAACTTTTCTTTAAAGAAGTTAAACAAGTGTGGTACTGCAGTACCAGACAGTAAAGCTTCATTCAAAGACATGGGAAAATGTGGACCTGCAGGGCCAGCGCCAGTTTCATTCGAAGACATGGAACACATGTGGCACTGGAGGGCCAGTGCAAACTTCATTTAAAGAAATAGAAAAATCGTACCACTGCAGGGCCGGTGCAAGCTTACTTCAAAGAAATGGAACAAGTGAGGCACTCAAGGCCAGTGCAAAATTGCTTTAAATGCAAGCAGCAAGTGTGGTACTGCAGGGCCAGCCAGTACAAGCTTCATTCAAAGAGATGGAACAAATGTGGTATTGCAGGGTTACAACAAAATTTCCTTTAAAGACACTGGGCAGCACCATTCAACCTTAGGTACAACAAACAAAGCATTTCAGATTGGTTAAATCATAAGGAATAGCACTTGGGTGTAGGAGTACAAGCTTGATATACACACATAGTAAGACGTCCACTCACAAAAAGAGAACAGCACTATGCTGGAGTACCGGATTCCTCACACCAATCGATCACATACTGATCTGGTCAGAAACAAGCTTTCCTAACATGCACAGAACACAGACAGAATCTGCAGCAGCGGGCAAGTTTGTGTCTAAACACACACACACACACACACACACACACAATTTGCAGCATTTGTCAGAACTGTAACCTTCACTAACATGCAACACACGCACAAGAGGCCCATCAGGAGTGCAAAGCAAGACATTCTCACATATAAAACAAGTATCTGCTAGACGTGGCATCCTTGGCTTGGTCTCCCCTAACTTTTTGCCTCTGCTTGGCAGTTGTTGATGTGTGCTGGACTCTGTTTTTGCTGTTTTTGATACTCTGGGCACTTTATTACTGCTAACCAGGGCTAAAGTGCAAATGCTCCTATGTAAAATTTATGTGTAATTGGCTTTCCATAATTGCCATATTTGATTTACCAGTAAGTCCCTAGTACAGTGCACTATAGGCACAGAATACACAGAGAAACGTATAGGGATGTGTTGGACCTGAAGCTTTTTGCAGGGTCATCCCCAAACTTTTTGCTTCCTTCCTCCTATTTTTCCTGACCTGTTTGTGTTGGCTTTAGGGCTCTGGCCACTTTACCAATGCGAAACAGTGCTAATGTGCATATGCTCTCTGTCTAAATTGTATTGGTGATTGGTTTATCCATGATTGGCATATTTGATTTACTAGTTAGCCCATAGTAAAGTGCACTAGAGGTGCCCAGGGCCTGTAAATCAAATGCTACTAGTGGGCCTGCAGCACTGGTTCTACCAACCACCTACATAGCACTGTAAACGTGGCTCAGACCTGCCACTGTGGTGTCTGTAGGTTCAGTTTTAAACTGCCAGTTTGACTTGCAGGTGTACCCACTTGCTAGGCCCAAGCCTTCCCTTTTCACACATATACGTCACCCCTAAATTAGGCCCTAGGTAGCCCCATGGGCAGGGTGCAGTGTATGTAAAAGGTAGGACATGTACTTATGTGTTTTATATGCCTGATAATGAAATGCTGCCAAATTTGATTTTCACTATTGCAAGGCCTTTTTCTCCCATAGGTTAACATGTGGACTACCTTTAAATATCTTTTAAGTGCACTTTCCCATTGGGAGCAGATAGAGGTGGAGTTTGGTGTCTCCGAATTCACAATTTAAAAATACATATTTTGGTCAAGCAGTTTTTTTGATTGTCTGTTTGAAAATGCCACTTTTAGAAAGAGGGCATTTTCTTGCTTAACCATTCTGTGCCTCTGCCACCTTGTATTATCCATGTCTGGGGCAGACTGACATTTGGAGTGTTTGTGAATTCCCCCCTAGACAGTGACACAAAGGGAGATGGGAATTGTCCTGCATATCCTGATGAGTCTACTGGGCTAGAGTGGGAAGGGAGGAAGCAACACCTGCACCTGAAAGGGCTGTGCCTGCCCCACACAATGCTGTCTCCAACCTCATGGTCTGTGTCTGGCGCCAGGCCTGGCAAGGCAGGATCTTGTAAACAACAGACACAAAACAATGCTGTCTCCAACCCCATGGTGTGTGTCTGGCGCGCCAGGCCTGGCAAGGCAGGATGTTGTAAACAACAGAGACTTTCCTTTGATGTTTGTCTACTTGAAAGGCAGAAATTGGTGTAAGTAATGGACCCAAAACCCCAAACGTTAACTTACTTCTGGATCAAGAGAAACCTCTGCCAAGGAGAAGAGCTTGATACTTCAGGAGGTCCTGCCACTCTCCCTGTTGCTGTGCTGTGCTGGCCTGCTGCTACGTCTGCCTGAAGAGGGAAAATACTGGACTTTGCATTCTGAAAACCTGCTAGTGAAGTTTCTACAAGGGCTTGGACTGAGCATGCCCTCTGTTCTGAAGTCTCAGGGACATCAAAGACTTAGGTCCACATTATGACTTAGGGGGTCATTCTGACCCTGACGGACGGCGGAGGCCGCCCGCCAGAGTTCCCCCCTCCGAAATACCGCTCCGCGGTCGAAAGACCGCGGAGGGTATTCTAAGTTTTTCCCTGGGCTGGCGGGCGGTCGCCAAAAGACCGCCCGCCAGCCCAGGGAAAAACTCCCTTCCCACGAGGATGCCGGCTCGTAATCGAGCCGGCGGAGTGGGAAGGTGCGACGGGTGCTGTTGCACCCGTCGCGTATTTCACTGTCTGCCAAGCAGACAGTGAAATACTTGTAGGGGCCCTCTTACGGGGGCCCCTGCAGTGCCCATGCCAGTGGCACTGCACTGCAGGGGCCTCCAGGGGCCCAGCGACCCCCCCTAACGCCATCCGGTTCCCGGCGGGCGGACCGCCGGGAACTGGATGGCGGTAGGGGGGGTCGGAATCCCCTCGGCGGCGCAGCTAGCTGCGCCGCCTTGGAGGATTCAAAAGGGCGGCGGTACACTGGCGGGAGACCGCCAGTGTTGCCGGTCCGACCGCGGCGTCAGAATGCCCTGCGGGGCACCACCGGCCTGTCGGCGGTGCTCCCGCCGACCCTGGCCCCGGCGGTCTAAGACCGCCGGGGTCAGAATGACCCCCTTAGTCGGTAAATGCAGCGTACTGCCACAGCGATGGCCTCCAAAACACCATCGCTGTGGCTACCTACCGTCTGCCATATTATGACCCTAGCTGGAATTCCACCAGAAGGCTGGCGGGATTCTAGCTACGGTCATAGTGGCGGACGGCGGTAACCCTGCCAGTAGAACGCCGCCGACCGTATCATGACACATGATACGGCCTGGTGGTGTTCCACTGGTGGACGCTGCTGCTGGAAGCAGCGCTGCGTCCCGTCTCCTGCTGGAGGACCCCTTGCAAGCAGGTAAGTAGGGTGCTCTGACAGGGGAGGGGTGTGTTGTGTGTGTGTGTGGGGGTGGGGGTGACTGTTTTTGTGTGCATGCATGCAGATGTGAGGCGTGTGGAATGCGTGTGTGCTAGAATGTGTGTCAGTGTGTGTGTCTGAATGTATGCATGGGCGGGTGAATGTGAGTAGGCGTATGCGTGTGTATGTCTGTGCATGTAGGTATGTGTTTGTTGGGGGTTGGGATTGGGTGGGGAAGGGTGAGGGAGGACTCTGGGGAAGGGGCGGGGAGATCCCTGTCAGTGCCAGGGAAGGAATTCCCTGGCACTGATAGTGCCTACCGCCGTAGTTATCATGGAGGTAAGATTGCCACGAAAACCATGGAGGTAGGCGGGATCAAAATCCCGAGGGTGGGACTGTGACGGCTGCCTGGCTGGAGATCGAAGTCTCCAGCCCGGCGGCTCACCCTGGTGGACGGAGTGGTACATTGGTGGTTTGGCTTTAGCCAAACCGCCAATGTCATATTTTGGGGAAGGGTACCGCCAGCCTGTTGGCAGTATCTTTCTCCAATATAACGCCGTCTGCCAGGTACGTAATGAGGGCCTTAATCTGCCAGTGCCTGGGCTCTTCTGCTGGGAGTCCTCACTTGATAATTGGTGCCAAATCCAGTCCCTGGGCACTTAGAAGTAGAAGCTGGTAACCTGCGGGGGAAAATTGACACACAGCTGTGTGGGTATCAGAAAAATTGACGCACAGCCCATCCCGTGGCTTCAAATTTGATGTAGCGCCTGCGACAGGGCTGGAGAAATGACGCAGTGCCTGTTCTCACTGTAGACTCTTTGCACAGTGTGTCAGAAAGTTCCATGCACGGATCCTGGGTGTCAAAGTCTTCAACATGCCCGCACGGACCTCAGGCTGCACACCCGGAATCGACTTACAGCGTTCCTTGCGAGAAAGGAATCGATGCATGGCCTCTGGTGCGAGTAAAGTATCAATGCCCGGCCTTCCTTGAGAGTAAAGAACCAACGCATTGCTTGCTTTCCTGACACACCGTCGCCCTTGCAGCTTTATTTTTGATGAATACCAGGTACTTTGTGCTAAAATAACGTATCCATTGATTTCTACGGATTAAGACTCTTTTTACTTTAAAAAATTCACATCTTTGCTTGTGTATGTTGGATTTTTGTTATTTTGGTTTTGTTTAATCTAGATAAATATTGTCTATTGTTCTTAACTGATGTGGAGTCCTTTTTTGATATTTTCACTGTGTTACTGTGTGTGTTTTGTACAAATACTTCACACATTGCCTCTAAGATAAGCCTGACTGCTTGTTCCAAGCTACCAAGGGGATGAGCAGGCGTTAGCTGCACTGTTTTGCTCCCTTATCCTGACTAGAGTGAGGGACCCTGCTTGGACAGAGGGCAAACTGACTGCTAACCAGAGACCCCATTTCTAACACAGTGGGTGAGCCATTGAAGGCTCAAACCAGATGCTAGGGTCTGGTTCAGCCCAAGGTCCTCTTGAGCCCTCAAGACCAAAATGAACTGAGCTTCTGAGCTTTCTTGTGGCTTCTGCCTACTACCTGTGCTCTAACCTCATGCACCAAGAATGAAAGACAAAGTATTAAACAAGCAAAAGTGTGATATCAAACTAGTGGCAGAAATACAAACTGTGAGAACAGAAAATCTGGGATCAATCCAGAATTTGCGATTTGACTACATTTTGTGAGCCTATGCAATTTGTTTTCATTATGCTTCCATTTTTTATTGCATATGAGAAAACCTTGAAATATGAATATAAAGGCTGTACAAAAATCACTCTAGTGCTTGACTTAATGGACTATACATTGGCTCCATGTACAATAAGAATAAAGCCAACATATAGGGTGCACATGACAACTGATTTGCATCTTAGTTCACAGATGGCATTGTCATCAGAGTGGGGGATGAGGGCATGAATGTTTCTAAGTCCATCTTTAAAAATCCATTTTACTAAATGTCTCTCCATGCCGGCCTTCCAATGAAGTTATGTAATTTAATGTAATAAGGTAAAACGGTTGTCAGAGAAATATATTTTTAGAATTTTTAAGACCCTATAGTATTTTTACATAATATTTGTTGCACGATTTCCACACCAAGTGTTCGCATTGCTCAGTTTGTGTTTTGGCTATTAGAGCCAAGACCTGCTCTTGGAGACAAGCCAGACCCTTAATTTGGCTATCTCTATTCATTTGTTGGCTTGCCCATCTCTACTATAGTACTTTTATAACAGTTACTAGAGTTCCACCTCTCTTAGTAACCCACTTTGGTGAGCAGCGCCTTGTTTTTGGAGATTCAGGCCAGTTTCCATGGGTCTCAGTAATATAACTATTCATACTTCTCATTTCAGTAAGGAAGAATTGTACATTAGGGACTTCACAAAGTTGTTTTAAGTTACCCCTGTATTTTTGTTCAGAAGAAATTGAAGCAAACAACACTCAAATCATTTATTTTCGCAGTCACAGCACTCTTTACTTCTTTTTTTACATTCTTTATTGGTATATCAACATTATTCCAAAGCAACAAGCACCTATAATACAGATCAAAGAGCAAGAAACAAAACAAAGTGCAAATTGAACAGTTGTATAACACAAAGCATCATGCATTCAATCTATACATCAATATCAAGAGTATAATATTTCAGTTTCTGAGTATGAACACTCTGGGCTTTCACTTATTGTGTAGTGCATCAAGTGTGAGGTTTGTGATCTAGTCCATAAGTATCTCTTGAAGAGACAGCAAACATCACTCACCAGTCTAACAAGGAATAAGAGCCACAGATCCTTGGAGTACTTGAACTAGGTCTCTCAGGCTTACCCACATGTGTAAAGGTAAAGCGGTAGGGAGAGTCCCCACCAGCTGGACCTGTGTGGTCATCAGGCAGGGAAACAGTTCCTAGGTTTGGGAGTGTGTATGCATGTGATCATCCCTCTTGTATATGATAAATTCACATTCTGCAACTTTTGAAAGTTCTGAGAGCCAGTTGATGCCAGTAGGCACCAATGGTTTCCCCCAGTAGAGTAAAATACAGAGTTTGGTTGTGGCTATACCTTTTGCTAATCATCGTTTCCCATGTTACTTTGGGACATCACAGCTAGCCATCTCTTGGCGGAGGGGCAACCAGGATGTGAATAGCAGGCAGACTGTCCCCATGCCACTATGGGTGGCTCATACTTCAGACCAGCAGGTTTTGAGTGACGGGCAGGGCTACAGGATGTGTACCATGTCACATCTCCCCTACCCACAACGCCAACAATTGTAGTAAGTAATAGGTGCACCCTGTGCCATCACACTAGTGACCAGTGTTAATTGCAAAGCAGTTTAAAGTGGGAGTATTTCAACTAGGCTTCCTAGAGAAAGGAATCGCAGGTCTCAAGAAGCAAAGCCCAGGCTTCCCGGTGAATACATGGCCCGCCACACCCTGCCAGAAAAGCTGAGGCACCTCCAGTGTGGATTGTGAAAAAGCAGCTTTAATAAGAAGACTGTAGAGTCTGGATATCACCCCTGGAGCCATTCCCCATATACTAAGATCCACAACGATTTTCAAAGTGTCTAGGAGTATCTGATTTCTACCATGTATTCCCCAGAGGCTGTAGCAAAGCAGAAGGAATTGCCAGAGGGCTGAGGTGAAGAGACCATATTCCTGGGAAAGATTGTCAAACAACTTAAGTGAGGAATTAGCAAGCATATGGTCAAGCATGAGGACGCCTCACTCTTCCCATCCTGACCAGCTGATTATCCAGCTGTCAACAAATAGCCTAGCTTTATTCCATATAGGAGCAGCTGTATGTATCCACGGATCCAACTTCAAGGACTTTTGGACCTTCTTCCAACTATGGAACATGATGATAATGATGGGGTCATCAATCCGGTGGGTCTCTGGTTGCACAGCAAACAAAGATAAAGAGTGGTAGTGCACTACATTATAGTGCTTTTGACCCTACACAAGATCAGTGGGTCTGCATTCATCCCCAACCAGTTGGCCTTTTGCGAGAGGTGGTTGGCATCTTAGTATGTACCAGAGAGAGGAAGGCGTAACCCCCCTGCTTCTGTATGAACATGTAGTTTGGGTATTCAAATCCAGGGTTTGTCGGCCCCCCATATGCAGCCTTTAATCAGGGAATTGAAAGAGGCCAAGAGGGACCTGGAAACATGGATGGGCAGCATCCACAGTACTTAGTTGAACTGTGGGGCAGTCACCTTCTTTAAGGCCTGCATTCAGCCCTAGAGAGATAGATGGAGATGGGTCCATTTTGCAAAGTCTAGGTGAGTGGATACCAACAGAGGATAGGTTGTCTTTCTTGTGCCAGATGGTGCTGTCCCAGGGATAGGTAAATGCCAAGATATTTCAGGCCTTTCTGCATCCATTTCCCTACCACACTCCTTATGCAATCTTGGGTCGGGCCTATGGACACTGACATTGCCTCACATTACCTCCAATTCACTCTGTAACCAGAACATTCTGAGAAAGAATTGAATAAGGACATCAGTGCCAGTATGGATGTCGGTGGTTGGGAGACACTCATTGGAATATCTCCAGTGCATCAGAAAGAATTAATGGGTGCCGGTACAGTTGGTATACCATGCATAAGATGTGCTGTCCTGATGGCAATGGCTAATAGCTCAAAGGCCAAAAGGAAAAGGAAGGGGGAGAGCAAACTATCGTGCTGCCTGTCCCTCTTGATGCGAATCATATAGGATAGGTGGTCTCCGCAGTAAACCTGCAGCCCATCGTAGAGTCATTTAACTTTAGAAATAAAGGGGGTTATTCCAACTTTGGAGGAAGTGGTAATCCGTCCCAAAAGTGACGGTAAAGTGACGGATATACCACCAGCCGTATTACGAGTCCATTATATCCTATGGAACTCGTAATACGGCTGGTGGTAAATCCGTCACATTTGGGACGGATTACCACCTCCTCCAAAGTTGGAATAACCCCCAAAGTCCTCACCATGGCTAAAATGTTCCAAAACCCAGAACAGGTCCCATTCAACTTAGTTCAATGCCTTCTCCAAGTCCAGGGACAGTGTCACCCATTCATCATCAGCATTTTACAGGTCCCAGCAGAGGTGGGCCAATGCGCACATGTGAATCCAAGAGGAGCATCCCAGTATGAACCCCATCTGTGACACGTACATCAGGGATGGCATACATTTTCAAGGTCAGTTAGCAATGACCTTGGCCAGGATTTTCATGTTGACATTCAACAGAGAAATGGGGCATTAAGAACCAGAAACAAGAGGGTATTTCCCATCTTTAGGAAGTACTGCAATGATAGCATTATTGGAAAGGCGGCCTAAGGTCCCAGATGTGGATGTCTCCTGAAAGGCTTGGTGTAACATCTGTGCCAGTTGCGGTGCACAGGTCTTATAAAATTCCCCATGAAAGCCATTGTCACCTCGAGATTTGCATGTTGGTAAACTGGCTATAGCAACTTCAGCATTGTTGAGGGAGATGCTCCCGCCAGAAGAGCTCTGCCTTTGTCCCATAACACCACAAGTGAACAGAGGCCATAAACCAGTCCTCTGCAGGCACAAGATTGTGGCTGTTGTGAATAGCCACTATGCAGAGCTGGGACTCTCACTGATGCAGCTGAAAGGCTAAAAGGCGGCCTGCCTTTTTGCCCCTCTCATAGTGGCTCCCTCTGTGGCAGAGGTGTACAATGTGTTATATTCCAATTTAGTGGCTTCCAAACTGACGATTAGCAAATGAGGGTGTCTGGTGGAGGATAGCTTGAGGTGTCACATTCCAGTCACCCCCACTATCAGTCTCAGCTTGCCGAATTCTGTAAGGAGTCCATTCAAACCGCTAAAGTAGGCAGTCTTACTGCCATGGGTGCACATACTTTACTCATGACAATGAGGTGTGTGCTTTCAGTTTCAGTTTCACAAAGGTATCCCTGCACTCAGGAACTATCTAAGTGTTTAGTAGGATATGTAGGAGTGATTTATGTATCAAGATAGCAACCACACATTTTCTGTATGATCTCGAAGAGGTCTGGCTATTAGGAGACCCAGGATCTAAAGCTATGGTGCAGCTACTCTCACTACCCATCCCACCCAGTGCCTGCGTAACTTTTTCACCTGACCTGTGGGAAAGTGCAATTCCTGTAGGAATGCCACATCAGTTCTATGGTGGCATGATAATTAAAAATATTTTTACTGTTAACGAAACTGGACAGGCCATTAACATTCATGGACATGACACAGAGGAGCTGTCTTGAGTCAGTGGATGAGATATCACTATGTATAAAGGAGAGTGCCCATGTGTATATTATAGGCGGTAGGTACATGCCCAGACCCTATAGTGTGTACCCAGAGGGAAGTCCACGGCAAGAAAGTGCAGTGTAGGACTTCTAACCAGGTAAGACAACTGTAGGATCAGCAGAGAAAGTGGGAGAGGTAATGTGTTTTGTGAGTTCTTGGTCAGTGTTCACAGGAGGCAACAACTACCAAACTGTGATCTGCAGAGCTATCCCTCACTTTTGACACCAGTAGATGTCATTGACCTGGTTAATGCCACTGAGTGGAGGAATGTGGAGGGTCAACCAGGCGCACATGAGGAAAGCAGGGCAGGGGCTGGACAGTAGGTAGACCTCTCCTTTGGTTCTGGGTCTGCGGGTGTGAGAGAGACAAGGCACTAGTCTGGAAAAAATCAATCATCTCACCTACCCAATATGATGTGATCCCTCCTCTAAAAGGCTCAACCATATATGACAACTAACAAAAATACAGGCATTGGTCTATAAAGAAAACAATACAGTGAGCCAGAGAACGGCAATACAAAACATCAGCAAAGGATATATAATCGTGGATAGGACCATGGTGAGCTTGTCAGAGAAATGGAGAAGGAAATTTCCAGGGCCACAGTCCGAAACAAGGGCTGGTTTCAGCTTTCTAAGAGGTTTAAGATCTGTCCTCCAAGGGGATTCTGGATTTGATCCAGTCTCTGTCTTGATTCAGAATATCAGTCACCTAGTCCAGGCCGTCTCTGTCCAAACAGTAATGTGAAGACATGTGAATCTTGCCATGAGGAGGAGTGAGGTTTGATCCACTGGTCCATACTGGGTTGTCTCCTCCCTCTACTTGGAACAAGGGCAGATCAACAAAAGAAGATGGGTCCATTGAGTATTTCAGAGTGTCTAGGTAGGACACCATCTGACCTGGGTCATTGAGTTCCAAAATATGGCCTCATACAGTTATAATCATCAGGGCTGGGTCCAAGAGGTTGAATTTGATTCCTGCATTGTACAGGCGGGGTCACTGTGACAGCAGTTTTAACGTTTGACTATTGTCTCATTCGAGAAATCATCTGTGATATGGATTATGGCTTCACCATATGGAAACGGTCCTCCATTCCTTCTGGCCGCCAGTAGGATTGTGCTTGATCACGCGTCCCACTCTAGTTAATTTATTCACTCTGGGGACTCGTTTTAGGCCAATTAATCTTTTGAACCTGATTGAAGACACCTTAGGACGAGATAGCTAATCAACATGTCAATAACGTTATCAATAAGACTCGGAAACCACCATGACCTTTCAGTCATAAATAACCACACCAGTTTAGTAAATTTTTTTGATATTTATTCCCTATTGATTACAATTCTACTAGTAAGTTTATTAGTCTCAAAACCATGAAACACATCAGCATAGTCATAATATGGCAACTCGAGTGAGATTTCATCAAAGCAAGGATCATTAACATTAGAACATAGCACGACGTCAACATGGATTTACCTTAGCAGAGTATCATTAGAGCATTATTCAACAAAGCAAATGCAGTCATTTGTCTATTTGTGTCCGTTTAGTGAACCCCTTAACTAACCTCGAATTAGCATTGGCATGTTGGGCTTCATGCAAAACCATTTGGTAACACTAATTTGGAAAACATCTAGCTATGGTCTCTGTCAAAAGAAGGAGTTAGTACCTAGAAAGGAAAGGCAAACAGACAATTACAATTTCATCATCATATAGTTACCCTCCGTATTGGGTCAGCATACATGGTCAATCTTCGTCCTCAGGACATCAGTTGATTCGCCATCAGCCGGGGAATTTAGCAAGATGGGTAAGAAGGGATACTTCCCTCATAAGGAGGAGAAGTATAGAACGGGCAAGATAAGGGCGGGGATGGTTTGAAGAACCAAACAGCAAAGTCTCTATGCAGAGTGACAAAGGGGGTGATTCTAACCCTGGCGGTCGGTGTTAAAGCGGCGGCCAACCCGCCAACAGGCTGGCGGTAAAAAATATGGAATTCTGACCCTGGCGGGAACCGCCAACACAGACAGCCACTTTAACACTCCGCCCGCCACGGCGGTACAAACAAACAGCGCGGCGGTCACCGCCAACAGCCAGGCGGCAGACAATGTACCGCCCACCCTATCACAACTCACCAATCCGCCACCTTTTCCGGGGCGGGAGCACCGCCGATAAAAACACGGCGGAAACAGACTACGAACGGGAAAACGCTCACCACTACGCACTCCAGGAGGAAGGAGGACAGCATGGAACCCGAATTAAACATCCTACCTTCTCTCGTCTACCTTCTCATCTACCACGAGTACGAAGTCCGGCGCAGACGACAACGGTGAGTACTGCACCTACGACACACGGGAGGGGGGAGGACGAAAGGTTACGGGCACACACATATGCGACCCCCCCCCCCCAACTATGTACACACCAATGCAGAGCAACAAGTCACAGTGACACCACCCAAACACCCCAGAAAAATGCTAGGACATAATCAAATTTGGAATAAATATTTATGTACCAAAAAGGTCCTGAAAAATATCGTACAACCATGAAAGATATTCACAAGAAAACAAATGACATACACATCAGTGTATAACTGAAGTAACAAGTCCTGCACATCCTACGAATTCATCATGTCCGTGGGCCAAAGTTTTGAGAAACAAGGGCAAAGCCCACACAGGAGACCTGAGTCCTTTGGAGAGAACACTGCAGGGGCATCAGATGTAAAAACTACAGGCACCTCAGGGGGAAGGGAAGGGGGGGGCACCACAGCCACATGAGTCCACGACGCCAGATCCACGAGGAGCCACCATGCCCACTGTACCATCCTGGGGAGTGCAAATCCACAGTCTCTCAATGTCTCTACAGTGGGTGGGCTGCCCACTGGACCATCCTGGGGAGTGCAAAGCCACAGTCTCTCAATGTCTCTACAGTGGGTGGGCTGCCCACTGGACCATCCTGGGGAGTGCAAAGCCACAGTCTCTCAATGTCTCTACAGTGGGTGGGCTGCCCACTGGACCATCCTGGGGAGTGCAAAGCCACAGTCCATCAGGTGGATGACAGTCTCCACTGGTCAAGGAGGAGGCATGGTGGGCACAGTGAACCATAAACAGTGATTGAGACGGCGGTGCCCAGCGGAGCGGTGCTTGAGAGGAAGGGCCCAGCGGAGCGGTGCTTGAGACGGCGGTGCCCAGCGGAGCGGTGCTTGAGAAGAAGGGCCCAGCGGAGCGGTGCTTGAGAAGAAGGGCCCAGCGGAGTGGTGCTTGAGAGGAAGGGCCCAGCAGAGCGGTGCTTGAGACGGCGGTGCCCAGCGGAGCGGTGCTTGAGAAGAAGGGCCCAGCGGAGCGGTGCTTGAGAAGAAGGGCCCAGCGGAGCGGTGCTTGAGAAGAAGGGCCCAGCGGAGCGGTGCTTGAGAGGAAGGGCCCAGCGGAGCGGTGCTTGAGAGGAAGGGCCCAGCGGAGCGGTCCTTGAGACGGCGGTGCCCAGCGGAGCGGTGCTTGAGACGGCGGTGCCCAGCGGAGCGGTGCTTGAGAAGAAGGGCCCAGCGGAGCGGTGCTTGAGAAGAAGGGCCCAGCGGAGCGGTGCTTGAGAGGAAGGGCCCAGCGGAGCGGTGCTTGAGACGGCGGTGCCCAGCGGAGCGGTGCTTGAGAAGAAGGGCCCAGCGGAGCGGTGCTTGAGAAGAAGGGCCCAGCGGAGCGGTGCTTGAGAAGAAGGGCCCAGCGGAGCGGTGCTTGAGAGGAAGGGCCCAGCGGAGCGGTGCTTGAGAGGAAGGGCCCAGCGGAGCGGTCCTTGAGACGGCGGTGCCCAGCGGAGCGGTGCTTGAGAAGAAGGGCCCAGCGGAGCGGTGCTTGAGAAGAAGGGATCAGCGGAGCGGTGCTTGAGAGGAAGGGCCCAGCGGAGCGGTGCTTGAGAAGAAGGGCCCAGCGGAGCGGTGCTTGAGAAGAAGGGCCCAGCGGAGCGGTGCTTGAGAAGAAGGGCCCAGCGGAGCGGTGCTTGAGAGGAAGGGCCCAGCGGAGCGGTGCTTGAGAAGAAGGGCCCAGCGGAGCGGTCCTTGAGACGGCGGTGCCCAGCGGAGCGGTGCTTGAGAGGAAGGGCCCAGCGGAGCGGTGCTTGAGAAGAAGGGCCCAGCGGAGCGGTGCTTGAGAAGAAGGGCCCAGCGGAGCGGTGCTTGAGAAGAAGGGCCCAGCGGAGCGGTGCTTGAGATGGCGGTGCCCAGCGGAGCGGTGCTTGAGAGGAAGGGCCCAGCGGAGCGGTGCTTGAGACGGCGGTGCCCAGCGGAGCGGTGCTTGAGAAGAAGGGCCCAGCGGAGCGGTGCTTGAGAGGAAGGGCCCAGCGGAGCGGTGCTTGAGAAGAAGGGCCCAGCGGAGCGGTGCTTGAGAAGAAGGGCCCAGCGGAGCGGTGCTTGAGAAGAAGGGCCCTGTTCAGCGGTGCTCTTCTCCACGGCGGGCCCTGTTCCGCGGTGCTCTTCTCCACGGCGGGCCCTGTTCAGCGGTGCTCTTCTCCACGGCGGGCCCTGTTCAGCGGTGCTCTTCTCCACGGCGGGCCCTGTTCAGCGGTGCTCTTCTCCACGGCGGGCCCTGTTCAGCGGTGCTCTTCTTCCCCGCGGGCCCTGTTCAGCGGTGCTCATCCAGCAGGTCAAGGGAGCCAGACCTGGCCTGGACTCCCTGCTCAGTCGCCCTCGGACAGTGACGTTTCTGGACCCTTCGGGGACGGAATCCTGGCCTCCTTAGTGTCCTCCTTCCCAGCTGGGATGTGGCATGTGGGGTCCACCTTCTCCGCGCTCCTGCTGCCCTTCCGCTCCTTTGATGGGGCTCTCGGGCCTTGCCTCCCCTAGATGGTGTGGGTGGTGAAGTGGCCGCACATTGCTCCTTGGGGGCAGCCCTGTCGGTCCTCGCACGGCGGCCCTTGTTTTTGCGGGTCCTCTTGCCGGGGGGGGGGGGGGGCTGGACGTGTCCTTGCTGCTGATCGATGTGTCACTGCTGGCAAAGGGTGGGCTCCAGAACCCATGCACAACAGTGACACCCGAAGCTGGGCTGGTGGTGGCTGCGGTGCTCTTGGGACTCTTTGAAGATGGATGGGGGAGCTCATCCGGGGGAAAGAGGTCAAGGTTAGCCATGAAAAGTTTCTTAGGGCCAAGGTAAAGGGTAGGAGAAGTGGAGATGGAAGTGGAGGTAGAGGAGGTGGTTGTAGGAGAGTCAGGTGTGCTGTCATTGGGTGAAGGTGCTGGTGCTGTAGGCTGTCGTGAGGTGGATGGCTGTTGGGTGGGTGGCTGCCTGCGTTTGTGTGTCTTGGAAGAGGGGGTGACAGACACAGTGGGAGAGGACACAGGGGACGTGTAAATGGCAGTGGGGGTGGTGACTGCATGAGTGTGGACTGTACTGGAGGGTGAGGTGGTGATGGAAGCACTGGCTGATGTTGGGGTGCATGCAGGTGTGAGTGTAGACGTCACAGGGAGGGAGGAGGGAGACGAGGAGGAGGGGGACACAGGGGTGGCAGTGGTTGTTGGCATGTCTGCATCTGGGTGTTGCTTGGGTGAGTGTTTGTGGGATCTGTGGTGCTTGTGTTTGGATGAGCTGCTCTTGGGTGTTGAGGTGTGTGCAGGCTGGTCTGATGGTGTGGATGGGATAGGCTGAGGGACAGGAGACAGAGAAAGGCTGGAGGCAGTAAGAAGAGGGAGGCTGGAAACAGGGACAATGGCTGCCGTCAGTGCTGAGGCCAGAGCAGTGAACGCTCGTTGATGGGCAGCCTGACCCGAATGAATGCCCTCCAGGTACGCATTGCTCTGTTGCACCTCCCTTTGCACACCCTGGATGGCATTCAAAAGGGTCGTCTGCCCAACAATGAGCGTCCTTACCACGTCAATGAGCTCCGCACTGAGGGCAGCAGGGGCAACAGGGGCAGGGGCTGAGGTGCCTGGGGCGAAGGAGACGCGCGCCTTCCTGGGCGAACGGGCACGGAGCGAAGACTGAGGGGCTGCTGGGAGGGCGGGGCTGGTGCGCTGGGTGGCGGCTGTACCTGTAGAGGCGGGGGCACGGATGTTGCCGCCACCCCTAGGGAGCTCCCATCCGAGGACGTGTCGCTTTCGCTGCTCTCACCAGCGGTCCCCGTCGTGGTGCTCCCCTCGCCCTCCGGATCACTGGTGCCCTCGGTGTCTGTTCCTGGGCCCACCGGGGCCTTGTGTCCTGCAGCTCCCTCGTGCTCCGATGCCAAATCTCCTCCGCCTGATGATGCTAATGCACACATGCACAAGAAGATGAAGAGAAAGGGTGGGGGGAGAAAAAAGAAGACCAGGTTGAGTGCATGCAATGTCAACACCGTTGGCGGAGAGGACAGACACAGGTGCCTAATGCACTAAGCCGGGCATTCGGGGTACACTACTCAGTACTACTGACTAAGACAACAGGCCAAGAGACGTCAAACGCGCACATGGGAGATGCTGGACCTTCAATGGCTGTACTTGTCACCCTACCGAGGTGGGGGCCGGGGGCACAGGGCCATGCCTAAGGGAGAGGACTACACTACAGAAAGCGCCCTGGCCTAATGTCACCCACAGCCCTCCTCCCCCACCCATACGCCTCCACTGCGCAGAAAGATAGGAGAATGTGCTGATACTCACCCCCTTGTGTCTGCTGTGATGTCTTAAAGCGCCCATCCAATTCAGGGTAGGCCACCGCCAGGATCCGGGACATCAGGGGGGTCATGGTGCGACTGGCACCCCTCCTAGGTTGGGAGGCCATCCCCAGCAGTGTTTCTGCGGTCTTCCTTGTTCCGCGGTGGATGTCCTCCCACCTCTTGCGGCAGTGGGTGCCCCGTCTGTTGTGGACCCCCAAGTTATGACTTCCTTGGCGATGGCACGCCAAATCTCGATCTTCTGATGGGCGCTGACCTATTTGACATGTACAGGGTGGAAAGGAGGAAATCATCAATGACCTTCATGTTAGATGTGATTGGCCCCCCCTCCAACTTTGCCATATGGCACATGCTCTCATCTGTCGGGCGTTGCACTCCTCATTCGCCCCCCACCCCACCAACTTACATCCACCCCAATCCACACAGGCATAGCCCATTCCATGTGCACCCGGTGTACTCACTTGTTGGTCTGGAGGACCGTAGAGTAGCGCATACTGGGGGAGGACCCCATCCACGAGCTTCTCCAACTCTTCAGACGTGAAGGCAGGGGCCCTTTCCCCAGTCGCAGCAGCCATTGTATCTTCCAGACCGAGGTCACAGCAGCACTTGCAGTATAGGTCCTCTCCTGTGGATGATCAGGTCTCGAGTGATTAAGCAGATAGAAAATGGCGGTCACGCCCGCGGCGGTGCGTACCGCGGCGGTGCGTACCGCGACCGCAGGCGCACTTCGTCATTGGCTCCTGAAACCCATAGGCTTCAATGTTAACCAATGCGGCTTTGCGCCGCGGTCTTCGACCGCCTACCGCCACGGTGTGCCCCGCCAGCGCATTGACCTCACATCCCATTGTCCCACTTCACAGGTCAGGCAGCTGCCATTTCAAGGGCCTACATGGCTTAATTTTGACTGCGACACACAGGCCTAGGCCTTGCATTGCCACACACACACGCTTTACAACCCATTGCCATTCTTTAACTGTGCAAGCTGTCTGTACGTACCTGTGGTTTGGCTGACTCTGTGCTCCATGTTGTCCTTCCTAGGCACCGTCCGCTGGGACTTGGGATGAGAAGGAGGAATCCTCGCGTGTACCGACCGCTGGTGGACCTGTCGACAATGGAAGAACGCCATATAATACTTCGATACAGACTTGACCGTGCCACTATCCATGAACTGTGTGCCCAGCTGGAGCCAGACCTGATGTCCCCCATCCGCCAACCCACAGGGATTCCCCCTCTGGTGCAGGTTTTGTCAGTCCTCCATTTTTTGGCAAGTGGGTCATTCCAGACCACAGTGGCCATGTCATCTGGAATGTCTCAGCCTATGTTTTCTAAGATTTTGAGCAGAGTGTTGTCTGCCCTGATGAAACTCATGCGGAGCTACATCATTTTCCCAGAGGAGGGTGACTTGCCTACAGTGAAGGGTGATTTCTATGCCCTTGGACATATCCCCAACATCATTGGTGCCATTGATGGGACCCATGTGGCTTTGGTACCCCCAAAAGACGATGAGCAGGTGTACCGAAACAGAAAAAGTTATCATTCGATTAATGTCCAGGTGATCTGTTTGGCTGACCAGTACATCTCCCATGTAAATGCCAAGTTCCCAGGGTCAGTGCATGACGCGCATGTGATGCGAAATAGCAGCATCCCCTATGTGATGGAGCAGCTACAGAGACAACGTGTGTGGCTAATAGGTGACTCTGGTTACCCCAACCTGTCGTGGCTACTGACCCCAGTGAGGAATCCCCGGACAAGGGCAGAGGAATGCTACAATGAGGCCCATGGGCGTACTAGGAGGGTGATTGAGCGAACCTTTGGTCTCCTGAAGGCCAGGTTTAGGTGCCTGCATATGACCGGTGGATCCCTAATGTACTCACCAAAGAAGGTGTGCCATATCATCGTGGCGTGCTGTATGCTTCACAACCTGGCTTTGCGACGCCAGGTGCCTTTCCTGCAGGAGGATGGTCCAGATGGTGGTGTTGTAGAAGCCGTGGAGCCTGTGGAGAGTGAAGAGGAGGAAGACTCAGAGGACGACACAGACAATAGGGACAGAGTGATACAACAGTATTTCCAGTAACACCCAGGTAAGAATCACCCACGCCCTTTCACAATTGCTTATAGCCTCCTGCATCTGTACTTTCTGTAGTTCCCACAAGATCTTTTTGGGTAATTTTTGTTTTTCCCTTCCCTTCTCAGTGCTGTATGACTCAGTGCCTGACTTCTGCTTGGTTTGCCCATGAACTACAGCGTATTGACATTGGTATGTTGTCATTACTAATTGACAGAACAGATATTGAACAGTAATATGTAATACATTTGCTAATAATACAGCATGACTCCAAACTGATTTGTGTGCAATATGTGATTTATTTACAGTGCTAGATATTGGTACATGTGATTATAAGGGTGATGGGTGGGGGTGGAGTAATGTCCATGGCAGAGTCCAGTTCTCAGTCTCACAGGTGCATTGTCCTTTTGCCTGTGGAAGGATGGAGCAGAGGCAGTTCATGGTTGGACAGGGTGGCAATGTGGGACAGTGGGAAGAGTTCAGGGGGTATGTCCTGCTGGCGGGGGTCTTGACATCCTACTCTGTCTTTTTTTTGGATCTCAGGCTCCTTTCACGGGGTGGTTGTTCTTCAGCAGGAGGTGGGGTTCTGGTGGCCTGTCGTGGTGTTGGGGCCTCCTGTCCACTTGCGCCGGCGGAGGTGGTAGGCTGTTCCTGGTCCGGGCTAGTGACAGGGGCCCTGTGTGGTGCCACATGGTCCCGCAACGCGTCTTCTATCCTGTTGAGGGCCAGGACGATGGTCCCCATTGCGGTCCCAATGATTCTCAGCTCCTCCCTGACCCCATGTTGCGTTCCTCCTGCTGTGCCTGGATCTCCGTGAACCTGGCCAGTACCGTCGCCATCGTCTCTTGGGAGTGGTGGTAGGCCCCCATGATGGTGGTGAGGGCCTCTTGGAGAGTGGGTTCCCTGGGCCTCTCCTCCCCCCCCTGTCGCACAGCAGCCCTCCGAGCTGCCTGGTTTCCCCCGGCCTCTGCCTCCTGGACGGTGTGCCCGTACCCACTGCCCCCAGGTCCCTGTTGTTGTTGGGGTGTTGGGTTAGCCTGGGTGCCCTGTAGTGGCAGACACACCGCTGATTGACGTGTCCTAGAGACAGAGGCATGGGCCCGCTGGGTGGGAGCTGTGCTGGTGTTGGCAGAGGGGGTCGGGTCTGGTGTGGCCTGTGGCTGCCTGAGGGGAACCGACTGCCCAGAGGTCCCCGATGGTCCGGGCTGGTCATCAGGTTCAGTGTCGACAGAGCTGCTGTCCTCACTGTGGGCCTGTTCCGGTGGTGGGATGGACATTTCTGGACCCTCCTGGCTGGTGTGTTGGCGTTCGGGTCCTGCATGGGGTAAGAGAGTTTGGTTATTGTTTCTGTGTGTGCAATGGCGTGCGTGTTATGGGTTCCCTCGTCCCCCAGTGCAGGCATTCCCTTGAGGGAGGTGTTGTGAGGGTAGTTAGTGGGGGGGGGGTAAGTGCAGTGGTCATGCTTGGGTGATGGGTGTCCATGGATTGTGTTGGCATGCAGGAGTTGGTGTTGGGATGGGTGGGTTGTGCTGGTGAGACATTGTCAGGGAGGATGTGTGCTGGGGGTTTGGGGGTGAGGGTGGGGGTGTGGGTTGGCATGCTGGTGGGGTGGGGGGGATATAGTAGTTGAGATTGGACTTACCAGAGTCCATTCCTCCGGCTACTCCTGCGAGGCCCTGAGGATGCAGGATGTTGAAGACCTCTTGCTCCCATGATGTAAATTCGGGAGGGGTGGGTGGGGGTCTGCCGCCAGTCTTCTGGACCGTGATGTTGTGCCTGGAGACCATCGATCGGACCTTCCCCCGTAGGTCGTTCCATCGTTTGCGGATGTACTCCCTATTCCTGGGATGCTGTCCCACCGCGTTGACCCTGTCCACGATCCGCTGCCATAGCTCCGCCTTCCTAGCTATACTGGTGTGCTGCACCTGTGAGCCGAAGAGCTGGGGTTCCACTCTTAGGATTTCCTCCACCATCACCCGGAGTTCTTGGTCCGAAAAGGGTGGGTGCCTTTGGGGTGCCATGGGGTGGTGTGGGTGAGGTGTGGGGTGGTGTATGTGATGATGAGTATGTTGGTGTGTGGTGCTTTGTGCTACTATGTGGTGTGTGTTATGGTTTAGTGTGCCTCAGTGTGTATTGCTATGGATTGTCTGCTGTGTCTCTCTCTCCTTCTCTCAGTAATTGTGGTCGTAGGGGTTTGTGGGTGATGTGGGGGTGTGTTTTATAGTTGATTGATTGTGTGGGAGTGGGTTGTGTATGTGTATCAGGTGTGTGTATTTGTAATTGTCCAATGTGCCTGTGTTTTGATGCTGTGTGTGTATTTTGACCGCGGCGGTGTGTACCGCCAATGGAATACCGCGTTGGAAAGCCCGCCGCGTTGATTCGTGGGTCGAAATGGCATGGGCGTATTTCTGTTGGCGTGACGGTGGAGGTTTGGTCATCTCCAGTTTATCGCTGCCCGCTGATGTGGCGGCCTGCAGTGGAGGTCGGATTTTTGGAGGTTTGGCCGTTGTGGGTCAGAATGACCGTGGCGGCTTTCCGCGGCCGCGGCGGTGTTATGGCGGTCTTCTGACCGGCGGTAAGCACCTTTTACCGCCGAGGTCAGAATGACCCCCAAAGTGTCTGGGTCATGGCAAAAGTTTGCAATGGCATCTCCTAATGACTCCTCGTGTCAAAGGTTTTTTATCCCTTTTCTGTTGTACAGTCCCCTAATTTCTTATTGAATAGGGTTGGCACCCCACTATCTAGATCCAATGGGTTTCCAGTGATTTCATCAAAATTGTCACCCCATAACTGTTCTCACGTAGTTTATTGGTTCTTGTGATTGACATCTCTAGCGGATAGAATGTCCGGTATGATTTCATACTCTTGTGGTCCTCTCGCATCCTCAGTCAGTAGGTCCATTGTCTGTACCGGTTTAGGCGACCTTGTACCTGTAACTAGTCTACACTGTTGCATTCAGCAAAAATGTTTTTCTGAGCAAGTCGAATTTCATGGGAACGGATCCACTACGGTTACATACATCCTCTAGCTTTTGGAACAGTACGAGTAAATGTCCTTCAGCAAGTCAGCACACTGCGCGTTAGCAAAACACATTTAATATGAAACCGGGCAGCTAGGCCTCAACTCATGCTAACTAAAGCCTAATGATTTATTAGCTAACCTTAACATATAATTCTTAATATTAGTGTAAAATCATTCATTATCATATCATTATTTCATTATTAGTCAATTTCATTAGTCATTGTATACATTGGTGGCCACTCCCCGTGGGTACATTTCAAGCGTACGTTTAGCAAAAACACATTAATACATTTTCTATGCGGCATTATTATGCATTAGTTCATAAACATTGCATGTTAATTTTGAGTATAAAACTACGCTCCCTCAGTCCCTCCTCTGATGACACTTGTCATCACATAAAACCTTTCCCTTTACAACCTTTCACTTTCTTAGTTCGCACATTTCATGTTCTTCACCCCTTCTTGATTTTTCCCAAATTTCTTTGAACATTTGATCCTGTTTCTCTTCCTCTTTTCTTTTATTGCATTTTGCCAATTTTCTTTTAATTCTTTTACTCATTTTGCGTGATAACCATATTCCAAATAAACAAGTTAGAACAATCAATATACCCCCTATTATTTTTTAAAGTACCCCATTCCACTAACTACTAAACCAATTCCCTACTTTAGTAATTCCTTTTCCAACTTTTCCCAAACTCCAGATTCCTTCAGCTCCTTCAAATCTGTACTGTCTCTCGTTAGGTTAGTAAGCATACCTCTAATGTATTACTATTATCTGGAATATAGGCACAACAGTGGCACTCATTAAGCATCTTACACACTCCGCCACTCTTCGCTAAAAGAATGTCTAAAGCAAGCCGGTTTTGAAGAGTCATAGCCATCTCCGCAGCAAGTTCAGTATCCATCAGGAGTATAGCCCCTGTGAAGTTTGTCAGCATGTTATCCACAATAGTAGACAACTTTCGAATCTTTATGGAGTTTAAGATAACCCCCACTGAAGGAATTATGGCTCCAAATATATCACCTATGACAGCAGCTGCTGTCTCTCTCTTTAGTCTAGCTTGATGTAATTCCGACATTTTAGGAAGTTGCTTTAAGTCATCAATTTGGTAAATCTTTGGGAAGACTATTCCCAAATAACATGTCCCATACCATCCCTTTGGAAGACGGTAATAAGCATTAAGTCCACATATGTAATAGATCCCAGGGATCGCTGGATCCTGTCCATTTAACATGAACGTCCATTTACTCTGAAACAAAAACACATGTTTGCATTCAGTCATTCCCACAAATAAAGTGTCATGATCAGATATTGGCCTATATATACAAAGCCTACCTACATGTAATGCATCTATAGCTAATTTCCCCTGTGTCTTTATTGTACTATAAGCATAATCATTTGCAAAAGTTCGATTTTCTAATCCCTTTTCTAGCCTTTCCTTTAATGCGTTTCGTCTAACATCAGTGTGATCTAAGAAGCTCTTCTCTACAGCCGTTAGTAAGCAGGTTAGATTATTGCGGTGCGCATAAGCTGTTCTAAATGTCAGTGTCGGCTCAAAGAAACCCCTAACTATTTTTATGTTATGTTCCTGAGCTAATTTATTTAGAAACTCAATTACAGGCACAAAAGAAAACACTACATCTAGATTAGAGTAGCAGTATTGAACATGTTCTTGATTATAGAATCTCGTTAATAGCAAACTACATCTTATTCTATACGTAAGCGGCAAACTATGGTAAGTAACCCCTTCTTGTACTGATGAAGGAATCTTTGTGCACACATAGCAATTCTTCGCATCCATTGTGTCAACATACTCATTCAGCAAGCAATACAAGACATTAGTAGATAGTTCCCTTTTTTAATTAGTTCCCTCATGCAAGTACTTCGTATCCTGCTCAAACCTCTCCCATGGTGTTAGTCTAGCAGTCTCAGGAGTTGAAGCATTGTTAAACGCACTCTTATCCACCAATGGCATTCCCACAATCACACCTATAATTATTATTGCACACACATTCCCTAATAAGACACTCAACCAACCACACATCCTACCCCCATCATCATACCTTGTGTTACCCATGATCTATAAAGAATCAGGGAGCAGAATAAAAATAAGCAAACAATCAACTTGAGGATGATATAAAAGCTCTCTCTTTTTTTTTTTTCTCTTGTGCAAAAGTCTCTCTCGTAGCAGGTATTTACAGCGTTTCACTCACTCCCAGGACCCTTTGTCAAATCAGGTTAGCAGCTTGTTATAATCGGTTTTTCAGAGTCAATTCAGGTTAACAGTGTCTCATCCGGTAATTCATCAGTGTCTTTTCTCAGGTTTCTCTCTATTTAATTTTCAACTTAACACAGTTTTTTTTTCTATGGTTGAATTCAGGTGCCGTAGTATTGACCTGGGATTTCTCGATCAAAACAGAATGCAAAGAATTCTTGCTGCCATTCAGCTGATGTTGCATATGCCCATTCAGGACCTGCGTACCTCCTGTTTGCAACTCTCTTTCTTTTCAGTTTGCGATCACCCTGCATCTCTCCTTCACTGAGATCTTGTTTCCTGGTTGTATCAACTTCTTCCTCTATTGTTTCATTAGGGATCACTTTCTCCTTTGCAGCTTGTGGCTCCGGCCAATTATCTCCTTTAAATATTTTCTTTCCACTCGGCCTTTCAGGATGTTGAACAGTGCCCTCCTCTTGTACTATGGTGTTTTCTCTTGATGGATCTGCAAAAGGCTCAGGGGGAGTCAGAACACTTTGACCTTCTTCTGCCTCACCTCCTTCGCCTTCAGGGTCTGTTTTGGGCCCGACTTCAAAACCATATCTGTCTGCTTCTGGGAGAACCTCTCCTTGTCTTAGTTCTCCTGGTGCCTTAGTTGAGATAGGCTCACTGTCACTCCTCTGGATCTCGTTTGCTGTTTGAGTGACTAAGCCATCCTCAACGGGCTGTCCTTCAGTCTCAGTTCCCCTTTGATTACTCTCAGGCCCTGAGACGTCCTTCTCTGCAGCTGTTGTTTTGGACAATTCAAGTTCCTCATCAGTTGGACACGTCACCTTCTTTGTGTGACTGGCATGGATCCAATTTGGAAGATCTGCGCATTTCACAGCAGTAGTAGTTGTCAGTATTACTTGATATGGCCTCTTCCAACGTGGCTCCAAACACGACTTCCTTACGTGTTTCTTGACAACAACCCAGTCACCGGCTTTCAGGGTGTGACCTTGATCACTTATCGGTGGCAATGTGGTAGCTTCCACCTGGTGAGAGAAAGAGCAGACCACGTCAACCAGACCCTTGCAGTAGTCCAACACCATATCATCCGAGATATTTACAAGAGCGTTTGCAGGCACTGCAGGCAATCTCATAGCTCGGCCCATAAGAATCTCATGAGGAGACAGTCCTGTTTTCTTGTCGGGTGTGTTTCTCATTGACATCAGCACTAGGGGCAATGCATCTGGCTATTTCAAATTGGTAGCTGCGCACATTTTTGCCATTCTCGACTTCAAGGTACCATTCATCTGCCTCTTTAGTCCTGATGCTTCCGGGCAATAGCTACAATGCAACTTCTGTTTAATGGTCAATGCAGCACACAAGAGCTTAATCACCTCATTGTCGAAGTGTCTTCCCCTATCTGATTCTAAAGAGATCGGAAACCCGAAACGATTCCCTAAGCAGCAGCTTCGCTACTGTGAGACTGTCATTCCTGCGTGTAGGGTAAGCTTCAATCCAGTGACTGAAAATGCACACAATCACCAACACGTATCTCAGACCTCCACACACAGGCATCTCAATAAAATCCATCTGCATTCTGCTAAATGGACCTCCTGCTCTCCCAATGTGGCTCAAATTTACCACAGTCCCTTTTCCCACATTCATCTGCTGACAGATGATGCACCTGTGACCAATAACTTCTGCAGCTTGTCTGAATTTTGGATTGAACCAATTGACTTTGAACAACCTGATCATTGCGTCTCTCCAAACAAGTGCTTGACCATGGTCAATCCTCACAAATTGTGACAAAAGACTGTTTGGCAAAACCATTTTCCCCTTGTCTGAAACCCATAAATCATCAGATCTCTGTACGCCTTGCATTTTGAGCCAAGAGCGTTTCTCTTCCTTGCTGGCACACCCCTGCAATGATTTTAACTCATCTAGTGTGTCAACTACCCTTAATGCATAATTTGAGCAGGTTTCATTTTTTGTTTCAGATAACAATTCCCATTGATCTTGAAACGATATACAGTTCAATGCGACTTGATCTGCATATCCATTTCCCATTGACACAAAGGGGTCATTTCAACCCTGGCGGTACAGGACCGCCAGGGTTCAAATGACAGAAGCACCGCCAACAGGCTGGCGGTGCTTCCAGGGTCATTACGACTGCGGCGGAAGCTCCGCGGTCCACTGCTGGGGCCGGCGGTTTCCCGCGACGGCGGTAGTAGTTTGCCAGGGCAGCGCTGCCCAGGGTATTACAATTCCCCCTACCCACAGGCATGGGCAGTGCAGGGGCCCCCTGACAGGGCCCCATGCTGCTTTTCACTGTCTGCTCTGCAATAATGTGTCATAATGGGCACCGTGGGAGTGCAGCCGCATTGGCGGCCCCACGTCGGTTACAACCTGGCGGGCGGGTTTTTCCGCCCACCAATGTTGTAATGAGGGCCAAATTCTTGTGACTTAACATGAGCATTGCATTTCACCACGGCAATTTCAAGAGGTAACTGAATCACGTGCAACAAATCCTTACTTTTCTCGCCATTTTTCACTGGTGAACCAGAAGAGGTCAGGAAACCCCTCTGTGACCACAACTGGCCAAACTCAGGTACAATTCCAAATCCGTGTCTGCTGTCAGTATAGATAGTGACTTTCAGGTTTTCAGCTGCGTGGCATGCCCTGGTAAGAGCAATTAATTCAGCCACTTGAGCAGAGTATACTCTTTTGAGCCAGGAAGCTTCTAAGATACCAGTGATTTTACACACAGCATATCGAGCTCTCAGTACTCCTACCGAGTCTCTCAGGCATGAACCATCAACAAAGATAATGTAATCATTTTTTCTAACTGGGTATCTTTAATGTCGGGTCTCGGTTTGGTGCACAGATCTGTTACCTCAAGACAATCATGTTCTACCTCCTCGGCATCATCAATGTTTTGCATTTTCAATAGGAAGTAAAGTTGCTGGGTTCAGCACAGTACATCTTTTTAGAGGCACATTAGGTGACCCCAGTATAATTGTTTCATACTTAGTAAGTCTCGCATTTGCCAGATGCTGCGTCTTTGTTCGGGTCAACAGAATTTCAACTGAATGTGGGACCATTACTGTTAAAGGATGTCCCATCACTATACCTTTACACTGAGTGAGGCTTTGACCAACTGCTGCAACTGCACGCAAACAACCCGGTAAGGCTGCTGCGACTGGATCCAAAGTAGCTGAAAAATATGCTACTTGGCGATTTGCACCTCCTTGGACCTGCGTCAGGACAGACAAAGAACAAGCATCACGTTCATGACAAAACAGTACAAAAGGTTTTGTGTAGTCAGGCATACCTAAAGCGGGTGCCCTGCACATGCTTTCCTTCAGTTCCATGAATGCCTTTGTCTCTTACTCGGACATGGTTATGGCACCTGGGCCATCCTGAATCTCCTTGACAGTCAACCTCACCAAAGGTTTAGAGATAACTGAGAAGTTGGGAATCCACTGATGACAGTAGCCCACCATTCCCAAAAACATCCTAACGTCTCTCTAGGATGTCGTGGGATTAATCTGCAATATGGCTGTCACCCTTTCTTTGGATATTTTTCTCGACCCTTTCTCAATTAGGTGACCTAAGTACTTTACCTCTTTCTGACAGTATTTCAGCTTCTTTGGGGACACTTTATTTCCATTCTTTCCCAAATGATTAAGTAAGGCAATTGTGTCATACCTGCAGTCATCTTTTGTTCTGGACGCAATCAACAAATCATCAATGTACCGTACCAGAGTCGAACTAAAAGGCAATTCTAATGACTCCAAGTCCTTCTTCAGTATCTGATTGAAGATGGAAGGTGATTCAGAGAACCCTTGTGGAATTCTACACTAACTGTAAACCTTGTCCAGGAATTTGAAACTGAAAAGAAATTGGCTGTCCTCATGAAGAGGCACCGAAAAGAATGCTTGAGAGAAGTCCACAACTGTGAACCACTCTGCTTCACACGGAACCTGAAACATGATCACGGCTAGATTTGGCACTATGGGACAACATTTTACCACAATCTGATTTATTTTCCGCAGGTCTTGAACAATTCTAACTTTCCCACAAGGCTTTTTCAGACCCATTATTGGTGAATTACACGGGCTGCTCATCACTTCCTTTAGAATGCCTTGCTTTATAAAGTCTGCAATTATCTGCGTCACCTGGATAAGGACATCTTGTGCCATGTGGTACTGCGGTACCTGGGGAAACACTGCATTTGGCTTTACCTCTACTTTGACCGGTTCTTCTCCTTTTATTAGTCCCACTTCTTTTCCTGTCAGGTCCCACACTTTTTCTGTCACTGTTCCCTGTAATTCGGCTGGTAAGTCAGTCACTGTGAACATCGGGAATAGAGATATCAAAGGGTATTCCTCCTTTGCAGTCTCTGTTTCTGTCTCTGAGATCTGACCATCGTCCCCTTCATCATCACTGTTTGTCTGCACCTCAATCCCTTCATTGGAACAGGTAATTGAACACTTCGTCTCACACAGCAAGTCTCTTCCCAGTAGAAATACGGGACTCGAGTCACAGACTACACATCTATGTAATCCCTGAAAGGTACCAATCTCTACTTGGACCGCATCTGTAATTGGATTTGTCAGGAACTGATTTGCTACTCTTACCACCCTTATGGTACGCCTGAAAGTGGCAATTTCGGAACCTCTGCACTTCTGAATGTAGAGCATGTAGCTCCTGTATCAACTAGGAATGAAACCTTGTGACCCATCACCTTTCCTTCTACATAGGGTCCCCTCTGATCTACTTCTAGGGACGCTGCAAGCCTGCACTCCTCACTGTCTGAACAATCATCCGACCATTCATCTTTTATTCCATCCTCACCACGCAATGGGAACTGTTGTACTGTGTTGTTTTGACTCATTGCTTGACCAGTGACCTGTTGAGGAAGCATCACCTGTTGCTGTCCCATTGGAGCTAATGGTATCTGCATTTGCTGTCTAGGTACCATGGGAATCTGATGTTGTACCTGCTGCATCTGTGCTGGTTGAACACGCGGCATTTGCATTTGCTGCATGGGTTGGAGACCCTGCATCTACACCATGTTATTCTGAAAGTTTGGATTTTGACCCCTCATTTTTGGACCCCTCACATTTTCAAATGTATCAACATCATTGTTTTGTTGAACAACACCATCCTGCACCACCACTGGACATTCCCGCTTCCAGTGCCCCACACCCCCGCACGCCTGACATGGTGACACCTTTTTCATCCCTTGCACATCATTTTGAACCACAACAGTATTCAAGTCTGGACCACGGTTCACAAAACCTCCTCGACCTCGTCCTCTTGGTTGGGCCTGAAACATTCCATTTCCCTGCGGTTGCTGCTGTACCATCTGCTGTATTCCATTTCCCTGCATCCCTGCTTGCGCTGCCTTAATTTGCATCACCATCACTTTCTCCTTTAACTTTCTCTGCTTCAGCTCAATCTTGTCACAACAGTATTTTGCATACTGCAACACCTCATCAATCGGCTTCGGTTGCCAACAGATCAAATGATTCTTAATCATCTGGCTAATCTCTGGTCTCAGTCCTTCAACAAACCTGAACACAAGATGATTCATGTCTTTCAGTTCTATGACCTCAGTGCCACTGTAGTGTTTGGATGCCTTCAGCAACCTCTCATAATAAGCATGTATCGACTCCTTACCCTCCTGTGACGTTCGATCAATTTTCTGCCAATCAGTCACCTTCGGCGACACTTTCTGCTTCAAAAACTCAATCACTTTCTGATATTACCTCATCACTTCAGAAGATGGTGCTCCAGTAACCTTGTCCCTTGCCGGTTCCCCTGTTGGCCAATCCACACTCCTCTTGCACTCAAGCCATAAATCAGCTGGTACTATAATCTCAAACAGGGTATTCAAGTCTTCCCAGAGACATTTCGCAAGCTTCACAAACCTGTCCGTCTGCTGGTACCATTCTATCGGCTTCTCCCTTAACCTGGGATAATCATTTGTGAATGACAGGATGTCACCCCTGGACCACGGTACATGAGCTAGAACCCCTCCTCTTTATTGTCCCCGTGTCTGGTGCAGCTTTCGCCTGCTTTGGTTCCAGGCCATCACCTTTCTCTTTATCTCTCTTCTTTACCCATCTGCCGTCCCACTTCTCTAATGCTCCCCTAATTTGAGCACTCTGCAGTATCTCTTTAAGATGTGCCTTCATTCCAGTAGATCTCATGTGATCGAAGTCTTTAGGTTCAAAGTCTAACCCATAGCTCCTCTTTAAATGCTTAGTATTATCTATGTCTATGCCTTATTTGTCCGCCAGGTTTGCCAACTTCTGATGCGCCCTGCTCACTTCCTTGGGTATTTTGGGGCACAGATACCTCAATTCTGCTTCGGTGTATGACTCTAATCTGTTCACCCCCATTGTTCCTTCTACTAATTCGGTGGCTTCTACACCCAGTCTCACAACATTCTGATATTCTTCTCTTTCTGACCTCTCTGTGGTCACTGTAGTAGTCTGCGGAGTGTTGAGCTTGTCTACCACTCGTTCAATTGTTGCGCTGTTAAGCCTTGCAACAAGTAATTTCCAGATTGCATCATTGGTGTCTGCGTCGTATTTGTACTCATTACCTGTGGGGTTAGTGTTCCCAACCCTGCTTACCTCATTGTCTCCAAAGGAACCCCAATCGGACTGAAGTCCAACAAGGACCTAGACCTCTCACCTGTCTGTTCCCCCTGTGTCATTCTCTGCATGTTCCCGAGGACCCTCCTCTTATTGCCTCCTGGGTCATTACTCCCTGGTCACATACGCCAGGCTCACCTTGCGTATACAGCGGTACTGGTGTACCAACAGTAATTGGCAATGATATAGCAGCTGGGACTGTCCAACTCCCAAACCCTGTGGAGCATTTACTCCCATAGCTTGATTCATCATCGATACTGTAGCTACTGACTGCAGTCCTGCAACAGAAGTGTAATTTGGAACCAGCTGTTGCTGCAGCTGGGGCAGCACTTGTGGAGTTGGCTGAATCTGCACTAGCTTTGATCTTGTGTATACTGGATCAGGCGGCACCATCAAACTCGTAGATGTCTCCAATACTGGGGCATCAGGATAGAGCCTCTGAATTTGTGGTGGCTGCAACTGTATCTGCGTGTCTGGTGCAGTGGGTACACTGACACCATTCTGTATCGAAACTCTATAATTTCTCTGTACTGTATTTGTGATTCCCTTATTTTGTATCAGATTTTCAGGACACACACTAGTACTCTGTCCATTATCATTTATGGCATATGGTGGCGGGCGATCATGTAACAACTGATTAAGAAACTCTTCATCGTCTGAATCATCTGCGTCTGCCCAAGACCTCTGAGTCTCTTTTGGTTTACTAGAGCCTTTGTCTGTCTTACAAGTAGCCTTCTTTCCCTGTGTCTCATCTTCTTGGGTTATTGCCAGAAACATCTTAATTCCATCAACTATTCCCCTTCTCCACATCCTGGTCTCATTATCCCATTTAGCCTCCGCTAAAGTATTTTCTGCTCTTTTCATTCTCCTCATAAATTTCTGCTGTCTTTGGTGTATGGCCATTAAATCCCAGACCGATAGTGCCTCATACTGAGCTGGTCTCGTGGGCAGTTTTTGCACACTTAACATCAATTGCAAATTTTCCAAAATTCTTATATTAAAAGTTCTGTGTTCCCGGAAATGCCAAACATCCCTCCTTCTCTGTCAATTTGCACCACTGCATTAACCAAAGACATGGCGCGACTCCCTTCTCCTCCATTACGATATAAGCTGGAGTACCCTCAGGCGGTGTAGCTCACCCACACACGCTGTAATGTATGTATCTCCCCTCAAAGCACTCTTTAGAGCCTTGAAAAACTTAATTTTTGCGTCTTTTATGTTGTTTAGAATCTAATCAGGAAGTGACTTTAATTCCCAGAACACTCTTCGCCTACCGTCTCAACCAATTGCTTCTCACAGACGGCTGCCAATCTGTGCGCGACCCCTCTCAGCAACTGACCTATCCCAGCGCGGTACCATTGACGTCACACTCACACACACTGCGGCTGACAAAGTCTTGCGGCTTGTCCTCCTCACACAGAAACTAATGCAATATGTTGCGAGCACCTTAAACAATAAAAAAACCAAATTTGCCGGTTTACTACTTCTCAGCTCCCGTACTCGCAAGCAGAGTTCGACCCACAAATCCTACTCTCACTTGTCAATGGTTCGTTCTAGTGCACTTTAGAACTTGCCAAATCTCCATCGAAGGTTTCACTCACACAATTTGACTCAAACTCGACTCGTCACCCATGCCCGATTGACCTATTAAACCACATAAATGACAACATAAACCAATTGTCTACTACACTTATCAATATACTCCGGAGTCTTAGACCACGACGGGTCCGTACATCACCAAAAACCACGTGGATTTTTTTTTTTTAGCACAAAGCGCCACATGCACATGAAGTTCGCCAACTTCCCTACTCTCATACTGCGGAGTACGCCCACTCCTACTAAAACAACATTACCTGACCTAAATTCACACAAACTTCACAAATCACCTACAATATGCATAAGCTGGAAAAGCGCAATTTCTACATCTCACATGCTAAAACGCCAAGAACATACCCAACTCACTTAGGTAAGCTCCGAGATTCCGGGAAAGTCATGGGGACTTCAGAGACACATCATCCCTCCAATTTGCATTATTCCGAAAAACACCCTTAAACAATGGTCCCTCGCCCTAGTGCCCCAAAGGGCCTAAACCGTTGCTCTGCTACCAGAAACTGATAACGCGTCCCACTATAGTTAATTTATTCACTCTGGGGACTCGTTTTAGGCCAATGAATCTTTTGACCCTGATTGAAGACACCTTAGGACGAGATAGCTAATCAACATGTCAATCAACAAGTCAATGACGTTATCAATAAGACTCGAAAACCATCATGACCTTTCAGTCATGAATAACCACACCAGTTTAGTACAATTTTGTGATATTTATTCCCTATTGATTACAATTCTACCAGTAAGGTTATTAGTCTCAAAACCATGAAACACATCAGCATAGTCATAATATGGCAACTCGAGTAAGATTTCATCAAAGCAAGGATCATGAACATTAGAACATAGCACAACGTCAACATGGATTTACCTTAGCAGAGTATCATTAGAGCATTATTCAACAAAGCAAATGCAGTCATTTGTCTTTTTGCGTCCGTTTAGTGAACCCCTTAACTAACCTCGAATTAGCATTGGCATGTTGGGCTTCATGCAAAACAATTTGGTAACACTAATTTGGAAAACATCTAGCTATGGTCTATGTCAAAAGAAGCAGTTGAAAGGAAAGGCAAACAGACAATTACAATTCCATCATCATATAGTTACCATCTGTATTGGGTCAGCATACAGGGTCAAACTTCGTCCTCAGGACATCAGTTGATTCGCCATCAGCCATGGAATTCAGCAAGACGGGTAAGAAGGGACACTTCCCTCATAAGGAGGAGAAGTATAGAACGGGGAAGATAAGGGTGGGGATGGTTTAAAGAACCAAACAGCAAAGTCTCTATGCAGAGTGAAAAAGTGTCTGGGTCATAGCAAAAGTTTGCAATGGCATCTCCTAATGACTCCTCGTGTCAAAGGTTTTTTATCCCTTTTCTGTTGTACACTCCCCTAATTTCTTATTGGATAGGGTTGGCACCCCACTATCTACATCCAATGGGTTTCCAGTGATTTCATCAAAATTGTCACCCCATAACAGTTCTCATGTAGTTTATTGGTTCTTGTGATTGGCGTCTCCAGCGGATAGAATGTCCGGTATGATTTCATACTCTTGTGGTCCTCTTGCATCTTCAGTCAGTAGGTCTATTGTCTGAACCGGTTTAGGTGACCTTGTACCTGTAACTAGTCTACACTGTTGCATTCAGCAAAAACGTTTCTCTGAGCAAGTCGAATTTCAGGGGAACGGATCCACTACGGTTACATACATCCTCTAGCTTTTGGAAAAGTATGAGTAAATGTCCTTCAGCAAGTCAGCACACTGCACGTTAGAAAAACACATTTAATATGAAACCGGGCAGCTAGGCCTCAACTCATGCTAACTAAAGCCTAATGATTTATCAGCTAACTTTAACATATAATTCTAAATATTAGTGTGAAATCATTCATTATCATATCATTATTTCATTGTTAGTCAATTTCATTAGTCATTGTATACATTGGTGGCCACTCCCCGTGGGCACGTTTCAAGCGTATGTTTAGATAAAAACACATTCATACATTTTTATGCGGCATTATTATGCATTAGTTCACAAACATTTCATGTTAATTTTGAGTATAAAACTACGCTCCCTCATGCTAATGTATTAATGGCATAAGTGGCACGCTATAATAACTCTGGGGGTGCTTGAGGAGTGCGCACAGTGGGTCCACAGCCTGTGTGCTCTCTGGAACTTCTAAGGCTCTGTGAATGTCAGGTGGGTGAGGGTATGCATGAAGGAGCAAAGAGAGGCTAACATAGTGTTGCTCTCTAGGGCCTCTGGCACCCTATGTAGTAGGATATTGTCCCTCCGGGCTCGTTCCTCCTTCTCATACTTTCCATTGTAACGGCTGAATGTCATCCCCCCAGTCTGGCTGTTGACCCTATAGCTTATACAGTTCATTCATCTTCTTGTCTGTAGAAACGAGTTGCAGGTGCATTTGTAAGAGGTCAGTCCGAAGTGGCTTAAGGGCAGATTTATGAAAAGTGGCACAGCACCTAGTGCAGTACCACTTTTCTTGCGTTCCTTAGCACTCCTCTAATGCCACCATGTGTGCTCTGTATTTAAAATACGACACCCAATGGCGGTAGTCAGGGGGACTAGCATCATAATTTGTTAAACCAGTCCAGTGCTTTGCCAGATTACCATAAAAAACTATGATGCTAATCCTGCAAAGCACCCAGAGGCTTATTGAACACAATGAGAGCCTCTTTTTAACATCTGCTCTTAGCAGGTGTTAAAAAATGCCAATGAAAATCTATGAGATTTCTTTGCGCCAGTTTTACGGTCCCCTTAGCGCCGGAACACCCCCTTGCATACATTATGCCTGACGCAGGCATAATGTGGTGCAAGGGGTTACAAAGTGTCACAATGCAAGCAATGTGCCACTTTTTAAAATATGGCACTACGATTTTAGCCCTCCAATCCCACATTCGCGTAAAAAAATTGCACTAATGTGGCGTTGGAATGGCGCTAGGCCCACATGGATCTGGGCCTTAATATCAGATGACAAGGATGTGATGGTGATATCGAAGGCAGACAATTTAGCACTCATGACCATGACCACCTTAAAGATTGTCACTAGCAAATTTTTAGACATGGTATTAGCGAATGTGCGCGAGGTGCCTCCAACAGTGCTTCAATGCAGGGAGGGTCTGCTCCAGAAAGAATCCTAGTCATGAGTCTTGCCCCACTGTTGAAAAGTTGAAAGCACCTTTGGATTGGTGGGTAGCAAAGTGAGGACATGCAGGGATTGATTACTAGAAGTCCTGGTTCCATGTGCATGTCCGATCGGGCCATACTGGGTGATACCAGACACACCCTAGGACAGGAAACTAGGATGGCAGGCAATGGGGTCAGTGACTCAGCAAAGAAGCAGTCTCATATTGAGCCACCCTTCTGCCATGTGGGTCATGAGAATGCTGATAGTAGGAGGAAGGCACGAATAGCCGTAGGGTGGGTGGGGACAGGGCCAGATTTAGCACTTGTGTTGCCTAGTGCAACAGTCTTTTTGTTCCCCCTCATTGCCTCCTTCTTCATGAATTCCCTCACTACCACTCTCCAACAGTGCACCTCATCTCTCCATAGCCTCTTTCATATAATTTTTATAGTGCTAGTCATAGTTCACTCACACTCAATTCTGTGATGTGCATGGGACACATTCTTTGCATTATGCATATTAACCCTCCATGCTACATTACGATGAGTCAAAACTGCCACTAGAATTTTTTTTCGATATCTCACCAGTAGGAACTTCAATCACAAGAGTTTTCTTGGCATTTTATTGTTGTCTGAAAACTGCTGTATGCACCAGGAAGTTCAAATGTTTTAAACCAATAGTTATTTTTGAACACAGCGCCCCCCCCACCAAAGTTAGCACCAGGCGTTGCTGCACAGGTTTCACCGCCCTAAAGCTGAACCTAGGTGGGAACAACAGAATCTTGCAGGGGCAGACATTGTATTGGAAGGTACAGGTTTCCAGGATCAGAAAGTCTTAACCCCCGACTGGGGCACAGAATGTTTAGTGGCAGGAAAATTACCATTCTTAGAGAAGCACCTCCATAGGAGCCACAGTCCCCAGCATCAGGCTGGGCTTATATAGGAGCAGGCTGGCATCTTCCTTAATACTCAAGAGGAAAGATCTCATATTTATCAAGATGCCCCTTTGAGCAGTCCTCTGCTCCTGCTGAGTCGACAGGCACCAACAATAAAGAGCAGGCCTCAAGAGGTACCGGGGCCCCCACTACATTGTGCACTGGGCGAGGAAAGAGCACCCAAGGAGGAAGGCCTCTATAAGTTTGAGCCAGCTGAGGAGTAGCAGGTATTCAGGGGGAAGGCTGCTGGGTCTCCCTTCCTTGCAGGTGAGATCTGAGGATTGGTGCACTTTGCTGCTAGGCTGTCCATCTCTTGCAAGGGCCATGATGGACAGACTTGCAGCTACAGCCTGTTTAGTCTCCCTGGGTCACCGACACACAGCTCTCCGGAAGCTGCCACACTGGGGCTGCCTGCTCCGGAGCACAGTCCATTTAGTCTTTGGCATCGGTGGCCGATGAAGCTAGGGTGGGGGAAGAGCACTGGGAGCCACCACCAGCACACTACACCAGAGACCCTAGAAACATGCATGCCAGAGAGTATGCCCTTCCAAAGCCACTCCGCCGCCAGATGTGCAGCTGGAGATTGTGTCTGCAGCAGTGTAGACCGCCTTATATCTTCCCAAGTGTCGGAGCCTGTTCAATGAGCAGCCGTCTTGAACTGTGGGGCAGCTCCACCCACCCAGCACTCTGTCCCAAGTAAGTCTATGTTCTTTTCCTAACTGCCGTAGTCTGCACTGCACCGGGCCAACACAGTGATTACTACATCTGTCATGTCTTCAGAAGCCACCTAGAACCATGGGCATAACTTCTTCTTTAGCCTCTGATGGTGTAAGGCAGTGAGGGATAAATGACAGACTCTGCATTTACAAAAGTGAACATGTGCGTGGGCCACAAAGACTTCACAGTGCCCTTGCAGGTGCTTCAGTAGATTCTGCTGCTCAAAGTCTAATTCCTGCAGCTGTGGTACTCAGACAGACCTAACACCAAGCTCCCATCCTGTAAAAAATTTCAGACTGATGGTGCTGCCTTCAATGTTACATCACTGAATCCATAGGAATTCTGAAACATCCAAGCATCACACAAAGAACAAGTGTCACAAATGAGCCATGCCCATTCATTTTAAGGTGTGATATGTAGCTGGTGTTGCATTTAGGAGCACACTGTCACAAATATCTTCGGTTCTTTCACACGCAACACATTATCCATCGATATTATCTCTAAATTTGCACAGACACACAATGTAACTGAAAGGACTATGTAGTTCAAAAATGGTCATGTGTGGAAATTGGGTGTCAACAAATGCTATAATTTGCGTGTAACCAAGTAGTGTCAGGATTTGTTTTGACTTCATTAAATATTCATTTTCATCACACTTTAATATTAGTAAAAAGGTGCTTCATTTGTGCTGCCTTGTTTATTTATTTTGAAATATTTGTGAAGTTCACTTATAGATATTGACATTTTGTTGGGTGTTAAAAGAAAACGAAGGATTATATCTTTTCCTTTCACACCAGCAAGATTTTCACATGGTTCACTTTACAAAATTCTCATACTTTGTAAAAAGCTAAACAAAAGGGAACACCAGCCGTATGTGCCTGATTTAAGGAAAGTGGGGCTGCACCCAGTGCAGCGTTACTTTTCTTGCGCCTCTTAGTGCTCCCCTAACGCCACAATGTGTCCGCCATATCTAAGATACGGTGCAGCATGGCGGTAGTTAGGGAAACTAGCATTAAAATTATTGATGCTAGTTCGGAGCTTTGCAGAACTAGCGTCAAAACTTTTGATACTAGTCCTGCAAAGCCCATTGAGGCCCATTGAAAACAATGGTGAGCCTCCTTCTATCACCTGCTCTAAGCAGACGCTAAAAGTGCTGAAAAAAAGGTGATTTCTGTGTGCCATTTTTTTGCCCCTCTAACGGGGGAACATCCCTGTGCATACATTATGCCTGGCGCAGGCATACTGTAGCGCAAAGGGTTACAAAGTGGTGCAATGCATGCATTGTGCCACGTAAATTTGGCACAGCAATTTTGTCCTTGTTGGGCCACATTAGCGTAAAAAAATATGACGCTAATGTGGCACACGGAGGCACTAGGGGCTCTTAAATCAGCCCCTAAGTGAGCAATTTGTCAGAAGGCTAGACTGACATTTGATTTGAATTCAACATGGTTATTTACGTGCCCTCTCAGGGCTTAATGGGCTGTTGTAGTTGGGCCCTTTCCCACCTCTGGTCCACAGGTGCATTGCACCGGCTGTAGCACCAGTGGCTACGCAACTGTGGCAACAGTGTTCGGTTGATAAGAAAATGGACACCTCCGAGTCTCCCTCAGCCTCATGCAAAAATGGATGTGTCCACTTTGTAAAACTACTGGGGTGACTCCACACACCTGCTTCAAACTACAACTTGTGTCCTGGGTGTAATGTAATATTGAACCAACTAAATAACAATATTAATTTATTACTTATATAGCACTTCATTCCAAAGTGATTTGCATATAGAATTTCTGTTTTCAACCATTAATGCCAACTCTTCCACATGTTTCATTGCTAGGTTTCTGATTTTCAGTCACACCTTGGTAATTCTTAGAGAAATTAATTAGTTCCACACAGCAAGAAGTGCTTAATCAAACAGGCCACCTGTTTACCTTTTAAGCTGTCATCCCTTACCTTTGTTTTCGGTAGTTGGAGTTTTGTGCCCTGTAGTTAATAACTAAAATTCTCTAACAAACAGTCCTCCCTTCATCAAGTTTCCATAAGTCAAACTTCTTTTTGCATGCATTTTTATTATGTTTCCATGCAGCTTACACCCGTTATAACAAGCTATAGCAGTACTAGTGTGTGGGCTAGTATGACCTATTCTTCGGATACAGCAATATATCCGTATAGTACTGAAGGGAGAAACATCAGCTAATGTTAATACAAACATCAGCATCATGCAACTAAATAAAGAAAAAAATACCAAAAAATTCCCAGTAGAAACAAGAACAATATCAGTCAAGCAGCAGGTGACAACACCTCAAAGGTCACAAGACTAAGGGGCATATTTACACGCCCCTAGCGACACCGAAGCAACACTTTTAGCGACGCTCCGGTGGCACTGTGCAGTGCTCCATATTTACAAGGCTGAACGCTTTTATGTAAATATGGGCCCACAACGCAGTTTTCTGCTGCAGAGGGGCGTGCAATGGGTATTGCTGTGGGTGTTCCACCGAAACACTCATTGCTTTTGACATTGCACCAGATTTCTAAGAAATCGTAAACTTGAGGCAGCACCAAAAACTAATGCCACCCTGCAATGCAACGTGGACAAATAGCTCTATTTCTCCTCATTTTTTCTTTCACACATAGAAAGAACAAAAGGCCATTAATGATTGTTTATGTGTAGGTAGGAAGGTTTCCCTTCCCCTGAGTTGTTTTGTTTTTTTAGTCACAACCCTAAAATAAAGAATATAAGGCATAGGGTCACGTGGCAAAATAGAGGTAGTGATATCTGATATGCATGATGTTACATTTTGCCAGAGGTGTTCTATCTGGGGGCAAAACCACACCATGTGGAGAAAATCTGTGTCTGCATGCTGACATCTGGGGCATGACTCTCTGGCACTGGGTACATTTTTCCAATCCTTTCAGGGGAGAGGTATGTGTGGTGTAAATAATTATATTGCATAAACCTGAATCAGGTGTTTCGTGTAACCGTTCTAATAGCACCCAGGCACCTCTGACACATGGCATCTTGTATGTTCATTGATAATTTCATCTTTCACAAACCATTGAGAGTCAGAACCCCAGTGCATACAGCATAGTCTTGTACGGAGCGTAGGTATGTGCAATAGACCTCGTTGATCCTGTCAGTGCTGTTCATCAACTCCAAAGGACTAGCTACCTTTACAGGGTTCCTATCAGCCAAAAGTTAAACATAAGGTAAAATTAATAACAGCTGGGCTATCAATATCTGGAATTACATACGGCTTACTTACAATCTTGTAACATTACAAATTTACCATTGAAGCCATTCAGACAAAAACTCAGAAAGCTCTACCAGATTACCATTGATGATTATCAAAAAAGGAATCATGGTAGCTATGCCCATACCCATTGCTGAGCACATAGGAAAATCATCCTCTACACAGAGGAGGACTTTGTGCATCCAAGTGCATAGCAGTGCATTCTTGATCTCCCAAACGTTTTTTGTCCATGATGCAAGCAGAAGACTGCAGGTTACAGAGAGTTACACAGCAGTGGACCAGTGCTGCTAACACCTGTTTATGCTACACTGTGGTTAACTGTATCGCAAATATGAGACACAGAATCTCATGAAAACCTCAAAAGTTGCCTAAAAAATCACATTTACCTCACCTTTCTGTGGTGGAAAGTTCTGGAATTTGAGGGGAGCACAAATGACTTACCAGCCAGCATTCCTCAAGGGCTCCCAATAAAAATGCTACCTCACTTGTGTTGGAGGGCCGAGTGCCCATGACAGGGAAGGGCCCAAAACATCCTGTGGACACATCTAAGTTATCTATCAGATAACAACCTATTTTTGCATGGAGGGCATCTGCATTTTTGGTCCAGGGCTCAACAGTCATCTAGGGAAGCCTACCAGACCAATAAATTTCTGAAAACCAGACACCCAGGTGAGTCCAAGGAGATGTAACTTGCATGGATCTCCCATCTATTTGCCTACCCAGAATCCCGTGCAAACCTCAAATTTAGCTAAACAGTCACACTTTTCTAGCATTTCTGTGTGGCATCACTGCACCAGCACAAATGTTCTACCACCCAACATTCCCTTGGTGTCCAGATAAAAATGATACCTCGCTTGTGTAGGTGAGTTAAGTGCCTGCAAGAGGGAAGGGACAAAAACATGTAGAAATTGAGGGGGAACCAAAGCGGTTACAAAGGGGCTGTTTTCAGGCTGACTTTGCTTTGGACACCACACAAGTGGGGCAGAGTTTTCATCAGTGCAGAGGGGGCAATGCTGGGTGGTAGGAATGCAGTGGATTCCTGTGGATTCCAGAAGTTTCCATCCATGAAATGTAGGGAAAATGCATGATTTCAGGCAAAGTTGGAGGTTTGTATGGCATTGTCGGCAAGAAAATGCTGTAGGGTTCACATGAAACACATAACTCTGGACTATCCCTAATGTTTAGTTTTCAGAAGTGTCTGGGTCTGGTCGTTATTTGCAAGTGGCAGCGTACCCAAGTCCAAAAAGTCCAGCAGCTCACCATTGCAGGTGGGATGACATTTGGAGTTAGCTAAGCTCTCTTGGCCCATATATAAAATCACAACCTAAAAGAGTCAAATGTCCTCTTGCTTGGGGTGAAGGGGCATAACCATGTTGGTGACCAGCCCCCACCCCTCTATTTAAAAAGATATAAAGAAAGACTGTGCCCATTTATTATGAGATGGCATTGCCATGCCCATTCTGGGAAGCCTCTAAACTACCAAAAAAAATCCCTGGTGCCTAGTGGGCTTTCTGCCCCCTGGGGAGGGACAGATGGGGGCCTAATGCCCCTAAAACTGCAGATTTATTTTAATTCTGGGAGGGGTGGGGGAATTACAATTCCCATTCTGGGCACCCCCCACCCCTGGGTGAATAAAAAATAATCCCTGGTGCCTAGTGGACTTTCTGCCCAGAGGGCAGATTGGGGACTATTACCCCCATCTGACACCCAGGGGGTAGAGAGACTATGCTGATTTATTTGAGGGGAGGGGTGGGGGTATTGCAATGCCCATTGTGGGCAGTCCCCATCCCTAGGTAAATAAAACAAATCCCTGCTGACTATTGAGCTTTCTAGGGGAGGCAGATTGAGGATTATTGCCCTCATAAAGACTGTGCTGATTCTTGGGGGGGCATTACAATGCCCCTTTTGGTCAGCCCTCACACCCTAGATGTTTATAAAATTAAATCTCTGGTTCCTAGAGGGCTTTCTGCCCAATCGGTGGGGGGGGGGGCAGAAAGACTGAATATGACCAAATTGTTAAGGAGGGAGCAAAAGCTTTTGCCCAAGGAACTATTCCCCTCACCCTGGTTTCTAGTGGGTAGATCCCTGCTTGAAGATCCCCCTCCTGTGGTGATCCACAAGCAGGGATCCACTAGGGAAGAGTACCATTGGAAATGAGAGATTCTCCCCTTTTCAGTGATACTGTTCCTGTCTTCCTTGGTGCTCTGGGGGTTCAGATAGCCCACTCAGCACTGAGGCAGTGAAAGTGAAATGAGCATATCGGCTCATTTCACATTCTGTTTCAGTGAAATGACTTCAGCGCATCACGCGGGCTAATCATCATTTCAGTGAAACGAAATATACATCCTTTGGCGATGGGGAAGCTTTTCCTTACCTCCTGAGGCTGTTTATTTCAACAGGGAATCCCTGTGGTGCCTGCACCAGAGGAATTTCCAGTGCCATGTACTCGGACAGCCTGGAGCCAACTGACGCACATATGCACTGTAGCATTGGATGGCTCCCGGCCGTCCAATGTATGGAAGTGGTTAACCATCACACTCCTGCAAGTGAGACAATTTAGATTATTTTAGGCCCCCAAAGCTATAAGAATGGCTTGGGCAACAGGTAAAAGTAATTTTTTAATGTACATTAGACAGACAGCACCACCATGTGGCAGACTGTCAAAAGTGCCTGTGTTTATAATTAAGTTTCGGGTCCAAGAAATAAAAAACAACGGGTCAAATTAACAATGTTGGGTATGACTAAGGGTCAGGGGTGCCTTACAAAGCCAATCAGAAATCATCAAAGACCTGTCTCATCAATATTTCTTAAGCACAGAGACTTTTAGCATGGGCAAAATAGGCAATTGCCCAGGGCCTCCCGCCTTCAAGAAACCCCTCTGAGAGAGATTGAACTTTATCTCGTTGACTTCTGCATGTTATATTTCTCTCTGCCTCTCTGTCTACCTCTGTCTCTCTAACCTATGACTTCTTAAGAATTTTTGAAGACCCAGGTAAGATATATTTCAGCTGTTTTGTGTGACTCTTTTAAAGATTAGCATATAATTAAGGAATCATGTGAGATTTGTTCCATACTGGGGTCACCAAAATACGTCTTGTCAAGGTCCCCCAAATCGTTAAGATGACACTGAACAGGCAAATAACACATTAAAGGCTCATGTTTAAACGGGGCGTTTTATAAAGGACTTCATGTGATGCAGACAGACATACACTGTGCTACCCGGTTCCTAAGAGTGCTGAAGGAATGGAGTCCTTCATAGACTTGTATTACACAGGGAGCCAGGGTGCAGCTCATCAGTTGCCTATTGGAGATGTGGTAAGTAGCGGTCCAGAACAATGACATAATGGTACAGTCCACATGTATTGTTATTTGAAATATAAAGATGATACAGTAACAATAGTCTACACTGACTTTAATTGTGTTACAATAAAGCATAGCATTCCTGTAACTCAGCCAATGTATCTTGAAGCAACATGTACGTAACAGGAATACATTTCATAACACAACCCAGTTTTTTGTTTGAAATAAGAATTTTGTCTCAATGTTATTAAACACTTGTTTTAGTTAACTTAGAGTCAGGTCATCAACAGCAAGATGACATAACTTGATTCACCACTTCTCTTGATGCCATCCTGCAGCTGCTTGTATGGCATCCACCGGCTGCTCAACATATCATTCATCAACTGCTTACCATACGGTGACTTTTCAGACTTTCATCTGCTTCTGAACCCCATAATCCAGGAAAATAATGTCCCTTCATTATACAGAGTGCCACCAATCCAGCGCTGCAGTACAGAATTTTAACTGGCCTGCAGCTAAAGAGTGACGAACTTACTTTCATCTCGAGGCCCTGTCATAAAGACCCCAAAAGAATAGATGTTCCTGCCTCTTTGAAGTCATTATTTGTGTACTGTGCTTCCACTATCTTCTTTAGATCGCAGTAAAACACCACCTGAAACTTTCACAGGTAAAATGAGAGGGCAAACAGACATAGGGGGTCATTAAGACCCCAGTGGTAAAAACCGCCTACTGCCACGGCGACGGCCGCCAAAAGATTGTTGCTGCGGCTACCAGCTGTTCGCAGGATTATGACCACAGCTGGATTTCCACCTGAAGGATGGCGGAAATCCGGCTGTGGCCATGCTGGCAGATGGCTGCTGGCAGCAGCGCCACGCCAGTAGACTGCCGCTGACCGTATTATGAGAATAATACAGCCTGGTGGTATTCTGCTGGCAGACGCTGCTGCTGCCAGCAGCGCCCGTCCCGTCTCCTGCCAGAGGACCCCTTGTACACAGGTAAGTGGGTGCTCCAACAGGGAAGGGGGGTGGGGAGTGTTGTGTGTGTGGGGTGTGTGTGTATGTCTGTGCGTGCGTGTATGCGGGTGTGTGTTGTGTGTGTGTGCATGTATGGATATGTGAGTGCATGTATGTTGGGTTGTGTGAATGCGTGTGTGCGTGTATGTATGTAAGTGTGTGTGGATGTGTGTGAATGGATATATGCATGCATGGATGAATGTTGGAATGGGTTTGTGTGTGCGTGTGTGGGTGTGTGAAGGAATAGGCTTGAGGGGGGTCCAGAGAGGAGGAGGGGGTGGGGGGAAACCTGGGGAGTGGGAGGGAGGCGGGGAAGACCTTATCAGTGACAGGGAAGGGATTCCCTGTTACTGATAGTGCGTACTCCCATGGTTTTCGTGGCGGTAAGGATGCCACAAAAGCCATGGCAGTCGGTGGGGTCATAATCCTGCAGGCAGGCAAGTGCCGGCTGCCGGCTGGAGAGTGAAATCTCCAGTCCGGCAGTCATTACCACCATGGCGGTCGGTGTGGTACTTTGGAGGTTTGGCTTTAGCCAAACTGCCAATGTCATAATATGGAGAAAAGTACCACCAGCCTGTTGGAAGTACTTTCCTCCATATTAACGCCAACCCCCGGGGTCATAATGACCCCCATAATTTTTCATTTATAAATTAGAAAGATGTACCTCGGATACGTCTCCCATGACTTCTGCCTTAGTTTTGTTTCTTGAGTACTCTGCACACCAGTCAGTCAGATCAGAAGCTAATCTGAAAGTGTCAAACATTGCTCTATTTAAAGAGATTGAGTCTTCTGACAATGTGTGTTAGGCCACACTAGGCCTGATGACCAACGCCAACCACAGTGCTTTAGCCCCATTCTTTTCTGGGACATAGGATTATTATTATTATTATTATTATCAGTTAGAAAGTTATAGAGGCCAACTATCACCTGAAAGGTATCCTGGCCCTATATATGCCAATAAACTGGATAACCCAACCCTCTAACAATCAATCAATCAATCAATCAGTTTTTGTAGAGCACAACTACTCACCTGTTAGGGTCTCAAGGCCCTTGGTTGGTGGGTGCTGGGGGCGGGGGGACAGACAGAACCTCATCCGAAGAGAAACAACTGAAGCTCATTCCTGAAGATGGTGAGCGATGGGCTATGTCTGAGGTGCATGGGTAGGTGATTTCAGCTCTTTGTTGCGAGGCGGGTGAAGGACCTTCCTCCGGTGGTAGTTTCCGTAAGCGTGAGATGGTGGCCAGTGCCTGCTGGGTGGGAATAAAGGGTGGCCTGGGGACGGCTCATCGGAGATCCAGGGTTTCTGGACTGGGGGCGGACAAGGTGCGGATGGGTGCAGACGGGTTTGCCTCTGGCGCATCTTTGGTGCGCCAGGGCACGGCCGCACTGCAGCCGCCATGAAGAATGGGAGGGAGGTGGGAAGGTCAGTCAGCTGGGAGGCGGGAGGGAGGGAAAGGCACTTCGTTGGGGGAGGGGAGGGGCTGCAGGGGTAGCAGCTGTGAGGGAGGGAGAAGGTCCGAGTTGGATGAGAAAGGTTAGGAGAAAAGGAATACAAAGGAGTAAAAGGAGAAAAGGAGTGAAAAGGAGTACAAATGAGTAAAAGGAGAAAAGGAGTAAAAAAGGAGTACATAGGAGTAAAAGGAGAAAAGGAGTACCAAGGAGTAGAAGGAGAAAAGGAGTAAAATGGACTAAAGAGGAGTAACAGGAGAAAAGGAGTGAAAGGGAGTAAAAAAAAAGTAGAAAAAAAAAAAAAGAAGAAAGCGTAAGAGAACAGAGATACTTACTTGTAGATGGCCACTGGGCCACCAGGGATGAGGCGCAGGCAGGAGCCTGCAGGTGGTGGCGGGCCTCGAACTGAGAGCCAGCAGGCTCTCAGTTCGATCCGGTGGCAGAGACAGCAGCAGCAATGGCAGCAGCAGACGGAGCTGGGGAGGGCAACAGACTATGACCAAATGTCAGAGGAGTTGTCCTCTTGGAGTGCTGCCGCCATTAAGAAGGGGTGGGAGGCAAGGGGTTCGTTCAGCAGGGAAGTGGGAGGGTGGGAAAGGCGGGCAGGGCTGCAGGGGCAGGAGAAAAGATGTACAAAGGAGAAAAAGAGTAATAAGTAGTAGAAAGGAGAAAAGGAGTAAAAGGAGTACAAAGGTGTACAAAGGAGTAAAAGGAGAAAAGGAGTAAAAAGGTGTAAAAAGGAGTAAAAAGAGATGAGAGAGCGGAGATACTCACTTGTAGACAGCCACAAGGCCACCAGGGATGAGGCGTAGACAGGAGGGTTGATGAGGGCCTCAAACTGAGAGTCAGCTGGCTTTCAGTTTGATCTGGTGGTAGAGACAGCAGTGGCAACGGCAGTAGCAACTGCAGCAGCAGGAGGAGCTGGGGAGGGCAACAGACTCTGACAAAAGGCAGAAAGATGGGAATCATTGAGGAGACAGACAGTTTTTCAAGGCCCTTCTAAAGCCAAGAAGATCAGGTTGGTGTCTGATAGAAGCTGGGAGCTGGTTCCAGAGTTGAGCTGCCTTAACAGAGTATGCACTTACACTCTGTCAAAACATCTTAAACTTAGCGGTACATACAAAATTGGACGAGGATGACCGAAGGCATCTTCCAAGAATATATTTCCAGAAACTATTACAGAACCACAGGGGGCAAGAGCACTAAAGGGCTTTAAATATTATGGGGTCATTACAACATTGGCGGTAAAAGCCGCTTACCACCGTGCAGAAGACCGCCAACACACTGCTGCGGCCGCGGAATTCCGCCACAGCCATTATGACCCACAGCTCGGAATCCGCCAAAATCTAGACACCCACACAAGTCCGCCACACCAAAGGTCAGTGATAAACTGGCGATAACAAAACCAACATCGTCACACCAACAGGAATACGCCCACGCTATACCGAACCACGAATCCATGTGGCGGTCTTTCCACCGTGGAATTCCATTGGCGGTACACACCGCTGCGCTCAAAATACACACACATATACAAAACACTACCACATTGGACAATTCCAAATACACTCACCTGATACACATACACACACGACTCCCACATACCCAATACCATATAAAACACACACCCACACCCCTACAACAACAAATGCGACAGAAGGCCAGAGAGAGACACCACCAGAAAGAGCAATAGCATCCACAGGCACTCAACACCATCACTCACACAACATCCACGCACCTCACACAACATACCTCTAAATATCACCCCACCCATCACAACACACACCACCCCACACATCACCCACACCACCCCAAGGCACCGCAAAGACACCCCAGGTTTTCTGAGGAGGAGCTCGGGGTCATGGTGGAGGAAATCATCCGGGAAGAGCCACAGCTATTTGCTTAGAATCGTGGACAGGGTCAACGCAGTGGGACAGCACCCAAGAACTAGGGATGACATCAGGAAGAGGTGGAACGACCTACGGGGGAAGGTGCATTCCGTGGTCTCAAGACACCAGATTGCGGTTCACAGGACTGGCGGTGGACCCCCACCTCCTCCCCCAGAACTAACAACATGAGAGGAGCACGTCTTGGCTATACTGCATCCTGAGGACCTCGCAGGAGTAGCTGGAGGAATAGACTCTGGTAAGTCAAACCTTTAACTACTTCATCCCCCACCCTACCTGCATGCTATCACATACCCCCACCCTCGCCCTCATCCCCATCACTCCAACTCCTCACACATGTCCCACTATCACAAACCACACATCCCAACACCAAGCCCTGCATGTAACACCAAAGCATGGACACCCATCACCAAAGCATGTCCACTGCACATACCCATACACCCCCCTAAACCATTATCACACGGTCCCACACAAGTATGCAAGAACTTGGGTACAGGGTCATCCAACCATTGCACACCATGGCACACACAGATGCAATAATCATGCCTTTACACCCCTACAGGACCCAAACCCAATGTCACCAGACAGGAGGGTCCAGACATGCCCACCCCCTCCATAGAAGAGGCCCACAGAGATGACATTAGCTTTGTCCAACTGGATCTAGATGACCAGCCCGGCCCATCTGGGACCTCGGGACAGTCGGTTCCCCTCACACTGGCACAGGCCACTACAGAGCGTCCCACCTCTGGAAACACCAGCACAGCACCCCCCCCCCAGCGGGCCCATACCTCTGTCCCAAGGACACGTCAAGCAGCAGTGTGTCCACCACTACAGGGAGCCCAGGCTAACCCACCACCCCAACACCACCAGGGACCTGGTAGTGGGCACACGGTTCAGGGGACAGAGGCACAGGGAAACAGGGAGGGCTGCTGTCCGACAGGGGAGGACAGGCCCAGGGAACCCACTCTCCACGAGGCCCTCTCCAGCATCATGGGAGCCTACCACCATTCCCAGGAGACAATGGCAACGGTACTGGCCAAGTTTCAGGAGACCCAGTGGCTGCAGGAGGAACAGTATTTGGGGTTCACGGAGGAACTCAAATCCATCAATTCCACCCTGGGCACCATTGTAGGGGTGCTGAAGGAACACATCAACACCAGGAGGGACACTGTGGCACAACAAGGGGCCCCTGACACTAGCCTGGACGATGAACTGCCCACCACCTCTGCCGGCGCTAGTGGACAGGAGGCACCGCCACAGGACCATGACACCAGCACCCCACCCCCTGCAGATGGAGAACCACCCCGCAAGTGGTCCCTGAGATCCAGGATAAAGACAGAGAACAATGCCAAGACCCCCGCCAAGAAATGAGACCACCCTGATTGTCATCCTTCTGTCCCACTTTGTCACCCTGTCCATACTTAAACTGCCCTAGCTCCACTTCCTATGCCCCTTTGGACAATACACCTGTGAGGCTAATAGACTGGACTATGCCATGGACATTCCTCCACCATCACCCCTGACCATTTTACAACCCCCTCCACTATTTAGCACTTCAATAAACACCCTTAAATCACAAAACAAGCTGGAGTCAGTCTGTGCTTTTGAAAATGTGTATGAGCAATAACTGTGGCAAAATGCTATATCCAATGTAATGTCAACATACCTATGTCACACAGCTCTAGTCCATGTGGAAACAATGCAGAGGTCACACAGTGGGACCCACATCTGTGAATTCAAAAGGGAAAGTGTCAACTCAGTGTCCATACACTGGGTGAAAATGACAGACAGAAGAGAGGTAGAAGAATTAAATCAGATGTAGCAGGCAATGCTGTCTTCTTACCTGTGTCCCAGTGGGAATATTGCTGGATCACTGTGTTCCTGTTGTCTATGTCCTCTTCTTCTGCTTCCTCGTCTTCACTGTCCACAGGCTCCACAGCTGCCACAAAACCTCCATCTGGACCTTCCTCCTGCAGAAAAGGCACATGTCGTCGCAAAGCCAAGTTGTGAAGCATACAGCAGGCCACGATGATCTGGCACACCTTCTTTGGTGAGTAAAATAGGGAACCACCTGTCTTATGGAGGCACCGGAACCTGGCCTTCAGGAGGCCAAAGGTCCTCTTTATAATCCTCCTAGTACACCCATGGACCTCATTGTAGCATTCCTCTGCCCTTGTCCTGGGATTCCTCACTGGGGTCAGTAGCCATGACAGGTTGGGGTAACCAGAGTCACCAGCAAATGTCGAGGGACAACTGTTAGATACACACTAACTCTTAGGGACATCCGCAGACCCAGACACCTAGTCACACTGTATTGGGTCCATGTCCTCACCTAATAGCCACACACGGTGCCTCTGGAGTTGCCCCATCACATAAGGGATGCTGCTATTCCACAGAATGTAAGTGTCATGCACTGAGCCAGGAAATTTGGCATTTACATGGGAGATGTACTGGTCGGCCAAACACACCATCTGCACATTCAAAGAATGGTAACTCTTCCGGTTTCTGTACACCTATTCACTCCTGCGTGGGGGGACCAATGCCACATGTGTCCCATCAATGGCACCTATGATGTTGGGGATATGTCCCAGGGCATAGAAGTCACCTTTCACTGAAGGCAAATCCTCCACAGGAGGGAAAACGATGTAGCTGCGCATGTGTTTCAGCAGGGTGGACAACACATTGGAGAACATAGGCTGGGACATCCCTGATGCAATGGCCACTGTTGTTTGAAAAGACCCACTTGCTAGGAAATGGAGTACTGACAGCACCTGCACTAGATGGGGGATTCCTGTGGGATGGCGGATAGCTGACATCAGGTTTGGCTCCAACTGTGCACACAGTTCCAGGATTGTGGTACAATCAAGTCTGTAGGTGATAATTACATGTTGCTCTTCCATTGTTGACAGGTCCACCAGCGGTCTGTACACCGGAGGATGCCGCCATCTCCTCACCTCCCCCAGCGGATGTGCTCTATGGAGGAGAACAGCGAGCAGAGAGTCAACCAACACTGAGGTACGTAAACACAACTTTATCGGAAAATGTTTGAAAATCGACATATGGCTGTATTAGTGTTTAAGCAAGGCCTAGATATGTGTGACACAGTCCAAAATAATGCCATGTGGCCCCCTGAAATGGCGGCTGACTGACCTGTAATGTGGGACAAGGGGATATGAGGTAACTGCGCTGGCGTTGTACACCATCGCGGTAGGCAGCTGAAGACCGCGGCGCAATCCTGCATTGGTTAACATGGGACCCTATGGGTCCCAGGAGCCAATGACGATGTACGCCGGCGGTGACGGTATGCCCCCCACCATACCTGTGTTCAGAGCCAACTACACCTAGTCAGGCTCCTGTGACTTCCATGTGTGCAGCAATCGGGCATAGGCCTTGTAACTCATGTCCCTGTGATTGATTAGGGAACTCTAAGTGCACGGCGTAGTGCAGGGGGCGTCTGTGTCTGTAGTGTCCGCCAACGGTAGCGGTATTGGATGCACTCAACATGTCTTTCTTCTGTCTCCCCCCCCACTTTTTGTGGTCTCGCTGTTCTTGTGCGCATTAGCATCATCAGGCGGAGGAGCAGTGGCACCTGAGCAGGAGGGAGCTGCATCCTACATGGCCCTGGAGGGCAACACAACGGAGTCTGAAGCCACCAGTGGGACGGAGGGAGAGGGGAGCTCTACGGCGGGGACAGGAGCTGTGACCAGCGACACGGACTCCTCCTCTGATGGGAGCTCCCTTGCGGTGGCGGGCCCCTCTGTGCCCCCCGCATCTACAGGTACAGCCGCCACCCCCCCTACCAGCACCGCCCTCCCAGCAGCCCCTCAGCATGTGCCCCGTGGCCGCTCACCCAGGAGGGTGGGCATCTCCTTCGCCCCATGGACCTCAGGCCCTGCCCCATTCAGCCCTGCTGCCCTCAGTGAGGAGGCCATTGACCTCCTCAGGTCCCTCACTGTTGGGCAGTCTATTATTTTGAATGGCATCCAGGGTGGAGAGAGGCAATTGCAACAGACCAATGCATACCTGGAGGGCATTCATTCTGGTCAGGCAGCCCAACAGCGAGCTTTTCAGACTCTGGCGTCAGCACTGATGACAGCCATTGTCCCTGTCTCTAGCCTTCCCCCTCCAACTTCCTCCACCCAGACCCAAACCCCTGTACCTCAGCCTATCCCAAGCACACCATCAGACCAGCATGCACACATCTCAACACACAAGGGAAGCTCAGGCAAACATAAGCACCACACATCCCACAGGCACTCACGCAAGCATCATACACATGCAGACATATCAACAGCCACTGCCTCCACTGTGTCCTCCTCCTCCTCCTCTCCCTCCTCCCTCCCCCTCCCAGTCTTGTCTACACTCACACCTGCATGCACTACATTGTCAGCCACTACCTCCATTACCAGCACACCCACCACCACACCACGCTCATGTGCAGTCACCACCCCCACTACCATTCAGACATCCCCTGTGTCCCCTCCCAGTGTGTCTGTGAGCCCACCTCCCAAGATACACAAACACAGCCACACACCCACCCAACAGCCATTCACCTCACAACAGCCTCCAGCCCTTGCACCTTTGCCCAAAGCCACCAAGCGTACACCTCCTACAACCACTACCTCTTCCTCCACTCCCAAACCCCCTCCATCTACCCGTCCCAGTGTGTCCAAAACACGTTTCCTGTCCAAACTTGACCTCTTCCCCTCACCTCCCCCACCCCTTCAGTCTCCTAGGGCCCACCTTTCCAGGTCCCAACCCAGCGCCTCAGCCACAACATTTGCGGGTGCACTCTGGGCACCAAGCCCCCTCCAGAACCAGTGGAGATTTACATCCACTACCTCTGTCCTTGGCAGGATGAAGCACTCTGGGCACAAATCCCCCTCCAGAACCAGTGGAGAAAGGCATCCACTACCTCTGTCCTTGGCAGGATGAAGCACTCTGGGCACAAAGCCCCCTCCAGACCAGTGGAGATTTACATCCACTACCTCTGTCCTTGGCAGGATGAAGCACTCTGGGCACAAAGCCCCCTCTAGAACCAGTGGAGATTTACATCCACTACCTCTGTCCTTGGCAGGATGAAGCACTCTGGGCACAAGGCCCCCTCCAGAACCAGTGGAGAAAGGCATCTACTACCTCTGTCCTTGGCAGGATTAAGCATTCTGGGCAAAAAGCCCCCTCCAGAACCAGTGGAGATTTACATCCACTACCTCTGTCCTTGGCAGGATGAAGCACTCTGGGTGCAAGGCCCCCTCCAGAACCAGTGGAGAAAGGCATCCACTACCTCTGTCCTTGGCAGGATGAAGCACTCTGGGCACAAAGCCCCCTCCAGAAGCAGTGGAGAAAGGCATCCACTACCTCTGTCCATGGCAGGATGAAGCACTCTGGGCACAAAGCCCCCTCCAGAACCAGTGGAGAAAGGCATCCACTGCCTCTGTCCATGGCAGGATGAAGCACTATGGGCACAAAGCCCCCTCCAGAACCAGTGGAGAAAGGCATCCACTACCTCTGTCCTTGGCAGGACGAAGCACTCTGGGCACAAGGCCCCCATCCAGAACCAGTGGAGATTGACATCCACTTGAGAGACTGTGGCTTTGCACTCCCCAGGATAATGCAGTGGGCAAACCACCCACTGAAAAAACTTGAGAGATTGTGGCTTTGCACTCCCCAGGATAATGCAGTGGGCAACCCACCCACTGGAGAGACTTGGGAGACTGTGGCTTTGCACTCCCCAGGATAATGCAGTGGGCAAACCACCCACTGGAGAGACTTGAGAGACTGTGGCTTTGCACTCCCCAGGATAATGCAGTGGGCAAACCACCCACTGGAGAGACTTGAGAGACTGTGGCTTTGCACTCCCCAGGATGCAGCAGTGGGCATGGAGCCCCCTTGTGGGTCTGGCGTCGTGCACTCATCCGGCTGAGGTGCCACCCATTCCCTTCCCCCTGAGGTTCCTGTTGTATTTCTATCTGGTGCCCCAGCAGTGTTCTCTCCGTTTTGATCGGGTATTGAGTGTGGGCCTTGCTCATGCATTTTGCGCACAGTGGTCCACAGACTATGATGGTGGAATACCTTGGACTTGTATTCTTGGTGTATATATTTGTTTCTGGTGTAAATATATGTATATAAATATATATATTTTTGATTACTGTATTTGAATAGATTACAAACGTTTCACTCATTTTGTTTTATCCTTGCATTCTTCCAGGGGGAGTTGGGGGTTGTTTATGTAATGTATCAACATGTACTTGTGTGTGTGTTGTAGTGGGTGAGGGTGGGGGTGGGAGTGTTGCGTGTTGCGTGTGTCACTCTTTTTTCCCTCCCCCCCTCCCCTGTGTCATAGGTGCAGTACTCACCGTGGTCTTCGCTACCGTCTTTGTTCATCCTGGTAGAGAAGCAGGTAGATAAAGGCTGGGAGTATCTGGAGCTCGGGTTCCATGGCGTCCTGATTCCTCGTGGGGTGTGTAGAGGTGAGCGTTTTCCCTTCCAAGTCCTGTTTCTGCCGTGTTTTTGTTTGCAGTGAATCCGCCCCGGAAAAGGTGGCGGATTGGACTGTTGTAATACAGTGGGCAGAACCTTGTCTTCCGCCTGTCTGTTGGTGGTGACCGCTGCGGTGTTTGTTTGTACCGCCGTGGAGGTTGGAGTGTTAAAGTGGCTGTCTATGTTGGCGGTTTCCGCCACAGTCGTGATTCAATTTTTTTTACCGCCGGACTGTTGGTGGTTTTACCGCCGCTTTAACACTGACCGCCAGGGTTGTAATGAGGGCCCATATGTAGGGCTTTGAACATGACCCCCCTGTCTAACCAGGAGCCAATGAAGCTCAGTTAGATTTCCTAGACTTATCCAAAGACGGTTTGGCAGCTACTACCTGGACTCGCTGTAATCTGTACAGCAGGAAGTCTGGGGCTCTAAGAAGGAACCCCATCATCTCAATTCTCAAGGCCCTTAGCTGAATTGGATCATAATGTGACATATTCTTCACTCTGCAAGGTGAACCCCTCTGGCAATGTCAATAACTGATTATGCTGCAATGACCCCCATTTACCCTTGGGCCCAGTGCCACTGCACCTACTGCTTACTGATATTTAGGCCCCTAATGGCATATTTGGCAGCTTTGATCAACTCTGAGAGGCTAACCCTTCAAACTGGTCAAGGATTGAACTACAGCAGTTATTAAGAACTCCCTAGTGATTCAATATTCCATAATGAACTGGAGATTTATGTGTAATTATAATGTATGGGTCTCAAGTACACTGTTTGCGTTACAAAATATTCTATTTTATAATTTACATGGCAGTTCTTTCTTCAGTAAAACTGAGATCCATATAGCCATAGTTTGGCTGTGGCTCAAAATAATCTATACATTTTTCTGGCTAGTTCCCCATGACAGATTATTACATAAATCTAGCTAGTTTTCTGACCTGATGGTGCATGTGTTCTCTTTGATCTGTCTTGACTTTCACTCGCAAATTTCTGAAATTTTCACTTCCATCAAATCTAAATTATTTTACGGCAGCCGGAGACACTATTGTGCTTGTGGTCACTTCCCTATGCAACCTCCCTCTGAAAATGGGCACAGTCTTAACAGTATGAAAGCTGGTTATCGTAACTAACCCTTTCTTAAAAGCATACCTAGGATCACTCTATACTATCAAGGCCTGACACACTTGTTCAACTACCCCTCACAGTGGTGAAAAAACCAGTCAATATTTGGAAATCCAAATACATCCTGAAACATAAATTACTTGACATCACGGTTTGTTTCAGGCAAGGTGGAGCATGGAATCTGCTCTCCTTACCATGCCGATGAACTTAAACTGATTTCAGACCAAGGTGGCAAAGCAACAATTGCCCTGTTTGATCCTTCAACCACACTTGACAACATATCTCAGTAAAAAACTTAATACAAGGCTTACCAGCTCTGCTTTTCTTGATATGGCCTTCAAATGAATCATCTCGTTTCTTTCTGATACATTCAGACACTCTCTTGTCCAAATAATTCTGATCTCTTCTCAATAGAGAGTAGGGCTTGCCGGGGCACATCCCTGAGCCTCACTCTATTCAACATCTATATGTCTACCGTTGCAGCTATTTTGAGATATTTTGGCTTAGCCTTGTGTCTCATGCTGATGATACTCAGATTTTACTTACCATCTCTAACAATTCTTCAGATGCCAAAAGAAGAATTTTCATAGCTATATGAAGGCAATTTGGAAGTAAATGATACTAAGGCAGCAGTAACAAAGATCTAAATCTACATGAGAGGATGTAGGGCATCGAGTGCAGGACTGTATCTTAAAATCCAAAATGATTCAGTCTCTGTGGAAACATGAGGTGGTGCAATATAGATGCATTCTAATGATATCAAGCTCAATGTAAACAAAACTAAGATCCGTATCTGGGGGAAGCAAGGGGAAATATGGACTTCTGTCTAGTGGTCAACTTCTCTCAGCATCCCTCCTTCTCCAGTCATCATAGCAAAAGATATTGGTATATTGAATGACACGACCCTCGCCTTCTCATTCTGTGCCTCTGTAACGACTAACTCTTATCTTGTTTCTTTACGTTGTCTGCTCTACATATAATCCTTCCCTTTCTTCCTTTAAATTCCAGGACATCCATTGTTCAACCTCTCATCACCTCCCGACTTGTTTACTGTTACTCTTTGCTTTAAGGTCCTCTTACACCCTCTCTTGCTTTCAGATCATCCAAGATGCTTCTTGACAGTCCTAAACACTCAATGGTTAAACTAAATGTTTTTTTCTTTACATTAGCTGACAGTCAAGAAAATAAATATTTTTAAAGCTCTATGCTCCATTCCCAAATAAATACATACAACACCGGCTCGGCTTACCTCAATGTGAAGTTCTCTTTCTAAACACCTCTCAACAGTCTCAGATCTGTAGCCAAATACTTGACTACCATTCCCACCATAAGATATTGGTATCTGTGAGAAAGATCCTTCGCCTACCTAACAGCTGAATTTTGGACTCATTTCCTCTCTCCGTGAGATCACAAAATGTGCATTCTCTTCCGCAAACACTGCAAAACCTAGCCTTATCTCCAGTAGCCCCTTCTGTTCTTCTCTATGACACCTTTCCTCAGCGTCAGGACACCTTTAAGGTAGCTGTGAACTCTATAGCATTTATTTAATCAGCCATTAGCTGATATCACACATGTATTACAGAGAAAAATAATGCAACCTACGAAGCACTGCGTGGATGAGGCCTGGGTTGTTTCTTAGAATCATCTTGGTGTAAGATGATGAACAACAGAACTATTTGGAGCCAACCAGTGTGATATTATATGACGGACACTGGGCACTATACAGTACCACTCTAAAAATAGCCATATCAGGGCATTAGATTGCCAAAAATGGTCTAAAAAATGTGTTATTGCTAGATTCAAGGCTACATCGAAGTGAGGAAAATTAATTTTGCCTGAACGTCCAAATATCCATTCATTGAAACAATAGTCAATGTTTTACTCAGGGAAGGATCCCACACTTACCTCAAAGGTCGGATTAAAAATTACAAGATGAGAAATCTGGAACAGTTGTGAAAATAATGTGCTTTGAAATGATGTAAATTGATCCTTTTCCATTCCACTGTCTAAAAACATTGATTGTTGGTATTTCAATAGTTTATTCGGTCTAAGATTAGACCATTTAAAAAAATAAAAGTGACCGTACATACAGAAAAATAGAGATCATAACCATCACGAAAAGAAGGAAGCATTAACAGTTGGCACACTGCTTGTCCAACGGGCCAGAGGTTAAATAAAACTCCTCAGTTTGTACTTCCTAGCTAAAGAAGTACCATTTACCAAGACAGTTACAAAGAAAAACAGATAGTATGCCAAATCCTTTCAAAAAGTGCCTATGAAAACTATTCTAGAGCAAGTTATACTTGAGAAATGGTTCATAGTACTTCGTAGAGGATTTCATAAACGATTAAAAAGCAAACAATTAAAATGGTACCATAGAGTTAGCCTCATGTCTTAAATGAGCTGATCAAGGGGATTAAATCTTACCATTTGCAAAGTGCTATGTGCTAAGATAATATAAATCGATTTAAAATAAATAGTATACCAAATCTTTTCTAATAAAGCCTATAAAAACTATTCTACAACAGGTTTATACATGAAAATAGATCATAAAACTTCATAAAATGGTTCGTGTTTGCGAGAGTTAAAAACCAAACAATGAAAATAGATCATAAAACTTCATAAAATGGTTCCTGCTTACAAAAGTTAAAAACCAAGCAATGAAAAAGGGTACCCTAGAATTAGCCTCATCTCTTAAATAAATTGATCAGGGGAATTAGATCTTGCAGTGTGCGAAGTGCTATGTGCTAAGATACTATAAACCGATTTAAATGGAGAAACCCACTAGAAAACATACACAGGGGTGCAATCTGATATTGTGAATAGATCAGCACTGGTAGTTATATTTAAGATCCCTCTCTATTGAGACAGTCCTCGTCCGCTAACTGCTAGACCATTCTTCAGCCAGTGGATTAAGATCTAAAATAGTCCTACTGCGGATTGTCCATGCTGCTGACAGGTATTTAGAAACAGAGCTTACTATCAGCGTGGAAGTATCATATTTACATAATCTATAGGCCCTGATTCGGTTTTGTAATAGCAGTGCTTTGCACAAGGGAATAATCCACTTTCCTCTGGGGCATTTATACAAGGGGCAAAAAAATAGGACATGCTCAGGAGTTGGCAGTTTATACATTTGTCAGACATAGGACTATTGGACGGCCAACGAGCTGTAAAGCTGTTGACCGCCAATGTTCCATATCTGAACTGAAGGAGTAAAGTTTGGGCACGTGCTGGTATGGGGAGATCCAGGAAACTTTCAGGCCAGGGTTCGTGCTTGACCAGCAGAAACTCTGCTGTCAGCCGACCTGGCCCATTTGAGCGGAAAAACTCCTCGTAGATTTTCCCCCAATATCGTTCTTTGATCATCAATCTGGCGTTAGCAGGAATCATATCAGGATTCTCCCAATAGTGGGAGAAGCCCAACTTGACCCAAGCTGCTTTCATCTCCCTCAACCAGCGAACTTTTTCCCATCCTTGGAAAGGTGGTATTAGATCTTTGACTGCTGTCCTAAAGGATTCGAGTTCTTCCGTTTTCCATAGTCGAACCCAGTATAGAAGTGGCCTTAAGTATGCTGTATCTTTGATGCTATTTATACCCAGGTCTAATCTTAGGGGGAGCATCGGCGTGCCCTTCCCTAGTCTAGATATGTGTCTAAGGAAATTGTTTTCTTTGGTTTGGAGGGTGTCCAGTTGTCTTTATGAACCCCAGAGTTCTGCTCCATACAGAGCAGTGGCACGGATTTGGACTTTATAAATTTCAGAAATAAGAGTCAAAGGGGGGCTTACTGCAGTACTGGCCTTCCGTTCTAGCACTCCGCTTCTCTGGCTAATGGTAAGCGCCCCTTTCCTTATGGCTGCTTCCCAGCTGCCCTTATCAGATAATCTAATGCCCAGGTAATCGTATTCCATTACCCTCTCCAAGAGGACTGAATCCATCGTTATATTTGCTTTGAGCTTGTTGTTCGGGGCACTATATATCATAAGTTTTGTTTTCTTAGCATTGATATCCAGCCCGTAATCTCTACAAAATACACAAAACTGGTTAACCAGATTTTGGATTCCCATGGGTGTTTTGGCCAGCAGGATAGTGTCATCCGCATAAAGTAGGCATGGCACTTTGTTCCCGGACAACTTTGGGGAGTCATTAGTACAATTTGCTAAATAATTAATACAATTATTTATGTATAGGAGAAAAATGGTAGGGGCTAGGACACAGCCCTGTCTGACTCCTCTCTCAATGGCCACTGAATCTGTTAGGTCGCCATCCTTACCGCTCCTGATTTGTGTGTAGTTGTTCTCATGTAGTCGGGCCATAAGTTTCAAAAGACCATTTGGGATGCCCATGTTGGCTAATGTCAGCCATAACTGGTTTTTGGGGACCAGATCAAATGCGGCTCTAAGATCAACGAAAACTACAAATAGGTTACCCCCTCCTGCTTCCACAGTCTTCCATTTGATTGTTAGAAATCTTAAGACTTGGTCTATAGTACTGACTGCTGGCCTAAACCCTGCTTGCAAGTCGGAAATAGCATTAGTTTCCAGAATCCATTCTTCTAGATGAAACAGGATTTGCTTTGCAAATTTTTTGGGGAAATTATCAAGTAAGGAGATTGGGCGGTAGTTGGCAGGGTCAGAGAGGCTGCCTTTCTTAAAGATGGGGACTATCTCCGCTCCCATCCAGGAGCTCGGGACAGGCGCTCCTGCAGCTACTGCATTAGAGACCAGGTTCAGGTATGGGGCCCATATATCTGAACCTGTCTTGTACAGGTCACCTGGAATTTTATCAAGGCCAGGGGCCTTTCCCCATTTCAGTGAGGCAATCGCAGCCTTGGTTTCTGCCAGGGTAAATTCGATTGGGAGGGTCTCAGAGGTCATAATATGGTTCAATTCCCTGGTAGTAACGCCTGAGGTCCCAGAGTATAATCGGCAAAAGTGATCTGTCCACTCTACGGGGAGTATTGAGGCACCAGGCGAACGGTTAGGTTCTTCACTAGAATCAGCCACCAGTTTCCAAAATTTCGAGGTATCATTAGCTTTTGCAGACTCCAGGAGGGAGGCCCATCTGAATTCATCCCATCTCCTGTGGGCTCTACTTAGTTCCTGTTTGTAATCTTTCCTTGCTTTCCTTATATGCTCTGTCTGGCCCCCTCCTAAAGCTCTCAATAGTTTGTGCAGTGCTTCCCTGCATGCGGCACTGAACCACATTGCGCTGCACTTCTTTTTTGCTTTTTTGGCAATCTCTTTGGTGAAAAGGTGTTTTAAAGAATTGAATAGTTGTGTGTGGGCTGCTATAAGCCCTTCACTATCTTCTAAAAGCAGGGGCATGCGCTCCATATGATCAGCCAACTGGCTGTGCACAGATGTCATTATACCTGTGTCAGTGCTCACAAATTCCCATTTAACGTTTCGTCTATTATTGGTCAATGCGAGCTGCTGCTCATAAATCTTGGGGCAAGGGGCTTCAAGTAGGGGTAATAGACTACTAAGTGATAAAATCAGTGGCTCGTGATCACTTTCCTCGTGTTCTACAATGTTCATGTCAACCATATGACCCCACAGCCGGATATCAAGCAAAATATAGTCTATCTGGCTCTTCTGTGTTCCACGCCTAAATGTAGGATGAAGGTCAAGGTCCGAGCGGGAACGACCATTTCAGGCCCGAAGGCCATGTGCCAGTGTATTGTCCACAACTTGATGTGTTAGTCTGTTCATTCTCGGTCTTTTGCTTGACACCAGTTGGGGAATGCCCCAATAGGCGTCCTCTTCTTTGTATAGTTCCTGGGCCAGCGAGTAGGGTTCAAATGTAACATTTAAATCCCCTGCGATAAGAATAAAATGGGAGGATGATTTACAGGAGAGGAAGCTATCCAAAATAGTCAATGCGTCTGACTCATATTTACTACCCAAGCTCCTATTATAGATAATTATTAGGAGCGGTTTCTCCTTAAGGGATGGTATTGATAAACCCATCAGATCGGGACAGCCCATGTCAATTATTTCAATCCGGCATTTGAGGGAGCAGCTAAGCCATATAAGCAGCCAACCTCAGCGTCTCCCGGAGTTTGCCTTACTTGCTGGGACCCAATAGCTTTTGAAACCAATTCTATATTGTGGCTCCAATGCCCACGTTTCTTGAAAAAGGCATATTTTATGTTCATCTATAAATTTGCCCCATTCAGGGATACTCATTTTATTCTCCAACCCTGCAATATTCCAGCTAAGAACTGTGTCTAAACCGTCTATTTTATCTTGGGGAACTTTGGCCGTAGAGTTCCCTCTTGCAAATGGAGTACCATGGGGAGGTTTGGTACCCCTTTCAATCGTAACTAAACCGGCCTCAGTTGGGTTTCCCACTACGTTGTCACCCAAGATATTACTTACCCCGTTTGGATCGGGGCATAGCATAGTCGATTCGGATGCCCGGACTGGTGGAGAGGACCTGTGGTTGCTGGGGCCTATTAAATCCGGGGCTAGGTTGGTCTCATTCGCCTTACCCTCCTTACTGGCTCCCCAAGTACAGGTCTCCAAACTCTGATCACAGAAGGAAAGAGGGGGACTGTTTTCCATCCTAGAGGGTTCTAGCTGGGCTAGTGTGAGTGTTAGCGTGGAATCTCTGATGTCTACAGTAAGAATCTGATCGACCTCAGGATTGCCTAACCCCATTTCATGTGTATCAATATTTCCGGCTATAGGATACTTCTTATCCCAATTTTTAAATCCTTGGGGCTTGGGTGAGCCATGCACAGGGCTGATTTTTAGTCATTCAATTTCAGAAAGCGAAAGGGAGCTACGTCCCAACTGGGGGTCAGGCTGCATCTGCAAACTAGTGGCACCTCTGGGTGGCATTAGCGCCCCCTTAGTAGCTGGTAAAACTTTGTGAGGGTAGAAAGCCTGAAGTCTACACAGGGATATTTCTCCCCCTAGAGGGTTAGATTGGCACACATTCAAAGAGAGCTGCTGGACAAGGGTAGGTGAATCAAAATTGATAACGATACAATCTCCCGTGCAGGGGTTCTTGAGTGGACCCACCCAACCCCCCCTCCTCACCATTAATATTGAGGGTACCATATAAAAAGCAAATCTAGCGTTTCTGTGTAGCCAATGAATAACCTTATTTTTCAGTTCTGTAAATGTTTCAGAGATGTTGGTTTTAAGTTTGGGAACACTCGTGATAACAAGCACATAGGGGCAAGCTTCCGGCGGTAGATGTAAAGTTCTCGTATTGGTTCCTTGATCCCTATGCATCCGATCTACTGATGGGTGGATCTGATCAGGGGTATCTTTGTAGGATTTTGTACCCATATTATTGGACGAAGCAGCTCCGTAATTTCTCCTCGGAAAGAGAGAAGCAGTCTTAGAACACTTGGCTTTTGAGGTATTGACCAGTCTAACAGTTGGAGCCTTCACTGGTTGGTATAAAGGATCAGGGTAGTTCGTTAGAGGGTTATGATCCATGCTCAGTGATAGGGGAAGGCTACTGGCACTGTTGCCTGGAGGGCTCGGGGAACATTTTGGCGGGTATACTGCAAATCTGGTGAGGGAAGGATGATCATCTGCTTGAACTTGATGAGACCATCTAGTTTCTCCTCAATGGCTGATAGGCGAGTTGTTATAGGGTGTAGCCCTTTAGAGAGCTCGACTTTTATATGTTCAATTATATAAAAATTTCTGGACTGTCATTGTTAGGTGCTTGGGCTGATATATGGTCCTTGGTCCGAGTTGGTGTGACATGATTGGGGGAGTTCAAGATGCGGCCCGTTTGTTCCTTAGGTTTTCCTCCCCTCGTTTTCTTTTACCCTTTATGTTGTACTCTGGGATGGGTACAGACCTATCTGGGAGAGGCTGTGTAAGTTCTGGAGGCTGTATAACATTTTCCAGGGTCTCCGAAGCAGACTCTTGGGTAGTTAGAGGTGAGATAGCCGGGGCAGGCTGAGAAACGGGTGGATGGAGGGATTGTGCTGGAGTTTGCGGTGGAGCCCCCATCAGTGGGGGGGCAGTTAGACGGCGCTCCACCATTTCAATTTCCTTTTCTAGTGCCCCAACAGCTTTTTGGAGAAAACCATCTAGGGTCTTGTTGTTACCGGCCTTTTCCAGGAGCACCCCCCCTTCCGTCTACCCATCTTGACTATTTAGACTCTTTTTATCCAGCCGGAATTTTGACAGTCTTTTCCTATAGGTGCTTTTCCTCCCCTGTTCCCACCCTATTTCCACCCCACTGGGGTCTTGTTGGAGAGGCTAGAACGACAGAAGGGCACAAATGCTGCTCACCTATGGTGGTATGGTGTCCTGGCGATTGCAGTGTGTTCGACCGCTAGTCACCGGCCTCAGTATCAAGATGAAAATGGTGTGGCCCAGCCCAGCCTCCTCCGGTCGCGACGGGCGCAGGACGGGCCTGCCCTTGGCCCGGGCTTTGCCCGCGCGCGTCCCGCGTGGCGGGAGCGCTGTTGAAGATTTAAAGGGCTCCTGCCCTGGAGAGAACAAGTGGTGCCGCCTCCAGCCGCCCTCCGTATGCGCGTCCCGCGAGGCGGGAGCGCTGTTGAAGAATTAAAGGGCTCCTGCCCTGGAGAGAACAAGTGGTGCCGCCTCCAGCTGCCATCCGTATGTGCGTCCCGCGAGGAGTGAGCGCTGTTGAAGAATTAAAGGGCTCCTGCCCTGGAGAGAACAAGTGGTGCCGCCTCCAGCCGCCCTCCGTCTGCTCGTCCCGCGAGGCGGGAACGCTGTTGAAGAATTAAAGGGATCCTGCCCTGGAGAGAACAAGTGGTGCCGCCTCCAGCCGCCCTCCGTATGATTGTTGGTATTCTTTCATCATGCCTATCAGTGTTTTATGCAGTGAATTCTACCACCTCTCCTCGACCCTCCTTTTCATGTTACCTATAGTCCATCTGGTGTTTCAGAGCATCCTAAGTTTAGGGTGACATAACGAGTTATGGATGAAACCAGAAAAGACCCACTTCATTTGAAGTATTAGTGTAAGCATTTAAAGAAAACTGAAAACAGTAGCATGTGTTGCCAATATAGGAAAGAACAGGTGTGAAGTTCCCTTTGCAGAGAGCAACCCATGTACCATTAACATATTTTTGTAGAGAGCTATGCCTTCATTATTAAACCTAGGTGAGCAAGTGACATCACACAATACTAATATGTATCCCCTTATTTAAAAATTTTCCTAAAAGAGAAGTTGCATTGCATTGCTTTTACTTACACTCAGTGAGTGTGAGGTTACACCATGTCTTGTGGAAAGCTTCTAAAGTTGATGTGAATAGAGCATTCTGTCTGGAAAGAGATATGGGAGGTCATTACAACATTGGCGGTAAAAGCCGCTTAACGCCGTGCAAAAGACAGCCAATACACCGCCGCGGAAATCCGCCACAGCTATTATGACCCACATCTCGGAATCCGCCGAAATTCTGACACCCACACAAGTCCGCCACACCAAAGGTCAATGATAAACTGGCGAAAACAAATCCTCCACTGTCACGCCAACAGAAATACACCCACACTATCAATACCCATGAATCCACGCGGCGGTCTTTCAAGCGTGGTATTCCATTGGCGGTACACACCACTGCGCTCAAAATAGACACACATCTCCAAAACACCACCATATTGGACAATTCAAAATACACACACCTGATACACATACAAACACCACTCTCACACACCCAACACAATAAAAAACACACACCCACATCACCCACAAACCACTATGACCAAAAATTAGAGACGAAGGCAAGAGAGAGAGCACAGCAATAGACAACCCCACCACACAGAGGCACACAACACCATCACCCACACAACATTCACGCACAAAACACCCCACACCACTACACATCACCACACTCATCACCACATACACCACCCCACACATCACCTACACCACCCCATGGCACGCCAAAGACACCCCAGGTTTTCGGAGGAGGAGCTCAGGGTCATGGTGGAGGAAATCGTACGGGTAGAGCCACAGCTATTTGGAGCACAGATGCAGCACACCTATATAGCTAGGAAGATGGAGCTATGGCGAAGAATCGTGGACAGGGTCAACGCAGTGGGACAGCACCCAAGAAATTGAGACGACATCAGGAAGAGGTGGAACAACCTACGGGGGAAGGTGCGTTCCGTGGTCTCCAGGCACAACATCCCAGTTCAGCGGACTGGCGGTGGACCCCCACCTTCTCCCCCACAACTAACAACATGGGAGGAGCAGGTCTTGACCATTATGCATCCTGAGGGCCTCGGAGGAGTCGGTGGAGGAATGGACACTGGTAAGTCAAATCTTAATTATCATATCCCCCACCCTACCTGCATGCTATCACACACCCCCACCCTCACCCCCTCCCCTATCACTCCAACTCCTCACTAATGTACTAATAACACAAACCACCCATCCCAACACCAAGCCCTGCATGACACAACAAAGCCTGGACACCCATCACTAAAGCATGCATACTGCACATACCCATAACACCCCCCAACCATCATCACACAAGCCCCCACACAGGAATGCTAGCACTGGGGTACACGCTCACCCACCCATTGCACACCATGACACACACAGATGCAATAATCATGCTTTTATACCCCTGCAGGACCACTACCTAACGTCACCAGACAGGAGGGTCCAGACATCTGTACCCCACCCACAGAAGAGGCCCACAGTGATGACAGCAGCTCTGGCCAACTGGATCCAGATGACCAGCCCGGACCATCGTGGGCCTCAGGACAGTCGGTTCCCCTTGCACAGGCACAGCCCAACACTGACCTTCCATCCTCTGGTAACACCAGCACAGCACCTACCCAGCGGGCCCATACCTCCGTCCCCAGGACACGTCAATCAGCTGTGTGTCCACCACTACAGGGAACCCAGGATAACCCACCACCCCAACAACAACAGGGACCTGGGGGCAGTGGTAGTGGGCACACTGTCCAGGGGACGGAGGCACAGGAACACAGGGGAACTCGGAGGGCTGCTGTGCGACAGGGGGCGGACAGGCCAAGGGAACCCACTCTCCACGAGGCCCTCTCCTCCATCATGGGAGCATACCACCACTCCCAGGAGACGATGGCTACGGTCCTGGCCAAGTTTCAGGAGACCCAGCGCATGCAGGAGGAACAGTATTTGGGGTTCAGGGAGGAACTCAGAACCATCAGCTCCGCCCTGGACACCATTGTAGGGGTGCTGAAGGACATACAGAACACCATGACACTCCAAGGGGCCCCTGACACTAGCCTGAACGATAAACTGCCCACCACCTCCGCCGGCGCTAGTGGACAGGACGCCCCGCCACAGGACCACAACACCAGCACCCCACCCCCTGCAGATGGAGAACCACCACGCAAGCGGTCCCTGAGATCCAGGAACAGGACAGAGCACGATGGCAAGACCCCCGCCAAGAAATGAGAGCACCCTGATTGTCATCCCACTGTCCCACTTTGTAACCCTGTCCATATTGGAACTGCCCAAGCTCCACTTCCTATGCCCATATGGGCAGTGCACCTGTGAGACTAATAGACTGGACTCTGCCATGGACATTCCTGCACCATCACCCATCACCATTTTGCCACCCTCTCCAATAATTAGCACTTCAATAAACACCCTTGAACCACAAAACAATCTGGAGTCAGTCTGTGATTTTGAAAATGTGTATTAGCTATGACAATGACAAAATCCGTTCGAAAATGTAATGTCAACATACCTATGTCACACATCACAAGTCCATGAAGGATGGAAGCAGATGACACACGTTGGTAACCACACCTGTGAAACCGTAATGGAAATGTACAACTCAGTTTCCAAATACTGCTTCAAATTGACTGACAGGATAGAGGTAGAGGGGGAAAGTAAATGTACTAGTAAAGAAAGTGTTCTCACCTGTGTGTCACTGGAAATATTGCTGTATGACTGAGTCCCTGTTGTCAATGTCTTCTTCCTCTGCTTCCTCCTCATCACTGTCCACAGGCTCCACAGCTGCCAAAACACCGTCATCTGGACCTTCCTCCTGCAGAAAAGGCACCTGGCGTCGCAAAGCAAGATTGTGAAGCATAGAGCAGGCGATGATGATCTGGCACACCTTCCTTGGTGAGTAGAATAGGGAACCACCTGTCATATGGAGGCACCTGAACCTGGCCTTCAGGAGGCCGAAGGTGCATTCGATCACCCTCCTAGTCCTCCTAGTCCGCCCATGGGCCTCATTGTAGCGTTACTCTGCCCTGGTCCTGGGATTCCTCACTGGGGTCAATAGCCATGATAGATTGGGGTAACCAGAGTCCCCTAATAGCCACACACGGTGCCTCTGGAGTTGACCCATCACATAAGGGATGCTGCTATTCCGCAGGATGTAGGTGTCATGCACTGAGCCAGGGAACATAGCATTTACCTGCGAGATGTACTGGTCTGCCAAACATACCATCTGTACATTCATCGAATGACAACTCTTGTGGTTCCTGTACACCTGTTGACACCTGTGGGGGGGGACCAGAGCTACATGGGTCCCATCAATGGCACCTATGATGTTAGGGATATGTCCCAGGGCATAGAAGTCACCTTTAACTGTAGCCAAATCCTCCACCTGAGGGAAAACGATGTAGCTCCTCATGTGTTTCAGCAGGGCAGACAACACTCTGGACAACACGAAGGAAAACATAGGCTGGGACATCCCTGATGCCATGGCCACTGTTGTTTGAAATGACCCACTTGCTAGGAAATGGAGCACTGATAGCACCTGCACTTGAGGGGGGATTCCTGTGGGATGGCGGATTGGTGACATAAGGTCTGGCTCAAACTGGGTACAGAGTTCCTGGATTGTGGCATGGTCAAACCTGTAGGTGATGATTAAATGTCGCTCCTCCATTGTCAACAGGTCCACCAGCGGTCGGTATACAAGATAATTCCGCCATCTCCTCACATGTCCCAGCTGACGGTGCCTAGGAAGGACAACAGCAACCACAGAGTCAAGCAATTCAGAGGTATGTACCCACAGCTACACAGAACACGAAACAAAATCCAAAAAGTTGTCTGTATGTGTGTTGAGTCCAGGCCTAGGTATGTGTGATGCAGTTGAAAATGAAGCCATGTGGGCCCCTGAAATGGCGTATGCCTGACCTCTCAAGTGGGACAATGGGATGTGAGGTAACTGCGCTGGCGTTCTACACCGTCGCGGTAGGCGGTCGTAGACCGCTGCGCAATACTGCATTGGTTAACATTGGACCCTATGGACCCCAGAAGCCAATGACGAAGTGCGCCGGCGGTGATGATACGCACCGCCGCGGACGTCACCGCCACGGACGTCACCGCCATTTTCTATCTGTTCAATCACTCGATACCTGATCTTCTACAGGAGAGGACCTACACTGCAAGTGCTGCTGTGACCTCTGCCTGGAAGAGACAATGGCACGTGTGTCTGGGGAAAGGGCCCCTGCCTTCACTGCACAGGAGTTGGAGAAGCTCGTGGACGGGGTCCTCCCCCAGTACACGCTACTCTACGGTCCTCCAGACCAACAAGTGAGTACATAGGGTGCAAGTTGTATGGGCTATGCCTGGGTGGAGAGGGCTGGATGTAAGAAGGAAGGGGGCAGAGTTCTGCGAGCATGAAGGAGTGTGAATGCATGTGCCACATGGCAAGGGCAGGGATATGGGCCACTCACTTCCACGGTGCAGTTGGTAATGACTTCTCTTCTTCCCCTGTACATGTCATGTAGGTCAGCACCCACCAGAAGAAGGATATTTGGCGTGCCATCGCCAAGGACGTCTGGACCCTGGGGGTCCAACAGAGACGGAGCACCCACTGCTGTAAAAGATGGGAGGACATTCGCCGCTGGAGCAAGAAGACGGCGGAGGCTCAGCTGGGGATGGCCTTCCAACGTGGGAGGGGTGCCCGTCGCACCATGACCCCCCTGATGTTCCGGATCCTGGCGGTGGACTCCCCTGAGTTGGATGGGCGCATGAGGGCATCACAGCAGACACAAGGGGGTGAGTACACTCTCATTCTGCTGACTTTGCACGCAGTGTAGGGGTTTGGGTGGGGGAGGAGGGCTGTGTGTTTCCCTAGGCCAGGGCGAGTTCCGTAGGCTAGGCCCCTCCGGAATGCAGGCCATGTGCCACTGCACCCCACCTCTGTAGAGTGCCAACTACAGGTATACATGCCCCTGTGTCATCTATGTGTGCAGATGTCCACCATAGCCATGTAGGCCATATCCCAGGAACTGCATCTGTAGAGCCCAAGAGTGCGGCATAGTGCAGGGGGCTGCTGTGTCTGTATTGTCCGCCAACGGTAGTGGTAAGCCATGCACTCAACCTGTCTTTCTTCTGTTTACCCACCCCTTTTTGTGCTCTCCCTGTTCTTTTGTGCATCAGCACCATCTGGTGGAGGTACAGTGGCACCGGAGCACGAGGGAGCTGCATCCCACATGGCCATGGAGGGCCACACTACGAACTCAGAATACACCAGTGGGACGGAGGGCGAGGGGAGCTTCACGGCGGTCACCGGATCAGCAACCAGCGACACGGACTCCTCCTCCGATGGGAGCTCCCTTGTGGTGGCGGCACCATCTGTGCCCCCCACTTCTACAGGTACAGCCGCCACCCCCCATACCAGCACCGCCCTCCCAGCAGCCCCTCAGCCTTCGCCCCGTGCCCGCTCATCCAGGAGGGTGGGCATCACCTTCGCCCCAGGCACCTCAGCCCCTGCCCCTGTCACCCCTGCTGCCCTCAGTGAGGAGGCCATTGACCTCCTCAGGTCACTCACTGTTGGGCAGTCTACCATTGTGAATGCCATCCAGGGTGTAGAAAGGGAGTTGCAACACACTAATGCATTCCTGGAGGGCATTCATTCTGGTCAGGCTGCCCATCATTGAACCCTGCAATCTCTGGCCTCAGCACTGATGGCAGCCATTGTCCTGTGTCTAGCCTCCCCCCTCCAACTTCCTCCACCCAGACTCAATCCCAAGTACCTCAGCCTATCCCAAGCACACCATCAGACCAGCCTGCACACACCTCAACACACAAGGACAGCTCAGGCAAACATAGGCACCACACATCCCACAGGCACTCACACAAGCATCACCCACATACAGACACAGCAACATCCACTGCCTCCACTGTGTCCCCCTCGTCGTCGTCTCCCTCCTCCCTCCCAGTCTCGTCTACACTCTTACCTGCAAGCACTACCACTACAGCCACTAGGACTCGCACCAGAACACCCAGCACCACACCCTGCTCACCTGCACTCACCACCCCCACTACCATTTACACGTCCCCTGTGTCCTCTCCCAGTGTGTCTGTGACGCCCCCTCCCAAAGTACACAAACGAGGGCACACAAACACCCAACATCCATCCACCTCACGACAGCCTCCAGAACATGCACCTGCACCCACATCATCAAAAGTTACACCTCCTACAACCACCTCCTCTTCCTCCTCTCCCAGACCCCCTCCAGCTACCCGTCCCAGTGTTCGTCAGAAACTTTACCTGAGCAACGTTGACCTCTTTTCCACCACCCCCCCTCCAATTCATAGGTCCCATAGTAGCACCTCAGCCAAAAAAAGTCCGGTACCAGTGGTGCCTGTTAGAGGTATGTGGAGTGCACCAGGCACCAGGGCAGCCAGTGTGACACGGAGCCAAAGCACAGCCAGTCCCCCCCCCTGTGAAGCACCAGAAGTTGGACAGTGCCCGACGGGAGAGGGTGAAGACTCCTGCCGGCAAAGCCGCTCACAAGGGTCCCGGGGGGAGTATCGAGTCAGCTGTGACTCCTCCCAAGGTGGGGAAGGGGCAGAAGAAGTCGCCAAAGTCTGGGAAGAGCAGCACAGCGGAGAAGGCCGCCATCATCCCCACTGCCCAGGATGCCACCGCCAGCCCCATCATCACTGGACCAGAGACCACCGCCAGAGTCAGTGCCCAGGAGGGCAGCACAATCGTCACTGGTCCGGAGACCACCGCCAGAGTCAGTGCCCAGGAGGCCAGCACAATCGTCACTGGTCAGGAGACCCCCGCCAGAGTCAGTGCCCAGGAGGGCAGCACAATCGTCACTGGTCCGGAGACCACCGCCAGAGTCAGTGCCCAGGAGGGCAGCACAATCATCACTGGTCCGGAGACCACCGCCAGAGTCAGTGCCCAGGAGGGCAGCGCAATCGTCACTGGTCAGGAGACCACCGCCAGAGTCAGTGCCCAGGAGGGCCCCGGCAGCCACAGCCACAGCCCCGCTGGGCAATGAGGGAGCGCCATGGCACACACCGCTGCACAGGTCAGAGACAGCAAAGTCAAGCACCGCTGAACAGGGCAAAGACCGCCATGGCAAGCACCGCTGAACAGGGCAAAGACCGTCATGGCAAACACCGCTGAACAGGACAAGCACCGCTGAACAGGGCAAGCACCGCTGAACAGGGTAAAGACCGCCATGGCAAGCACCGCTGAACAGGGCAAAGACCGCCATGGCACACACCGCTGAACAGGGCAAGCACCACCAACTCAAGCATCGTTAGCCCATGTGCGGCAGGGGCAGTGACAGAACTGGGACTGTCACGGGGAGAGTGATGCACTCTGGGAACCAGTCCCCCTCCAGAACCAGTGGAGAACAGCATCCACTCCGTCTGTCATTAACAGAATGAAGCACTCTGGGCACCAGTCCCCCTCCAGAACCATTGGAGAACAGCATCCACTACCTGAGTCCTTAACAGGATGAAGCACTCTGGGCACCAGTCCCCCTCCAGAACCAGTGGAGACTGTTATCCACTTGAGAGTCTGTGGCTTTGCACTCCCCAGGATGGTACAGTGGGCAAACCACACACTGCAAAGACTTGTGAGACTGTGGCTTTGCACTCCCCAGGATGGTACAGTGGGCAAACCACCCACTGAAAAGACTTGTGAGACTGTGGCTTTGCACTCCCCAGGATGGTACAGTGGGCAAACCACCCACTGTAAAGACTTGTGAGACTGTGGCTTTGCACTCCCCAGGATGGTACAGTGGGCAAACCACCCACTGCAAAGACTTGAGAGACTCTGGCTTTGCACTCCCCAGGATGGTACAGTGGGCAAACCACCCACTGCAAAGACTTGAGAGACTGTGGCTTTGCACTCCCCAGGATGGTACAGTGGGCAAACCACCCACTGCAAAGACTTGTGAGACTGTGGCTTTGCACTCCTCAGGATACATCAATGGGCATGGAGCCCCGTCGTGGATCTGGCGTGGTGCTGTCATCCGGCTGAGGTGCCCCCACTTCCCCTCCCCCTAAGGTGCCTGTTGTATTTCTATCTGATGCCCCTGCAGTGTTCTCTCCGTTTCTGGACAGGTATCGTGTGTGGGCCTCGCCCATGCATTTTGGGCCCAGTGGTCCAAGGACATTGAATGGTGCATACCTGCACTACTAATCATGATGTATATTTTTGGAATGTGTGTATATTTCTGTATATATTAGCTTACTGTATTTTGATACATTACAATAGTTGTACTCATTTCCTTTTGTCTTTGCATTCTTCCGGGGGGGTTGTGGGTTGTTACTGTGATGTTTGGAAATGCATTGGTGTGTGTGTTGTAGTGTGCGAGGGTCGGGGTGGGGGTGTTGCGTGTGTTATTCCCTGACTTTTGCCTCCCCTATGTCGTAGGTGCAGTACTCACCGTTGTCTTCGGCGCCGGCATTGCTGATGTTCGTAGAGGAACAGGAAGAAAATCGCAGGGAGTATTTGGTGTTCCGGCTCCATGGTGCCCTCCTTCCTCGTGGAGTGTGTTAAGGTGAGCGTTTTCCCATTGAAATGGCTGTTTCTGCCGTGTTTTTATCCACTATGAATCCGCCCCGGAAAAGGTGGCGGATTGGCCTGTTGTAATACTGTGGGCGGTACTTTGTCTTCCACCTGTCTGTTGGCGGAGACCGCCGCGCTGCTTGTCTATACCGCCGTGGCGGTCGGAGTGTGAAAGTGTCTGTCTATGTTGGCGGTTTCCGCCACAGTCATAATTCCCTTGTTTTTTTTCCGCCGGCCTGTTTGCGGTATTACCGCCGCTTTAACACCGTCCGCCAGGGTTGTAATGACCCCCATGGTGTCCTGCATGAGGTCTGAGGATCTTGTATCTGTGCTTAAGCAAGGAATAATGTAGCACTGCAATGGGTGTGTTTGAGGGGAGAGTAGTGCAGATATACATCATATACATATGCAGTAGTAAGTAGTAGTAACAAGCAGGATCAATTCTACATGCCACAGACCTATCTTGAAAAAAAAAAGTACCTCCTTATCTGTGCATGCTCCTCAGGCCTGGAAATGTATTGGGCATGATTCATTATTCTGCTAATGCAGATCTTTGGCTAATGGGCTGTAGATTTGAATGGTGGAACTATGGAAAGTGTTGGAAGTGTTTGTGAGAAAATTTATGGTGCTCTGGTAGGGATACAAGGCCTAATACTGTGTCAGTGGCTTTGAGCGCACTGTATGTCAGAATGTAATAGGAGCAGCAGAGTTGAGTGACTGTCCTCCTCTCTAAACATCTGGCCATGAGAGAGTTACCTATTTGGAAACAGCCAAGCATGTACCACCATTCTGAATTTTGGATGATCTTGGATGAATCTTATCCTGGTGGGCAGTGAGTTGAGTGCTTAGCTGTCTGCACAGCACAGATAGGGAAGTTTCACTAACATGCTTTTTCTTGAAGATGGGATGGTCAAGAATCGAGTGAACTCATTATCCATATTTGAGTGCATAGCCAGATTTCAGTTTGATGAACATGGATTTGAAGACATGAATGGCCCTGTGGGAGGGACCTAGTGCCCTGAATGAAGTATATCTGGCCATAGGCAAGAAGTGAAGTGATTGAAGGCTAGAGTCCACTGGTCGTGTTTGCACATGTGGAGCAGTTGTTGGCGGATGTGTTCTGGACTCTCTGACATTTGCGTTGGTGATAGAGCTGAACTCTCATGTGTAGGACATTGGGATAGTTTAGGTGTGACAGCAAAACTGGCATAATGTTCATGGCCATATAGGGAAATCCTGGATGTTGGGCATACAGTGTAGGGTTGACTTTGTTAAGAAGGTATTTTGAGTAACTTTATTTACCTATAGTCCTAGTAAAATATTCGAGTTGAGAATCACACCTAGATTTTTAACTTCAATTAATATGGTAAAGACAGTTGTAGTGTCTGGGACAGGGTGGTGGTCAGCTGGTACCCAACCCAGCTTTGGTAGGTCAGGATATCATTTTTTGAGGAGTAGAGGTAGCATCCTGTAGTTCTTAGCTTTTAGGCATTCACTTGGAACACAGGAGTCTAGTCATGTCAGATTTTCATGTTTGAGAATAATTCTGGTATTGTCCTCTTAATTATGACAGGTTAGCCTGGAAGATGTGAGTGAGTCCAGAATCAGGCTTAGGTATGTGTTTGATAGAACTATAGAGATAATCAAATCTTGCAGGGCAATAACTTTGGCTTTGGAATCATCGATTGACCATGGTAAGAAACCTTGAGGCCTACATGAGAGGAAGGAAGGCATCAAGTGCAGGATGGTACCTTAAAAGCCAAATTGATTCAGTCTCTGAAGAATCATCATCTGGTGCACTTTATCACAGGAGGATGACGGATCAGGCAATAGGACGAGAGTCACTTAATTTGTGCTTTTTCAGTCTTCAGATCATCCCAAATGGTGATCAGTGTAATTTCATTCATCTGCAAGAGTGGAATCCCATTTGATGACTGAAGAGCAGGTTGTTTTCCTTCAAAAATCTGAAGATTTGATTGAAGGCTTCTCTTTTGATGAGTTTGCCAAAAAAGAGGCATAAGGGCTTGACAAGAAACTTGACAGGTCTGATGGATGGAGAATTTGTTTCTTCGTGATTGAATTGATGCTCCAGTCTTGCAACCTTTTGGATACTTGTGGGAACAAATGATTAATTGATGATGGTTCTGGCCAAGTAGGCAGTGTTGGTATGAAGAGTAGAATGCTTTTAAATATATGTGCTGTTCATGTATCAAGGAAAGTCAGTGTTGCTGGCTTTGAGTTCCAAGACATTGTCTTAGAGTTGCTTGAGAATGTATAGAATCCATTCTAGGGCCAAGTTTGTATTTTTGGCTAGAGCAGAAGGAGTAATGTTCATAATGTAGATTTGGTGGCCTTTTATTTTTATAATAAAATGATTTTCCAGTGCAACACAGAGGGCTTGTGAACAAGGGATGCCGGACGTGGAACAATCTGAACTACAGAAATTGGCATGGTTTCTGCAAGCGATTAGGCAGTCACATGAAATAGCCTTCTTAAGTTTAGGCTGTATTGAGTTCCGTTAACTCCTTACCAGGTGCCAGTCTGGATTGGTGTCAGAGAAGCAGTGGATAGTTAAGAGGCTCATGTTTTTAATTTTATTAATCAGAAAGCAGGAAATGTGGTGGGATGATGAGCAGGAAGCAGTTGTATGGAGGGTAGTCTTGGGGCGTAGGAGGGAAAGATTGAGACAGGCAGGGAGGGGAAGAGGGTCTGTTATTGCTTTCCAGTAGGTGGAGTAGCGATTTGAAGGAGGTGGGAAGGTACTCAGCAGACATTTGGAGTGTCTGGGGCCATCGGTGGAGAGGAGACCAGAAAGATTTGGTGAAATGGGGTTGACAGAAGAAAATATGATTAGGCAGGAGGGTTATGGACGGGGGGCATGAGATGAAAGAAAGACTTTATTTTTTGGGTCATTGTTGAAGGCATAGATAATAGTTGAGAGTGGTATGAGGTGGATTCAATGGAGTCCTGGAACACTTTTGAAGGAGAAGTAGAAGAGATGCAGTGGTGTGGACAGAGAGAGAGGGAGAGTTTGGCAGGTGGAAGGAGGAAGACAGGTTTGAGAGGGATTAGGGAGAGAACAGGAGGGCACAGGGGAGAGGACATATGGCCACGCGAGGGGAGGACTATAGGGTGGGGTAGGAAATAGCTTGGTTTCAGTTTAAGGAAGGGAATGTCGAGGAAGCAGGGAAGAAAAGGTGATATATGAGGAAAAGAATAGAAAATGAATTAACTTTCAGGGAAGCATTATAGAATGCAAGGCATGTTCAAAAGGTTGAAGATGCTTTCTTCTGGAGAATGACATCATGTAGTGCAACACCAGAGTAAATATTCTGATCACTTAGATGTTCTTAGATGGTGTTCTGTCAATGGTTGTGAGGTGCAACCCATATTAAGACACTGCTTTATTTCCATCAATTGAAAGAACAATAAATAATAGAAGGCACTGCTTTAAGATATCATCTGTTGTATTAAGAGGCTGTGAGGTCCATCTCAGAATAGTGGAAGGGCAACCAACATGAAGGTAAAGGTTTCATAAACCATCAGTTACATTACGAATCTACAGGTGGCAGAGAGGTGTGATGTATATGCCACCCTCAGTCTAATGTGATTTTCAATACCAGCAAGTACGGAAAACTAGGCAGCAGAAGGTGCTGCTTCCAAGTAAGCCAACACCAGTTATTAAAGCAGCTTCCAAAAACAGTGCTCAAAATTAGAGACTCTGGTGCTTTCCAGGAAGGGACAGAAGTGAGAACCCTAAAAATATGCAACTTCTAAACACTACCAGTTATAATGAGAGGCTATGGCAACCACACAGGAGTGATGCATGTTGAACCCGACTGAAAATGCGGCTTCCAAAATCCCCAGGAAAATAGATGATTAGAAAATGGAACATGATACTTCCACGAAATCCAAAGCCCATCAGTTACTAAAGGTTATATTGTCCACCTGGGAGTGTCTACAGTCCAATCTAGAACAAGGCTCATTTTCCAAAGAAAATGTGTTTTATCCATAGGCAATGGGGTTCATCCAGAAGAGGCCCATAGGGAGGTCCATGCTATGAAAAAACTGTTGATAGTTATGAGGTTATTGGCCCAGAAGAAGAGAAGCTGTTTGAAACTCACATGAATTGTAATCTTCTAAATTTTGCCAACAATATTAAGAGGCATTGAGGCCCGCAGAGGTGTTCCATGAATGGAACCCACTGGAATGCGTCATTTCAAATCTACCAGGTAACATAGTACTTGATACTGGAAGACACATGTTTGCCTGATGTATACTTTTAGAGGCTTTTGGGTCCACCAATGTGAAGCATTCTATAATTGTGCTGCTGCTAGGGAGATGACTGGCAAGAATGCAAGTCTTAGCTGAGATATTGGGCAATGAATTCCTGTTGAGGAATCTTGATTAGAGGGCAGTCAGAGGAGGCAGACAACATGTGAGCCCTGACACTATGGGTCATATTTAAGAAAAGGTGGTGCTTCAGCTCTGATGCGCCACTTTTTCTGCGCTCCCCTACGGGCACCTAATTACACCATGGTTGCACCGTACTTAACATACGGCACACCATGGTGGTCGTTAGAATAATTTTGTCAAAATTTTTTATGCTATTATGGCGCTTTGCTACACTAGCATCAAATATGTTGACACAAGTGTAGCAAAGTGCAAGGAGGCCCATTGATTTCAATGGGTGTGTCATTTTAACGCCTGCTCTCATGGAAAAAAATGGAGCAGTGAAATCTGTTAAATTTAACTGAAACATGTTTTCGGGCCTCCTAGCACCGGAATGCCCCCTTACATACATTATGCCTGGCGCAAGCATAATGTGGCTCAAGGGTTTACAAAGTGGCGCGATGCAAGCATTGAGTCACTTTGTAGATATGGAGCGGGGGGAATGCCACCTTAACACCCCATTTGCACCAAAAACAATACTCAAATGTGGTGCAAGCTGGCGCTAGGGGCTTCTTAAATATGTCCTTATGTCTTGGCACAAGAGCAAGCTCGAGCAAGGTGGGACCAATCACTGGGTCCTTGCTTGAGGGTAGAAGCAGTGACCAATAGTCAATCAGAATCACAAGAGGTAAGTGGTTTGAGAAAAAGAGTACTATTTGTAGGTGCCACTGTGTAGGAAGGAGGACTAAGGATACAACAAATTTAAATTTAAACACATTTTGACACAGTACTCACCAAACTACATGCATCATTGCAGTGTCTGAATGGGATTTCCAGGAAGTAGGCAAAATTAGACTATTGAGATGCTAGCAGACATGATAACAGGCACAGTGGTCAAAAGTACCTGTTCTCCGCATGAAACCTCCTTATGAAGTGGACTCCAGTCAAAGGTGACTGGCCTCCGTGTACAGAAGGCTGATATACCTGTAGGGAGAGTTTGGAAAGTCAAGTGACATAGGGTGCCAAACCTTCAAGCAGATGCTCAAGAGGACAAAATGGAGGGAGAACTGGAGTGTGGATATGGGAGTCAAAGGTAAGAAGGTGGAAAAAGGGGTCAACAAAATTAAATACTTCAATTTAGGCCCAGAAATCACAAATGAAAATTAAACACTTCAATTTAGACACAGTAACCACAGAGCCACAACCCAGTGGGGTAACTTAAGCCTCTGCTGCCCCCAACCTCCAGGGGGCCCCCTCAGCAAAACCGGCAGGTGATGTGCTAGTGTAGGGTGCCCCCTCCATGTACTTTGTAGGGGGGCGGTCTCAAATTTCATCATACCACTGCCACAAGCATTATGTCAGCATGCCAAGGGGAATACTGAGGGAACAGGCTAATGTGATGGCAGAGCAATGTCTTTTGAGAGGCCGTCACAAGTCTAAACTGACTTGCAGGCTTCATGTCTACACAAGAAAGCGTCCCTTCCTGCACATAAACAATCATTCATGGCGTTTTGCTCCTTCTATGTGTGCTGCAGAATGCAGCACACACAAAAAAAGCAAAATTGAGGAGACATAAAATAATTTCTCCACGTTGTGCCATGCTAATGCCCTCGCTGGGGTGGCGTTAGTTTTTTGGAGCTGCATTGGATTTACGTTTTCATTATAAAATCCGGGGAAGTCTCATAAAGCAACGGGTGTTGCATGGGTACGCCCACAGCAACACCCATTGCACAACCCTCTGCCGCAAAAAACTGCATCGGTGGGCCCATATTTACAATGCGGCGTTTAGCCACAAAAAGTGGCTTAGCACCGCCTTGTAAATATGGTGCAGGGCACAGTGCCACTGGGGCATCATAAAAAGTGATGCTCCAGTGGTACAAGGGGCTTGTAAATATGCCCCTTTGTGTGGACCCGAGGTGTTTAAATGATGCAACCTGGGTGGCCACTTCTCCACCTCTTCCTAATTTGCAAGAGTTAACGTCATCAATCGGTGATGCTAATGTATTTTCAACAATACCAGTGCATGCCACCATATTGTGTTAGAGGAGGAATCAAAGCATTGTACAGCTTTCATAATTCCAGAAGGTATGTATCAATACAGAAGGATGTTTTTTGGGACTAGTGAGCGCATCAGCATTTTTTCAAACGGCGACGACCAGAATTTTATCAGGCACTAAAGTATTCCAAGATGTAATTTTCATTTTTGCTCAAAACAAATGTTCTAATGATAGAGCTTTACGATTGGTCTTGTTGGTACTCAAGGATAATGAATTGATGGTGAAAAAACAAAAATGTGTGTTGTGGATAACAGCGGGTGAAATATTCAGGGCATGTAATTCCTAAAGAAGTAATGCAGCCCAAGATTAGTCATGTTGAAGCAGTTGTATGATGAAACAACGCATATGCTATCCACGCATGCCTGAACAACGCTGTCAGAGCAACAAACATGTTGTCACAAATGCCTTTACCATGCATGCCTTTACAAAGTTTTAGTGTCTAATGGTGGCATGAGTGGTTATATGGTGGGAAATTATGTTATTGTGGAATTAGATGTATCACAAAGTGGAAGTCATAATAGTGTTGATTGGGGGGTGAATGGAAGATGTAATGAATTAATGTGTGAGGCTGGGTGCAAGAGTGAGGGAGCAGCCTGCATATTTTGATGATTATTAGTTAGGATAATGTTATCCTGTGTGTTTAAGGAAAGTGTTGTGTATCAAGTGCTTTTTACATCTCAGAGTGCTCTTATAATGTTTCAGTCAATTTTATTTTAGTTGTATGTTGTATCAAGCTTTATGTTGTTTAAGGGTAAAGGTGTTTTGCATTGAGATGGGTAGGTAGAATCTTGGAATGTATAATGTGGAATGGTGTGACCTGGTGACCTGGAATCTTGGGAGATCGGTTGGTGTTGACAGTTGGAGTGGCTAATGGCTATGTGATGCCACACTCTGGCACCGCTCCTTGTGTGGATATCATACTACAATAAAAACAAGTTAATTGAATCCTCACCTGCATTGGAGACTATTCTTTTCTAACAAACGGCAGAAAGGAATTAGTTGGACTGAGCACTCATACTAAAGGTAAAGAGCAGCGAGTGTTGGAACAAGTACAATGTACCCAAGAGGTTTAGAATCATAATCGTACATCGGGACACAGTCACTGACACACTGATTTACTTAGTGCAATAGGCCATTTATTTAGGACAGGATTGCATGTTATACATAAACAGTGTATATACTGAACTTCAAACTCTTAACTTTAAAAAACCCCACCCTTTGAACTTCTACCCAGTCCTCTTTTTCACTCATTCCCTCACTTTGCCTCTTTTCACTCATCTTCCACTTCAATTCACCCACACATCCCCCCTTTCCTTTCATCCCCTGCCTGCTTCGGGCATCCCCCACTCTATTATCCTTGACCTGCTTCTTTCTCCCACCTGGAAGGGTGGCCAGGCCCGCATCTGAGTCTCTACCCTCTCCCATCTACTGCCACCCACCACAAACCCGTCTGCTGCCCCACTAGCAAGCCAACTGCAAAATTGCAACCTCATACCACTTCTTTAAGCCACATCTTTTCACCCCACAAATCCCCCATGATCAAACATAGCTCCATCAGATAATATGCATTGCCCAATTCCGCAAGATGTACACCATCGGCCCGAAACAGACCTGCTTCCCCTTCTGTAATATCCTCATGTTTCAAAACTTTAATACCATGTGCCCAGCAAGAAACCCTCATTGCCCTGTTGAGCTTACTCTGAGCCCTCTCGATAGCCCCATGCTTCACTGCTTCACTTCCTTCTAGGCACAAACTCAGTCCAGACTATGCAGGTACCATGCATCTTCTGACAAATCAACTCCAGATCCCGTTGCATATGTTGCAGTAAGGTGAGCCCGGAAAGTTTTACCTGATCATTTTCCCCAAGGTGCAATATCAACAAATCCAGGCAACCCCAATTTGGCATCAGGGATGTTAAAAAAGGAAGCAGGTTACCCCACCTCATGCCGCTCTTTCCCCAGAACACAACTTCATGACGGCAACTCGGCAATCCCAAAAGATCATCCATAGATCTTCCCCTTGGCATACTTCGCCGCCCAATGTATAAATGAATATCCCACCATCCAAGTGACCATCTTTCCACTCCTAGGGCCTGCTACACAACCTGTAAGAAGAATAAATTTCAACAAGATTGCCAACCAAGCATTTCAAATACATCATCGTCCCTTCCTCCCCAACCACCCCCCCCCCAACAACTAAGGCCGCACACAGCGCTCACAGCAGCTAGATCTCCACCCACCAATCTGTTTACGCTGAGCCCAATCCCATCCCAGCTGCGCTGCTGCAGTAGCTGCACCCATTGTGAAGGAATGCATCCCATAGCACTGTGCCCTTCTCCTTATGCGTCGCAGCGCTGACCGCAACACCGCCAGCAATTGAAAAGCCGTAATCTTCTTGCCATTGGCATGCCTAAAAACCCCAGCCTCGCTTGTATGCAGCTGTGACTGAAAACAGCGCCACTTCAATACAGGACAAGCCGCTGCATTCCCCCCTTTCTCCAGCCAAACCCACTTCCCCTACCCTAGCTGGTCCGTTTAAGACTTTAGCAGCCATATACCCAAACGTTCTCCCCTCAAGCATACATCAGGCGCTCTCATGCCTGCATCCTTCCCAACACCCAAAAGTTCAGACGCAGGAAAAGCCCCGAAAATCATTCATAACATGCTCAAACTAAACAAAGCAAGCTCACGGGCATCCGAACAACTAACAGGCAACACATGCAACAGCTCCAGCAACATCTCAAATGTGATGGGTTCCTGTGCCTCCTTACCCAACCCCCTCTAGTCCTACCCCACTCTTTCAACATTCTACCCAGAATATCGACCCTAGCTGTATCCCAACCAAAAAACAATTTTCTATAAAAGTAAACACTGGCCAACTTGCCCCCAATCGTGCCAGGGGATAAATCTTTCATGATTAAAAACACCACAAAACGCAGAGTACGAGACTGCAGCATGGACTTGCTCTGTACCCAAAAATTCCCTTCAAAACATTCAAAACTCTGGAATTCCAACTATGCCAGACGGTGTTAGGGTTTGTACACAGCAAAGAGCATGTCCCCTCTCACTGCACTAGTGGGTTCTGTAATAGCTCCCTTTTAAACTTACTATTGAAAGCCTTTCTTGTTATCTCACCTTCCCCCCCCCCTAGGCTTCTGTGTATGTTGTTTAATGAGCTGTTTTGTTTACACATTGGGCCTTGCTTTTACCAAGGCTTCTTTAAAATACTCCTCCCTAGGCCATGTGTTAATCCAATTCATTTGTATAATAACTGAAACTCTGCTCACCTTTCAAGAACATGTGCAGCATGTGAGGACCACACCCAGCTCTTCAAACCACACCCAGCTCTGCACACCTTCCAAGAACATGTGCAGCATGTGAGGACCACACCCAGCTCTTCAAACCACACCCAGCCCTGTCTATAAAAGGCATCCCCCGAGCCTCACCCAGTGCTTGTGCTCGTCTACCTCCCGCTTACCTGAGAACAGATCCCTCGGCGCTGGCACTCCTGCTCTTTACAGACTTTCATTGACTTCAATGGGCGCAGCTTCTGGCTCTTCCTTCTTCCGGTTTCCGGTTCCTCCTTGCTTCAGCCTCTCTCCTATGAGTAACCTGCAAAAGAGAAAGAAGACAAGGTTAGACTGATCAGTATCTCTTGCCAGCAACAAGTAAGTGCAAAACCTTTTATTACCTGAAAGAACTTTGACAACAATTTCTGGATTCGTGTATAGACAATTTGAAACGAAATACCTTCCACGAACATTGTGATTCAAACTCTTTGTTACAAGAATATTTTGCAGAACTTTGTGAAGCAAACATTGTTTTTTCTCATGGAACTTTTAAGAATCGAACAGTGGAAACCATTAACAGCAAGGCAAACAGTAAATCAAGGACTTGCACAAATTACATGCTGTATTTTGATGTAAAAGTACAGTATTTGTTTTATAAAAGATTCTGGAAATATGGGAAAAGTGAGTCTGCTATTGGGAATTTAGGCTTTAGTTATATTATGATGAATGTTTGATATTGGTAATTCTGATAACGGTATTTGTTTAATGTTTTAGAAGCTTTACAGTAATAGAAAACACATCCCAGAGCAGTAACACATTCCAAACCTGGAAACTAGAGACCAGGATCCAAGAGGTACTTTTAGAAGAGAATTTCTAATAAATAAAGGGATAGTCAGGAACCCATTTAGGAATAGGTTGCACTTATCTGTTCTTTGTTTATGTTTCATTAGGCACCAGTTTCTACAGAAGTCAGAAAGGGCCGCAGATTTGTGCAGCACTTCAACAGTGGAAACGCAAGAACGGTGTTGTCTCTCTTTTTTATTTTATCCACTTCCCCCCTTCCCTTGAGCTTCTGTTCTTAGTGCACTGTTTTAAAAACTAGTGTGCTGGAACAAGCAGTTTCAGGGTGGGGTCGGATTGTCTTCAACCTCCATCAGAACTGAACAAGAACTCAGGTGAGCTGGGCTTTGACAGACGGTGACTCCTCCGAGTGGATTCCGCCAGTGACACCTCTACCAGCTCAATGATCATTACGCCCCCCACTCCCAAATGTAGGTTGGGACCGCTGTCTTATGCTGCTCTGCTTTTGGTGCCAAACTGCAAAAACAGTGCCACTGTGAACGAGACAGAGAATCAGCAATAACACTGTTTAACTTTGGAACGTGCACTACTTTAAAGATAAAATTCAGTGACAAGCATCTGAGCATGAAACATCTCAATAAGCGCAAAACCCTCACATCCTTCTCCCTCTGCCTGTTCACTAGTTCCACCACCATCATGTTGCCCACGTGATAAACTACCGTCCTAATGGCCAGTTCGTCCCCCCAAACTGTCACAGCCACCAACAATGGGAAAAACTCAAAAAAAGCAATATTTCTTCCTTGTTGCAACCAACGTGCCGGCCATTGTTCCACACACCACCTTCCATCCCAAAAAAGGCCAAAACCAGCAGTCCCCGCAGTGTCTGAAATATTTGGAACTGCCAGACTGTGTCCTCCTCACGGAAAATCATGGAAACTGCATTAAACTGTGTCAAGAAGGTTTCCCACACTCGGACATCCTCTCGTAAACCCACTGACACTCGAATCCTGTGATGCGGGAAGGAAGCACCTGATATGGCAAGCCCCAGGCGCCTGCAAAAGTCCTACCCCCTTTGACAACCCTTCACGCAAAGTTAAGGTAACCCAACAGCTGTTGTGCCATGTGTAAGCCAATCTTATGTAATGACCGAACCTGCCTCAGAAATTCCAAAATCTCCACAACCTTCCCGTGTGGCAAACGGGCTACAAAACACACTGTGTCCAGCTCAATCTCCAAAAAAGTCAGTATGTAACTGGGGCCCTCAGTTTTCTCAGGGGCCAAGGGAACCCCTATCTCCCCAGCAAACCACCTTTGTGTCCTCAAGCGCGATGAAATCGTTCACCGACGCTCCTTCAGGCCATGACAAATGATGGATGAGACGAAACCTACCGCTGCTTTTTTGGGAACCACGCCCAAAGGTGAAATCATCAAGGCATCCCTAGGCCACTCGAAGAAAGGACCCACAATTCTACCTTCTGCAACTTCTTTGCCAATTTGTCTGCTATTACCTGAGGCATATCTTTGGCAGACCGCAAATTGCCCACCCATCTCTTCTGCCTCGGCCCCTGATAACCTATTCAAAACCCTTCTTGAAAACCCCACTCCAACTTTTTCGCCATGTCCATATCCGGGTACATGCGCAGCCACGCCAGCAATACCGCAAGCTTAATTGGCGTAGGTGCCCTTTGGTGCAGGAGCGCCTTGCATCCCTCTACCCCTAGCCACTCTCCACTGTTGTGCTGGGCTATTGAGTGAGAAGCACTGCGCAAGCGGGTGCTTTCCCCCACATTTAGAGCATTCATTTTTGAACTTACAGGGATGTCTGGAGCAGAAACCCTTATTGAAGTTCCAAAATGTCCCTGAGGTAGGAATCTGGGGTCGTTGTCCCATCCCCGGCCTTGTTGGGTCAGGACGGGACTGAAAAGGCTTCAGGATCACAGGGAGACCACTAGCGGTATGTGGCGAGGCTGCCGAATGGGATGAAACCATCCACTGCATCCAAAGCTCTGAGTCCACATCCCCCCAAGGCTTATCAGGATTCGCACTCACCCGTGCCCGAAACTCCTCATCATAACTGAGCCACACAAAACCCCCAAAATGCATTTGGGCCTTCCTTATGATTTCCATGTATTTGAAGAGCGCAATGGCCCTGTTGGGAAATTTCTCACACTTTATACTAGTATATATCAGAAAAGCAGATGTCCAATTATCCATGGTAATCGGCACCCTGGGCCGCCTAGCTAACTCCCACTCCTCCTCTTTCAAACCTTCCTTTGCTTGTATGTCCATATGCAACAATTTAAAAACATCGACATACCCATGGTGCCAAATCCTTGCTTTTGTTTTGTCCGCCACATGCGAACCCAAAGGCATCGCCAGGCCCATATACGGAAGCCTTTTCCTATGCCCATTCCCGACCTTGTCCTCCCCATCCTTGTCCGCTGTCACTGCGGTCCCACTTTCACCAGTGCTAGCAGTGTCCTATGTTGACAGCATCTTACCATCCCTCTCCTGTGTCGCACTAGAAACAGGACCCTTGTGAATGGAATGATCACCTACCCCTATAGACTTGTGCATTTTGGACACAGCCATACCTTAACCCCCACCCCATTCAGACCACCATTCACCCTTACCTTGAACATGGGGCCCTGCCCGGTTTGCCGCTGTCGGCACTTAGTGACCATGCCCCTCCTTGCGTGCCACCACCTGCAATGATCCACTATCCACTGTCGCCTGTAATACAGAAATTGAAGAGGGGGTTGTGCCGCTCTAGCGCCCTCACCCCTTTCTCCCTGCTCACCACGACTTTGCGAATCTCCCCCTCTTCCCATTCATCCAACTCATCCTCGTAATCCAATTTCACCACTACCTCCTCGTCCATCCCACATTCGTCGTCCGCATCTCTCTCGTCCACTACGTCACTACATTCGTCCTGATACCGTTCCATGTGGCGCCTACCACCTTTGCGGCCAACATGTTCCTATGTTCCTGCGGTGTCGAGAAGGTCGCCGAAGACCCCTCTAGTGCTTCAGACCAACGTCGGGAGGCCGTGTTGCCCCTGTTGACATTACCTTTCTACTGCCAGCCTCTTTTGCTGGCTTGTACTCGCCGCACCTCCCATGGCCGTGTGCGCCACTCATGCCCATCATGCTGGCGGACACCTGGGCTGCATGAGCCTCTTGCCTACGCTCCCGTTCATTTGGGACCCATACCCATTTGCTCTGACTTTCCCTAGGTGATGAAATGACTTCAGGCCCCTGTCTACCCACCTACCTCTTTGGTGGCCGCCCCCTCTCTCCAGGGCCACTTCTCTGTTCCTGCACAGCTGTGCCCACCTCTCCTCTGTCTCCACCTTCTTTTGCTCACGAATCCTGGCCTCAATGTCCACAGAGGACCAATCCTGAGGCATTTCTTGACCTGACCAGTCACCAGAACATTCCAGGTTCCGGGGCCCCAGTGGGGCCCCCAGAGGCCCAGGCTGTCCCAAACCCCCTCCCCAGCCACTCCTCCCAAGGCAGTGCCCTGAATCATCCTTGGGGCATGACTTCCCCGGCCTGTCCCTTTCTTTTTTCCAGGGACCCCACTTGGCCCCTCCTCTGTGGGACCACCTGGCAACAATATGGTGTTTTTGGGGGTGGGCAGTCCGATTTGCAAGGGCCAGCCCCCATGTCTATTTCTCCCATAGGAACCTGCCCCTGCACTTGTTCAGCAGGCTTTGTTGATGGCAAAACTTCAATCCCGGTAGGAGGCCCCGCCGCCTCCCTCCTCATACCCAACTGCAGGCCCACCGGGACGGTCGTTCTTATTGCACGCTGGGGGGATGGACACTCTGCGTCCTCTCCCCCTAGCCGCTCTTCTCTTTTTTGGCCATTCAGGCGAGGAGCAGGCTGCAATTGCAGCTGCGAACCTGCCGGAAGCCGCATGTGCAATGCGCGACATCCCTACCCAGGCCTGGTCAAGCACACCAGGCCTGAGTAGGTTGGAGCGATGACATGAAACGCGCCCGCACCGATGCGGCATTGTGGCCTGGGGCCATGCTGCAACAAAAACAGCACAACAAACGCCTACCTAAACCCTGGGAGGACCGGCCAACACTTCCCACCACGTAATGGGCTGGAGCAGAAGAGGCAGGTCCCTACCTTTCCCACCATATGTATCCCCCCCCCTTTATCCCACTCCCAAGCACCCCTCCACCAATCCCATCCCATTCACGCCATTTCCTCGTCCCGAATGATCCCGCGGAGAGACTAGACTGTGTCTGCTGTCAGCCGGGCCCTCCAAAGTGAGGAATGTTTGGGGTCTGGAGAGCAACATCCATTTGAAAGCCATTGTACTTTATTGTAGCTTAACAAGAAAAAATATTTAAGTAAGCAGTTTCACTGAAACAAGGTACAATTATGCCAAACACCAGGTGGATGGAAATTAAGACGATAAAATGAATAGCACGTCCTTTGTTTTACAGGTTAATTAATCCTCATGTTATAATATATTAGTAAACTCTGTCGCTGTGAGACCGTTCAGCAACGGAAGCAACAGATAAGTCTCAGGATTTTTTGGTGCATTGCAGATTTAATTAATACCTGCCCGGTCAGTATCTGCAGAAAACTCCAGTTGTGGTTATTTTTCTCAGAGTGGCCTTCTGAGGTGAAAACAAAAGCGAATGACAGCTATCAAGCCATCAAGGAACAACAATTCCCAAAATGTATGGCCATGTCGCTCTGTATGTCATTGTGCCCCTGACTTTCTCTTTGAATTACATTCCCCGTCCCCTATCCTTTTGTTTCTCTGTCGAGAGACAGACGATCCCTGGCTCCGCTGCCAGGCAGCTTATGGCGACCTATCGATCGGACAGGGACCCGAGCGCAAAGACAACTGCTGATTCTCTCAGAATGAAGTATAAAATGGCAGGCGACTGATGCATCGGAGTGAGAAAAGGACTCGCGAGGCTCCCGAGTTTAGGGACAGGATCTGCAATGGATGCAAAGAGCCTCTGTATTTTAGTGTCCGTCTGACGAGTCGGAATATTTGTATTGTGTGCAGAAGTACTGCATAGTGTCCCTAGAGAGAGATTTCTATTGCCTTTCTCGAACAGGTTGTTACCCTTATCAGAAGGCGACGCCTTTGGCAGCCAAATGCTCTTTCAGGAGTTCGTGCCGTGAGTGAACTTAAGTCGGAAACGCTGCGCGCAGGCCGGGGGATTTGACATGCTTGGTACAGCAGCTCAGAACCTTTCGTCCCGAGGGACGCCGTCTATTTATACATCTCGCCTTTCAAGCCCCGGCCATGGACATAAAAACATTTGATGAAAAAGCAGGGCAGTAACACCAGAGGAGGTGGAAGTAAGCGACCGGAGGCACGGTAGTGGCAGGGTAGTGCTGGACGGGACCTCTATCGAAGGAAGAGGGGGAAGTGCGGGTGCTCTCTCAACATGGACGTGGGATTTCGCAGTTTCCCTTGTTATGCACTGAAAAACGACAGTCTCTCTTAAGATATATGAGGGATGCAGTTGCAACCTAAATTGTTCAATAACGTATTTCACATCGCAACCAGGGACAGTGAAAAAAATGGAATGCTAAATCCATTATGATCGCAAAGATTGGTCCTCAACTGAGCCGCTTTAGTTAGAGGCAGCCGGTGCGACCATGGTTTTGACGCCTCCCCCCTTGCCCTCTCCCTCCACCCTACACACACACAACTTCCTTCTCCACCACTTCTCAATAGTGCTCTTCATTTTTCCACAACCCCTCTCTCACATGCATGTATTTTGTTTCATAGGGCTACTCATACCAACCCTAGGGTCTCAAGAACACTTTGCATCACACACACGTTACGAAATTAATCTTACATGTGTAAATCAGTGAAACACAATGATGATGATTGTTCTCTAATCTGCATGGTACACGTTCTTTTCATCAGGCATATTAACTACCTTATCAGCCCAAACTGCCACTAGACAAAAATGCGATCTCTCGCCAGCAGAAACATTAATCACCTGTGTTGACATTTTTATTGTTGCCTGAAAACTGCTGAATGAAAGGAAACACCAGGAGGCATATTTATACTATATTTGCACCGAATTTGTGACTTTTTTAATGCAAATTCAGCACAAACTTAACTCCGTATTTATATTTTCACGCTAGACACGTCTAGCGTCAAAATATTGGAGTTAGCACCATTTTTGGGATGCGTGCACCCACCTTGCGTCAATGAGGTGCAAGGTAGGCGTTCCCATCTAAAAAATGGTGGCTAACCCCATATTTATCCCCCGTGCTAAAATGATGCACAGTTGGGAGGAGGTGCTCAATAATGGTGCAAAGCTTGCTTTTCATCTTTATTTAACGCCTGGGTCAGACCAAGAGTTAGGGGAACTGTGGACCCATTTCCATGGTGAAACACCATGGACTGGGCCCACCACAGGTGCCCACCCCAAGCCCCAGGAACGCCCCCCATCCACACCAGAGGGACACCGGAGGATGGGGGAACCCATCCCAGGTAAGTAGGGTATGTATTTGAAAAAAAATTAAGTGCGATTGGGGCCCTGACATGGCCCCCCTGCATGGCACTGGGTGCAGTGGCCATGCCCAGAACCCTGGTCCCCTGTGCTGGCCACTCGGGTGGTGGGCATGACTCCTGTCTTTTCCTGTCATTTGCCCAGTTTTGCGGCAAAATGTATAAATATGCCCCCAGGTGGTTTTAAAATAAAAAATTATTGCTGAACACAGCGCCTCACCTGAGGTCAGTGCCAGGTCTGGCTGCACCAGTTGCACTGCTCTAAAGTAAGCCCTTGTCTTCAAGAAATGTCAATCCTCAATTTTAGGGGCATATTAACATGCCCCTAGTGCCACCAGAGCACCACATTTTGTGAGGCTCTGGTGGGGCTGTGCACTGTGCCATATTTAAAAGGCGGTGCTAAGCCACTTTTTGTGGCTTAGTGGTGCCTTGTAAATACTGGCCCCTCCAATGCAGTTTTCTGCGGCGGAGGGACACGCACTGGGTGTTGCTGTGGGCGTTCCACCGCAACAGCCATTGCATTTTGATGCTGCCACAGATTTACAACAATTCGTAAATCTGTGGCAGCGCCAAAACCTAACATCACCCCAGGGGTGGCGTTAGCATGGCGCAACGAAGAGGAATACTTTTATTTCCCCTCGTTTTTGCTTTTTCTATGTGTGGTGCATTCTGCAGCACAGATAGAAAGAGCAAAATGCCATTAAGGATTGTTTATGTGCATTCAATAATGAGGATTTCTTACCTCTATGTGGGCTGCATTCTGCAGAACACATAGAAGTAACAAATCACCATTGTAAATCAGTAAATATCTTACCCTATCCCATCCCATTTGTAATCAGGGCTAAAGTTTCACTATCTGTGATTCAAACTCATGAGAAATCTCCAAGTTACATAAAGAACAGGGATAGGAGAGGCAGCAGAGACACTGCTGAGACTGGAATGTTCCCTGCCTGGTTACACAGACATACACCCCTGTCATGAGTAACCCAGCCGCACAACATCTGGTATCCTGACTTTTTCTTTTGGTCTAGTGCTCATGACAATTATGCAAGCATTCTATAGCCTAGACGATTCTTAAAATTGGGAGCCCCAGGGCCTGGTTTCTGCTCTGGAGGTGTGGACAAGGGCCTGATTTAGAAGTCGGCAGAAGGGAATACTCCGTCACAGAGTACTCCTTCCGCCACGATCTAGATCAGGCCCTAAGTGTAACTCTGAGCCGACAGTACTGTTTGTGTCCTGGGATGTATACATCAATGGGTATTGGCAGTAAATCAAATGTTTTTAAATGGAGTCATAAACAGGATTTTTTTCTTGTTTAGGGAGAGGATGACGTCAGTTACACTTGTGGAAAGTTTCGCTTTCATATAGGGCCATATGTATGAAAACATGAGCTGGCGAATCGCAAATAGCGATTTTTGTGATTCGGTAAAAAATCTCGAATTGCGAGAAAGCTCGAGAATGCACACCTGGAGGAGCCTGATGACATCACCAGCAGGAAATGAGTCATCCCAGGCAGTTTCAGGTGCCACACCCAAACCAGCATCCTGAGAGAGAGCAGCCCAGCCACACAGAGCAGCACTCAGCAGGAGCAGAAACACCTGAGCCAGGATGGAGACCCCAGGACCAGCACAGGAGAAGGCAGAAAGGAAGCGCAAGCTTAAATTTAGTGAACAGGAGCTTGAGGTCCTGACTGAGGAGGTGGTGAGGAGCCATGACCGCCTGTTCGGGAAATCTTCACTCCAGGTTCCTGAGAGTGAAAAGAGAAGATTGTGGCTGGACATTCAATCAAAAATCTGCACCATTGGAGTGGCACAGCACTCCATAGAGGAAATTAAAAAAAGGTGGTACGACCTGTGCTCCTGTGCAAAGGAGAGGGTGGCAAGGAGGCTTGCGGAGGCCAGGGGTACAGGTGGCGGACCACCAACAGAAGCACCATCTACACCATTGGAGGACCTGGTGGAATCCACACTCCTCCCTGAAGCTGTGACTGGGGTCACAGACATCGACACCTCCGGCACACCGAGTACTAGCCAAGGTAAGTGCAATGATGTTTGGGAACCCGATATGTGTATGCACAAAAGCCCCTTAGGAATTAGCATGTAATGTGAAGCAGTGTGTGAAGTAGTCCAGTCCACATCTTAGAAGCAGCACAACAATGCATTATGGGAGTGGCAGTCCACAAACTAGTAAAGACAGTAGCATAACAATGTAATGAAATATAGTGACACCCAAGGTAACACAACAAACACAACACCGTGTAGAGCAGTACCTGTACCTTTATTGCCATTTTCTGACAGATAAAGTAACAAACAGAACTGACATGCTGCATATTGTTGTTGCAGGTGGGCCAGGCCCAGCAGCCAGACACAGTCCATGTGTAGGAGAGACGGACACCCATCAGCACTCGGACACCAATACCAGTGGGTCCCTCCACATGTCCACTGTCTGCCGCAGGCCCAGGGCACTACCACTGCCAGAGTTCAGCGGCGACTCGGATGAGCATTGGGAAGGGCCAAGCACACCGTCTGCACCAGACAGGTGCAGCCAGATTCTGGAGGGCAGGGGTCAGCCAGCACCATGCAGGATTGCAACAGAGTCCCAGCAGCAACATCATGAGGCAGGTGAGGGTCCGTCTTATTCGGGGGCCTTGAGGCTTCTATGTTGCAGCAGCAGCGCCTGCGAGTGCACAACCGACACATGATGGGCCTGCGTCGCCAACTGGACGCACTAAATAGCAATTTTTCACAGCTGCGTGAGGGACAAGTGCAGGCTTCAGAGGACACCTGGGGCCTAACTAGTGCTGTCCGTGACCTCTGCCAGGAGTTGCGCCATGAAAGGGTTAGCCGGCGCAGACAGGAACACAGATTCCGGACAATGTTTGGCAGCTACTGCAGGTCCTCCAACAGGATGGCTAATTCCACTGAACTAATCACCCATTGCGCAGTGGCGGCACAAGTGGAGGCTGCACATAGCATCAGGGACGTTGTCCAGGGACTAGTTCACATCACAAATGTGATTGAACACAAAATGGGACAGAGATCTGCCACTCCCAGTGAGGTAGCCTTGGGGGACACTGAGGAAGTTCCAGCCTCAGTAGTGTTGCCGTATCAGCAGCAGACACCAGACGGCGCAGTGCCAGGCACAGCACTGCCACTGAAGGTGACAATCTAGGTGCCAGTGACTTAACTGGGCACCCGAGTGGTGTGAGTGGGAGAAGAAAGTGACTCTTGCCGCCATTACACTGCTGTTGCCACTATGAGGGAATAGTGCGTGACTCTGTTCATTAGTTAATTTGCGTTTCTAACATCACCTGTTTCATTTATTTCTCAATCATTCATTACCTGACGTAAGGTAATAAATTTATATCACTACAGGTACAGTTGTCAGTGGATTTTTGTCATTCATACTCACGTCTGAAATGGTTGTGTGTGATGTCAGCACGCCTTTGCCTTCCTTCTGCTGCACTGGTCCTGTCTGATGGCTGTAGAGGTGGTATGGGATCGTCATCCTCATCTGATTCAGTGTCACTGATTCCTATAGGTATGCCCCTGGTTGTAGCTATATTGTGCAAGATTGCACAAGTAGCCACTATTCTACATGTGGTCTCTGGACTGTACTGTAGTGCCCCCCCACTTTAGTGGAGGCAACGGAAGCGACTCTTCGGCAGTCCAAATGTGCGCTCCACCATGTTGCGGGTTGCCCTGTGTGCTGCATTGTATCTCCGTTCTGCTGGCGTTGTGGGATTGAGGTAGGGTGTCATCATGTAGGTGCACACTGCGTAGGCACTGTCTCCTGGAAGGGACAGAAGGTGTGATGAGTAACTGAGCCATCTGACATGGGTTCGCCATCTACGCACCAGTGTACAGAGTGACATTACCTAGTAGATATCCTTCACCAAACTCCCCAGCTAGCAGTCTTGTGTGAATGCCGCTGTGGCGAAAGATGTACGAATCATGTGTGCTCCCTAAGTACCTGGCCACGAGATCAGTTATGATATACGAGGCATTGCATATCGCCTGAATATTCATAGAATGTTGGTATTTACGGCTTCGGTACACATACTCTGTTGCTGATGGTGGACAGATTGCCACATGTGTGCCATCTATGGCACCTAGGACGTGGGGGAACTGTGCTATCTGGTAAAACTCTATTTTTGTCTGCTGTATTTCCTGTGGGGTGTGGGGGAATCTGATGTACTGTTGGAGTTTGCTTAGCAAGGCGTTGATAAATGCATTGAAAAATCTGGAGAGGGTACTCTGTGAAACCCCTCCAGCTGCTGCTATGACCCCTTGATTGCTCCCTAAGGCAAGTAGGTGTAGGGAGCATAATACATGCACATGGGTGGGTATGCTGTGAGTCCTAAGTGTTCTGCACTGCAGTATGGGTTGTAGCTCAGCTATCAGATCAAGTATCATGGCTGAGTTCAACCTATACCTCTCAAATATATCCTCCTCTGTCTGGTCAAAAAGTGTAATGCGCACTCTGAAAATGCGCTCCTGTCTCCTCCTCCCTCTCCTCAAACCTGCCAAGATCCTCATCCTCCTCGCCATGACGTAGAGTGCAGCCATTGTGGAAAAGAGTCTGAAGCATTCTGGGCCTCTTTATATAGGTTGCACCTGGCTACCACCTGGTTTCACTTAGTGGTATTTTGCATGTGCAAAATGCCATTCTGCCAAAATTTGCAAATTGCGATTTTTTGATGCATCTATTTGCGACTTGGAATTTGCGCCTCGCAATTTCCTACTGGAAATACCGAATCGCAAAATGCGACCCGCAAAACCAGGTCACAACTCAAAAAATCACAATTTTTGAGATTTCTTATTTTTGGTCTGCGAATGCCTTTCATGCATCGCAGACCACGTTTTTGCACTCGCAAACGGCCGATTTTTGCGATTCGCACTGTTTGCGAGTGCAAAAGCTTTTCATACATCTGGCCCATAGTGAATGTGAACGTGTTCTTGGTGTATATTGTGGAGTTGCCAGGTCCCATGTTAAATACAAGCGTATGCTTGACCCAAATAGCAGGCTCCACTTTGGATGGCGCCTGGTGCACCATAGCACAAGATGGAGGTTGTGGTTTAGTCTCTCCTGGCATGGAAGTGTATTGTTTCCATTTCTGGGATGGAAAGACAATCCCAGACACTGAAGTGTGAGAAGGTGAAGACAGGGCTTCTTTAGAAATTAAGCAGTGACCATCTGGTGGAAATCCTGAATATTATCTATCTCAGAGCACTGCTGCCAGGCGTAAAATGGGCAGGGGAGAGTCATCAGATTCTTTTCAGGTGTAAAGAGAATCTTCCTGGAACAGCTTGTCTTTTTGTTGTTCGTGTTATTTGAAAAATGGGCTGTTGACAGCTAGGTGTGGAGTTTCACACATGATTGTACTCTGTTACGAGTGCTCCAATTTAGTAGAGCCTCATCAGAGGCAAAGATTATCTATGTACTGCAAAGCTGAAATTCAGAAAAAGCAGGAATTGCCTTAACAAGATCCAGGCCTTTTACAGTGAAATGTTCATTTAAAAATGGAGGGGGGTGTTAGCAGAGTACCTGAACAAATCCTAAGATCTAGGACTGATATATTTTATAGCCAGTCTTCCAGGGCTAATATCGTGCACAGTCAATCTCCCAGAGGTGAAGGAAGATCACCAGAGGCCTCTACAATGAGTGAGAGGATCTTCGGACCTGCCCTTGACCTTGGAACTACTAACCCCATGAGAGAGGTGAAGAATATCTGGCCCCTGCAGAGAGACGAATGCCAAGAAGAAGAATCCCAGCTGCTGTGCCTAAGATCATTTGGCAGCCTCAGAAATCAACAATTTCCCTGGGTAGTGCAACAGGTGCTGACCTGATTCTGGAGTAAATCTTGAAGCCTCCTCAAAGTCTTGCATTCATCCTGCAAGATGTGGAACAACGCTATGATGATCTGCTCAAGTGTTCTGTAGCTAGGAGTGCCTGAGACTTGAAGTACCTGCAGCAGCCATGACCTAAAGCACCTACAGCTAGGGGTGACTGTTCCAATTATCCCAAAAGAATCCACTGCCAAGTGACTCTACCGATCACCGTGTTCACCAATGTGCCCACATGCCAGGGGAGTTCCCGTGCAAAGTGAAGATGGCTCAGAGAGTTGCTGACCACAACGCTATCACTGCGAGAGAATCCAAAGACAGCGAGACATGTCTAGAAGTTGAGCAGGTGAAGAGTTTAAGAGTACAGCGATGTGAATTGAAATTTCCACCAGAGACTGGTACATATAGTTAGTGGATTATGTGTAAAAGATGTTTTGTGGGAGTGTATGGTGTAGGATGTGCACTTTTTCATCTGTGGGGGGTGCGGGGTCAAATGACTTAATTTTTGGCTTTGGTATGACTGGTGGAGAATCAGTTACACTGTTACTTTCCATCTGATACATTTCGGCCAGTGCTTGAAAGATTACACATTTCTCCACATCGGTAGGAATGAGGCAGCATCACTGGGGTGTGCAGTTGGTAGTGAGCACACGCGAGAGTGTCAGTGTCATCTCAAGCACTGATGAAGAACCGACGGCTCAGGTGTTACTAAATAAGTAATTTAGGATTTTATAGTCCTGCAGCTGAACCGTAGTGTTAGACAGTTGGTTTTTGCTTCACTGACGTGAATCCGAGTCTGTGCGTATGTGTGTGCGTATATGTGTGTGCACGTGTGCATCTGTGTACATGTGGGCACACCCGTTTGTGTGTTGTGTATACATCAATGTTCCTGAGAGTTGTGAGGCCGACCAAGTACCTGCTGAGAAAGAATAATCGAGTCCAGATTTCATATCAAAACTAGTTATAAGGATATTGGAATCGGATGTTTGTTTCGGCAGTCGGTTTTATTTAACATACACAATTTTCCTTGTTTTTCCAATGCACAGCAGCCCATGTGCCACTGCCCCAATGTAGTTCACTACAAGTATTACACCCATAACATGATGGGGCCATTAATCTTCGCATAAACAGCGCAGGAAGTAGCCGTACATGACATGTGACTTAGATCTGATCTCAGAAAATGAATCCATGTCCTTACCAAACAAGCAGATGAGGACTGTCAGTCCCATCCCGTTCCTCCAAACCTTTCTATATTTACTGATCAAATGTTGTGTCAGATTAACCCTTTCTTTTTTCCTAGGCAATCCATCCTTTGCTTTTTAGCTAATCCTGTCTCTGTTTCCAGTATGCCTATTACTGTCCAACACTATATGACTTCCAGTTTTTCCCCTCCTCACTCAAGTGCAGGTCACTATTGCCTTTCAGCATAAAGAGGCTGGAGAAAAGGAAGGAGAAAAAGGACGTAGAGATGCAAATGAGAAGGAAGACAAAGTAAAGGTAAATTTGGAAAGGAAGATTAGAGGGAAGGATAAAGAAAGAAGAAATAGGAAGTTAATGAAAAAATTCAGAAAAAGGAAGGACAATAAAGAATGAGTTAAAAGAAGAAAGGGAAGTTGGAGAAATGATTAAATAGGGTAGAAACAGAGTGAACAAAACTGTGGGAAGCAAGAGAAGGAACATAGGGGCATATTTATGAGAGGGCTGTGTCATGTTTGCACCACGCAACGCGATACATGCGTGACGGAAACCTCTAAGTCAGATTTTTGAAGGCACACAAAGCCACTTTGTGTGACTCTGAATGGCTTCAAAATATGGAGTAACACAACACAGTGCAAATCACTGCATTGCATTACTCTGCCCTGGGAAGAGTTTCCATGGGTGCTGCATTGGTGTTCCCATGCAACTCCCATGGATTTTGATGCATCTCCAGATTTACAAGAACGTATAACCCTGGAAGGTACTAAAATCTTACACCTTCCCAGGGGAGGCATAATGAGGATAAATATATATTTTTCTTGTTTCTTCCTTATTCTGCAGCACACACAGAAAGAGGAACGTGCCTTCTAGGAGTGTTTTTGTGCAGGAAGGTTCCCCTTCTTGCACAAAACAATTCTTCATGCAACACAAGCACCCTTGCACCATGGTGAAAGGGGACCTGTATTGGCATGAGGCAGCCAAAAGGGTGCCAGTGCATGGGATAAATACGGCACATTCCTGCCCTTTCACTGTCACGCAGTGCAGCGCAGCAATGTTACTTACTGCACTACATGACTTGGCCATAAACATGGCTCTCAGTGTGAGAAGACAGGGAAAGGAAGCAGATGAAAGTAAAATAAGGTGGAGAAAGGCAACAGTTCCACAAAGAAGGGAGCATAAGAAAAGGCGGCGAAAGGACGCCATAGTGCTTAGTTAGATAAATGAGATGGATGGAAAGAATGAGGAAGAAGAAGAAAGTAGGGATGAAGGGAAATGCAGATGGGTAATGTACTTGACAAAAAATAATGTAAAAAGCACATTATTCCCTGTGGGGAAGGACCCCTCATAATACCCTTCCAGTGGTCTTTCCCACACTCTCCTCTCGTTTGTTGCCTGCAGTATGAGGGCTGGTATGACAACACTTGCAAAGGATTCTTTATGGTTCCCGGTCTGGCTCTAATATCGGAAGCGTGTGCCAGGTACAATGGGTTTTATAAGCCTCTGGTGTACGTAATAGCAGGGCATCTAATATACAATGTGTGCAGTGAGCGGTCAATGCACTTTTTCTAATGAAAGTGCGCTTTGACCCTCTGTTCATTCGCTGGGTCTTTATTTCTGCTGTCTCCGACCTGTCTCATGGGCCCAAAGTCCACCCCTTGTGGGGGCACACACATTATTTACTTTGGGTTCAGTGGAATCTGGTCCTCAGGGAAACGAGTGATAGATCTTGCTGTATGCTATGGCTCAGTTTCCCAACACTATCGACACTACCGGCACGAAGCCATTGCTTTTCCTCTCACGTCCCTACACCACTCTGTGCCAGAAAGAAACCCACCTCATGAATTCTTTTTAGGATTTGCTATGTCTGTATCATTTATTATTGCCATTGCAACTAGACGGAAGGTTACCCTTCAGCCTGGGCGACATCCAAAGGAACAAATAAATACTGCAAAGATATACACAATTTAAGTAAACTGTGATAGTAAACTCTACTTCTCAACTTCTTTCCTTCTGCAAAGTTGTAGAGAAAATCTATCATACAATCTTGAATTCTACTTTATTCAGCCTGAGCGACATCTAAAGGAACAAATAAATACCGCAAATGCTGCAAAGATATACTCAATTCAAGTAAATTGTAATACTAAACTCTATTTATTAACTTCTTTCCTCCTACAAAGTTGTAGGGAAAATCTATCATACAATCCTGAATTTTACATTATTTTACAATTTTTGCTTGATTGTTTTTTCGTGGAAAAAAACTTCATAGAAATGTTATTGAGCGATATGGATACGTTGCTGGTGTTTGAGCATTTTGGAACAGGTTGCCTATCGATATAAAAAGAAGCATGGATCACACATCGCTTACTTCTTGACTACCAAGAGGATTTTGGAAAGCCTCTGGAATTGATCTATCCCAGTGTACCTCTTTTGAGCAGAACAGGAGCCTGCACAGCAAACATGACAAAAACTTACTTGTTCAACAAAGAATGTTTGAAAAAAAGCTATTTCCATCATGAAACATTTAACAGCAAGGTCTTTCATATGCACAGCATCAGCCATAGGCCGCAGAATCAGATCACCTGACAGTATCCATATGTTTAGTCCTTACTCTGTTTCATAACTTCAGGTCATTGAACCAGGTCCTGGAATTATTCAAACACATACATATATTGGTTGCATAACACAATGTGAACACGTCAAGGCAGTGCTTCAGCTGTTGTGACAGAACTGCTCGCTAGTTACTTTGCAGGCAGAGAGAGGTTTTCCACTCAGTCAAAATGGGAGAAGAAACTGTGATAAAACCTCAGATCATCCCGTGGCGAGAGAGGATGCATTCTTCCATTACAAACTGGTGCTGGGAGGTAGTCAACGTCATCTACAGTGTTAAGCTGGCACATAACGCAACATGGAAATTAAAGACACCAAGGGGCATATTTATACTCCGTTTGCGCCGAATTTGCGTGGTTTTTTTCGACGCAAATTCGACACAAAACTAACTCCATATTTATACTTTGGCGTTAGACGCGTCTAGCGCCAAAGTTCAAGGAGTTAGCGTCATTTTTTTGCGTGAACACCTTCCTTGCGTTAATGATATGCAAGGTAGGCGTTCCCGTCTTAAAAAATGACTCCGATGCTATTGCGTCGGATTTATACTCCCGGGCAAAAATGACGCCCGGGAGTGGGCGGGACTAAAAAACCCGCATTTGCGCCGGATTTTAGCGCCTGGGTCAGGGCAGGCGTTAAGGGACCTGTGGGCTCAGAATGAGCCCAGAGGTGCCCTCCCAAGCCCCCAGGGACACCCCCTGCCACCCTTGCCCACCCCAGGAGGACACCCAAGGCTGGAGGGACCCATCCCAGGGAAGAAAAGGTAAGTTGTGGTAAGTTTTTTTGGTAATTTTTTTTTGTGGCACAGGGGGGCCTGATTTGTGCCCCCCTACATGCCACTATGCCCAATGACTATGCCCAGGGGACAGAAGTCCCCTGGGCATGGCCATTGGGCAAGGGGGCATGACTCCTGTCTTTGCTAAGACAGGAGTCATGTTAATGGCGTCTGGGCGCCAAAAAAAAATGGCGCAAATCGGGTTAAGACGATTTTTTTGCCTCAGCCTGACTTGCCCCATTTTTGGACGCCCAAACGCCATTTTTCCCAACGCCGGCGCTGCCTGGTGTACGTGGTTTTTTTCACGCACACCAGGCAACGCCATTCAATAAATACGGCGCCCGCATGGCGCTTCAGAATGGCGTTAGCCGGCGCTAATTTTTTTGGCGCAAAACTGCGTTAGCGCAGTTTTGCGTCAAAAAGTATAAATATGGCCCCAAAGGAGTTATAATGTCGTGGCTGTGGTGACAATGACCAAAGGCCTGTGCCTAAATTGAAAAATAAAAATTAATACAGGGGGCAAATATTTTATAGGAGTCTTTCACTGACTCTGCCAAATGCTTGGTTGCAAAATACCAAAGCTACCTAGTTTTGAATCCACCTTACGTCACTTTTTTTTCTACCATCTCAAACTTCCTTTATCTTTTAATCGATCTGGAAAATTCTTTTTTCACTGATGCTTTCTCTCTTTCTGACTTTTTCCCTATAGTTCTCTTCAGCCTTTACAGCTTTTGGGCTTTTCTTTTTCTTTCTCTTGTTCTGAGTCAAAGTTTGATGATTGAATATAATCCTGGTCCCCAAAAATGCGTGCCAGTGCATATCACCTGCTTTCACCCGCAGATCAGAGGTATCACTCTTTTCCCGCCTTACTGGCAATGTAGGTTACCAAGCAATACAGCCAGTACAAACCCGAATGTTTTTCTGATGGTTATGTCTAGCTACCTGATGGCCACTGTCGGCTAGCAAGCTTTTCGATTTTCAGCGAAGTAGGATTGAGCACCGCTTACAGGCAGTCAACCTTCCACCCACAAATGTAGAAAATCTGACCATCAAGCAGATTTATTTATTCATATTTTTTGCTGGTTTGCTATAGGACGGATACGATCTAGAATGAACGACAAGTACTTTACAAGAAGGTATTGATACTCTGAGCATTTTAAGGGCATCCAGCAGCTTTCCATTGAGTAATGTCTATATTGATTTAGAGATTTCTATATATGTTTGCAGGAGCTAACAGTATTGGTCTCTAGTTGGCAGGACCCATGTGCCACCAGAATGGCAGGAGAAGCCAGGTTGCGACAGGTAAGAGCCAGGTGATCTTTCTATTGGAAGGAGGATTGGCATAATGAAAGCCTCACTACATCACATGTTTGTACTCCACGAGCACTAGTTAGCAGTAGAGCAAGCTTTTCAGAACATGTGGGCAGGAGAGGACCTGGGTCCTACTAGAAGATGTGAAAACATATTCATCTACTACCAGGAAGGACATTCTTGCACTCTGCGAGAGTGCCTATGGCCCGAACATTATTCCGGTGGACAGTGTGAGGCACCTACTAACAGTAAATCAACATTTGTGGGGATGGATCGTGCTTGTGAAGTCGTTTTTTTGGAAAAATTGCATGATCTTTCCTGTTATTTCATTTTTTAGAAAAAACTTAATTTAGAGTTTTCCAAACAGATAACAACGTATCATGATGCCTAGTCACAATTGTAGGAGGCTGGCCTGGCTTATAGTGGATATCTTGTCGTACTTGCACCATGTGCCAGGTCCAGTTATTCCTTATTAGTAGAATAGAGGTGTTTCTAGCAGCTTAGGCTGTTAGAGGTAGCTATAGATGAGCAACTTAGGCTGAACTAGGAGACATGCAAAGCTCCTACTATACCACCTATATCAGATAGCACTATATCACAAGAAAACACAATACTCAGAGTTACTAAAAATAAAGGTACTTTATTTTAATGACAATATGCCTTAATATCTCAGAGGATACCCTCACTTGGGAGGTAAGTAATATACACAAATTATATGTACATACACCAAAATCAGGTAACAGTAAGAAAACTAGTGCAAACAATGAAGAATCACAATAGAATGCAATAGGTAGATATAGGCCTTGGGGCAACACAAACCATATACTCCAAAAGTGGAATGCGAACCACAAATGGTCCCCAGGCCTAGTGTAGGTTGTAGAGGGTCGCTGGGAGTGTCAGAAAACACTAAGGGTGTCCAAGATACCCCACATCAAGACCCTGAAAAGTAGGAGTAAAGTTACTCTACTACCCCAAAAAGATAGTATAGTCGAGATAGGGGATTCTGCAAGAACAACAACTGCCAGCAAAACACTGAAGACGGATTCGTGGACCAGAAGAACTGTAAAGGAAGGGGACCAAGTCCAAGAGTCACGTAAGTGTCCGGGGGGGGGGGGCAGGAGCCCACTAAACCCCGGATGAGGGTGCAAAAGGGCTGCCTCTGGATGGAGGAAGCCAAAGATTTCGCAACAACAGAAGGTGCCAGGAACTTCTCCTTTGGTCAGAAGATGTCCCACTGCATGTTGGAAGATGCAGAGTTGTTCAGTTGTATCTACGCAGAAAGGCCGCAAACAAGCCTTGTTAGCTGCAAGAGTCACAGTTGAGGATTTTAGGTGCTGCTGGGGCCCAGGAAGGACCAGGAGGTCGCCCCTTGGAGGAGGAGACAGACTGCATCTACAGGCAGGTTCTACAGAAAAATGTGCCATTGACTTCACATTCTTTTTTCTCAAAGGTATCACTTAGAATTGCCCCAAATATTGCAGAAAGAGTGAGACATGTTTCAGAGTTGGAAGTGTCCCCGGGTATGTGCTGTGCAGACTGCGACAGATGGGCAGTGCTAGCAAACTAGTCATTTTCAAACCACTGGTTCTATCCAGTGATCTTAAATGAGGCCCATGACCAAAGCCATTGAGGAAAGTTCAATACCTGTCCAGAGAACCTTTAATCAGCATTGACAGCCCAAATCAGCTTGGCATTTGAACAATATAAACTTATTCTTAAGCCTCAGTGAGTCATACAAAGCTGCCACAACTTATAGAGCAGGCATGCAAGCTTCAGTCACATAATACTATCAGCAGATGGACAGAGTTACATTTAAAAACAAGTTCTGCACACATGGCAAACCAGATATTGAGAACTTATTTATGAACATAACTCCGATGTGCTGAATAAATGAAGCACACTTTTCATTCGAAGGAATGTGTATGCTCAGGTTTGTTTTCTGATGTGTAACATTTTGTGAAGTAGGACTGACAGGATGTTCCAAAGCTGTGTTTCTAACTGGTATAGTGGAATTCGAATCACTGACGTAATTTCGATGCTCACAATATTGAGCCCAAAAATTATCGGAAAATATATATTGTTAGCTAAAATATTGCCTTCTTATACTTAATAAAGCCACAAATATCAAGAGTCACAAATATAATTGTTAAAAATATTGAATTTTACTTATATCAAAAACACAAATATCAGAAACAAAATTATCCTTACCTTTAAGTAAACATGAAATATTTCTAAAATATATCCTCACACAATAATATTGCCAAAATAGTTACATTACCATTAATAAACATAAATAAAACTACTTTTTATGTTAAGCAAATAATATAATAAACATGAAACAATAATTACAAATTTAATTAAAAATATATATCATCACCAAAATAATTATAATCCACCTAAATAAAATACATAAACAAATTCATAAGAAGAAAACACAGAAATATTTACATAAATAACAAACATTTATTCAACAGTCTGTTATTGATATGTTTGTAAAATAATATAAAAAACTTTCAAACTAAATATTCAAAATTAGAAATAAAACCTATGTTAGTGTTTATCATGATTTAAAAATGTCAAATGGAACTAAAAATTTAAACTAAACTAATCAATAAAATCAAGCTGTAGACAAACCTTACCATTAAACTCACACATACAATTAAATCAACAATGTAAAAGGCACACTAATGTTATCAACTGAATACTTCAAAAAATGACAGAAGCTGTAGGACAAGGAAACTCTGCTGAATTCTCAAACCAGACCCCTAAAAAATATATACATATCAACTACTACCTCCTATAGTAAGGAGAAGTTATATTTCAACTACAATTTAATTGTAATTCAAATTATAATTCTAAAATAGCAAATAATTAACAAAAAGTTCTCCAACTTCTACCTCTTTACATGTACTCACTAAAAGAAAATACGACAACTTCGAAAGTACTAACTTGCTGAAAAAACAACAGCAAACCCAAGCCAGAAAAAAACATGACAAAGTAAGTATATATAAAATCAAAAGCCATATGTACGAACACTTTTTCCCATAGACACAGAATGGGTAAAAACCTTTGCTACATCTGGCCCCAATTATCTCCCCATTGTGATTAAAATAAAACCCAATGACCTCAACCTCTTACAGAAATAAACATTTAAAATGAAATTTATGCTCTTTTTTTCTTCCAACAGAAAAGAACGGAAAATAAATCACCTGTTCCATATTACAACACCCTCAAGGAAAAAGCTGCAAATAAGTGTGAAACAGTTTGAAGAACATACATGCCAGTTTAAATAATAAAAATTGTTGCATAACTTTATATGTTAATAACAAACCTATAAACATTTTTAAAATGTGATAATTTATACTGTTGCACTGCTTTCAAATGCAATGACAGAAAGACGAAGATACAGAGCATCCCAGAAAGGAAAGCAATTACTAAGGGCCTAATTACGAGTGAGGGGACCAGGAGCTGGTGTACGCCAGGGGACCAGGACCACCAACAGGAACATGGTTCCCGACTGGGTGGCAGCGGTCAAAGTCATGGTCAGCCAAGGCTGTGCTGAGTTCAGCACTGCCATGCTGATTATTCATCCCTTTCCACCAGCCTTTTCATAGCGGGGTCCCCAACATGAAAAGGCCAGGGAAAAGGCAGTGTTGGGCAACACAGGGAGGACCATGTACTGCCCATTACCATGTCATGGCCATTGCAGGGCCCACCTGCCCAGCACCCTAATTAGGAGTTTGCTGGTCCACAGACCAGCAAACTTACAGTTGGAAAGCCACAATCCTCTCGGTCCACCTGCCGGATTACGATCCTCGCAGACGGACTGCCAGGAAACCAACATGTCTGCCAGGATCAGGGATCCCGACAGGTTGGCGGTGCTGAAAGTCATGGTCAGTCACTGCAGTGCTGAGTTCAGCACAGCCATGCTGATCACAACTTTGCTTTCTGACAACCTCTTCATGGCGAGGTCCCCCAATGAAAAGGATGGTGGAAAGACAGCGCTGGGAGGCATAGGAGGCTCCCTGCACTGCCCATGACCTTGTCGTGGGCAGTGTAGGCCCCCGCTAGCATCCTTGAAATGCGCACTGTCTGTTATGGCAGACAGTGTACATTCTGAAGGTGCTGTGTGGGTGCCGAGGCCACTGCCACTGCACTTTTTCCACTGGACTGACCAATGAAAATGTCGTAATAGAACATTTCTGCCAGTCAGCCTGGTGTAAACATCATAACACAGCAATGGTGAGGCTGCCGGCTTGATGGCTGCTTCACCACCACTGTACTGGAGTTATGGCAGTTCAACCACCCAACTCTAAATCGGTCCCATAATCTCTAAAGTCCTTGAACACATCACATGCCAATTACCACCTAAACCCACTTTAAAACGTTTAATTGCATAAACATAAAAAGCCACCAGAGATACTCCTCCTTCCCCTAGAAGATACCAAGATAAAGAAATACCTGAACACCTAAAAGTGAAAATAATGATGAACTCTCCTGATATATGACAATCTAAACAATGATAGATAAATACTGATATTTTGTACAGCAGACAACCTACTAAAACTAAGCCATTGTCAAACCTGGCTGATGAATGAGGCCTTCAGAATGTGTCCCAAACCATTGACTCGGATATGCACCGTACATGGTGAGCGTCAAAACACAAATACCTCTTTTGTAAATGCCCTACTATGAAATAAACAAAGTAGCACATACTATGAACTCCTAAACCACATTGAACATGAAACAAATTATTGCTACCCACAAAAAAAAAAATCCCAGGCTTTGAACAAGCCATGATTCAAACCATTTTATAAAATTACCTCCACACGACCAGACAAGGCTGCTACTGTCATTTCAATCAAAGCATATAGAGACACCTCCAACAATCAGCAGTGTGTAGAATATGCCACAAACACTCAATTTGCCTTTGAAATAAAACAAATGATAGCATTGGCCTGTTTCCTTGTCACAAAGGTAACTAACCACTAACATTTACTAACAGAAAGCTCCTTCTACCAACAAAATTAACACAAACTAAGCCACCTAATGTATTATTTCCAAGATGCTTGGGTTGGCAGACTACGGGCCTGATTTATGAAGAGTTAGCACCGCCTTTCTGTCATTTTTTGACGAAAAAGCAGTGCAAACGTACAAAATATAATTAGATTTTGTATCTTTGCACAGCTTTTGTGCAAAAAAATGACGTAAAGGCATTGCTAAATTTTCATAAATCAGACCCTACATCTCTCCAGACACAGACACCAACCCAAATTTCAAATACAATGGCAGAGTGTCTATAACAGTGCTCAAATTGCAGCTAAACGTAGCAAACAAACCAAATGAATTGTAAGAAATGCTATAATTTGAATTCAAACTCTTCATAAACAACAAAGAAGTAGATTACGTAGCCATAATAGTGGAAAACCTTCAATAAAATAAATACTAACCTACAAAACTCCTAAGGAACTATAGCATAGGGTAAACCAACATGACAAATCATTTTTTACAAGAATAATAAAAATAATAATTTAGCACATCAGACAAAACATCTGATAAAACTCCAATCTTAAATAAGACTGATATAGGAAAATAAATAAAATATTAAATATATTTAAAATATATATATATATGTATATATATATATAATATTTCTCATCCAAAACAAATACATTAAATATGACTTACTTTTCTGTAGCAGCAGATCATACTCTATATTAATGTATAATTCATCAAAAACAGGAAAAGTATTTTTCAAAAAGCCCCAAAAAATGCTCAAATAAAACCAATCCAAAAGAGAACCCTCACAGCAATTGAAAGTGTCTTGTAACAATAAAAAATCAGAAAAAGAGTTTAAAAAAAGAAACACTTCTGGAAAACCCCCAAAAATAAAAGTTGAAAATATTGGTTTCTAACAAATCAAAAGAGATTTTCTTTAAAAAAAAATGATAACTCCAACTGCCTACAGGACTCTTTCATAGAGAAAAACATGCAAATAAAAAAAGAAAACTCACCCACAAAACAAATTGCATTCCCAAAAGTACATGCGCATTACACTTAGTCATCATAAAGCAAGTAACATAACACAATATACCATAATGATACATTATTAAACAGTGTACAGAAATCCCAAACCTAAATCACTAATGGAAAACAAATAATACAACTAAATGTACAAACAAAACCCAAAACAATACTACAACTAACCTCCAACCCTCCCGTAAGCCCCCTCTACTCTGAAGAACCTAATAATGAACTTTTAAAAAATGTTTACCTATTCCAGTTACCAGCAGCACCTTAACCCCTTAGCTGCTGGGCCTTTTCCCCCCTTCAGTGCTGAGCCCTTTTTTGGCTATTTGGGGTAGTTCGCGCTTAGGGCTTCATAACTTTTTGTCCACATAAGCTAACCACGCCAAATTTGCGTCCTTTTTTTCCAACATCCTAGGGATTCTAATGGTACCCAGAGTTTGTGGTTTACCCTGGAGGAGACCAAGAAAATAGCCAAAATACAGTGAAAATTTAGTTTTTTCCAAAAAAATGGGAAAAAAGGGCCGCCGAAGAAGGCTTGTGGTTTTTTCCCTGAAAATGCCATCAACAAAGGGTTTCTGGTGCTGAAATCACTATCTTCCCACCTTTCAGGAACGGGCAGACTTGAATCAGAAAACCACATTTTCCAACACAAATTTGGCATTTTACTGGGACATACCCCATTTTTACTATTTTTGGTGCTTTCAACCTCCTTCCAGTTAGTGACAGGAATGGGTGTGAAACCAATGCTGGATCCCGGAAAGCTAAACATTTCTGAAAACTAGACAAAATTCTGAATTCAGCAAGGGGTCATTTGTGTAGATCCTACAAGGTTTTCCTACAGAAAATAACAGCTGAAATAAAAACATATTGAAATTGAGCTGAAAACAACAGCCATTTTTCTTTATGTTTTACTCTGTAACTTTTTCCTGCGATGTCAGATTTCTGAAAGCAATATACCGTTTTGTCTGCTGGACTCTTCTGGTTGCGGGATATAAAGGGCTTATAGGTTCATCAAGAACCCTAGGTACCCAGAGCCAATAAATGAGGTGCACCCTGCAGTTGGTTTTCATTCTATACTGGGTATACAGCAATTAATTTGCTGAAATATGAGGAGTGAAAAAGAGGTATCAAGAAAACCTTTGCATTTCCAAAATGGGATCAAGATAAGGTTTTGAGGAGCAGTGGTTATTTGCACATCTTTGAATTCCGAGGTGCCCATACTAGCATGTGAATTGCAGGGCATTTCTCAAATAGACGTCTTTTTTACACACTCTCTTATATTTGGAAGGAAAAAAAGTAGAGAAAGATAAGGGGCAATAACACTTGTTTTGCTATTCTATGTTCCCCCAAGTCTCCCGATAAAAATGATACCTCACTTGTGTGGGTAGGCCTAGCGCCCGTGACAGGAAATGCCCCAAAACACAACGTGGACACATCCCATTTTTTCACAAAATACAGAGCTGTTTTTTGCAAAGTGCCTACCTGTAGATTTTGGCCTCTAGCTCAGCCGGCATCTAGGGAAACCTACCAAACCTGTACATTTTTGAAAACTAGAGACCTAGGGGAATCCAAGATGGGGTGACTCGCGGGGCTCTGACCAGGTTCTGTTACCCAGAATCCTTTGCAAACCTCAAAAAGTGGCTAAAAAAACAAGTTTTCCTCACATTTCGGTGACAGAAAGTTCTGGAATCGGAGAGGAGCCTCAAATTTCCTTCCACCCAGCGTCCCCCCAAGTCTCCCGATAAAAATGATACCTTACTTGTGTGGGTAGGCCTAGCGCCCGCGACAGGAAATGCCCCAAAACACAACGTGGACACATCACAGAAAACAGAGCTGTTTTTTGCAAAGTGCCTACCTGTAGATTTTGGCCTCTAGCTCAGCCGGCACCTAGGGAAACCTACCAAACCTGTACATTTTTAAAAACTAGAGACCTAGTGGAATCCAAGATGGGGTGACTCGCGGGGCTCTGACCAGGTTCTGTTACCCAGAATCCTTTGCAAACCTCAAAAAGTGGCTAAAAAAACAAGTTTTCCTCACATTTCGGTGACAGAAAGTTCTGGAATCTGAGAGGAGCCTCAAATTTCCTTCCACCCAGCGTCCCCCCAAGTCTCCCGATAAAAATGATACCTCACTTGTGTGGGTAGGCCTAGCGCCCGTGACAGGAAATGCCCCAAAACACAACGTGGACACATCACAGAAAACAGAGCTGTTTTTTGCAAAGTGCCTACCTGTAGATTTTGGCCTCTAGCTCAGCCGGCACCTAGGCAAACCTACCAAACCTGTGCATTTCTGAAAACTAGAGACCTAGGGGAATCCAAGGAGGGGTGACTTGCGGGGCTCGGACCAGGTTCTGTTACCCAGAATCCTTAGCAAACCTCAAAAAGTGGCTAAAAAAACAAGTTTTCCTCACATTTCGGTGACAGAAAGTTCTGGAATCTGAGAGGAGCCACAAATTTCCTTCCACCCAGCGTTCCCCCAAGCCTCCCGATAAAAATGATACCTCACTTGTGTGGTTAGGCCTGGTGCCTGCGACAGGAATAGATCACACAACGTTCAATGTTGGTCCTTACGGGAGGCAGCTGTTGACCCTGGGGTGATCCATTCCTGACACAGACACTAGGTGTAGGCACTCAAGTGGGGTAGTGTTTTTATCAGGACAGGTGAGGAGTCACTGGGTGGTAGGAATATTGTGGATCCCAGCATATTCCTGTAGTTTGTGTGACAGAAATGCGAGAAAAATTGAGTTTTTTTTCAACATTTCAGCTTTGCAGGGTATTCTGGGTAAGAAAACTTTGGGGAAGCCACACAAGTCACACCTCTGTGGACTCCCCCGAATGTCTAGTTTCCAGAAATGTTTGGGTTTAGTGTGTTTCTCTATATGGCCGCCGAATCCAGGACCAAAAACACAGGTGCCTGCCTTACAAAACCAGTTTGTTTTGCCATGGATAATTTTGATGTCTCCACAATATGATTTGGGTGGTGGAATTTGGGGCTGAACTAAATTGGGGAGCTCCCAAGAGAGCACTCTCTCCCTGCTTGCCGCCACATTCACCTGCTCTCTGGGTTGGCCTAACCCACTATTACCCAGTTGCACAAACAGCTTGCGAAGGGACAGCAGGACTGTCCTCATCACCTCCCTCATAATGTACTGGAAGAGGAGTTATCGAATGGGACTCCTCTGACTGAAAAATCACTCCCAGAGTCTGCGCCATTGTCCTATCCCTCAGATGCTGTCTCAGTATCTGATGTCTCAGTCTCTGATCCTATGTCAGAGCGGTCCTCTATAACCCGAGTGCAGGCAGCAGTCATCCATCAAGATGCCATCTCTGCTATTGGCTAAACTGTTGCTCTAAAACACTAGCCTACGTAGACAGTCACAAAATCGATGGTGTGTGAGATACGTGCAACAGTAGAGGCCACCTTACCTGCGCTTCTTCCCTCAATCAGCACGTACTTTCAAGACACTCAAAAAACACCTTGTCACATACCATTCGTCACAGTCTTTAGCACCTCCTGCGCCCAGTCCAACAATCATTATTGGTGCTCCCACTCCCTCCTCCTCGGATTCCCTCATTACCACCCAGCAAAAGTGCCCTTCATCTCTCCATAGACTTTTCTAATGTACTCAGCTATTTACATAAAATACAGATTTGCTCTTTGCAGTAGGCATATAAACCTTCTGCGCTTCTTTATGGCACTAAAACTGCCACTAGACAAGTCGGACCCTTTTCCCCCCAGGGAAACCACACACATATTGACAAAAGTGATATATATATGACAGCCAATCACCTGAAACTCAACTCAAGCAAAACCGAAATAATCCTCTTTGGCCCACACAAAAACACCTGGGACCCCTCATGGTGGCCCACCACGCTAGGCCCTGCACCCACCCCCGCCAACCACGCACGCAACCTCAGCATCATCCTAGACTCCTCCCTCTCGATGACGCAACAAATCAACGCTCTCACCTCCTCATGCTTCAACACACTCCGTATACTGAAAAACATTCAAATGGATCCCCACAGAGACCAGAAAAACTGTCACTCACGCACACATCAGCAGCAGGCTTGATTACGGAAACGCCCTCTACGCCGGCACCACTCTAAAACTCAAACGCAAACTACACGCATCTAGAACTCAGAAGTACGACTCATCCTCGACCTCCGCCGACACGAACACATCTCTCCACACCTCAAATCCCTCCACTGGCTCCCCATTGACAAAAGGATCACCTTCAAGATCCTCATCCTCGCACACAAATCACTCCACAACACAGGCCCTGCCTACCTCAACGAGAGTCACCTTCCACACCCCCACACGAAACGTCCGCTCAGCTGACCTCTCTCTCGCCTCTGTCCCCCGCATCAAACACACCACCACCGGGGGCAGATCCTTCTCCTACCTTGCACCCAAAACCTGGAACGCCCTCACAACCCACCTTCGCAAGACCCAAAACCTACTTCTTTTCAGGAAGGGCCTCAAAACCTGGCTTTTCGAACAGTGAACCTCCCAGCCCCTTTCCCTCCCCCCGCCCCCCCCAAGCGCCTTGAGACCCTCACAGGTGAGTAGCACACTTTATAAATCTCTTTGGTATATATAGATCTACCTCTATATATATATATATATATCTATGTACATAGATATATCTATAGATATATCCATGTACATAGATATATCTATCTACATAGATATATAAATATAGATCTATATATAGATCTATTTTTTTTAGTTGTTGTATGGTTTCCTTGGGGGCCAAAATGGCCCCCAGGGAAACCCTACAACATCTAAAAAAAAAATTGCCCCCACAGGGGGTCACCCTGCCCACGGGCGACCCCCTGTCATTTTATTTATTTTTTATTTTTAAGAAAAAAAAACAATCCCCTGGGGGGGGGGGCGCGATCGCGCTCCCCCCCCCCAGGGGGCACCTACCTTTTTAAAAAAAATTAATTATGCCCCCGGGGGGGCGGCCCGTTTTCCGAGGGGGCCGCCCCCCCAAAGTGAAATCCCTGGCGTCTAGTGGTGTTTCCTGGCCCCCGATCGCAGCTGTGCTGCGATCGGGCTCCAGGAAACACTTTGAGAAGGCCTCGTAAGAAAGGGGAGAGTCTCCCCTTTCTTACGAGGCCTTTTCAAAGTGTTTCCTGGCCCCCCGATCGCAGCTGTAATGCGATCGGGGGGCCAGGAAACCTGAAAGTGTTTCCTGGCCCCCGATCGCAGCACAGTTGTGACCGGGGGCCAGGAAACACTTTCAGGAAGGCCTCGTAAGAAAGGGGAGTGTCTCCCCTTTCTTACAAGGCCTTTCTGAAAGTGTTTCCTGGCCCCCGATCGCAGCTGTGCTGCGATCGGGGGCCAGGAAACACTTTCAGGAAGGCCTCGTAAGAAAGGGGAGACACTCCCCTTTCTTACGAGGCCTTCCCGAACGTGGGAAAGGCCGTTTTCCCCATCAAAGCAGGAAGCGGCCGCAAGGCTGCTCCCTGCTTTGATGGGGAAAACACCTTTGCAACGTCAGCGCGCCGCGAGGCGTGCTGACGTCACAAAGGGGCGGGTGGGGGGGCGGGGGGAGACACGGAAGCTTCCGTGTCTCCCGGGGGGGGTTTAAAAAACTATATATATCCTCGGGTGCGATGCACCTGAGGATTTATTGATACCCTTCCTGGTGTCGGCCACTGGTCGTGACCCGCACCAGGGAGGGTGTGTGGGCGTCGGTCAGTGGCCGACGCCCGCAGCGAAGAGGTTAACAGAGCCTGGACCATGGAAAATAGACTAAAAATAACATTAGCAGACTATAAAATAGAAAGTAGCGGTAAAACAAAATTACCACTAAGTGAAACTAAACAAAAGACTATCTCCTAATAGCAAAGCATTGGGAAATAAGTAAAAAAATGTTGGCTAAATGTATTACAAAATGTAATAAATCATTAAACATGTAAAACATGTAAACCATGTTGTAAAATAAGGTAAAACACTGTAAAGTATAAATTAAGTAATAGTTTAAAAATATAAAATGATTTAAAATATACTGAAAAACGTATGTTAAAATAATGTAAAACATATTTATTTGAAACAATTTAAGAAACGTTAAAAAATGTTAATCAGTAAAAAAAGGCCTGGAAAGGTACAGCATGCAATACTATATAAATAAAATGGTACAACATGTAATATTATATGCATATGATTTACATTGTTTATTTAACAATGAAAATGTATTAAAATGTGTTTTACTTATCAAAATACATTTGGTCTAACTAGAAAAAAATGTACTTCAAATAAATTTTGAAAAAAAATGAAGATTGAAAAATGTGTTACAAGTCTACACTATGAAAATCTACAATATAATTATAATATTTATTACACATATGCAACTAAATACTTTTAAAGTTATCTTTCTAAACACCAACATTCCTAATTCATTGAAATAAACTATTCTTACTACATAGAAATACAATTTAAAAAAGCATTTCATTAGTCACCGTCATCAGTACATTAATTAATCACACTTCAATGTAAACTATTTTGGAGAAAGTGATGAACACTAAAGGGGTGACATTTACTATTCCCATTCCAATCTATACCAATTTTGGAAAAGCTTTGGGCACCAGAGGGGTGACATTTACTATTCTCACTCCAACTGAAACCAATGTGGTACTGGCGGTGAGCACTAAATGGTTGGCATTTACTATTTCCTCTCCAGTGTATACCAATTTGGGGAAGGTATTGGATATAAAGGGGTGACATCTATTATTCCCCCCTCCAATCATCATATCTCTTTATTTGGGCTAAAAGCCATAAAACAATAATCACAATAAAACAATAAATACAATCATAAATATAAGAATAATCCTATGATCTATTTACAATTTTAAATAAAATGCATTGCATCTTGATATCAGATATCAATTAAACATTGGAGATAACAATGGGTGCCATTTCAGAGAGTGAAAAAATTAATTAACAGAGCCTGTTACTTCATTATCACATAGAAAGAGAGCTCCTTCATTCTCAGGCTGTAAGCTCATAGCACATACCAGGAGACTGCAAACACAATCTGTTCGCTCGTATCACTTGTTAAGATCATAAGTGTCTCCTGGTAATTCTGAACACAAAGAACCCTGCACAAGGCAACAATCCACTTTCTCCAGGGCTTCAGTTATTTAGGGCAAAAAAAGGAAAAGTGTGCTGCGGTCTCGTTGTGCAACAGGATGTATTGGGCAAGTACTACTTTCCCAACCACAATTTTCCATTTTGCTGTAACAGAATTTAATGGTAAAATGCTCAGCCTAAATTTTATATACAGATGTTTAGCATGGACTGGGTGAATTCTATCCAAATATTGCTCATAATTGTGGAAGCACTTATAATTTAAAAACTGATGTTTCCATTTCTGAATTATTACAGTTTCCAAGTATACTTGCTTTATATGCTGTATAGCATCTTACGCTATTTTCTGTGTGAAGGCCCATATCTCACCCATTTTAATCAACTGGCACAAGTTCTAGACATGTTTAAGCCATGGAGTAGAATCATTTTTGCCAACTGCAAGTAGCTCTGGCAAGGCATTCCCATATGAACTCAAGTCCTCGGATGTCTAAAGGCACACCATTCAAAGTAATGGTTTTAGCTATATAATGCTAATAATGAATTTGCTTGATGGCAAACTCGAATTTGAGGGGTATAAGCAGGATACTTATGGGTAAATTTAACAAAGCCCTAATAAACTTGCTTTCAATCAGTGTTAACCTTTGACAGTTAGAGTACCTCCAAAGCTCAGCACCATATGCTGCTGCTATCACTGCTGTGGCATTATACCCCCTGAGGGCTGGTGAGAGTGACCCCCCCACCCCATGATAGTCTTATATTTCCCCCCAATTGCTGCTGTCCCTGGATGAAGAATAGTGCTCAATTTGTTGGACCCATGTCAAGTTATCCACCAACCTTACACCTAGATAATCAAACTGCTTAACCTGGTCAGTGGCAACTCCCTTATTGGCCATTTTACACCACAATGATTTATGCAATTTTAACACCCTAAACTTTGATTTAGCAGGGTTTATTTCTATATCCCTGCTCAAACAGAAAACTGCAAAGGTGTCCAATTCTGCTCATTAGGGCTCTTGAAATAAGGAGCGTATAGTCGGCAAACATTAAGATAGGTACAGAGGCTCCAGCTAATTTCATAGCATCATATTTGCACTGAACTAATGAGTCCACTGCACTGTTAATACAGAAGATAAACACAGTTTGTGCTAGGACACATCCCTGTCTGAACCCTTGCTCTATGGGGATCGATGTAGTGAGATTACCCCCGGGTTCCACCTCATCCTTGCTTTCATATCTTCGCGTAGGAATCTCAAGATCCGAAGTAGATCGTAGCCAAAACCATGCGATTTCAGGACCCTCAAAAGTTGCTCCCTCTGGACCAAGTCAAATGCCGCCCTCAAATCAATGAAGGCAAGATAGAGATGGTCCAGCTTACGAATGATATATTTCCAACATAAGCCCAGATTTAAAAGGGTCTAGCGCTTCCTTGAGCCAGATTGGCGTCATCTTTTTATGCTAATGTGGCCCAATAGGGCCAAAATCGCCACTCCAGATATACAAAGTGGCACAATACATGCATTGTGGCACTTTGTAACCCCTTGTGCATGACAATTACCATTCTCACTTCAATTTAAAACATTTGGGGAAGGTAATACTTATAAGTCATCCCTAAGATAAGCCTGAATGTCTATAGGGCAGGGTGCATAGCATTTTTTTAAAAATCATGTGTACTTAAGTTTTACATGTCTAGTCAGTTAAAAATCTCCAAAGTAATTTTTTACTGCAGCAAAGCTGGGTCTCCCATTACTTATTAACTCTCTGTAATGCATAGCTTCGGTTTAGGACTGCATAGAACTAGAAAAATGATTCAGTGACTCACTGGAATAGAAATTAAAAAATCATCCTAATGGTTAAGGCAGATTTCAAACTACTGTGTTGAAAATGCCACTTTTAGAAAGTTGGCAATTTCCTGCCTAAGCCAAGTTTGCCTTTTTGCCGGTGTCCAAGGTCAGCTGACTGTTATTAGCTCTCTGTAGTCTGATATGTATTCCCCGTGAAAAGAGAACTAAGGGTGTGGGTGTGGGGAGGTGAGGATCTCTCTAACAGGATGGCTTGGAAGGAGCGAATCCCCTGCCTTGATTAGATTTCAAAGGGTTCTTCCCTGACCCACACAGAAGAACCAGACACCAGGCCTGTCCGTGCCATTGTCTCACTACCTAGGCTGGAGCCAAACCAAGAGGAAAGGGAGAAACTGACCAGAACCAGTTTTAGTGTTAGACAAAGGTGTGCCCCCCCCCCCCAACTTACGGTCTGGCACTGGACATAAAAGTGGAACCCAGAACCTGAAATTAGAACACTTCTCAATCAGTGAAGATTCATCAGAAGAAGGATAGCCCTACTGTCTGATATCTGAAGCAAGAATGGACCTGCTTGCCTTAATTCCAGAACCTCAGAAGTGACTCCAAGGGTCAGTTGTCTGACCCCTTCTGTGAACTACAGGAATACAAGAAGTTCTAGAGGCCTTTCCTGTTTACCAACTGACCAGACTCAACTGGACCTGATCTTTGTCTCCTCTGTGGCTGTGAGTTCTGACCCCCAAGTGTTATCTTCAAGGTCCTGGATCCTTTGCTGGAATCATAGTGCACTTCTCTCTGCCTAAGTGAAGGTTTGACCTGATCTGACACAAAGAGAAGCAGAGCCCCGCAGAAGCACACAGCCCCTTAAAAAAGGTTTTACTGGGTCAGATGCTAAGCGATGCAGAGCTTCACAGAGCTGCTCACCTCCTATCTGGAGGCCCTAAGGATGCAATACCAAATGACCTAGTGCCTTACCACGCAGCTCCTCGCCGAAGGCTTCACTGGATCCAGTGCCAAGCATAGCAAAGTCCTACAGTTGCCGTCTGAAAGCCTCATTGGATCCAATGCAGAGTAATACAGAGCCATGCAGAGCAGCGCTGCACCATCCTGACATCGAAGCCAGAAGGTTAACCTCCCAGCTGAGTGAACCTTCTCCTATAGCTGGCCCATGCTCCATTGCGATCAGCCTGAACTTGTGTCTTTATTCTGTTCCAGCGGGACTGAATGCCGCAGTTGGTTCTACTCTCCCTTTGGAGCTATGCTAAACATTAAACTGCAAAAACTCTTAACGTTGTTTCTATTGATTGGATTTTTGACATTTTTGTGTCATGTTATTTCATTTATTACAATGTACTCTATTTGGTTTGTTAGTTTTCCTGTGTTGTGCTTTACCTTTGTTACTGTTTGAGTACTGCATACATTTTTTACACAGTGCCTTTAAGTTGAGCCTGACTGCTTGTGTCAAGATAACAGAGGGTTAAGCACAGGTGTTATTGGTGAGTTTTGTGTTTTATCCTGACAAAGACTGTGCTTGCTTTTTCAGGTGGCCTCTTACCCCCTTCCACAAATTAATCCAATTTCTTACAAGGGTGATTAGGTTTTTTGAGTTTTGAGTTTTTGATTAACGTTGCAAGGATGGGAACTGTGTTGTGTGTAGTATGGTTCATGTTGGCTGCAATCCTAATAAGCTTGTGCTCTTTCAGAGCCTTGAATTTAACCCATGAGATGTTATTTTTGGGGGTCAATGATGTCTAGCCAGCTAGATTGGTAAGGTACATACCAGGTGTCATTGGATTATGTGGGTCCAAATAATACACATTCTGAGGATCCCCAAGGCAGCAGGGTTAGATTTCTTACCCTCCGATGCAAGGACTTAGTTCAATGTGTCAACAAATAATTAGGAAGTCAGATGGACCAGAGCCTTGACACTAGTCTACTGAGCAATCCTGCACAGGCAGTTTACAATCAGTACTCCAGATGAATTCAGGAAAATAGTGGAAATCCAAACAATTCCCCATTTATGAATAACACACTTAAATATAGCACTAAGAAATGGTGACATTTTGTTTAAAATGTTTATTTCAAAATCCTCAGTCTAGGGTTTAAAACGTGTATCTTTATCAGACAGAATGCAAAAATAAAAGCATTTAGACTTGTAATGGTCAGTGAAAACAAGATAAATGTTCCTAACATGGTAATTAAGTTTTTGACATCGTAAGATCCTAATGCAAATGTTATGTTAAACCTCATCTACAGCATTATATAGCACAGCATCATAAAATAGATCATATAGCATACATTTGGACAGCTGGCTGTAGCTCTGCTGCAGAAGCAGGATGTGTGCTCTAGGTGAGATATGCCTTCGGCATGGCTTCTGAAATCATCTGGCTAACTGAGAGTGAGGATCTTGGCAATCTGGCATGATCTCTGATAATAGCTCTGGCATGAAGACCTTTCCTAATAAATAGTTAAATCCTGAGGTTTTTATACCATTTGACCACTGGTTTATATCATATTTACGAAATAAAACAGATTCTGGAGATACTAAGGCCTATATTTATGCTTTTTCACACAACACTGCGTTAGCGCAGTGTTGCGTGAAAAAGTATAGCGCTGACTAGTGCCATTCCAAGACGCCAGCCGGGCACCATATTTATGGAATGGCGCTAGTCGGTGCTAATGCCCTGTTAGCATCCTTGTAAAGCACGCTAACAGGGAGGGGGAGGCATAGGGGAAACCAGAGCTTGTGCGCCAAATTATGGTACGACATTGTTAGAGGCAAAAAAGTGCCTCAAAGCAGTGTAGCGCCATTTTCTGGTGCACCACCCACATGGACATGGCTCCTGCCTTAGTAAAGACAGGAGCCATCCACACCACCCAAATGGCCAAGCCCAAGGGACGAATGTCCCCTGGGCATGGCCACTGGTGCCAGCGCCATGCAGGGGGCCCCAAGTCAGGGCCCCCGAGCGTGAAAAAAAAATAAAACACTTCCCGGGACTTACCTGGGATGGGTTCCCCATCCTGTGGCATCCCTCTGGTGTGGGTGGGGGTGTCCCTGGGGCCAGGGAAAGGCACCTGTGGGCTCTTTCCATGGTCTCTGACCATGAAAATATGCCTACAGGTCCCATAACGCCTGCCCATACCCAGGCGTTAAATAAGAGCGATAAACAAGCTTAGCGCCATTATTTAAGCCCCCATCCCCCTGTGCTGGATATTAGCATGCGGGGATAAATATGGCATCAAGGCCATATCGTCTTTTTCTGGACAGGAACACCCACCTTGCATCTCATTGACGCAAGGTATGTTTTTTTCACATCCAGAAAACAACGTTAACTCCATAACTTTGGCGCTAGACGTGTCTAACCCAAAGTATAAATATGGAGTTAGGTTTGCACTGAATTAGCATTAAAAAAAAGATGCTAATTCAGCGCAAACCTAGTATAAAAATGGGCCTGAGGCGGCCTAAGCTTACTGTCAGACTAAACTAATGTAGTTAAAATGCGTTAGCTTTCTCCACATGCTGGTGAACAACAAGCTTATACTACAAGGGGATTTATTCTAAAAGCTGCACCCATTAATACAAACAAAACATATGTCGTCCTACAGAGTTGTAGGCCATAATGATATCAGAATTTATCTGTGTGCTCTAAGAACATCCCCATTTCTTATTAAAGATCAAGAGAAGCTGACAGCAAGCGCGGAATGAAAACAGACTAACAAAATTAGCACTGTCATCGTGTTCATAACACAGAAATGTAAATGACCGGGAAGTCAGCAAAGGCAGTTCGATATGCATGATTTTGTCTGTGAAGAAGTTGATGAATTTCTAACATTTTTCTACTGAATGGTCAAGTTTTAATTCAGTTCTGAGGGACATCTGTTGCTTAATTTTATTCAAGAGTTCATTAGGTCGGTTTTGGCTGGGCCTAATTGGGATCTGATGGAAGAAGATTTTGATTTAGAAATGTGTTTCTTGTTTCTGTCTTTTTATGACCGCAGCATTAAAAGATGTAGAGATTGATATTGTCTTTCTGCCATGATGAGCTGTCTCCTTTCTACATTTAAGTCCTTATTGTATCAGGTGCAGGAAGGTTTGCTTTTTTGCCTTTTGTTTTTCAAGGGTCCTACTTCTTGGATTATGTCTGGCATGGTTGTGGTGTAGTGTGAAGTAAGGTCATTAATGTAGTGCAGATAATTCGGAGGTTGAATTTTTGCACTGATTTTTGCGAATGTTCTGAACGATTGATTTGTTTAGTGTCTTCGGCCCAGCAATTCGACGAGTTCTTTGGCTTTAAATTGTTAGTTTTTCATCCTAGGTTGAAACCAGTCAACTGGTATTATGCCGTTCATGGTGACAAGCTCTTCCTTGCCTATAAGAATATCTTGGGGAGTGCCTTTGTTGTGAGTTGGGCAAGTGGAAAACTAGGTAAGATCATTGTTGGCTAGACTTTCCTTCAGTTAATCAGTTTGAGAATTGCTGGTGTCCTTACAGTGTAGGTTGACGTCCTCAAAAAAGATGTTGAAGGGTAGTAGCAACTGCTGAGTGATAAAATCAATTATCTGTGTGACAAAGGGTTGATTATCTCCAGGTGAGTGAAAAAGTAGATGAAATGTGGTTATCTTCCCCTTTGTCATGGGGAGTTCCACCCTAAGCATTCAAAGAGGGGAATTTTCTATCATTGAAACATTTGTGTTGGAAGGTGTTTCAGTGTATGACTGAGATGTCATGTCGAGATTTTCCCTTCCTGACCCACATTTTATTGCTGTAATTAGTGGAGATTAAAAGGTCAATCATTGGTGAGGAGAGGTTGTTTAGGTTGTGAGGAATACATTGTCAGGTCTTGCATGCAGTAATGATTCTGTTATCTCTGTATAATGTTTAGCCACAGATCTGCAGTTGTGAAGTGTACATTTTGGGCCTCATTACATCTTTGGCGGTCACGTGACCTCCGTGTTGATGGTTCAACAGCCAACAGGCTTGAGGAAAAGACCACCAAACAATGACATTGGCGGCAGTACATATAGAAGATCGCCAAAGGACCGTCGGCACCTCCAGGCAGGGCAGACTGCCGAACTTGAATGGAGGCACAAACAGTCCGGTGGAGACCATTTTTCAGCAGAACTCGTTATGAGGTTGCACACAGCCAACATAACCACCAAGGTCAAACCACCATGGAACACCAGGCGGAAACTAACAGTATAAAAGGAGACACTCACCTCAGGAAGCCATTCACACCCGGACCCACCAAGAAACCACAAATAGACATCACCTCGCTGCTCCTGCTCACCAAAAGACAACAGAATCATCACCGACAACGACAAAAACAACCATAAGTGCACACACTCACCCGTTATATTTGTAAATTGTCATATTTTGAACAGTTACTTAACATAACATAGGGAGGGGGTGTGAGGGCTGCACACACACAGTACAGTGACACACACTCATATACTGTATCAGAGACACCCACACATAAACAGAATGCACACTGCAGAAAGCACACACACCACACATCAATAACACACAGTTACGCATGTCAACAAGGCACAGGCCCATCCTCACACATTCCCAATCAACATTCCAACACGTCACAACAACACTGCAACTGCACAGATATGAACACATATCACACAGTCACAACCAACACTGGCCAGGGACTAGACACACATACAACACAATGAACAACCATCTGTGATGGAATACACACAATTACACCATCATACAACCTAGAAATCAACACACACATCACACACACAGCGCATCAAACCCATTATGCCATGCACACTACACACAGACTCAAAAAGGCAAAACACACAAAGTCCACACAGCACAACAACAAAAACATATCAACACGAGCACAACACAATAGCATGACAACAACATATTTTTCTACATATACATAACCTATCACACAACACACACCCTATCCCTGGGGGACAAAATCACTGCACACAACCTCACATACTGCTCCTATATACATGAAGCATAAGCAGCACACACACAGAAATACTGGCATACTACCAATGACAGCCAGGAACAACTCAAACCTAGGAAAGGAAATGCAGGACAAATACATAACCAAAAGACCAAAAACTGATTGGCTTTAATGTTTTTGCAACTTTCAATAGGTTGGAATGCCCAAGGCCATAGGCCAGTCCATAGTCTTGATGAACAGCACCCAAGGCACATAATGGTGCCCTTACTTGACCCTTGACTACCATGCAACCTCCACATGAAGGGACATCAAGGGGGCAAGCAGACACCTCAGGGATTTGTGGGGAGTGGTGGGGTAGGGTGTTTTGAGCTTGGGCTTGGGAGGGGGGCTTTAGGCTTTGGTTTGGGAGGGGATTTGACCTTTTGGGAGGGGTGGGCTTCTTTTTGGTGGGGGGAAGGATGTGGGTGCTGGCAGGGGGATAGGGGAGGCTTTGGAGGTGGAAGGGATGGTCTTGGGGAGGGTAACAATTATTTTAAGGGTGCCACAGAGGGGGAGGAGTAGGGAAAAGGTCAAACTCTGAAAGGAAACATTTTTGTGACACATGGGATGGTCATCAGAAGGGGGTTTGGGTGTGGAGGGTGAGGGAGTGGTTGTTTGACGTTTATGTGTGGATGTCTTGGGTGGGTGTTTGTGGCAGGGATACTTGTGTGTGGTAGGTCTCTGTTAGGTAGGGGAGTGAGGGTGTTTATCTGCCCTGGGCTGAAGGGGGTGGAGGTGCTGGGGGATGCTGTGGTGGGTGGCTGTCTGTTGGGGAGGTGACTGCAGGTATGGTGGATGTGCTGCATATTGGCGTGTCAGTGGTTGTGGTGTCTGTGGCGACTTGTGTGGATGTCTGAGGGTCTGCTGTGGTGCTGTCTGTGGGTAGGATAGGTGTGGTAGCTGGATCACTGAATGGTGGTGTGGTGTCTGCAGGTGTGTCAGGTGCTGTGTCTGTGAAGCTGGGGGTGTCGGGGCAGGTTGTGACTGTTGCTGTGTCTGCAGGGGGATGTTGTCTGTGTGTGTGCCATGATGTGTCCTGTGGTGCTTGAGTTTGTCTGTACTACCCTTGGATGTTGAGGCGGATGCATGCCTCTCTGTGTGCTTTGGCTGGGTCGGGGAAAGGGGGACTTGGACTGGAAAGAGTAAGGTGGAGGGGGTGGTGGTAGACAAGGGGTGACTGGTTGCCATTAGTGTGGAGGCTAGAGCCTTAAATGATCACTGTAGGCCAGAGATTGCACCGTGAATGCCCTCCAAGAACACATTGCTCTGTTGGATATGGCTTGCTCTTGAGGCACTGCTGTTGCCCTCCAGGCCACTGGGTCCCTCGCTGTAAGTGGTGTTGTGACTAGAGGTCCCATGGCCAGAAGGTTCCCCACTCAGCTGTGCCCCGTCGCCTTCGCCTGCTGGTGCTGATGCTGAAAAAAGATAGTTAAATAGGGTCATCACATTCACAAGATAACACTTCCATCATACATTACACATAAGTCTCATAACATCCTGTTTACTAACACCCTCAAGAAGTGCCAGTATATTGCCAAAGTCACAGCAAAATATAATGTATGTCCCTCATAATCTACATTGTGACACAACAGCAAAGCTACCTAACACACACCTACAATACCATGATTTAAGTTGACCATTCACACTGACCATACCATGACAAGGTGACTATGCCACTTGATACAGGTTCTCCATCCAGAATAACATAGTGAGGCACAATCAAGAAATAGTTCAGAAATGTGAAATAGCCTACCACAAATTTAAAACACATCTTTAACACACAAGTACTTTACCCTGATGTTGTGTATAAGGCAATGCCACATGTTGTAAAGTAAAGGCAAGCAAGGCTTGTGCAAACAAGCCATACCTTCTACATCTTGCATTGTTACTACCATACACTATGGCCACATGCCAACATGTAACACCTCAAACTGTCACACATGTCAAATTTAGGCCCAGGAGTAAGAACACATGTATCACACACATTCAACACTTGTGATGTACCAAGGAGTGAAGATACAATGCAGACCAAGGCATCTACGACTTTGGTCTCAAGAAAAAGAACATTATCAGTCATGCAAGGACCAGGTAAGCTCAGACCAATGTCCCACACACAATCACAAGTTAGCAATAAAGTATATGTAACAAATGGAGTACTATACTGTGCAGAAAGGTGAGAACCAGACCTAAGTAACTAAGCAATCAGTCCATCAAGAGGCCATTCACTGAGTGACATGATCACTACCTACACATCAGATATGGCGTGCCTGACATCTGTCTGTGGAGGAATCCTAGAGCCAAAGCATATATGATGCTAACATCACTCCTATACCAAACATGATACAAGCCAACAGCCTGGATGGACACACTTACCATCCTACTCACAGGTGTATATGAACTACCACATGAGGTTCCAAAACAGCATGACCTCATTTGACATAGCCTTCATAGCAACAGCAGGTACACATAACAAATACCAATGTTGAATCATGACAGAACCTTTCCATTAAACACATGATGTTGAGAAATAACTGTCTGGGCCATAAATGTGAATGGGCTATCATTGCCCAGGTATCATACCTACAACAGTATGCTTATGGACTAAGCACTGTGGCTATTTTCTACCATCAGAACATTAGCAAGTTATTTACATGCCTAACCATGATACCAACATAAGTGTGCCTATAGAAATGTCGCAACACTTCAATTGTATCCAACATGCATAATGTCTACTCTGATGAGACATCACAAATGTCTATACACATCCCTCACTTACCAAGGGGGATTTCCTTGCAACAGGTGTGACGATGTCAACCTTGTATGCCCTTTGACATGTCAGATGGACACCACAGCCTCGCATGATGCTGTCATTTCTCAGAAACCCTTAGAAAACTTTAGATAACTTTAATATATCTGACTCTATGTTGCATATAGACATGCATCATGAGACATTGCAGCAGGCAGAGAGGAAAGACCTACACACCTTACCTTTATGACATTGGGAGGATTGACCTGTTGGTTGGGAAACAACCATCACCAGGGTAGAAGAAGCTGCATATTGTTACATATGTGACACAGACGTATGTCCACCGTTATGTGCCTTTGCACTGAGGGGACAACATAGTAGAGTAACATGTCTCAAACTTCATTTGTATGTGCACACCTGGATACTATACATCAATGTATTCACAGGAGATCTATGACAATTTGCACTTACCATGTTGACAGAGGTAATATTCTATTATGTCACTCAAACACATGCTAAAGAGGCAAACATGTGTTATCGCTGTACTTACTCCCCCCTTGTGGCTACTGTGCTGCCTTCAAACACCCATCCAACTCAGGTTAGGTGTTGGGCCTGGCCCTTTTACAAGATCATTCCCCAAATGTTTTGCCTTTTCCTCCTTATTTTTCTGACCTTTTTTGGTTGACCTTATGACTCTGGGTACTTTACCACTGCTAATCAGTGCTAAAGTGCGCATACTCTCCCTTGTAAACTTGATATGATTGGCTTATACCTAATTGGTATATTCAATTTACCTATAAGTCCCTTGTAAAGTGGTACCTCTATGCCCAGCGCCTGTAAATTAAATGCTACTAGTGGGCCTGCAGCGCTGCTTGTACCCACTGAAGTCGCCTTTCAAACCTGTCTCAGGCCTGCTAGGGCAGGGCCTGCGTGTGCAGTTTTCTGCCACAGGGACCTGGCATCTAAATTTACTTGCCAGGCCCAGAACTCTCCCTTTACTACATGTAAGTCACCCCTAAGGTAGGCCATAGCTAGCCCTATGGACAAGGTGCTATATATGTAGAAGGCAGGATATGTGTCTGGTAACGTGGCCTGTCCTGGTAGTGACAAACAGCCTATTCGGTTTCTCACTGCTGTCAGTGCTGCCTTCTCATTGTATTGCATTGGAAATGCCCTGCCTTATGGGTAGGGAGTATTGTCTGACTTATGAGGGGTAGCGCAGGCATGTTTTGTGTGGATTTTTTATTATCATTACAGAAATGCCACTTCTAGAAAGTGAGCATTTCTCTGTGCTTATGATTCTGCTGTTTTGCAGCTTGACTCCAATCCCTGTCTGGGCAGAGTGACAGTTAGGCTTTGTGCATACTTTTCAGACAGTACACAGGGAGGGCGGAGGTGTCACAGAGGTGCATCTGTAAACTGAATAGGCTTCCTGGGCTGAGAGAAGGGAGAGGCAGGGTACACCTGCTTTTGTAAAGGCTGTGCACTGGCCTCACACAATAGGGTCGTTTACCCCCAACTGATGTTTGGAGCCTGTGGTGGAATAGAGAGGGAGCACTTCCAGAACCAGTTGGAACTGGTTGGAACCTCCTCCCCCATCTTTGTGAAACACACTGTAAACTGAATATAAGTAAAGGTGATTTTTCCCCACAAGTTAGTCATTCTTGAGACATCCTCAGGACACAGAAGGCGTGGCCCCCATTTTCACGCATAGGAGTGCCGGGGGCCCCCCTTTTTATTAATTTTCCTGGCACTAGGAGTGCCTCTTCCCCATAGTGCAGGTACTCTTTTGGGACATACTTGTTTGTAGGTTCCGAATGTGAACAGTACAGAGTGATATGTTGACCTGCTTATTTTATGGTGTGATACGTATATGTGCTGATGTTCCTTTTATGGGCATGGCATGCTTATATGTGTTTTATGACTTGCCATAGGTTTTTATTAATCTCTTATTATGGGAATTTATTATACTTCCATGACAAATGCCTTTTTTTGATGTAATTCTTGACTACTGCTTATGTAGCAGGATCCAGAGTACTTGTGTGTTCTAATGGGACTACTGCTTATTCTTGCAGAGTATTAGTAAGCTTTGTAACATTCTGACAACTGCTAAGGTAGCAGGATATTACAGACATGGAATGTTTGGTCTAATTATGTTTTGTGCAATACAGTTTATTTTTACATAGCCCAATGTTGTGTTTACTTTGTGAAGTATATATTGAGTCACATGTGGTGTGTGTGTTGTGCAAACGCTTTACACATTGCCTCCAGGTTAGGACTGACTGCTCGTGCCAAGCTACCAATGGGGTGAGCAGGGGTTATCTTGGATGTGTAACTCCCTTGCCCTGATTAGAGTGGTTGGGTTCTGCCTTGCTTAGGTGCATACCCTACCTAACCAGAAACCCCATTTCTAACAGTAGGCCACCACCAGAATGCCAGCCATTAGGGGTATCAGGGTCCAATGGGCAACCCGTCCTCATTGGGATGACATGCCTAGCTGGTCCTCAGCGGTCTTCTGGGCCCAACGTCTCAGATCCTCCCACCTCTTTCGACAATGGACACTTTACCGGCTGTGGACCCCCAGGGTCTGCACTTTCTTGGCAAAGGCATGCCAAATGCCCTTGTTCTGATGGGCTTTGACTGCATGGATGACACATACAATAAAGAATGTCATGTCCACATGTAGCACAAAAAACTGGTAGAGTTATCTACAACTTAGTACAGCAAGCCAAACACAGACTGTCAAATACATCCTCTCCACTGATAAAAGAGCATATTACAGTTGAGACATATGTGAGCTCGAAACATGCAGACAATATACATCTACAACAACTGCAGTTGTGTTATCACATCTGACCAGATACCAAACAAATATGGAAATTGGATTTTTCTCCTGGATTATGGTATACGACCTCCAACAAGCATGTGCAAGTGTCACAAGGTGGGTCAGGTAACATACATGACACACATTCCACGATGGCTCAGGACCCTAACTCTCTCACCAATCATAAGTACATGCCCAGGAAGTCATCTATTCTAGCACAATGTTAGCACCAAAAAGACTTTAACAACACAATGAGGAGCATTGCCCTTCAGCCTTTGCTTAGCATATCAAAGAATAGTCGAGCTAATGAGACATATGTGCACATGGTGCACTTCCCTGCTCCTCTGCTGCACCATAGGGCAGGTCATGCAGGGGTAGAACCTCCTCCACCACCTTCTCTAGCTCCTCTGGTGAGAAGGCAGGGGCCCTATCACCTGTAGGACATGGTATAATTGCTGAAAGAGGCAGTACACAGCAGCTCAGGTCATGGAAGTCTCGCTGGCAGCAGTGTCAGGAGTCAAGTGAGAGATGAAGTATGAGATGGCGGTCATGTCCGCCACATAAGTGACATCACCGCCGGTAGCCATCACCATTGGCCCTAGACCGCCAAAGGCAGCAATGTGTTCCAATGACAATGTTTACCGCAGTAGTATCCACCTACTGCCATACTGACTTTCGCCAGCAGTCGCAGGTTGTTTCCTATTGTCCAGTACAGTAGGTCAGGCAGTCACTACTTTAAGTCCCTTAGATGTTTGGAAAAGTTTATTTAATGATGAGTCACAAGGTGGCAACCCTATCTGCAGCACAGACTTTAGTGCTGGCATTGACCAACCATGTATGATTTGTCAGAATGAAGAGACATGTTGTCATGTTGAAAAAATAAATGTAAGATATAGTTAGTGGCACAGTCAACACCCTCTTGGCAATTAGATAGATAGTTTATGTGGCTTTTTAATGACAAGCATAGTAAGATGTCAATATCACAGAGACTCACTGAGGTTTGTGTTTACATTTCCATGTTAAAATTGAGGGAAGGGGATGAGATTTCGCTGATAAGCCATTATTTCCGTAGGCATGTCTTGTGTACCATGATCCTATTGTATCATATGGCATGTACGATCTTTATGTGAGGCATATGTATTTTGAGACTTGCAAGGGACACAATTATTGTTAGACATACATTCTTATTTCATCTCACATAGTTACCCGGGAATGAGAATGGGTAGACAACCTCCAGTGTACTGTCCACTAGCACACCTGCAGACCGTGGAGGATCGACATGTGATTCAAATCTACCGCCGGGATAGGCAGGCAATCATGGATCTCTGTTGTCAGTTGGAGCCTTATCTGATGCCTGCCATTTGTCATCCAAATAGCTCACCGCCCATAGTAAAAGTCATGTCAGTGCTGCACTTCCTGGAAACAGGCTCCTTCCAAAATACAGTGTCCCAGCCTATGATCAGTCTCGTTTTGAGGGATGCACTCTCTGCATTGCTGAAACACCTGAACAGCTACATCAGATTTCCAAAATGTGAGGATTTTGCACATGTGAAGGCAGATTTTTATGAATTGGCACACATCCACAGGTTGTGGGAGCCATAGATGGCACTCATGTAGCCTTGGTTCCCCCACATGCAATGAACAGGTGTATTGAAACAGGGAGAAATTCCACTCCATAAATGTCCAAGTAGTTTGTTTGGCTGACTTCTAGGTTTCCCAAGTATGTGCACGGTACCCGGGTTAGTCCATGATGCCTTCATCATGCGGAACAGAACTATTCCACAGCTAATGACATGAGAGTACACAGAGAGGGCCTGGCTGATTGGTAAGTCAGATATGGCATGTGTGTCAGTATCCTATGTCTAATGCCAAATGTAAGGATGTCCAAGATTTAATTGCGCACACATGTAACAATTCTGTACAGGCAATTCTGGCTACCCAAACGGTCCCTGGTTGTTGACACCTGTGAGGTACTCAACCACGCCAGGGGAAGTACGCTTCAATGAGGCCCATGGAAGGACATGGCGTGTCATGGAGCGGACGTTTGGATTCATGAAGGCAAGATTCCCTTGCATTGATAAGACTGGTGTAGCCCTCCTCTACTCATCCGCCAAAGTGTGTCAAATCATTGTGCCCTGCTGCATGCTCCACAATGTTGCCCTGATACATCAGATCCCATACATCCCAGATGAGGGGGAGCCAGCAGTTCCAATGGGTGAGACTGCTGAAATGCCAAGTAAGGATGACAGTGATGAGGATGAAGGTGGAGACATCCTGGCTGATCTCATCAATCAGTACATCAACTGACTGTAGATCTGTGTTGGTCTGTAAAATGATTGGCTCAGTGGGATATTGGGGGATTAGGGATGTCTGAGAAGGGTCTTTGTGTTACCATCAGACAGGTTGTTTGTTGCTTAACAGTATATGTTTCAGGTTTCCGTGCAAAATAGTACACAGAATTGTTCCAAACGTGGTGATCTCCTTTGTTAGTGTTTGTCAAAATGCAGAATCAGAGTCACCATTGTATTTGGGACATGTATTTCTAGGTCATGTTTACCATTACCTGCCTACATTTTTTGTTCTACATTTTTACTTTCCAGATTTCTTTGTAATGTCATCCTCATGTGGACATTCCTGAATTGTGTCACTGACAGGTGGGTTTAGGAAGTCTGACATGTGAAGTGGACATGGATGGATCCAGGTACTGTTTGACAATGCATTGGTGGTCTCTGAGTGCCATGCTCAGGCTGTCAGAACAGTGGGATGACAGTTATCTGTCACACACAATAGACCTGTTTGCCATGGTATGTGGGTCCAATGGTCATGTCTGTGGTCTTGTGTCTATGACACTTGTCTTCCTGTGCAATCCATTCCCTCAACATTCTCATTGGTTTGATGATGATAATAACTTACTTGTATGTAGCTGTCACTGTGTTTCCTCAATGCAGGCCACCATGTATGCGTGAAGACTGACATAGGTGAGTATCATGCCTACAGATACTTAATAGTGGTAAATGGAAGCCTCCCTGACTGAGGACAGTTATACTGACCTCTATCTGTATTATGGGGTATATTCATTTGGTAGATCTGGTATGGGTATGTGATAAGGGTTTAGCTGATGACACAGTGCATCAATCTGTTTGCCTATTCGAAGATACAAAATCTGACACGTCCTAACTTTAGTGGTCTGTGGGATGTTAATTAAAAACACCTATGCTGAAGTACAAAATTGTGAAGATGTACTTCACTGTGTGACAATTGGCATGCGGTCAGACTATGTGCCGCACTGTGCTGTGAATGGGTATTAATGATTGTCTACTTGTATCACTGTGAATGCCTTGAACCCAGAGTCAACAATACATGTGACCTACCCCTTCCCACATTTGCTACATTTCTATATATCATGTGTAAACAAGATTTTCACAGTAAACTTTTATAAATAGATGAAACATGACTCTCAAACATATGTTGTGGTTTAGTTGTGTTTATTTACCAGTGCACAGGAAAATATTAAGAATGGGATAAAAGAAATAAAGTGCAAGTAGTGAAGGGTGCAATCATGGTGGATGTAATCATCCGGGTAGCTGCTCAAGTCTCAAGTCCAGTGTCCTACTATCCTTGACAAATCAACAGTGTTCATAGAAGAGTCAACAGGGTGTATCAGAGGCACACAAGGGGAACAAATCAGTAGAGGATCACTTCCTGGCAGTGGTAGTAGTCTTGGCATCTGCTCCCCCTGGTTGTTTGGATAGACGTCCGCATTTGCCAGTGGGTTCTTGAGCTACAGAGGGAGGGGTGTCTAAGGCATGTCCTTCCCCTAGCAGAGCCTCCATTCTACTGGCTGCCACAGATGTAGAAGGGGCTGATGTTACATGGATAATGGAAGGGGCCTGGTGTTGTGAACATACCCTGTTCAGTGTGGTGTTAATGTACCTCAGCACCCCAGTTAGGGAGACCATGTTGACAATTAGGGCCTCCCGCTATTGCATGGCTTCCTACTGGTTATCCCTCTGCAGCTGCTTGATGTCCCCTGTCATATCAAGTACCTGGTGAATCATGACTTGGGACTGTTGGTAAGCTCCCAAGAATTGGGAGATGGTGTCCAAGTCAGTTGTATCCCTACCAGCTTCAGTCCACTGGCCCACCCCATCCTTTTCATGCACCCTACCCCCACGTACCTGCACCCTTGCCACAGTTTGCCCAATGCCACTGGTGCCAGGTTCCTAATTGTCAGGGTTTTCTAGTTGTGACTCTGGTACCTGTACTGGGGGGCACATGATGTTTGTAACTATCCTTGGGGCACAGGTGTGGGGACGATTGGTTGCTTGGGATGTAGATGCAACAGTGGTGGGAGGAGTCGATGAAAGCAGGGTTAGGCTGACAGTTGTAGACTGACCAGGTATCCCAGATGGGCCAGAGTCGTCTTCATTGTCCACACATCCAGGAGTGCTCTCCTCACTGAGGGCTTCATCCGGAGGGGGAAGTGTCTGTCTCAGGTGTCCTCTCCATTGTCCTAATGGCAAGTGCACCTGTTGAAGAAGTGGAACAGACAGTTACAGATTGTAATGCAACATGTGGTTACAAACTTCGACGGGTAGATATGTGTTGAGCCATTTACAGAAAGGCTTTGCCTGATCCCCTGATATGACGGTGACACATGCTTTCATTTCTGGGAAACAGCTATATGGGATACAGGGAATTCCTATCTCATACACATTGATACCGGATCTTAGGGTATCTTGGCAGTTGCATGTCTGTTCATAAAATCATATCTTGTCTGCTGTGTACCTGTCTATTCTTAATGTCACCTCCTAGTTAGCAGTAGTTCAGTATTGAGTCACCAGACAGCTGCACAAAGTAGAGTGGATACTGTCCTGTCCATCAATTTAGGAGTAAACATTTCACATACCTATATGTGTGAGGTAACACCACTGTTGGAAATGGCCCTTCTGCAGGGTTATCCCCAGACTTTTTGCCTTCCTCCTTCTCTTTTTCTGACCTCATTTTTGCTGGTTTCTAGACTCTGCGCACTTTACCACTGCTAACCAGTGCTAAAGTGCATATGCTCTCTCCCTTTAAACATGGTAACATTGGATCATACCCAATTGGACTATTTAATTTACCTATAAGTCCCTAGTAATGTGCACTGTATGTGCCTAGGGCCTGTAGATTAAATGCTACTAGTGGGCCTACAGCACTGGTTGTGCCACCCACTTAAGTAGCCCCTTCCCCTTGTCTCAGGCCTGCCATTGCAAGGCCTGTGTGTGCAGTTTCAGTGCCACTTCGACTTGGTATTTACAAGTACTTGCCAAGCCTAAAACTCAAATTTTTCTACATATAAGTCACCCCTAATGTGTGCCCTATGTAACCCCTAGAACAGGGTGTTGTGTGGGTAAAAGGCAGGACATGTACCTGTGTAGTTTATATGTCCTGGTAGTGTAAAACTCCTAAATTTGTTTTTACACTACAGTGAGGCCTGCTCCCTTCATAGGCTAACATTGGGGCTGCCCTCATACATTGTTGAGGTGGCAGCTGCTGATCTGAAAGGAGCAGGAAGGTAATATTTAGTGTGGCCAGAATGGTAATACAAAATCCTGCTGACTGGTGAAGTCGGATTTAATATTACTATTCTAGAAATGCCACTTTTAGAAAGTGAGCATTTCTTTGCACTTAAATCTTTCTGTGCCTTACAATCCACGTCTGGCTAGGTTTAGGTGACAGCTCCTTGTGCATTCATTAAGACACACCCCAAACACAGGGTACTCAGCCTCACTTGCATACATCTGCATTTTTAATGGGTCTTCCTGGGCTGGGAGGGTGGAGGCCCTGCCCTCACACAAAGGACTGCCACACCCTCTACTGGGACCCTGGCAGACAAGATTGAACTGAAAGGGGACCAGGTGCACTTCTTAGCCACTCTTTGAAGTATCCCCCACTTCAAAGGCACATTTGGGTATAAAACAGGGACTCTGCCCTACCACCTCAGACACTTGCTGGAGAAGAAACCTGAACCAGAACCTGCATCCTGCCAAGAAGAACTGCCTGGCTGCTCAAAGGACTCACCTGTCTGCTTTCTACAAAGGACTGCTGTCTTGCTGTTGGCCTGCTGCCTTGCTGAACTCTTGTCTGGCTGCAAAACTGCTCTCCTAGGGCTTGGATAGAAATTCGATGCACAGCTTGCTCCGCGGTGAGAAAATCGCCGCACGCCGACGCTGCTCGACGCAACTCCTACGGTGCGACCGGAACTTCGACGCACGCCTCGCATGGACAACGCCGCCCGACTTCCAGAGAGGAAATCGACGCGACGCCTGCAGCGAGAAAGAAAATTCCACGCACAGCCTCCCGGAACGACGCGCGGCCGGATAACAAGCCGAGGAATCCACGCACAGACCCTGGGACATCTGGTAATTCCGCGAACCATAGAAAGAGTCGGCCCGCATGCCGGAAAATGACGCACGTCTTCCCTAAGTAAAAAATAACAACGCAAGTCCGTGTGTGAAGGGGCGAAACCGACGCACACACCATTTTTCTTCCTGCAGAACGACGCACGTCTCCCCGCGTGAAAAATAAAGACGTAAGTCTGTGTGTGAAGTGGGAAAACCGACGCACACACCATTTTTCCACGCATCTCCTCCTCTGCGGCCCTCTGCGGAGATTTTCCACTCCAAACCAGGTACTTTGTGCTTGAAAGAGACTTTATTTGCTTTTTAAAGACTTAAGACACTTTGGGGGTCATTACAACCCTGACGGACGGTGTTAAAGCGGCGGTAAGACCGCAGACAGGCCGGCAGAAAAAAAAGGGAATTATGACCGTGGCGGAAACCGCCAACAAAGACAGCCACTTTAACACTCCGACGCCAGGGCGGTACAGACAAAAGACAGGCGGAAGACAAAGTACCGCCCACAGTATCACAACCTACCAATCCGCCACCTTTTCCGGGGCAGATTCACCGTGGATAAAAACACGGCAGAAACAGCCATTTCAATGGGAAAACGCTCACCTCAACACACTCCACGAGGAAGGAGGCCACCATGGAGCCGGAACTCAAAATACTCCCTGCGATAGTCTTCCTGCTCCTGTATGATCATCAGCAATGCCAGCGCCGAAGACAACGGTGAGTACTGCACCTACGACATAGGGGAGGGGGGAGGCAAAAGTCAGGGACACACACACGCAACACCCTCACCCCCACCCCGACCCTCACCCACTACAACACACACACCAATGCATATCCAAACATAACAGTAACAACCCCAGTACCCCCCGGAAGAATGCAAAGACAAAAGGAAATGAGTGCAACAATTGTAATGTATCAAAATACAGTAACCAAATATATACATATATAATTTCACATCCAACAAAATATACATCACGATTAGTAGTGCAGGTATGCACCAATCAATGTCTGTGGACCACTGGGCCCAAAATGCATGGGCAAGGCCCACTCATGATACCTGAGCAAAACTGAGAGAACACTGCAGGGGCATCAGATAGAAATACAACAGGCACCTCAGGGGGAAGGGAAGGAGGGGCACCTCAGCCGGATGAGAGCACCACGCCAGATCCACGAGGGGGCTCCATGCCCATTGATGTATCCTGGGGAGTGCAAAGCCACAGTCTCTCAAGTCTCTACAGTGGGTGGGTTGCCCACTGTACCATCCTGGGGAGTGCAAAGCCACAGTCTCTCAAGTCTCTACAGTGGGTGTTTTTCCCACTGTTCAATCCTGGGGAGTGCAAAGCCACAGTCTCTCAAGTCCCTACAGTGGGTGGTTTGCCCACTGTACCATCCTGGGGAGTGCAAAGCCACAGTCTCTCAAGTCTCTACAGTGGGTGGTTTGCCCACTGTTCAATCCTGGGGAGTGCAAAGCCAGAGTCTCTCAATGCTCTACAGAGGGTGGGTTGCCCACTGTACCATCCTGAGGAGTACAAAGCCACAGTCTCTCAAGTCTCTACAGTGGGTGGTTTGCCCACTGTTCAATCCTGGGGAGTGCAAAGCCACAGTCTCTCAAGTCGATAACAGTCTCCACTGGTTCTGAAGGGGGACTGGTGCCCAGAGTGCTTCATCCTGTTAAGGACTGAGGTAGTGGATGCTGTTCTCCACTGGTTCTGGGGGGGACTGGTGCCCAGAGTGCTTCATCCTGCCAAGGACTAAGGTAGTGGATGCTGTTGTCCACTGGTTCTGGAGGGGGACTGGTGCCCAGAGTGCTTCATCCTGTTAAGGACTGAGGTAGTGGATGCTGTTCTCCACTGGTTCTGGAGGGGGACTGGTGCCCAGAGTACTTCATCCTGCCAAGGACTGAGGTAGTGGATGCTGTTCTCCACTGGTTCTGGAGGGGGACTGGTGCCCAGAGTGCTTCATCCTGTTATGGACTGAGGTAGTGGATGCTGTTCTCCACTGGTTCTGGAGGGGGACTGGTGCCCAGAGGGCTTCATCCTGTTAAGGACTGAGGTAGTGGATGCTGTTCTCCACTGGTTCTGGAGGGGGACTAGTGCCCAGAGGGCTTCATCCTGTTAAGGACTGAGGTAGTGGATGCTGTTCTCCACTGGTTCTGGAGGGGGACTAGTGCCCAGAGTGCTTCATCCTGTTAAGGACTGAGGTAGTGGATGCTGTTCTCCACTGGTTCTGGAGGGGGACTGGTGCCCAGAGTGCATCACTCTCCCCGTGACGGTCCCAGTTCCGTCACTGCCCCTGCCGCACATGGGCTACCGGTGCTTGAGTTGGCGGTGCTTGCCCTGTTCAGCGGTGCTTGCCATGGCGGTCTTTGCCCTGTTCAGCGGTGCTTACCCTGTTCAGCGGTGCTTGACTTTGCTGTCTCTGACCTGTTCAGCGGTGCTTGCCATGGCGGTCTTTGTCCTGTTCAGCGGTCTTTGCCCTGTTCAGCGGTGCTTGACTTTGCTGTCTCTGACCTGTTCAGCGGTGCTAGCCATGGCGGTCTTTGCCCTGTTCAGCGGTGCTTGCCCTGCTCAGCGGTGCTTGCCATGGCAGTCTTTGCCCTGTTCAGCGGTGCTTGCCCTGTTCAGCGTTGCATGACTTTGCTGTCTCTGACCTGTTCAGCGGTGCTTGCCATGGCGGTCTTTGCCCTGTTCAGCGGTCTTTGCCCTGTTCAGCGGTGCTTGCCCTCTTCAGCGGGGCTTGCCATGGCGGTCTTTGCCCTGTTCAGCGGTGCTTGCCCTGTTCAGCGGTGCTTGACTTTGTTGTCTCTGACCTGTACAGCGGTGTTTGACATGGCGGTCCCTCATTGCCCAGCGGGGCTGTGGCTGCCGGGGCCATCCTGGGCACTGACTCTGGCGGTGGCCTCCTGGCCACTGACGATGGGACTGCCCTCCTGGGCACTGACTCTGGCGGTGGCCTCCTGGCCACTGACGATAGGGCTGACGGTGGCCTCCTGGGTAGCGGGGATGATGGCGGGCTTCTCCGCCGTGCTGCTCTTCCCAGACTTTGGCGCCATCTTCTGCCCCTTCCCCACCTTGGGAGGAGTCACAGCTGAGTGGACAGTCCCCCCGGGACCCTTGTGAGCGGATTTCCCGGCTGGAGTCTTCCCCCTATCCCGTCGGGCACTGTCCAACTTCTGGTGCTTCACAGGGGGGGGGGGACTGGCTGTGCTGTGGCTCCATGTCACACTGGCTGGCCTGGTGCCCGGTGCACTCCACATACCTCTAACAGGCACCACTGGAACCGGAGACTTTTTGGCTGAGGTGCTAGTACGGGACCTATGAATTGGAGGGGGGGGTGGTGGGAAAGAGGTCAATGTTGCTCAGGAAAAGTTTCTGACGAACACTGGGACGGGAAGGTGGAGGGGGTCTGGGAGTGGAGGAAGAGGAGGTGGTTGTAGGAGGTGTAACTTTTGTTGATTTGGGTGCAGGTGCATGCGCTGGAGGCTGTCGTGAGGTGGATGGATGTTGGGTGGGTGTGTGCCTGCGTTTGTGTACTTTGGGAGGGTCGTCACAGACACACTGGGAGAGGACACAGGGGATGTGTAAATGGTAGTGGGGATGGTGAGTGCAGGTGAGCGAGGTGTGCTGGTCGGTGTGCTGGTGCGGGACGTAGTGGCTGTAGTGGTAGTGCATGCAGGTGAGAGTATAGACGATACTGGGAGGGAGGAGGGTGACGAGGAGGAGGGGGACACAGTGGAGGCAGTGGATGTTGCTGTGTCTGTATGTTGGTGATGCTTGCATGAGTGCCTGTGGGATGTGTGGTGCTTATGTTTGCCTGAGCTTCCCTTGTGTGTTGACGTGTGTGCATGCTGGTCTGATGGTGTGCTTGGGATAGGCTGGGGTACAGGGGATTGGGTCTAGGTGGAGGAAGTTGGAGGGGGGAAGCTAGAGACAGGGACAATGGCTGCCATCAGTGCTGAGGCCAGAGATTGCAGGGTTTGATGATGGGCAGCTTGACCAGAATGAATGCCCTCCAGGAATGCATTAGTGTGTTGCAACTCCCTTTCTACACCCTGGATGGCATTCACAATGGTAGACTGCCCAACAGTGAGTGACCTGAAGAGGTCAATGGCCTCCTCACTGAGGGCAGCAGAGGTGACAGGGGCAGGGGCTGAGGTGCCTGGGGCGAAGGTGATGCCCACCCTCCTGGGTGAGCGGGCACAGGGCAAAGGCTGAGGGGCTGCTGGGAGGGCAGTGCTGGTAGGAGGGGTGGTGGCTGTACCTGTAGAAGTGGGGGGCACAGATTTTGCCACCACCACAAGGGAGCTCCCATCGGAGGACAAGTCCGTGTCGCTGGTTGCTGATCCTGTGACCGCCGTGAAGCTCCCCTCGCCCTCCGTCCCACTGGTGTATTCAGAGTCCGTGGTGTGGCCCTCCATGGCCATGTGGGATGCAGCTCCCTCGTGCTCCGGTGCCATTGTACCTCTGCCTGATGATGCTGATGCACAAAAGAACAGGGAGAGCACAAAAAGGGGGGGGGCGACAGAAGAAAGACAGGTTGAGTGCATGGCTTACCGCTACCATTGGCGGACAATACAGACACAGCAGCCCCCTGTACTAGGCCGCGTTATTGGGCTCTACTGATGCAGTTCCTGGGATATGGCCTACATGGCTATGGTCGACATCAGCACACATAGATGACACAGGAGCATGTATACCTGTACTTTGCACTCTACAGAGGTGGGGTGGAGTGCCACATGGCCTGCATTACGGAGGGGCCTAGCCTACGGAACTCGTCCTGGCCTAGGGAAACCCACAGCCCTCCTCCCCCACCCAGACACCTTCACTGCGTGCAAAGTCCGCTGCATGAGAGTGTACTCACCCCCTTGTGTCTGCTGTGACTCCCTCAAGTGCCCACCAACTCAGGGTAGGCCACCGCCACGATCCGGAACATCAGGGGGGTCATGGTTTGACGGGCACCCCTCCCACGTTGGGAGGCCATCCCCAGCTGAGCCTCCGCCGTCTTCTTGCTCCAGCGGTGAATGTCCTCCCATCTTTTCCGGCAGTGGGTGCTCCGTCTCTGGTGGACCCCCAGGGTCCGGACGTCCTTGGAGATGGCAAGCCAAATGTCCTTCTTCTGGTGGGCGCTGACCTATATGAAATGTACAGGGGAAGAAGAGAAATCATTACCAACTGCACCGTCGAAGTGAGTGGCCCACATCCCTACCCTTGCCATGTGGCACATGCATTCACAGTCCTTCATGCACGCAGAACTGTGCCCCCTTCCTTCTTACAACCCGCCCTCTCCACCAAGGCATAGCCCATACAACTTGCTCCTTGTGTACTCACCTGTTGGTCTGGAGGACTGTAGAGTAGCGTGTTTGGGGGAGGACCCCGTCCACGAGCTTCTCCAACTCCTGTGCAGTGAAGGTAGACGCCCTTTCCCCAGACGCACAAGCCATTGTCTCTTCCAGACCGAGGTCACAGCAGCACTTGCAGTATAGGTCCTCTCCTGTCGAAGATCAGGTATCGAGTGATTCAACAGATAGAAAATGGCGGTGACGTCCGCGGCGGTAACATCCGCGGCGGTGCGTATCATCACCGCCGGCGCACTTCGTCATTGGCTCCTGGGACCCATAGGGTCCAATGTTAACCAATGCAGCATTGCGCTGCGGTCTTCGACCGCCTACCGCGATGGTGTACAACGACAGAGCAGTTACCTCACATGCCATTGTCCCAGTTTGGAGGTCAGACAGCCACCATTTCAGGGGCCCACATGGCTTCATTTTCAACTGCGTCACATATACCTAGGCCTGGACTCAACACACATACAGACAACTTTTTGGATCATGTTTCGTGTTCTGTGAAGCTGTGGGTACATACCTCTGAGGTGTTTGACTCTGTGGTCGCTGTTGTCCTTCCTAGGCACCGTCAGCTGGGACATGTGAGGAGATGGCGGAATCCTCTGGTGTACCGACCGCTGGTGGACCTGTTGACAATGGAGGAGTGACATTTAATCATCACCTACAGGTTTGACCGTGCCACAATCCAGGAACTGTGTACCCAGTTGGAGCCTGACCTGATGTCAGCAATCCGCCATCCCACAGGGATCCCCCCTCAAGTGCAGGTGCTATCAGTGCTCCATTTCCTTGCAAGTGAGTCATTTCAAACAACAGTGGCCATGGCATCAGGGATGTCCCAGCTTATGTTTTCCAACGTGTTGTCTAGAGTGTTGTCTGCCCTGCTGAAACACATGAGGAGCTACATCGTTTTCCCTCAGGTGGAGGATTTGGCTACTGTTAAAGGTGACTTCTATGCCCTTGGACATATCCCTAACATCATAGGTGCCATTGATGGGACCCATGTGGCTTTGGTCCCCCCCCACAGGAGTGAACAGGTGTACAGGAACCGGAAGAGTTATCATTCCATGAATGTGCAGATGCTATGTTTGGCAGACCAGTACATCTCCCAGGTAAATGCTATGTTCCCTGGCTCAGTGTATGACGCCTACATCCTGCGGAATAGCAGCATCCTTATGTGATGGGTCAACTCCAGAGGCACCGGGTGTGGCTATTAGGTGACTCTGGTTACCCCAACCTGTCATGGCTACTGACCCCAGTGAGGAATCCCAGGACCAGGGCAGAGGAACGCTACAATGAGGCCCGTGGGCGGACTAGGAGGGTGATCAAACGCATCTTCAGCCTCCTGAAGGCCAGGTTCAGGTGCCTCCATATGACAGGTGGTTCCCTGTTCTACTCACCAAGGAAGGTGTGCCAGATCATCATCGCCTGCTGTATGCTTCACAATCTTGCTTTGCGACGTCAGGTGCCTTTTCTGCAGGAGGATGGTCCCGATGACAGTGTTGTGGCATCTGTGGAGCCTGTGGACTGTGATGAGGAGGAAGCAGAGGAAGAAGACATTGACAACAGGGACTCAGTCATCCAGCAATATTTCCAGTGACACACAGGTGAGAACACTTTCTTGCCTACTACATGTACTTTCACACTTCTACCTCTATCCTGTCTGTCATTTTCAAGCAGTATTTGGTAACTGAGTTGTACATTTCAATCACGGTTTCACAGGTGTGGTTTCCAACGTGTGTCATCTGCTTGCATTCTTCATGGACTTGTGATGTGTGACATAGGTATGTTGACATTACATTTGAGTACGGATTTTGTCACTGTCAGAGCTAATACACATTTTATAAATCACAGACTGACTCCAGATTGTTTTGTGCTTCAAGGGTGTTTATTGAAGTGCTAATTATTGGAGGGGTGTTAAAATGGTGAGGGTTGATTGTGGCAGAGTCCAGTCTATTAGTCTCACAGGTGCACTGCCCATATGGGCATAGGAAGTGGAGCTGGGGCAGTTCCAATATGGACAGGGTTACAAAGTGGGACAGTGGGATGACAATCAGGGTGCTCTCATTTCTTGGCGGGGGTCTTGCCATCGTGCTTTGTCCTGTTCCTGGATCTCAGGGACCGCTTGCGGGGTGGTTCTCCGTCTGCAGGGGGGTGGGGTGCTGGTGTGGTGGTCCTGTGGCGGGGCGTCCTGTCCATAGCGCCGGCGGAGGTGGTGGGCAGTTCATCGTCCATGCTAGTGTCAGGGGCCCCTTGGAGTGCCACGGTGTCCCTCATGGTGTTCTGTATGTCCTTCAGCACCCCTAAGATGGTGCCAAGGGCGGAGCTGATGGTTCTGAGTTCCTCCCTGAAGCCCAAATACTGTTCCTCCTGCAGGCGCTGGGTCTCCTGAAACTTGGTCAGGACCGTAGCCATCGTCTCCTGGGAGTGGTGGTATGCTCCCATGATGGAGGAGAGGGCCTCGTGGTGAGTGGGTTCCCTTGGCCTGTCCGCCCCCTGTCGCACAGCAGCCCTCCCAGTTCCCCTGTGTTCCTATGCCTCCGTCCCCCGGACCGTGTGCCCACTACCACTGCCCCCAGGTCCCCAGGTCCCTGTTGTTGTTGAGGTGGTGGGTTATCCTGGGTTCCCTGTAGTGGTGGACACACAGCTGATTGACGTGTCCTGGGCACAGAGGTATGGGCCCGCTGGGTGGGTGCTGTGCTGGTGTTTCCAGAGGGGGGAAGGTCTGTGTTGGGCTGTGCCTGTGCAAGGGGAACCGACTGTCCCGAGGCCCACGATGGTCCGGGCTGGTCATCTGGATCCAGTTGGCCAGAGCTGCTGTCATCACTGTGGGCCTCTTCTGTGGGTGGGGAAGAGATGTCTGGACCCTCCTGTCTGGTGAGGTTGGGTAGTGGTCCTGCAGGGGTGTAAAAGCATGATTATTGCATCTGTGTGTGTCATGGTGTGCAATGGGTGGGTGAGCGTGTACCCCAGTGCTGGCATTCCTGTGTGGGGGATTGTGTGATGATGGTTGGGGGGGTGTTATGGGCATGTGCAGTGGGCATGCTTTAGTGAGGGGTGTCCATGCTTTGTTCTGTCATGCAGGGCTTGGTGTTGGGATGTGTGGTTTGTGTTATTAGTACATTAGTGAGGAGCTGGAGTGATAGGGGAGGGGGTGAGGGTGGGGGTCTGTGATAGCATGCAGGTAGGGTGGGGGATATGATAGTTAAGATTTGACTTACCAGAGTCCATTCCTCCACCGACTCCTCTGAGGCCCTCAGGATACATGATGGTCAAGACCTGTGGGGGGTGTTGTCTATGCTGTGCAGTCTCTCTGGACTTCGTCAACATTTTTTGGTCGTAGGGGTTTGTGGGTGATGTAGGTGTGTGTTTTATATAGTATTGATTGTGTGGGAGTGGTGTGTGTATGTGTATCAGGTGTGTGTATTTGGAATTGCCCAATGTGGTGGTGTTTTAGAGATGTGTGTGTATTTTGAGCACTGCAGTGTGTACCGCCAATGGAATACCGCGGTTGAAAGACCGCCGCGTGGATTTGTGGGTCATGATAGCATGGGCGTGTTTCTGTTGGCGTGACGGTGGAGGTTTTGTTTTCGCCAGTTTATCACTGACCTTTGGTGTGGCGGACTTGTGTGGGTGTCTGAAATTCGGCGGATTCCGAGATGTGGGTCATAATAGCTGTGGCGGATTTCCGCGGCGGTGTATTGGTGGTCTTCTGCGCGGCGGTAAGCGGCTTTTACCGCCAATGTTGTAATGACCCCCTTTATATCACTTTTCAGTGATATTTCTAAAAAATCTTATTGCATCTTTTATTGTGTTGATCTACAAATATCCAGATAAATATTCAATTTTTTTCTAAAAACTGTGGTGTATTTTTGTGGTGTTATATGGTGTTATTGTATGATTTATTGCACAAATACTTTACACATTGCCTTCTAAGTTAAGCCTGATTGCTTGTGCCAAGCTACCAGAGGGTGGGCACAGGATAATTTGGATTGTGTGTGACTTACCCTGACTAGAGTGAGGGTTCTTGCTTGGACAGAGGGTAACCTGACTGCCAACCAAAAACCCAATTTCTAACAACCGCGTTTAGCACACTGCATATATTTGTGTTCCCCCTAGGCGAGTATACTTCAATAGGTGATGGGAGGTAGTAGGGCCAGTTTAGCTGAATACACAGCTGTAGCTGTGTGTTGGTGGTATTGTACTGCCAGATGCCCACAGCATAGTATTCATTGCCATAGACTGTACAATTGTGGAGCATGCAGGTGGGTTTAGTTGATTGTTTAGTTGCCATGCAAGGCCATTGTGCTTGTGGTACACTGTTCGGGTTTTCTTAAAGGTGGTACAGACCCTGCTGGGAATTATAGTATTGTCAGTCCTTATACTACACACACCATACACAGACACTGTCGCCCAAACGAGTTTAGCTGACATGTGGGATGCCAGGCAGGGGTATTTGGACAGCTGGGCACTGGATGGTGAGAGGATTTGATGTTAAGATATCAAAAGGTGATCAGTGAGCATTGCAAGACAAAAATTTTGGGTGCCATGTTTGCTGGTGTGACTTACCCGACTCCACTTCCCCAGGTAGTCCTGTCAAGCTGCCAGGATGCAGGATGTTCAAGACCTTGTTCCCCCATGATGAGCACATTGGGGGAGGAAGTGGAGGCCCACTGCCAGTCTTGCTGACTGCCATGTAATGGACCTTCCCCCTGGCGTCATTCCACCTCTTCCTGATGTCCTTCCTTGTGCATGGATAGTTGCCTACAGAATTCAACCTATTGACTATTCTTTGCCACATCTCTATTTTCCTCGAGATAGAAGTTGGCTGGGCTTGGGCTCCAAATAGGTGTGGCTCCACTCTGATGATTTCATCCACCATGGCCCACAACTCATCGTCAGTGAAACAGGGATGTTTCTGTGGCGACATGGTGGTGGTGGATGACACAAAAAGGTATTGAAAACGGGGAATGAGGTGTAGATGCTGTGCTGTCAGTGGGTGACAGTTGGTGTTCGATGTGTTGGTTACTAATTTGTGTATTGTGTATGTTGTGCAGGTGTGGGATGAGTGGTTTTTGAGCTGTCAAGGGGTGCCTATTCTATGGTTATAAATTAATATTTGTGACCTCTATCCTGCTGTTTGTGTTTTATAGTGCAGTTTGTATGTGTGTCGGATGTGTGTCAACTGTGTGGAATTCAAGTTATCCAATGTGGTGTTGTGCATTAGTGTGATGACCACCAACTGGAGCGTTCCGCACCGCCACTGGTTTTCGGCCATGGAAGAACCGCTATTCTGATTTATGGGTCGTAATAGGTTCGATGGATTTAAGACGGCTGGTGGTGATGGTATTGGAACCACCTCTTCCCCACCATTAAGAGTGTAGGTGGTGTCTGGATTTTGGTTGTCTTTTGCCAGCTTGGCTGTCCCGACTCATAATACAGCGGTCTATATGACCGCCAACATAGCGATCTTTTGGCAGCTGCCACCAGAGCGGTCTTGCACTCAGACGGGCAAACTCATTATGAGGTCCTTTATGTTGGATTTTGGGGACATAAACGATCCCAGACAGAAGGTGCTTTGATGTTTAAGATATGAGATCTGTTTAAAGTCTGTCATTCTTCACGAGTGTGTTTCATTAGCACCAGGATGTTGTAATTGATCTTTTGAAGTGGGTTATAGCCATGCGGCTTATACTCACTAAGAAGAGACACTATGAGCCTCATTACAAGGCTGGCGGTCTTGAGACTGCCAGCCTTGTGGTCACAGTCAGGACCAGCGCTGCTATGGCAGTCCAACCACCACATTAAGACCCTGGTGGTCAGACTGCCAGGGTGCCACTGTTTCCGTGGGGTCATCGGGTGGAGTTTAGAATCAGCCAGGGTTGGGCTGCATGCAGTGCCACAATGCTGATTATGACCTGGTTCTCCGCCAGCATTTAAATGACGGTATCACTGCCATGAAAAGGCTGGCAGAGAACAGCTGCAGGTGGCCACAGGTGGCCCCTACCCATGCATTTAGCATGGGCAGGGGTGGCCCTGCCCAGCACCCTCACAATGTGAGACAATGAGCATGGCTAGGATGCTGCTGCCTCTTTCCCGCAGGGCTGACAGCCAGAAACCTTTGTTTCCACCTATCAGCCCAGCGGGAAAGTCTGAATGGATCCAACGGGGAGGTAACCAGTATGGCAGAAACCTCACTTTGGACATTCGGTGGACAGGTCTTCCCATCTTCCAAACTACTAATCAGGCCCTATGTCTCCCTGTGTGAGGTTACTGAGAGTTCTTTTAGGTCTGGAGCTACGGTTGGAGGGAGGTGTTGTGCTACAATGTGTTACATTGTTGTTGTCTCTTTTGTTAAGGTTCCTTTGTGACTGGATAAATTAACTAATTGTATGTGACATGTATATTTTAAACCAAATTGTTGCCTGTCAACTTCACTTCTTTTTCTAGTCAGTTAAGCTTGTTAATTTGAGTAGGAGGAAAAGTAGTTGTTGTGAGCACAGGAAATGTGAGACTTTTATGGCGCTGTAAGTGTAATATAGGTCTGTGGAGGGAAAGAGATGACTACATTCAGGCGAGTCTGTTGTGGTTACTACATATTGTGTGTCATGATGGGACGTGTCTTTATTGGGGAGTAGAGGGTATACAGTCTCAGTATCATGTTGTATGACATTGTGCTGTGGCCAGGTTGGTATTTGTTGGGTGTTTGTAAAAATTTATCATACAAGTGTTTAAGGTACTTTGGTATAGTGGCCATTTTGTTTGGTGAGGGGGAAGGTGAGTGTGATGATTGTTAATGGTTTTCCCTTGTGACATATATAGGTGATTAGATGGTGGGTGGGTGCTTGTGGATTGGTTTGGAGAGTGGCAAGGGGAGTTGGCCCTCATTATATTAGTTAAGTGTTAGTGGAGAGTGCAACATAAGAACTAAAGGAATAAATTGCATCTAGGATATGGAGACCATAATGGGTACTTCATGGATCCTTCATACTACTTAGGTGTGCCAGCTACTTCACTTTTACTGTTATTAATTGAGCTCAGCAAGCACACATACAAACAGCTGCTAGTTTACCATATAGGGGGTTATTACAACCTCAGCGGTCTTTTTACAAGACTGCCAAGGGTCTTCTGCTCGGCGCATTATGACTGCTGGCAGCCCTCTGTCCTTTTTCGGATGGAGAGCCGCCAGCAGCTATACTGGCGGTTGGCGGGGAAGTAGAGGTTGCTCCACCTCCACCGCCACGTCAACAGAACACCGCCCACCGAATCACGTTCTGTGATTCGGCGTGGCAGTGTTCTGTTGACGGGGTGCTAGCAGCGGAGCAGCCCCCATGGATCCGCCCCCTCCCGGACCAGGTAAGTTGATCGTCCGTTAGGGGAGGGGGTGGGGGGCTGTTGTGTGTTGTGTGTGTGCATGGGGGTGTGCATGTGAGTATGTAGAGGTGGTGTGTGAGTGCGTGTGTGCATGCGGGGGTGTTGTGTGTTTGGAAATGTGTGCGTGTCTGTCTGTATGTCTGTCTGTATGGATATGTGCGTGCATGTTTGAATGTGGGTGTGTGTGTATGACTGTGTGTGTGGCTGTTGACATGTTTGTTGGTGTGTGTGCGGCTATGTGTGTTGGTGGTGCCTGCGTGCGTGTCAGCTGTGAATCAGTAATGAGATGTTGGGGGTGGGGGTGGGCAGGGGGGTCCTTTGGGGGATAGCAAGGGGGTGGGGGGTGTCGGGGAAGGACTCAGGGTGGGGGAGACCCCTATCAGTACCAGGGAAGGAATTCCCTGGCACTGATAGTGCTCACCGCCATGGATTTCATGGCGGATCCCACCCCCATGAAATCTATGGCGGTGAGCCGGGTCATGATACCACCGACGGTATTGTAACAGCCGCCAGGCTGGAGACCCAAGTCTCCAGCCCAGCAGTTGTCTCCACCCTGGCGATTTGATCGGAGAAGTGGCGGATGACCATGGCAGTAACAGCCATGGTCATAATTCCACATTTTTTACCGCCGGCCTGTTGGCGGTAAAACCGGCACTTCTCCACCAACCGCCAGGGTCGTAATGAGGGCCATTGTCTTTTTAGGCCTCGAAGACCTCATACCCTGGGTCCGTACGTTATTTTAAACGGAGGGTTGCCTTCTGCTCCCCTCTCCCCAAGCCTATTTGCCCCAGGGACCGCATCTTCCATGGCCTGTATTAAATATAAGTGGGTGCCCCAACGCCACTCTGCACAGCCATCAACCAGCATGTTGGGAGCCGTGGGGGGAGCCCCAGGTCCTCAACAGTCATACTCAGCTCCTGACATGCTGGACTACTCCCACCTGGAGGGAGCAGCTGCCTTTTTCATGCTCCCTCCATGCGGGAGCAATATGTGGTTTGTTTCCCTGCCAGCATCAGTGCAGGCAGGAAAGCTGAACATAAGTCAGCTCTCAGCTGGTGGGAACATTTTTAAATCTCCTGTAGATTGGGGGCAGACTAAGAGGCAGATTTATGAAAAGAGGCGCTGCACCTAGTGCAGCGCCACTTTTCTTGTGCCCCTCAACACCCCACTACTGCCACCATGTGTGCTCCGTATTTAAAATATGGCGCACCATGGTGGTAGTTAGGAGTACTAGCATTATAGTTTTTGATGACAGTCTAGCGCTTTGCAGGATTAGCGTACATTTTTTTTATGATGAACATGTAAAGCACCCAGAGGCCCATTGAAAACAATGGAAGCCTCCCATTAATGCTTGCTCTTAGCAGGATTTAAAAATGTCGATAAAAATGAAGCAAAGAAAACTCTTAGATTTCTTTGTGCCATTTTTTTTCCTCCCCCTACGTCCAAAATGCCCCCCTTGCATACATAATGACTGGCGCAGGCATAATGTGGCACAAGGGGTTTCAAAGTGGTGCAATGCAAGCATTGCACCACTTTGTCAATATGGTGCAGCGTTTTTTGGCCTCCCAACACCACATTAGTTCAAAACAAATTATGCTATTTTGGCATTGGAATGGCGCAAGGCTCTCTTAAATCTGGGCCTTAGTGTATGCTCCCATTTGGTGGGAGATTCAAAAATGCTCCGGACAGATTGAAGCAAACGCATTTCCCTGCCCATGCTAGTTACTATTGTGTCCCAGCGGTAGATTCCTGGGATATAGTCACTGAGCCACACATGGGGATGGGGTCCCCATGGCATGTAATGGCTGAGGGAGGGGGCAATGTGGCTCACTCTATTTTAATTAAATTGACAACCCCAGGGATGAGGTCCCCTGGGATCATTAAGGCTCATGAAGAGTGGCCACGCAGCCCCCTCACCTTTTCCATACATATCATCCTTAGCTTATGAAGTCCCTGGAGCCTAAGTAGCCCCCTCCATATATATTTATATGGGGGATGGAATCCTCACCGCCTTTTTAGGCTTGAGGATGGGGCCACATGGCCCTCTCCACTTTTTTGGCTGGCCTCCAAGGCATGGGGTCCCCAGATCCTCTCTGAGACTCAGGTAGGGGGGCCACATGTTCCTGTCTCAAATAAACAATGTGCATTTCTCCACCCAGTCACTGGCACACTCTGGGGGATTTAATAAAGCAAGCACAGGAACCCTCACTTGTTTGTTCTTTATTTACATTTTGAAATAGATTCATGGATTCTCAGCAAAATGTGGCAAAAATGAAAAAAAATTATTTTGGCCCCAGCCCGGGTCCCACTGGGACCCTACCAGCAGGCCTAGGAGGTCATAGGAAGTCAGTGTATCTATACCCTGCCCCATTTCTTTTTGTTTTGTTTCTTCTTAGGACTCAGGACTGAGGGGGTCATTCCGACCCTGGCGGTCCATGACCGCCATGGCGGAGGGCGGTGGAAGCACCGCTAACAGGCTGGCGGTGCTTCCTGGGCTATTCTGACCGCGGCGGTAAAGCCGTGGTCAGAAAAGGGGAGCCGGCGGTTTCCCGCTGGTTTTCCCCTGGCCCAGGGAATCCGCCATGGCGGCGCTGCTTGCAGCACCGCCATGGGGATTCCGACCCCCTTCCCGCCAGCCTGTTTCTGGCGGTGTCCACCGCCAGAACCAGGATGGCGGGAACGGGTGCCGTGGGGCCTCCTAACAGGGCCCCACAAAGATTTTAACTGTCTGCTTTGCAGACAGTGAAAATCGCGACGGGTGCCATTGCACCCGTCGCACCCCTGCAACACCGCCGGCTCCATTCGGAGCCGGCTTCCTCGTTGCAGGGGCTTTCCCGCTGGGCCGGCGGACGGCCTTTTGGTGGTCGCCCGCCGGCCCAGCTGGAAAGTTGGAATGACCGCTGCGGTCTTTTGACCGCGGTGCGGTCATTCGGCGGCGACCGCCGCCCGCCGCGGTCAGAATGACCGCCTGAGTCTCAAGTCCTACTATGGCTGCTACCACTTCCTTGTTTATGTGGTGGCAGCCAATCATATCTCAGCAAATGATCTGTCAGCTTCACAAATCCTCCCCAGTCTGATATATGCATTTCTTGTAACTTTAATTTCTCCAAATTACTGAATAGATTTACCCCAAAATACAAAAAGCACTCTTCTGAACCAAGATCTTGCTTTTTGAAAAATTTGGTGTCAATCTTATCAGAGGTTTGGGCTGTAGCTGCATCTAAATTTCCTATGGAAAAAGAAATGGGGATAATGAGTTTTGGGAAGCCCCCTTTTGTTCAGCTCCTGCTTGACGGATCACCCTGAAACTTTTATTTTGCAAACTAGTCTCAAAGCTGTTCTTTTCTGGAAACTTTTGTGTAGACTTGTAAAACAGTACTAAAGTTATTATAAACACAAAAAAGTCACTGTCTATAAAAACACAATCCTAAATATAACAACCCACAAAGAAACATATACATATAAAAAACAAATATATATATATATATATATATATATATATATATATATATATATATTTATATATATATATATATATCGAAACTCCTATCTCTCTGTTGAGAGAAAAACCTGCACTCGAAATAGAGAATAATGAAACGATTTATTCAGCAGCATTGAACTCAGGCTCAGAATGCGTTTCGACTGCTAGTTCAGCCTTTTTCAACTAAAAAGCACAATTTCTCAAATCATTTATATCCTTTGTACGTGAGTAAGTCACAACCAACATAGTAAAAATACTTTCTCAAGCCATTTCTCCAGTTCAAATTTGAACAGGAATCCGTATCTGTTCCCATTCTTTAGAAAATCAACTTGTGACGACTTGTATAATACTTTATATTGAATTCTGGGGCAGTCAAAATCTTCACTCACCGCACATTAAAATAATCTTGAAATAATCAGTCTGGCATTATTCAGCAATTTGCCCAGTCCTGTTGTTGTGTAGCCATTTAATAATAGCTCCATGCAAGTTATTTTAGCACACTAGGCCTGCCACTATGCACTTTAACCTAGATATATTTTATTCAGCTTCATTTATTATTTTAACAATAGCCACATTTGCAGTCTTGTTTTATTTCTCTCTATCTACCTGTGCTTTGCTTAGGCCAGCACGGTGTTCTTAAACAAGCACTCTGTCCTTCTCTCAAGGCTGCAGTAAGTTAGGTTGCCGGTAAACGTGGTAACATTTTGTCTCTGGTATTCATAGAAGCATACACATTCTTACGTAGGGACATTTTCTCAGAACATCTGCTGTTTTATTATAAAAACACTCCCCTGTCCCATACACGTTAGAGGGAGATTCCAGCCAGATGACCACGACTGTATGCTGATTGCTGAACGCTTCGCTATAGCTGCTTATGCAGACTTCAGGCCTTTGCTCAGGTATAGGGGATGATGCCTTCCAGGTGAACCTGAAGGGCAGAACTAAAGCTTAACATGTTGTGCTCCAATATAGCCTAGGTAGGAATTAGTCTATTGACTCTAGTGACAAAATAGTAGCATTATTTCTATGCTTTACTCTCCTTGTCACAATTTTAATCCTGACAAGCTTTATCATCCTAGTTATTGCAGTATGTGCTTTATTGTCTAAGATGCATTTGCTTCATTAAAAACCTTATTGAAACATATACTGCCTCTGCTTATCCCTGTACATGTGAGACTTCTGTAACTTAGAGAAATGGATGAGATCCGAGTGACCACAATTTCCCTGTGGAGTCAATTGCGTCATGCTCTCAGCTGCCCGATCATCCCTGCTCGTGGGTAGAGATGAGGCACTGCTAGTTAGCCGGAGCAAAATCCGGACTGGGGTGACAAGTGTCACCTGTAGTGGGTTAAGACTCAGTCTCCCACACCACAGATGATTCTGCCGCTCAAATCTAGTAGTCTTATTAGAATAAGGAGAGCCTAGGCGACACCCGCGTGACTAGTATTCAGATTATAGGACATCCACTGTTCATTTTTCATTCCTGTTAAATGCTTCCAAAATTTCACTTGTGGGTGTTGACATTCCTCTTCACATAAACGGTCTTCCTTGCTGAAAGTTAAACACTGCTGTATGATAAATACCGTAGTCACTCATCCCACCACTTAATTGAATCCTAAGCATTGTCCAGCTCTGAAAAGTCACACAATTCATGGAGGAAAGGGCTAACTTGCAAAGCGAAAGCCTTTGCTAGAAGAGTCCGATGACCCCCTGCTCTGTACTCCCACGTCTTCTGGCACCTTCCCTTCCTCAAGTATTTATGGGTCTGGGGCACTCCGGCCTTAACATACCAACACAAAGTGTTGTTGCCAGAGTGCTCCCTCATTGCTGGTGGTGCAAGGTAAGGCATTACCGCCACTGCGCCCTTAACATCCAAATTCCTATCTCTCTGTTGAGAGAAAAACCTGCACTCGAAATAGAGAATAATGATAGCATTTATTCAGCAGCATCAAACTCATGCTCCAAACGTGTTTCGGCTGATAGTTCAGCCTTTTTCACCACCAGGTAATTATAGTTAGGAACATGTTTCCAAATAAAAAGTGTTTTTTGACTTGTCTATATGTTTGGCACCGTTTGATGAATCTTAACACATTTTTCCCCAAAAAGTGTCTCTGTGATTCTTGTTGCACACAGAAAGTTTTGATTTGATCCATCAAGCAGGGACCAAGAAAAAAGAGTGGTGAAAATGTTTTTGTTTCCCATGTTAATTCCCATAGGGCCTTTAGACACGTCTACAGCTTGAACTACTGGATGGTATTACACCAAATTTGAAAGAAAGCTAGCTTTTGGTACGCAGATTGCACTTTCACTTATTTGGTTTAAATCCATTCAGTAGTTTTTGAGAAATTTAGGGAAATCCAAATTTTTATATCTCTGGCCACAAAGCATTCACGAAAAAAGATGATCTGGTGCAGCAAAATGCACAGCTCTGATTGGCTGCCAACATTTCAAACCAGAAAATGTTGGCAGTCATCTTGGGACTCACCTTCAGCTGAGCCCCAGAACAAAATGCAAAAAAAAGAAGAGGGGCCAGGGAATAGACACCCTGGTCCCTTAGATCTGGTGGTGGGGTCCGAAAGGGGCCCCCCGGAGCAAAAAATACATTTTATAAAAAGTATTCTACCACATATTTGCAATATTCATTAACTCGTGGCAAAAAATGAAAGAAAAAAACATGCAAGGGCCCCCACATTTGATTTTTAATGAACCCCTTGGTGGGCCAGGTCCCTGGGGTTTTCATAATTTTGAATATGAAGGGGTATCCCAGCCCCTACATTGGTTTCCCCCACAGCCCTGGGGACCACCACCTCCCTGGGGCATTCATCTGATTGTGTGCGGGGGTGTGTGCAGCCCCCCTCGCAGCAGCCAGAGGACCACCACCTCCCCAGGGCAACTTGAAAAAAAATAGAAAAAGAGTCTGTTTAGGAAGCTCTTAGGTCCAGGGACCACCATTTCCCAGGGGCTATGCACATCACCCCACCTCGAGGAACCACTGATGGAACTGGGGACCACCACCCCCATTGCTGGTTCCTGCTACTTCCCGGTGTGCCCACCCCAGGACATAGCTGTTTGCTGCTGCTTGGCTGTAGCTTTAACAGCTGCAGCCAGGTCACAGCAAACTCTCTGCTTTCCGACAGTGGGACCTGTCAAACAAATCCTGCTGTCAGAAAGCAAAGATTTAATTTATGTTCCCTGCACACTGTTAAAAGCAGCTGCCTGTATGCAGGGGCAATGGGATGGGCTCCTGTTATGCCCTGGGGGGCCCACCCCCGGGACATAGCTGTTTTCTGTAGCTTGGCTGTAGCTTTAACAGCTGCAGTCAATCCACAGCAAACACTCTGCTTTCTGACAGTGGGACCTGTCAAAAAGGTCCCATTGTCAAAAGCAGAGTTTTCATCTCTGTAATGCAGGGAACAGAGATGAAAGCATTGCTCCAACAACCACAGAGCTGCTGTTAAAAGCAGCTGCCTGCTTGTTGGAGCAAAGGGACCGCGGGGGAGGCCTTGAGGCTCCCCCCGCCATCCCCGATAGCCTGTAAAGGGCATATAATAAAAATAATTTTAAAAATGGTTAGAAACCATGGGGGTGTTCTTGAGGCTCCCCCATGATCCCAGGTAGCCCAGAAAGGGGTGAAAAATAATATACTGAAAAATAAAGAATAGTTTACATGTGAAGGTCACAGACTTTCACACTGAGCATTGAGGGTTCAAGTCCCGGTGTCTCCCTGGTCATTTCCATCCTTCTTTTTTCAACTCATATAATATAATAAGTGTAACCATGGGACTGGATGCCCGTGGGAGGCCGGGGGTTGGGCGTTGGGCGTGCCTGCAGGACAAATCCTCAGGCCAGCCCTATCCCACGAATGGTGTTGGAAGCCCTAAAGTAACTATAACTCAAGCCTGCAATGCACAGTTTTGTTATCAATGATATTATTTCAAATGTTGCATTGAGGTTATCAATGGTGTCATAGAACATGTCCTGAGTGATGTAATATGTGAGATAATTTGCAGGGCATGGCGGGGTGTGAGTCATAGTTACTTTAGGGCACAAATCACAGTTACTGGAGATAACTATAACTGGTGAATTTCAGTGGTTTTATTTGTTTAAAATGTTGTTTTTCACCTAACTAAAACATCCCTTTATAACTGTTGTTTTTTTTCAGGGAATTTCAAAGATTTTTTTGTTAAATGTAAAGTAACATCTTATTTAAACATCACATTAACCCTTTGTTTTTCTTCAGTGAATTTCTATCTTTTTAATGTAAAAGAAGATGTTGATCAGCATACACAGATCGGGCTAGAGCGCTTGCGGCAAGGCCATGAATCCAACACCCCCGCAGGCTTCCAACCCCATGCATGGCATAGGGCTGGCTTCAGGGCCTGTCCTGCAAGCACGCCATGCACCCAACCCCCAGCCCCCCATGGGCATCCAATCCCAGGGCATTATTTACATATATATATATATATATATATATACATACAAAAAACAAAGGTTATAGGGTTATTATAGTTAGGGTCTTAATTTACTCACACAAAACCAGAGAATATTTTTCTATCTATAACTACTCTCTGGCAACTGCCAGTAGGTAGTTATAGTTAGGACCATGTTTCCATTGAAAAAGTAGTTTTTTACCTGCCTATATCTTTGGTTCCAATGGACGAATCTTCATGATGTTTTCCAAAAAAAGTGTTCCTGAGAATCTTGTAGTACATAGGAAGTTTCAGGGGAATCCATCAAGTGGGGCTGAGAAAAAGGGGGGTCAAAAAAAATATTTTTCCCATTATACTTTCAATAGAGATTGTAGACAGAACTACAGCCTGAATGCTAGATGGAATTACACCAAATTTGTCAGGAAAGTAGCTCTTGGTCCAGGAACGGTGTTTTTGTTATATGGTGTAAATCCGTTCAGTAGCTTCTGAGATATTAATAGAAAAAGAAATGTAGTTATCTAGAAGAGTGAAGAATTAGGGCCATATGTACGAATCTGAGATATTAATAGAAAAAGAAATGTAGTTATCTAGAAGAGTGAAGAATTAGGGCCGTATGTACGAACACTTTTTCCCATAGACACAGAATGGGTAAAAACCTTTGCTACATCTGGCCCTTAGTAAATAATAATAAGCTAGTGCAGAGCTGTGATTGGGTGCCAACACTCCAACCAGGAAGTGTTGTCAGTCATTGTAGGACTCGACTTCAGCCTAGTCCTAGAAAAATAGATTAAAAAAAAGAAAAGGGGGCAGGGCAGGGACCCCTGACCCCTTAGCTCTGGTGCTGGGATTCCACAGGGACCCCGAAGGGCTAAAAAGCACTTAAAAAAAAATATTCCTGAGAATTCACAACTAATTCATGAATCAGTGGCAAAAAAAAAAAAATTTAAAAAAAAACAGGCGTTGGCTCTCGCACTTGTTGTGGGAAAAGCACCTGGGTGGTTCAGGTCCCAGGGGCATGTGAAACCTCTGCTGCCATCAAATGTCGGTTTTCTACAAATGTATCTGAAACTCATGCTTTACAAGCTATTCTATTCAAGGTGCTCCTGTTACAATAAAGACGTTCTCCGCTTCCGCCGAAAATTCTGCAGCACCCGTAACCCTGGGTGTAGGAGGCTGGCCTGGCTTATGGTGGGTACCTGATGGTACTTACACCTTTTGCCAGGTCCAGTTATCCCTTATTAGTAGATTAATAGTGTTCTAGCAGCTTAGGCTGATAGAGGTAGCTATAGCAGAGCAGCTTAGGCTGAACTAGGAGACATGCAAAGCTCCTACTATGCCACTTACATCATGTAGCACTATATCATAAGAATCACAATACTCAGAGTTACTAAAAATAAGGTACTTTATTTTAGTGACAATGTGCCAAAAATATCTCAAAGGATATACTCCCTTAGGACATAAGTAAAATACACAAACTATACACATAAACTAAAAATCAGGTAAGTAAACAGTTAGAAAAGTAGTGCAAACACTGTAGAATACAATAGGATGCAATAGGCCTAGGGGCAACACAAACCATATACTAAGAAAGTGGAATGCAACCACTTAGGGACACCAGGCCTAGTGTAGTGTGTAGAGGGTCGCTGGGAGTGTAAGAAAAGACTAAGGGTGTCCAAGATACCCCAACCCAAGACCCTGAAAAGTAGGAGTAAAGTTACCCTACTGCCCCAGAAACACACTAAAGTTGTGATAGGAGATTCTGCAAAGACCACAACTCTCTGCAAAGCACTGAAGATGGATTCCTGGACCTGAGGACCTGTAAAGGAAGGGGACCAAGTCCAAGAGTCACACAAGTGTCCAGGAGGGGCAGGAGCCCACTAAATCCCAGATGAAGGTGCGAAATGGTTGCCTCCAGGTGAAAGAAGCTGAAGATTCTGCAACTACGGAAGATGCCAGGAACTTCTCCTTTGCACAGAAGATGTCCCACAGTGTGCTGGAGGATGCACAGTTGTTTTCACGCAGAAAGACCGCAAACAAGCATTGCTAGCTGCAAAGGTTGCGGTTGAAGGAAATTTGTGCTGTTTAGGCCCAGGAAGGACCAAGAGGTTGCCCCTTGGAGGAGGAGACAGAGGGGGCACTCAGCAACACAAAGAGCCCATGCAGAAGCAGGCAGCACCCGTAGAAGCACTTGAACAGGGGTTCAAGAAAACTGAGCATGGCACTCATCTTAACACTACAAAGGAGAGTCCCACAAAGCTGGTGGTCAACTCAGCGAGTTGACTAATGCAGGACGGAGTGCTGGGGATATGGGATGTGCTGTGCAGAAAGGATTCCTTGCAAAAGTGCACAGAAGCCCTAGCAGCTGCAGTTCACACAGTACACAGGATTACTATCTGACGTGGGGAGGCAAGGACTTACCTCCACCAAATTTGGACGGATGGACCACTGGACTGTCAGGGTCACTTGGATCCCGCTCCTGTGTTCCAGGGACCATGCTCGTCAAGATGAGAGGGGACCCAGAGGACGGTTAATGCAGAGGTTTGGTGCCTACGTTAGCAGGGGGAAGATTCTGTTGACCCACGGGAGATTTCTTCTTGGCTTCCAGTGGAAGGTGAAGGCAGACAGCCCTAAGAGCATGCACCACCAGGAAACAGTTGAGAAAGCTGGCAGGATTAGGTGCTACAATGTTGCTGGTAGTCTTCTTAATACTTTGTTGAGGTTTTGCAGGCGTCCTGGAGCAGTCAGCAGTCGATCCTTGGCAGAAGTTGAAGAGGAAGATGCAGAGGAACTCTGGTGAGCTCTTGTATTTGTTATCTGATGAGAAACCCACAGGAGAGACCCTAAATAGCCCTCAGAGGAGGATTGGCCACATAGTCAGGTAAGCACCTATCAGGAGGGGTCTCTGACGTCACCTGCTGGCACTGGCCACTCAGAGGTCTCCGTTGGGCCCTCACACCTCTGCATTCAAGATGGCAGAGGTCTGGGACACACTGGAGGAGCTCTGGGCACCACCCCTGTGGTAGTGATGAACAGGGGAGTGGTCACTCTGCTTCCTTTGTTCAGTTTCGCACCAGAGCAGGGGCTGGGGGATCCCTGAACTGGTGTAGACTGGTTTATGCAAGGAGGGCACCATCTGTGCCCTTCAAAGCATTCCCAGAAGCCAGGAGAGACTAATCCTCTCAGGCCCCTTAACACCTATTTCCAAAGGGAGAGGTTGTAACACCTTCTCTCAGAGGAAATCCTTTGTTCTTCCTTCCTGGGACTGAGCTGCCCAGACCCCAGGAGGGCAGAAGCCTGTCTGTGGGCTGGCAGCAGCAGTAGCTGCATTGAAAATCCCAGAGAGCAGGTTTGGGAGTACCCGGGGTCCATGCTGGAGCCCAGGGGATGCATGAGATTGGCACCCCAATACCAGATTTGGCATGGGGGGACAATTCCATGATCTTAGACATGTTACATGGCCATATTCGGAGTTACCATTGTGAAGCTACAAATAGGTATTGACCTATATGTAGTGCACGTGTGTAATGGTGTCCCCGCTCTCACAAAGTCAAGGGAAATTGCCCAGAACTATGTGGGGGCACCTTGGCTAGTGCCAGGGTACCCTTACAAATAGTAACTTTGCACCTAACCTTCACCAAGTGAGGGTTAGACATATAGGTGACTTATAAGTTACTTAAGTGCAGTGTAAAATGGCTGTCCTGTATAATATTTGTTTGAGCTCCTTATGGGTGGCAAAAGAAATGCTGCAGCTCAAAGGGATCTCCTGGAACCCCATTACCCTGGGTACCTAGGTACCATATACTAGGGAATTCTAAGAGTGTTCCAGTGTGCCAATCAGAATTGGTAAAAATGGTCACTAGCCTGCAGTGACAATTTTAAAGACAGAGAGAGCATAAGCACCGAGGTTCTGATTAGCAGAACCTCAGTGACACAGTTAGGCACCACACAGGGAACACATTCAGGCCACAACTATGAGCACTGGGGTCCTGGCTAGCAGGATCCCAGTGAGACAGGCAAAAACAAACTGACGCACAAGTAAAAATGGTGGTAACATGCCAGGCAAGATGGTGCTTTCCTACACTGGGTGACAGAAAATGAAATGTAATAATAACTATGCCTGGTTTCCTTATTCCTTAGTGCCAGGTGGGCACAGAGCACCCCTGTAAGTACTACTTCCCCTAGTATGATATGGTGCATTCTGGGACTTGTAGTATTGTGTTTGCTTCCACAACTCGATATACCGTGTTCTACTGTCACAGAGGTCAAACCTCAATAAAGCATTGCCCCTCTCAGGATGGCATCCTTAATGCCTAGTATTGGGGCCGAGGAACAGTTTGATAATGCATTACGTTATTGGGAGACTTAGCTACACTTCAGTGGACACTTCCGAAATGTGTGGAATGCAAAACTATCCATGCGTCAGCCAAGTTAACCCGTGAGATGCCTTATGGCACCATTTTCAAACAAAACCTTTCTGACAGTCATATTCGTGCTTAAACTAGCCCGTGTATTTTAGTTTTAATGGTGCTGCCTTCATTACATGGGGTCATTGAGATAATGGCAAACTGCGCCCAATAAGGGCAGATGAGATGGCATCACTTTCTGTGGCGTCCCCCCTCTCCCATCAGCATGGTGCACCTCGAATCCCCCAGCTGGCGGGCGTGACTGGCAGCAGAGGACCCGACGAGCCCCTACTTGCTGACTGGCATTGGGAGGAGGTGTCCGGCAAGTCACACGGAAGTTAGGGCGGACGCCATGCCAGAGATCTGACAGCAACCACAGCTAGCAACGCCGGCAGGTGCATTTCTGGAAACACTTTCTAGCAAGCTGGGGCATAGGCTTCCGAAAATAAGCCACAAAATTCAGCACATCACTTTCTTAATAAAAGACAGTGAAGCCATCCAACACAGTACCCACAGCTTCAGGGCGCCGCGTTGTGACAGCTTTGAAGGCTTATGGGGAGCGATTGGGCAAAGTGGTTAATTCTTCAACCATTTAACGCCAACGCTTCTCTGCAGCCTGGTAACGTGGCTTCTTTTTTTTAAAGGCATGCAGCAAAATGTGGCATGATAAACAACCTGTACCAGGCAAAATAAATAAATAAACACCATACACAGAAAACGTTCAACTACTATGGACCTGTTCAGGTTGTTATAGTTAGAAACCTTAGAAATTCAGCAGTTATAGTGAGAATTATTTCAAGTCACTATAACTCGTCCCTAAGGTAATTATGAATTGTGCTCCTACCATGCACAGTTTTTTCTTCATTAATTTGACTGCTAATGCTTCATTTATATTTTTAATGTTATAGAAGTTGGTATGAGTGCTGTAATATCTGGGGTACTTAGCAATGCATGGTGAGAGCGTGAGTTATAGTTACCTTAGGGCGCAAGTGATAGTTACTTGAAATAACTCTTACTACAACTTCTGAATTTCTAAGATTTTGTGTGAGAAAATTATATATATATGTATGTGTATATATATATATATATATATATATATATATACCAATACATATATATGTATATATATATTTGTACAACACGCTCCATTAAGGGGCCACAGACCCTGACAGGGCCTTAGCTATTTTTGTTCTATGTTAAGATGGGATGCTTCGCCCTTATGCGGAGGCTGCCCTGTAAGGGTCTGTGGCCCCTAATAGAGCGTGTTGTACAAAGATTCATTCTGAAGAGGCCCGACCCGCTTTCCTCAGTGAGAACCACGGCATTTATCAGAGACAGAAGGTCAAACTGAGGTGAGCAAGGGATGGGAGAGTGGTATTTTACCTCCCTTCTAGCTGTTTGGGACCTCCTTATAACGAGAGGAATATGGGCAACAACTTTAAACAAGGACACTTTTCCAGCATACATTGTAACTTTGGTGCCTAAAACGCTATTTTATGCAGTACAATGATTCAGCACCAGAGTTTAAGAACATGGAATGGTGCACCTTGGGACATGGAGTTCGTGATTATCAGGTCACATGATCAGCAATTTAAAAAGCACTGGCTTTGTGATCACTTGCATTGTCTCACCTGTGATCAAGGCAGTTGGAGCCAAAACGCGTCAGAAAAAGGAGAGTTGTTGTTCACTCTGGAAAAAAGTGTTTGGATGGATCCCAAACTGGTGCCTTAGCTATTTTTGTTCTATGTATATATATATATATATATATATATATATATATATATATATATATATATATATATATATATATATATTCACTTAAAAAAACAAAGGTTACAGGGACATTATAGTTAGGCTCTGAATTTGCTCACACAAAACCAGAGAATGTTTGCCAGGCTGTAACTACCTCCTAGCTACTGCCAGTAGGTAATGCACATATATATATATATATATATATATATATATATATATATATATATATATATAGCAATGAGAAGAAGGGACAGGCAGGCAGGCACAATATGGGGCTGAGAGCCCAGAGAAAGCAGTAAGAAGGATGGACAGTCAGCCAGCAGACACACACACAACAGGGCTGCATGCCTGGGAAAGCAGTGAGCAGGAGGGACAGGCATACATCAGACATGCACATGATGGGCTGAGAGATAGGGGAAAGCAGTGAGAAGTAGGGACAGGCAGCCAGCAGGCACGCACAAAATGGTGCTGAGAGTCCGGGGAAAGCAGTGAGGAGGAGGGACAGGCAGGCAGAGGGAAATGCATTCAATGGGACTGAGAGTCTGGGGGAAGGCAGTAGGAAGGAGGGACAGGCAGAGAGCAGGCATGCACACCGAGGGGCTGAGAGCCTGGAGAAAGCAGTGAGAAGGAGGAACAGGCAGACAGCAGGGATGCCCACAATGGGGCTGAAAGCATGCAGAGAACAGTGAGAAGGAGGGACAGGCAGGCAGGTATACACACAACTGGGGCTGAGGGCCTGCAGAAAGCAGTGAAAAGGAGGGACGGGTAGGGAGCAGGCACACACACAAGGCTGGGAGCAAGGAAAAGCAGCATGAAGGAGGGGCAGGCAGACAGCAGGCACACAAACAATGATGTTGAGAGGATGGAGAAAGCAGTGACAAAGAGGGACAGGCAGGCAGCAGACACACACACAAGGAGGCTCAGAGCAAGGAGAAAACAGTGAGAAAGAGGGATAGGCATATAGTAGGCACACACACACAATGGAGCTGAGAGCAAGAAGAAAGCAGTAAGAAGGAGGGACAGGTAGGCAGCAGGTAAACAAATAATGGCAAGGAACAAGGAGAAAGCAGTGAGAAGGAGGGAAAGACAGGCAGCAGGCATGCACACATCGGGGATGAGAGCGAGGAGAAAGCAGTGAGATGGAGGGAAAGGCTAGCAGCAGGAATGCACAATATAGGGCAGAGAGCTAGGAGAAAACAGTGAGAAGGAGGGAAAGGCAAGCAACATTCACACACAAAACAGGACTGAGAGCAAGGAGAAAGCAGTGAAAAGGAGGGAAAGGCAAGCCGCAGGCATGCACAAAACGGATCTGAGAGCAAGGAGAAAACAGTGAGAAGGAAGGAAACGCGAGCAGCAGGCATGCACAAAACAGGGCTGAGAGTAGGAGAAAACAGTGACAAAGAGGGAAAGGCAAGCAGCAGGCATGCACAAAATGGGTCTGAGAGCAAGGAAAAAGCAGAGAGAAGGTAGGAAAGGCAGGCAGCAGGCTGCACAAATTGGTCTGACAGTGATGAGAAAGCAGTGAGAAGGAGGAGAAGTCAAGAAGCAAGCACACAAAATGGTGGGGAAGGAAGGAAATAGCAGTGAAAATGATAGAACGGCAAGCAGCAGGCACACACAAAACAGGGCTGAGATCAAGGAGAAAGTAGAGAGGAGGAGAGAAAGGCAAGCAGCAAGCAGCAACCATGCACAAAACTGGGCTGAGAGCAAAGAGAAAGGTTACAGGGACGTTCTAGTTAAGAAAAAACATTACAAAATGTAGACGTTCACTGAAAAAACAAAGGTTACAGGGTCATTATAGTTAGGTAAAAAAATTAAATAAACCTTACAACTTCAGTGCAAAAAAAGAAAGGTTATATTTAGGCTGAAATTTCACAAGCACAAAACCATTGAAATTCAGCAGTTATAATTACCTGAGCTAACTATACCTTACGCCCCCACAATGCACTCCTTATGACCTCATATATTACATCACTCATGACATGGTCAGTGACTTCACTAATGACATCTCAATATATATCACTGATGACATCACTGATTACATCATCCACAGAACCACTCACACATCCACTCAAATACCCATACAACCATTCACATACCCACACAACTACTCACACCCACTCACAGATCCATACAACCACTTAAACATCCAGACACACACCAATGAAACCACTCACGCATCCATGTACAGACCCATACAACCACTGACACACCCACAAAACGACTCAAGCACACGCCCACTCACACATCCATATAACCACTCACAAACCTACACAACCACTCCTGGCCCACTTACACACCCACACAGCTACTCAAGCACCTACTCACACACCCATACGACCTTTCACACACCCATACAACTACTCACACACCCATTCACGCCCCCATACAACCATTCACACTGCCACACACACACACAGAGAAAACCACTCTCAAACCCATTCACAGACCCGTACAGCAACCAACGTACTCACTGACAGACATATACGGCTACTCTCTCACCCACTGACTGATACATACAGTCACTCACACATCCATACAGCCACTCAGAGACCCACTCACACACTGATACATTCACACAGGCAGTCAGAAGACATGTGTTGCAAACAGTATCACTCATTAGTAGTATACAAAGAAAGGTAATTCCACTTATGCAGTAGCTTAGTATGTATCTTTAAGTCTCAGAAATGTTTTTAAAAAACTTACACTGGATAATGTCATCAGTGATGTCATTTGCGATGTCATAGGTGATGTCATGAGTGATGTCAATGACAATGTCATGAGTGATGTAACATGTGAGGTCATAAGCAGTGCATTGCGGGGTCGTACGTTATAGTTAGTTTAGGTAACATATACATATATATATATATATATACACACACACAAAAAAAAAACTTTCAGGGACGTTATAGTTTTAGCTCGTGCCCTAAGGTAACTATAACTTGTGCCCCCCCCATGCACAGTTTGTTCTTCAATAATTTGAGTAATAATGTTTCATTTATATTTTTAATGATGTTATAGCAGTTGTCATGAGTGCTGTAATATATGGGGTAATTAGCAGTGCATAGCAAGGGTGCGAGTTAGTAGTTAACTTAGGGCATGGGTTATAGTTGCTTGAAAGAACTCTAACTATAACTGCTGAATTTCTATAGTTTTATACGAGTAAATTCAGAACCTAACTATAATGTCCCTGTAACCTTTTTTTTTTTTCTTTACTGTAAAGTAATTTTCATTACTATAATTTAATCCAACCACCACCGCGCAGGGCCTTTGGCCAGTCCCTGCTGTCAACCAGTATAACAATCCAACCCTGCCTTGCCCCCCAGGCTGATCTCAGCTCCGGTGACCCCTTCCCTCAGGGCCCAGCCTAAATATTAATTTTTTGGGGGGGAGAAACCTAATCACACACTAATACAGTCACACAGGCAATCAGATGACATATGTTTTATTACTATACATTAATCCAACCACCACCTGGCAGGGCCTCTGGCCAGTCCCAGTGGCCAACCAGTATAACAACACAACCCTGCCTGGCTCCTCCTCCCCTGTCTCATCTCAACTCCAGGGACCACATCTCCCAGGGCCCAGCCTAAATATTTAGAGGCATATTTAAGAGCTCCTACCGCCACTTTAGTGCCACCATTCTTTTATGCTAGGGAGGTGGTGGTCCCAGTGGCTGAGGGGGGCCAGGAGCCCCCCCCCCATTTACAAATAACAATGCCCACAGAACATGGCCCACCCGGGGGCTTATAAAAAAACAGGCGCGGGAGCCCGTGCATGTTTTTTATTTTGCAGTGAATTGGCAAATTGTATAAAATGACAGCAAGAAAATACAAAAAAATGCTTTTAAGTCCTGGGGAGGTCTCTGTGTGACCCTAGGACCAGAGCTAAGGATGTCCCTGCTCTGGCCCCTTGTTTTTTGTTTTAATGTGTTTTGTGAAGCCGGGTCCCAAGATTGCTACCAACACTTCCTGGTTTGAAGTGTTGGCAGCTAATGAGAGCTCTGCGTTTGCTGTGCACAAGCTTTCAATCTTGTTGTTGCAACCTCAATTATACAAATTTGCTTTCCCTTTTATATCTCCTAAAATACTGGAGGGATTTGCACTGAATAAGTGAAAGCACAATCTGCATACTGAAAGCTAGCTTTCTGAGAAACTTGATCTAATTTTCACCAGTGGTTCAGTCTGTAGCCTTGTTCAAAGATCCTATGGGAATTAACATGGGACATACAACTTTTTTAAACCCCACTTTTTTCTTGGCCCCTACTTGACGGATCACCCTAAAACTTTCCATGCACAACAAGAGTCACTGGGGATCCTTTTTTAGGAAAGATTCATGAAGATTCATTAAATGGTGCCAAAGTTATAGGCAAGTCAAAGTTAATTTAAGCTGAGTCCCAACATGGCTGCCAACAATTCCTTGTTGAAGTGTTGGCAGCCAATCAGAACTCAACATGAGATCTGGCGGTCTCTCAGAGCCACTGCATCCCTAAATACACAAATTAGTTTTTTCTTTAATTACTCAAAAGCTACTGAACGGAATTACACCAGACAAGAAAAAGGTCACAACCTTTCGGCCAAATTTAGTATAATTCCATCCAGTGGTTCTCGCACTATTCCTGTTTAAGATCCTTATGGAATAGGCATATTGGGACCCCCCCTTTTTCTTGTCCCCCATTTGACAGATCACTCCAAAACTTTCCAGACATACTTTGAACTGAGCGTTGCATTTTATGGAAAATTTGGTGAAGATTCATGAAAAGGGGCCAAAGTTATTGGCAAAACAAAAATGTTTTTTCTTTACAAAACAAAGTCCTAACTATAACTATCTAGTTATCAGGTGATATATATATATATATATATATATATATATATATATATATATATATATATATAAAAAATGCAAAAAACAAAGGAGAACTCTGGGAAGTTCCACCTAAAATTGGGAACTTCCCAGAGTTCTCCTTTGTTTTTACATGGGGTTGCTTTACTCATTCCAGTTTGGCTTGGACAGTATTTGACCAGTCCAAAGCTGTAATACTGTGCCTGGAGTGGTAAATGGCTTTTGTCATTTTACAGCTCGGCAAGGATGACACTATGTCAATCCTATACTTAAAGATTTTGTTGTACAAATGGCAAAAGACTTTGTCACTATCTAGCTCGGCGAGGATAGCACTGTGCTAATCCTATGCTTAAATACTTTGCTAGATAAGCAGACATTTGAGGTGAGCAAATTTAGAGTATCGCTGGTGTTGCAGGGTGCTCCTTACTAGAGCAGCTCTCCACCTAAAATTGGGAGCTTCCCAGAGTTCTCCTTTGTTTTTTGCATAATTTATGCGTCACTCTAACCCTGAAAGGGCCTTGGTTTGACTTTTACTGGGTGATCCCTTGTGTCTGGACAAAGCTATACACCTCTGAAGAGCTCTAATGAGAGCAAAACACATGTCAGGGGTTGCTTTACTCATTCCAGGTTGGCTTGGATGGTATTTGACCAGTCCAAAGCTGTAATACTGTGCCTGGAGTGGTAAATGGCTTGTGTCATTTTACAGCTTGGCGAGGATGACACTATGTCAATCCTATGCTTAAAGATTTTGCTGTACAAATGGTAAAATACTTTGTCACTATCTAGCTTGGTGAGGATAGCACTGTGCTAATCCTATGCCTAAATACTTTGCTAGATAAGCAGACATTTGAGGTGAGCAAATTTAGAGTGTCGCTGGTGTTGCAGGGTGCTCCTTACTAGAGCAGCTCTTCACCTAAAATTGGGAACTTCCCAGAGTTCTCCTTTGTTTTTTGCACCTGAAAGGGCCTTGGTTTGACATATATATAAAGCACCAATCCACAAATGAAGCACCGTAAATACAAAGTGCGCCAGAACATGTCCTTACAGGACAATTTTGTTTGGATTGAATTCAAAATTAGGCGTGGGCTGCCGCCATACGGAGGAAATAAACATTGTATGCACCGACGTTGGGAATCGAAATGCAGCGACTGGAGAGTGGCAGCGGACGATGAAGCCATGAGCCGGGTAACACTTAAATATTCCTCGTTTTATGGCATGACGGGACCTGCTGATAAAATTGCAATGCGATGGATTTCGTTTATCGTAATAAGGTGAAAGATGCAACCTAGAATCTGGGAATTATCGCACGCAAAAGCTAAAGTTTAAGTCAAAATGGACTTGAGGGAAGCAAAACGTTTGGCAATGACGGCGGAAGTATTTAAAAATGGGACAGACAATTCTAATCAAAGTGATGAAGGGACAACCCAAATACAAAAAGATGTGAAAACAAAGGTACGAGAATGGGAAAGACTTTCTCGGAAAGAGGTAAATAAATGGCGGGAAGTGTTCACCTTAAGAAAGTATGTGGAGGTATGTGGAGGTCAACAGAATACCAAGAGGCTTAAGGATCAGAATCATGCCAAGCCATCAAGATGCCAGCAGTGCTTTGTTGCAAGATTAGGGGGAACATATTTTGAATTCCTCGAAAGGATTATCAATCATCCACTGAGAATGATCTAAGTGAAGGAGAAGGCACCTCAAAATCAGCACAAGAGTCAAAATGAACTCTGTTAAACGAGATGCGCCTCACCCTCAAACAACAATCAAAAGAACAACAAAACAAAACAAAAGGGAAAGGACGAGGACGGGGCACAAGAAAAACAAACGCACAAGAAAGGGACAGAGAGGTAAAGCAGAGAAACACCAGAGCAAAGACAGCAACAATATTCAAGATCTGAATGTAATAAACTTATCTAGCAGAGAAATATTGACAGAAGAAGAGTCACTTTTGAAGAAAGGCCTTAGTTTTTGTCCAGTAATGGATATTGATTTGGCACAAACACGTATTGATTTTTATAAATGCATACACAAAATTAAATTGGCAAAGTTCTTTGAAGAGGGGGATCAAAAAGATAAAATGGATCCTGCGGTACCCTTATAAAATTTAACAGTACAAGATAAAGATATTCTGATGACAAAAGTGAACTTGGACAAACCTCAAAGTGAGAATTGGATTCAAGATAAAGAAGTAATTACTCCATTAGGAGCAGGACTCATGAAAAAAAGACCAAAATCCAGGTTCTGTCCAGTATTACCACCTGGTAATAAAATAGATTTATTTGCTGAGATTGTAATTTATGATCTATACAAAAAACAATGGCCTCAGCAGAAGAGTAATCTCACTACATTGGAAAAACAAGCTCTCCATAATTTACAAATGGATGCAACCTTGGAAATCAAACTGGCAGATAAAGGTGGCAACATAGTAATTCAGAATAAAGAGAATTATGTGAAGGAAGCAATATGACAACTATCAGACAGATCATGCTACAAACCAATCAGTGAAAATCCAACAAAACAACTAAAAGAAAAAATTCACTGTTATCTAAGAACATGGACAGACAAAGGCCTGATTGATCAGGATGAGGTCAAGTTCTTATATGTGGAACATCCATCTATTCCTTCAATTTATTTTTTACCAAAAGTTCACAAAAATCCGATTAGTCCTCCAGGGAGACCGATAATATCAGCCAATGGTTCATTATTAGAACCTATGTCTAATTACATTGATTTCTTTTTAGATCCTTTGGCGTGAAATCTAAATTCATATTTGAGAGATACAGGTGATTTATTGAAACATTTGGAGGGTATCCCATGGCAGCATACTTACAAACTAATACCAATGGATGTGATTTCGCTTTACACCAATATTGAACATCAAACAGGGATACAGGTTTGTAGGTTTTTTTTAAGCCAACAAAATATCCAGTTTTTTCAACACAATGACATGCTGATGGAAATGATTAATTTGTGTATAACTAATAACTTCTTTCTTTTCAATCAACAATTGTATTTACAAACTAAAGGCACTGCCATGGGCTTTTCTTTTTCTCCAAATTTTGCAAACTTAACAATGGGATAGTTTGAACAACAAATTGTGTGGTCTGAGAATGATGAAAGACATTAAGAAAAGATAATAAGTTGGTTTAGGTTCATAGATTACCTTTTTCTCATTTGGGATGTCACAGAGGTGGAATGTAAAGAATATTTCAACATATTGAATAATACTATAACTAAATTGCAATTTACCTATGAAATAAGTTCGACAAGAGTAACGTTTTTGGACACAGAAATTTATATTGAAGATAACACTATACATACAACACTACATAGAAAAATTACAGCTACTAATTCCATTCTACATGCCCATAGCTTCCATCCTCCTAACACAAAATGGAATATCCCATATGGAGAATTCCTTCAAATTAAAAGAATGTTTTCAGAACCGGATGAATATGAAGAACATCAGAAAGCGTCAGGAGAAAGATTTTTAGCCAGACAATATCCAAAGAAATGCATTATACGGGCAAAACAACGGGTTAGCCAGGTCTCAAGAACACAATTGATTCATATAACAGTGCTACCACATAAAAGGGAATCAGACAATCAGATACGGTTTAGCACTACATTTTCTAATAGTGTGACCCGAGATTACAAACATTCTAGTGAAGCGTTGGCCATTCTTACCTATGGATGCTACAGTTAGGAGAATCATGGGAGACCAACCTAAACTGACATTCAGGAGAGTACCTAATTTGAAAAACAGAGTAACGAACAGTCATTTTATGTACCATAAGAAAAATTGGCCTCGTAAATCAGGATTTGGGAAATGTGGTAGTTGCAAAGCATGTAAAATAGCCAAAAACACTAGAGAATATGCTAAATGTGAAACAAATTCGACAGCATCTCACCTGTAAAAATCGTTTCACAGTTTACATCATTGAATGCCCCTGTGGCTTAAAATATGTAGGGAGTACCATATGCGAGACAAAGAAGCGTATCTTAGAACATATTTGAGCTACCATCAACAGGGACAGGAGCTATGCCACATCAAGACATATGGAGCAAGTACATAACAGTCAATGGGAACTAACGGCGTACTATGCAATTGATCAGGTTCCTAACAATAAACGTGTAGGAGACAGGGAAAGGAAACTGCGCCAACTCGAATCGAGACACGTTTTAGAAATTCGGTCACTAACTCCTTTAGGGTTGATCCAGGATGAAGAATTGTTTGTCCATTTGTAAAAATAAGGTTATTAATTTGTGTAAACTCAATTTGAGGACATACATATAGGTTTGCTTCTACATAGTGGTTTGTTCCTATTTGGCCTTTTGGTTTATTAATTTTTGCTGCACTGTTTAAAATTCGCACACTAGAGTGCCATAACAGTATGAATATTAGAAACACTGGTAAAGAAATGGATTTTGGTAATTGAGAGTCAGCTTATATTGACATTTACCTGATATGCATTAGTTGATATACAAACAAAGCAAAGTTATCAATACAATGGTTCTATATTTGTTGGTAAAGTGAAAGAACTACAATACCCATAATGCATTTTAAAGGGTAAATGTCTATCATTATGACATGAAATAGCAGAACAAAATTTGGCTGGTTTAAATAAGAATGATAATTAGATATGAATTTTGAGGTTTAATATACATTGTCTTGTTTTTGGCTTGGATCTGCTTGGACTTATTATTTTAATTTGTTTATTTCAATGAAATAGTCTGTTTTTTGGAGATAGATATATAAACAGTGAAAAGGGCCACAAACTGTAACACCTGTGACCAAGGTTGTGCTTTTGTTTGCTTTTGTGTGCGTATGATTTGAAATGCCCTGCATTAAAGCTTTTGGAAATTCTACACCTTTGGAGTGCAGTTCTTTCCTTGTGAAGAGAAGGAATCTATTTACATATGTATGTATATATATATATATATATATATATATATATATATATATATATGTATGTATATATATATATATATATATATATATATATATATATATATAGATAGATATACAGTATAGATAGATAGATAGATAGATAGATAGATAGATAGATAGATAGATAGATAGATAGATATATGAAGCACCAATCCTCCTCAAGGAAAAGCTCACTCGGGGTCATGGGGAAAAATGAATGAATTAATTTGACTGTTTTCCCTCACCTGTTCTGATAAAATATATTTTTATAAAGTACCTGTTTATATTTACACTGAACCCAAACCTTGAGGCACTTAGGCAGCATTAGGGGGGACACATGTAAAAATAAGGTAATTTGAGACCTTGAATGTACTTTTAATTCCAAAGTCGAAATTGCAGTTAACTTTAATTTAAAAGCAGCCATCAAAGCAGGCTTGCTTTTACAATGACACCAGACACCAGGATACAGTGAGAGTCAGTAACCACTAGTATCAGTCAAAAGGTTTGAGTGTTATCAGGGCAAAAAGGATGACTTTCTCACAGAGTTTATGAATAATACTTGAGAGAAAACACATTTCTAATGATGTTCCCATAGAGGTTATGGAAGGTACTCCAGAAGCTAAAATGATAGCATATTTTCTGTAAATTCACGCTGTCTTTCTAAGCCTTATGAGAATTAAGTCTGACATTCTCAGTAAAATATGCAATTCCAACAGGAGCAGCCTGTCAGTTGATTCCCTTGTGTTCTACTGCAACCTCTCAGAGTGTTCTAAAGAACAACTAGAGTGCTAACAGTCTCACGTATGTCAAAAGTGTGGCACACCTAAAGCCATTTTGATTGAATCAAACTGGTAAAATTTAAAACTAGAAATGAACAAAATAAGGGAGTTCATTTTGTGATAGAAATTACAGTTAGTGGTTTAGGACGATTAGTACACTTTTAAGTGAGTTCTCATATATCTTCCTCTTGTACTTCACACGGAGCAGCCTGTCAGTTAATTTCCTTGAGCCCGATTTTCAAAGGTAAACTGAGACCAAAAGTCTAAGTTTAGACCAAAGGTCTAAGTTTAGACCTGAAGTCTAACTTTAAGTGGAATGAAGTGAGACCTTTGGTCTAAGTTTAGACCAAAAGTCTAGACTCAGACCAAAGATCTAACTTTACTCCTAGTAAGGTTAGTTTTTGTCTAAATTTGGACTTCTGGTCTAAACTTATCCCAAATGTTTAAACTTAGACCAAAAGTCTATCTTTACTCATAGTAAAGTTGGACTTTTGGTCTAAGTTTAGATTTTTGGTCTAAACTTAGACGTTTGGTTTAAGTTTACATTTGTGAATTGGCCTCCTGTGTTCTACTGAATCCTCCCAGAGTATTCTAAAGAACAACTAGAGTGCTACCAGTCTTACTTATGACAAAAGTGTGGCACACATGAAGCCATCTTGATTGAACCAAACAGGTAAAAAATACAACATTTAATTTAGAAAGGAACAAATGCCCTCATTTTAACCCTGGCGGCCTTTTGACTGCCAGGGTTAATGTGGCGGTATCACAACCAACAGGGTGGCAGTGTATACCGCCACATTATCAGTGTGGCAGGTTGGCCGCATACAACCTGCCACATCACCACTCATACCACCATGGCAGTATGAACCACTGGGCCGGAGTTATGCATCTCCGACCCGGTTGTCCACACATGACCGCCAACAGTATAATGAGCCGGCCTACCGCCATGGTTTTTGCTGCAGTACTACCGCCATGAAAACCATGGCGGTAGGGCTACCGGTGACAGGGAATTCCTTCCCTGTCACCGGTAGAAGGCTACCCCACCCCCCAGCAATCACCTAACCCCTCCGCCCCCTAGAAGTACAGTGCCCACCTAGAAATAGAGCCACCCCCACCCCTTCCCCGCAATCCTGCACACACATAACCACATGCACAATGAATGCACCCATGCCCCACCACTTACATACACGCATTCACTCACACTCATCCATACACCCATTCACTCACACATACGCACATACATACACACTGACATGCAGACACGCACTCACTGTAACATTCATACACACATTCATTCACATGCATACAACCACGCTTACACCACAACACTCACAGACAGATACACACATTCATACACACACGCAGACACCACACACACACACAACACCCCCACCCTCCACAGCCCTACCCTGATGGATGCCCGACTTACATTGTCCTGCAAGGTGGTCGCGTGGGAGGGAAGGGGCGCTGCTACCACCAGCAGGACACCGCCAGACCATATGAATGGCCATAATACAACTGGTGGCATCCTTCTGGCAGGGAGGTGAAGGTAGAAGTACTGCCCAGGTACCTCACTCGCTAGCATGGCTACTGACGGATGTCCATCCTAATTGAGGTGGAAATCTAGCAGTGTTCAGATTATGGTGGGCAGAAGACCGCCAGCACTGGCGATCTTCTGACATCCGTGGCTTCGACAGTCTTGGGAAAAGACCGCCGATATCATAATGAGGGCCAAAATGAGGTGTTTTATTTTGTCATAGAAAATATGGTTAGTGCTGTAGAAAGAATAATTAGGACACTCTTAAAGTGAGTTCTGAAATACCCTCCTCTTCTATTTCATTAAAACATTCTGACATGTAGACTGAAACATGCACTTTGAACACCAGCAGCAGACTGCCAGTAAACTCCCTGGTGATCAGCAGTTTACTACAGTGTTCTAATGAGGAACAAGACATATAATATTTCGAATAATTGCCAAAAGTGTATCACATCTGACTGCAATCTTGATGGAATCAAAGTGGAAAACTGAAAGAATCTTCTACTGAGTATCCTACAGCAAATAAGAAGTTTAGGAGCTTCATAACAAAGGATTCTCCCAAGATAGCCAACAAAGGAAAAAGAGCACAAATATCATCCATATGTACCCCAAGCAGAGCCCAATGACAGAAGTGTGCAAAAGACTTAGGGGGTCATTATGACCCCGGCAGTCAGTGTTAAGATGGAGGAAAGTACTGCCATCATGCTGGCAGTACTTTCCTCCATATTATGACATTGGCGGTTTGGCTTCAGCCAAACCGCCAATGTACCACACCGACCGCCATGGCGGTAACGACCACCGGGCTGGATACTTCAATCTCCAGCCCAGCAGCCATCACTTGCCCGCCTGCGGGATTATGACCCTGCCTACCACCATGGTTTTCGTGGCATCCTTAACACTATGAAAACCATGGAGGTAGGCACTATCAGTGACCTGGAATCCCCTCCCTGTCACTGATAGGGTTCTTTCCCGCCTCCTCCCAAGATTTCCCTCACCCCCTTCCCCTCCAGACCCCCCTTCATACACATCCATCCCTTCACACACGCACACATGCATACACACACCCATTCCAACATTCATCCACACATGCATACATCCATTCACACACACATCCACACACACTTACGTACATACATGCAGACATGCATTCACTCAACTCAACATACATGCACTCACACTCTCAAACATGCATACACATACAACATGCAACACACAACCACATACACGCACAGACATACACACAAACACCCACACACACACACAACACCCCCTCTCTTGTCGCAGCACCCACTAACCTGTGTCCAGGGGGTCCTCCAGCAGCAGACAGAACGGGGTGCTCATGCCAGAGGATCTTACTTTTTTGTTTGTGACTTGACGCGAAGGTATTTGAGTGCTTTACATCAGCATCAGTCACATTAAACAAGAACACATTCATTTTGGTTTTTGGGCATGGGGATTAAGTGATTTACCCAAAACCAAGTTCAAAATGTTGACAAGCATGGTACATTGGATCATAACAGGCAAGAAGAGTGGGGTAGGGGCATGGACTTGGATAACAGAGGTTAGGAGGGAGATTGGCAGGTGTTCCAAACTGACCTTACAAGGAGGGCACCAGGGGTTGCAGCAGCACAATACACCATACAGTCATTTAGCCAACCACTCCCAAACACACAGCACTCAGTTACCCATAGAGCCACTCAAACAGCCACGCAATCACTGATACAGCCACACTGAGTGGCTGTGTTAGTGGTAGTATATGTGAGTGACTGGCTGTGTGAATGGGTGTATCAGTGAGTGACTGGGGCTGTCAACAGCTCTATGAGGGACATACTGGGTGTATGAGTGCCCATATGGGTGACTAAGTGGCTGTGTTAGTGACTGTATGAGTGAGTTACTGACTGGATGAGTGTCTATGTAAGTGAGTGACTGGGTTTGTGAATGGCTGTATGGGTGACTGGCTGGGTGTGTGAGTGGCTGTATGAGTGACTGACTGGGTGGGTGAGTGTCTGTATAAATGAGATAATAGGTGGGTGAATGGCTGTGTTAGTGGGTGTTTGACTCAGTGAATGGATATGTGAGTGGCTGTTTGAGTGAGACACTGGGTTTGAGTGATCCTATGGGTGATTGAGTGGCTCTGTGTGTGCTTATATAAGTGACTGAATGGCTCTGTGAGTTCTCTATTAGTATGTGAGTGGCTGCGTGAGTGGACCTATGTGTGAGTGAACGGGGGCATGAGCAGCTGTATGAGACAGTTACTTGGTGTATGAGTGGCTGTATGAGTGACTGAGTGGGTATGCTGGTGGCTGTATGACTGAGTGGGTGAGTGTCTTTATAAATGAGAGAATGGGTGTGTGAATGGCTGTACGAGTGACTGAATGGCTGGGTTAGTGGCTGTAAGAGTGAGACACTAAGTAAGAGTGGATCTATGGGTGATTTAGTAGCTCTATGTGTGGTGGTATACGTGATTGAGTGGCTCTATGAATGACTGTATGAGTTAGTGAGTAGCTGTGTGAATGGATGTATGGATAACTGAGTGAGTGTGTGTTAGTAGCTGTATGACTGAGTGACTGGGTGGGTGAGTGTTTGTATGAGTGAGACACTGGGTGTGAGTGCCTCTATGGGTGATTGATTTGGCTGTGTTTGTGCTTGTATGAGTGATTGTTTTGTTCTGGGAATGACTATACGAGAGAGTGAGTGGCTGTATGGGTGAGTAAGTGACCATGTGAATGACTGTATGAGTAATTCAGTGGGTGTGTAAATGGATACATGGGTGAGTGAGTAGATGTGTATTTGATTATCTGTATCATTAAATAAGTGGCTGTCGCAGTGACTGTATGAGCCAGTAATTAACTGTGTGAGTGCTTATATGGGTGAGTGAGTGTGTGTAAAAGTAGCTGTATGGGTAAGTGAGTGGCTTTGTCAGTCTGTGCATCAGTGTGTGTCTGGGTGTGTTAGTGTTTCCATCAGGGTGTGCCTGGGTGTGATAGTGTATAGAATGTTGTGTGCTTGGGTGTATCAGTATATACATAAATGTACGCCTGAGGGTGTAAGTGTACACATCAGTGTATACCTGGATAAGTTACTGTATGCATCACTGTGTGTTTGGATGTATCTGTGTATGCATGAGTGTGTGCCTGGATCAGTGTATGCATCAGTGTGTGCCTGGGTATGTTGGTGTATACTTGAGAGTATGCCTGGATGTGTCAATGTATGCATCACTGCCTGAGTGTGTCAGTATTTGCTTAATTGTGCTTCAGAATCTGTTACTGTGTGCAACAGTGTGTGCCTGAGTGTGTTAGTGTATGCATGAATATCTCCCCGACTCTATGTTTGCATCAGTATGTGTTTGGCTTTGTTAGTGAATTAATCTGTGTGTACCAGGGTGTGTTAGTGCATGCTTCACTGTGTGCCTGAGTGTGTTAATGTAATACAGAGTATTAGCCTCATTCTGTCAGTGTATGCATCAGTTTATGCCTGCCTGTGTAAGTGTAAGTATTAGTGTATGCCTGGGTGTACGGAGTGTATGCCTTGGTGTGTATGTCAGGGTGTAAGAATCAGTGTATGCCTGGGTGTGTTAGTGTTTCCATGAGTATGTGTTCAGTGTCTGAGTCAGTGTGTCCCTGGGTGTGATAGTGTATGTATTAGTGTGTGCCTGAGTATGTCAGTGTATGCATAAGTGTCTGCATGCAGTATCAGTGTCAGTGTATCAATGAATGTTTGTTTCTGTACATGAGTGGGTGTGTTAGTGGTTATAAATGGTGAATGAGAGGCTACGTGAATGAGTACATGGGTGAGTGAATGGGTGTAAGTATCTATATGGTTAAATGGATCTGTGAGTGTCGGTAACAGTGAGTAATTGGGTGTGTGAGTGCCTCTATAAGTGAGTGAGTGTCTGAGTCAGTGCCTGTATGTAATACTGAGTATATATAACACTAGTTGTATAAGTAACTGACTGCATTAGTAGATGTTTAGGTAAGTAAGTGTATGCTAAACTGTTTAGAGGAGCGAGTGGATGTCTTTCTAGCTGTGTGGGTGAGTGATTGGGTGTATCAGTAGTTATATGAAATAGCGACAGTGTTTGTTAGTCATTGTATGTGTGACTGAGTGGTTGTATGAGTGACCGTGTAGGTGAGTGAGTGCATGTGTTAGTGCCTCTTTTAGCTGGTAAGTGATGTGTGAGTATCTGTATGGGTAGGCAAGTGCATGTACCAGTAGATGTATTAGTAAATGAATGAATATGTTACTGACTATATCTGTGACTGAGTGGGTTTGTGAGTGGCTGAATAGATAAGTGACTGGAAATGTCAGTGCCTCTATCATGGTGTCTCTGTATGTCTCAATTGCCCTATGAAACGCTACCTTGGTGCATACCTTTACATTGTTACTTTGTAGAATTAGTGAGAAAGAAGTAATTAGGAAATTACTTTACTTCAACAGATGGTGTCATTCATCTCTTTAAAAAGAAAAAGAACATCAATATAAATTGGTTTTAAAAAAATCCCTTGATTACATTTTAGTTTTTGCAATGCATAAGTTCATACAATAAACAAAGCAATAAATATTTATCATTTTCTAATAATATTTCACATTATAATAAAAGATTTCCTTATCCCTTTATTCATGTTCTTGGTGTTTGAACTTTTACACCATATCAAATGCACTGTATAATGTTTCATCCTTAACCCCTTCGCTGCCAGGCCTTTTCCCCCCTCTTGTGCCAGGCCTTTTTTTGGCTATTAGGGGCAGGGCGCGCTTAGGCCCTCATAACCTTTTGTCCACATAAGATACCCATGCCAAATTTGTGTCCTTTGTTTCCAACATCCTAGGGATTCTAGAGGTCCCCAGACTTTGTGGGTTCCCCTGAAGAAGACCAAGAAATTAGCCAAAATACAGTGAAATTATTATTTTTTTTTTTTAAACATGGGGAAAAAGTGCTACAGAAGAATGTTTGTGTATTTTTTCCTGAAAATGGCATCAACAAAGGGTTTGCAGTGTAAAAATCACCAGCTTCCCAGCTTTCAGGAACAGGCAGACTTGAATCAGAGAACCCAATTTTTCAACACAATTTTGGCATTTTACTTAGACATACCCCATTTTTATGATTTTCTGTGCTTTCAGTCTCCTTCCAGTCAGTGACAGAAATGGTTGTGAAACCAATGATGGATCCCAGAAACCTAAACATTTATGAAAAGTAGACAAAATTCTGAATTCAGCAATGGGTGATTTGTGTATATCCTACAACGGCTTCCTGCAGAAAATAACAATTGAAATAAATAAATATTGAAATTGAGGTGAAAAAAACAGGCATTATTCTCTACGTTTTGCTCTGTAACTTTATCCTGCAATGTCAGATTTTTTAAAGCAATATACCGTTACGTCCGCTAGACTCTTATGGTTGTGGGGATATCTAGGGTTTGTAGGTCCATAAAGAACCCTAGGTTCCCAGAGCCAATAAATGAGTTCCATCTTGCAGTGGGTTTTCATTCTATGACAGGTATACAGCAATTAATTTGCGGAAATATAAATAGTCAAAAATAGGTATCAAGAAAACCTTTGTTTTTCCAAAATGATCACAAGATAAGGTGTTGAAGAGCAGTGATTATTTGCACATATCTGAATTCTGGGGTGCCCATACTAGCATGTGAATTACAGGGCATTTCTCAAATAGACGTCTGTTTTACACACTCTCATATTTGGAAGGAAAAAATCTAGAGAAAGACAAGGTGCAATAACACTTGTTCTGCCATTATAATTTCCATCAAATCTCCCGATAAAAATGGCATCTCACTTGTGTGGGTAGGCTTAGTGCCCACGACGGAAAATGCCCCCAAAACACAAAGAGTACACATCACATTTTCTCAAAGAAAACAGAGGTGTTTTTTGCAAAGTGCCTACCTGTGGATTTTGGCCTCTAGCTCAGTCAGCACCAAGGGAAACCAACCAAACCTATGCATTTTTTAAAGCTAGAGACATAGGGGTGTCCAGGACGGGGTGACTTGTGGGGCTCTCACTAGGTTCTGTTACCCAGAATCCTTTGCAAACCTCAAAATTTGGCTACAAAAATACTTTTTCCTCACATTTCGGTGACAGAACGTTCTGAAATCTGAGAGGAGCCACAAAATTCCTTCCAACCAGCGTTCCCCCAAGTCTCCCAATAAAAACGGTACCTCACTTGTGTGGGTAGATCTAGTGCCCATCACAGGAAATGCCCCAAAACACAAAGTGGACACATCACATTTTCTCAAAGTAAACAGAGGTGTTTTTTTGCAAAGTGCCGACCTATGGATTTTGGCCTCTAGCTCAGCAGGCACCTAGGGAAACCTACCAAACCTGTGCATTTTTTAAAACTACAGACATTGGAGAATCCAAGACGCGGTGACTTGTGGGGATCTCACCAGGTTCTGTTACCCAGAGTCTTTGCAAACCTCAAAATTTGGTTAAAAATACACCTTCCTCAAATTTCAGTTACAAAGAGTTCTGGAATCTGAGAGGAGCCACAATTTTCCTTCCACACAGCGTTCCTGCATGTCTCCTGATAAAAATGGTACGTTACTTGTGTGGGTAGGCCTATAGCCCGTGACAGGAAATGCCCCAAAAGACAAAGTGGACACATCACATTTTCTCAAAGAAAACAGAGGTGTTTTTTGCAAAGTGCCTACCTGTAGATTTTGGCCTCTAGCTCAGCTGGCACCTACGGAAACCTACCAAACCTGTGCATTTTTTAAAACTAGGGGGCATATTTATACTCTGTTTGCGCCGGAATTGCGTCGTTCTTTTTGACGCAATTCCGACGCAAAACTAACTCCATATTTATACTTTGGCGTTAGGCGCGCCTAGCACCAAAGTCCATGGAGTTTGCGTCATTTTTTAGCGTGGACACCTACTTTGCGTTAATGATATGCAAGGTAGGCGTTCCCGTCTAAAAAAGTGACTCCGAGGCATGTGCGCCGTATTTACACTCCCGGGCAAAATTCACGCCCGGGATTGGGCGGGTAAAAAAAAATGACGTCCAGCCGCTTTTGCGCCGTTTTTTAGCGCCTGGACAAGGCAGGCGTTAAGGGACCTGTGGGCTCGGAAGGAGCCCAGAGGTGCCCTCCCATGCCCCCAGGGGCCCCCCCTGTCATCCTTGCCCACCCCAGGAGGACACCCAAGGATGGAGGGACCCATCCCAGGGACATTAAGGTAAGTTCAGGTAAGTATTTTTTTAAAACATTTTTGTGGCATAGGGGGGCCTGATTTGTGCCCCCCTACATGCCACTATGCCCAATGACCATGCCCAGGGGACAGCAGTCCCCTGGGCATGGCCATTGGGCAAGGGGGCATGACTCCTGTCTTTGCTAAGACAGGAGTCATTTTAATGGGGGTTGGGAGTCAAAATAAATGGCGCAAATCGGGTTGAGGCGATAATTTTGCCTCAGCCTGACTTGCCCCATTTTTTGGTGCCCAAGCTCCATATTCCCCTACGCCGGCGCTGCCTGGTGTACGTCATTTTTTTCCATGCACACCAGGCAGCGCCGGCGGCTAACGCCGGCTAACGTCATTGAATAAATAGGGCGCCCGCATGGCGCTTCAGAATGGCGTTAGCCGGCGCTAATTTTTTTGACGCAAAACTGCGTTACCGCAGTTTTGCGTCAAAAAGTATAAATATGGCCCTAGAGACCTAGGGGAATCCAAAATGTGGTCACTTGGGGGGCTCTCACCAGGTTCTGTTACCCAGAATCCTTTGCAAACCTCAAAATTTGGCTAAAAAAACACTTTTTCCTCACATTTCGGTGACAGAGATTTCTGGAATCTGAGAGGAGACACAATTTTCCTACTACCCAGCGTTCCCTCAAGTCTCCAGATAAAACTGGTACCTCATTTTGTGGGTAGGCCTAGTACCGGCGACAGAAAATGCCACATAACACAAAGTGGACACATCACATTTTCTGAAAGAAAACAGAGGTGTTTTTTGCAAAGTGCCTACCTGTGGATTTTGGCCTCTAGCTCAGCCAGCACCTAGGGGAAACCTACCAAACCTGTGCATTTTTGAAAACTAGAGACCTAGGGGTATCTAAGACGGGGTGACTTGTGGGGCTCTCACCAGGTTCTGTTACCTAGAATCCTTTGCAAACCTCAAAATCTGGCTAAAAAATACTTTTTCATCACATTTCGGTGACAGAGGGTACTAGAATCTGAGAGGAGCCACAATTTTACTTCCACCCAGCGTTCCCGCAATTCTCCTGATAAAAATGGTACATTACTTGAGTGGGTAGGCCCATTGCCCGCAACAGGAAATGCCCCAAAACACAAAGTGGACACATCACATTTTCTCAAAGAAAACAGAGTGGTTTTTTTGCATAGTGCCTACCTGTGGATTTTGGCCTCTGGCTCAGCTGCCACTAAGGGAAAACTACCAAACCTCTGCATTTTTTACAACTAGAGACCTGGAGGAATCCAAGACGGGGTGACTTGTGGGGCTCTCACCAGGTTCTGTTACCCAGAATCCTTTGCAAACCTCAAAATTTGGCTAAACAAACACTTTTTCCTCAAATTTTGGTGACAGAGAGTTTTGGAATCTGAGAGGAGCCACAATTTTCCTACCACCCAGCGTTTCCTCAAGTCTCCTGATAAAAATGGTACGTTACTTGTGTGGGTAGGCCTATTGCCCGCTACAGGAAATGCCCCAAAACACAAAGTGGACACATCACATTTTCTCAAAGAAAACAGCGTTTTTGTTTTGCAAAGTGCCTACCTGTGGATTTTGGCCTCTAGCTCAGCCAGCACCTAGGGAAACCTACCAAACCTGTGCATTTTTTAAAACTAGAGACCTAGGGAAATCCAAAACGTGGTGACTTGGGGGGCTCTCACCAGGTTCTGCTACCCACAATCCTTTGCAAACCTCAAAATTTGGCTAAAAAAACACTTTTTCCTCACATTTCGGTGACAGAGAGTTCTGGAATCTGAGAAGAGACACAAATTTCATTCCACCCAGGGTTCTCCCAAGTCTTCCAATAAAAATGGTACCTCACTTGTGTGGGTAGGCCTAGTGCCCGTGAGAGGAAATGCCCCAAAACACAAAGTGGACACATCACATACACATCACATTTTCTCAAAGAAAACAGAGGTGTTTTTTGCAAAGTGCCAACCTCTGGATTTTGGCCTCTAGCTCAGCCGGCACCTAGGGAAACTTCCAAACCTGTGCATTTTTGAAAACTAGAGATCTAGGGAAATCCAAGACGGGGTGACTTGTGGGGCTCTCACCAGGTTCTGTTACCCAGAATCTTTTGCAAACCTCAAAATGTGGCTAAAAAAACACTTTTTACTCACATTTCGGTGACAGGGAGTTCTGGAATCTGAGAGGAGCCACAATTTTCCTTCCACCCAGCGTTCTCCCAAGTCTCCCGATAAAAATTGTACCTCACTTTGTGGGTAGGCCTAGTTTCCGCGACAAGAAATGCCGCAAAACAGAATTGGACACATCACATTTTCTGAAAGAAAACAGAGGTGTTTTTTGCAAAGTGCCTACCTGTGGATTTTGGCATCTAGCTCAGCTGGCACCTAGGGAAACCTACCAAACCTGTTCATTTTTTAAAACTAGAGATCTAGGGAAATACATGACGGGGTTACTTGTGGGGATCTCACCAGGTTCTGTTACCCAGAATCCTTTGCAAACCTCAAAATTTGGCTAAAAAATATCTTTTTCCTCACATTTCGGTGACAGAGGGTTCTGGAATCTGAGAGGACCCACAATGTTCCTTCCACCCAGAATTCCCCCAAGTCTCCCGATAAAAAAAGTACTTCACTTTTGAGGATAGGCCTCATGCCCGCAACAGAAAATGCTGCAAAACACAAAGTGGACACATCGCATTTTCTCAAAGAAAACAGAGGTGTTTTTTGCAAAGTGCCAACCCGTGGATTTTGGCCTCTAGCTCAGCCGGCACCTAGGGAAACCTACCAAACCTGTGCACTTTTGAAAGCTAGAGACCTAGGGGTGTCCAAGACGGGGTGACTTGTGGGGCTCTCACCACGTTCTGTTACCCACAATCCTTTGCAAACCTCAAAATTTGGCTAAAAAACACTTTTTCCTCAAATTTCGGTGACAGAGAGTTCTGGAATGTGAGAGGAGCCTCAATTTTCCTACCACCCAGCGTTCCCTCAAGTCTCCCAATGAAACTGGTAACTCATTTTTTGGGTAGGTCTAGTGCCTGCGACAGGAAATGCCCCCAAAACACAAAGTGGACACATCTCATTTTCTCAAAGAAAACAGAGGTGTTTTTTGCTTAGTGCCTACCTGTGGATTTTGGCCTCTAGCTCAGCCGGCACCAAGGGAAATCTACCAAACCTGTGCATTTTTTTAAACTAGAGACCTAGAGGAATCCAAGACGCGGTGACCTCTGGGGCTCTCACCTGGTTCTGTTACCCAGAATCCTTTGCAAACCTCAAAATTTGGCTAAACAAACACTTTTTCCTCAAATTTCGGTGACAGAGAGTATTGGAATCTGTGAGGAGCCACAACTTTCCTACCACCCAGCGTTCCCGCAAGTCTCCTGATAAAAATGGTACATTACTTGTGTGGGTAGGCCTATTGCCCAACACAGGAAATGCCCCCAAAACACAAAGTGGACACATCACATTTCCTCAAAGAAAACAGAAGTGTTTTTGGCAAACTGCCTACCTGTGGATTTTGGCTTCTAGCTTAGCCAGCATTTAGGGAAACCTACCAAACCTGTGCATTTTTGAAAACTAGAGACCTAGGGAAATCCAAAATGTGGTGACTTGAGGGGCTCTCACCAGGTTCTGCTAAACAGAATCCTTTGCAAATCTCAAAATGTGGCTAGAAACCACTTTTTCCTCAAATTTCGGTGACAGAGGGTTCTGGAACCTGAGAGGAGCCGCAATTTTACTTCCACCCAGCGTTCCCGCAATTCTCCTGATAAAAATGGTACATTACTTGTGTGGGAAGGCCCATTAGCCGCGACAGGAAATGCCCCCAAAACACAAAGTGGACACATCACATTTTCTCAAAGAAAACAGAAGTGTTTTTTGCAAAGTGCCTACCTGTGGATTTTGGCCTCTAGCTCAGTCAGCACCTAGGGAAACCTACCAAACCTCTGCTTTTTTGAAAACTAGAGACCTAGGGAAATCCAAGACGGTGTGACTTTTGGGGCTCTCAACAGGTTCTGCTACACAGAATCCTTTGCAAACCTCAAGATGTGGCTAAAAAAACACTTTTTCCTCACATTTCTGTCACAGAGAGATCTGGAATCTGAGAGGAGACATAAATTTCCTTCCACCCAGCGTTCACCCAAGTCTTCTGATAAAAATGGTCCCTGACTTGTGTGGGTAAGCCTAGTGCCCGTGAGAGGAAATGCCCCAAAGCACAAAGTGGACACATCACATTTTCTGAAAGAAAACAGAGGTGTTTTTTGCAAAGTGCCTTCCTGTGGATTTTGGCCTCTCGCTCAGCCGGCACCTAGGGAAACTTCCAAACCTGTGCATTTTTGAAAACTAGAGATCTAGGGAAATCCAAGATGGGGTGACTTGGGGGGCTCTCACCAGGTTCTGCTACCCAGAATCCTTTGCAAACCTCAAAATTTGGCTAATAAAACACTTTTTCCTCACATTTCTGTGACAGAGAGATCTGGAATCTGAGAGGAGACACAAATTTCCTTCCACCCAGCGTTCACCCAAGTCTTCCGATAAAAATGGTACCTCCCTTGTGTGGGTAGGCCTAGTGCCCGTGAGAGGAAATGCCCCCAAAGCACAAAGTGGACACATCACATTTCTCAAAGAAAACAGAGGTGTTTTTTGCATAGTGCCTACCTGTGGATTTTGGCCTCTAGCTCAGCTGGCACCAAGGGAAACCTACCAAACCTGTGCATTTTTAAAAACTAGAGACCTATAGGAATCCAAGACGGGGTGACTTGTGGGGCTCTCACCAGGTTCTGTTACCCAGAATCCTTTGCAAACCTCAAAATTTGACTAAACAAACACTTTTTCCTCAAATTTCGGTGACAGAGAGATTTGGAATCTGAGGGGAGCCACAATTTTCCTACCACCCAGCGTTCCCGCAAGTCTCCTGATGAAAATTGAATGTTACTTGTGTGGGTAGGCCTATTGCCCATGACAGGAAATGCCCCCAAAACACAAAGTGGACACATCACATTTTCTCAAAGAAAACAGAAGTGTTTTTTGCAAAGTGCCTACCTGTGGATTTTGGCTTCTAGCTCAGTCAGAACCTAGGGAAACCTACCAAACCTGTGCATTTTTGAAAACTAGAGACCTAGGGAAATCCAAAACGTGGTGACTTGGGGGGCTCTCACCAGGTTCTGCTACCCAGAATCCTTTGCAAACCTCAGAATGTGGCTAACAGAACACTTTTTCCTCAAATTTCGGTGACAGACAGTTTTGGAATCTGAGAGGAGCCACAATTTTCCCTTCACCCAGCGTTCCCGCAAGTCTCCTGATAAAAATGGTACGTTACTTGTGTGGGTAGGCCTATTGCGCGCGACAGGAAATGCCCCAAAACACAAAGTGGACACATCACATTTTCCCAAAGAAAACAGAGGTGTTTTTTTGCAAAGTGCCTACCTGTGGATTTTGGCCTCTATCTCAGCCAGCACCTAGGGTAACCTACCAAACCTGTGCATTTTTAAAAACTAGAGATCTAGTGAAATCCAAGATGGGGTGACTTGTGGGGCTCTCACCTGGTTCTGTTACCCAGAATCCTTTGCAAACCTCAAAATGTGGCTAAATAACACTTTCTCCTCACATTTCGGTGACAGAGAGTTCTGGAATCTGAGAGGAGCTGCAATTTTCCTACCACCCAGCATTCTCTCAAGTCTCCCGATAACACTGATACCTCATTTTGTGGGTAGGGCTAGTGCCCGCGACAAAAAATGCCACAAAACACAAAGTGGACACATCACATTTTCTCAAAGAAAACAGAGGTGTTTTTTGCTTAGTGCCTACCTGTGGATTTTGGCCTCTAGCTCAGCTGGCACCAAGGGAAATCTACCAAACCTGTGCATTTTTTTAAACTAGAGACCTAGAGGAATCCAAGACGCGGTGACCTCTGGGGCTCTCACCTGGTTCTGTTACCCAGAATCCTTTGCAAACCTCAAAATTTGGCTAAACAAACACTTTTTCCTCAATTTTCGGTGACAGAGAGTATTGGAATCTGAGAGGAGCCACAACTTTCCTACCACCCAGCGTTCCCGCAAGTCTCCTGATAAAAATGGTACATTACTTGTGTGGGTAGGCCTATTGCCCAACACAGGAAATGCCCCCAAAACACAAAGTGGACACATCACATTTTCTCAAAGAAAACAGAAGTGTTTTTGGCAAACTGCCTACCTGTGGATTTTGGCTTCTAGCTTAGCCAGCATTTAGGGAAACCTACCAAACCTGTGCATTTTTGAAAACTAGAGACCTAGGGAAATCCAAAATGTGGTGACTTGGGGGGCTCTCACCAGGTTCTGCTAAACAGAATCCTTTGCAAATCTCAAAATGTGGCTAGAAACCACTTTTTCCTCAAATTTCGGTGACAGAGGGTTCTGGAACCTGAGTGGAGCCACAATTTTACTTCCACCCAGCGTTCCCGCAATTCTCCTGATAAAAATGGTACATTACTTGTGTGGGTAGGCCCATTAGCCGCGACAGGAAATGCCCCCAAAACACAAAGTGGACACATCACATTTTCTCAAAGAAAACAGAAGTGTTTTTTGCAAAGTGCCTACCTGTGGATTTTGGCCTCTAGCTCAGTCAGCACCTAGGGAAACCTACCAAACCTCTGCATTTTTGAAAACTAGAGCCCTAGGGAAATCCAAAACGTGGTGACTTGGGGGGCTCTCACCAGGTTCTGCTTTCCAGATTCCTTTGCAAACCTCAAAATGTTGCTAAAAAACACTTTTTCCTCACATTTCTGTGAAAGAGAGATCTGGAATCTGAGAGGAAACACAAATTTCCTTCCAACCAGCGTTCACCCAAGTCTTCCAATAAAAATGGTACCTCACTTGTGTGGGTAGGCCTAGTGCCCGTGGGAGGAAATGCCCCCAAAGCACAAAGTGGACACATCACATTTTCTCAAAGAAAACAGAGGTGTTTTTTGCAAAGTGCCTACCTGTGGATGTTGCCTCTAGCTCAGCCGGCACGTAGGGAAAACTACCAAACCTGTGCATTTTTTAAAACTAGAGACCTAGGGTAATCCAAGATGGGGTGACTTGTGGGGCTCTCAACAGGTTCTGTTACCCAGAATCCTTTGCAAACCTCAAAATCTGGCTAAAAACACTCATTTTCCTCACAATTCGGTGACAGAGAGTTCTGGAATCTGAGAGGAGCCACAAATTACCTTTCACCCAGCGTTCCCCCAAGTCTCCAGATAAAAAATGTACCTCACTTTGTGGGTAGGCCTAGTGCCCGCGTCGAGAAAAGCCCCAAAACACAAAGTGGACACATAACATTTTCTGAAAGAAAATAGAGGTGTTTTTTGCAAAGTGCCTACCTGTGGATGTTGGCCTCTAGCTCAGCCGGCACATAGGGAAACCTACCAAACCTGTGCATTTTTGAAAACTAGAGACCTAGGGAAATACAAAACGTGGTGACTTGGGGGGATCTCACCAGGTTCTGCTACCCAGAATCCTTTGCAAACCTCAAAATGTGGCTAAAAAAAACACTTTTTCCTCACATTACTGTGACAGAAAGATCTGGAATCTGAGAGGAGACACAAATTTCCTTCCAACCAGCGTTTACCCAAGTCTTCCGATAAAAATGGTACCTCACTTGTGTGGGTAGGCCTAGTGCCCGTGAGAGGAAATGCCCAAAAGCACAAAGTGGACACATCACATTTTCTCAAAGAAAACAGAGGTGTTTTTTGCAAATTGCCTACCTGTGGATTTTGGCCTCTAGCTCAGCTGGCACCTAGGGAAACTTCCAAACCTGTGCATTTTCGAAAACTAGAGATCTAGGGAAATCCAAGATGGGGTGACTTGTGGGGCTCTCACCAGGTTCTGTTACCCAGAATCCTTTGCAAACCTCGAAATTTGGCTAAAGAAAATCTTTTTCCTCACATTTCGGTGACAGAGTGTTCTGGAATCTGAGAGGAGCAACACTTTTCTTTCCACCCAGCATTCCCCCATGTATCCTGATAAAAATGGTATTTCACATTGGTGGATAGGCCTAGTGCCTGCAACAGGAAATCCCCCCCCCCCCTCCAAAACACAAACTGGTCACATCACATTTTCTCAAAGAAAACAGAGGTGTTTTTTGCATAGTGCCTACCTGTGGATGTTGGCCTCTAGCTCAGCCGGCACCTAGGGAAAACTACCAAACCTGTGCATTTTTTAAAACTAGAGACCTAGGGTAATCCAAGATGGGGTGACTTTTGGGGCTCTCACCAGGTTCTGTTACCCAGAATCCTTTGCAAACCTCAAAATCTGGCTAAAAACACTAATTTTCCTCACAATTCGGTGACAGAGAGTTCTGGAATCTGAGAGGAGCCACAAATTACCTTTCACCCAGCATTCCCCCAAGTCTCCAGATAAAAAATGTACCTCACTTTGTGGGTAGGCCTAGTGCCCGCCTCAAGAAAAGCCCCAAAACACAAAGTGGACACATAACATTTTCTGAAAGAAAATAGAGGTGTTTTTTGCAAAGTGCCTACCTGTGGATTTTGGCCTCTAGCTCAGCCGGCACATAGGGAAACCTACCAAACCTGTGCATTTTTGAAAACTAGAGACCTAGGGAAATCCAAAACGTGGTGACTTGTGGGGCTCTCACCCGGTTCTGCTACCCAGAATTCTTAGCAAACCTCAAAATGTGGCTAACAAAACACTTTTTCCTCAAATTTCGGTGACAGATAGTTTTGGAATCTGAGAGGAGCCACAATTTTCGTTCCACCCAGCGTTCCCGCAAGTCTCCTGATAAAAATGGTACGTTACTTGTGTGGGTAGGCCTATTGCCCGTGACAGGAAATGCCCCAAATCACAAAGTGGACACATCCCATTTTCTCAAAGAAAACAGAGGTGTTTTTTGCAAAGTGCCTACCTGTGGATTTTGGCCTCTAGCTCAGCCAGCACCTAGGGAAACCTACCAAACCTGTGCATTTTTTTAAACTAGAGACCTAGGGAAATCAAAAACGTGGTGACTTGGGGGCTCTCACCATGTTCTGCTACCCAGAAACCTTGCAAACCTCAAAATTTGGCTAAAAAAACACTTTTTCCTCACATTTCTGTGACAGAGAGATCTGGAATCTGAGCGGAGACACAAATTTCCTTCCACCCAGCGTTCACCCAAGTCTTCCGATAAAAATGGTACCTCACTTGTGTGGGTAGGCCTAGTGCCCGCGAGAGGAAATGCCCCAAAGCACAAAGTGGACACATCACATTTTCTCAAAGAAAACAGAGGTGTTTTTTGCAAAGTGCCTACCTGTGGATTTTGGCCTCTATCTCAGACAGCACCTAGGGAAACTTCCAAACCTGTGCATTTTTGAAAACTAGAGACCTAGGGGTATCCAAAACGGGGGGTGACTTGTGGGGCTCTCACCAGGTTCTGTTACCTAGAATCCTTTGCAAACCTCAAAATTTGGCTAAAGAAACACTTTTTCCTCACATTTCGGTGATAGAGAGTTCTGGAATCTGAGAGGAACCCACATTTTCCTTCCACCCAGCGTTCCCCCAAGTCTCCAGATAAAAATGGTACCTCACTTTTGTGGGTAGGCCTAGTGCCTGAAACAGGAAATGCCCCCAAAACACAAAGTGGAGACATCACATTCTCTCAAAGAAAACAGAGGAGTTTTTTGCATAGTGCCTACCTGTGGATTTTGACCTCTAGCTCACCCGGCACCTAGGGAAACCTACCAAACCTGTGCATTTTTGAAAACTAGAGATCTAGGGAAATTCATGACGGGGTAACCTGTGGGGCTCTCACCAGGTTATGTTACCCAGAATCCTTTGCAAATCTCAAAATGTGGCTAAAAAAACACTTTTTCCTCACATTTCGGTGACAGAGAGTTCGGGAATCTGAGAGGAGCCACAAATTTTCCTTAATCCAGCGTTCCCCCAAGTCTCCCGATAAAAGTGGTACTTCACTTGTGTGGGTAGGGCTAGTTCCCGCAACAGGAAATTCCCAAAACTCAAAGTGGAAACATCACATTTTCTGAAAGAAAACAGAGGTGTTTTTTGGAATGTGCCTACCTGTGGATTTTGGCCTCTAGCTCAGCCGGCACCTAGGGAAACCTACCAAACCTGTGCATTTTTTTAAACTAGAGACCTAGGGGAATCCAAGATGGGGTGACTTGTGGGGCTCTCACCAGGTTCTGTTACCCAGAATCCTTTGCAAACCTCAAAATGTGGCTAAAAAAATACCTTTTCCTCACATTTTGGTGACAGAATGCTATGGAATCTGAGAGAAGCCACAAATTTCCATCCACCCAGCATTCCCCCTAGTCTCCCGATAAAAATGGTACCTCACTTGTGTGGATAGGCCTAGTGCCCGCAACAGGAAATGGCCCAAAACACAAAGTGGACACATCACATTTTCTCAATGATAACAGAGGTGTTTTTTGGAATGTGCCTACCTGTGGATGTTGGCCTCTAGCTCAGACGGCACCTAGGGAAAACTACCAAACCTGTGCATTTTTTAAAACTAGAGACCTAGGGGAATCCAAGATGGGGTGACTTGTGGGGCTCTCACCAGGTTCTGTTACACAGAATCTTTTGCAAACCTCAAAATGTGGCTAAAAAAACACTTTTTCCTCACATTTCGGTGACAGAGAGTTCTGGAATCTGAGAGGAGGCACAATTTTCCTTCCACCCAGCGTTCTCCCAAGTCTCCCGATAAAAATTGTACCTCACTTTGTTGGTAGACCAAGTGCCCGTGACAGGAAATGCTGCAAAACAGAAAGTGGACACATCACATTTTCTGAAAGTAAACAGAGGTGTTTTTTGGCAAGTGCCTACCTGTGGATTTTGGCATCTAGCTCAGCTGGCTCCTAGGGAAACCTACCAAACCTGTTCATTTTTTTAAACTAGAGATCTATGGAAATGCATGACGGGGTTACTTGTGGGGCTCTCACCTGGTTCTGTTACCCAGAATCCTTTGCAAACCTCAAAATTTGGCTAAAGAAACACTTTTTCCTCACATTTCGGTGACAGAGAGTTCTGGAATCTGAGAGGAACCCAAATTTTCCTTCCACCCAGCTTTCCCCCATGTCTCCGGATAAAAATGGTACCTCACTTTTGTGGGTAGGCCTAGTGCCTGCAACAGGAAATGCCCCCAAAACACAAAGTGGACACATCACATTTTCTCAAAGAAAACAGAGGAGTTTTTTGCATAGTGCCTACCTGTGGATTTTGGCCTCTAGCTCACCCGGCACCTAGGGAAACCTACCAAACCTGTGCATTTTTTAAAACTAGAGATCTAGGGAAATTCATAATGGGGTACCCTGTGGGGCTCTCACCAGGTTATGTTACCCTGAATCCTTTGCAAACCCCAAAATATGGCTAAAAATACACTTTTTCCTCACATTTCGGTGACAGAGAGTTCTGGAGTCTGAGAGGAGCCACAAATTTTCATTAACCAAGCGTTCCCCCAAGTCTCCCTAAAAAAGTGCTACTTCACTTGTGTGGGTAGGCCTAGTGCCCGCAACAGGAAATGCCCAAAACACAAAGTGGACACATCACATTTTCTGAAAGAAAACAGAGGTGTTTTTTGGAATGTGCCTACCTGTGGATTTTGGCCTCTAGCTCAGCCGGCACCTAGGGAAACCTACGAAACCTGTGCTTTGTTTAAAACTAGAGACCTCGGGGAATCCAAGATGGGGTGACTTGTGGGGCTCTCACCAGGTTCTGTTACCTAGAATCCTTTGCAAACCTCAAAATGTGGCTAAAAAAACACCTTTTACTCACATTTTGGTGACAGAATGTTATGGAATCTGAGAGAAGCCACAAATTTCCTCTCACCCAGCGTTCCCCCTAGGCTCCCGATAAAAATGGTACCTCACTTGTGTGGGTAGGCCTAGTGCCCGCAACAGGAAATGCCCCAAAACACAAAGGGGGTGATTCTGACTATGGCGGACGGCGGAGGCCGTCCGCCATAGTACCGCCGCCAAATGACCGCACCGCGGTCAAAAGACCGCGGCGGCCATTCAGACATTTCCTCTGGGCCGGCGGGCGCTCTCCAAAAGAGCGCCCGCCGGCCCAGAGGAAATGCCCCTGCAACCAGGACGCCGTCTCAGAATTGAGCCGGCGTAGTTGCAGGGGTGCGACGGGTGCAGTTGCACCCGTTGCGTATTTCAGTGTCTGCAAGGCAGACACTGAAATACTTTGCGGGGCCCTCTTACTGGGGCCCCGCGGCACCCCCTACCGCCATCCTGTTCATGGCGGGTTTCCCGCCATGAACAGGATGGCGGTAGGGGCTGTCAGAATCCTCATGGCGGCGGAGCGCGCTCCGCCGCCATGAAGGATTCCCCTGAGCAGCGGTAAGTCGGCGGGAGCCCGCCGACTTGCCGCTTCTGACCGCGGCTGAACCGCCGCGGTCAGAATGCTCGTGGGAGCACCGCCAGCCTGTTGGCAGTGCTCCCGTGGTCGGTGGCCCTGGCGGCCACCGGCCGCCAGGATCAGAATGACCCCCAAAGTGGACACATCACTTTTTCTCAATGAAAACAGAGGTGTTTTTTGCAAAGTGCTACCTGTGGATGTTGGCCTCTAGCTCAGCCGGCACCTAGGGAAAACTACCAAACCTGTGCATTTTTTAAAACTAGAGACCTAGGGTAATCCAAGATGGGGTGACTTGTGGGGCTCTCACCAGGTTCTGTTACCCAGAATCCTTTGCAAACCTCAAAATCTGGCTAAAAACACTCATTTTCCTCACAATTCGGTGACAGAGAGTTCTGGAATCTGAGAGGAGCCACAAATTACCTTTCACCCAGCATTCCCCCAAGTCTCCAAAATAAAAAATGTACCTCACTTTGTGGGTAGGCCTAGTGCCCGCGTCGAGAAAAGCCCCAAAACACAAAGTGGACACATAACATTTTCTGAAAGAAAATAGAGGTGTTTTTTGCAAAGTGCCTACCTGTGGATGTTGGCCTCTAGCTCAGCCGTCACATAGGGAAACCTACCAAACCTGTGCATTTTTGAAAACTAGAGACCTAGGGAAATCCAAAACGTGGTGACTTGGGGGGATCTCACCAGGTTCTGCTACCCAGAATCCTTTGCAAACCTCAAAATGTGGCTAAAAAAAACACTTTTTCCTCACATTACTGTGACAGAAAGATCTGGAATCTGAGAGGAGACACAAATTTCCTTCCAACCAGCGTTCACCCAAGTCTTCCGATAAAAATGGTACCTCACTTGTGTGGGTAGGCCTAGTGCCCGTGAGAGGAAATGCCCAAAAGCACAAAGTGGACACATCACATTTTCTCAAAGAAAACAGAGGTGTTTTTTGCAAAGTGCCTACCTGTGGATTTTGGCCTCTAGCTCAGCTGGCATCTAGGGAAACTTCCAAACCTGTGCATTTTCGAAAACTAGAGATCTAGGGAAATCCAAGATGGGGTGACTTGTGGGGCTCTCACCAGGTTCTGTTACCCAGAATCCTTTGCAAACCTCGAAATTTGGCTAAAGAAAATCTTTTTCCTCACATTTCGGTGACAGAGAGTTCTGGAATCTGAGAGGAGCAACAATTTTCTTTCCACCCAGCATTCCCCCATGTATCCTGATCAAAATGGTATTTCACATTGGTGGGTAGGCCTAGTGCCTGCAACAGGAAATACCCCCCCCCCCCCCCCTTCCAAAACACAAACTGGTCACATCACATTTTCTCAAAGAAAACAGAGGTGTTTTTTGCATAGTGCCTACCTGTGGATGTTGGCCTCTAGCTCAGCCGGCACGTAGGGAAAACTACTAAACCTGTGCATTTTTTAAAACTAGAGACCTAGGGTAATCCAAGATGGGGTGACTTGTGGGGCTCTCACCAGGTTATGTTACCCAGAATCCTTTGCAAACCTCAAAATCTGGCTAAAAACACTAATTTTCCTCACAATTCGGTGACAGAGAGTTCTGGAATCTGAGAGGAGCCACAAATTACCTTTCACCCAGCGTTCCCCCAAGTCTCCAGATAAAAAATGTACCTCACTTTGTGGGTAGGCCTAGTGCCCGCCTCAAGAAAAGCCCCAAAACACAAAGTGGACACATAACATTTTCTGAAAGAAAATAGAGGTGTTTTTTGCAAAGTGCCTACCTGTGGATTTTGGCCTCTAGCTAAGCCGGCACATAGGGAAACCTACCAAACCTGTGCATTTTTGAAAACTAGAGACCTAGGGAAATCCAAAACGTGGTGACTTGTGGGGCTCTCACCCGGTTCTGCTACCCAGAATTCTTAGCAAACCTCAAAATGTGGCTAACAAAACACTTTTTCCTCAAATTTCGGTGACAGATAGTTTTGGAATCTGAGAGGAGCCACAATTTTCGTTCCACCCAGCGTTCCCGCAAGTCTCCTGATAAAAATGGTACGTTACTTGTGTGGGTAGGCCTATTGCCCGTGACAGGAAATGCCCCAAAGCACAAAGTGGACACATCCCATTTTCTCAAAGAAAACAGAGGTGTTTTTTGCAAAGTGCCTACCTGTGGATTTTGGCCTCTAGCTCAGCCAGCACCTAGGGTAACCTACCAAACCTGTGTATTTTTGAAAACTAGAGACCTAGGGAAATCCAAAACGTGGTGACTTGGGGGGCTCTCACCATGTTCTGCTACCCAGAAACCTTTGCAAACCTCAAAATTTGGCTAAAAAAACACTTTTTCCTCACATTTCTGTGACAGAGAGATCTGGAATCTGAGCGGAGACACAAATTTCCTTCCACCCAGCGTTCACCCAAGTCTTCAGATAAAAATGGTACCTCACTTGTGTGGGTAGGCCTAGTGCCCGTGAGAGGAAATGCCCCAAAGCACAAAGTGGACACATCACATTTTCTCAAAGAAAACAGGTGTTTTTTGCAAAGTGCCTACCTGTGGATTTTGGCCTCTATCTCAGACAGCACCTAGGGAAACTTCCAAACCTGTGCATTTTTGAAAACTAGAGACCTAGGGGTATCCAAAACGGGGGGTGACTTGTGGGGCTCTCACCAGGTTCTGTTATCTAGAATCCTTTGCAAACCTCAAAATTTGGCTAAAGAAACACTTTTTCCTCACATTTCGGTGATAGAGAGTTCTGGAATCTGAGAGGAACCCACATTTTCCTTCCACCCAGCGTTCCCCCAAGTCTCCAGATAAAAATGGTACCTCACTTTTGTGGGTAGGCCTAGTGCCTGAAACAGGAAATGCCCCCAAAACACAAAGTGGAGACATCACATTCTCTCAAAGAAAACAGAGGAGTTTTTTGCATAGTGCCTACCTGTGGATTTTGACCTCTAGCTCACCCGGTACCTAGGGAAACCTACCAAACCTGTGCATTTTTGAAAACTAGAGATCTAGGGAAATTCATGACGGGGTAACCTGTGGGGCTCTCACCAGGTTATGTTACCCAGAATCCTTTGCAAATCTCAAAATGTGGCTAAAAAAACCCTTTTTCCTCACATTTCGGTGACAGAGAGTTCGGGAATCTGAGAGGAACCACAAATTTTCCTTAACCCAGCGTTCCCCCAAGTCTCCCGATAAAAGTGGTACTTCACTTGTGTGGGTAGGCCTAGTTCCCGCAACAGGAAATTCCCAAAACTCAAAGTGGAAACATCACATTTTCGGAAAGAAAACAGAGGTGTTTTTTGGAATGTGCCTACCTGTGGATTTTGGCCTCTAGCTCAGCCGGCACCTAGGGAAACCTACCAAACCTGTGCATTTTTTAAAACTAGAGACATAGGGGAATCCAAGATGGGGTGACTTGTGGGGCTCTCACCAGGTTCTGTTACCCAGAATCCTTTGCAAACCTCAAAATGTGGCTAAAAAAATACCTTTTCCTTACATTTTGGTGACAGAATGCTATGGAATCTGAGAGAAGCCACAAATTTCCTTCCACCCAGCATTCCCCCTAGTCTCCCGATAAAAATAGTACCTCACTTGTGTGGATAGGCCTAGTGCCGGCAACAGGAAATGGCCCAAAACACAAAGTGGACACATCACATTTTCTCAAAGAAAACAGAGGTGTTTTTTGCTTAGTGCCTACCTGTGGATTTTGGCCTCTAGCTCAGCTGGCACCGAGGGAAATCTACCAAACCTGTGCATTTTTAAAAACTAGAGACCTAGAGGAATCTAAGACGGGTGACCTATGGGGCTCTCACCAGGTTCTGTTACCCAGAATCTTTTGCAAACCTCAAAATGTGGCTAAAAAAACACTTTTTCCTCACATTTCGGTGACAGAGAGTTCTGGAATCTGAGAGGAGGCACAATTTTCCTTCCACCCAGCATTCCCCCTAGTCTCCCGATAAAAATGGTACCTCACTTGTGTGGATAGGCCTAGTGCCCGCAACAGGAAATGGCCCAAAACACAAAGTGGACACATCACATTTTCTCAATGATAACAGAGGTGTTTTTTGGAATGTGCCTACCTGTGGATGTTGGCCTCTAGCTCAGCCGGCACCTAGGGAAAACTACCAAACCTGTGCATTTTTTAAAACTAGAGACCTAGGGGAATCCACGATGGGGTGACTTGTGGGGCTCTCACCAGGTTCTGTTACCCATTATCTTTTGCAAACCTCAAAATGTGGCTAAAAAAACACTTTTTCCTCACATTTCGGTGACAGAGAGTTCTGGAATCTGAGAGGAGGCACAATTTTCCTTCCACCCAGCGTTCTCCCAAGTCTCCCGATAAAAATTGTACCTCACTTTGTGGGTAGACCAAGTGCCCGTGACAGGAAATGCTGCTAAACAGAAAGTGGACACATCACATTTTCTGAAAGTAAACAGAGGTGTTTTTTGGCAAGTGCCTACCTGTGGATTTTGGCATCTAGCTCAGCTGGCTCCTAGGGAAACCTACCAAACCTGTTCATTTTTTAAAACTAGAGATCTATGGAAATGCATGACGGGGTTACTTGTGGGGCTCTCACCTGGCTCTGTTACCCAGAATCCTTTGCAAACCTCAAAATTTGGCTAAAAAATATATTTTTCCTCACATTTCGGTGACAGATGGTTCTGGAATCTGAGAGGACCCACAATGTTCCTTCCACATAGAATTCCCCCAAGTCTCCCGATAAAAATGGTACTTCACTTTTGAGGATAGGCCTCGTGCCTGCAACAGAAAATGCTGCAAAACACAAAGTGGACACATCGCATTTTCTCAAAGAAAACAGAGGTGTTTTTTGCAAAGTGCCAACCCGTGGATTTTGGCCTCTAGCTCAGCCGGCACCTAGGGAAACCTACTAAACCTGTGCATTTTTAAAATCTAGAGATCTAGGGAAATTCATGACGGGGTAACCTGTGGGGCTCGTACCAGGTTCTGTTACTCAGAATCCTTTGCAAACCTCAAAATGTGGCTAAAAAAACACTTTTTCCTCACATTTCCGTGACAGAGAGTTCTGGAATCTGAGAGGAGCCACAAATTTTCTTTAACCCAGCGTTCCCCCAAGTTCCCGATAAAAGTGGTACTTCACTTGTTTGGGTAGGCCTAGTTCCCGCAACAGGAAATGCCCAAAACTCAAAGTGGACACATCACATTTTCTGAAAGAAAACAGAGGTGTTTTTTGGAATATGCCTACCTGTGGATTTTGGCTTCTAGCTCAGCCGGCACCTAGGGAAACCTACCAAACCTGTGCATTTTTTTAAACTAGAGACCTAGGGGAATCCAAGATGGGGTGACTTGTGGGGCTCTCACCAGGTTGTGTTACCCAGGATCCTTTGCAAACCTCAAAATGTGGCTAAAAAAACACCTTTTCCTCACATTTTGGTGACAGAATGCTATGGAATCTGAGAGAAGCCACAAATTTCCTTCCACCCAGCATTCCCCCTAGTCTCCCGATAAAAATGGTACCTCACTTGTGTGGATAGGCCTAGTGCCCGCAACAGGAAATGGCCCAAAACACAAAGTGGACACATCACATTTTCTCAAAGAAAACAGAGGTGTTTTTTGCTTAGTGCCTACCTGTGGATTTTGGCCTCTAGCTCAGCTGGCACCGAGGGAAATCTACCAAACCTGTGCATTTTTAAAAACTAGAGACCTAGAGGAATCCAAGACGGGGTGACCTATGGGGCTCTCACCAGGTTCTGTTACCCAGAATCTTTTGCAAACCTCAAAATGTGGCTAAAAAAACACTTTTTCCTCACATTTCGGTGACAGAGAGTTCTGGAATCTGAGAGGAGGCACAATTTTCCTTCCACCCAGTGTTCTCCCAAGTCTCCCGATAAAAATTGTACCTCACTTTGTGGGTAGGCCTAGTTCCCGCGACAAGAAATGCCGCAAAACAGAAAGTGGACACATCACATTTTCTGAAAGAAAACAGAGGTGTTTTTTGCAAAGTGCCTACCTATGGATTTTGGCATCTAGATCAGCTGGCTCCTAGGGAAACCTACCAAACCTGTTCATTTTTTAAAACTAGAGATCTAGGGAAATGCATGACGGGGTTACTTGTGGGGCTCTCACCAGGTTCTGTTACCCAGAATCCTTTGCAAACCTCAAAATTTGGCTAAAAAACATATTTTTCCTCACATTTCGGTGACAGAGGGTTCTGGAATCTGAGAGGACCCACAATGTTCCTTCCACACAGAATTCCCCCAAGTCTCCCGATAAATATGGTACTTCACTTTTGAGGATAGGCATTGTGCCCGCGACAGAAAATGCTGCAAAACACAAAGTGGACACATCGCATTTTCTCAAAGAAAACAGAGTTGTTTTTTGCAAAGTGCCAACCCGTGGATTTTGGCCTCTAGCTCAGCCGGCACCTAGGGAAACCTATCAAACCTGTGCACTTTTGAAAGCTAGAGACCTAGGGGTGTCCAAAACGGGGTGACTTGTGGGGCTCTCACCACATTCTGTTACCCACAATCCTTTGCAAGCCTCAAAATTTGGCTAAAAAACACTTTTTCATCACATTTCGGTGACAGAGAGTTCTGGAATCTGAGAGGAACCTCAATTTTCCTACCACCCAGCGTTCCCTCAAGTCTCCCGATGAAACTGGTACCTCATTTTTTGGATAGGACTAGTGCCTGCGACAGGAAATGCCCCAAAACACAAAGTGGACACATCACATTTTCTCAAAGAAAACAGAGGTGTTTTTTGCAAAGTGCCTACCTGTGGCTTTTGGCATCTACCTCAGTCGGCACCTAGGTAAACTTCCAAACCTGTGCATTTTTGAAAACTAGAGATCTAGGGAAATCCAAGATGGGTGACTTGTGGGGCTCTCACCAGGTTCTGTTACCCAGAATCCTTTGCAAACCTCAAAATGTGGCTAAAAAAACACTTTTTCCTCACATTTCGGTGACAGAGAGTTCTGGAATCTGAGAAGTGCTACAATTTTCCTACCACACAGTGTTCCCTCAAGTCTCCCGATAAAACTGGTACCTCATTTTGTGGGTAGGCCTAGTGCCCGAGACAAAAAATGCCACAAAACACAAAGTGGACACATCACATTTTCTGAAAGAAAACAGAGGTGTTTTTTGCAAAGTGCCTACCTGTGGATTTTGGCCTCTACCTCAGCTGGCACCTAGGGGAAACCTATTAAACCTGTGCATTTTTGAAAACTAGAGATCTAGGGAAATCCAAGATGGGTGACTTGTGGGGCTCTCACCAGGTTCTGTTACCTAGAATCCTTTGCAAACCTCAAAATGTGGCTAAAGAAAAACTTTTTCCTCACATTTCGGTGACAGAGAGTTCTACAATCTGAGAGGAGCAGCTAATTTCTTTCCACCCAGCGTTCCTCCAAGTCTCCCTATAAAAATGGTACCTCACATTTGTGGGTAGGCCTAGTGCGTGCGACAGGAAATGCGCCCAAAACACAAAGTGGACACATCACATTTTCTCAAAGAAAATAGAGGTGTTTTTTGCATAGTGCCTACCTGTGGATTGTGGCCTCTAGCTCAGCTGGCACCTTGGGAAACCTACCAGACCTGTTCATTTTTTAAAACTAGAGACCCAGGGGTATCCAAGACGGGGTGACTTGTGGGGCTCTCACCAGGTTCTGTTACCCAGAATCCTTTGCAAACCTCAAAATTTGGCTAAAAAACACATTTTCATCACATTTCAGTGACAGAGAGTTCTGGAATCTGAGAGGAGCCACAATTTTCCTTCCACCCAGCATTCTCCCAAGTCTCCCGATAAACATTGTACCTCACTTTGTGGGTAGGCCTAGTGCCCGAAACAAGAAATGCCGCAAAACAGAAAGTGGACACATCACATTTTCTGAAAGAATACAGAGTTGTTTTTTGCAAAGTGCCTACCTGTGGATTTTGGCATCTAGCTCAGCTGGCACCTAGGGAAACCTACCAAACCTGTTCATTTTTTAAAAGTAGAGATCTAGGGAAATCCATGACAGGGTTACTTGTGGGGCTCTCACCAGGTTCTGTTACCCAGAATCCTTTGCAAACCTCAAAATTTTGCAAAAAAAAAACACTTTTTCCTCACATTTTGGTGACAGAGAGTTCTGGAATCTGAGAAGAGCCACAATTTTCCTACCACCCAGCGTTCCCTCAAGTCTCCTGATGAAACCGGTACCTCATTTTTTGGGTAGGCCTAGTGCTTGCGACAGGAAATGCCCCCAAAACACAAAGTGAACACATCACATTTTCTCAAAGAAAACAGAGGTGTTTTTTGCATAGTGCCTACCTGTGGATTTTGGCCTCTAGCTCAGCTGGCACCAAGGGAAACCTACCGAACCTGTGCATTTGTAAAAACTAGAGACCTAGAGGAATCCAAAACGTGGTGACTTGGGGGGCTCTCACCAGGTTCTGCTACCCAGAATCCTTTGCAAACCACAAAATGTGGCTAAAAAAACACTTTTTCCTCACATTTCTGTGACAGAGAGGTCTGGAATCTGAGAGGAGACACAAATTTCCTGCCACCCAGCGTTCACCCAAGTCTTCCGATAAAAATGGTGCCTCACTTGTGTGGGTAGGCCTAGTGCCCGTGAAAGAAAATGCCCCCAAAGCACAAAGTGGACACATCACATTTTCTCAAAGAAAACAGAGGTGTTTTTTGCAAAGTGCCTACCTGTGGATTTTGGCCTCTGGGTCAGCCAGCACCTAGGGAAACCTACCAAACCAGTGCATTTTTGAAAACTAGAGACCTAGGGAAATCCAAAACGTGGTGACTTGGGGGGCTCTCACCAGGTTCTGCTACCCAAAATCCTTTGCAAACCTCAAAATGTTGCTAAAAAAACACTTTTTCCTCACATTTCTGTGACAGAGAGATCTGGAATCTGAGAGGAGACACAAATTTCCTCACACCCAGCGTTCACCCAAGTCTTCCGATAAAAATGGTACCTCACATTTGTGGGTAGGCCAAGTGCCCGAGAGGGGAAATGCCCCAAAGCACAAAGTGGACACATCACATTTTCTCAAAGAAAACAGAGGTGTTTTTTTGCAAAGTGCCTACCTGTGGATTTTGGCCTTCTAGCTCAGCCAGCACCTAGGAAAACTTCCAAACCTGTGCATTTTTGAAAACTAGAGATATAGCGAAATCCAAGACGGGGTGACTTGGGGGGCTCTCACCAGGTTCTGTTACCCAGAATCCTTTGCAAACCTCAAAATGTGGCTAAAAAAACACTTTTTCCTCACATTTCGGTGACAGAGAGTTCTGGAATCTGAGAGGAGCTACAAATTTCCTACCACCCAGCGTTCCCTCAAGTCTCTCGATAAAACTGGTAACTCATTTTGTGGGTAGGCCTAGTGTCCGCAACAAAAAATGCCACAAATTCACAAAGTGGACACATCACATTTTCTGAAAGAAAACAGAGGTGTTATTTGCAAAGTGCCTACCTGTGTATTTTTGCCTCTGGTTCAGCCGGCACCTAGGGGAAACCTATTAAACCTGTGCATTTTTTAAAACTAGAGACCTAGGGGTATCTAAGACCAGGTGACTTGTGGGGCTCTCACCAGGTTCTGCTACCCAGAATCCTTTGCAAACCTCAAAATTTGGCTAAAAAAACACTTTTTCCTCACATTTCTGTGACAGAGAGTTCTGGAATCTGAGAGGAGACACAACTTTCCTTCCACCCAGGGTTCACCCAAGAATTCCGATAAGAATGGTACCTCACTTGTGTGGATAGGCCTAGTGCCCGTGAGAGGAAATGCCCCAAAACATAAAGTGGACACATCACATTTTCTCAAAGAAAACAGAGGTGTTTTTTGCAAAGAGCCTACCTGTGGATTTTGGCATCTAGCTCAGCGGGCACCTAGGTAAACTTCCAAACCTGTGCATTTTTGAAAACTAGAGATCTAGGGAAATCCAAGATGGGTGACTTCTGGATCTCTCACCAGGTTCTGTTACCCAGAATCCTTTGCAAACCTCAAAATGTGGCTAAAAAAACACTTTTTCCTCACATTTCGGTGACAGAGAGTTCTGGAATCTGAGAAGTGCTACAATTTTCCTACCACACAGTGTTCCCTCAAGTCTCCCGATAAAACTGGTACCTCATTTTGTGGGTAGGCCTAGTGCCCGAGACAAAAAATGCCTCAAAACACAAAGTGGACACATCACATTTTCTGAAAGAAAACAGAGGTGTTTTTTGCAAAGTGCCTACCTGTGGATTTTGGCCTCTACCTCAGCTGGCACCTAGGGGAAACCTATTAAACCTGTGCATTTTTTAAAACTAGAGACCTAAGGGTATCTAAGACGGGGTGACTTGTGGGGCTCTCACCAGGTTCTGTTACCTAGAATCCTTTGCAAACCTCAAAATTTGGCTAAAGAAAAACTTTTTCCTCACATTTCAGTGACAGAGAGTTCTACAATTTGAGAGAAGCAGCAAATTTCTTTCCACCCAGCGTTCCTCCAAGTCTCCCGATAAAAATGGTACCTCACATTTGTGGGTAGGCCTAGTGCCTGCGACAGGAAATGTGCCCAAAACACAAAGTGGACACATCACATTTTCTCAAAGAAAACAGAGGTGTTTTTTGCATAGTGCCTACCTGTGGATTGTGGCCTCTAGCTCAGCTGGCACCTAGGGAAACCTACCAAACCTGTTCGTTTTTGAAAACTAGAGACCCAGGGGTATCTAAGACGGGGTGACTTGTGGGGCTCTCACCAGGTTCTGTTACCCAGAATCCTTTGCAAACCTCAAAATTTGGCTAAAAAACACTTTTTCATCACATTTCGGTGACTGAGAGTTCTGGAATCTGAGAGGAGCCACAATTGTCCTTCCACCCTGTGTTCCCGCAATTCTCCTGATAAAAATGGAATGTTACTTGTGTGGGTAGACCTAGTGCCCGTGAGAGGAAATGCCCCAAAAAACACAAAGTGGACACATCATATTTTCTCAAAGAAAAAGAGGTGTTTTTTGCAAAGTGCCCACCTGTGGATTTTGGCCTCTAGCTCAGCCGGCACCTAGGGAAACTTCCAAATCTGTGCATTTTTGAAAACTAGAGATCTAGGGAAATCCAAGACGGGGTGACTTGTGGGGCTCTCACCAGGTTCTGTTACCCAGAATCCTGTGCAAACCTCAAAATATGGCTAAAAAACAAGTTTTCCTCACATTTCAGTGACAGAGAGTTCTGGAATCTGAGAGGAGCTACAATTTTCCTACCACCCAGCGTTCCCTCAAGTCTCCCAATAAAACTGGTACCTCATTTTGTGGGTAGGCCTAGTTCCCGCAACAAAAAATGCCACAAATTCACAAAGGAGACACATCACATTTTCTGAAAGAAAACAGAGGTGTTTTTTGCAAAGTGCCTACCTGTGGATTTTGGCTGTAGCTCAGCCGGCCCCTAGGGAAAACCTATTAAACCTGTGCATTTTTGAAAACTAGAGACCTAGGGGTATGTAAGACGGGGTGACTTGTGGGGCTCTCACCAGGTTCTGTTACCTAGAATCCTTTGCAAATCTCAAAATTTGGATAAAGAAAAACTTTTTCCTCACATTTCGGTGACAGAGAGTTCTGGAATCTGAGAGGAGCAACAATTTTCCTCCCACCCAGCATTCCCCCAAGTCTCCCGATAAAAATGGTACCTCACATTTGTGGGTAGGCCTAGTGCCTGCGACAGGAAATGCCCCCAAAACACAAAGTGGACACATCACATTTTCTGAAAGAAAACAGAGGTGTTTTTTGCAAAGGGCCTACCTGTGGATTTTGGCCTCTAGCTCAGCCGGCACCTAGGGGAAACCTATTAAACCTGTGCATTTTTTAAAACTAGAGACCTAGGGGTATTTAAGAAAGGGTGACTTGTGGGTCTCTCATCAGGTTCTGTTACCTAGAATCCTTTGCAAACATCAAAATGTGGCTAAAGAAAAAGTTTTTCCTCACATTTCAGTGACAGAGAGTTCTGGAATCTGAGAGGAGCAACAATTTTCCTTCCACCCAGCACTCCCCCAAGTCTCCCGATACAAATGGTACCTCACATTTGTGGGTAGGCCTAGTGCCTGCGGCAGGAAATGCACCCAAAACACAAAGTGGACACATCACATTTTCTCAAAGAAAACAGGTGTTTTTTGCATAGTGCCTACCTGTGGATTTTGGCCTCTAGCTCAGCTGGCACCTAGGGAAACCTACCAAACCTGTTCATTTTTTTAAACTAGAGACCCAGGGGTATCCAAGACGGGGTGACTTGTGGGGCTCTCACCAGGTTCTGTTACCCAGAATCCTTTGCAAACCTCACAATTTGGCTAAAAAACACTTTTTCATCACATTTCGGTGACAGAGAGTTCTGGAATCTGAGAGGAGCCACAATTTTCCTTCCACCCAGCATTCTCCCAAGTCTCCCGATAAACATTGTACCTCACTTTGTGGGTAAGCCTAGTGCCCGAAACAAGAAATGCCGCAAAACAGAAAGTGGACACACCACATTATCTGAAAGAAAACAGAGGTGTTTTTTGCAAAGTGCCTACCTGTGGATTTTGGCATCTAGCTCAGCTGTCACCTAGGGAAAACTACCAAACCTGTTCATTTTTTAAAACTAGAGATCTAGGGAAATCCATGACGGGGTTACTTGTGGGGCTCTCACCAGGTTCTGTTACCCAGAATCCTTTGCAAACCTCAAAATTTGGCCAAAAAAAACACTTTTTCCTCACATTTCAGTGACAGAGAGATCTGGAATCTGAGAGGAGACACAAATTTCCTGCCACCCAGCGTTCACCCAAGTCTTCCGATAAAAATGGTGCCTCACTTGTGTGGGTAGGCCTAGTGCCCGTGAGAGGAAATACCCCAAAGCACAAAGTGGACACATCACATTTTCTCAAAGAAAACAGAGGTGTTTTTTGCATAGTGCCTACCTGTGGATTTTGGCCTCTAGCTCAGCTGGCACCAAGGGAAACCTACCAAACCTGTGCATTTGTAAAAACTAGAGACCTAGAGGAATCCAAAACGTGGTGACATGGGGGGCTCTCACCAGGTTCTGCTACCCAGAATCCTTTGCAAACCACAAAATTTGGCTAAAAAAACACTTTTTCCTCACATTTCTGTGACAGAGAGATCTGGAATCTGAGAGGAGACACAAATTTCCTGCCACCCAGCGTTCACCCAAGTCTTCCGATAAAAATGGTGCCTCACTTGTGTGGGTAGGCCTAGTGCCCGTGAGAGGAAATACCCCAAAGCACAAAGTGGACACATCACATTTTCTCAAAGAAAACAGAGGTGTTTTTTGCAAAGTGCCTACCTGTGGATTTTGCCCTCTGGGTCAGCCAGCACCTAGGGAAACCTACCAAACCAGTGCATTTTTGAAAACTAGAGACCTAGGGAAATCCAAAACGTGGTGACTTGGGGGGCTCTCACCAGGTTCTGCTACCCGGAATCCTTTGCAAACCTCAAAATGTTGCTAAAAAAACACTTTTTCCTCACATTTCTGTGACAGAGAGATCTGGAATCTGAGAGGAGACACAAATTTCCTTCCACCCAGCGTTCACCCAAGTCTTCCGATAAAAATGGTACCTCACTTGTGTGGGTAGGCCTAGTGCCCGTGAGGGGAAATGCCCCAAAGCACAAAGTGGACACATCACATTTTCTCAAAGAAAACAGAGGTGTTTTTTTGCAAAGTGCCTACCTGTGGATTATGGCCTCTAGCTCAGCCGGCACCTAGGAAAACTTCCAAACCTGTGCATTTTTTAAACCTAGAGATCTAGGGAAATCCAAGACGGGGTGACTTGGGGGGCTCTCGACTGCTTCTGCTACCCAGAATCCTTTGCAAACATCAAAATTTGGCTAAAAAAACTCTTTTTCCTCACATTTCTGTGACAGAGTGATCTGGAATCTGAGAGGAGACACAAATTTCCTTCCACCCAACGTTCACCCAAGTCTTCTGATAAAAATGGTACCTCACTTGTGTGGGTAGGCCTAGTGCCCGTGAGAGGAAATGCCCCAAAGCACAAAGTGGACACATCACATTTTCTCAAAGAAAACAGAGGTGTTTTTTGCAAAGTGCCTACCTGTTGATTTTGGCTTCTAGCTCAGCCGGCACCTAGGGAAACTTCCAAACCTGTGCATTTTTGAAAAACTAGGGGCCGTATTTATACTCTGGTTGCGCCGAATTTGCGTCGTTTTTTTCGACGCAAATTCGACGCTAAACTAACGCCAACTAACGCCATATTTATACTATGGCGTTAGACGCTTCGGGCGCCAAAGTGCCCGGAGTGTGCGTCATTTTTTAGCGTGAACCCCTTCCTTGCGTTAATGATATGCAAGGGAGGCGTTCCCGTCTTAAAAAATGACTCCCAGGCCTTTACGTGGTATTTATACTCACGGGCAAAAATGACGCCCGGGAGTGGGCGTGGCCAAAAACGGCGCATTTGCGCCGCTTTTTAACGCCTGGGTCAGGCATGGCGTTAAGGGACAAGTGGGCTCAAAATGAGCCCAGAGTGCCCTCCCCTGCCCCCAGGGACCCCCCCTGCCACCCTTGCCCACCCCAGGAGGAAACCCAAGGACGGAGGGACCCATCCCATGGACATTAAGGTAAGTTCAGGTAAGTATTTTTTTTTTTTTTTTTGTGGCATAGTGGGGCCTGATTTGTGCCCCCCTACATGCCACTATGCCCAATGACCATGCCCAGGGGACAGAAGTCCCCTGGGCATGGCCATTGGGCAAGGGGGCATGACTCCTATCTTTACAATGATAGGAGTCATGTTGATGGGGGATGGGCGTCGTTAAAAAATGGCGCAAGTCGGGTTAAGACGATTTTTTAGCGTCAACCGGACTTGCGCCATTTTAAGACGCCCTAACGTCATTTTTTCCCAACGCCGGCGCTGCCTGGTCTACGTGGTTTTTTTCCACGCACACCAGGCAGCGCCGGTCTGCTTGCGCCGGCTAAAGCCATTCAATAAATATGGCGCCCGCATGGCGCTTCAGAATGACGTTAGCCGGCGCAAAAATTTTTGACGCTAAACTGCGTTAGCGCAGTTTAGCGTCAAAAAGTATAAATATGGCCCTAGAGATCTAGGGAAATCCAAGACGTGGTGACTTGGGGGGCTCTCAACAGGTTCTGCTACCCAGAATCCTTTGCAAACCTCAAAATTTGGCTAAAAAAACACTTTTTCCGCATATTTCTGTGACAGAGAGATCTGGAATCTGAGAGGAGACACAAATTTCCTACCACCCAGCGTTCACCCAAGTCTTCCGATAAAAATGGTACCTCACTTGTGTGGGTAGGCCTAGTGCCCGTGAGAGGAAATGCCCCCAAAGCACAAAGAGGACACATCACATTATCTCAAAGAAAACAGAGGTGTTTTTTACATAGTGCCTACCTGTGGATTTTGGCCTCTAGCTCAGCAGGCACCAAAGGAAACCTACCAAACCTGTGCATTTTTTAAAACTAGAGACCTAGAAGAATCCAAGACGGGATGACTTGTGGGGCTCTCACCAGGTTCTGTTACCCAGAATCATTAGCAAACCTCGCAATTTGGCTAAACAAACACTTTTTCCTCAAATTTCGGTGACAGAGAGTTTTGGAATCTGAGAGGAGCCACAATTGTCCTTCCACCCAGTGTTCCCGCAACTCTCCTGATAAAAATGGAATGTTACTTGTGTGGGTAGACCTAGTGCCCGTGAGAGGAAATGCTCCAAAAAACACAAAGTGGACACATCATATTTTCTCAAAGAAACAGAGGTGTTTTTTGCAAAGTGCCCACCTGTGGATTTTGGCCTCTAGCTCAGCCGGCACCTAGGGAAACTTCCAAATCTGTGCATTTTTGAAAACTAGAGATCTAGGGAAATCCAAGACGGGTGACTTGTGGGGCTCTCACCAGGTTCTGTTACCCAGAATCCTGTGCAAACCTCAAAATATGGTTAAAAAAACACGTTTTCCTCACATTTCAGTGACAGAGAGTTCTGGAATCTGAGAGGAGCTATAATTTTCCTACCACCCAGCGTTCCCTCAAGTCTCCCAATAAAACTGGTACCTCGTTTTGTGGGTAGGCCTAGTGCCCGCGACAAAAAATGCCACAAAACACAAAGTGGACACATCACATTTTCTGAAAGAAAACAGAGGTGTTTTTTGCAAAGTGCCTACCTGTGGATTTTGGCCTCTAGCTCAGCCGGCACCTAGGGGAAACCTATTAAACCTGTGCATTTTTGAAAACTAGAGACCTAGGGGTATCTTAGACCAGGTGACTTGTGGGGCTCTCACCAGTTTCTGCTACCCAAAATCCTTTGCAAACCTCAAAATTTGGCTAAAGAAAATCTTTTTCCTCACATTTCGGTGACAGAGAGTTCTGGAATCTGAGAGGAGCAACAATTTTCTTTCCACCCAGCGTTCCCCCAAGTCTCCTGATAAAAATGGTATCTCACATTGGTGGGTAGCCTTAGTGCCTGCAACAGGAATTACCCCCCCCACCCTCCAAAACACAAAGTGGTCACATCACATTTTCTCAAAGAAAACAGAGGTGTTTTTTTGGATAGACCCTACCTGTGGATTTTGGTCTCTAGCTCAGCTGGCACCTAGGGAAACCTACCAAACCTTTTCATATTTTAAAACTATCGACCCATGGGTATCCAAGACGGGGTGACTTGTGGGGCTCTCACCAGTTTCTGTTACCCAGAATCCTTTGCAAACCTCAAAATTTGGCTAAAAAACACTTTTTCATCACATTTTGGTGACAGAGGGTTCTAGAATCTGAGAGAAGCCACAATTTTCCTTCCACCCAGCGTTCCCGCAATTCTCCTGATAAAAATGGTATGTTACTTGTGTGGGTAGGCCTATTGCCCGCGACAGGAAATGCCCCAAAACACAAAGTGGACACATCACATTTTCTCAAAGAAAACAGAGGTGTTTTTTGCAAAGTGCCTACCTGTGGATTTTGGCCTCTATCTCAGCCTGCACCTAGGGAAACCTACCAAACCTGTGCATTTTTTTAAACTAGAGACCTAGGGAAATCAAAAACGTGGTGACTTGGGGGGCTCTCACCAGGTTCTGCCACCCAGAATCCTTTGCAAACCTCAAAATTTGGCTAAAAAAACACTTTTTCCTCACATTTCGGTGACAGAGAGTTCTGGAATCTGAGAGGAAACACAAATTTCCTTCCACCCAGCGTTCACCCAAGTCTTCCGATAAAAATGGTACCTCACTTGTGTGGGTAGGCCTAGTGCCCGTGAGAGGAAATGCCACAAAACACAAAGTGAACACATCACATTTTCTCAAAGAAAACAGAGGTGTTTTTTGGAATGTGCCTACCTGTGGATTTTGGCCTCTAGCTCAGCCGGCACCTAGGGAAACTTCCAATCCTGTGCATTTTTTAAAACTAGAGATCTAGGGAAACCCAAGACGGGGTGACTTGTGGGGCTCTCACCAGGTTCTGTTACCCAGAATCCTTTGCAAACCTCAAAATGTGGATAAAAAAACACTTTTTCCCTCACATTTCGGTGACAGAGAGTTCTGGAATCTGAGAAGAGCTACAATTTTCGTACCACCCAGCGTTCCCTCAAGTCTCCCGATAAAACTGGTACCTCATTTTGTGGGTAGGCCTAGTGCCTGTGACAAGAAATGCCACAAAACACAAAGTGGACACATCACATTTTCTGAAAAAAAACAGAGGTTTTTTTTGCAAAGTGCCTACCTGTTGATTTTGGCATCTAGCTCAGCTGGCACCTAGGGAAACTTACCAAACCTGTTCCTTTTCTGAAAACTAGAGATCTGGGGAAATCCATGATGGAGTGACTTGTGGGCTCTCACCAGGTACTGTTACCCAGAATCCTTTGCAAACCTCAAAATTTGGCTAAAAAATAAAATAATTTCATCACATTTCGGTGACAGACGGTTCTGAAATCGGAGAGGAGCTACAAAATTCCTTCCACCCAGCATTCCCCTAAGTCTCCCGATAAAAATGGTACTTCACTTGTGTGGGTAGACCAAGTGCCCGTGACAGGAAATGCTGCAAAACACAAAGTGGACACATCACATTTTCTGAAAGTAAACAGAGGTGTTTTTTTGCAAAGTGCCTACCTATGGATTTTGGCCTCTAGCTCAGCCGGCTCCTAGGGAAACCTACCAAACCTCTGCATTTTTTAAAACTACAGACCTAGGGGAATCCAAGACGGGGTGACTTGTGGGGCTCTCACCAGGTTCTGTTACCCAGAATTCTTTGCAAACCTCAAAAAGGGGCTAACGAAACACTTTTTCCTCAAATTTCGGTGACAGAGAGTTTTGGAATCTGAGAGGAGCCACAATTTTCCTTCCACCCAGCGTTCCCGCAAGTCTCCTGATAAAAATGGTACATTACTTGTGTGGGTAGGCCTATTGCCCGCGACTGGAAATGCCCCAAAACACAAATTGGACACATCACATTTTCTCAAAGAAAACAGAGGTGTTTTTTGCAAAGTGACTACCTGTGGACTTTGGCCTCTAGCTCAGCCAGCACCTAGGGTAACCTACCAAACCTGTGCATTTTTGAAAACTAGAGACCTAGGGAAGTCCAAAACGGGGTGACTTGGGGGACTCTCACCAGGTTCTGCTACCCAGAATCTTTTGCAAACCTCATAATTTGGCTAAAAAAACACTTTTTCTTCACATTTCTGTGACAGAGAGATCTGGAATCTGAGCGGAGTCACAAATTACCTTCCACCCAGCGTTTACCCAAGTCTTCCGATAAAAATGGTACCTCACTTGTGTGGGTAGGCCTAGTGCCCGTGAGAGGAAATGCCCCAAAGCACAAAGTGGACACATCACATTTTCTCAAAGAAAACAGAGGTGTTTTTTGCAAAGTGCCTACCTGTGGACTTTGGCCTCTATCTCAGACGGCACCTAGGGAAACTTCCAAACCTGTGCATTTTTTAAAACTAGAGACCTAGGGGTATCCAAAACGGGGTGACTTGTGGGGCTCTCACCAGGTTCTGTTACCCAGAATCCTTTGCAAACCTCAAAATTTGGCTAAAGAAACACTTTTTCCTCACATTTCGGTGACAGAGAGTTCTGGAATCTGAGAGGAACCCAAATTTTTCTTCCACCCAGCATTCCCCCAAGTCTCCGGATAAAAATGGTACCTCACTTTTGTGGGTAGGCCCAGTGCCTGCAACAGGAAATGCCCCCAAAACACAAAGTGGACACATCACATTTTCTCAAAGAAAACAGAGGAGTTTTTTGCATAGTGCCTACCTGTGGATTTTGGCCTCTAGCTCACCCGGCACCTAGGGAAACCTACCAAACCTGTGCATTTTTGAAAACTAGAGATCTAGGGAAATTCATGACTGAGTAACCTGTGGGGCTCTCACCAGGTTATGTTACCCAGAATCCTTTGCAAACCTCAAAATGTGGCTAAAAAAACACTTTTTCCTCACATTTCGGTGACAGAGAGTTCTGGAGTCTGAGAGGAGCCACAAATTTTCTTCAACCCAGCGTTCCCCCAAGTCTCCTGATAAAAATGGTATCTCACATTGGTGGGTAGCCTTAGTGCCTGCAACAGGAATTACCCCCCCCACCCTCCAAAACACAAAGTGGTCACATCACATTTTCTCAAAGAAAACAGAGGTGTTTTTTTGGATAGACCCTACCTGTGGATTTTGGTCTCTAGCTCAGCTGGCACCTAGGGAAACCTACCAAACCTTTTCATATTTTAAAACTATCGACCCATGGGTATCCAAGACGGGGTGACTTGTGGGGCTCTCACCAGTTTCTGTTACCCAGAATCCTTTGCAAACCTCAAAATTTGGCTAACAAACACTTTTTCATCACATTTTGGTGACAGAGGGTTCTAGAATCTGAGAGAAGCCACAATTTTCCTTCCACCCAGCGTTCCCGCAATTCTCCTGATAAAAATGGTATGTTACTTGTGTGGGTAGGCCTATTGCCCGCGACAGGAAATGCCCCAAAACACAAAGTGGACACGTCACATTTTCTCAAAGAAAACAGAGGTGTTTTTTGCAAAGTGCCTACCTGTGGATTTTGGCCTCTATCTCAGCCTGCACCTAGGGAAACCTACCAAACCTATGCTTTGTTTAAAACTAGAGACCAAGGGGAATCCAAGATGGGGTGACTTGTGGGGCTCTCACCAGGTTCTGTTACCCAGAATCCTTTGCAAACCTCAAAATGTGGCTAAAAAAACACCTTTTACTCACATTTTGGTGACAGAATGTTATGGAATCTGAGAGAAGCCACAAATTTCCTTCCACCCAGCGTTCCCCCTAGGCTCCCGATAAAAATGGTACCTCACTTGTGTGGGTAGGCCTAGTGCCCGCAACAGAAAATGCCCCAGAACACAAAGTGGACACATCACTTTTTCTCATTGAAAACAGGTGTTTTTTGCAAAGTGCCTACCTGTGGATGTTGGCCTCTAGCTCAGCCGGCACCTAGGGAAAACTACCAAACCTGTGCATTTTTTAAATCCAGAGACCTAGGGTAATCCAAGATGGGGTGACTTGTGAGGCACTCAACAGGTTCTGTTACCCAGAATCCTTTGCAAACCTCAATATCTGGCTAAAAACACACATTTTCCTCACAATTCGGTGACAGAGAGTTCTGGATACTGAGAGGAGCCACAAATTACCTTTCACCCAGCGTTCCCCCAAGTCTCCAGATAAAAATTGTACCTCACTTTGTGGGTAGGCCTAGTGCCCGCGTCAAGAAAAGCCCCAAAACACAAAGTGGACACATAACATTTTCTGAAAGAAAACAGAGGTGTTTTTTGCAAAGTGCCTTCCTGTAGATTTTGGCCTCTAGCTCAGCCGGCACCTAGGGAAACCTACACAACCTGTGCATTTTTGAAAACTAGAGACCCAGGGAAATCCAAAACGTGGTGACTTGTGGGGCTCTCAACAGGTTCTGCTACCCAGAATCCTTTGCAAACCTCAAAATGTGGCTAAAAAAAACACCTTTTCCTCACATTTCTGTGACAGAAACATCTGGAATCTGAGAGGAGACACAAATTTCCTTCCAACCAGCGTTCACCCAAGCCTTCCGATAAAAATGGTACCTCACTTGTGTGGATAGGCCTAGTGCCCATGAGAGGAAATGCCCACAAAGCACAAAGTGGACACATCACATTTTCTCAAAGAAAACAGAGGTGTTTTTCACAAAGTGCCTACCTGTGGATTTTGGCCTCTAGCTCAGCTGGCACCTAGGGAAACTTCCCAACCTGTGCATATTTGAAAACTAGAGATCTAGGGAAATCCAAGACGGTGTGACTTGGGGGGCTATCAACAGGTTCTGCTACCCAGTATCCTTTGCAAACCTCAAAATTTGGCAAAAAAAAAACTTTTCCCTCACATTTCTGTGACAGAGAGATCTGGAATCTGAGAGGAGACATAAATTTCCTTCCACCCAGCGTTCACCCAAGTCTTCCGATAAAAATGGTACCTCACTTGTGTGGGTAGGCCTAGTGCCCGTGAGAGGAAATGCCCCAAAGCACAAAGTGAACACATCACATTTTCTGAAAGAAAACAGAGGTGTTTTTTGCAAAGTGCCTAACTGTGGATTTTGGCCTCTAGCTCAGGCGGCACCTGGGAAACTTCCAAACCATTGCATTTTTGAAAACTAGAGATCTAGGGAAATCCAAGACGGGGTGACTTGGGGGGCTCTCACCAGGTTCTGCTACCCAGAATCCTTTGCAAACCTCAACATTTGGCTAAACAAACACTTTTTCCTCAAATTTCGGTGACAGAGAGTTTTGGAATCTGAGGGGAGCCACAATTTTCCTACCACCCAGCGTTCCCCCTAGGCTCCCGATAAAAATGGTACCTCACTTGTGTGGATAGGCCTAGTGCCCGCAACAGGAAATGCCCCAAAACACAAAGTGGACACATCACTTTTTCTCAATGAAAACAGAGGTGTTTTTTGCAAAGTGCCTACCTGTGGATGTTGGCCTCTAGCTCAGCCGGCACCTAGGGAAAACTACCAAACCTGTGCATTTTTTAAAACTAGAGACCTAGGGTAATCCAAGATGGTGTGACTTGTGGGGCTCTCACCAGGTTCTGTTACCCAGAATCCTTTGCAAACCTCAAAATCTGGCTAAAAACACACATTTTCCTCACAATTCCGTGACAGAGAGTTCTGGAATCTGAGAGGAGCCACAAATTACCTTTCACCCAGCGTTCCCCCAGTCTCCAGATAAAAATTGTACCTCACTTTGTGGGTAAGCCTAGTGCCCGCGTCAAAAAAAGCCCCAAAACACAAAGTGGACACATCACATTTTCTCAAAGAAAACAGAGGTGTTTTTTGCAAAGTGCCTACCTGTGGATTTTGGCCTCTATCTCAGCCTGCACCTAGGGAAACCTACCAAACCTGTGCATTTTTTAAAACTAGAGACCTAGGGAAATCAAAAACGTGGTGACTTGGGGGGCTCTCACCAGGTTCTGCTACCCAGAATCCTTTGCAAACCTCAAAATTTCGCTAAAAAAACACTTTTTCCTCACATTTCGGTGACAGGGAGTTCTGGAATCTGAGAGGAGACACAAATTTCCTTCCACCCAGCGTTCACCCAAGTCTTCCGATAAAAATGGTACCTCACTTGTGTGGGCAGGTCTAGTGCCCGTGAGAGGAAATGCCACAAAACACAAAGTGAACACATCACATTTTCTCAAAGAAAACAGAGGTGTTTTTTGGAATGTGCCTACCTATGGATTTTGGCCTCTAGCTCAGCGGGCACCTAGGTAAACTTCCAATCCTGTGCATTTTTTAAAACTAGAGATCTAGGGAAATCCAAGACGGGGTGACTTGTGGGGCTCTCACCAGGTTCTGTTACCCAGAATCCTTTGCAAACCTCAAAATGTGGATAAAAAAACACTTTTTCCCTCACATTTCGGTGACAGAGAGTTCTGGAATCTGAGAAGAGCTACAATTTTCCTACCACCCAGCGTTCCCTCAAGTCTCCTGATAAAACTGGTACCTCATTTTGTGGGTAGGCCTAGTGCCTGTGACAAGAAATGCCACAAAACACAAAGTGGACACATCACATTTTCTGAAAGGAAACAGAGGTTTTTTTTTGCAAAGTGCCTGCCTGTTGATTTTGGCATCTAGCTCATCTGGCACCTAGCGAAACTTACCAAACCTGTTCATTTTCTGAAAACTAGAGATCTGGGGAAATCCATGATGGAGTGACTTGTGGGGCTCTCACCAGGTACTGTTACCCAGAATCCTTTGCAAACCTCAAAATTTGGCTAAAAAATAGAATAATTTCATCACATTTCGGTGACAGAGGGCTCTGGAATCGGAGAGGAGCTACAAAATTCCTTCCACCCAGCATTCCCCTAAGTCTCCCGATAAAAATGGTACTTCACTTGTGTGGGTAGACCAAGTGCCCGTGACAGGAAATGCTGCAAAACACAAAGTGGACACATCAGATTTTCTGAAAGTAAACAGAGGTGTTTTTTTTGCAAAGTGCCTACCTATGGATTTTGGCCTCTAGCTCAGCCGGCTCCTAGGGAAACCTACCAAACCTCTGCATTTTTTAAAACTACAGACCTAGGGGAATCCAAGACGGGGTGACTTGTGGGGCTCTCACCAGGTTCTGTTAACCAGAATTCTTTGCAAACCTCAAAAAGTGGCTAACGAAACACTTTTTCCTCAAATTTCGGTGACAGAGAGTTTTGGAATCTGAGAGGAGCCACAATTTTCCTTCCACCCAGCGTTCCCGCAAGTCTACTGATAAAAATGGTACATTACTTGTGTGGGTAGGCCTATTGCCCGCGACTGGAAATGCCCCAAAACACAAATTGGACACACCACATTTTCTCAAAGAAAACAGAGGTGTTTTTTGCAAAGTGACTACCTGTGGACTTTGGCCTCTAGCTCAGCCAGCACCTAGGGTAACCTACCAAACCTGTGCATTTTTGAAAACTAGAGACCTAGGGAAGTCCAAAACGTGGTGACTTGGGGGACTCTCACCAGGTTCTGCTACCCAGAATCTTTTGCAAACCTCAAAATTTGGCTAAAAAAACACTTTTTCTTCACATTTCTGTGACAGAGAGATCTGGAATCTGAGCGGAGTCACAATTTTCCTTCCACCCAGCGTTCACCCAAGTCTTCCGATAAAAATGGTACCTCACTTGTGTGGGTAGGCCTAGTGCCCGTGAGAGGAAATGCCCCAAAGCACAAAGTGGACACATCACATTTTCTCAAAGAAAACAGAGGAGTTTTTTGCATAGTGCCTACCTGTGGATTTTGGCCTCTAGCTCACCCGGCACCTAGGGAAACCTACCAAACCTGTGCATTTTTTAAAACTAGAGATCTAGGGAAATTCATGACGGAGTAACCTGTGGGGCTCTCACCAGGTTATGTTACCCAGAATCCTTTGCAAACCTCAAAATGTGGCTAAAAAAACACTTTTTCCTCACATTTCGGTGACAGAGAGTTCTGGAGTCTGAGAGGAGCCACAAATTTTCTTCAACCCAGCGTTCCCCCAAGTCTCCCGATAAAAGTGGTACTTCACTTGTGTGGGTAGGCCTAGTGCCCGCAACAGGAAATGCACAAAACACAAAGTGGACACATCACATTTTCTGAAAGAAAACAGAGGTGTTTTTTGGAATGTGCCTACCTGTGGATTTTGGCCTCTAGCTCAGCCGGCACCTAGGGAAACCTACCAAACCTGTGCTTTGTTTAAAACTAGAGACCAAGGGGAATCCAAGATGGGGTGACTTGTGGGGCTCTCACCAGGTTCTCTTACCCAGAATCCTTTGCAAACCTCAAAATGTGGCTAAAAAAACACCTTTTACTCACATTTTGGTGACAGAATGTTATGGAATCTGAGAGAAGCCACAAATTTCCTTCCACCCAGCGTTCCCCCTAGGCTCCTGATAAAAATGGTAGCTCACTTGTGTGGGTAGGCCTAGTGCCCGCAACAGGAAATGCCCCAAAACACAAAGTGGACACATCACTTTTTCTCAATGAAAACAGAGGTGTTTTTTGCAAAGTGCCTACCTGTGGATGTTGGCCTCTAGCTCAGCCGGCACCTAGGGAAAACTACCAAACCTGTGCATTTTTTAAAACTAGAGACCTAGGGTAATCCAAGATGGGGTGACTTGTGAGGCTCTCACCAGGTTCTGTTACCCAGAATCCTTTGCAAACCTCAAAATCTGGCTAAAAACACACATTTTCCTCATAATTCGGTGACAAAGAGTTCTGGAATCGGAGAGGAGCCACAAATTACCTTTCACCCAGCATTCCCCCAAGTCTCCAGATAAAAATTTTACCTCACTTTGTGGGTAGGCCGAGTGCCCGCGTCAAGAAAAGCCCCAAAACACAAAGTGGACACATAACATTTTCTGAAAGAAAACAGAGGTGTTTTTTGCAAAGTGCCTACCTGTGGATTTTGGCCTCTAGCTCAGCCGGCACCTAGGGAAACCTACCAAACCTGTGCATTTTTGAAAACTAGAGACCTAGGGAAATCCAAAATGTGGTGACTTGTGGGGCTCTCAACAGGTTCTTCTACCCAGAATCCTTTGCAAACCTCAAAATTTGGCTAAAAAAAACACCTTTTCCTCACATTTCTGTGACAGAAAGATCTAGAATCTGAGAGGAGACACAAATTTCCTTCCAACCAGCGTTCACCCAAGTCTACCGATAAAAATGGTACCTCACTTGTGTGGGTAGGCCTAGTGCCCGTGAGAGGAAATGCCCCCAAAGCACAAAGTGGACACATCACATTTTCTCAAAGAAAACAGAGGTGTTTTTTACAAAGTGCCTACCTGTGGATTTTGGACTCTAGCTCAGCCGGCACCTAGGGAAACTTCCAAACCTGTGCATTTTTGAAAACTAGAGATCTAGGGAAATCCAAGACGGTGTGACTTGGGGGGCTCTCAACAGGTTCTGCTACCCAGAATCCTTTGCAAACCTCAAAATTTGGCTAAAAAAACACTTTTTCCGCATATTTCTGTGACAGAGAGATCTGGAATCTGAGGGGAGCCACAATTTTCCTACCACCCACCATTCCCGCAAGTCTCCTGATAAAAATTGTATGTTACTTTTGTGGGTAGGCCTATTGCCCACGACAGGAAATGCCCCCAAAACACAAAGTGGAAACATCACATTTTCTCAAAGAAAACAGAAGTGTTTTTTGCAAAGTGCCTACCTGTGGATTTTGGCCTCTAGCTCAGTCAGCACCTAGGGAAACCTACCAAACCTGTGCATTTTTGAAAACTAGAGACCTAGGGGAATCCAGGATGGGGTGACTTGTGGGGCTCTCACCAGGTTCTGTTACTCAGAATCCTTTGCAAACCTCAAAATGTGGCTAAAAAAACACCTTTTACTCACATTTTGGTGACAGAATATTATGGAATGTGAGAGAAGCCACAAATTTCCTCCCAGCCAGCGTTCCCCCTAGTCTCCCGATAAAAATGGTACCTCACTTGTGTGGATAGGCCTAGTGCCCGCAAGGAAATGCCCCAAAACACAAAGTGGACACATCACTTTTTCTCATTGAAAACAGAGGTGTTTTTTGCAAAGTGCCTACCTGTGGATGTTGGCCTCTAGCTCAGCCGGCACCTAGGGAATACTACTAAACCTGTGCATTTTTTAAAACTAGAGACCTAGGGTAATCCAAGATGGGGTGACTTGTGGGGCTCTCACCAGGTTCTGTTACCCAGAATCCTTTGCAAACCTCAAAATCTGGCTAAAAACACACATTTTCCTCACAATTCGGTGACAGAGAGTTCTGGAATCTGAAAGGAGCCACAAATTACCTTTCACCCAGCGTTCCCCCAAGTCTCCAGATAAAAATTGTACCTCACTTTGTGGGTAGGCCTAGTGCCCGCGTCAAGAAAAGCCCCAAAACACAAAGTGGACACATCACATTTTCTGAAAGAAATCAGAGGTGTTTTTTGGAATGTGCCTACCTGTGGATTTTGGCCTCTAGCTCAGCCGGCACCTACGGAAACCTACCAAACCTGTGCATTTTTTTAAACTAGAGACCTAGGGGAATCCAAGATGGGGTGACTTGTGGGGCTCTCACCAGGTTCTGTTACCCAGAATCCTTTGCAAACTTGAAAATGTGGCTAAAAAAACACCTTTTCCTCACATTTTGGTGACAGAATGTTATGAAATCTGAGAGAAGCCACAAATTTCCTTCCTCCCAGTATTCCCCTAGTCTCCCGATAAAAATGGTACCTCACTTGTGTGGATAGGCCTAGTGCCCGCAACAGGAAATGGCCCAAAACACAAAGTGGGCACATCACATTTTCTCAATGATAACAGAGGTGTTTTTTGGAATGTGCCTACCTGTGGATGTTGGCCTCTAGCTCAGCCGGCACCTAGGGAAAACTACCAAACCTGTGCATTTTTTAAAACTAGAGACCTAGGGTAATCCAAGATGTGGTGACTTGTGGGGCTCTCACCAGGTTCTGTTACCCAGAGTCCTTTGTAAACCTCAAAATCTGGCTAAAAACACACATTTTCCTCACAATTCGGTGACAGAGAGTTCTGGAATCTGAGAGGAGCCACAAATTACCTTCCACCCAGCGTTCCCCCAAGTCTCCTGATAAAAATGGTATCTCACATTGGTGGGTAGGCCTAGTGCCTGCAACAGGAAATACCACCCCCCCTCCAAAACACAAAGTGGTCACATCACATTTTCTCTAAGAAAACAGAGGTGTTTTTTGGAATGTGCCTACCTGTGGATGTTGGCCTCTAGCTCAGCCGGCACCTAGGGAAAACTACCAAACCTGTGCATTTTTTAAAACTAGAGACCTAGGGTAATCCAAGATGTGGTGACTTGTGGGGCTCTCACCAGGTTCTGTTACCCAGAGTCCTTTGCAAACCTCAAAATGTTGCTAACAAAACACTTTTTCCTCACAATTCGGTGACAGAGAGTTCTGGAATCTGAGAGGAGCTACAAATTACCTTCCACCCAGCGTTCCCCCAAGTCTCCTGATAAAAATGGTATCTCACATTGGTGGGTAGGCCTAGTGCCTGCAACAGGAAATACCCCCCCCTCCAAAACACAAAGTGGTCACATCACATTTTCTCAAAGAAAACAGAGGTGTTTTTTGCATAGTGCCTACCTGTGTATTTTGGCCTCTATCTCAGCTGGCACCTAGGGAAAACTACCAAACCTGTGCATTTTTTAAAACTAGAGACCTAGGGTAATCCAAGATGTGGTGACTTGTGGGGCTCTCACCAGGTTCTGTTACCCAGAGTCCTTTGTAAACCTCAAAATCTGGCTAAAAACACACATTTTCCTCACAATTCGGTGACAGAGAGTTCTGGAATCTGAGAGGAGCCACAAATTACCTTCCACCCAGCGTTCCCCCAAGTCTCCTGATAAAAATGGTATCTCACATTGGTGGGTAGGCCTAGTGCCTGCAACAGGAAATACCACCCCCCCTCCAAAACACAAAGTGGTCACATCACATTTTCTCAAAGAAAACAGAGGTGTTTTTTGGAATGTGCCTACCTGTGGATGTTTGCCTCTAGCTCAGCCGGCACCTAGGGAAAACTACCAAACCTGTGCATTTTTTAAAACTAGAGACCTAGGGTAATCCAAGATGTGGTGACTTGTGGGGCTCTCACCAGGTTCTGTTACCCAGAGTCCTTTGCAAACCTCAAAATGTTGCTAACAAAACACTTTTTCCTCACAATTCGGTGACAGAGAGTTCTGGAATCTGAGAAGAGCTACAAATTACCTTCCACCCAGCGTTCCCCCAAGTCTCCTGATAAAAATGGTATCTCACATTGGTGGGTAGGCCTAGTGCCTGCAACAGGAAATACCCCCCCCCCCCCTCCAAAACACAAAGTGGTCACATCACATTTTCTCAAAGAAAACAGAGGTGTTTTTTGCATAGTGCCTACCTGTGTATTTTGGCCTCTATCTCAGCTGGCACCTATGGAAACCTACCAAACCTTTTCATATTTTAAAACTATCGACCCAGGGGTATCCAAGACGGGGTGACTTGTGGGGGTCTCACCAGGTTCTGTTACCCAAAATGCTTTGCAAACCTCAAAATTTGGCTAAAAAACTCTTTTTCATCACATTTTGGTGACAGAGGGTTCTGGAATCTGAGAGAAGCCACAATTTTCCTTCCACCCAGCGTTCCCGCAATTCTCCTGATAAAAATGGTATGTTACTTGTGTGGGTAGGCCTATTGCCCGCGACAGGAAATGCCCCAAAACAAAAAGTGGACACATCACATTTTCTCAAAGAAAACAGAGGTGTTTTTTGCAAAGTGCCTACCTGTGGATTTTGGCCTCTATCTCAGCCTGCACCTAGGGAAACCAACCAAACCTGTGCATTTTTTAAAATTAGAAACCTAGGGAAATCCAAAACGTGGTGACTTGGGGGGCTCTCACCAGGTTCTGTTACCCAGAATCCTTTGCAAACCTCAAAATTTGGCTAAAAAACACTTTTTCCTCACATTTCGGTGTCAGAGAGTTCTGGAATCTGAGAGGAGACACAAATTTACTTCCACCCAGCGTTCACCCAAGTCTTCCGATGAGAATGGTACCTTAATTGTGTGGGTAGGCCTAGTGCCCGTGAGAGGAAATGCCACAAAACACAAAGTGGACACATCTCATTTTCTCAAAGAAAACAGAGGTTTTTTTTACAAAGTGCCTACCTGTTGATTTTGGCATCTAGCTCAGCTGGCACCTAGGGAAACCTACCAAACCTGTTCATTTTCTGAAAACTAGAGATCTAGGGAAATCCATGATGGAGTGACTTGTGGGGCTCTCACCAGGTACTGTTACCCAGAATCCTTTGCAAACCTCAAAATTTGGCTAAAAAAATAATAATTTCATCACATTTTGGTGACAGAGGGTTCTGGAATCGGAGAGGAGCTACAAAATTCATTCCACCCAGCATTCCCCTAAGTCTCCCGATAAAAATGGTACTTCACTTGTGTGGGTAGACCAAGTGCCTGTGACAGGAAATGCTGCAAAACACAAAGTGGACACGTCACATTTTCTCAAAGAAAACAGAGGTGTTTTTTGCAAAGTGCCTACCTATGGATTTTGGCCTCTAGCTCAGCCGGCACGTAGGGAAACCTACCAAACCTCTGCATTTTTTAAAACTACAGATCAGGGAAATCCAAGATGGGGTGACTTGTGGGGCTCTCACCAGGTTCTGTTACCCAGAATCCTTTGCAAACCTCAAAATGTGGCTAAAAAAACACTTTCTCCTCACATTTCGGTGACAGAGAGTTCTGGAATCTGAGAGGAGCTGCAATTTTCCTACCACCCAGCGTTCTCTCAAGTCTCCCGATAAAACTGGTACCTCATTTTGTGGGTAGGCCTAGTGCCCGCGGCAAAAAATGCCACAAAACACAAAGTGGACACATCACATTTTCTGAAAGAAAACAGAGGTGTTTTTTGCAAAGTGCCTACCTGTGGATTTTGGCCTCTAGCTCAGCCGGCACCTTGGGGGAAACCTATTAAACCTGTGCATTTTTTTAAACTAGAGACCTAGGGGGTATCTAAGACCAGGTGACTTGTGGGGCTCTCACCAGTTTCTGCTACCCAGAATCCTTTGCAAACCTCAAAATTTGGCTAAAGAAAATCTTTTTCCCCACATTTCGGTGACAGAGAGTTCTGGAATCTGGAAGGAGCAACAATTTTCTCTCCACCCAGCGTTCCCCCAAGTCTCCTGATAAAAATGGTATCTCACATTGGTGGGTAGGCCTAGTGCCCGTGACAAAAAATGCCACAAAACACAAAGTGGACACATCACATTTTCTCAAAGAAAACAGAGGTGTTTTTTGCAAAGTGCCTACCTGTGGATTTTGGCCTCTAGCTCAGCTGGCACCTAAGAAAACCTTCCAAACCTTTTAAAACTATCGACCCAGGGGTATCCAAGACGGGGTGACTTGTGGGGCTCTCACCAGGTTCTGTTACCCAGAATCCTCTGCAAACCTCAAAATTTGGCTAAAAAATACTTTTTCATCACATTTTGGTGACAGAGGGTTCTGGAATCTGAGAGAAGCCACAATTTTCCTTCCACCCAGCGTTCCCGCAATTCTCCTGATAAAAATGGTATGTTACTTGTGTGGGAAGGCCTATTGCCCGCGACAGGAAATGCCCCAAAACACAAAGTGGACACATCACATTTTCTCAAAGAAAACAGAGGTGTTTTTTTGCAAAGTGCCTACCGGTGGATTTTGGCCTCTATCTCAGCCTGCACCTAGGGAAACCAACCAAACCTGTGCATTTTTTAAAACTAGAGACCTAGGGAAATCCAAAATGTGGTGACTTGGGGGGCTCTCACCAGGTTCTGCTACCCAGAATCCTTTGCAAACCTCAAAATTTGGCTAAAAAAACACTTTTTCGCTCACATTTCGGTGACAGAGAGTTCTGGAATCTGAGAGGAGACACAAATTTCCTTCCACCCAGCGTTAACCCAAGTCTTCCGATAAGAATGGTACCTCACTTGTGTGGGTAGGCCTAGTGCCCGTGACAAGAAATGCTGCAAAACACAAAGTGGACACATCACATTTTCTGAAAGAAATCAGAGGTTTTTTTTGCAAAGTGCCCACCTGTTGATTTTAGCATCTAGCTCAGCTGGCACTTAGGGAAACCTACCAAACCTGTTCATTTTCTGAAAACTAGAGATCTAGGGAAATCCATGATGGGGTGACTTGTTGGGCTCTCACCAGGTACTGTTACCCAGAATCCTTTGCAAACCTCAAAATTTGGCAAAACAATAATAATTTCCTCACATTTCGGTGAACGAAGGTTCTGGAATCTGAGAGGACCCACAATGTTCCTTCCACCCAGCATTCCCCCAAGTCTCCCGATAAAAATGATACTTCACTTGTGAGGATAGGCCTAGTGCCCGCGACAGAAATTGCTGCAAAACACAAAGTAGACACATCACATTTTCTGAAAGAAAACAGAGCTGTTTTTTGCAAAGTGCTAACTGTGGAGTTTGACTTCTAGCTCAGCCGGCACCTAGGGAAACCTATCAAACCTGTGCACTTTTGAAAACTAGAGACCTAGGGGTATCCAAAACGGGGTGACTTGTGGGGCTCTCACAACGTTCTGTTACCCAGAATCCTTTGCAAACCTCAAAATTTGGTTAAAAAACACTTTTTCCTCACATTTCGGTGACAGAGAGTTCTGGAATCTGAGAGGAACCCAAATTTTCCTTCCACCCAGCGTTCCCCCAAGTCTCCGGATAAAAATGGTACCTCACTTTTGTGGGTAGGCCTAGTGCCTGCAACAGGAAATGCCCCCAAAACACAAAGTGGACACATCACATTTTCTCAAAGAAAACAGAGGTGTTTTTTGCGTAGTGCCTACCTGTGGATTTTGTCCTCTAGCTCACCCGGCACCTAGGGAAACCTACCAAACCTGTGCACTTTTGAAAACTAGAGAACTAGGGAAATTCATGACGGGGTAACCCGTGGGGCTCTAACCAGGTTATGTTACCCTGAATCCTTTGCAAACCTCAAAATGTGGCTAAAAAAACACCTTTTCCTCACATTTTGGTGACAGAATGTTATGGAATATGAGAGAAGCCACAAATTTCCTTCCACCCAGCGTTCCCTCAAGTCTCCCGATAAAACTGGTACCTCATTTTGTGGGTAGGCCTAGTGCCCGTGACAAGAAATGCCACAAAACACAAAGTGGACACATCACATTTTCTGAAAGTAAACAGAGGTTTTTTTTGCAAAGTGCCTACCTGTTGATTTTGGCATCTAGCTCAGCAGGCACCTAGGGAAACCTACCAAACCTGTTCATTTTCTGAAAACTAGAGATCTAGGGAAATCCATGATGGGGTGACTTGTGGGGCTCTCACCAGGTACTGTTACCCAGAATCCTTTGCAAACCTCAAAATTTGGCTAAAAAAATAATAATTTCCTCACATTTCAGTGACAGAGGGTTCTGGAATCTGAGAGGACCCACAATGATCCTTCCACCCAGCATTCCCCCAAGTCTCCCGATAAAAATGGTACTTCACTTGTGAGGATAGGCCTAGTGCCCGCGACAGAAAATGCTGCAAAACACAAAGTGGACACATCACATTTTCTGAAAGAAAACAGAGCTGTTTTTTGCAAAGTGCTAACTGTGGGTTTTGGCTTCTAGCTCAGCCGGCACCTAGGGAAACCTATCAAACCTGTGCACTTTCGAAAACTAGAGACCTAGGGGCATCCAAAACGGGTTGACTTGTGGGGCTCTCACAACGTTCTGTTACCCAGAATCCTTTGCAAACCTCAAAATTTGGCTAAAAAACACTTTTTCCTCACATTTCGGTGACAGAGAGTTCTGGAATCTTAGAGGAGCCACAATTTTCCTACCACCCAGCGTTCCCTCAAGTCTCCCGATGAAACTGGTGCCTCATTTTTTGGGTAGAAATGCCCCCAAAACACAAAGTGGACACATCACATTTTCTCAAAGAAAACAGAGGTATTTTCTGCGTAGTGCCTACCTGTGGATTTTGGCCTATAGCTCAGCTGGCACCTAGGGAAACTTACCAAACCTGTGCATTGTTGAAAACTAGAGACCTAGAGGAATCCAAGACGGGGTGACTTGTGGGGCTCTCACCAGGTTCTGTTACCCAGAATCCTTTGCAGACCTCAAAATTTGGCTAAAAGAACACTCTTTCCTAAAATTTTGATGACATAGAGTTTTGGAATCTGAGAGGAGCCACAATTTTCCTTCGACCCAGCGTTCCTGCAAGTCTCCTGATAAAAATGGTACGTTACTTGTGTGGGTAGGCCTGTTGCTTGCGACAGGAAATGCCCCAAAACACAAAGTGGACACATCACATTTTCTCAAAGAAAACAGAGATGGTTTTTGCAAAGTGCCTACCTGTAGATTTTGGCCTCTAGCTCAGCTGGCACTTAGGGAAACCTAACAAACCTATGCATTTTTTAAAACTAGAGACCTAGGGGTATCCAAAACGGGGTGACTTGTGGGGCTCTCACCAGGTTCTGTTACCTAGAATCCTTTGCAAACCTCAAAATTTGGCTAAAGAAACACTTTTTCCTCACATTTCGGTGACAAAGAGTTCTGGAATCTGAGAGGAACCCAAATTTTCCTTCCACCCAGCGTTCCCTCAAGTCTCCGGATAAAAATGGTACCTCACTTTTGTGGGTAGGCCTAGTGCCTGCAACAGGAAATGCCCCCAAAACACAAAGTGGAGACATCACATTTTCTCAAAGAAAACAGAGGAGTTTTTTGCATAGTGCCTACCTGTGGCTTGTGGCCTCTAGCTCACCCGGAACCTAGGGAAACCTACCAAACCTGTGCATTTTTTAAAACTACAGACCTAGGGGAATCCAAGACGGGGTGAGTTGTGGGTCTCTCACCAGGTTCTGTTACCCAGAATTCTTTGCAAACCTCAAAATGTGGCTAAAAATACACTTTTTCCTCACATTTCGGTGACAGAGAGTTCTGGAATCTGAGAGGAGCCACAAATTTTCTTTAACCCAGCGTTCCCCCAAGTCTCCCGATAAAAGTGTTACTTCACTTGTGTGGGTAGGCCAGGTGCCTGCAACAGGAAATGCCCCAAAACACAAAGTTGACACATCACATTTTATGAAAGAAAACAGAGGTGTTTTTTGGAATGTGCCTACCTGTGGATTTTGTCCTCTAGCTCAGCCGGCACCTAGGGAAACCTACCAAACCTGTGCATTTTTGAAAACTAGAGACCTAGGGAGATCCAGAATGGGTGACTTGTGGGGCTCTCACCAGGTTCTGTTACCCAGAATCCTTTGCAAACCTCAAAATGTGGCTAAAAAACCACCTTTTCCTCACATTTTGGTGACAGAATGTTATGGAATCTGAGAGAAGCCACAAATTTCCTTCCACCCAGCGTTCCCTCAAGTCTCCCAATAAAACTGGTACCTCATTTTGTGGCTAGGCCTAGTGCCCGTGACAAGAAATGCCGCAAAACACAAAGTGGACACATCACATTTTCTGAAAGTAAACAGAGGTTTTTTTTGCAAAATGCCTACCTGTTGATTTTGGCATCTAGCTCAGCAGGCACCTAGGCAAAGCTACCAAACCTGTTCATTTTCTCAAAACTAGAAATCTAGGGAAATCCATGAAGGGGTGACTTGTGGGGCTCTCACCAGGTACTGTTACCCAGAATCCTTTGCAAACCTCAAAATTTGGCTAAAAAACACTTTTTCCTCACATTTCGGTGACAGAAAGTTCTGGAATCTGAGAGGACCCACAATGATCCTTCCACCCAGCATTCCCCCAAGTCTCCCGATAAAAATGGTACTTCACTTGTGAGGATAGGCCTAGTGCCCGCGACAGAAAATGCTGCAAAACACAAAGTGGACACATCACATTTTCTGAAAGAAAACAGTGCTGTTTTTTGCAAAGTGCTAACTGTGGGTTTTGGCTTCTAGCTCAGCCGGCACCTAGGGAAACCTATCAAACCTGTGCACTTTTGAAAACTAGAGACCTAGGGTTATCCAAAACTGGGTGATTTGTGGGGCTCTCACAACGTTCTGTTACCCAGAATCCTTTGCAAACCTCACAATTTGGCTAAAAAACACTTTTTCCTCACATTTCAGTGACAGAGAGTTCTGGAATCTGAGAGGAGCCACAATTTTCCTACCACCCAGCGTTCCCTCAAGTCTCCCGATGAAACTGGTGCCTCATTTTTTGGGTAGGCCTAGTGCCTGCAACAGGAAATGCCCCCAAAACACAAAGTGGACACATCACATTTTCTGAAAGAAAACAGAGGTGTTTTTTGGAATGTGCCTACCTGTGGATTTTGGCCTCTAGCTCAGCCGGCACCTAGGGAAACCTACCAAACCTGTGCATTTCTTGGAACTAGAGACCTAGGGGAATCCAAGATGGGGTGACTTGTGGGGCTCTCACCAGGTTCTGTTACCCAGAATCCTTTTCAAACCTCAAAATGTGGCTAAAAAAACACCTTTTCCTCACATTTTGGTGACAGAATGTTATGGAATCTTAGAGAAACCACAAATGTCCTTCCACCCAGCATTCCCCCTAGTCTCCCGATACAAATGGTACCTCACTTGTGTGGATAGGCCTTTTGCCCGCAACAGGAAATGCCCCCAAAACACAAAGTGCACACATCACATTTTCTCAATGAAAACAGAGGTGTTTTTTGCAAAGTGCCTACCTGTGGATTTTGGCCTCTAGCTCAGCCAGCACCGAGGGAAAACTACCAAACCTGTGCATTTTTTAAAACTAGAGACCTAGGGGAATCCAAGATGGGGTGACTTGTGGGGCTCTCACCAGGTTCTGTTACCCAAAATCCTTTGCAAACCTCGAAATCTGTCTAAAAACATACATTTTCCTCACAATTCGGTGACAGAGCGTTCTGGAATCTGAGAGGAGCCACAAACTACCTTTCATCCAGCGTTCCCCCAAGTCTCCAGATAAAAATTGTACCTCACTTTGTATGTAGGCCTAGTGCCCGTGTCAAGAAAAGCCCCAAAACACAAAGTGGACAAATAACATTTTCTGAAGGAAAACAGAGGTGTTTTTTGCAAAGTGCCTACCTGTGGATTTTGGCCTCTAGCTCAGCCGGCACCTAGGGAAACCTACCAAACCTGTGTATTTTTTAAAACTAGAGACCTAGGGGAATCTAAGACGAGGTGACCTGTGGGGCTCTCACCAGGTTCTGTTACCCAGAATCATTTGCAAACCTCAAAATTTGGCTTAAAAAAATACTTTTCCCTCACATTTCGGTGACAGAACATTCTGAAATCGGAGAGGAGCTACAAAATTCCTTCCACCCAGCGTTCCCCCCAAGTCTGCGGATAAAAATGGTACTTCACTTGTGTGGTAGACCAAGTGCCCGTGACAGAAAATGCCCCAAAAAACAAAGTGGACACATTACATTTTCTCAGAATAAACAGAGGTGTTTTTTTTCAAAGTGCCTACCTATGGATTTTGGCCTCTAGCTCAGCCGGCACCTAGGGAAACCTACCAAACCTGTGCATTTTTTAAAACTACAGACCTAGGGGAATCCAAGACGGGGTGAGTTGTGGGTCTCTCACCAGGTTCTGTTACCCAGAATTCTTTGCAAACCTCAAAATGTGGCTAAAAAAACACTTTTTCCTCACATTTCGGAGACAGAGAGTTCTGGGATCTGAGAGGAGCCACAAATTTTCTTTAACCCAGCATTTCCCCAAGTCTCCCGATAAAAGTGGTACTTCACTTGTGTGGGTAGGCCAGCTGCCCGCAACAGGAAATGCCCCAAAACACAAAGTTGACACATCACATTTTCTGAAAGAAAACAGAGGTGTTTTTTGGAATGTGCCTACCTGTGGATTTTGGCCTCTAGCTCTGCCGACACCTAGGGAAACCTACCAAACCTGTGCATTTTTTAACACTAGAGACCTAGCGGAATCCAAGAATGGGTGACTTGTGGGGCTCTCACCTGGTTCGGTTACCCAGAATCCTTTGCAAACCTCGAAATGTGGCTAAAAAACCCACCTTTTCCTCACATTTTGGTGACAGAATGTTATGGAATCCGAGAGAAGTCACAAATTTCCTTCCACCCAGCGTTCCCCCTACTCTCCCGATAAAAATGGTACCTCACTTGTGTGGATAGGCCTAGTGCCCGCAACAGGAAATTCCCCAAAACACAAAGTGGACACATCACATTTTCTCAAAGAAAACAGAGGTGTTTTTTGCAAAGTGCCTACCTGTGGATTTTTACCTCTAGCTCAGCCGGCACCTAGGGAAACCTACCAAATAGAGACCTAGGGGAATCCAAGATAGGGTGACTTGTGGGGCTCTCACCAGGTTCTGTTACCCAGAATCCTTTGCAAACCTCAAAATGTGGCTAAAAAAACACCTTTTCCTCACATTTTGGTGACAGAACGTTCTGGAATCTGAGAGAAGCCACAAATTTCCTTCCACCCAGCATTCCCCCAAGTCTCCCGATAAAAATGGTACCTCACTTGTGTGGATAGGCCTAGTGCCCGCGACAGGAAATGCCCCCCCAAAACACAAAGTGGACACATCACATTTTCTCAAAGAAAACAGAGGTGTTTTTTGCAAAGTGCCTACCTGTGGATTTTGGCCTCTATCTCAGCCAGCACCTAGGGAAACCTACCAAACCTATGCATTTTTGAAAACTAGAGACCTAGGGAAATCCAAAACGTGGTGACTTGGGTGCTCTCACCAGGTTCTGCTACCCAGAATCCTTTGCAAACCTCAAAATTTGGCTAAAAAAACACTTTTTCCTCACATTTCGGTGACAGAGAGTTCTGGAATCTGAGAGGAGACACAAATTTCCTTCCACCCAGCGTTCACCCAAGTCTCCCGATAAAAATCATACCTCACTTGTGTGGGTGGGCCAGGTGCCTGCAACAGAATAAGGCCACAAACTTGTAGATATGGAGGGGATAGAAAAGCGAGTTGATATGGACATATTCTTCTTTTATATATCTTTAGGCTGACTCTGCTTTGGGGACCCACATAAGTGAGGTGTCATTTTACTTGGGAGACTGAGGGGAACACTGGGGATTAGGAATTGTGTGCTGGAGCGGTGATCCTACTAAGAAAAGTCAGGAAAATGTCCTTTTTTAAGCACATTTTGAGGTTTGCAGATTATTCTGGATAAGAAAATGTTGGGGACGCACGCAAGCCACACCTCCCTGAACTCCTTGGGGTGTCTGGTTTAAAAAAATGTCTGGGTTTGTTAGGTTTGAAGGCCGCACCCACGACCAAAAACATAGATAACCCTTCCCCCCCAAACAGAGTTAGTTTTGCAATGAATCATTTTGATGTGTCCACGTACGTCCGTGATGAGCCAAACACTAAAATTGTCAAAAGAAATGCACTTAGGTTATGTGAAAAAGAACCCTCATCCACCAACCAGGTTGGTGGCATGCTTCAATATCGGGGTCCAACCTGAGACACCTAGTGTGTCACAAGTGTGCTGCGACGCCTGATTACAGCGGAGCAGGTTTTGTCATTTGTACCACACATACTGGTTGGATATGGCACAATGGTGAGTGATGGTTCAGTAGATGACATTTTATTAACAAGAGATTTCACAAAAGTGAAATGCACTGTTGTTGGACTTTTTTGCTTATGCATGGTCATCCCCAATCTTTTTGCCTCCTGCATCCTATTTTTCTGACCTGTTGCTGTTGGCTTTTGGTTGCTGCTAACCAGTGCTAAAGTGTATATGCTCTCTGTGTAAATTGTATGCAATTGGTTTACCCATGATTGGCATATTTGATTTACTAGTAAGTCCCTAGTAAAGCACACTAGAGGTGCCAGGGCCTGTAAATCAAATGCTACTAGTGGGCCTGCAGCACTGGTTGTGCCACCCACATAAGTAGCTCTGTAATCATGTCTCAGACCTGCCATTGTAGTGCCTGTGTGTGCAGTTGTAACTGTAAATTCGACTTGGCAAGTGTACCCATTTGCCAGGCCTAAACCTTCCCTTTTCTTACATGTAATACACCCCTAAGGTAGGCCCTAGGTAGCCCCAAGGGCAGGGTGCAGTGCATGGTTAAGGTAGGACATATAGTAATGTGTTTTATTTGTCCTGACAGTGAAATATTGCTAAATTCGTTTTTCACTGTTGCAAGGCCTGTCCCTCTCATAGGTTAACATGGGGGCTACCTTTAAATATGATTAAAGTGTAGATTCCCTTTGGGAGCGGATGGACATTTGGAGTTTGGGGTCTCTGAGCTCACAATTAAAAAAAACAATTTTAGTAAAGTTGATTTTAAGATTGTGTGTTTGAAAATTCCACTTTTAGAAAGTGGGCATTTTCTTGCTTATACCATTTCTGTGACTCTTCCTGTTTGTGGATTCCCTGTCTGTATCAGTTTGACAGTTGGGCTGGTTGCACCTCACACTAGACAGTGACACAAAGGGAGCTGGGGTGTAGTCTGTATTTTCTGATGAGCCATCTGTGCTAGGAGGGAGAGGAGGAGTGGTCACTTACACCTGAAAGGGCTGTTCCTGTCCTCACACAATGCAGTCTCCAACCCCCTGGTGAGTGCCTGGCCTGGGAAAAGCATGATTTCACATTCTAAAGAGAGTTTACTTTGAAGTATGCCTACTTCAAAGGAGAAATTGGGTATAAGAAGGGCACCCAAAACCACAATCTTTAGAACACTTCTGGAAACAAGAGGAACCTCTGCCTGGAGAAGAGCTGAAGAGCTGAGGAAGAAGAGCTGCCCTGCCTGTGACTGTGCTTTGTGGAGCTATTCTGCAGTTGCTGCTTCTGCCAGAGTAGGAGGGCAAAGACTGGACTTTGTGTGCCTTCCATCTGACAAGTGGTGCCCTATCCAGTCCCTGGGCCCTTGAAAGGAAGGCTGGTGAAAATCCAAGGAAATCGACTTCGGACGACTTTGGACCGACGCTGCTGCTGAATCTGGTGACGCCGCCTGTACCCGACTCCGTGATCTTCCTTGGAATGAGATGACCTTCACAGACCCGACATCACTGCAGCCCCACTCCGTGGAAGTTGCTGCACCATGTCGTGACCGACACCGCTCGAAGTGCGCGGATTCAACGTTTCGCACAGACGCCGCGATCCCCAACTTTGCGCGTCGACTTGTTTTCACTCTTCACTAAAGGTACTGTACTTGGGGGGTCTACGCTACTCCGTGTCCGGTGCCGCTGGTGTTGGCTTGTTGGGAACGACTCCGTCACGATGCCGGGTTAACAACTCATAGAAGCATTTTGTGTTTTTAAGCGCTATTTTGAGTTTAATCTTTAAAAATTCATAACTTGACTTGTGTATGTCGGATGTTTATCGTTTTGGTCTTGTTTTGTTTAGATAAATATTTCTTATTTGTCTAAACTGGTGTTGTGTCATTTTGCAGTGTTTTCATTAAGTTACTGTGTGTGTTGGTACAAATACTTTACACCTAGCACTCTGAAGTTAAGCCTACTGCTCTGCCAAGCTATCAAGGGGCTATGCAGGGGTTAGCTGAGGGTGATTGTCTTTTACCCTGACTAGAGTGAGTGTCCTTGCTTGAACAGGGGGTAACCTGACTGTCAACCAAAGACCCAATTTCTAACAAATGTTAATAACTGAAAGGTCAAAAAACGGAACCAATGACTCACAGCTCGTCAGCTGTAAAGCTGCGTCAAGTCACCAACCATTTTACAGTCTATTTACACACCTTTCATACATGACATGCACAAGACCATTCACGCTGCCAGCCACGGGCCCAGCACATTACAACACTCGCATTGACAGACAGCACCACTCAAGGGCCCATCACTTACATACGCCCACATACCCGATACAGCAGTCACACTAGCTGATGGGAGTGTGTGGACTGACGTTTGGCTGGCACCGCCAGCCAAGCGCCACCCCAAGCACACCGCCAGCCGAGCGCCATCCCACGCACACCGCCAACCAAGCGCCACCCCAAGCACACCGCCAGCCAAGTGCCACCCCACGCACACCGCCAGCCAAGCGCAATCCCACTCACACCACCAACCAAGCGCCACCACAAGCACACCGCCAGCCCAGCACCACCCCACGCACACCACCAGCCAAGCGCCACCCCAAGCACACCGCCAGCCAAGCGCCACCCCAAACACCGCCAGCCAAGCGCCACCCCACGCACACCGCCATAATTTTTCTTTTCGCTTATAAACAACAAAGAAACCACTAACTAATTATAAAATAAGTACAAAACTACAAACACAAAAGATCTAACTAAATACATGACAGTAATGCCAACCATGAAACTGAACATATGAAAATATAAAATCGGCAGTTTACGCTCACAGTATTTCCTCAAAAATCTTCTTTGTGTGGTCATTTCTGAAACAGCCGGGCACACACAGCCCAGGCTTTGAAGGGCAATCCGGGCAGTAGTTCTGGCTCTCCCTCCGGATACCTTTCAGGCACATACTGTACATTTCTTAGTGAGTAAGTCTTTTTTGGGAGTGGGAGGAATGTGATCTGGAAAGTGGCGATCTTTCAATCTAGCCACATCCTCCACCACCGCTACTCTAGGAACTCTTGCCTGTTCCACCACAATAAGGCTCTCTATCACGACTCCTGAAATGCAACAAATGTCATCCTTGACTCAGGTGAACAATCCTTGAACACAATAAAGGCATTAAAAGTTGCCAAATGAAATAAATGTAGGGCCAACTTTTTATACCACACGTAAGACTTACGAAGAGTAGTGTAAGGTTCCAACCTCTGATCTATTCTATCAACACCACCCATGTGCCTATTGTAGTCCAAAATGCACGCAGGTTTGCGCACTTCGGCAACCGGAACCCTAACAGTCACAGGGGAAGTACTCTCATCATGGATGGTAGATAGCATGTACACATCCCTCCTGTCTGAAAATTTCAGAGCTAGCAGCTCATTATTCCGCACAGCACTGCACTGTCCCCTCTCAGGTTTTTTACAGACAAGCTCCCTTGGATAGCCTTTCCGGTTAGAAAGGATTGTGCCACAAGCAACCGTGTCCACTCTAAACAACTCCTTGAACAACTGCACTCCAGTGTAGAAATTATCTTCGTACAAATGGTGACCTTTGTTAAACAGTCGTCTACCAAGTTCCCACACAACTATTTCGCTAACTCCAAAAGTGGCCGGACAACCAGGAGGGTCAATACTGGAATCCCTACCAGTGTAGACCCGGAAATTATACACGTATCTTGTACTGCTTTCTGAAAGCATATACAATTTAATCCCATACCGTGACCTCTTACTAGGAATGTACTGCTTAAAAACTAAACACCCCTTGAAAAGCACCAAAGATTCGTCCACACTTATCTCTTTGCCTGGAACATAGAACTCTGAAAACCGATCTACAAAATGATCAAGGACAGGCCTAATCTTAAAAAGACGGTCACAATCAGGGTGATCTCGAGGCAAGGCTAAAGCATTGTCTACAAAATGCAGCAAACGAAGAAGAAGCAAATAGCGATTACGAGTTATAGTTGCAAGAAATATAGGCGTTGCCATCAAGGGACTAGTAGACCAATAAGAAGCAAGTGAAGGCTTCCTTGTCACCCCCATCAAAAAAGTCAAACCTAAAAACTTTTTCATCCCTTCCAGATATGTGGGAACCCACTGAGTAGCTCTAGACTGAGGCCTAAGTCTGGCAACATTGTCCCTCAAATATTGCTCCGCATACACATTAATCTGCTCCACAATCCCTTCCAAAAATACATCGTCCATAAACAAGTGAAAGAAATTGACAGGCAAAAAGTTTTCTGTATTGACTCTACACCCTGGGAGACCAGTAAATGCAGGTAACTGTGGCTGCTCCATGTTTGGGGCAATCCAGGTGTCAGATCTTCTAATGGGAAACCCTTCAGCCCCAGGCTGCTGCACTCTTGGCACATCAATGTCCTCCTCTAAAACAGGCCCTTCATCTGAACTGAGAGTGGCTTCCTCATCAGAAGAATCCTCTCGGACAGAAAACTCACTGCCAGAATCTCTCACTTCCTCCTCTGCCTCTGATGCAGAGTCAGTCTCGTAATCATGGTCTGAAGACGACTCAAAAAACATGCCAACAACCTGCTGAGCGGTCACTCTGCGGCTAGCCATGATCCTCACTAACGACAAATGGATTGCCAACAACAACCAGCACTAAAATAAGTAATAAACAAAGTGTAGCTTTATCACAAAGAGCAATGTACTAAACAACTATACCACTCACTTGCCTGAAAAAGCTACTCACCAGCAACTACTCTGCACAGACACAGCAATCACCAATGATATCCCACTAAAAAGAAAAAAAGAAAAAAGCTAATTAGACATATGACAACACAAATATCATTGTGCTCAAATCTAAGGACAATTTCACACACAATACTGCATTTAGTACACCACCTACAAACATGTCATTCATGTATGTCAACAATACTCCTTTGGAGTAAATTGCTTTCACTTACCTAAAACATGCAACTATACAAACTGCAGGACAACTACTGGCAAAACCACAAGGATCCACAGCAAAGGAAGCAAAAGCTTTGAACTAGAACAAAAAGAAGAAATAAACTGTTATAATCACAACTAAAAATACTTCGTCAGTTGACAAACACCCCACCACCAAGAACTTAGAAGTTGTCCTTGGTGCCTAAGTGGCTTTTGCCCCCCTTGGGGGCAGATGGGCCTACAAAAATATAGCCCAATCTGCCCTCAAGGGGAGCAGAAATGGTCATCAGTAATGTGCCCCCCTCTGGGAGCAACGCTTGCCAAAGGGGCCGCCCCCCCCCCACCCACACAAAACACACACACACACATAAGATCCCTGGTGCCTAAGTGGATTCTGCCCCCCTTGTGGGAAGATGGGCCTAAAAAAATAGGTGAATCTGCCCCCAAGGGGGGCAGAAATGGCCAACAGCTGTGTGCCCCCTTCGGGGGGGGGGCGACCCTTGTCAAAAGGGGCACCCCAGCACACAAAAAAAACAAAGGGAACCAAAAAAATAATAATCTCTGACATCTTGGTGCCTTCTTGGGCCTGAAAAAAATAGGCCAATCTGCCTCCAAGGTGGGCAGAAATGGCCATCAGTAACGTGTCCCCTTTGGGGGGGCGACCCTTGCCAAAGGTGCCACCCCCCCACACACAAAAAACACACACACAGGATACCTAGTGCCTAAGTGGATTCTGCTCCCCTTGGGGGCCTTATGGGCGTAAAAGAAATTGGCTGATCTGCCACTACGGAGGTTAGAAATGGCCAACAGCTCTGTACCCCCTTCGGGGGGGGTGACCTTGTCAAAAGGGGCACCCCAGCACACACAAAAACAAAGGGAACCAAAAAAACTAAAATCTCTGACATCTTGGTGCCTTCTGGCAGATGGGCCTAAAAAAAAATAGGCCGATCTGCCTCCAAGGTGGGCAAAATGGCCATCAGTCACGTGCCCCCTTTGGGGGGTGACCCCCCACACAAAACACACATACACAGGATCCCTGGTGCCTAAGTGGATTCTGCACCCCTTGGGGTCAGATGGGCGTAAAAGAAATTGGCTGATCTGCCCCTATGGAGGTTAGAAATGGCCAACAGCTCTGTACCCCCTTCGGGGGGTGACCTTGTCAAAAGGGGCACCCCAGAACACAAAAAAACAAAGGGAACCAAAAAAACTAAAATCTCTGACATCTTGGTGCCTTCTGGCAGATGGGCCTAAAAAAAAATAGGCTGATCTGCCTCCAAGGTGGGCAAACTGGCCATCAGTAACGTGCCCCCTTTGGGGGGTGACCCTTGCCAAAGGTGCTGCCCCCCCACACAAAACACACATACACAGGATCCCTGGTGCCTAAGTGGATTCTGCCCCCCTTGGGGGCAGATTGGCGTAAAAGAAATTGGCCGATCTGCCCTTATGGGGGGTAGAAATGGCCAAAAGGTCTGTGTCCCAAAGGGGGCAAATGGGGAACCCCCAGCGCAAAACAAAAAAGGGGAACAAAAAAAATATCCCTGGCGTGTTGGTGGTTTCTGCCCTCCTTGGGGGCAGATGGGCCTAAAAAAATAGGCCCATTTGCCCCCAGAAATGGCCAATACTAACTTTCCCTCCTTTGGGGGGGGACCCTAGCCCAAGGGGTCCCCCCAAACACACAAAACACACACACCACACAATCCCTGGCACCTAGTGGGTTTCGACCCCCCCGGGGCGAGATCAGTGAAAAACATGGGTGATCTAGCCCCGGGGGGGGGGGCTGAAACATATAAAAAATTATTGACCCCCGGGGCAGCAACCCTTGCCCAAGGGGTCGCTGCCAAAAAACATAAGGAAAATAAAATCCCTGGTGGTCTAGTGGTTTTAGACCCCCCGGGGGCAGATCTGCCGAAAAAACGTCTGATCTGCCCCCAGGGGGCCAAAATAGGATTAGTTTATGGGCCCCCAGGGGAACGACTCTTTCCCAAGGGGTCGCTCCCCAAAAACATAAGGAAAATTCAATCGCTGGTGTCTAGTGGTTTTTACCCTCCTGGGGGCAGGTCAGGTGAAAAAACGACCAATCTGCCCCCAGGGTGGGCTGAAATAGGATAAATAATAGCCCCCATGGGAGCGAACCTTGCCCAAGGGGTCGCTCCCAAAAATAAACTTGAAAAAAAATCCCTGCCCACGATCGTGGACCAGGAATCCACTGAAAACAGGCACAGGGGGAAAGGAAAAACTCTTGACAAATCTGAAGCAATATAACTCCAACCACTATTAAAAAAGAAAAAGAACATAAATATAAATTAGTATTACATTTACAGATGTCCAGCAACAAAACAGTGTACATTACTTATGCTGTAACAATATATCACACTATAGTAAAACATTTAATTTTCCCTTTTTTCTGTTCTCAGCTTTTATACTTGTACAACTTAAATGGTGTATTGTCTGAAGAATTATCATTGAACAGTGGGGAAAAAAACAATTGCATACATTGTAGAAAAAAAAACACACTGCAAGGTATATCACCACAAATAAGTGACTCCATGCATTGCACTCCATACAATTGTTTTACCTACAATTTCTAGACTAATCTACCCGAATGTGTCTTAAAAATAATTCTTTTATTAAGACAACTAGTAAAATAGTACTATTATATATAAAGGAGAATTATATTTTGGAGCCCTTTTTGAAGACATTATCCCTCTCTAAAACATTGATGATACACACAGATAATTTTGTGGTTTGAAAGGCAGTTTTTGTATCAATTTAAGGTTGCTGTGATTGCATTCTGTCATCCAGTTTCACTCTTTAATTAGACAGTGTAGGGTACACATGTTATATTAACTCCTTCATGGAAGATAAAAGGATATTTGAATTTTTTAGAACTTTTTAAAGACATCACCACTGGTAGGCCGAATGATGTCCAAAACACTGACAACCTACTTAGAAGAAACACAATAGATTTTTTTCTCTCCAGAAACAGTGCTTAGATCTTTAGTTGAAGAAGCAAAAGGTAAGAATTTTTCAGTTTGAAATGCCGTTTATGTTTGAATTTAAGGTTTTCGTCATTGCATTCTGTCCATCAAATTTCACTTTTTAAATAGATAGTGTAGTTTCCAGATGTTATATTAACTTCTTTACGAGAAATGATTGCTAAAGTAGTATAAGTTCTTCCAGAAATTAATATTTGCCCAGCTTTGAAGTCTGTAATTTTGGTTTCCAATTTAGATCCATCTGCTCTGCATCATTGTAATAATTAACGTAAGGTATTTTTCAGTTCTTCATAGATGCAAAGTAGACAGGGTATCTAATCTTCAATTTGGGCACGTCATATTTTGATTGCCCTCTTTAATCCATATGTCAAAAAGGTACAAATTTGCAATCCGGTAGTGTTAAGTACAGAAATCGCTAAGAATTTAGTTGTGTGGTGATGTAAAAGAACAATCTTCACAGTGATGGTTCCATTTGTAACTCACTCCAAATAACTAATCAATATTTATTTCTTGTTCTTCTAAAACTCAAAGAATGACCATTATAAATTCTTGTGCGTCTTGTTGACTGTTGAGAGTAAATGCTATAGATCCCCTACATGCATCTACAAGGTATCAAATGCCTGAAGCAAAATGTATTAGAGTCCTATTACTAAGTGAACGTTGGAGCAAATGGTAAAGTGCAGCACACAATCTGTTATCTGTTTTATGTTTAATTCCATTTATAAGATGTGGTAAATGAAAGAGTGCATTGAGAACAATATTTGCATAGATGTTGACACCTGAACTGTTTTCCACCTGATAAACTAAAATATCTCCCTGATTTTCCACTTTTTTATTAGCACCCTGTATCTTGTCCTTGTTTTCCTTCTTTTCTTGATCATCTGTCAACTTTTTTGTAAGGTCCCACTACAGACAAATTATCAATTTCAGAAAATTGGATACTGACCAAAATAAGAAGCGTGTAGACTTCTTTAGTGATTGACACAGCTAGCAGTACTGACTTTCATTTCATCAAATACAACCAAAAAGAAACCAGACAATGTTCTAACTCAGGATAATGCTACACACGACGTACCTTCTTTAAATACCTTACTTCTAATATTAATAAAAGTTGGGTCTACATTTAAACCTTGAAATTTATGAGTAGTTACATCATATGCTAGAGACAATGGAAACTTTTGCCACCGCACACATAAGCAAAAACGCACAATACATTGGCCAATCTTTTTCACGGCATTAATCGAATCAAATTTTATAGCCAAACATTCAACCTCATCCTATTTGGAAAATTAATTAAGTCAATAATTTCACCCATAGCAGCATTTACTAACCCTTCATTTCAATTACATTGCAAAATTACTCAACAGTTTTTGCTCACATGTAAACACTTTTCTAATACTGCAGTCCTCAATACTGACTTCTCCAAAGAATCCAATTTTGTTTGTAGTTATTCAGTTAGCAGTATTATTACTCCCTGGTGTTACATTTTATCGATAGCTGTAATTTTCAAAATATCTTCTTTCTCCAGTTTCAGTAATTGTTTGTTAAAGTTGGAGCACTCTTGAAGGGTAGGCATTAAGCAGACAATTGATTTGTCTTCCTCAGTTAAAGTGTACGTTAGTTGTGCTGCTGTGTTGTTAGATGGAAATAGTTTTCTGATCAGTCGACTTTCCAAAGCACATTTTACCTCCTTTGTCAGAACTCCTACTCTAATGCACTTCAAGATATTTCCATTTCCCACATCAGATGCTTGATGCATATTCTTCACTAGTTCCTTGTATTCAAGGTTTAACCAAATATTGGCATTGCCAATATTTCCCAAATAATTTCTTGATTCACTATGGAGAAGTGTCTTGAAACAGTCTGTCATTTCATGGGATGGGGTAAGTTGCTGTAGGTCACCAAATTCAATTAAAGGCTTTCTTCCAAATAGCATGTAAAACTCTGTTTCTGCTGCATTTTTAAGACACCTTATGACAATCTTCACCAGATTACTTCTGGTAGTCCAGTTTATTGTTCTATTCAAAAGATAGCATAAGTAGTTGATGTAAAGTAATTTTTTATTGATGTGTAAAGTTAATCCAGTTGGTGCTGTTACTACGCATGATAAATTTGATTCCAAAGAAACTTCACATCCAACTATCGCATATTTCGCTCCTTCTATGTTTTACATTACATTGCTTCTATATCTGTCATGTTGAAGTACTTCATAAAGGCACATGTTGTTTAGATGTGGACTCCTTCTTGGATAGTAAATGTCCATTTTATTTGATTTCACAGTATCTGTGCTTTTTTGTATCAAACTCTGCTAGTTACTGAATTTACAGAAAATACTTCAGCATTCTATTTCATGTGCTTGCCCAAAACGTTCCCCTTGGCTTTCAGAACAAACTAGCTGAGCTCAACTGTTCCAAGCACTCATAGGTCTCTATCTCTCTGTGGGAAAGCATTTTCAAGTTGAAGCTTTACAATGTTTTGGTGACACTCTTTTCTGCAGAAATCTCTTCCAACATCTCCTCTACCTCTTCTTTTCTGATTTTGTAATAGATGACATAACATAATGAGCAACAGTGATTGAGTTGTCTGCAACAAACTGTATATCTATGTTCAAATTGCATATTTTCAAAATTACTGGATTATAGTCATTAATATGCTTTGAGACCTTGGGTTGTATGTGTTTTTCGGTGATGTTTGCATCAGTGTATGTCTGGCTGCAGGTAAACAGCTTGACAAGTTGTGGAAATCCAAAAAGACATCTTGTATACAATGTACCTATCCATCTGTATTTTTAACTGCAGTACTTCCCACATCTATGAGTTTGAAAGCACAGAACTTGTTATCGCAAGACCTTTTCACCACCATCTTTTGGATGCCACATGTGATGTATTATTCTATGAAAGACAGGAGAGGCTCATAACTGTCTGTTTCAAATTTTGATGCATCTTTTATCCATAACAGCATGTGAATATGAGGACCACCTCTTGCTTGGTACTACTTACATAAAAAAAAAAAAAACAGTTACTTCTCAAGAGAAGGTTTTGCTTGGTTGCAGATAAGAGACATCATAGCTTTGAAACCTCTTGTTTAAAATCTCTGCAAACATTAGCAGGATCCAAGGAGCAAAACTCTCCAGCTGTCTTCACTTTGATGTCCTTAATGATAGAGTTAGCTTCTCTAAAACATTCAAGCAGATCATCCCACGCATACTTAGCACAACTGAGTGTAAGAAACCAATTAGGCACACCTAAGTTTCTCAACATACATTTTAGCTCACCATGACGATGATACCAGTATTCATTGCCAAGTTGGTTCATCATCAGATAATGAAGTTGTATTCCAACGTTTCATCCTTTCCATGAACTTTGTCAATGAACTCCTTTGCAGAGAGGTTTTGAGGATTAACTCCTGTTTTTGGTATATGGTTTAGAGCATGTGAAAGTCCAGACAAGGCATTCTCAAACAGAAGATGGAATATGTATGGAATACACTGGCAAAATCTAGGATCCTCTGAACAAAATCTGATTGATCAGTATTCAGGCACTGGTAGCTGTATGAGGTGGTCATCATAGCACCTACCTGTTCCAGTGGGAAACAGTTGAAAAAAACAGCGAGCCTCTAAGCTTTTCTCCCATACACTCATCGGAGCTCCTTTTGCTTGCTCCATTTGAAACAGTTCAATAGCATCACCAATAACTTCTTCAGAATGCAGGTGAAGTATGCTGTAGTGTTCATGAATTTCTTTTGATCTCAGTCGATCCAACTTTTCAATCTGACCACTTGATGGAAATGTTTTGTCCCCCATATGTGTTAGATCCTGAACAACATCAACTTTTTTAGAATAGATATTATTTTGTACCAGGTATACTGTTGCCTTTTACTTTATTGACATCCACTCACTCTTGCCATATTTGTTTGTTCTTAGTAAGGACACCATTTACTAGAATAATAAGTGCATCATCAAAATCTCTCTGTACCCCTATAGTTTCAATATTCTTTTTGAAATCTAATGGAAAGGACACAACTCTACATTTAAGATCTTTCTGTTGCTCTGTTTAAGGTAATTTCCCTGTCTTTGGTTCCAGGTTCCTTGCAAATATGAATTATAGGTTGAAAAGGATGTATACAATGTTTCAGAATTGATTCATAAATGTTTCAATCTCAGAGTTCTTGTGAAATTGAAACACATTCTAACTTCTTATATATTGCTCTAGCAGACATTTTATTATCCTCTAACTTATCATAGAAGTACTTACATATAATTTGCCATGTGGACAAATCAATCCATTCTTCTACAAATAAGTAAGCAGCCAATCTTTGCCACGTATCTCTGTTTTCGTCTTCAGTTTTTGAATACACAACATTACAACTTTAACTTTTGTAGTAAGTGTGTCAACAACATATACAAGCACAGTTTAGTTTCTCTGAAGAAACTGTGGTAAACGTCCTAATTTCTTCTGAAAATGTACCAACACTAATGCTTATCTACACCTGCACATACCAACTCCTCATTTTCTCTATGTTCCTCTTCAGGACCAAAGAAACAAAACTGAACATCTACAAAACCTTTTTCTACCTCTGCTGGTGTACCATTCATTTCACCTAAACATAAAACAGGAGTTTTGACATAGTAAATTCTCCTAACTTTCTCATTTTAGAGTGGTGAACAGCTAACATTCTGAAGTCATGAAAGGTGCTTTGGCACCCTTTCTGGAATAGACATGCTAGTAAATGTCCTTGTAAGTTTATGTGCTTCATTACTTTGAATGGATCTAATCCTTGCAACATACCTATTTTCTGTTTCAGACTTTTGCAGGAAAACAGCCAAAGGAAAGTTTTCAATATATCAATTGATCCCTGTGGTATATTGAAAATACTACTAGACTTTCATTTGTATACATTGGCCTGTTTATGCATTCCCTGTACCTCTTCGACTATCACTTCTTCAACATTCCTAGGTAACATCTAATCTTTTAGAATTCGGGTACCATTCTTCATCTCATAACATTGTCCAGTTCTTTCAACTGCATGCACTAATGTGTTCTCTTGGAATTATTTTCTTCATGAAAGGCTTGGTACTGGAAGTATGCTTCCTTTCACCATTTAAGATTTTGCAAAAGTTACTTCTATTCACAAGTCTTTTCTTTTGGCTTTTTTCCTCATAGACAGCTATCTTATCCTGTGTTCTCATCTTGCTCAGAATCAAAATGAATAGATTCCTCTTGAGGTCGCTGAACTTATCAACTACACCCTCAATATGTTCCTTTTGATTGACTGTTTCTCTTCTCCTTTTCTACTGCTTCATCGTTGTTATGACATTCTGAATTTCCCTACTATGAAACATTCTGACTCTTATTTCTTTAAACTGCCTCTGTTTTCAGGTTAAAGTGTCTGCTTTATTATTTATGTTTTACTCTTAATATCATGCACTTTGTTTTCCTTTTTAGCTGATTTGAAACTTTGCTTTTTATGTACTTGATTTAGATCACTTTGCAGTTTTCTGCGTACTATTTTGAGAAACTTCTTTGTTTTTTTAAAAGCAGCTCTTTTGTCTTTCACCACATTCTTTGTTTTTTGCCCCTTTCGTTTCTTAGTTGTGAGGAGATAGTATCCTTGCTTCTGTTCTTCTTTGGGATTTTGATGGCATTGTAACTGTCTGATTTTATTAGAAGTATGTGTCTGAAAGGAAAAAAAGCAAATGATTACATTTCGCTTTCCATTACATACTATTGAATTACTTATTTTAAGCATTTACCTGCTGACATAAACAAATATGCTACAATAGCATAACCAGTCTTAATCTATTAATTTTCATGTTTATATCTGTGTGTCTCTGTTTTTGTCAGCCTATGCATCAGTCTGTGCTTGGGTATACTCCTGTAAGTATCACTGTGTTCCTGGGTGGTTACGTATATGTGTCAGTATGTGTTAGGGTTTCTCACTGTATGTATAAATGACTATCTCGATGTGATACTGTATGGAGAAGAGTGTGACTGAGTCTATATGCATAAGTGTGTTATTTGGTGTGTTAGTGTATGCATAAGTTTGTACCTGCAGATGTCAGTGTCTTCATCACTGTCTGCTTGGTTGTTCATGAGCATAGATCATTGTGTGCACGGGTGTGCTACTCTATCCATCAGAATGTACATGGATGTGTCAGCATATGTATTATTCTGTGACTGAGTATATCAGTGTATGGATCAGTATGCCCCACGGTCTCAAAGTATATGGATCAGTTTGTGACTGTGTTTTTGTGTGCATCAGTGTGCCCCAAGTGTCTCACTGTATGCATTAGTGTATCTGTAGTTGCATCACTATATACAACTGAGTGTCTTAGTGTATGCCTAGGTGTGTGCCTGGGTGTATCAGTGTGTGCATCACTGTGTGTCTGGCTGTGCCATTTTGCCTACAAATGTGTATCTGGGTGTATTATTGTATACCTGACTATGTGCCTGGATGTGTCCATGTATGTACAAGTGTGTGCCTGAGTATGCTATTGTATGGGTCAGTGTGTGACTGTGAGTGTTACTGTGTACATCAGTGTGTGCCTGGGTGTGTTAGTGTATGCATAAGTGTATGTGTGCATGTGTCGCTATGTGCCTCAGAGTATACCTGGGTGTGTTAGTGTATGCATAAATGTGTGTCAGGGTGTAACAGTCTATGCTTAAGTCTATACCTGGGTATGTCAGTATATGCATATGTATGTGCCTCTGCGTCACAATGTATGCATCAGTGGGTACCTAGGTGTGTCAGTGCATTCATGCATCTGTGCTTTGGTGGCTCAGTGTATGCAACAGTGTATACCTCAGTGTAGTACAATATGCATCAATGTCTGGCTTGGTGTGTCAGGACAGGTATCAGGGTTTGACTGGGTGTATTAGTCTAAGCATCAGTTTTATGCCTTGATGTGGCAGTGTATGTATTAGTTTATACCTGTTTGTGTTATTGTACTAATCAGTGTGTCCCTGGGTGTGTCATAGTATGCATCAGTGTATAGCTGGGTGTGTCAGAGTATGCATGTGTGTGTGCCTGGCTCTGTTAGTATATGCATCAGTGTGAACCTGGGTGTATCAGTGTAGACATGAGTGCCTCCCTGACGATGTTAGCATTAGCATCAATGTGTGCCTGGATGTGTTAGTGTATGCATAACTGGCTGTCTGGGTGTGTTAGTGAATACATGAGTGTGTCTAGATGTCTAAGTGTATGTATTAATGTGTTTCTGGGAGTATCTGGAAAAGCAGGAGTTTGTGTCTGGGTGTGTTAGTGTATGGATGACTGTGTGCCTGGGTGTGTCAATGCATGCATGAGTGTGCATCTAGGTGTCTCAGTATATAGATCAGGGTACCAGACTGGAAGCTTCAGTGTTCATTTGGCTCAGAAGGTGTGCATTTGACTCACTGAAACTTCAAAGTACATGTCTTAACTTCTAAAGACATAGCACCCTGCCCTATGTGCTACCTACAGCCTACCCTAGTGGTGACTTAGTGGTAACAACTCCTGTACCCTATTATAATTGCCTTTCATTTTTAAAGCTGTCTTATTCTGCTTCAACCTTCTCCTGTGTGCCACTCCTGATTGCCTTTAAAAAGGATAGAGGTTGGATTTTGGGTCGCAGCTTTGTGTTTTGAGTGTGCTACAAAGAGTGGCATCGGCAGGGACCAAGTTTGCCAAAGTAGGCATTGCTTGGATTTGCTTGAGAGGATTATATTGGCATCAATTTCTGCCTTTGGTTGAAAACATTATAGATTGCCAACATCCTGACCTTATGATTGTGCACTATGGTGACAATGACCAGGTCTCATTTACTGGGATAGGACAGGTAATCCTAATGAAGAATACCTTTGCTCAATCAATGGTACTTTTCACTTGAGACAGCCATGTTGTTCTCCAACATATACTAAAGGCAGAAATGGGAGTGCTTAAGCAAATTCTGTCTAAAGATAGACAAAGCCAGGAAACTTAGTAAAACTGTTTCTGTATTCATCAGAGATCATAACATGGGCTCCATCCACACCAACAGCTTGTGCTTTGACATGAATGGAATCTATAGAAGTGATGGGGTTCACTTCACAGAGAAAGGCAACAGGGTGTTTCTCAGCAACTTGAGAAACTGCATCCTGTTTTATGTATAGCAATCATTGTCACACTATCAACACAAAGGGGGTTATTCTAACTTTGGAGGAGGTGTTAATCCGTCCCAAAAGTGACGGATTTACCACCTGCCGTATTACGAGTCCATTATATCCTATGGAACTCGTAATACGGCTGGTGGTATATCCGTCACTTTACCGTCACTTTTGGGACGGATTAACACTCCTCCAAAGTTAGAATAACCCCCAAAGGCTCTTATCAGAGCCAATCTATTTCCCAAAAAGTGTTCATTTTCTTTCAAAATGTATTTTTTTAATTTATTTTCAAATACGCAAAATAAAAGCAGACATTCAATACACACGAGCACGTTTACATTTCACAAGTATGTAAGTGATTTTGTGCATCACACTAGGTATGTCATTGTCTGAATAAATCTGTGAGTGGATGTATGACTTTCTGACTGAGTCTGTCTGTGATGTGCATGAATGCCTGTGTGGGTCTGAGAGTGGGTATCAGAGTGTGAGTAGCTCTGTCACTGTGTGTCTAAGTGTATGTGTGGGTCTGGGAATGGCTGTATGAGTGTCTGAGTGACTCACTCATTGAGTGCATGAGTATGTGAGTGAATGAGTGGGTGTGTGTGTCTCTCAATGGGCCTGTCAGTGGATGCATGAGTCTCTGAAAGGGTCTGTGAGTGGATGGATGAGATTTTGAGTGGGTGAATAGGTGTGTAACTATCTGAGTACATCTGTCCCTGAGTGGGGGTGTAAGTATCTGTGTGAGTCTGTCAGTGGGTGCATGAGTGTCTAACTGGGTCTCTGAGTGGATGCCTGAGTGGCTGAGAAGGTTTGTGAGTGGATGGATGAGTCTCTGACTGGGTGAGTGAGTGGGTGCATGTGTCCCTAAGTGTATGAGTGAGTGGGTGCAAGAGTGTCTGAATAGGTGTTTGAGTGGGTGTGTGTTGGACTTTTTTCCTTTTGCAGGGTCATCTCCAATCTTTTTGCCTTCAGCTTCCTATTTTTACTGACCTGTTGTTGTTGACATTTGAACTCTGAGCACTTTACCACTGCTAACCAGTGCTAAAGTGCATATGCTCTCTGTGTAAATTGTATTGTTGATTGGTTTATCCATGATTGGCATATTTGATTTACTATTAAGTCCCTAGTAAAGTGCACTAGAGGTGCCCAGGGCCTGTAAATCAAATGCTACTAGTGGGCCTGCAGCACTGGTTGTGCCACCCACATTAGTGGCCCTGTAAACATGGCTCAGACCTGCCACTGCAGTTTTCTGTGTGTGCAGTTTTAAACTGCCAATTTGACTAGACAAGTGTACCCACTTGCCAGGCATAAACCTTCTCTTTTCTTACATGTAAGACACCCCTAAGAAAGGCCCTAGGTTGCCCCAGGGGAAGGGTGCAGTGTATGTTTAAGGTAGGACATATACTAATGTGTTTTATATGTCCTAACAGTGAAATACTGCCAAAATTGTTTTTCAATGTTGCAAGGCCTATACCTCTCATAGGTTAACAGTGGGGGTGCCTTCAAAAATGATTAAAGCGTAGATTCCTTTGGGAGCAGATAGACATTTGGAGTTTGGGGGTCCCTGAGCTCAAAATTTAAAAATACATCTTTTAGTAAAGTTGGTTTTGAGATTGTATGTTTGAAAATGCCACTTTTAGAAAGTGAGCATTGTCTTGCTTAAACCATTCTGTGACTCTGCCTGTTTGTGGATTCCCTGTCTGGGTCGGTTTGACAGCTGGGCTGTTTGTACCTCTCTCTAGACAGTGACACAAAGGGAGTTGGGGTTGTAGCCTGTAAATCCTGATGAGCCATCTGTGCTAGGAGGGAGGGGTGGAGTGGTCACTTACACCTGATAGGGCTGTGCCTGCCCTCACACAATGCAGTCTCCAACCGCCTAGTGTGTATCTGGGGCCTGGCCTGGGCAACGCAGGATTTCACAAACAAGAGAGATACTTTCCTTTGAAGTAGGCCAACTTCAAAGGCAAAAATGGGTATAAAAAGAGCACCCAAAACCACAGACTTTAGATCACTTCTGAACATCAACAGGAACCTCTGCCTGGGGAAGAGCTGAAGAGCTGAGGAGAAGTGCTGCCTGGCTATGACTGTGCTTTGAGGAGCTATCCTGCAGTTGCTGCTTCTACTTGTGCAAGAGTACAAAGACTGGGCTTTGATGTGCATTCCTGCTTGTGAAGAAATCTCCAAGGGCTTGTCCTGAGCTTGCCTCCTGTTGTTGAAGTCTCAGGGCCATCAAAGACTTCTGTCAGCACCTGGACTCTGTGCTGAGACTCCTCCCCTACCAAGTGGTGCCCTATCCAGTTCCGGGGGCCTTGGAAGGTGAGGCTGGCAGCCCAAGACTGAAAATTCACACACAGACTGCTGTGCGGGGAAAATATCAACACACCTTCCGAGACGCGGCTGAAAAACGATGCTCCACCTGCATCGCGGCTGGTACGTAGTTGGAAGAACGACACGTAACACCCGCTGACGGAGGCTGATAATGTCCCAACTCACATTGTGCGGTTTTGCTGATACCGTGTGGAGGGATTTTTGATGCAAACCTTGCTGAGTGCGGAAAAACAACGCAACGCCTGCCCAGACCCGAGTGCTGCCAGGATCGATGGATCACTCTCCTGCGGAGAGGAAAAACGACGCACGGCCAGCCTACCGGCGAAGGAGAAACGATGCACTGTCCCGCCTGCGGGTGAGAAATCGACGCATGCTTACCTCTTTCGACACACATTCATCCGTGTGTGTTATTTTGACGCTACCCAGGTACTTTTCAACGCTAACAGTGTTTTACCTGTTTTCTCAAGGATTTACTTTTAAACTAATAACTTGACTTGTGTATGTTGGATTTTTGTCGTTTTGGTCTTGTTTTTTCTATTTATCTAAACCTGTGCTGTGTCATTTTGTACTATTTTCATTAAGTTGCTGTGTGAGTTGGTACAAATACTTTACACCTAGCACTCTGAAGTTAAGCCTGCCTGCTCGTGCCAAGCTACCAAGGGGGTGAGCAGGGGTTAGCTGAGGGTTATTCTCCTTTACCCTGACTAGAGTGGGGGTCCTTGCTTGGACAAGGGGTAACCTGACTGCAAACCAACGACCCCATTTCGAACAGTGTGTCTGTGTCTCAGTGGGTCTGTGAGTGGGTGCATAAATGTCTGAGAGGATCTGCGAGTGGATGCATGAATCTGAGTGGTCCCCTAAGTGGGTGCATGACTATCTGAGTAGGCCTGTGAGTGGGTCTATCAGTCTGTTACTGGGTCTTTGACTGGGTGCATGACACTCAGAAGGAGTCTGTGAGTGTGTGCATGACTGTCTGAGTGGCTCAATGAGTGCATCTGTAAGTCTACGAGTGATCCTATGAGTGGGAGCATGAGTCTCTTAATGGATCTGTCAGTGGATCCTGTAGTGTTTGAGTGGGTCCTTGAGTGGGAGTGGGAGTATCTGAGCGGGTCTGTGACTAGGCACACAAGTGTCTGAGTGAGTCTCTGAGTTGATACATAAGTGTCTGAGAGGGTCTGTGAGTGGGTGCATTAGTCACTGAGTAGACATGTGATTGGATATGTGAGTCTCTAAATAGGTCTGTAAGTGAGTGTGTGAGTCTCTTAGTGGATGTGTGAGTGGGTATAAGAGTGTGAGTGGGTTTCTGAGTTGGTGCATGAGTGTCTGAGTGTCTGAGTGGGACTGTGAGTGGGTCTATCAGTCTGTGACTGGGTCTTTGACTGGGTGCATGACTCTGAGAATGAGTCTGTGAGTGTGTGCATGACTGTCTAAGTGGCTCAATGAGTGCGTCGGCAAGTCTATGAGTGATCCTATGAGTGGGGGCATGAGTCTCTCAATGGATCTGTCAGTGGAATTCCATAGTGTTTGAGTGGGTCCTTGAGTGGGAGTGGGAGTGTCTGAGCGGGTCTGTGACTGGGCACACAAGTGTCTCAGTGAGTCTCTGAGTTGATACATAAGTGTCTGAGATGCTCTGTGAGTGGGTGCATTAGTCACTGAGTAGGCATGTGATTGGATGTGTGAGTCTCTAAGTAGGTCTGTAAGTGAGTGTGTGAGTCTCTTAGTGGATGTGTGAGTGGGTATGAGTGTGAGTGGGTCTCTGAGTTGGAGCATGAGTGTCTTAGTGGGACTGTGAGTGAGTCTATCAGTCTGTGACTGGGTCTTTGGCTGGGTGCATGACTCTCAGAATGAGTCTGTGAGTGTGTGCATGACTTTCTAAGTGGCACAATGAGTGCCTCTGTAAGTCTATGAGTGATCCTATGAGTGGGAGCATGAGTCTCTCAATGGATCTGTCAGTGGATTCTGTAGTGTTTGAGTGGGGCCTTGAGTGGGAGTGGGAGTGTCTGAGCGGGTCTGTGACTGGGCACACAAGTGTCTGAGTGAGTCTTTGAGTTGATCCATAAGTGTCTGAGAGGGGCTGTGAGTGGGTGCATTAGTCACTGAGTGGGAATGTGATTGGATGTGTACGTCTCTAAGTAGGTCTGTAAGTGAGTGTGTGAGTCTCTTAGTGGATGTGTGAGTAGGTATAAGAGTGTGAGTGGGTCTCTGAGTTGGCGCATGAGTGGCTGAGTGGGTGTGTGAGTCTCTGAGTTGGCCTGTTAGTAGATGCATGAGCCTTTGAGAGGATCTGTGGTCAAATGGATGAGTCTCTGAGTGGGTGAGTGGGTGCATGAGTATTTCAGTGGGTCTGCGAGTGAGTTTATGACTCTCTAAGTGGACCTGTGAGTGGGTGTGTCAGATTCTCAGTTGGTATGTGAGTGGGTGTGTGAGTGTCTCAGTGGGTCTCTGAGTGGATGTCTGAGTGTCTGAGTGGGTCAGTGAGTTTGTGCATGAGTGTCTGACAGGGTCTGTGAGAAGGTGCATGAGTGTCTGAGGGGGTCTGTGAGAGGATGTTTGAGTATCTAAGTGGGTCTGTGAGTGGGTGTAAGAGTGTAAGTGGGTCTCTGAGTAGGTCAATGAGTATCTGTGCTGGTCTCTGAGTGGATGCATGAGTACTTCAGTGGGTCTGTGAGTAAGTGCATTAGTGTCAAAGTGAGTGTTCAATTATTTTTGAGCCAATATTCATAAATTTGTCACAATGTTACAACGGGGGCCGCTGAGCATTGTGATGAATTTGCGAGTATCTCACAAGGAAAAAAGCATTTATTGCCATTTTGAACACATAAGGTGTCAAACAAACACCTCTATATGCCACCCGTGGGGACTGTGTACCTCCGCCCTGATTCCTAATACTAATTCTAATAGTGATTTTCAGCTCCAGGGACCGTGCCTCATAACTTAAAATGGCAGCCACAATTTTCTGCAAGGTTGCGGGTCAGCTAATCACCGCATTCCTGTTGGCGCGCGCATTCGCAATTCAGGTGATCCTCCACAAAATATTCACAACCTAGATATACAAATTTGGATTTTCTTTAATATCTCTTAAATTACCTAACTGATTCACACCAAACTACAAAAAGCATGCTTTCTGGACAAGAGCCACCTTCCTGCCAAATTTGGTGCATTATCAAACTCTGTATGGTAATTACCTCTGGAAAATTTAATGAAGAGTTGTTAAATGGCACCAAAGATATAGCCAAATCAAAAAACGGTTTTCCTACGGAAACTAGCCCCTAACTATAACTGCCTACTGGCCAGTAGGTAATTAATATATACACACACACCCTAAACCCCACAGAAATCCACCAGTTATAGTTATTGTTAGCTCAAGTGAGTATAACGTGTGCCCTTAACTAACTTCAACTCGCTTACGCTCCATGCACAATTTTCTCATCAATAATTGAATTGCGGATTGTTAGAAATGGGGTCTTTGATTGGCAGTCAGGTTACCCCCTGTCCAACCAAGGACCCTTACTCTAGTCAAGCTAAAGGAGAATCACCCTCAGTTAACCCCGCTCACCCCCTTGGTAGCTTGGCACGAGCAGGCAGGCTTAATCTCAGAAGCAATGTGTAAAGTATTTGTACCAACACACACAGTAACTCAGTGAAAACAATACAAAATGACACAACACATGTTTAGAAAAATAGATAATATTTATCTAAAGAAACCAAGACCAAAACGACAAAAATCTAACATACAAATATGAATTTTTAAAAGAATAAGGCCCTCATTACAACCCTGGCGGTCGGTGTAAAAGCGGCGGTAATACCACAAACAGGCCGGTGGAATCATGACCATGGCGGAAACCACCAACATAGACAGCCACTTTAACACTCCGACCACCACAGCGGTAGAAACAAACAGCGCAGCGGTAACTGCCAACAGACAGGCGGAAGAAAATGTACCGCCCACCCTATCACAAGATGCCTATCCGCCACCTTTTCTGGGGCGGAACCAAGGTGAACAAAAACACGGCGGAAACACCCACCTCTCCACACCCCACGAGGAACCAGGATGCCATGGAGCCTGAATTGCAGATACTGCCGATGCTGGTTTCCCTTCTCTTCTATCAGGAGCACCAACAACAGCGGCGACAACCACGGTGAGTACTGCACCTACAACACAGGGGAGGGAAAAGAAAGTGACACACACACATGCAACACGCAACACCCCCACCCACACCCACAACACCATACACACAAATACATGCAGCAACAGTACACATACACCCCCCCACCCCCTGGAAGAACGCAAAGATAAAAGGAATTGATTTGAACAAATGCAATCATGTGAAATCTCATTATCAAAGTTCAAAATCAATGTAAACACAGTTATGTACCCCAATTACACAAGTCCGGATAGTGCACCAATCATTGTCCATGGACCACTGGGCCCAAAATGCATGGGCGAAGCCCACACATGATTCCTGACTGGAAACGGAGAGAACATTGGAGGGGCATCAGATTGAAATGAAACAGGCACCTCAGGGGGAGGTAGAGGGGGCGGCACCTCAGCCAGATGAACGTAGGACGCCACTGCACGAGGGGGCCCCATACCCATTGATGTATCCTGGGGAGTGCAAAGCCAAAGTCTCTCAAGTCTCTCCAGTGGGTAGTTTGCCCACTGCTTTATCCTGGGGAGTGCACAGCCACAGTATCTCAAGTCTCTCGAGTGGGTGGTTTGCCCACTGCTTTATCCTGGGGAGTGCAAAGCCAAAGTCTCTCAAGTCTCTCCTGTGGGTGGTTTGCCCACTGCTTTATCCTGGGGAGTGCACAGCCACAGTCTCTCAAGTGGATGTCATTCTCCACTGGTGCTGGAGGGTGCCTGGTGCCCAGAGTGCTTCATCCTGCCAAGGACTGAGGTAGTGAATGTCATTCTCCACTGGTTCTGGAGGGGGCATGGTGTCCGGAGTGCTTCATCCTGCCAAGGACTGAGGTAGTGGATGCCTTTCTCCACTGGTTCTGGAGGGGGCTTTGTGCCCAAAGTGCTTTATCCTGCCAAGGACTGAGGTAGTGGATGTATCTCTCCACTGGTTCTGGAGGGGGCCTGTTGCCCAGAGTGCTTCATCCTGCCAAGGACTGAGGTAGTGGATGTATCTCTCCACTGGTTCTGGAGGGGGCCTGGTGCCCAGGGTGCTTCATCCTGCCAAGGACCGAGGTAGTGGATGTATCTCTCCACTGGTTCTAGAGGGGGCCTGCTGCCCAGTGTGTTTCATCCTGCCAAGGACTGAGGTAGTGGATGTATCTCTCCACTGGTTCTGGAGGGGGCCTGGTGTCCAGTGTGCTTCATCCTGCCAAGGACTGAGGTAGTGGATGTATCTCTCCACTGATTCTGGAGGGGGCCTGGTGCCCAGTGTGCTTCATCCATCCAAGGACTGAGGTAGTGGATGTATCTCTCCACTGGTTCTGAAGGGGGCCTGGTGCCCAGAGTGCTGCATCCTGCCAAGGACTGAGGTAGTGGATGTGCCTCTCCACTGGGTCTGGAGGGTGCCTGGTGCCCAGTGTGCTTCATCCTGCGAAGGACTGAGGTAGTGGATGTATCTCTCCACTGGTTCTGGAGGGGGCCTGGTGCCCAGAGTGCTTCATCCTGCCAAGGACTGAGGTAGTGGATGTCAATCTCCACTGGTTCTGGAGGGGGCCTGGTGCCCAGAGTGCTCCATGTGCAGTGTGGCCGGTACAATTCCCTCACCTGGGTGTGTGTGCCACGAGATTGCCGAGGTACAGGTAGCATGATACGCCATGGAGGCAGCGACATACCCCACACTGCTGCGGCTTCGCATTCCACCTGCAGGTGACAACAGTGATGACAGTAATGCTTCATGGAAGCTGCCCAGGGTCCTGGAACTCACCACCAGCCTCGGACGACTGACCACTGGGGATGGTAGGCATGTCAGCGGTGGTGCCACTGTCCGAGGACGTCCTGGGCCGCTGCCGGTGCTTGCAGCGGTGTCTGTCGTGGCAGTGCTGGCAGCGGTGTCTGTCGTAGTGGTGCTGGTGGTGTGGTCTATGGCGGCGGTGCTGGCTGCGGGGTCTGTGGCGGCGGTGCTGGGTGCGGGGTCTATGGCGGCGGTGCTGGCTGCGGGGTCTGTGGCGGGGGTGCTGGCGGCGGGGTCTGTGGCGGCGGGGCATGTGACAGCACCTGCTGAGGGAGAAAGCAGGATGTCAGGTGGCGGTGCAGGTGGCGGTACAGGTGGCGGTGTTCACCGCCGTACAAGTTGGCGTGGACATGGACAGAAGGTGTGACACTGGTCCCTCAGTCTGTCCCACCATGCCCTCTTCTGACCTGCCCTTCTGTTTTTGGCCCTTTCCCACCTTTGATGGTGGCACAGTTGTCTTGCCACTATTCCCTTTTGTTTTCACTGACCACTTGTTGGCTGGTGTTTTCAGCTTCTCCCTCTGGGATGTGGGCACCTTTTTCACCTTGTCAGGTGGTGGAATGTCCTTGCCCTCGCTACATGGCACACTGGCAGCCCTGATGGTTGGCGCACTCCATGACCCCGCAGTTGCTGGCACCACTGTGCCTGGGGATGTGGTGGCTGAGGTGCTGGGCTGGGACCTGGAATGCCTGGCCCTAGGGGAAGGACGGGGAAGTGAAGGGAAGAGGTCAAGGTTTGCCAGGAAAGGTTTTTTAGACACACTGGGACAGGTAGATGGAGGGGGTTTGGGAGTGGAGGCAGAGGTAGTGGTTGTAGGAGGTGTACGTCTGCTGAATTTGGGTGAAGGTGCATGGGCTTGAGGCTGTTGTGAGGTGGATGGCTGTTGGGTGGGTGTGTGCCTGCGTTTGTGTACATTGGGAGGAGGGCTCACAGACACACTGGTAGAGGACACTGGGGATGTGTGAATGGTAGTGGGGGTGGTGCGTGGACGTGAGCAGTGTGTGGTGATGGGCATGCTGGTGATGGAGGTAGTGGCTGAGGATGTAGTGCATGCAGGTGTGAGTGGAGACGAGGCTGGGAGGGAGGAGGGAGACTTGGAGGAGGGGGATACAGTGGAGGAAGAGGATGTTGGTATGTGTGCATGGGTATGGTGCTTGTGTGAGTGCCTGTGGGATGTGTGGTCCTTATGTTTGCCTGAGCCTGTGTGTGCATGCTGGTCTGATGGTGTACTTGGTATAGGCTGAGGTACAGGGGATTGGGTGTGGGTGGAGGAGGTTGGAGGGGAGAGGCTGGACACAGGGACAATGGCTGCCATCAGTGCTGAGGCCAGAGCCTGAAATGCTCTCTGTTGAGCTGCCTGGCCAGAATGAATGCCCTCCAGGTATGCATTTGTTTGGTGCAAATGTCTCTCAACACCCTGGATGGCATTCAGAATGGTAGACTGCCCAACAGTGAGGGATCTCAGGAGGTCAATAGCCTCCTCACCGAGGGCAGTAGGGCTGACTGGGGCAGGGCCTGAGGTGCCTGGGGCGAAGGAGATGCCCACCCTCCTGGGTGAGCGGGCACGGGACAGATGCTGAGGGGCTGCTGGGAGGGAGGTGCTGGTATGGGGGGTGGTGGCTGTACCTGTTGATGCGGTGGGCACAGAGGGGCCCGCCACCGCAAGGGAGCTCCCATCAGAGGAGGAGTCGCTGGTCTCTGCTCCTGTCCCCGCCGTGGAGCTCCCCTCGCCCTTTGTCCCACTGGAGCCTTCAGACTCCGTTGCTTCTCCCTCCAGGACCAGGTAGGATGCAGCTCCCTCCTGCTCCGGAGCCAATGCTTCTCCGCCTGTCGATGCTATTGCACACAAGAACAGGAAGACCACAAAAAGGGGGGGAAAGACAGAAGAAAAACATGTTCAGTGCATGCAACACCACTACCGTTGGCGGACACAACAGACAGTGAACAGCCCTCTGCAATACGCCATGCACTTATAGTTCCTAGATTTATCACATGCCCATGGGTACGAGGCCTAAGCCCAATTGCTGCACACCTGGAAGTCACAGGAGCCTGACTAGTTGTAGATGGCTCTAACCACTAGTGGGGTTTGGGTACCACATAGCCTGCCTCACCAGGGACCTTGCCTACCAAGATCGCCCTGGCCTAAGGGAACCCACTGCCCACCTCCCCCGGCCAGACACCTCGTAATGCACGCAAAGTCAGTTGAATGAGAGTGTACTCACCCCCTTGTGGCTGCTGTGATGCCCTAAAGTGCACATTCAACTCCGGATAAGCCACTGACAGGATCCGGAACATCAGGGGTGTCATGGTGCGACGGGCACCCCTCCCACGTTGGGAGGCCATCCCCAGCTGGGCCTCCGCCGTCTTTTTGCTCCAGCGGTGCAGGTCATCCCATCTTTTATGGCAGTGGGTACTCTGTCTGTGGTAGACCCCCAGGGTCCAAACGTCCTTGGCGATGGCACGCCAAATAGCCTTCTTCTGGTGGGCGCTGACCTAGAGGAATGGTACGGGGGAAAGGCCATTACTCACCTGTCCAGACCATCATACTCATTGCCCACCAGTTCCCACCAATGCCAGGACGCACACAAACTCCCCATCCGCACATGTAGGCCTCAGACCCCATGTATCTTCCATGCACACCACTCAAAGCAGGCATTGCCCATTCAGCATGCTTACAGTGCACTCACCTGTTTGTCTGGACGACCGTACAGTTGCGTGTACCGGGGGAGGACCCCATCCACTAGTTTCTCCAACTCCTCCGAAGTGAAGGCAGGGGCCCTGTCCCCAGACACATGAGCCATTGTCCCTTTCAGACACAGGTCACAGCAGCACTTGCAGTGTAGGTCCTCTCCTGTTGAAGGTCAGATATCAAGTGAGTAAACAGACAGAAAATGGCGGTCAGGTCCGCGGCTGTGCATACCGTCACCACCAGCGTACATCATCATTGTCTCCTCGGACCCATAGGGCCCATTGTTAACCAATGCAGAATTGCGCTGCGGTCTTCAACCGCCCACCGCGATGGTGTACAACACCAGCGCAGTTACCTCATATCCCCTTGTCCCACCTTACAGGTCAGGCAGCCGCCATTTCAGGGGGCCACATGGCATTAATATTAACTGCATCACACCTATGTAGGCTTGGAATACACACAGCTACAGGCACATTGCGGATTAATAAATTTGTGCAAATGACATTTTGGGATACCCCAGTGTTGGCTTAAACTCTGCTCGCTGTTCTCCTCCATAGGGCATGTCTGCTGGGGCAGGTGATGAGATGGTGGCATCCTCCGGTGTACAGACCGCTGGTGGACCTGTAGACAATGGAAGAGAGACACATAATAGTAACATACAGACTTGATCGTGCAACAATCCTTTAACTGTGTGCCCAGTTGGAGACAGACCTGATGTCAGCTATCCGCCATCCCACAGGGATAGTCCCTCTAGTACAGGTCCTGTCAGTACTCCATTTCCTGGCAAGTGGTTCCTTTCAAACAACAGTGGCCATTGCATCAGGGATGTCCCAGCCAATGTTCTCTAACGGGTTGTCCAGAGTGTTGTCTGCGTGATGAAACACATGTGCAGCTACATCGTCTTCCCTCAGATGGAGGATTTGCCCACAGTGAGAGGTGACTTCTATGCCCTGGGACATATCCCCAACATCATTGGTGCCACTGATTGGACACATGTGGCATTAGTACCCCCCCCCCGCAGGAGTGAACAGGTGTACAGAAATAGAAAAAGCTACCATTCGATGAATGTGCAATGGGTGTGTTTGGCAGACCAGTACATCTCCCATGTGAATGCCAAGTGTCGAGGCTCAGTGCATGATGCTTACATTTTGAGGAAGAGCAGCATCCCTTATGTGATGGGGCAACTCCAGAGGCACCGTGTGTGGCTAATAGGTGAGGCCAAAAACCCAATACAGTGTGAATAGGTGTCTGGGTATGGGGTTGTCCCTAAGGGTTAGTGTGTGTCTAACAGTTGTCCCTCGATATTTGCAGGTGACTCTGGTTACCCCAACCTGTCATGGCTACTGACCCCAGTGAGGAATCCCAGGACAAGGGCAGAGGAACGCTACAATGAGGCACATGGGTGAACTAGGAGGGTGATCGATCGCACCTTCGGCCTCCTGAAGGCCAGATTCCGGTGCCTCTATATGACAGGTGGTTCCCTCTACTACTCACCAAAGAAGGTGTGCCAGATCATCGTGGCCTGTTGTATGCTGCACAACCTGGCTTTGCGACGCCAGATGCCTTTTCTGCAGGAGGATGGGCCGTGGTCTTGTGGTAGCTGTGGAGCCTGTGGACAGTGAAGAAGAGGAGGCAGAAGAAGAGGATATCGACAATCGAAACAACATAATCATGCAATACTTCCAGTGAGACACAGGTAAGAAGATGTCACTGCCTCCCACATCTCATACAATATTTGGAGCTAGCATAAGTCTGTCATTTTCACTCAATGTATGGACCCTGACTTGTCACTTTGACTTTCCATTTCACAGATTTGGGTCCCACTTTGGGCCCTCTGCTATATTTCCTCCAGGCCTACAGCTGTGTTACATCAGTATGTTCAAAAGTAAATTGACATTGCTATATTCCATGGTTATTGCAATTAAACATTTGTGAAAGCACAGACTGACTCCAGATTGTTTTGTGACTGAAGTGTGTTTATTTCAGTGCTAATAAATGGAGGGGGTTGTAAAATGGGCTGGGGGATGGTGGTGGAATGTCCATGGCAGAGACCAGTCTATTTGTTTTTTAGGTGCATTGTCCAAAGGGGCATATGAAGTGGAGCAGAGGCAGTTGAAGGAGAGACAGGGTAACAAAGTGGGACAGAAGGGTGACATTCAGGGGGGTCTCATTTCCTGGCCGGGTCTTGGCAATGTTCTCTGTCTTGTTCCTGGATCTCAGGGACCGTTTGTGGGGTGGTTCGCCATCTGCAGGGGGTGGGGTGCTGTTGTCGTGTTCCTGTGGCGGTGCCTCCTGTCCACTAGCGCCGGCGGAGGTGGAGGGCTGTTCATCGTCCAGGCTAGTGTCAGGGGCCCCTTGTTGTGCCACTGTGTCCCTCCTGGTGTTGACAAAGTCTTGCAGCATCCCTGCAATGGTGACCAGGGTGTTGTTTATGGACTTCAAGTCCTCCCTGATCCCAAGGTAGTGTTCCTCCTGCAGCCTCTGGGTCTCCTGAAACTTGGCCAGTACCTTTGCCATTGTCTCCCGTGAATGATGGTAAGCTTCCATGATGTTGGAGAGTACCTCGTGGAGAGTGGGTTCCCTGGGCCTGTCCTCCCCCTGTCGCACAGTGTGTGCCATTGTGTGCAATGGGTGAGTGACCCTGTACTCCAGTGCTTGCATTCTTGGCTTGGTCCTTGGGTGATAGTTGGTTTGTGGTCTGTGTGGGTATCCGTAGTGGACATGCTTTGGTGATGGGTGTCCATGCATTTCTGTTACATGCAGGGCTTGTTTTTGGGATGTGTTGGTTGTGTTGGTGGGGTGATGGGTGTGAGGCTAATTGTGGGGTATGTGATGGCATGCAGGTAGGGTGGGGGATAAAGTAGTAAAGTTTTGCCTTACCAGAGTCCAGTCCTCCTGCTACTCCTGTGAGGCCCTCAGGATGCAGTATTGCCAAGACTTGCTCCTCCCATGTTGTTAGTTGTGGGGGAGGAGGTTGGGGTCCACCGCCAGTCCTCTGTACAGCAATCTGGTGCCTGGAGACCACGGAACGCACCTTCCCCCATAGGTCATTCCACCTCTTCCTGATGTCATCCCGTGTTCTTGGATGCTGTCCCACTGCGTTGACCCTGTTGACAATTCTCCGCCATAGCTCCATCTTCCTTGCAATGGATGTCTGCTGCACCTGTGATCCGAATAGCTGTGGCTCTACCCAGATGATTTCCTCCACCATGACCCTGACCTCCTCCTCAGAGAACCTGGGGTGTAGTTGATTCGGTGTGGGTGATGTGTGAGGTGGTGTCTGTTGTGATGTGTGAGGGGATGTGTTGTTCTGGGTTGTTTGAGGTGCGTGGATGTTGTGTAAGTGATGGTGTTGTGTGTCTGTGGATGCTGGTGTTGTTTTAGGTAGTGTCTCTCTCTGGCCTGCTTTCACATTTCTGGTAGTAAGGGTTTGTGGGTGATGTGGGTGTGTGCTTTATATTGGATTTGGTGTGTGGGTGTGGTGTGTGTATGTGTATCAGGTGTGTATATTTCGATTTGTCCTATGTGGTTGTGTTTTCTATATGTGTGTGTGTATTTTGAGCCCAGAGGTGTGTACCGCCAATGGATTACCATGGTTGAAAGACTGCCGTGTTGATTCGTGGGTCGTGATAGTGTGGGCGTATTCTTGTTGGCGTGACTGTGTGGGTTTTGTTATCGCCAGTTTATCACTGACCTTTGGTGTGGCGGACTTGTGTGGGTGTCTGTATTATGGCAGATTCCGAGCTGTGGGTCGTAATACCTGTAGCGGAATTCCAAGACCTCAGCGGTATGTTGGCGGTCTTCTGCACGGCGGTAAGTGGCATTTACCGCCAGGGTTGTAATGAGGGACTAAGTGTCTTAGGCCTCATTACAACCCTGCCGGACGGTGCAATAGTGGCGGTAGTACCGCCAACAGGCTGGCGGTCCATACCACCATATTATGACATTGGTGGTTTGTCAAAAGCCAAACCGCCAATGTAACATACCGACCACCAGGGCCGTAACGAATGCCAGGTTGGAGACTACAGTCTTCAGCCTGGCGGCGGTCACTAGGCCACCCACAGTAAAATGTCCCCGCCTACCGCCATGGTTTTCATGGTTTTTGTACCACCACGAAAACCATGGCAGTAGGCACTATCAGTGCCATGGAATTCCTTCCTGGGAGCTGTTAGGGGTCCCTCCCTCCCCCATCCCCCTCCCCACCCTTCCCCTCACAATCCCCCTCCCCACATATACACACATACACGCATACATACGCACCCATACACACACGCATACAACATTCTCCCACACACGCATACATACAGACATACTGCAGAACTCAGAAACATACATCCAGACACACATGCAATTACATGACACAACATGCACGTACACACACACACACTCATGCACAAATGCATTACATACGCATGCACCCATTCATAAACAGTCACACACACACACAAAACACCCCCTAACCCCCTTTCCTGTCGGAGATCCCGAATTACCTGCTTGCAGGGGGTCCTCTGGCAGGAGACAGCACGCAACGCTGCTGCTGCGCGTCCACCAGCAAATGGAAGGTGGTGTTTTACTGGTGTGGCGCTGCTGCTTGCAGCAGTGCCACCTTACTGCTGTCCGTCACCATGACGTCACAGGAATTCCACCAGCCTTCTGACGGAATTCTGGCGAAGGTCATAATGGCATGGACGGAAGGTAGCCACGGCGACGGTATGTTGGCGGCGTCACCGTAGCGGTAGGCGGCAATGGCCGCCAATCTCATGATGAGGGCCTTAATCCTTAGAAAACAGTGAGAACGCTATTAACGCACAAAACTACCTGGGTAGCATCAAAGTAAAGCTGCCGGGTGAGTGTGCATCGAAAAAGGTTAGCAGTACATTGATTTCTCACCCGCAAGTGAGAACATGTGTCATTCCTCCTTCGCTGGGTCGGCGTGCATCGTTTTTTCTTTCCCACAAGTGAGCGATGCTTCGATCTAGACGGGCACCTCGGGTCCGGGCAGGCTTTGCATCCATTTACCACGCCCAGCGATGTTGCTGAAATCCAGTCGCATGGTGTCAATAAACCACGCTACGTGGGGGATTGCGTTGTTAACAGCAGCCGTTGTAGGTGTTGCTTGTCATTTCTCCAGCCGTGTTGTGTCAATCTTTCAGCCACAATGCAGGTGAAGTGTTGATTTTAGATGCAAGGCCGGCAGTGCGTCGTTTATCAGCCGCGAGGCAGGTGGTGCATCAAAGGTTTCCCTGCACAACGGTTTGTGCATGGATTTTCAGTTCTTAGCTGCCAGCTTCACCTCTCAAGGGCCCAGGGACTGGATTAATGCACCACTTGGCAGGGCAGGAGTCTCAGCAGAGAGTCGAGGTGCTGGCAGGAGAAGTCTTTGATGGCCCTGGGACTACAACAACAGAAGGCAAGCTCAGTTCAAGTCCTTGTAGATTCTTCTCAAGCAGGAATGCACAATAAAGTCCAGGCTTTGTCCCCTTTCACAGTCAGAAGCAGCAACTGCAGGATAGTGCAACAAAGGACAGTCACAGGCAGGGGCAGCACTCCTCCTCAGCTCTTCAGCACTTCTCCTTGGCAGACGATCCTCTTGATTCCAGAAGAGATATAATTTTCAGGGGTTTTGGGTGCTCTTCTGATACCCCTATCTGCCTTTGATGTAGGCCTACTTCTCAGAGAAATCTCTGTTTTTTTCAAGATCCTACTTTGCCCAAGCTAGGCCCCAGACACACACCAGGGGGTTGGAGATTGCATTGTGTGAGGGCAGCCACAGCTCTTTTAGGTGTAAGTGACCACTCCTCCCCTCCCTCCCAGCACAGATGGCTCATCAGGATATGCAGGCTACACCTCAGCTCCCTTTGTGTCACTGTCTAGAGAGAGTTGCAAACAGCCCAACTGTAAAACTGACCGAGACAGGGAATCCACAAACAGGCGGAGTCACAGAATGGTTTAGGCAAGAAAATGCCTAATTTCTAAAAGTGGCATTTTGAAGCACACAATCTAAAAACAAACTTTACTAAAAGACGTATTTTTAAATTGTGAGTTCAGAGACCCTAAACTCTGCATGTCTTTCTTTTCTTTAATAATATTTAAAGGCCGCCTCCATGTTAACCTATGAGAGGGATAGGCCTTGCAACAGTGAAAACTGAATTTGGCAGTATTTCACTGTCAGGACATGTAAAACACATAGATACATGTCCCACCTTTAACATACACTGCACCCTGCCCATGGGGCTACATAGGGCCTACTTTATTGGTGCTTTACTTGTATAACAAGGGAAGGTTTATGCCTGGCAAGTTGGTAGACTTGTCAAGTCGAATTGCCAGTTTAAAACTGCACACACAGAAAACTGCTGTGGCAGGTCTGAGCCATGTTTATAGGGCTACTGATGTGGGTGAAACAACCAGGGCTGCAGGCCCAGTAGCAGCATTTGATTTACAGGCCCTAGGCACCTCTAGTGCACTTTAGTAGGGACTTACTAGTAAACCAAATAGGCCAATCATGGATAAAACAATCAACAATACAATTTACACACAGAGAATATGCACTTTAGCAGTGGTTAGCAGTGGTAAAGTGCCCAGAATCCTAAAGCCAACAAAAACAGGTCAGAAAAAAATAGGAGGAAGGACGCAAAAAGATTGGAGATGACCCTGCAAAAAGGGCCAGTCCAACACAAATTTTGCATTGACATGATCATGATGTAATAGATGTCATGAGTGATGTAATGTGTGAGGTAATTCGCAGTTTTCTTAGCCACTGTACTGTTCCTTGTGTATCAATTTGCGCTGTTCACATGTATTTCACAAGCACTGTGTGTTCACTTTCTACAATGAACACCCTTGATCCTGCCATCAACTGAATATGTATATACATGTTTATTCCCTTATATCCTTTAAATACTTTTTGTATGCATAAAAGCGTTAAAATCTTTGTTTTTGTTGCTGACCATATCTCATATGCAATTACCTTTCATATGCAATACATTCTTCTAACATATTTTATAAATGTTGTAAACTGTCTACTTAAATTAATGTCCCTCATGACATTGCCATGAGATACCAATATTACCCTTACCCAATTGGTGTATGGGTGACCCCTGGGATTTATACGATTTTACATTTTATAAACACAGCCATAAGCCAACCAGATACCGCCTCACCTCTATCACACTCATCTCTATGCCTCTACACTCTAAACCACTCCACTGTACGCTGTTACACTCTACACCACTCCACTCTATGCCACTAAACTGTATGTCCCTCCACTATACGATACTTCACTCTACGATATTCCACTGTATGCAACTCCACTCTATAATGTTCCATTCTATGCCACTCTATTCTATACCACTCCAGTGTACACCTCTACAATGTACCCTATTCCAATGTATTCTACTACACTCTATGCCACTCCACTATGTGCTATTACAATCTTCAATACTCACGCTGAGTCAGTACACAACACACGTTTCTACTTTACTCTAATCCACTGTATGCCACTCTTTTCTACACTAATCCACAGTATTTTACTCCAATCTACTGCACTCCATTCTAAGCCACTACACTCAAAAACACTCTGCAGTATTCTATTACACTCTAAGCCACTCCATTCTATGCTACTCCATTCTACCCTATTCTACTGTATGCAATTTCACTCTAGCACACTAAACGTTAAGCTAGACTCTACACTATTCGATTGAATGCTACTAAAATGTTACACCAATCCTGTGTATGCCATTCCAGTATACACAACTCTAGTGTACACCAATACACTTTCTGGCACTGTATCTTACACCACTTCACTATACGCTATTCCACTGTATGCTATTCCACTCTAAGCCACACAAGTCAACGCTATTCCACTCTACATAACTTCACTCTATGTATGCAACTAAATTCCACACCATGCACTCTACATAACTCCACTCTGTGCCCCTCGTCAATGCTATTCCACGCTACATAACTTCACTCTATGTATGCAACTAAATTCTACACCATGCATCCTACGTAACTCCACTCTATGTCCCTCCATTCTACACCACTCCATTCCACAATATTACACTGTACTACACTACACTCAACCTCATTACAGTGTACCCCAGTCCACTTTTGGCAATTTCACTTTATGCCACTACACTCTACGCTACTCCACTGTATGCTGCTGCACTCTTTGGCATTCCACTCTACACCACTGATCTCCAAGATATTCCACTCTACCCCATACCATTCTTGCCACTTGACTCTACATTATTAGGTTGTACGCAACTACACTCCACCCCACCCCACTCTACAACACACCACTCTATGCCATTCCACTCTATGCTAAAACACTATATGCAAGCCACTCATCACCACTCCAGTCTACAGCACTTAACACTGTGACACCCCAACTCTATCCCACTCCACTGTAAGCTATTCAACTATGTTAAAAACAGTTAAAAAGCAAAGATTAAAGCTTTTATATAGCAAGGAACCCTTTATTTATTTTTTCTATATAAGTCAAACCTAAACTACACAAAGATTACAAATTCTAAAGTTATAGTTATAACTTAAATGTATAATCTACACACCACCTTTAGATCACTATAACTTTATCTATTCTTTAGATACAAACCAAGTTTAAACCACAAAAAAACGATAAATTCTAGACTCATACCTTTAATTTATAATTTACACAACACCTTAAAATTATTTTAATTTTCGCACCTCCATACACAGTGCATTGAACTCAGTATTCACACTACATTAACTATGACTCCCACATCTACATAAACTGCATATACTCTTTCATATGACACTACTTATGCCATCTAAAATATCATCATTTACAATAACACTTATGAAATTACAAATCACATAATTTGTGAGAGCACAGTGCATGGTAGAGTAGTGAATTATAGATTATGAAGTGTGGCTACCACCTTTAATACACTATGGGCCAGAATTACAAGAAAGTGGCGTGGTGCTGCGCTGTGCCAAAATTGGCAGCGCTGAACTGCATCACTTTAGAAATGAGGGGATGTGCCGTATTTATGAAAATTCGGTGCACCCCTGTATTTCCCCTAGCGTTGGCACTAAATTTAGCTGTATAGTGCCAACGCAGGCATGCTTGCACCACAGTGCAAGGGTGCCTGCATTGAGGGAAAGATTGCTTGTGTGCAGAAAGGTGTCCCTTCCTGGACATAAACAATCAATAATGGAGATTTGGTACTTATATATGTGCTGTAAAATGCAGCACACATAGAGGTAGCGAATCATTATTATTTAATGATTGTTTATGTGCAGAAAGGGACACCTTCCTGCACATAAACAATCATTCATGGTGTTTTACTCTTTCTGTGTGTACTGCAGAATGCAGCACACATTGAAAAAGCAAAAGTAAGGAGAAATACAAGTATTTCTCCTTGTTGCACCATGCTAACGCCACCCCTGGGGTGGCATTCGTTTTTGGTGCTGCCTCAGGTTTACAAATTCTTGTAAATCTGGGGCAAGGTCAAAAAGCAATGGGTGCTGTGTGGTTACGCCCACAGCAATACCCATTGCATGCCCTTCTGCAACAGAAAACTGCATCGGGGGCACATATTCACAAGGAGGCATTAAGCCACAAAAAGTGGCTTAACGCCTCCTTGTAACTATGCGCAGGGAATTGCACTACTTGCTGAAAGTGACACTCTGGTGGCTCAAGGGGCAGGTAAATATGCCCCTATGTATAGAGGCGAGTGGGTTAAAATTATTTTAAGGTGTTCCAAAAATTATGAATGAAAGGTATTAGTATAAGTTTAGAATTTACAACTTCTTTGTAGTTTATGTTTGGTTTGTATATTAAGAATAGATAAAAGTGTTCCTTACTATAATAAAGCTTCCATCTTTGTTGATCTTTTCATCTTTGTTTTTTCATTACAAATATATATATATATATATATATATATATATATATATATATATATATATATATATATTTTTTTTTTTTTTTTTTAAACAAAATAATCAATGTTTACAAGGATGTTATAGTTAGGGGATCGAATTTAAAAAAAACTAAAAACTTAAAAATTAACTTACAAAATCAAAGGTTACAGGGACTCAGGAGTTTTTTCACAATTGTTTTTACTGCAACTATTACATTGATATTATCAATGATGTTATCAAGGATGTCATGAGTGCTGTCATTTGTGGGGTAATTAGCAGTGCATGTCGATGGTGAGAGTTATAGTTACCTTAGAGGACAAGTTATAGTTACTTGAGATAACTCTAACAGCTGAATTTCTATAGTTTTTGTATGTTTAAAATGTGAGACTAACTATCAATCAATCAATAGTAACTTTATTTTGGCTAAAAGCCATAAAAGTGAACAATAAAACACCATATCATAATTGAACAACATGTCAATTATAAAAGGAAATAAACAAGAAATGTCACATTATACTTTAAGAGCCCTAAATAAGTTATAAAATCTCGTAATTGTAAAAACAGTGCAAAACAAACATTATTCTTAAAATCTTAAAATCCTAAGATATTAAATATAAAATGTAATGGGCCATTATATCTTAACTCCAGACAGATGAAAGCTTGTTATATTAAATAAATAAAATCTAAGACCAATATGTTAAAACACACAATTATGGCAATTCTCTGGTTCCTATAGCCCATGCACTTTGCAAATATCTCGCAACTGAAAAAACTATTTTGTCATTTGTGTCAGTTGTCAAAAGGTGTAATGCTGTATTCCATTCCCTTATCCCCAACGACCTACATAATGGAGCAATCCACTTCTTCCTAGGTGCCAAATATCTAGGACAAAAAAAGATAAAGTGCGCAAGTGACTCTGTTGTCTTTTGACAATAATGAAAGAATGTTGAATTGCAGTCCTTCACTCTCCATCTCGCTGTAAATGTCTTGAGCGGGAGGATCCCTAACCTGAACTTAATGAAAAGTGTTTTGGTATTGGGAGGGTTTACGTTGTCCATATAGGCCTCAAATTTGGGGCTACATTTATGTTCTAGGAACTGTAGGGTCCGGCTGCCTTGGTTTTTAGACCAGATTTGTACCAAGATGTTCTCCAAATAGCACCTATTTATACGCTCTTTTGCTTCCTTGGTCATGTTATGAGGAGCACTCCACACCTCCTCCATTTTGAGGAGTTTACACATATCTCTAATGTGTCTAAACCAGGGGATCTTTAATGCACAGTTACCTACGAGAAACTCATCTAATACTACATGGAGGGTGGACAGATACTCAGAAGTCCAAAGACGAACCCAATACATGAGTGGTCTTAGTGCATTTTCGTTGTGGATCTCATTTAAGGCTAGGTCAAATCTAAGGGGGGTGAGAGGGGTACTCATCGGCAGGCGCAGAAAATTTTGTAGGAAACGTTTTTCTACCGTAGTCAAACACCTAGAGTTAGTCTGTCCCCAAAGCTCAGCGCCATAGGTTGAAGCTGCAACTGCTGCTGCTTTATAGACAGTAATGACGGGTGATATCTCCCCTTCCGAAATATTAGCAATTTTCCTCCCTATCACTGTTGACCTCTGCCTAAGAACTGTCAGACTCTTCCCAATCTGCGCCGACCATTTTTGGTCATCACTTATCCTAATCCCCAGATAGTCGAATTGGCTGACTCTCTCCACTGGTTGGCCTGCTATGGTCATTTTCCCCCTAAACAATTTATGCGGATTAAAAGCCATGAACTTTGATTGTGTTGGATTTATTTCAAGTCCTCTATTAAAACAAAAGTTATAAAAAAGCATCCAGTTCATTTTGTAAGCCCATGGGTGTTCTCGAAATTAATAAGGTATCGTCAGCGAACATTAAAATGGGGACAGAGGCTCCAGCTAGCTTTGGGGCATCATGGATGCAGTGTAACAATTGGTCCGCCGCACCATTGATGTAGAGATTAAACAATGTTGGAGCCAGAATACACCCCTGCCTAACCCCCCTATTGACAGGTATAGCTTCCGTTAAATCGCCACTTTGTGACCAATGTACTTGAGCGTAAGTCCCCTCATGGAAATACCTAATCAGTCTTAGTAGTTCTCCATCAAGTTGGTAACTCTCCATGACATTCCACAATAGATCCTGTGGAACCATGTCAAAAGCAGCTTTTAAATCAATAAAAGCTACATACAAATGGCTCTTATTAAGTGACAAATATTTCCAGCAGAGAAGGTTAAACCTAAATGCCTGATCTATTGTGCTCATTCCTTTTCTAAATCCTGCCTGGAAGTCGGAAAAAATATGAGAATCCTCTATCCATGCCTGTAGTCTATTCAATACCTGCTTGCTGAATATTTTTTGACTGACATCAATTAGGCTAATTGGCCTATAGTTAGTAGGTTCTTCCCTTGGCCCTTTCTTGTAAATAGGAACTATTATTGCTCCTTGCCACATGGGGGGAAGTCCTTCCCCTCTCAATATCTCATTACTGAGCGCATTTAGATACAGAGACCAAGTTGTCGGTCGGGACAGATATAAATCACCTGGGATGCCATCCAGACCAGGGGCCTTCCCTTTACGTACTGATTGGAGAGCCAAAGTTGTTTCTTTAAGGGAGAAAAGATCCAGGTCGAATTTGGGTAGTATATCTCTCCCAACAGTTGATGTATTAGCAAGAAGTTCATTAGATTTTAATGGAGTGATAGTGGTACTACTAATTTGAGGTTTTCTGTATACATTTTTAAAATGCGTCACCCAGGTTTCTGGCTGGATTACGGGGTAATTCTCCACACCTTGAGAGCTACCTTTATCTGCCACTAGTTTCCAAAATAGTTTGCAATCCTTCTCATGGAGTGCATCAACCAGCCCATTCCAATATTTGGTTTCCCACTCTTTTTTAGTGTTTTTTAGTACAACTTTGTACGCAGCCCTGGATTCTCTTATCTCTCGGCAGTTCCCTGGCTTCAGTGCTCCCAATAACAGTATTTTGGCCGTCCGACAGGAGTTAGAGAACCACCTCAGCGTTCTAGTCCCAATCTCTGTCCGCCTCCTAACTACCTGGAAATGTGGTTTTAGCCGGTTGGTCAAAATGCTATGCAAATTAATCAAATCCACCAATATAATATTTGTATGCTTCAATGGGAAAAGCGTTGTTGCAACTATTCCATAAATTAATAACTGGAAGTTTACATCATCTTCCACCCATTCCCAATTCACATTTTTATAATCTTTTGTCATAGCTAAGACATTGCCTTTGGCCCATGTTGTCAGTGTTTTACAACTAAATAGAATAGTAGAAAAGGAGGTACTCAGGGCTTGATGATCACTATCACTACGAGGGAGAACAACCATGTTGATAAGAGATTTCCAGAGAACGTCGTCTACTAAAACGTAATCAAGATGACTAGAGTATGGACCTCTCCTGTATGCGGGCGACGCCGGGGTATCTGACCTGGTGTTCCCATTTACTATTCTTAACCCCTTTGTTTTTATTAGGTCTTCTAGTAAATCTAATGCTCCCCCTTCTTTCTTGTAACTCGAACCGGCCCAGATCTATCCCATGGATCTGCAAACTGAATTCCTCTTTGCTGGTTGTCATCTCTGCAGTTCAGTTGCATATTAAAATCTCCTGCGGCGATTAAACCCTGCCCTCTGGGTAGACAGTTAAGGAAGTCTGTTAGCATACTCATCAGTACAGTCTGAGTCCTTTGGGTGCCAGGTCTGACATATATGTTTACAATTACTATACTAATGGGCCCCCTAGCAGTGCTAAGTTCGACCTCGATGGCTAATAGGTCCCTTATAGGGGTTGTTAGCTCCTTCACCTTTGGGAACAGATCGTGTTTTAACCAGATTATCAAACCCCCTGAAGCCCTGCCGGAAGGCGATGGAAGCGCGGTCTTCTGGAAGGTCCAATAGCCTTCTCTATTAATTGCAAATGAAACCCATGTCTCCTGTAATAAAATAATATGGTGTTGATCTATAAAACTGCACCAGTCACGGTTAGCTGTTTTCTGAAGCAGCCCTGCCACGTTCCAGGATAGAAACCTAATCGGTAGGTCAAATCCATCCCCCATGTCTAACGGCTTCTCTCTGATCTCATTTAGACGAGGCATTACTCCATAGTCCTTCTCCTCTGCTAAATCACTGCAATGTGCTTTTGGCTCCACTCCCAGGGTGTATGATATCTGGTTGCTTGGCATAAAGGGGTCTAGACTGGGTATACCATCTCTCCCAGCCTTCACCGTGGGGGCTTCACGTCAATCTATAGCTGTGGTTGGACTGCTCTTTTGATCCCTTCTGGGAGTACATGTGTGCAGGGCCGTTGGGGTATTATTTCTCTCTAGGAAAAACAGATTTGCCAGTGATTGGGGGAGTTTTTGGGCAAGTGACACTTGGGATGAGGTACCGGGTCTCACTCTTGCATCAAGTGCCAGAAGGCCCTTTGCTAGGCTCTGGCTGCTCAGTTTAAACCCTATAAGATCTGTTGTTAATCCTGCTCTTGTGTATCTCTGAGCGGTGACTATGTCGTCCCTTATAATGAACCTGCACTTCTTTGTCCCCCTTATCCAATGGATTACTTTGTTTTTAAGAGAATCCCCTTGCTCTTTTTGACCGTTGCTTAGCTTAGGGACATTTGTCATGTATATATCGTAATCACTATGTCTGATATGACTTGGAGGGGCATTTCTCAAAGGGCATATAGACCTTTTATTTAAAAGTTCATTTCTATGCACCTCACAGTTAGCTCCTCTATTCCGGATTTTATCGCATTTGTTAGTGGCGCCCACTACAGGAGGTACACTATTGCCCCCATGAAAGTTCTGCGTTACCACTTTAGCCCTTTTTCCCCTACGCATCCCTGTCATAGATGTTTCAGCTAATTGAGTTTGCTTAGCCAGGGAGTTAGGGTCAGGTTTGAATGATGATTTCCTTATGTCCCCAATTACAGAAGATATGCCGTCCAACTTCTCATATATCATATGGCTAAAGGATGTGAGGTACTCTCTAAGGCTCAGAATTTCAGCTCTTATTTGTACTAGCTGTGATTCAGCAGGTTGTTCCCTCTGAATAACTGAAAATGTTAATGACTCCTTTATCTCCCTTGGCATACTCCTCTCTGAATCAAATGGCGCCAATGGGGCGAGAGGTGAAAAACGGTTATTGCAATTTATAAGAGGAGACGCACCACCCTGCTGGCTAGGCAGGCTCAGTTTAGGGCTCTCTATTAGGTTGTTTGAATTTTCTAACCTAATAGATTCTAAATTAGATCCCTGTGATATAGGTAAGTGAGATTCTCTACTCACAGGGGCAAACAATGATTTTATGTCATTAGTAGTAGCAGTAGAACACCTTTCTTGTGAGGTTTTGAAGGCTTGGTAGCTAACAAACTTTCCACTTCCTCTATAAGATTGTCAATTTGGGTCAGTGTACAGTTTTCGGCAGCGTGTCGAGGTACTTGCTTTGCCCCTCCCTGCTCAGTGGGATTACCACTGGCTTTCCTCTTCCCAATCCTGTTAAGTTGTTAGAATTCCTCAGGTTGGTTGTCGTAAAAGGAAGAAGGGGAAAAGAAGAAAAATATAAGCACCGCAGCAATATATGAAAATTCAACCTGACCTAATTGCAGTAACTAAATGCTGCTGTATTAGTTTTGCTTTGCTTTGACTAAGAGTCAAATCCAATTACGAGGTTGCAGAAGAAGTAAGCAGGAAAACACCAAGACAGTACCTCCAGGCAGCCTATGTGCCACCTAACCCTGAAGTCTTTGGAGGGGTGTCGGGGGGGGGGCCCTGCCCTGCCTCTTCCTGTCAATGACGGGCAAGGACGGGCCCGCCCTTGGCCCGGGCTTTGCCCGGGCGCGTCCCGCGAGCGGGAGCGCGAAGGCACAATTTAAAGGGCTCCCGGCCTCAGAGACTAACTATAACGTACCTGTAACCTTTCTTTTTTTTAAGTGAATTTCTATGTTTCTTTTAATTTTATTTCCTAACTATAGTATCTCTGTAATCTTAGTTTTTTTGTCCATGCGCAGCGGGGGTTTGTCGCAGGGCCTGGCCTGTGGCCAGACCTGTGTCTAACTCCTATAACCACCCAAGCCTGCATTGTGCTCAGCAGGTGATGGCGGCAGGGACTGGCCTTTGGCCAGTCCCTGTGGCCATCCTCTAAACCAACCAGACCCCACATGCCCCCTCTCCCCAGGTCAATCTTGGCCCCAAGGACCCCATCCCTGGGGCCCAGCCTAAATTTAAATTTATTTTGTGGAGGTTGGCCGTGTAGCCCCCTTCCCAGGCCAATCTTGCCCCTGGAGATCCCATCCCCAGGGGCCCGGCCTAAACATTCAATTATTTGGGAGGACGGGGGAATGCATCCCCCACGTCCTAGGCCAATCTCGGCCCAGGGACTCCCACCCCTGATTGACAGCTCTCCCTCCCTGCGACCAGAGTATTTGCTGTGGCTTGGTGGCAGCTTTAAAACTGAAGCCAAGACACAGCAAATAACTATGTCCTTGGGTTCGCACCCTGGAACATAGCAGGAGCAAGCCCTGCCCTCCTCCAACATAAATACACCCAGGGAGGTGCCAGCTGCAGAGGGACCAAGCAGCCCCCTACATTATTTTCATATTTGTACCCCGGGGAGGTGGTGGTCCCCGGTGCCAGCATTACTTTATTATTTGTGCACGGGTAGGTGGTGATCCCCAGGGCTGTGGGAGGGCTGTCACATTACTTTCACATTCTACCCCAGGGAGGTGGCAGTCCCCGGGGCTGTGGGTGGGGCAGGGCAGCACCCCATACTTCATTAGTGTTTGTGCCCCAGGAAGGTGGCAATCCCTAGGGCTGCAGGGGGGAGTAGGCAGCCCCCTGCATAACTTTAGTGTTTGTGCCTTGGGGAGGTGGAGGTCCCGGGGCTGCAGAGGGAGCCATGCAGGCCCCCCTGCATTAGATTTGGTGTGTGCCCTAGGGTGATGATGGTGCCCGGGTCTGCAGGGCAGCCCAGCGGCTCTGCTGCATTCAAATGTTGAATGTCCCAGGGTCTGGCCCACCTGGGGACTTCAGAATTAACAAGCAGTGGAGCCCACATTTGTTTTGTTTTTTTACAAAATCTTTGCTGGATTCACCCCAAATCGCAGCGCAAATTTAAAAAAACGTTTTTTAGCTCTGGGGGGTTCCCTCAAGGAACCCAGCACCAGAGCTAAAGGATCAGGATGGCTCTATCCTGGCCCTTTTTCTTTTCATTGATGGCTGCCAACACTTCCTGGTTTGAAGTGCTGGCAGCCAAGTGGACATATGCATTTGTCATACAGAAGCTCTTACTCTTTGCAAAGTTGTCATCGCCTGACATATACAAATTTGTTTTCCCTTTAATAGCTCAAAAACTACTGGACGTATTTACAACAAATAAGCAAAAATAAGCAAAAACACAATCTGTGTACCGAAAGCTAGCAATCTGCCAAATATGATGTATTTCCATCCAGTGGGTCAGGCTGTAGTCGTGTTCAAAGGTCCTATGAGAATTAACATAGGGAATGCAACTTTTTTTACCCCCTTTATTTGGCCCCCGCTTGACGGATCACCTCAAAACTTTCTGTATGCAACAAGAATCACTGGGGCACTTTTTCTGGAAAATTTCTTGAAAAATCGTCAAACGTTGCCAAATATAAAGGTGAGACAAAAATTGCCTCACTATAACTACCTAGTGACAACAGATATATATGTTGGACCTGGCCGTTTTACATGGATATCCCCAGACGTTTTGTCTTCTTCCTCCTATTGTTTCTGACCTGTTTTTGTTGGGCTTAGGACTCTGGGTACTTTACCACTGCTAACCAGTGATAAAGTGCATATGGTCTTTGTCTAAAATATATTGCTGATTTGTCTATCCATGATTGGCATATTTGATTCACTACTAAGTCCCTAGTATAGTGCATCACGTGTGTCCAGGGTTTGAAAATCAAATGCTGCTAGTGGGCCTGCAGTACTGCTTATGGCATCCACATGAGTAGCTCTGTATTCATATCTCAGACCTGCCATTGAAGTGTCGGTGTGGGTGCTTTTAATCGCCATTTCTACCTGGCAAGTGAACCCATATGCCAGGCCCAAACCTTCCCTTTTACTACAGGTATGACATGTAGTGCTGTGGTATACATGTCCCAATAGTGACATCTGCTAAAATTGGTTTCCACTATCGCAAGGCCTATCTCTCCCATAGGAGCATGGGGATTGCCTTGAAATATCCTTTAATTGTAATTTCCCATTAGGAGCAGATAGAGATATGGAATTTAGGGTCCCTGAACTCACAATTTAAAAATACATCCTTTGGTAAAATTGTTTTTTAAATATTAAGGTTGAAAACTGCACTTTTAGAAAGTGGACCTTTTTTGTTTAACCAGTTTACGCCTCAGCCTGGCTGTGGAATACATGTCTGGGTCAGGATGATAGTTGAGCTGGTTTTGAATTCACTCTCGACAGTCACACAAAGGGAGCTGTGCTGGTCACTGCATATCCTGTTAGGTCTTCCTGGGCTAGAGTGGAGGGAGGAGCTGATACTTCCACCTAAATAGGACGGTGCCTGTCCTTAGACAAAGCAGTCTCCAACCCCCGGGAGTGCAGCTGGGGCCATAGCAGGCAACGCAGGGACTTGTTTACTACAAAGACATTCCTTTGAAGTTTGCCTACATCAAAGGCAGAAATGAGTAAAAGTATTAGGGACATTCTGCAGGAGGAAGAGTTGGGTGCTGTAAGAGGAACTGACACTCTGTCTGTTGCTTTGTTGTGCTGGGCTTCTGCTTGCTGCTTCTGTCCTGGGAGTGAGAGGACTGAACTTTGCTTTCTGTATCCTACCTTCCAGGATTCTCCATGGGCTTGAACTGAGCTTGCCTCCTGTTAAGAAGCCTCAGGGACATCGAAGATGTCATCTGCCAGTGCCTGGACTCTTCTGGTGAGAGTCTTGAGTTGCCAAGTGGTGCCAAATCCAGTCCCTGGGCCATTGGAAGTGGATATTGGTGTCCTGTGGAGTAAATTTTACGCATCAGATCGCAGCGTGTGAAAACTGATGCATCACTGGGATTGCGCAGAAGAATTGGCACAGCACCTGCCTTGCGGCTGAAGAATCAATGCAGTACCTGCCTTGCAGTGGAAGGATCGATACAGTGTCTGTAGGACTGACGCACATCCTGTTCCACCACAGCTTTTTCATCATTGTTTGCCTGGATTTTCCCATGAATCATCCCTAGTTGTCATTCTCTCATCAACTCTGCACCGCAGCAAGGAACTGAGGCTGCGTGACCTGAAACCGAATCATAATCTCTCCTGCGGGGAGAGAACTGACACATCAACCCCCTCCCAGTAAGGAGCCAACGCATCACCTCCCCTGCCAGTAAGGAAGTGATGCATCACCTCCCCTGCCAGTAAGAAACCGGCACATCGCTTCTCATGCAGGGAGAAATGTAAAACATCAACTCCTGTCAGTAAGGAACCGATGCATCACCTCCTCTGCGCAGTAAGGAACTGATGCATCACTTTGTGTTCCGGTACCTCATCTCCTCTGTGCCGCACATCATCTTTGTTTTTGACGCATCCCAGGTACTGTGTGTTAAATAGAAATAACCATTGATTCCTCAAGATTAGGACTCTTTGCAACATTTCTACAGTGATATCTTTGCTTGTGTCTGTTAGATTTTTGTTGTTTTGGTCTTGTTGTATTTAGATAAATATATGCTATTTTTCTCAACTGGTGTAGGGTCCCTTTGTAGTGTTTTCACTGTATTTTGTTGTGTACAAATAGTTAACACATTGCCTTTGGGATAAGATAAGCCTGACTGCTCGTGCCAACCTACCAAGGGGGTGAGCAGGGGTTATCTTACCTGTGTGGCTCCATTACCCTGACTAGAGTCAGGGTCCCTACTTGGACAGGGTGCAAACTACTGTGAACTAGAGACCCCATTTTTAAATATATATATATATATATATATATATATATATATATATTATATATGTATATACTATCTAGTGGCTGTTGGCACTAGGTATAGATAGTTATAGTTAGGACCATGTTTCCATAGAAAAAGTGTTTTTTGACTTGCCTATATCTTTGGCACTGGCTGACAAATCTTCACGGCATTTTCCCAAAAAAGTGTTGCAGTGATTCTTGTTGCACCTGGAAAGTTTGAGGGTGATCCATCAAGTGGGGGCTGAGAGAAAGGGGGCTCCAAAAAATGTTGTTTTCCATATTACTTCCCATAGGATTCTTTAGACACAACTACAGGCCGAACCACTGGACGGAATTACACCAAATTTGGCAGAAAGCTAGCTGCTGGTACACAGATTGAACTTTCGCTTATTTGAAGTAAATCTGTTCAGTAGTTTTTTAGAAATGTAGGGAAATTCAAATTAGTAAATCTCTGGCAGTGAAGTATTCACGAACAAACACAAGCTCATGCAGGGAAATGCAAAGCTCTGATTGTTGGAAGCCATCTTGGAACTGGGCTTGAGCTGAGTAATAGAAGAAACAGTAAAAATGAAATGAAGGGGGCCTGGGTAGAGACACCCTGGCCCCTTATCATTGGTGGGGGGGGTCCTAGAGAAACTCCCCCAGATCAGAAAAACATTTTTCTTAAATATTTTTTGGCCGCAAGATCACGATAGTTGCAAATTTGCAGCAAAAAGAGAAAAAAGAACAAGCAAGGGCTCTTGCGCTTGTATTTTTATAGGCCCCATGGTGGGCCAAATCCTGGAGGCATTAAAATGTGGTATAGGGGGACCTCCTGGCACCCCCACAGCTCTGGGGAGCACCACCTCCCGGGAGCTTTCATTTTTTTAATATGCAGGGGGCCTGGGGCTCCCCCGCTGCCCTGGGCACCGCCACCTCCCCAGGACTTTCATTTTAAAATATGTGGGGGGCATGCCTGCCCCTGCTGCCCTGGGGATCACCACTTCCCCAGCAAACACTCAGCTGTTTGATAGCAGGACCTTTAAAGCAGGTCCCACTGTCAAACAGCGGAGCTTTCATCTCTGCTCATTGCATACGTGCTTGCTCATGGTCTCAGATTGCTTTTAAAGTGCTAAAAAAAAAAAAAAAAAGTAAAAACCATCTAGCTCACTGTGAAGGTCACAGACCTTCAAAATGAGCTTTGGGGGTTTGAGTCCAGCTGGACTCATTTCAATTTCTAAAAAAATGATTAGAAAAAAACACATTTTTGATTTTAAATTGGAAACAACTCATTCTAAGTATATCAAACATCAAAGACTAAAAAAACTCTATCTCTCTCCTTCAAACTTTCTTTTGCTCTTTCTGTCTCCCTTTCAATCAGTTTTCCCACTCACACACCCACTGAGACACTTACGCACTTACTTACAGACCCACTAAGACACTCATGCACCCACTCACAGACCAAATCAGACACTCATACACCCACTAACAGACCCACTCTGACCTTCATGCACTCACTAACAGCCCTAGTCAAACCCTCAAGCACTCCCTCAGATCACACTGACTCAGGCCTTCACACACCTACTCACAGACCCACTGACACCCTGATGCACCCACTCATAGACCCGCGTACATACTGACGCACCCAATAAACACTGATGTGTGCAGTCTCACACCCAAACAGACACTCTGACAGCCACTCTTACCCCTGATTCAGCATCTCACCCTATTCTCACACCCAGAAAAGCCACAGACAACTTCTGCTGTGCATGCTCAAAGGGCCGTGCACAGCATCAGTTTGGGTTGTTAGGGGGTTGGCTGCAGGGACTGGCTACAGCGGCCAACCCCTAATGCACACAGGAGAAGGCTGTGCAAGGTTAAACAGACACTGAGGCACTCATGCACCCACTCGCAGCTGCACTCAGACCCTCAAGCACCCACTCACAGATCCACTCAGACTATCACACACCCACTCACAGACACACTGAAACCCTGATGCACCCACTCACAGACCCACACAGCCACTGACGTACCCACTCACAGACCTACTAAGACACTGATGCACCCACTCTCACAACCAGACAGACACTCTCAGAGGCACCTATTCTCACATCCAGAGAGACAGGTCACGGACAACTCCAGCATTGGATTGGGTGGTTAGAGGGTTGGCTGCAGCGTCTGTCCACAGACCAGGCCCTGAGGCCAACCACTGCTGCTCTCAGCCAAATGCCATGCATGGTGGTGGGTGGATTAATGTATAATAATGAAATTTACTTTAAAGATGAAAAAACATAGAAATTCACTGAAAAAAACAAAGGTTACAGGGACATTATAGTTAGGAAATATATATATATTTTTTAAACATAGAAATTCCCTTGAAAAAACAAAGAATACAGGGATGATATAGTTAGGCTCACATTTTAAACATGCAAAGCCATGGAAATGTACCTGTCATAGTAAGAGTTATCTCAAACCCTAAGGTACCTACAACTTGCGCCCCCACAATGCACTGCTAATTACCCCACAAATTACGGCACTCATGACATCTTTGATAACATCATTGATAATATCAATGCAGCATTTGCAGTAAAATGTTTGACAAAAAACTGTGCATTGGGTGGCAGGAGTCACAGTTACCTTAGGGAAAGAGGGCAGGCCATTGGGTTAAGACTAGGGTGACTGGGACTTCCACGAGAGGTGACCAAAAGAAAGGAGTTACAAAGCCACCCCAGGGGAAGGGTGGTGAGACACCTAGGGATAAATTTAAAGAATCTTCAAAAGGCCCCCAAAAACCTGAGAGGAGGGTGGGCCCTGAATCTCTTCACAATCTTCACATGGGTACAAGAGTAAAAACGTTGATCATAAAAAGGCCTGGTGTTTCAACTGTAAACAGCATGGGCACCACACTATAGACTTAGCCTGTCCCAAAAAGAATCCCCCTAGCACTGCACCAGTTAGCACTGCTATAGCCAGTCTCCAGGAGGGATCAATAGTGTGCCCAGAGCAAATCTGGGTTCACACTGAAGCTACTTTAGTTTCTGATGGTGGGGTGGATGTTGCCTCTCTTACTGTCTGGCCCCCTAATATGAACAAATACAGACAGCATCCCTTGATTAATAGGACTAAAGTAGAAGCCCTGAGGGATACAGGCTCCAATGTCACCATGGTGACAGAAAAACTGGTTTCCCCAAGAGAGTATCTGGCTGGACAAACCTATCCAGTTACCAATCCTGACAATGTGACTAATGTCCACCCCATGGCTATGGTGACCTTAGAATGGAGAGAGGTTACTGACCTGAAATAGGTAGCGGTCTAGACTGCAATCACAGTGGAGTGTCTTCTACAGAAAGATATGGAATCCTCAGCATGGGCTAAGGTAGAACTCAAAACCCATACAGCCATGATGGGAATTGCTGATATGGTGTGTGTGAAAACTAGAGCACAAAGCTGAGCACAGGGTGAACAATAAGTGTTGGAGCCTGTAAAAATGGCCCAACCTTCCGAGAGAAAAGGCAGGAAGAGTCGGAGACTAGCTTCTGAGCAGCAAAAGTCACAGGATTCCAATTCTCAGGAAGAGGGCTTGACATCTTCTGAGGGAACTTGATCCTTATCAGGTAGAGCTCTTGGACCCTGGGGGACCCTCTAGGGACCAGCTCTGACAGGGACAGAGAACCTCTCCCACTCTTGAAGACCTGAGGCAGCTGCATAGAAGAAGGGAGATGTCAGTGGCACCCACATGGTCTATTGGGAGGAAGGACTCCTTTACACTGAGGCCAGAAACCCCAACCCTGTTGTAACAAGGAGAGTGGTAGTGTCTCAGTAGTTTAGGGCCTAACTAAAACATTGAATAGGTTTGCCAGCCATTTCTACTGGCCCAACATGTCCCAAAAGGTGAAGGGGTTTTGCACCTCCTGTGTTACCTGCCAAACCAGTGGTAAGGCAGGTGGCCACCCAAAGCCCCCCTTCTAATTTCATTACCAGTGGTTGGGGTTCCCTTTGAAAGAGTTGGTGTGGACATAGTGGGTCCACTTGAACCACCCACAGCCTCAGAAAACCAATATATACTGGTAGCAGGGGATCATACTACAAGGTATCCTAAAGCAATTCGCCTGCAGCAGTATGCTGAGCTCTTCTCCTTAACCCTTGGACAGACACACCTGTGTGCCCATGATGTGGACACAGGAGACAGCCTGCCTGTCAAAAACAAAATCTATTGGCAGTCTGACCAAGTTAAGGAGAAAATTAAAGTTGAAGTCAACAAGATGCTATTCATAGGGGTTATTGGATCCTCTGGCATTCCCTGGGCTAGCCCAGTGGTCTTGGCCCCCAAACCTCATTCCAGGGATGGAAAGAGAGAGATGAGTTACTGTGTGGACTACGGAGGTCTCAACTCTGTCAGCAAGACAGATGCTCCCCTATATTCCAATGGCAGATGAGCTGATCGATACGTTAGGTGCAGCAAAGTTCCTCAGTACCTTTGACTCACCTGGAGGGTACTGGCAAATTTGCATGGCACCATGGGCAAAGGAAACAACTGCCACCTGCATTCTCTACACCTGATGCGCATTATCAATTCTTTGGTTTAAAGAATGCCCCTGCCACCTTCCAAAGGTTGGTGAATCAAGTTCTTGCTGCCTTGGAGTCCTTTAGAGCAGCATATATAGACGATATTGCTGTCTTTAGCTCCTTCTGCCAGGATTACTTGATCCACTTTGGGAAACTCTTGCAGGCTTTGCAATCAGCAGGCCTCACTATCAAGGTATCACAATGCCAGATAGGGCAGGGCACTGTTGTATACTTGGGCCACCTTGGAGGTGGAGGCCAAGTTCAATCTTTACAGCCCAAGATCGAGACAATTCTGGACTGGGAAGCTCCTGCCACGATACTCAAGTCAGAGCATTCCTTGGCTTAACTGGTTATTATAGGAGGGAGGTTTGTGAGAGGTATGGGTCCAACTGTCATTTGACACCCTGAAGGAGGCAATCTGCTCAGCACCAGTTCTCAAAGTTCCAGACTACTCTAGGCAGTTCTGTGTGCAGACATATGCCTCTGAACATGGGATAGGAGCAGTCCTGTCCCAAACCAACGATGATGACCATAACCAGCCTGTTGCTTTCATTAGCAGGAGGTTACTCCCCAGGGAACAGCGTTGGAGTGCCATTGAGAGGGAGGCCTTTGCTGTGGTTTGGTCCCTGAAAAGTTGAGACCATACTTGTTTGGTACTCACTTCATTGTCCAAACAGACCACAGACCTCCCAGATGGCTAATGCAAATGAAAGGCGAGAACCCTAAACTTTTGGGGTGGTCCATCTCCCTACAGGGAATGGACTTTTCAGTGGAACATAGACCTGGACTGTCCATGCATATGCAGATGGACTTTCCAGGTTCTTTCACTTAGACAATGAAGACTCTCTTGGGAAAGGTTAGTCCCATCCTCTTTTGTTTGGAAGGGGTTGTGTAGGAAAGTGCCCCTTTTGGCATGGTTACACCTCTACTTTTTGCCTGATATTGTGCTGGGTCCTGCTAACCAGGCCCCAGCACCAGTGTTCTTTCCCTAAAATGTACCATTGTTCCCACAATTGGCACACCCATCGCACACAGATAAGTCCCTTGTGAAAGGTACCAGTCGTGCCAAGGGCTCTCTGACCAGAGAGGGTCCCTAAGGGCTGCAGCATATATTGTGCCACCCTAAGGGACCCCCCACCAAGCACATGCACACTGATGTTGCAGATTGTGTGTGCTGGTGGGAAGAAAAATGTAAAGTGGACATCACTCTCAGGATGCCATGCCCACCAACCACTGCCTGTGGCATAGGTAAGTCACCCCTCTAGCAGGCCTCACAGCGCTAAGGCAGGGTGCAGTATACCACAGGTGAGGGCATAGCTGCATGAACAATATGCTCTTACAGTGTCTAAGTCCATTACTAGACATTGTAAGTGAAGTTTGGTCATATTAAGTACAGGGGCGGGAGTTTGTCATTACAAACTCCACAGCTCCATGATGGCTTCACTGAAGGCTGGGACGTTTGGTATCAAACGTCTCAGCACAATAAACCCACACTGATGCCAGTGTTGGATTTATTGTACAATGCACCCAAAGGGCATTTAGGGATGCCCCCTGCATTTTAACCTGCCCTTTAGTGTAAGGCAGACCAGTCTGTGCCAGCCTGCCACTAAAAGACAAGTTTCTGACCCCAGGGTGTGAGAGCCTTTGTGCTGGAGTCAGAAACAAAGCCTGCTCTAGGAGGAGGTGGTTCACACCTCCCTCCTGCAGAAACTGCAACACTTGGTGGTCAGCCTCAAAGGCTCAGGCCTCCTGTTACAGTGACCAAGGGTAATGAAGCTGCTGGAGATGTCTGCCCCCGAACAGAGCCCCACGTTTGGAGGCAAGTTAGGCAGGAAAATTAGGTAAAACAGGGAGGAGTGACCACTCCAGCTTGGGTCACCCCTGAGGTGTCCAGAGTTGGAGTGACCCCCTCCCTGCAAGAATCCTTCATCTTGGTTTGGAGGACAGGGACCCATAGGGTCAGGAATGGGCCCCCTACCCAAAGACAGTGGACACAGGAAGGGTGTAGCAACCTTCAGGGATAGTAGCAATTGCCTACTGCCCTCTGAGCACCCCTGTAACACCCCTAAAGATTGGATTTAAGGGCTCCCCTGAACCTAGCTCAACAGAGTCCTGGTGACCTCAAAACAAAAAGAAGAAAGAAGCAAGAAGAAGGCTAAGCCGACCCCAGTAGAGAAGGCTCCACACACCAACTGACTTGGCCCCAGCCCTTCCGGCCTGTCTGTAGCTTCAGACACCCTGCTACAAAAAGGTGACACATCCTGCAGGACCACTGACCTCTACAAATTCCCAGAGAATGGCCTGCCAAGCAGAGGACCAAGTACTCCCGAGGACAGTGGCCCTGTCCACAAGAAACTCCCCAAAATACTCCGGGACCGCCCAGAACTAGGAGTCCTGCCCACTCTGCTCCCAACGCCACAGCCTTTGTCCAGGTGCTCCATCAGTCCAGAGCAGGGCGATTCCAACCTTGCGTCCACCTTGGGTTGAACATTCCTGGTCAACACAATGATGCCTGCAACTAGAGGACCTACTTGTATGCGACTGGATCCAATGAAGATTGCCGACGTCTAAAGGTACCCCTGAACCCACAGCCCCTAGGCTTTGGGGAATCTGACCAACGGTCCAGCATCACATCCCTCCTCCTTGTTCAGCATGTGATTTTCTGGAACCAACCACCTGGACCCAGCCTGCAGCATCTTTTGTGACCCTCAGGGTCCTCCTATTGAAAAGTATTGGACGCCTAGCCTTGTGCTTGCACCCTGCACCGGCCTCCCCTCTGCCACTGAGGGTGTGTGATTGGTGCCTACCTCTGCCACCCCCCCAGTGCTCAGCTAAAGCCACAGGTCTGCTCTCTGAAGACAAGTGTACTTACCTGAAAGCAGATATTTTCCCAGAACCTCTAGTCTTCATAGGATTTCATTGCAAACCAGATGCCAACTTTGACCTCTGAACCCTGCCGGCCCTGTGTTGCTGGTAATGCACTTTTGGGATCAGTTTAAACTTCGACTTACGGACATCCTAACCTCTGAAGACTAAAGTCGTAAGTCCTGTTCTGATCCTGTTAACTGTACTAATACTTCCCCCATCCCCCGAAGGAGTCTATGGAGTCCTATGGAAAATTGCACAGTGCCAAATTTTGACATAGAATATTGCTACTTATTTGTGAACTGCTTTATCTGCTAAAACCAAACAAAGAACATTTGATACATATGCTTGATACCTACTTACAAATGTACTTACCGGCAACAAAGTTCTTCTTGTTCTAGCAATAAAGTAACAAAATATGTTTTTTTTCTATATAAAAACAAGAGGCCTGGAGTTAGTCATTGAGTGTGTGCCTCATTTCTTGACTGTGTGTGCACAACAAATGCTTTGCACTATCCTCTGATAAGCCTAACTGCTTGGCCACACTACCCCAAAAGAGAGCATTAGTATTACCTGCTTTAGCCTCTGCTAAGCCTCTTGGGAACCCTAGGACTCTGGGCACATTATATCTTATTTTAGTATAGTATATACAGAGTCAGCTTCCTACTGGTGCCATTAACAATCTTTTAAATATGTCATGTAAAAAAAAAAAATAATAACACATGGCACTGCTCTTTGTGAGCGACATTGAAGACAGGAGGTTGGATGAATATTATTTTGGGAATAGCTAAAAAACTGTTCATGTAAGCCTTCTAAAGTGGCCTATAGACAGAGCTAGCTTAAGCATATACTTTGGCATTCAAGTAGCCAACAGTGATGTTATTCACCTCCAAGGCAAAGAATTTCAGTTTCAGTATTCCCTCTGGGTTGGACGTGTTTAGGCCTTGGCCGAGTAAATGGATTCCGTAGAGTAGAAAAAAACTCAGTGGAATTCCGCAGAGGCGGAGTTCCATGACCCCCGGAGTCCTCCTGAATGCGTCCATCTTGGAAGCACTAATCAGGGTTGGGCTTGGTCAGCCAGGCCGGACCCTGTTTAGTGCTTCCGAGATCAGGCTCATTCAGAAGGGTCATAAGCAGTGAAAGCTGCCATTTCAGGCCTCCTGTGCACCAGCCTGTCCCGTGTGCAGTGCACAGGGGGCAGGCCGGTGCACGAGAGGCATGAAACTGCAGCTTTCTTTCACTGCTATGGCCTTGGCCTGAATTCTGGCCAGGGCCGTAGGCAGCGAAAGCTGCCAGGCCTGTTGTGCACTAGCTGGCCCCGTTGGCAGTGCACACAGGGTCCTTCTGGTGCACAAGAGGCCTGAAGCGGCAGCTTTTACTGCCTAGACCATGACCAGAATTCAGGCCAGGCCCGTAGGCAGTGAAAGCCATTGTTTTCTTTAGGTGCAATGTAGCTGCCCTACTGAAAAACAATAAGAGAGAAAGTGATAAGATGAAATTTAGGTAGGGCTGGAGATAGGGTTTATTGCAATAAAGATGATGAAACAGACGAAACTAGATTTTCGAACTGAACCTGGCATTGTGAAAAAGACAAAATGCAAATAGAGATTAGAAGAAGCCGCCTGAAATGAAAGCGGAAAGTGAAGGGGTAGAGAACAATAGCTGGAAAATTTACGGCAAATGTGGACATATATATGAGAGGATAGAAATTTAGATAGTGAAAAATAGGCAGATATGTAGGCAGAGGGAGAGTTGGCGATTGAGAAAAGGAGAGGGTGAGAGCTGGCGATTGAGAAAAAGAGAGAGGGACGAAAGGGGCAGAGAGACAACGGTTCAGGGAAACCCGAATGTGAGGTCCGTTCTTTGCGCTGCGGAGTTGCAACTGCTTACCAGGCAGTATTGTGGTAAGTGCTTAATTTGTAGATGAATAATGCCGTGGCAGTTCTGATTCCACTTCATGCCTTTTAAATCCACTATGAGACATTTCTGACAGTTTATCTCAACCTTGCAGGTGTTTTTCATCTTAATTTATGTCTTTCCCACTGTTTGTTTCCATCTTTCTTTTAGTCCATTCCACCTTTTTTTTTCTCCCACTCATGATTAGGCCCTGATACAATTCACATTGTGATGATGTAATTAGGAGAATTTCGGAAATTTACGCATTATTCTTGTTACACAAAATTCCCAATATTAAGCTATTATACCACATCCCACTATTACACTTCATTCATGCTAACTGTTTATAGAAAATGCACCATTTGAACGCAAAGGAATCGTGAACGACAGAGAGGAGTGACTGTTGTTCTTGTGCTTTTTTTATTTTGCTCCTTTTTTTTAAACAATCTGCATCCTTGCATCCACAGTGGATGAACAACGCATTTCAGGCTAAGCTACAGCACTAAGGCCCATATTTATAAATTTTTAGTGCTGCATGTGCGTATTTTTTTTTACGCAAATTGGCGCAAACTTACAAAATATAATCGTATTAGGCAAGTTTGAGCCGCTTTGCATCAAAAAAGGATGCAAATGGGGTGCTAAAAAAGTATAAATATGGGCTTAAATCCTAGTTTTGAATTGCACTTAATTATGTGTAAATCTGCTGAAATTTGACCTAATTACGCAAATGCAAATTATGAAAATTTTGACACCCCATTCTGGAGAAGAAAAATACATAGAGGCTCCAAAAAATTAGTGACTGACGACCCAACGGGCAACCACCGTCTCAAATTAAGTACCAACAGAAGGTACTGACATTCATCTTTCATGTCACAAGGCTCTAGGTACCGTTGAAATCCAAGTGGATAATAAAGCTATCACATTATAAGGATACTGAGAATGGCAGTCCGAGCTTCCTCGAGTAGTTAGTAGAGATTTGAATTCCACGTATGAAATTACATTGATATTATAATGGTATTACATAAAATAAACTCAGGGACTTATTTACAAGCCCTTTGCGCCACTGCTGAACCATTTTTTTTACGCAGTGGTGGTGCTACCAATGCACTACACCGCTCCATAAATACAAACTGATGCATTAGACCAAATGTGTCAGTTGTAAAGCCCTGTGTCACATTTTACCTGCACCGGGTATAATGTATGCAGGGTAGGCCTTCCAAAGGAAAAAGCCACATTGAACTGATGCAGTGAAATTTAAAACTTTTCACTGCGTGATTCTACAACTTCACTGTGTCAAAATGTTACTGCCTTCTCAGAGCAGGTGTAAAATTGACACAGGGCTTTTTCCCACGGGACTCTCCTCACATTGCTGGAGTTGCATCATTTTTACAATGCAACTCCAGCAATGCATCAGTTTAGTGCCAACAGGTGCATCAGAAATTCTGACACATCTGTGAAAATGTGCGCCATGTTGCTCTGTATTATAAATACAGCACATCCTTGGCATCATTAGGGGATGTGCAGCAGGCGGTTCACAACATCTCTGTCTACTAGACTTAATCAATAGGGCAGTTTGTGCTGCTACAACATATATGCGCTGAATTTGCATCATTTGTTTAGCGCAAATTCAGTGCAAAACTAACTCCATATTTCTACTTTGGTGCTAGACCTGTCTAGCACCAAGTTTATGGAGTTAAAGTCATTTTTTGGATGTGGAAACCTACTTTGCGTTAATTAGATGCAAAGTAGGTGTTCCCGTGCAACAAATGACTCTATGTCCTTAGCGCCATATTTATCCCCCGTGCTAAAATCACGCACGGAGGTCGAGGGGTCAAATAATGGTGAAAACCTTGCTTTGCACCATTATTTAACTCCTGGGTCAGGACAGGCGTTAGGGGACCTGTGGGCCTATTTCCATGGTGGAACACCATGGAATAAGCCCTCAGGTGCCCTCCCCAGACCCCAGGGACACCCCCACCCACACCAGAGGGACAGAGGAGGATGGGGGACCCCATCCCAGGTAAGTATAGGGAAGTACAGGTAAGTGTTTATTTATTTTTTGAAAGTGCCTTTGGGGGGCCTGATGTAGGCCCCCTACATGGCACTGGGTGCAATGGCCATGCCCAGGGGACCCTGTCTCCTGTGCTGGCCACTGGGGTGGTGGGCATGACTCCTGCCTCTCAGAAAATGACGCTAGACTGGTTAGAGTCATTTTTATTTATTTTTTACTCCAACCGGCCTAACATAATTTTTGGGTGCAAAACCCACTTCTTCCATACCGCAAGCCCCACCCTGCTAACGTCATTTTTTTTACGCTAGCCTACCCTTTGCACTGGCTTGCACCATTCCATAAATATGGTGCCCGGCTGGTGCTCAAATATGGTGCAAGCCGGTGCTAAACTTTTTGGTGCAAAACTTTGTTGGTGCAGTTTTGCACCAAAAAGTATAAATAAGGGCCTTAGAACTGGGGATGAGATGGCTGCCCTATGTCTTAACTTCTCTGTGGCATATGTGCAAGAAAGGACCTTTAGATCATGAAATTACCTCTTTTGCTCTAAAATTCCAGATGCATGCTGACAACACTCAAATTCTAGTTGACCTCAACCAGAACAGCCCTTACAGTTTAGTCAATGGATCTTACACTTTAGTCATTAGACCTTACACTTCAGTAATTGGAACGTGCTTGCTTGCCACAAAAACGTAGATGGACAAAAAATGCCTCTACCTTAACACCAAAAAAACAGATATCCTACAATTTGGCACAATTTTTTTTCTGTGTTCAATTTCAATTGGCCAAAAGACTATGAGCTCCCGGGTTTGAATACATTAATTAGCTGTGGCAGAATGAAAAATCTGAGCATTTGCTTGGTCAGTGTTCCTATACCTGAGAATGAAAAGACTCCCCGCACATAGTGCAATAGGTGAAAAAAATAAGAAATATTACAAATGGTCGAATGAACTTCAATAGTGTTCTTTAAGTGAAAATCTATTTTTTTTTTTTGTTGCTTGTACTGGTCCTATTCACAGGCTCCTTGTTCACAGATTTCAGAGTTACAAAGTTTAAGGAGCAGCCTGCTTCTTCTGTAGTCTCGGTAACCTTGCCCAAGGCTTTTTCAAGGATGAGGTAAATAAATTAAACAAAGATATATTTATAATACATGCCAATATTATTAAACATATGGGTCCCAGCATATACACTGTGAAAACAGCGGCACTCATGAAGTACTGCACACTTTAGTTCACATGGGTGGTGAACAATTTTTATCAATATGGCTTTGTATGTGGGGCAGAGGGGCATCCTTAGATGTGAAGACAGAAGTGCTGTAAGTTATTGTATGGATTTGCTAATATGGGAGTCAGAGCTAATGCAATATTTGTTTCTTTTCAACACCCTTTTGTTTTTCATACACTTAAGGTTCCCTCATGGGACTAGGGCCTTTCCCTGCGCTTTGGGTAGTGACCTCAGAGAATTAAGAGACTCCTCTTAGTACAGGGTGAGGTAGGCATGAACAACAATCAGTGTGTTATCATTGACTTAGATCTCAGCTTCACCCAGAAGCCCAAGGAATAACTAAAAATGCCCATTGTCTCTTCAACAACATCTCCAAAATGTGATTCATGCTATGCATACCTCGATGGATTCTCCTCCTTCACCGTTACCACACACTGAAGACACTGACAAAACCACACGTAGTCTGACAGAGAGACATAAAAACATAAGAATCATCATTGGTATGAAAAACACAAGTACATGTATGTCTTTCATTCCAAACTAAATTGGCTCCTAATCAAACAACAATTTGCAATAATTATGCTTTGCTTCATCTGAAAGCCAAAGCTTCAAAACACATCACAAATTTATGTACACAGGTCAAGTCTGAAATTAAGCTACACTCCATCAAATATATTAAGCTCTCCATCACAAAATGGTGAAGAGAAAAACTAAGACCCAGATTTAAGCGGGCTTAGTGCCATTCCAACACCACATTAGCATCATTCTTTTATGCTAATGTGGCGTTGGAAGGCAACTTTGTAATCCTTTGCACCACATTATGCATGTGCCATGCATAATGAATGTAAAAGGGTTGTTCCCCCATTAGGGGGACTGCAAAAATGGCGCAGTGAATCTAAGAGATTACACTGTGTCATTTTTGTTGGCTACTTTTAACACCTGCAGGCATTAAAAGGGGGCACACCATTAGTTACAATAGGTCCCTATGCACTGTTCAGGGTTAGCGCACTTTTCTTAAATCTGCCCCTTGGTATTTACCAAACATGGTACATAGAGATTCCTTTGGATTGGCATACTATCTGGTGTGTTAAAAAGGTAAGCCCAAATATATCATTCTTTCACGCAGCGCAATCCAACAAGCCATCTTGCTGCGCGAAAGGGCAGGGATTCACCATATTTATCACTATATGGTGCATTACTTGTCTAGCGCTAGCGCACTTTTGGCACACTCTTGTGTCATGTTGCAAGGGCATCTACATTATAGGTAGGATTGTTTTTGTGCAGGAAGCACACCGTCCTGCACAAAAACAATCCTGCGAGGCATTTTCCTCTTCCTATATGTGCTGCAGATTGCATCATATGTAGAAAGAGTAAAAAAATGAGAAGCTAAAGATATTTCTCCTGGTTACACCTCACCTGTAGAGGCATAGCCTTTTGATGCATTTCCAGACTCACTAATAGTGGATATAGAAGTGCCCCAAAATCCATGCGTGGGTGTGTAGGAACACTGACGCTCCACCCGTGGAACACCTCCTGCTGCAGAGTAACACAAGGCTATGGTTTGCATTGCCTTGCATTCTAGATTTACCAAGCCATGTAGGGACACTCAAAGTGGCCTATCGAGGATTGATAAATCTCACTTAGGTTATGCATTGCCCTTGCCCCCCTTGCGTGGTGCAACGGAGATGCAAACCTTGATAAATATGCCCCTCCCTCTTTCAGGTTTGTCAGCTTGTAAAGAGACATACATGAGGGTTCTGTATTGCTCATACCCGAATCCACATTCGGCCTTTTTGGCAGGCATCTTACCCTGCTAAATTTCAGTAGGTTTTACCAGGCAAAATCTCCCAAGGGAAAACCGGGGGCGGTGGGAGGGTTCAGTAATTCCAGCTATGCTCAGAATTTAGATCCCTCGAAAGACAACTGTTTGAAAAGAATCAGATATCACCCAGGACTCAAAGTAAGGACCTGGAAGTGACTTTTCTACTTTACAAGTGAATAATTGTGCAGGCGTTCAACCTTTTTCTTCAGCGTGTTTGGGTATTAATGGCACCCTGTGTCAGGCATTGGCAAACAGCTTTATCAGTCAATAAGATCTATATTTTTAATTATGTTTACCCCAATTGATTATATTTCTTTCTTGTAGTTGTGGAATGTATTTACTGTCCACACTACAGTTTTCGCCTCTATTAGTGTGCAATGCTGTTCGTTTTTAACATGAGCTATGTGTTTTGTTTTGAAACATAAGGGTTCTAAGGAGTTCCTATAGGTTATATAACTTAGATCGCATATGTTTCACTCCACTATGTCTAAATGCACATGTGAGGGCTTTCTCAAAGCTTGAATGGTTGTAATTTATTTCTGCCAGTTTCAGCCAGTAGATAAGTAAAGGCTGTTGTAAGAACATAATTCTTTCCAGAGTCTGATGATAACTTTTTCATGTTTCTCAGAGCAATCATGGGTCACTGGACTCAAACTATAGCAATTACAGTAGTTTAAGATACAGGGTCTATCTTACCATTGAAGGCACATCTGAACACCAAGTTCACTGCAGCAGCACTTGACTTTAAGGCTAGCTAGGCATAGTGGGCCAAGCCCTAATCAGGGAGGGTTGTCTGACAGAATATCGAGGAAACAAATATAGTGTGGACAGAATATCATGCCCAAAATATCGAGGACCAAATTCTCGAGAAACAATGTGCAATGAAGTTGAGAAACACACTTTAGACGCTGTGTGGCCGGAGGAGGGGCAGGAGCCCTTTAAATTCGTATCGCGCTCCCGCTGCGTGGGACGCGCGCGGATGGCGCCCGGGCAAAGCCTGGTCCAAGGGCGGGCCCGTCCTTCGCCCGTCATCAACCGGAAGAGGCCGGGCTGGGGCCCCCCCCAACGTCTACTCCTTCCACCAGTGGTAACTTCATCTGGGTGCTGTGTCAGATACTGTGTGAGTCTATTATTAAATATGGGGAAAAGAAAGACTAATGTTCAAAAGGGGGAAGGCGGGTCCAGCTCCCTTCAGTCCTCCATTAGTAGTTATTTATCTTCTGTGATGGGGGCCATCGAATCTGAACTTGAACATGTGGAAGAAAGGATTGGGGCTATCCAAAGTACTGTACAACACCCCCCTTTGGAACCTATCGTCCACATTTCCACCTTTCCAAGAACTGGTCCTTCATCACTGATCTTGCCTCTGAATACCAGTCAGTTGGGCGACGATATACTTCCCACTACCGACCGAATCAATTCTTCTCCCCCATTAGCTATTCCTCCCCTTGAAAGCTCTTGTTCTCAGGCCGATTCTCCTCCTTTGAAGAAGAGGAGAGCCGGGAAAAAGCCCAAAAATACAAAAAAGGCCCTGGACTCCAAAAAGAAACTACCTACCTTCCCGGCCCAAAGTGACCAACCCCCAATCTCCCTGGTCTCCTTCCCTGAATGTCCTCTGAGTAAGGATGCTCCTGAAGACCGTTCTAGTATTTATGACTTGACACTCAAATCCTTTTGCGCAACTCTAGAGGCAAAAATTACCACTTTGATCGCTAGGAAGCTTGATTGCTTTTGTAATGACGTGACCAGGATTTTATCTAGTTTTTTAAAACCAGGTCCATTAGGTACGGGAATACATCATAGCCCTGAACCAGCCTATCAATCCACTCCTCCCTCTACTTTGGTATCCCAAGGAGTAAGTAACTCTTCGCTTGATCCACAAGCCGTCTCTGGTTAAGGAACTCTCGTTGACAACCCTGCATTAGGGCCGACAAGGGAAGTTTATTCCTCTAGGTTGCAAGATAAAGGTCCAAATAAACGTACTAACCATGCAGACTTTTTACATTTACCACCTGCCTGCAATCCGTACGTTCTGGTTCTCTCAAACGTTCCTCCTCTGGAGTGCTCCAAACAAGAAGATACCCACTCACTAATTAGAAAAGCTGGTCACTGGTTGAACTCCAATTTCAAACCTAATTTTTTTCATAATTATAAGATTCTTATGGCCCGAAGAGTGAGGAGGGTAGGATATTCAAAGGTATTGGAGGAGGGAGACTATGTTGTTTTAAATTTTGCTAATCCTCGTTCAGTAGACAATTTTTTGACCAATTTGGACCACTGTAATATGTCAACTAACAGGATTCAAATACATCCCCTGTGTCATTTTTACGACCCTGTGCTCCTACCAAATCGCATTGTCATTAATTCAAGTATTCACAGACCAGACCCAGAAAGGCTTCATTTACAGGTTAATGTACCCTCTAGCAACTGGTTCTCGACTCTTAGTCACCTTGACGAGAACGATTGACTATCGGTGATCCACCCCTGTTCTTCTAACATGGAGAGACCGAAGGCTGGGAATGTCCACGTTGAATGTACCTGGGACACAGGAAAGCCTGTAATGGATCTGAAAGTTCCTATAAATACCAAAGTTCTAATGTCATGTCCTGTGTCTAGACCATTAACCCTGCTTAGCTGGAACATAGCAGGGCTGCGATCTAAAATTGACAATTCGGACTGGAAGAGCTTTATTTCCTCTTACGATATAATTTGCCTACGGGAGACTTGGTCCAAAGATACGTTCCTTCTGAACGGTTTCACCTCTCTGTGTCAGCTGGCATTAACCTCCCAATTGGGGAGAGCTAGCGGCGGCCTTTTAGTTCTTGTTTCCGTACATCTTCCGCTTTTAAATGTGTCCTTAATCTGGTCTTCCCTTTATTTTATGGTTGTCTTGGTCTCTATTAGTGGCCAAAATGATATCCTAATTTTAAATTTTTACAATAACATTCCTCGGGGCCTCCTTATGGGTCATCTGGAAGAGGTAACAGACTTCATAGATTCTTCACATGTTTTGCAGAATAGTGATCTAATTATTCTATGGGTGGGCGATTTCAATACTCCTCTGTGTAGCAAAGAACACATGGACTTGTGTGCCTTTCCTGCTGAGGGCAGAGAGTCAGTAATTCATTTTAACCATACTTCTGAATGAGATGCCTTAAACCTTTTTACTTGTAAATTTGATCTAGTTCATGTCACTGAGAAATTGGCCCCCGACGCCTGTAATACACCAACCTTTACAGGGAATTTGAGGGGGAGTATTATCGACTTCATACTTATCGGCTCCTCTGATTTTTATGTATTTCAAGAATTTAAGATTACGCCTCATTGTGCGAGCGATCATAACCCCCTTAGCATTATATTGGACCTAAAAATTATCCAGGCATCCAAGAATAAAAGCTTGAGCGCTGCTACTGTTTATAATCCAAATTGTGGCATACGTTTAAAATGGGACAAAATAGATTAAAAAAAATGTAACCAGGAAATTGTAAGAAGTAGGTCTGACTCGATTCATATGTGTTTGTCCCAGCAGTTAGATCCTGACCGCATAGTGCGTGAATTTGAATCTTTAAGCACTGACATTTCACGCGCCGTGGCGGTGGACAGGCCCGCGAAGGGGCCGGTGGCCCACAGATGGTTTGATTCTGCGTGCTCATCCGCCCATAAAAAACTCAAAGACGCACTTAAAGCAGTTCCTCTCTCCTGTCAATTAGTTAAAATAGCTAGAGCCGATTATAAGGCTGCCCTTGACAAACGGAAATCAGAAATTAGGTCTAGGGCCTGGGGCGAACTTTTGGCTGCATCTGAGCAGAAGGATACTTCTAAATTCTGGAAAGTGATAAATCACTCTTACTTTTCTGACAACAACTCTTTGGCGAATGACTGTCTTATTGCTGAGGACGTCTGGTTAACTCATTTTAGGAAAGTCTTCTCTTCAGGAACTTATGAGAATTCGCATGTAAATTCTTCTGCACTTTTTATTTTAGACTCCAAAACTAAGGCCCAAATAATATTTTTGATCTCCACGAGGTCAAAAATGCTATTGTTAGATCAAGGCAGGGAAAGGCTCTTGGCCCCGATGGGGTTCCCGCTGATCTTTTTAAATCAGAAATTGATCTTTGGGGTCCGTTAGTTACAAATGTGTTGAATAGTGTGGTAAATAGTAACGTGCCCCTCTCATGGAAATCGGCTATTATTGTCCCCATCTTCAAAAAAGGAAATAGACAAGATCCTTCTTGTTACAGACCAGTTTTTCTTATCGATTCGACGGCAAAGATTTTAGGTAGCGTGATCTTGTCCCGTTTAGAAGATTGGGTGTCTGAGGCCCAGATTTTATCTCCTATTCAATTTGGTTTTAGACCCGGTGTAGGCACAGTTGAGCAAGTCTTAAACTTGCAGCTGATACTCAGTAAAAATGTGATAGTCAAAAAAGAGTCTATTCATATGGCTTTCATTGATCTAACCAGTGCCTTTGATATGGTTAATAGGTCAAAGTTATGGCAAATTTTGGAAGTCTTAGGCTGCGATCCGGCTCTATTGGAGCTTATTAAACGCCTACACACAGACCTAACGATTTCTGTTCAGGCCGGCTCACATGGGCAGAGAACCTCCCCCATCCCGTCAACCAGGGGTGTAAGGCAGGGATGTATCTTAGCCCCTTTTCTTTTTCTGATATACATAAATGGGCTCTATGATTCACTGGTAAAACATGCAAAGGACGTACCGAAGATGGGACAGAGACTACTTCCAGTTTTATTATATGCTGACGATGCAGTTTTAATCGCTCGTACTGCAAATGGTTTACAGGGACTACTGGATGCATTTATAATTTTATGTTGAACCTTGATCTGAAAGTAAATTACCCCAAGACTTTCGTTATGACTTGTGGCCCACGTAACACAAAGTCTAAACAATTTACTATGGGAGGGCACACTCTTAATAAGGTCAAAGAATTTTGTTATCTAGGCATGTACATGAGTTCTTCTTTGTCCTGGAAGACACACATTAATTTTAAGCTCCAACAGTTGATAAGGAATAATGAAGCAATCTTTCGCTTTTCAAATAAACTAGGTCACAGACCCCCTGCACAGATGAAAACTCTTTACAATTCTAAATGCACTGCATCAGTCCTTTATGGAGCAGGCGTCTGGGGCTATAATAAAATACCGTCTCTCCAGAGTGTTGAAAATAAATTCCTGCGCAGATTATTGTTGGTCCCAAAATGCATCGCAAACATAATCTGCCATGAAGAACTTGGTCAGTGCTTTTTGGAGGATAGGGTCTTTATGGCTCCCCTACTGCTCTGGATTAGATGTTGGTCAAACCCTATGGCAAGTTTGGTCCAAGAGTGTATCTCTGATTGTCTACAATTGGAAAATTCAAATAGGATTCCCTGGCTTATGTTTCTGCAAAACTCTTTTGAGAATCTAGGGCTTAGATACATGTTTGATGATCCCCATTTTGTTAACCACAAACTCTAGGTCTGTCTTGAAGTCTACTTACTCCGAGCATATATCAGAGCTGAGATTTTATAGTTCCCTGAAATTGAAATCTTTTGATTCCTACTCTCGGATTGTGACTGTTCCATGCCTTGAACCCTATTTGACTTGGTTTTCAAGTTTTACAATAATTTCTTTTTTAACACTTTTTAGACTTAATCTAATTCATTTTAAGGTAGCTTTCCCCGAACCATGTTTTTGGAAAAAGGACTTACCACTTTGTCCCTGTGACTCCAAATCAACTCAGAGCACTTTGCACTTTTTTCTTTTTTGCCCTTTATATGCTGCTCCTAGAGGGGCTTTTATTTTACCCACGTTACGTCTTCTTAGACCCATTCACTATAAGGAAGCCCTACTATATCTTCAGAGATTGCCAGATATCCAAATTTGTCACCTTGTATTAGACTTTGTTACAGCTTCTTTACGTATTAGGAAAAGGCCTACTCCTTTTAAAAAAAAAAAATTATGTACGTATAGTATATCATTTTAAAGCTAATATTTGTACTTTTCTGATTTTGTGATTTTTAATCATGTCTAGTATATTTATCTGTTTATGTCAAGGGGTTTCAGATTGGATGCTCATGCGTGTTTTTAGTAATGGTTTTAAGTTTTATTTTATTTTATATTATTTATAGATCGGTAAATGTGTCTTGGTTTGCACTTTTATGGCAATTGCCAAATAAAGTTATTTGACTGACTGACTGACTGACTGACTCCATCCTTAACATATCATCATTGCACAAAATATGCATTTTCATTTGGCATTATATTTACTGTGTGCCTCAATAAAATTAACATGTGTGCGTGCGTAGATCTATTAATGCAATGTAATCACTGAAAACTGACGTTTGATAAACATGCATAATAATGTTCATATAAAATGCTTACATGTAGTCATTATTCATGTTTTAATTTATTCTTAAGGTTGCATTTATTGAAATAAAACTCATTTTGTCTCCTTCACATTTGTGTTTTTGGTCTGAAAGTTAACAAGTCCCTCTATACTCATATATTCGAAATGCACATTAAAATGTTTAGAGCCATGCTAACTTTAACTGACTAAAGGCTAACTTTTAAAATAGATTTTGCTGGATTAGTGTATTCTCTGTTTTTTGCAGGTGTGTTTCAAGGCTTTGTTAGCTGGAGAAAAGGAGTACAGTTTTGTGTATTAGTTTGCTGATAGTAAGGTCTGAGAGAGGAAATCTTGGGAAGAGACGTGAAGATTTATTAAGCAGCTGAATCTCCTATACATCGTGTACCAGGAACAGAGGATGTTAAAGATTACAGTAACTGTCCAAGGTCTATTGAATGGGAAAATCAGGTGGTGTTGCGAATGCAAACAACAGATCCAAAGCACAATAGTTTTTGGAGCAGAGGAGAAGATAACTTTGATGTTGAAGCCTCCGTTTGTTTTAATTAATTCTAATGTTGTTAGAAGTTAAGGAAGGCCTCCCTTAGACTTCGAGGGGTACAGACCTCTCTGTTTCCATATTCCTGCAAGTGAGAAGCTTTTATGCTATGCACTTATTCCTTTTGTGAAGGACTTCTGCTGAAGCCTTTACTATGCTGTCAGCATTTCGCTTTTCCGAATTTCCTCAAGATTTCATCCCAACCATCCATATTCCTGATTTTGAACTTTGACTAGATGATTTTAGAATAATTTTATGTTAAGAAGAGAGAGCAGTGGTTTCTTTATGGAACACATATTTCCAATTTTCAGTTTCTGTAGTGCTGTGGCTGTTATTGCTTTGTATCTTAACCTGATGATACTGAACCAATTGCAATATTTCAGCTTGCCAGCTATAATTCTGTATGTTTTCAACATTTTCATGGCTTGTGTTAGAAATTGGGTTTCTGGTTGGCTAGGGTATGCACCTAAGCCGGGCAGAACCCACCATTCTAGTCAGGGCAAGTAGGTTCCACTTCAAGGATAACCTGTGCTCACCCTCTGCTAGCTTGGTGCAGAGCAGGCAGGCCTATCATCAGAGGCAATGTGTAAAGTGTTTCTGCAACACACACACCAGTGACGAAATAAAACACCACCAACGAGACTCCACGTGGAATTATATTCAAATATGTCTCTATATTAGACATACATCATGACATCAAAAACAACATAAATCATAAGTACTTTTGGACTTAGTAAAGAAAAGTGGTGCTTCACTGTGTGCAGCACCACTTTTCTTATGCCCATTAGTGCCCCCTATTGCGCTGTATTTAAAATACGGCACACCATGAGGGTAGTTAGGGAACTACCATCAGAATTCTTTTACGCTAGTGCAGAGCTTTGCAGTATTAGCATCAAAACTGTTGGCACTAATCCAGCAAAGCACATTGAGGCCCATTGTAATCAATGGTGTGCCTCCTTTTAACACCTGTTCTAAGCAGGGATAAAAACTGCTGTGAAAAATGATGCAAAGAAATCTCATAGATTTTTTTGTCCCCCTCTAACGGTGGAACACCCCCTTTGAATACATTATGCCTGGCGCCTGCATATTGTAGCGCAAAGGGTGACAAAGTGGCGCAATGCTTGCATTGAGCCACTTTGTAAATATGGTGCGGGGATTTTGACCTTGTTGGGCCACATTAGGGTAAAACAATGACACTAATGTGGCACAAGGAGGCGCTAAGGGCTCTTAAATATGCCCGTTTGTACCTTAGGCTTGAACCATAATTTCTTTACACAGTTTGGAAAAATCAAGGGTGCTTTTCATACTACGAATAATTTATAGCTCTGGTGCATGATAACATTCTTAGTAGGTACACAAACATATCACAAGAACATAACCAAAGGGCACGAAATACTGGGGCTCCTCTTATCCTGGTTACGGTAGATACTCTGCATTGTGCACAAACTCGCACATCCATGAACTACACTATGAGGCGCAGGGCATCTGCATGCCTGCTGCACGTAGTCCTCCAGTAGTTCTGCTGTTAACCATGACTTGGTGCTGTTCCTGGGGCGTGGGGTCTTCGACTTAAGTTTCCTATCCTCTATTGATGAGAATCAACAGTGCCCCCATGGTCCATATGTTCCTACAGTTGGCCGCGGGTATACTGCACAGCTGCTAAAAGTGCAGAAAGCTTCCTCTGGGTTCGGCAGAGGGAAAACAAAGCTGCCCGTTAAGGTTGCGCAGGACGACTGTGCAACTCCCCCGAGGCCCTACTCACCACAGTGCTCTGTGTGGGGACGGGCCCAGCCCCAGGGGAGTCTCGGCTCATCAGGAGAGTCCTGGGGCCAAGCACAGCACTGTGCTTGGTCTCTCCAAGCCGATGGTGACAGATTGGCATTGACTTTCTCCTTCTGGCAACCTCCCTTAGTCTTCTAGCATGCGAGCCCTGCTCTCCGTATCTCTCGAAGTACAGGAGGCCTTGCTGGGCGTGGGTGTCCGACAGCCTCAGGGATACTGTGTGCAGGGAGATAGCGCTCCCGAATTGCACCTCTCCCCCAAGACCTGAAAGTCATGGTTGCCTTGCTGGGGGTGGGGGATGGTCACATCCAATGGACCATCCTTGGCGCTGCAATCACACATGCCACTCCCACGGTCTTCAGAAAGCTCTCAAAAAGCATTCCCTTCATGCTCAGGGCAGAATGAAGGGCTGTGCATGTGCTCACTTCAAAACAGACATGCAGACACTGATACTTCTCACTGGCACATCTTCCTGCCGGACCTACAGATGGCAGAATTTCTGTCCATGAGATCACAGAAACAGGAGGCAAGCCAGCATGCCCTTGGTGCACACTAAAGGGGCACAAAAGCAGGATGCAGACAGGCAGGCCAGCACAAGTGCCCTTCTAGTAACCCAACAGGCAGCCGGTCAGCACTGCAAATCAAGTGAGTCCAATGGCAGTTCCAGCACAGCAGTCCACTGCCAATGTGCAGCATGTAGTGCCAGCAGCAACTGGTTACAAGCCCCATACAGTGTCTCTCCTCATCAGGCCAGAGCCTCTGTACTTATACTCAAAATGTCTTTGATCTAGGGGTTACTTCAAAGGAGCCCTTTCAAGTGCACAACAGACCCCATTTAACCCATTCCTGGCTCCAGATATCAGTTAGGGGTAAATCAGCTGTTTGAGTGATGGCAGGACACAACGTATACAAGTGTAAAGTGTGAACGACCTCACCCTCTCCCATCCCAGGAAGACTATCAGTATGCAGATCAATGAGGATGTATCCCTTGTCACACCAAGCCCTTCCTCTGTTGTAGCTGTCTAGAAAGTAGGGCCAAAGTATAACCGTCACTCACCCCTAGACTGGATTGGAGTCAGGCTGCAAAGCACAAAGGGCCAGATATACGAAGCCATTTAGCATTTTTTAACAGACCGAATCCCTATTTCAGACCATTAAGTAATGCTGAATGGGCTTTTCAAATGTACAAAGCCCTTTAAAAGGTAACAAATTGTGATTTCTACCCAGTAGAAATCACCATTTGCTATCCCCTAAACAGGAAATCACAAAGAGGGATTACTTATTTTCAATTCTTATGCACATGTACAAAGAATTTCATTAATGCGAATTGGGTATATAGGAAATGCAATTACCATTAATTCCAGGTTGGTGGTAACCGTGTGCAATTAAAAATAAAAAAAACAAAGATGCTTTTTTCAAAGTGCAATTGAGCGCACACATGCCCCTAGAGCATATGTGTGCTCTAAATGTGCACCACTATTTGGGGGTGCATCACAGGGGGCCTTATGCCCATAGCCATCCTTGGTTTAGCATTTCCAAGATAGCAATATCCTAATAGGAACGGATAGCATGGGATTTCCTATTCTGTAGGAATCACCATTAGGAAATCAGATATTTCAACCATATCATTTGGCATTTCCTAAAAAACAATTTCTAAGTAGTCGCTATTTAGGAAATGCAAAATTAAATTTTTATAAATCTTATCCAAAGGGATGAAAGCACAGAGAAATGCCCATTTTCTAAAAGTGTCATTTTAAAAATAGTAATATAAAATCCAGCTATGTCAGGAAGCAGGAATTCTCACTACCATTCCAAACATATCAAACATGGCAATGCTGCTCCTTTTAGATCCGAAATTACCACTTCAAAGTATAGAAGGGAATTCCCAATGCTAACCTATGAGGGAAGCAGCCCTCAACCTAGTGACAAAGAAATAGGCTGTTTGTCACTGCTAGGACATGCAACACATAAGAGTACATGTCCTACCTTTTACTTATGCAGCACACTGTCCACAGGGCTACCTAGGGCCTACTTTAGGGGTGACTTAAGAGTAATACAAGGGGAGTTTAGGCCTTGGTAAATAGTTTTAAATGCCAAGTCAAGCTGGCAGTAGACTGTGCATGCAGGCCCTATAGTGACAGGCTTGAAAGGTTACTTCTGTGGGTTGTGCAATCAGTCAAGCAAACCCACTAATACCATTTAATTTACAGGCCCTGGATATATGGTATACCAGTTTACAAATTACTTTCTGGTAAATCACGCATGCCAAACATGTGTGAGTCAATCATGCCATGTTTTAGGGGAAAGAGCACATGCACTTTAGCACTGATTAACATTGGTAAACAGCGAAGAGTCGTAAAGCCAAAAAAAAGAGGGTCAGAAAAATAGGAGGATGAAGACAAAAATGTTTCAGGTAACCCTGCAAAAAGGTCCATGTCCAAGAACTTGCAATATGAATTGGAAATACATGAATTAACTTCATAGTCCTTATTGGGTGGCCAAATGGGTTTCACAGAAATCCAAACTGTTTAATATTGTTGATTCCTTCGATGTCTTAGTCATCTTAAAAAAGATCTATCCTATGAGAGATTGTAAATCACGCTCCTGCATGCTTGCAGAGGTAAGTATGGATTTAGTGTTCTTAACTCCACATCACCATACCTTGAAAACATATATTGTCATGGTACACATATGTGGAGTTTAATACAGTTAAAGTTTGCTTACCCATAGAAACATGCTTCATGCTAATTTTGTCCTCGATATTCTTGATACAATATTTTGTCCACACAATATATTTTCGCTGATATTTAGTTCAAACACCCTCAGGGAGGTGATGTGAGATCGAGACTCAGAACACAATCATACACTAAGGACTAAATAAATCATTATCAGCCAATGTTTATAATTGAAAATAAAAGTACTTTAAACATGGTACACAGCTAAGTACAACATGCAAAACACAAAGGGTAAATTACACATGATTATATTTGGATGTTCGTGGCTACTCTGGTTATCACAGATAGTTGTGCAGGAGCACTGCAAAATACATTGCGCTGCCACCAGAAGTGTATGAGATACAAACCCCTTTCACTTTTCCAAGGCTGAACACACAACAGTAATTCTGACAATGTAAAGTTCATTCCTGTCACGGTGATTATTAATGTTATTGTCGTCCTGAATCTTAGTTGAGTACTTTACTATTAAACAGCTGAAGTAGAGAGTTTTGCCACTGCATGCTGTCAGCCAGAGGATGGTGGACTGATTCTTCTAGTGTGCATGTTTACACATCAGCATCTGAGAGAGGAAGTGGTGTCGGCTTCAATTAGGTCATCCGATTGTGCTGTTGAGCACTGACATGTGCCTCTGATACAAGAAATGAGACTCTGCAAAGAGAAGACACGCCCATTTTCCCCTGCGGTGGGAAGGGAACTGTCTTCTGCTTCAGAACTTCCATAGGCCCAAAGCTCAAGCTCACCAACTAGAAAACATGATGAGCCCATCCCAGGTACAATAATGACTTGTCCAGGGCTTGATATTAAAGGTCATATTTCGGTTAAGATTTTTCTTACCACTAAAGCATCACATGTTCATCGTCTGTAACTGTCACTTTTGCCTTCTTTAGGCACCTTCCTTAGCTCTCGGTGGGTCAGCCATGGGGACATAAAAGTGCTTAAGGACAGGCAAAGTTTCTCTGAGCATGATGTTTTGATATGAGGCCCACTGTGCGGGAGGCAAAGTCACAAGTCCTCATTACATGCACTGCAGAGCCTACCCTGGTCTACAGCAGTCCAATGTTCACTTTTTCCCGCACAAGTCCTCCTTTTCTAGGCAGCGTTAACTGCATGCAGAGAGACCTAAAGAATTTCTACTCAGCAGTCAGTGTTCTCCTTCCTTGATGGTGAATCAAGACACTCTTTCCAGCAGAACACAACTTCCAGATTTTGGTTCCGAAAGAAGTGGCCACTCACACCCCCAAGTCTGATCAGAACCTATTCTATAACTTTAGTGGCCTGGGAGCTCTGACAAAGGTCAATGAGAAATCCTATTTTTCCTCGAAGCATATGTGCTTTTCAGATTCCAGTTTTTCAGATTCCAGTTTTATTTCTAGTCATGGATGTCTGAGTTCAGGAAAGTTGCCCCCTTCCATACAGGCTGGGTGCTCTTTGTAAGGGGCTTAAAAACAAAAGCTCAAAAGGAGAGGGTTCTTCCCTTCCTGGCTATAATACAAAACTGCTTACAGCGCACCAAAGGGTAAGAATAAAGCAGGAAATGGGCAGGAAGCTTCAGCTCCCCACTCATAATTTATAATGAGTCTGGTACACTTGAAAAGAGCTCAGGGAACATCCCTTTCTGACAGTCTCAACCCGCACTTTTCACCATGTGAGCAATCGACAAACACGAGTTCCAAAATGGATTCAAGCTTGCACCCACATCACACTAGATACATACCAAATACCACTCTGCAACCCATATCCCATAAGTGCAGAGAGAACACTTTGCAACGGGTAAAAAAAATACTGTTCCTTCTAAAACGATCAGTTGTTGCTACCTCTGCCACTTATTCACAGCCCAGTGAGATAATAGTAGTTATCATTACAGAGGAATACATTTGGGCCCATATTTATACTTTTTGACGCAAAACTGCGCTAACGCAGTTTTGCGTCAAAAAAATTAGCGCCAGCTAACGCCATTCTGAAGCACCATGCGGGCTCCGTATTTATTGAATGACGTTAGCCGGCGTTAGCCGCTGGCGCCGTCTGGTGTCCGTTAAAAAAAACGACGTACACCAGGCAGCGCCGGCGTAGGGGGATATGGGGATTGGGCGTCAAGAAATGGGGCAAGTCAGGTTGAGGCAATTTTTTCGCCTCAACCCGATTTGCGCCATTTTTTTTCACTCCCAACCCCCATAGAAATGACTCCTGTCTTAGCAAAGACAGGAGTCATGCCCCCTTGCCCAATGGCCATGCCCAGGGGACTTCTGTCCCCTGGGCATGGTCATTGGGCATAGTGGCATGTAGGGGGGCACAAATCAGGCCCCCCTATGCCACAAAAAAAAAAAAAAAAACACTTACCTGAACTTACCTTAATGTCCCTGGGATGGGTCCCTCCAGCCTTGGGTGTCCTCCTGGGGTGGGCAAGGGTGACAGGGGGTGTCCCTGGGGGCATGGGAGGGCACCTCTGGGCTCCTTCAGAGCCCACAGGTCCCTTAACGCCTGCCTTTTGCAGGCGCTAATAAACGGCGCAAAAGCGGCCGTACGTCATTTTTTTTTACCCGCCCACTCCCGGGCGTGAATTTTGCCCGGGAGTATAAATCCGACGCACATGCCTCGGAGTCGATTTTTTAGACGGGAACGCCTACCTTGCATATAATTAATGCAAAGTAAGTGTCCACGCTAAAAAATGACGCTAACTCCATGGACTTTGGCGCTAGACGCGTCTAACGCCAAAGTATAAATATGGAGTTAGTTTTGCGTCGAAATTGCGTAAAAAAAAACGACGCAATTCCGGCGCAAACGGAGTATAAATATGCCCCTTGATGTGTCACTTCCAGCACGCATAGAAAGAGCAAAATGCTACACATGATTGTTTATGTGAGGGAAGGTGTCCCTTCCTGCATGTAAACAATCATTTCAAAATGACACTTTGGCACTTCTGTGTGTTCTGCATTTTGCAGCACACACAGAAGTGTTAAATCGCCGTATGTGATTGTTTATGTGCAGGAAGGGACACCGGCCCACACATAAACAATCAAACCCCTCAGCGCAGATGTACAACGATGCCTGCATTGGTCATAGGCAGCTCAATTAAGCGCCAGTGCAGGAGACAACACAGGGGTGCGCCATATTCAATTAAATAAGGCGCATCCCTGCCTGGGAAAATGACAGAGCGTGGCACTGCCAACTTTGGTGCAGCATCGCGCTCAGTCATTTTCTTTTAAATATGGGCCTAAACGCTGCAGAGTTTTGGAAGACATTTATGAACAATCAGAGCAATGGCACAGGAAGGCATTGGTCATGTCACACACTCACTGCCATGTTGCTACTGGTAGGCTGAGCAAAGCCTGACTTGAGTCTAGTTGTGGGCAGTGCTGGAAAATAGGGTGATCCCACTAGATCCTGGTTACTGAAGCTCTATTTCCAAGCTGGATTTTGTATCCAGCCATCTCAAGATAAATATGCAGATCTTGTCCTGGTGTCATTTTCCAACATCTGCACATAATTCAGCCTTCGCCACACGTTTCTTATTTCAACATCCAGCTGGGCTCAAAGCAATGGCCTGGCTTAAAAGGTGATTGGTCTTTGCTTTCTTTAAGTATCTTCCCAGCTGAGAGATATCTGGAGCCTATTACCTAGATGCCAATGCAATTGAAGAAAACACAGGTACACAGCTTGTTATCACTTAACAACTACTTAGGAGAAACCATTGGCTGCAGGCATTTAACTTTGTTCAACTCTCTATGTAAGAGACATGTTTGCACGGTAAGAACGTAAGATTTATCTGCCTCTGTAAGTAATTATACACATATTGATTTTAAAGGCAAATACTATTTTTTAATTTAATTATTTCATAACACTACCCCTCCCAGTTAAGGGTGTCAGAGCACTTTATATCAAAAACAGAGGCACAATAAATCATACAAGTGTGTAAAACAATGTTTTGTAAATGTCACATAAGACAATGAGGGTTGTAAGGTGTAGGAATCACATATCATTCATAATTGTAGGCAATTTATGTTAAGAGTGAAAGGTTGGAGAATCACAAAGTCAAGATATAAAATGTAATGCAGTGATTGTGGTTTTCTGTACCAAGACTTTAATACTTCTCAAAGGAACTCTTTTTTGCAATCTTAGAATAACAACATATGGAGAAAAAAACAATATGTATCTAAACCAATGACTTACAATTTCATTACAGTTCCTGGATGTTGGTGAAAGATCACTGTAATATATTAGAGGTATCCTACCTTAATAACTGGAAGTTACAAAATGGTCTCAGTTCAAAAACAGTAGCCCACTTAACTATCTACGTAACATACAAATCTGTGATATGAATGTTACACTATGCGTTTTGCAGCAGGTACATTAATAATCTATGCTACTTTATCAGTCAAATTGTGACTGGCAAAAACTAAGAACTCTCCCAGAATTAAATGAACTGCTATAGTTTTTTTACACTTTTTTATTGCCATTTCAAGGAGAACCTAAACTCCATATGCATTCATCGTGGATACATTATTGAGGTTTCACCAAATAAGCCAGGCACTACAGTGTCACATCAGAGGATCTGTACTTAATAACATTCCATACTAGTGCCTGTATTCCTATCAGTGGTTTTAAGTCTCTTGAATGGGTTTAGGTGTGTGATCACATTTTCTTTGCTATCCCATGTCTAAAAACAGTAGACATAAAACATTGCATATAAAACATATAACTAACACAGTGTCCCGATATGCCTCAGTCTCATCGTCAAGTATGCAATCAGTATCAGCAAGAAGTCAGCCTCTAACATCGCACAGCGAGGACAAGCCCTAAGGTGAGTGTAATTAAACTGTATATATTTAAGTGTTGAGATATGGGAGACCTTCTGGGGGTAGGCTAACACCCTCCCCCATTCGGCATCCGTCAGTTTACTGGTCAATCCATTCAGTGCCCTATAGAGCCATGTAAGGAAGTGGGCGGCTGTTCCCATCGTCTGTACAAGCTGAAGACTGAGGAACAGTATGTGTGGATGTTTTTGTTCCCGGCAGTTCACCACATTTCCCATAAAGTACAGGTAAGAACTTCATATGTAAGGAATTGCCCCAGTGGTAGGCACGTTTGTTCTGTTAGGTCTCTAAAGGGGATTAGGGTCTCCATTTGAGAGCAGTCGCTCAAGGTCAACAAGCCCACCTCCATCCAGGGGGTCAACTGTGCAGCTGTGAAGAAGGTCAATAGGTCTCGATGGGAGAGTCCCACTAATTGTAACTCTGAGGCAGAAGGGTTCCTTGTGTCTGTGCACCACAGTCTACATCTGTCAGGATACTTCAATTCGATTTCCTCAGAAGCAGAAGATAACTCCTCAGTCCCGACCCGAGCTACTCACAACGAATATTAATCCTTTGTGCTGAGTACCCCGGAGGGGGAAAGGGGAATGGGACGGTAGAGAGACTGCCACAGAGATGATGAACGCCAGTACTCAGTCTGCCTCTTCACATCTAAGATTGGATACAGCACCTGCAAGAGTCACAGTCGCAATTACTAGGGACATACAACATCAGTTTTTCACTTTCTACTCTCAACACTTAATTCTCTTTAATTCTATTATTTCTTCACTAACCCTGAGTTCTCTGTAGCCTTGCTTCTCTCTATAAATGATAGCTCTTCTTAAAAAAATGCTTATTACTGATTCTGGAAGAACATCTCAACCTTTGTTAGAGATTGGTTTTATGTTGCTATATATATATATATAGTTGGTGATAATGCGTTCTTCAAATCAGCTGATGTTATTTAATTTCTCCTGTCTTATTGTGACTTCTGTCAATACTTGTATTTGTAAATACTTGTTTATTAAAGTTTGTTTCTCCTTTCTTACTTCGACATTTGTTAATAACTTGTATTTGTAAATGCTTGTTTATTACAGTTAGTTTCTCCTTCCTTACTTCGACATCTGTCGATAACTTGGAGTTGTAAATGCTTGTTTATTTAAGTTTGTTTCTCTTTTACACTCTATTTTGGTTTATTACCATTGAATTTGTAAATGCTTATTTGTTAACAGTTCGTTTCTCCTTTAAACTTGGCCTTTGTTTATAACCTTGACATTTGTAGATACTTGCTCTTTTAAAGTTCGTTTTTTCTTTGACTTTAATATCTTAAACAAGAACCTTGTAAACATAAGGTTAATTCATACATTAACTCTGTAACCTTGCCGACTTCCACGGGAACGGTCTACTATCAAACTCTTCGAATAAACCTTGACAATATTTATCCGTTTTCTGTAATATAATCTTCAAATGTAATTTTACCTCACAGGAGTTTCTGTTCTGAAGCGCGCTCTCTCTCCACACAGCTGATTCCTGTCAGACCTCAGTTGAAGTGCAAGGCTTCCAGCTGGAGAGCTCGTAACCTAGCAACCAACCGATTGCAAGACTAGAACTGTAACTAACCTTCAGGACTCACAGCGGCCATCTTGGATCTTCTCTTCTTGATTCTTCCTTTGAAATAAGCGCAAGATTACTCTGCAAACCTTCTTCCAGTTTGGGCTTTGCTGTCTCCACTGAGGATATCTCTTTGCTTTTCTCATGCACTTCTTTGATTTGACTTGGCAAGTTTGTGTGGTCATGACAGTACTCCCCCTCAAGGAACAGTTCTCCAATTTAGGTTTGCTTGGGTAGGTTCTATGAAAGTTTCTCACTAATCTTGAAGCATGTACATACTCGTGCGGCTCCCAGGATCGTTCCTCTGGACCATAACCTTTCCAATCAATTAGATAATAATGCTGGCCATTACGGATTTTGGAATTTACGATTTGATTGACCTCATACTCTTCTGCAGAGCTAATCTGGATAGGAATTGGAGGGGAGTTTTGACGTAAATTTGGAGGACTGTTCTTTAACAAGGAGACATGGAAAACAGGATGTATCTTTAGATGAGCTGGCAACTGCAATTTAACTGCCACTGGATTGATCATCTTGTCAACTTTGAATAGGCCTATAAATCGTGGCTGAAATTTGCGATTTCCTTTGAGACGTAAATGACGAGTGGATAACCAAACTTTGTCTCTTTTCGAATAAATGGGGCTCTCTCGTCTTTTTCTATCAGCCTGAGTCTTATATGAGTCTTTTGCTTGAATGATGTTTTTTCTAGCCCTAACTAACTTGGTCTGCAAATCCCTCACCATCTCTTCTACTGCAGGCACTGAATCATCTTCTTTACCCAACATTACATTAGGATATCTACCATGGTTCAGATAAAAGGGGGTGAACCCAGTGGTGGAATGAACAGCATTATTGTAAGCAAATTCAGCTGCCCACATCAACTTGGGCCATTCCTTCTCTTTATCGAATAAATTGAGTCTTAAATACTGTTCTAACTCTTGCTTCAATCTCTCTGTTTGCCCATCGGTTTCAGGATGGTAACTGGTAGAGTAACGAGAATCAATTCCTAATCTTTTACTAAAGGCCTTCCAAAAGCGAGAAACAAATTGGGACCCCCTGTCTGAAACTAGAATTTTTGGGATACCATGGGCGCGTACTATGTGTTGTGTAAACAACTGTGCAACCTGTTTGGGCTCGAGGGATTTCTTTCAAAGGAATGAAATGCGCCATTTTAGTGAAAGTGTCTACATAAACTAGGATAATGTTAAAACCTTGGCTACTAGGGAGGTCCACTATAAGATCCATAGTAACAGTATGCCAGGCATGGGGTGCAGTGGGCAAAGGTCTTAACAGACCTTGTGAATCTGTTCTATTTGATTTCCCTCTTTGACATTTGTCACAAGTTGACACATATTGTCTTATCTGAGTTTTCATTTTTGGCCACCAAAATTCTCATTGTATTAGATTTTGAGTCTTTTGAATTCCTTTGTGTCCAGCCAATTGATTGTCATGATAAGCCTGAAGAATTTTTTCTTGCAGCTCCACAGTCGGAACATACAGTGCACCTTTAAAGTATGGCAAACCTTTTTTGATTTCTCTTCCTTGGCCTTCTTTGGACCACTTCAGCATTTCTTAGAATGTTAAGTTTTCTTGAATTTCTTTGGTTACATTTTCATACAATATGGCAGATATGAACTTCTCTTGTGGAATAATCAATTCTTTTTCTGGAGGCTCTTTAACTGCACCGGTATCAATTTGAGATAGAGCATCTGCCTTCCCATGAATTTTCCTGGTCTGAAAGTGATAACAAAATCAAAGTCTGCAAAATATAGGGACCAACGCAGTTGTCTAGCTGTTAGAGTTCGAGCGGATTTTTAAAACTGTAAATTTCGGTGGTCCGTGTAAACAGTCACTTTATGCTTAGCTCCCAAAATGTAATGCCTCCACTCACAAAAAGTTTCTTTGACTGCCAATAGCTCCTTATCCGCAATTGAATATTTTATCTCTGGTGGTGTTAATTTTTGAGAGAAATAGGCCACTGGATGTAATTGACCTGTATCTTTATGACGCTAGTAAAGGATACCTCCTATGGCAACATCTGAAGCACCTGCCTCCACATAATATGGCTCATCTGGATTGGGGTGGAGCAAGATAGGAGCTGAGACGAAAGAATTCTTCAAAAAATTAAAAGCATTTTCAGCTTCTTTTGTCCACTCAAACTTCACTCCTTTCTTCAACAATCGAGTAATGGGTGTAACTGTTTGAGAAAAATTGGATATGAATCTTCGATAAAAATTAGCGAACCCCAAGAAACTCTGGATCTCTTTGACATTGCAAGGAGAAGGCCAATGTTGCACTGTCTTTATCTTGGCAGGATCCATACTAACTCCTTCTGGTGACAAAATGAATCCTAAGAACTCAACTAGTTCCACATGAAATGCACACTTCTACAATTTTACATAGAGATGGTTTTCTTGCAACCTTGTGAGGATGGATCGAACATGGGAAATGTGCTCCTGTAGATTGTCGGAAAAGATTAAAATGTCATCTATATAAACCACGGCAATCCGGTCGAGGAATTCTCGTAATATATCATTAACGAAATGCTGGAAGGCAGCGGGAGCATTGCATAACCCATAAGGCATCACTTGATATTCAAATAATCCGTATCGAGTCGGAAAAGCGGTTTTCCATTCATCCCCTGAAGCCACTCGAATCAAATGATGTGCTCCTCGCAGGTCCAATTTGGTGTAGATTCTAGCATTCTTTACTTGATCTAATAAAACTGACACTAAAGGCAGTGGGTATCGATTCTTGATGGTAACCTGATTGAGGGCTCGATAATCAATGCAAGTTCGAAGACTCCCATCCTTCGTTGGTATGAAAAATAGTGGGGATGACAGTGGAGATTCAGAAGGACGAATAAAACCATTAGCAAGATATTGATCCAAATACTCCTTTAAATGTTGATTCTCTGCTTCGGTCAATGCGTATATTCTGCTACATGGCAATATCGCACCTGGCTCCAGTTCAATTTTGCAGTCGTAGGGTCGATGTGGTGGCAATTTCTCAGCCTCCTTTTCATCAAAAACGGTGACTAAATCCTCATATTCTTTTGGGATTTCTGCTGTCTTTAGTGCACAGATCATTGAAGAGTGTGATGATAAACAGGCCGCTTGGGACTTGGTGGACACTTCCACTCCATCATGAAAGCAATTCTCTTTGCAGTAAGAGGAATTCATCTTGATCGTTCTTTTGCTACAATCAATTTGTGGATTATGTTATGTAAGCCAGGGCAGACCCAAAATGAGTTGAAATTGTGGAGCATCTATCAAATTAAAGATTATCTGCTCCTGATGTCCACCAAAACCTTGCATCTGAATTGGTTCGGTCTCATGGGAAATGGGTCCTGAAGAAAGATTGGTTCCATCCACAGCTCTTACTACTTCCAAAGTAGATTTCTTGATAAATCGAATACCCATTTTACGAGCGTATTTGATATCACAGAAGTTGCCCGTAGCTCCAGAGTCTATCATAACTGAGATCCCTTGAATTTCCTTCTCAAGGGTCTTAACTGATACTGTTTGTACCAAATGTGGCGCTGCGGTTTGTAAGGTATTCGCCACTCGTTGATCTAAAGGAGTTGTCTTGGGTTCTGCTTTCATCAGGGCAACTCCCTCTACTGATGAAGCTGGCCTTTTCCCGATTGAAGAGCTTGGGGTTTCTTGGGACAGTTTTTAACAAAATGCCCAGATGCACCGCAATATAAACATAGTTGATTCACTCTTCTTTTCTCTTTTTCTTCCTTAGATAAAGGACCTCGGATGGAACCAATTTGCATTGGTTCTTCTATCGTTATCCCTTCTCCGACTCTCGTATGATAATTTCTTACACGATCAATTCTCAGGGGAAATTGTCGATACTCTCTTCTCTTTTCTGCTCTTCGTTCAGTTAACCGGTGGTCAATCTGTAACACAAGATCAATTAACTCCAAAATTTCGGTGGGTCTATTGGGAACTTGTGCGAAGCCATCTTTCAATTCATCTCTCAGTCCACGATAAAATATGGCGGCTCTTTTTGACTCCGGCCAGGCAGTCTCTACAATGAGTTTATTGAAATGAGCCAGATAGGCTACTAGATCTTTATTACCTTGCCTGATTTCCAGTAGTTAATTGTCAGAGGCTTGAGCTGCAGTTCACCGATCAAATATTCTTAAGAACTCTTCCTTGAAATTTTGGAAAATATATAAAACAGGATCATTTCTAGAAATTATTGGCATGGACCATGCGGCCGCATCTCCTGTCAGATAAGACAATATAAATGCCACTTTGGCCTGGTCTTCGGAAAAAATGACTGGTCTACATAAAAAATGCAATGAGCATTGGGTCAGAAAAATCTGCACCTTATTTGGATCCCCACCGAAGCGCTCGGGTTGAGCCAAAGGAATAATAGGGGAACCGCATGAATTACTTGAGTGGATATACCTGCAGACTGTGAAGGGCTAGGGATTTGTGAAAACACAGATTCATTTGATTTAGCGGTGTTCCCTAACTCATTTATCCGCTGTTTTATTTGGACTGTTCTTCTATGGTGTTATTTAATTGTTTCTGTAACCCTTCCAAAACGGTGGCTAATGCTTTTATATCAATTCCTTCTGCCATTCTGCTCAGCAGGAAATCTGTTTTTTTCCCTAAAATTAGGGTGATGGCACTTCAATCTGTCAGGATACTTCAATTTGATTTCCTCAGAAGCAGAAGATAACTCCTCAGTCCCGACCCGAGCTACTCACAACGAATATTAATCCTTGGTGCTGAGTACCCCGGAGGGGGAAAGGGGAATGGGACGGTAGAGAGACTGCCACAGAGATGATGAACGCCAGTACTCAGTCTGCCTCTTCACATCTAAGATTGGATACAGCACCTGCAAGAGTCACAGTCGCAATTACTAGGGACATACAACATCAGTTTTTCACTTTCTACTCTCAACACTTAATTTTCTTTAATTCTATTATTTCTTCACTCACCCTGAGTTCTCTGTAGCCTTGCTTCTCTCTATAAATGATAGCTCTTCTTAAAAAAATGCTTATTACTGATTCTGGAAGAACTTCTCAACCTTTGTTAGAGATTGGTTTTATGTTGCTATATATATATATATATATATATAGTTGGTGATAATGCGTTCTTCAAATCAGCTGATGTTATTTAATTTCTCCTGTCTTATTGTGACTTCTGTCAATACTTGTATTTGTAAATGCTTGTTTATTAAAGTTTGTTTCTCCTTTCTTACTTCGACATTTGTTAATAACTTGTATTTGTAAATGCTTGTTTATTACAGCTAGTTTCTCCTTCCTTACTTCGACATCTGTCGATAACTTGGAGTTGTAAATGCTTGTTTATTTAAGTTTGTTTCTCTTTTAAACTCTATTTTGGTTTATTACCATTGAATTTGTAAATGCTTATTTGTTAACAGTTCGTTTCTCCTTTAAACTTGGCCTTTGTTTATAACCTTGACTTTTGTAGATACTTGCTCTTTTAAAGTTCGTTTTTTCTTTGACTTTAATATCTTAAACAAGAACCTTGTAAACATAAGGTTAATTCATACATTAACTCTGTAGCCTTGCCGACTTCCACGGGAACGGTCTACTATCAAACTCTTCGAATAAACCTTGACAATATTTATCCGTTTTCTGTAATATAATCTTCAAATGTAATTTTACCTCACAGGAGTTTCTGTTCTGAAGCGCGCTCTCTCTCCACACAGCTGATTCCTGTCAGACCTCAGTTGAAGTGCAAGGCTTCCAGCTGGAGAGCTCGTAACCTAGCAACCAACCGATTGCAAGACTAGAACTGTAACTAACCTTCAGGACTCACAGCGGCCATCTTGGATCTTCTCTTCTTGATTCTTCCTTTGAAATAAGCGCAAGATTACTCTGCAAACCTTCTTCCAGTTTGGGCTTTGCTGTCTCCACTGAGGATATCTCTTTGCTTTTCTCATGCACTTCTTTGATTTGACTTGGCAAGTTTGTGTGGTCATGACAACATCACCAGCAATCTAGGGCAATGGATAGTAAACACCGGGGGAATCAGCAATGCAGGTTTTAAGATAATCGTCAGCAGCCATCCCTGGTTGGGCTCCGTGCCCATCAGGCCAAGCTCTAACACGTCTGTGCTGTCCAGCCATCACCTCATACACAGAAGCTGGGCCCAGAGTGAAAGGTGGTGTAGGGCCGCCGAGGCCGTGAACTGCAGGCAGTGTATGTATTGCAGCCTACCTCCACCTGGTGAACTTGCCATGCTTTAATTGGTGACCTCAGGCAATGCCTAATGACCCGAAGCTCCTCTATACCCATGTCCCCAATGGGAGACAGCCAACACCCCCAAAAGCATCCCACAAAGCACAGGAGTCCAGATCCTCACGAGTCATCCCATCCACGAGCAGTTGAGTGCAAGTCTCCGCCCCCCACCGGGGGCCCCAGGCCTTCCAGTTGCTGAAACCCCCATGGGTGTCTAAGGGGCCAGTGCACAGTGTGTCTGTACTCAAGGGTGCACAGATCCCGATGTGGGCCTAGCATGCAAGGTGATGCCTGGCCGTCTAGGCTGTGTATTGCAGGAAGGGTATGTAGAGCGGCTCACCTTCTCCTGGGTAATTTGTTACACTCATGGCGACCTCAGCCAATGCACAGTAAAGGCCTTGTAGGACGTCTTGGTCCTCCGCACCAGGGCTGGGGCAGGAAAAAGGCTTTCCCCACCTCTTATGGTCTGTTCCACCTCCTTAGAATCACTGATGCCAATTGTAGATCCCCAAATAGAGGATCGATTTCTCAGAATAAGTGGAGGCTGGCTCACGGCTCTGTTTTTAGGCTTCTGTCGTGTCGGCCACCTTGGCACCCCCATATCAACTGCTGTAGTTGTCTTACACCTTATATAATCCCCTCAAAATTGCTAGGCTGTCACTTATGCTCTTGTTGTCTATTTCCTTGCAGCAGATTTTTTGCAAATAATGTATAAGTTGACTGTCATTCTACTTTTCAAGATCCTCCCCTTTGCTCTACTACACCTTGTCACCCAATTTATGAGTTCCCAGTGTAATTGTTTTGCAATTCCAGCACCTGTTAAGCAGTGGCGGCTCCTCCGTTTGGGAGGAGGAGCATCGCCCCCGCAAGCAGCAGAAGCTGCAAACCCCTCACAAGAAAGGGACAATAACCTGTTTTTATTCTCCCTTCCTTGTGACAGGGGAGGGGGCATGGGTTGACGAGCAGTGAGGGGAGTGCACTGTGCACTCTCCTCAATGCGCATGTATGTTTGGCCAGCGGTCTCATACATGCGCAGTAGGCTTTTTCCAGCTCAGCAACACAGTTGCACAGGCTCCCAGTCTGCCTGGGAGCGCCCTAGCTGGGCGCAACCAACCAATCCTTACTCTCCTGGCCGCTGGGAGCCTGTGCCTGCACTGCAAGACGGAAGAGAGGAGTGGTGCAGCAAAAAGCGGCGCAGAGGTAAGTTTATTTACTTATTATTTTAAATTCAAATTCCTTAACCCACCCTGCCACTCCCCGCTGTGCATCATCCCACCCACCCCCTGTAACCCCAGTGAGCCGCGACTGCTGTTGAGGCAGTGTTCTATGTGCACCCTGCCCAAAATTTGATATTTTCCGTTGACATAGCCCGAACTCAAGGGATCCCTTCTTCTTGCACATCTGGTCTCAATAGTTTGCCTCACTGGAGCACGCTTGTGTCTCTACCTATCCCTTTTGACAGGGAGGTTGCAAGAAAGATTCATTTGATAGATAATGATTATAGCACACATCTCTTTGTTAATAAGGAAGAAAGTAAACAAAGATTAAGGATGTGATAGCCAATGCAACCATCTCTGAGATGTGGATTCAAGTTATAATGTATGCAGATAACCACATTACTTCTAAATTTGGAGAGTGATGAAGGCAGTTTTGTAGATGACTCTGTATGTAACATTATTGTAAAATTTCAGGTTTATGTCTTGTTTTATGTTTTTTATATTGGTTTTTATTGTCCTTTGTATACAAAAATGAAGTAAATCGGTTTGTAATTAAATAATACTTCCAATTATCAATTTAGAGGTTCATTGTATGTAAATTAGTATATAGATTTGTCCCTACTAATGTACCAATTCCTGTTTACAGATTGTTCATGTTCTACCCAGGTATAGCAGGGTTATTAGGGTAGACCCCTCTTTTTCTTTATATGTGTCTCTACACATGGCAGGCTTTGAACAGACTAAGAGTGAGGATTTGGCTCAAAGAAATAGTTCTGCCTCACACTCTAGAAACAGGTTGGTGCATGAAAAGAGATTGTGGGCTCTCCAGGACAATAAAAGAAATGACTTGGATCTTGCATTTTATTTGAACTTTGAGTATAAAGGTTAACTCGTAGTAAACGGACACTATGCAGAATAATTATAAGTGCACTGACGCATCTACCACTCTCTGTGAAATAGACAAGTACATATATGGCAACCCAACAAGATATGACAACCCAGTTTGTTTCCACAGTGCCGATTCTTAAGTAAAAAGTGAGCTAAGAAGATTTAAAATGTACCTAGTTGCTATTAATGCAAGAAAATACAACGCGGAGAGGGGAAAAAGCGATATATAAATACAACTACAATTGTTTTTATTTGGTTGTTTGGCAGTAGCAGGCCAAACATTGTTTAATTAATTGCTGCATGAGTACAATCAAGCCATTACAGGAGTGGAGAAGCAGTTCGACATAGAGCCGAGTCTCACAAAGGCAAAGTGCTGGTAAATAGCATAGCTGGTGGAGGTTTCCATAACCAGTGCGATTATTGTTGCTAGTTTAGAATTGAACAACAGGCCTGACAACGTGGATATATAAACCAGAATGTTGAACGTGGTGTTAACTATATAGGCGGCAGTAGCTGCTCAACCACGTAAAGGATTGTTTTCAAAGGTACGGCAGACTGAAATAGATACCGTGCAGTTTCTGGTTCACCCAATACCATTTTGGCTGACGTTACTTTTGAGAAAATATAAATGTACAAATCTGACTTACACTTTATTTCTGGAAACTAATGATATGTTCTATTTGTAAATTCGAAAATAAAAGCATTGTACTTGAATGATTTTCATTTAACATTTAGACGTGTGTTTATTAAAATTATATGAGTGTGTCTCATTTTCATGAAGACCCCATTTTCATCAATATAGAAACTGTTTTAAAGTTCGGTTCATCTTGCGCCTGCTCACCTCCCCAATCAATGTTCCCCTGTGTGTCTTCTCTCCCACAGTCTTTGTAGTGCGCAGGATACTTTAGTTATTTTCTTTATAGTGCATGTATTGTGAATGAAACGTTCTTGTGTATTAAAGGTCGGGCCCATCCATTTTATTTCTCTTCTTCCAACAGATCTTTTTAGGATGCTAGAGAAGTAAAGGAGAGTTAAAATCAACTTTTCAAATCTATCAAAAATGTAACCTGTTCCCTCACACATTAAATCCAGGAGGCAAGGATAGAGTTCAACAGTTTATTACAAATTAAGAGCCAAACTGATGCATAGGCATCTCAAGAACATGCTATATCAGTACAAAATCACCAAAGGTGAAGTAAAGCATCAAATGAGGTTAAAATATATAAGAATAAGGTATACAAGAATTTCAGTTGAAGCAATACAAACGATGAGAAACAGAATCTGATGATCTGTATATAAGATGTGGTCTTCTTGTCTAATCACTGGAGAATCCAAGTTAAACTGAGTACCCTAAACTAAAAAGAAAACCTAATTAAGTCTCAGGAATTTTAAGAAAGTGTCAGCATAGCTGAAACTTCAGTAGAAGTACTGATAGAGAGGTGAGGCATAGTTAATGCCACACAAAGAAATACAGAGTAGAGAGGTCTGCACCCCTCCAAGTCTCAAGGGAATCTGCTCTTGTCTAGGTGAATACCAATTAAACCTATAGAACCTTCAAGAAAGCTGCATCATCCAAACCTCTAGTTTTTCACCTTCATTGCAGAGTTAGAATTGCCAATTTCTCTCAGATTTCTCCTCCCTTGAACCAACATCAGGATGACCTTGAAGGCTTCTCTATGTCTGACACACAAATAGGAGTTTTTTCTTCTCAGTTCATTAGCACTCCTTGTCCTTGTCAAAGTATGCTCCCATACCCCACTATCTTCAATACACACAATATGCCTTTCATTAATTGTAGACTCGAACGGGCACATCTGTAAAGAAAGAATATTGCAATGCGAGCAGATCTCCACGTTGAAGGTTAAACACGAGAAACCAAGCGGCTGATGAAAGAAAAATGGCGCTACACCCAGTGCAGTACCACTTTCCTTGTGCCCTTTAGCGCCCCTCCTACTGCCACCATGTGTATGCCATGTCTAAAATATGGCGGACCATGGCACAGGTTAGGGGGGTATAGTGTCAGAATTCCTAACGCTATTGATGTACTATGCAGGAGTAGCGCAAAAATGTTGGTGCTACTGCTGCAGAGTACACAGCAGCCCATTGTATTCAATGGCCTGACCCCTTTTAACATCTGCTCTGAGCAGGTGTTAAAAAGTCTGAAAAAAATGATGCAAGGAAATCTCTCAGATTTCCTTGCACCATTTTTTCAGCCCCCCCTTACTGGGGAACATCTCCCTTGCATACATTATGCCTGGCGCAGGCATATTGTGGCGCAAAGGTTTGCAAAGTGGAGCAATGCATGCATTGCACCAGTTTGTAAATAAGCCACTTTAGTGCCACATTAACGTAAAAAAATGAACTATTGCAGCTCTAAGGTGGCGCTGGGGCCTCTTAAATCAGGCCCCAAATGTTTCAGGCCTTTGATTATGCTAACTTAATATGGCATCCAAAGCACATTTGAAACATACGATTCTAAGGTCATTTTGCAATTAAAAATGAAACATGATTATAAATGAAAACGTGATTATATGCAGTCTCACCAAAATACCATAATCAGAGTACATGAATATAAATATGCATGAGTACTACATTTCAGCATTTTAAAATCAAACATTAGAACACGCATATATGTGAATTTCTAAATCTGTACTGTGAGAGCACCTTCAGTAATATGATGTAGATGCCCCATTATATATCAATAACGTTAAAGCACACAATATTTGTATTTTCAATTACATCATTGTGTCACTCATGTAACACATAACGGTGCAACCAAAAGTTGTTTTTATCAGTTACAACCCCAAGGTCATTTCTGCCACATTTCTGATGTGGGTATGGTAGAATACACTACTGTATGGGTTATTGCTTCAAAAATGTTTCATATTGTGTAATGCATCCTCAGGCATCTACAGCAAATCAGCTGCTGGAGTCTTTCTTAAAAGTGGGTTAGTATTATGTGCATTGTTGTGATTCTTTACCTTCTGATTTGACCGATATCGGTTATCACTAGGCATGTCATGCGGAATGAAAAATTTCCTAGCTATCATAATGGAAAGTTTCAATTCTATTAAGGACTCTGAGGAGAGTATTATGCCATCTTTCTACATTTCATTAAATAGCAGCTGAACATTCAATAAAGAAACTAATATTCCCATGACACCAATAGCAACAGGTAGGTTACAACCAATAAGACACACATAGTCCATAATATAGCCCATTGACTGTTTCTCCCCTTCCTCTTTTGTTGCGCAAGGCCTGCCGCGATTCCAAATTGTGTCTTGCTTCACCATCTCAGTTCCTAAGAAGTAAGGACAATTTTGAAAAACAAGGTATTTGGAACCTTAAAGAGAGAAATTTCACAGAAAGAACAACCAAGTTAAATTCATATAATCAATTACATTTAAAATTGTCCCACATATCAATCTGAATGAATAATTAGAGGAGTACCTACTAAATACGGGGAGTGTCCCTTTAAATTTGTAAACTACATAAACAAAATTATGGTGGGATAATCCTCGCCTCCAAGTCCTTAATAGAATTGAAACTTTCCATTACTATAGCTAGAAAAATGTTTCATTCTATATCAGGTCCAGAGGCGAGGCTTATGCTAGTTCAAAGCTTATCCACAACTAATTGAGCTATTTCAAAAACTGGTTAGAAATAAAACCTTTTGAAAGTCGAGTCTGAAGACTAGTCTGCTGCGTTTATGATATCCTCCAAACGAGCGCCTAGACTGAATGCTTTAGAAGCTTTAGCTCCACGTGTGGAATGAGCAACAAAAAGGGATAAACTGATTCCAGCTTCCTGCATCACCCATCAAACCCACCGAGCAATAATAGGTGAGTATACCGCTTTATGCAGTTTATGCAAGGCAATAAGAAGCTGTCACTCTCCTGTGCGACAAATTTCTGAAGACATTCCCTCATATGCTTTGAGGCAACAAACAACACACAATTTTGGGAACTCTGGAAAAGCAGGATAGGAGATTTCTCTGGTATTACTTTTTGTTCATCTACTTACTGTAAAAGAGACTCCCGATGGGGAAAAAGTTCTATTGCAACATCTAAGGCACGAACATCAGAAACTCTTCTACAGGATATAAGACAGAGAAGCATAGCCATCTTGGCTGAAAGATCCTTTCTGGAGAGATACTGATTAGGTTGCCAAGATAAAAACAGATTCAGCACTTGATTGACATCCCAAAGGGATGAATAACGGGGTTCCGGAGGCAGAGAAAGCTGGATGCCTCGAAGGAGACGACACACTACCTTCTGTTCTCCCAAAGGAAAACCATCCACCATAGAATGTCCAGCAGAAACAGCTGATCTAAAAGTATTAATAGATCGATACGCCTGGCCTTTTGACATGAGGTCAGCCAGAAAATTAAGGACATGGACTACATCAGCTTCCACGTGACTGAGACTCCTTTGCAAACACCAACGGGCCCATCAACCCCATGCTGACATGTAGCGTTTAGACGTGCTGGGAGACTATGCTTTGGATAAAAGCTCTTTAGTTTGTTGCGAAAGGCCTGGGACAGACCGTTGTTCCCGATAATTTGCCACGCCATCAAAGATAAGGACCCCTTCAGAGCCATCTGATGTGGCATTTGGTCCAGATGGAGAAAAGGCGAGGGAAACAGGGGGAGTCAGATTGGAGAATCCCAAGAAAGTTCCAGAAGAACTGGAAACCAATCTTGAGACTTCTAAATGGATGTGAACAAAGCTAGGTTGGTTTGTTGGCAATGCACTTGAGCGGATGTTTGAGTAATGTTTGAGTGACTCCAATCTTGTAGGAAAGTGTCTTTGGCAGTCGCCAATGGATCCAGTTTCCAACTGAAAAATCTGGGTAGTTGGTGATCTAACCTGGATGCAAATAGAATTACTGTAAATGGATCCCATAGATCCCGGAGATGTGAAAACACCTCTAGATGGAGTTTCCACAGACTGGAGTCTCAGAAATGTCTGGAATGAAAACCCACAATCTGATTCTGACTGCCTGGTAGGTATTCAGCAGAGACCGAAATGTGATGATCCAGACAATATTGCCAAAAAACTGGTCCCCAGATTGGACGTGTTTTGGACTGAATGCCTCCTAGATGATTGATATAGTGGACCACTGAAATGTTGTCCATCTTTAGAAGAACACACAACTGAATTGAGTCTTTGGTCCAGTGGAAAAATCTCCACATTGTGCGCCCCAACCTGATCTGCTGGCGTCTAATTCAATAATGAAATCCGGGGCAGAGCCGAAGATTGCTCTGCCTTTCCAGGCCTCCTTGTGTGTAAGCCACAAACGCATCTCTTCTATTGATTCTTCCAAGAGAAGGACTTTCTGAGAGTAGGTTAACCTTCTGCGAAGGTGTGCCTCCTTTAGACGTTGAAGAGCTTGATAATGGAGATGTGTGAGCAAAATTACTTGTATAGAAGAGGAAAGGAGCCCCACTAGTCAAACAATTTGCCAAAGTGAAACACTTTGTTTGGTCAGAGTGCGTCGCAATTCGTGATGAATCATTGTCATTTTGCGAGATGAAAGACTTAGGTGCTCATTCTGAGTTTGGCGGTAGCAGAACCGCCACAACGATGGCGGTCTTGTGACTGCCGGCAGGGTGGTGGTGCAGACCACCAAATTACGAGTAAGGTGGTGAACCCAATGCAATACAGACAACTCACCGCCAGCACCACCGCCACCGACGAGCAGCATCCGCCGGCGGAAGACAACTTCAGGCAGGAGGCAGCCAACGTCCCACCCTCCATATTCTGAGTAACCCCTCTGCCAGAATATCCGGGCCGGTGGGGCCTTACCACCATGAAAAACCTGTCAGAAACAGAAAGTATAAAAGGAAACACTCACCTCCAGGCATAGAGACACTGCCGCGGTTGCCATGGAAAATGAACTGCTAGTCTTCCCAGCGTTGTATCTCACCATATACCTTCAGGACCACCAACGACGACGAAGACGACAACTGTAAGTATACCTAGCACAGAGAGGAGGGAAATGGCAGTGATACACTCCCACAGAGAACACACATACCCCACACACACAGTGAAGGCCACACACACGCACACACAACATACGTCAATGCCAAATACCCAATACCCACACAAGGCCATGCTGATACATGCCAAACATACAGCAGAACACACTACAACACCATCAACACACGCCATAACCAGACAACGACAACCACCCCACAAACACCTCAACAATGGCATAGAGGGGCATGTTGTGCGACAACACACATACACACACACCATGAACTCCATGTAGCAATGACACAAAATCAATAGCTGTGAACACACATACAGACAATCATACAAGTGACACAACATGTACAACCAACAATCAAGGATATACACACATGCAGCACTAGACACACAGACAAACACAAACCCCATACAAACACACAAGCAAGCAGGCACACACATCACAACATCCCCATGGCCCAAACCATCTACCAAAGGCATGCAGCAACACAGACACAATCCACACACAGACCTCACACACCTTTGCGCACAGATGTCACACCACCATGTAGAAGGAAACCAGGACAAGCATCTTATCTTGCCTACCACAGCAATGTGGGCAGATGTATTCAAACAATGAATAAACTATATAGAAAATGTGCCAATGGCAAGTCCAAATGTCCAATTCAACAGGACACATTGTCCATCAATATGGGCCCAACTTGACTCTTGATTGTAAATAGGCCTCCACTTGATAAGGGATGCAATGGGACAGGCAGGCACCTCAGTGGTGTGGGGGTGGTGGGGGAGGCCTGGATGTGGAATGGGCACGTTACGGCTTGGGCTTGGGAGGGGTGACATTGGCACTGGGAGGGGTAGCTTTTTTGCTTGGTGGAGGAGCAGGGGAAACACCAGAGGGGGTACCCAAGGAATTGGAGGTGGAAGGGCCTGAGAGGGGCGGGGGGCACGCTGTTTACAGGGAAGGTTGGGTGGGAGAGGAGTAGGAAAGAGGTCAAGGGTGGCAAGGAAAACTCTCTTAGGTAAACAGGGGCAGTCACATGATTGACTGATGTGTCTGTGTGCTGTACTTGGATGCTGGTGTGTGTTTGTCTTGATGTGAGTGGTGGCTGAATGTTGGGTGGGTGAGTGGGTACGTATGCATTTCTTTGGGGGCAGAGATGCAGGGAGAGGGAATGGGTGACGTGTGAGTGAATGTTGTGGTGGTGTATGCAAGTGAAGTGGATGTGCATAATCGTGGTGAGTGTGGATGTGGTACGTGGCATGTGTGACTGTGAGTCTGCTGTTGTGGTAATTGAGGGGATGACAGAAATGACAGCAGGACCAGTGTGTGATGATGCTGAGCTGGCAGGTATGAGTAGAGATGTGACTGTACGGGAGGAGGTGGTGGGAGAAGTGTCTATTGTTGTGTCTGCAGATGTGTGTTGTGTGTGTGCATGCCTGTGTGAATGTTTGCGATGCCTATGTCTTTCTTTGTGCACCTTGTCTGTTGTAGTGGGTGTATGGAGTGTGTTTGTGTGCCATGGACTGGTGTAAGGAGAGGGCTTGTGGATTGGGAACAGGTAGCTGGAGGGGGATGCAAGATGAAGGGACACTGGCTGCCGTCAATGAGGACGTGTCAACACCAGAGCAGTACACGCTCTATTGGCTACAAAAATGCAAAAACCCAGCACTCTCAAAACAAAGTAATATATGCATTGTGCTGATATGTTGTGGTTTAACCTTTTGCATTGCAGAGTTCAATCCTGAAAACTTATTGTTCATATGCTTACAAATACTCTTCCTTTGCAATGTATTGCTGCAGGTTTTCAGAGTGTGTTAGGGTGTGGGCCCTTTCCAGGGCCTTCCAGAGACTTTCCCTGCAACATGCCTGGGCGTGGTTCTGGGCTGGGCCAAGACTCTATAAAAGAGAGCCAGCCCAACTCCCAGTGCTCACTATTCAGAGGTCCCGGTGCAGAGCAGCAGCTTCTTCCTGAGCTCCTGTACCGGCGGTCTATTTGGATCTTCCAGTCTTCTGCCCTTCATCCTTCATTTGGTGATCATTGTTCCAGGCGGTAAGACGGTGGTTGGACTGTCCCGACACCGATATTGAGAATTTTCATATTCTTGATTTAATTTTTAAAAGAGTAACAGATTACTTGCGCGCTACCATTTCTTGACATTTATATGGTAGTTTACAAATAGGCAAGACGCGCGATTTGTTTCATAAATGTTTCACTTTGTTATTCATTGCCTGCTACCATTTCTTGACATTGGCATGGTGGCTTAAGAATCGGCAAGATGCACAATTCGTTTTATGGTGTTTAAACATTGTTGTCCATTGCGCGCTACTATTTCTTGACATTTAGATGATGTTTTACGAATTGGTAAGACGCGCAACTCGTTTCATGAGGATTTAACTTTGTTGTTCATTGCGCGCTACCATTTCTTGACATTTACATGGTGGCTTAAGAATCGGCAAAAGAAGCACGATTCGTTTCATTGTACTTTGATCTTGTTATTTATTGTGAGCTGTTATTTCTTGACATTTACATCGTGTTTTACGAATCGGCAAGACGCGCGATTCGATTAATGGTGATTTGACTTTGATATTCATTGTGTGCTACCATTTCTTGGTATTTTACATTAATTGAGTTTATTTCATGTTGTTTATTGTATGCCACTATTCTAAGATATTTATTATGTAATATTCGAGTTGACAAGTTATGTGATTTGTTTTCTGAATCCATATTGTGTTATTCATGGTGCACAATCCTTTTATGGTGTTTGCTATATATATATATGTATATCTGCAAAATGCGCAATTTGTGTTGAAACATTTTAAGAGAACACAGAAGGCCTGAGTTTCTAGATGCAATATTGTATGGATCTAGTATACATTCTCAAAACAGGATTTATATGACTGGTTTAAAATTTAGTCAGAATGTTTTTCTGATTCTCATGTAAACGAAAGTACTTGAATAAGAAAGTTTTCATTGAATTCATCTTGATTCACCTACAGGTATCCGACCATCTTAAAACTTAGTAATTGTAAACTTAACTCTTATATTGTTCATGTTTTTAGAGTGACTAGGCTTAGAATCATAGTATAGTATTGATTTCAGGAGATATAGGGGGTGATTCTAACCCTGGCGGTCGGTGATAAAGCGGCGGCCAACCCGCAAACAGGCTGGCGGTCCAAAAAATGGAATTCTGACCCCGGCGGGAACCGCCAACACAGCCCGCCACTTTAACACTCCGACCGCCACGGCGGGACAGACAAACAGCGCGGCGGTCACCGCCAACAGGCAGGCGGCAGACAATGTACCGCCCACACTATCACAACTCACCAATCCGCCACCTTTTCCGGGGCGGGAGCACCGCCGATAAAAACACGGCGGAAACAGACTACGAATGGGAAAACGCTCACCTCTACGCACTCCACGAGGAAGGAGGACAGCATGGAACCCGAATTAAACATCCTACCTGCTCTCGTCTACCTGCTCATCTACCACGAGTACGAACGCCGGCGCAGACGACAACGGTGAGTACCGCACCTACGACACAGGGGAGGGGGGACGAGAAAATGTTACGGGCACACACATATGCGACGCCCCACCCCCCCCCCCAATATGTACACACCAATGCAGAGCAACAAGTCACAGTGACACCACCCAAACCCCCATAAAAAATGCAATTACATAATCAATTTGGGAATAAAAGTTTATGTACAAAATAGGCTCTGAGAAGTATTGGTCAACTATCAAAAATAGTTACATTTCAAAAAGTCCATATACACAGCAGTGGATAACCGAAGCAATTAGCCTAGCAAATGTTACGAATTTCGATTTGTCCGTGGGCCAAAGTTTCGCGACACAAGGGCAAAGCCCACACAGGAGACCTGAGTCCTTTGGAGAGAACACTGCAGGGGCATCTGATGACAAAACTACAGGCACCTCAGGGGGAAGGGAAGGGGGGGGCACCACAGCCACATGAGTCCACGACGCCAGATCCACGAAGGGGCCACCATGCCCACTGTGCCATCCTGGGGAGTGCAAAGCCACAGTCTCTCAATGTCTCTACAGTGGGTGGGTTGCCCACTGTGCCATCCTGGGGAGTGCAAAGCCACAGTCTCTCAATGTCTCTACAGTGGGTGGGGTGCCCACTGTACCATCCTGGGGAGTGCAAAGCCACAGTCTCTCAATGTCTCTACAGTGGGTGGGGTGCCCACTGTACCATCCTGGGGAGTGCAAAGCCACAGTCTCTCAATGTCTCTACAGTGGGTGGGTTGCCCACTGTGCCATCCTGGGGAGTGCAAAGCCACAGTCTCTCAATGTCTCTACAGTGGGTGGGGTGCCCACTGTACCATCCTGGGGAGTGCAAAGCCACAGTCCATCAGGTGGATAAATTTCTCCACTGGTCAAGGAGGATGCATGGTGTGCACAGTGAACCGTGAACAGTGCTTGCATGAAGGGCCCAGCGGAGCGGTGCTTGAGACGGTGGGGCCCAGCGGAGCGGTGCTTGAGACGGCGGGGCCCAGCGGAGCGGTGCTTGAGACGGCGGGGCCCAGCGGAGCGGTGCTTGACAGGAACGGCCCAGCGGAGCGGTGCTTGAGACGGCGGGGCCCAGCGGAGTGGTGCTTGACAGGAAGGGCCCAGCGGAGCGGTGCTTGAGACGGTGGGGCCCAGCGGAGCAGTGCTTGACAGGAAGGGCCCAGCGGAGCGGTGCTTGAGACGGCGGGGCCCAGCAGAGCGGTGCTTGAGACGGTGGGGCCCAGCGGAGCGGTGCTTGAGACGGTGGGGCCCAGCGGAGCGGTGCTTGAGACGGCGGGGCCCAGCGGAGCGGTGCTTGACAGGAAGGGCCCAGCGGAGCGGTGCTTGAGACGGTGGGGCCCAGCGGAGCGGTGCTTGAGACGGCGGGGCCCAGCGGAGCGGTGCTTGAGACGGCGGGGCCCTGTTCAGCGGTGACTGTCTTCACGGCGGGGCCCTCTTCAGCGGTGCTCTTCTGCACAGCGGGGCCCTGTTCAGCGGTGCTCTTCTGCACGGCGGGGCCCTGTTCAGCGGTGACTGTCTTCACGGCGGGGCCCTGTTCAGCGGTGCTCTTCTGCACGGCGGGGCCCTGTTCAGCGGTGCTCTTCTATATGGCGGGCCCTGTTCAGCGGTGCTCTTCTGCACGGCGGGGCCCTGTTCAGCGGTGACTGTCTTCACGGCGGGGCCCTGTTCAGCGGTGCTCTTCTGCACGGCGGGGCCCTGTTCAGCGGTGCTCTTCTGCACGGCGGGGCCCTGTTCAGCGGTGCTCTTCCAGTAAGTCTAGGGAGCCAGACCTGGCCTGGACTCCCTGCTCACTCGCCCTCCGACCGTGCAGTGGCAGGCCCCTTCGGGGACGGAGTCCTGGGCCCTTTGTTCTCGTCCCTTGCAGCCGGGATGGGGCTTGTGGGGCCCTCCTGCTCCGCGCTCCTGCTGGCTGACCTCTCCGCCCTGCTGCCCTTTCGCTCCTTAGATGGGGCTCTCGGGCCCTTCTCTCCCCTGGCTGTTGTGGCAGGTGAAGTGGCCGAAGTGAGCTCCTTGGGGGCAGCCGTGTCGGTCCTCTCACGGCGGCCCTTTAGTTTCCGGGTCCTCTTGCCTGGGGGGGGCTGGATGTGTCCTTGCTGCTGAGTGAAGTGTCACTGCTGCCAAAGGGTGGACTCCAGAACCCATGCACCACTGTGACACTCGAAGCAGGGCTGGTGGTGGCTGAGGTGCTCTTGGGACTCTTAGCAGATGGAGGGGGTGGGTCAGGGGAGGGAAAGAGGTTAAGATTAGAGAGGTAATATTTCTTAGGACCAAGGTAAAGGGTAGGAGTAGTGGTGATGGAAGTGGAGGAAGAGGATGTGGTTGTAGGAGAGTCAGGTGTGCTGTCTTTGGGTGCAGGTGACTGATACGTAGGCTGTCGTGAGGTGGTTGGCTTTTGTTTGGGTGTCTGCCTGCGTTTATGTGTCTTGGAAGAGGGGGTGACAGACACAGTGGGAGAGGACACAGGGGACGTGTAAATGGCAGTGGGGGTGGTGACTGCACGTGTGCGGACTGGAGGGTGTGCTGGTGATGGAAGCACTGGCTGATGGTGGTGTGCATGCATGTGTGAGTGTAGACGTCACAGGGAGGGAGGAGGGAGATGAGGAGGAGGGGGACACAGAGGTGGTAGTGACTGTTGGAATGTCTGCATCTGGGTGTTGCTTGGGTGAGTGTTTGTGGGATCTGTGGTGCTTGTGTCTGGATGAGCTGCTCTTGGGTGTAGAGGTGTGTGCAGGCTGGTCTGATGGTGTGGATGGGATAGGCTGAGGAACAGGAGACAGAGAAAGGGTGGAGGCAGTTAGAAGAGGGAGGCTGGAAACAGGGACAATGGCTGCCGTCAATGCTGAGGCCAGAGCATTGAACGATCGTTGATGGGCAGCCTGACCCGAATGAATGTCCTCCAGGTAGGCATTGCTCCGATGCACCTCCCTTTCTACCCCCTGGATGGCATTCAAAAGGGTAGTCTGCCCAACAATGATGGTCTGAAGGAGGTCAATGACCTCCTCACTGAGGGCAGCAGGGGTGACAGGGGCAGGGGCTGAGGTGCCTGGGGCGAAGGAGACGCCCGCCTTCCTGGGCGAGCGGGCACGGAGCGAAGGCTGAGGGGCTGCTGGGAGGGCGGTGCTGGTGCGCTGGGTGGCGGCTGTACCTGTAGAGGCGGAGGGCCCGGATGTTGCCGCCACCACTAGGGAGCTCCCAACCGAGGACGTGTCCATGTCGCTGGTGTCTCCACCGGTCCCCGTGGTGGTGCTCCCCTCGCCCTCCGGATCACTGGTGCCCTCGCTGTCTGTTCCAGTGCCCACCGGGGCCTTGTGACTTGCAGCTCCCTCGTGCTCCGATGCCAAATCTCCTCCGCCTGATGATGCTAATGCACACATGCACATGAAGAGATAGAAAAAGGGTGGGGGGAGAAATGAAAACAGGTTGAGTGCATGCCATGTCAACACCGTTGGTGGAGAGGACAGACACAGGTGCCTCATGCACTAAGCCGCGCAATCGGGGTACACTACTCAGTATTTCTGACTCGGCCAACAGGTCTAGGGACAACAAACGCGCACATGTGTGATGCAGGACCATGGTTAGCTGTACTTGGCACCCTACAGAGGTGGGGGGCGGGGCACAGGGCCATGTCTAAGGGAGGGGACTACACTACAGAAAGCGCCCTGGCCTACTGTCACCCACAGCCCTCCTCCCCCACCCAGACGCCTCAACTGCGCGTAAAGATAGCAGAATGTGCAGATACTCACCCCCTTGTGTCTGTTGTGATGTCCTCAAGCGCCCATCCAAATCACGGTAGGCCACCGCCAGGATCCGGGACATCAGGGGGGTCAGGGTACGACTGGCACCCCTCCTAGGTCGGGAGGCCATCCCCAGCAGTGACTCAGCGGTCTTTCTGGTTCCGCGGCAGATGTCCTCCCACCTCTTGCGGCAGTGGGTGCCCCGTCTGGTGTAGACCCCCAGGGCCCGGACTTCCTTGGCGATGGCACGCCAAATGTCGATTTTCTGATGGGCGCTGACCTGTTTGACATGTACAGGGTGGGAAAGAAACAATGTTATTTTTCTGCTTGTTAGATGTGAATGCCCCCCCCTCCCCAACCTTGCCATGTGGCACATTCTCTCATCTGCCGTGCCTTGCACTCCTCATTTTCTCCCCACCCCACCAACTTACATCCACCCCACTCCACACAGGCATAACCCATTCAATGTGCACTCAGTGTACTTACCTGTTGGTCTTGAGGACCGTAGAGTAGCGCATACTGGGGGAGGACCCCATCCACAAGTTTCTCCAACTCTTCAGAAGTGAAGGCAGGGGCCCTTTCCCCAGTCGCAGCAGCCATTGTATCTTCCAGATCGAGGTCACAGCAGCACTTGCAGTATAGGTCCTCTCCTGTGGATGATCAGGTCTCGAGTGATTAAGGAGATAGAAAATAGCGGTCACGCCCGCGGCGGTGTGTACCGCGGCGGTGCGTACCGCGACCGCCGGCGCACATCGTCATTGGCTCATGAAACCCATAGGGTTCAATGTTAACCAATGCGCCTTTGTACAGCGGTCTTCGACCGCCTACCTCCACGGTGTGCCACGCTAGCGCAGTGACCTCACATCCCATTGTCCCACTTCACAGGTCAGGCAGCCGCCATTCCAAGGGCCCACATGGCATAATTTCAACTGCGTCACAAAGGCCTAGGCCTTGCATTGCCACTCATACAAGCCTTTCACTGCATTTCGAGTCAATTACTGTGCAAGCTGTGGTTACGTACCTGTGGGTTGCTTGACTCTGTGCTCCATGTTGTCCTTCCTAGGCACCGTCCGCTGGGACTTGCGATGAGAAGGATGAATCCTCGCGTGTACCGGCCGCTGGTGGACCTGTCGACAATGGAAGAACGCCATATAATACTACGCTACAGACTTGACCGTGCCACTATACATGAACTGTGTGCCCAGCTGGAGCCAGCCCTGATGTCCCCCATCCGCCAACCCACAGGGATCCCCCCTCTAGTGCAGGTTCTGTCAGTCCTCCATTTTTTGGCAAGTGGGTCATTCCAGACAACAGTGGCCATGTCATCTGGAATGTCTCAGCCTATGTTTTCAAAAATCTTGTCTAGAGTGTTATCTGCCCTGACGAAACACATGCGGCGCTACATTGTATTCCCTGAGGAGGTTGATTTGGCCACTGTGAAGGGTGATTTTTATGCCCTTGGACATATCCCCAACATAATTGGTGCCATTGATGGGACCCATGTGGCTTTAGTACCCCCAAAAGACGATGAGCAGGTGTACAGAAACAGGAAAAGTTACCATTCGATGAACGTCCAGGTGGTCTGTTTGGCTGACCAGTACATCTCCCATGTGAATGCCATGTTCCCTGGGTCAGTGCATGACGCGTATGTGATGCGAAATAGCAGCATCCCTTATGTGATGGAACAGCTACAGAGACAACGTGTGTGGCTAATTGGTGACTCTGGTTACCCCAACCTGCCTTGGCTATTGACCCCAGTGAGGAATCCCCGGACCAGGGCAGAGGAACGGTACAATGAGGCCCATGGGCGAACTAGGAGAATCATTCAAAGAACCTTTGGCCTCCTGAAGGCCAGGTTTAGGTGCCTGCATATGACAGGGGGATCCCTGATGTACTCACCAAAGAAGGTGTGCCAGATAATCGTGGCCTGCTGTATGCTTCACAATCTGGCATTGCGACGTCAGGTGCCTTTCCTGCAGGAGGATGGTCCAGATGGTGGTGTTGAAGCAGCTGTGGAGCCTGCGGAGAGTGAAGAGGAGGAAGACGAAGAGGACGACCCAGACAACAGGGACAGAGTTATCCAACAGTATTTTCAGTAGCACACAGGTAGGAATCAGCCACGCCATTTAACATTTACAGAAAGCCCCCTGCATCTTTACTTTGTGTATTTCCCCCCAGTTCTTTTAAACTGATGTTTGATTTTCCCTTCCCTTTTCAGTGCTGTATGACCCACTGCGTGACTTCGGCTTGGTTAGCCCATGGACTAATGCTTATTGACATCGGTATGTTGTCATCACATAAATTACAGAACATTATTGATAAGTAATGTGTTATACATTTGTCAATAATACAGGCTGACTCCAGAATGATTTCAGTGCAATGAGTGATTTATTTTTAGTGCTAGATATTGGTACATGATATTAAAACGGTGATGGGTGAGGGTGGAGTTATGTCCATGGCAGAGTCCAGTTCTCGGTCGCACAGGTGCATTGTCCATATGCCTGTGGAAGGATGGAGCAGGGGCAGTTCAAGGTTGGACAGGGTGACACTGTGGGACAGTGGAATGACATCCGGGGCGATATTAGGCTGGCGGGGGTCTTGGCATCCTACTCTGTCTTCCTTTGAGATCTCAGGTTCCTCTTGCGGGGTGGTTGTTCTTCAGCAGGAGGTGGGGTTCTGGTGGCCCGTCGTTCTGTGGGGGCCTCCTGACCACTAGCGCCGGCGGAGGTGGTAGGCTGTTCCTGGCTAGTGACAGGGGCCCTTTGTGGTGCCACATGGTCCCGCAATGTGGTTTCTATACAGTTGAGGGCCTGGACTATGGTCCCCATAGCGGTAGCGATGTTCCTGAGTTCATTGCTGAACCCCATGTACCGTTCCTCCTGCTGTGCCTGGATCTCGGTGAACCTGGCCAGTACCGTCGCCATCGTTTCCTGGGAGTGATGGTATCCTCCCATGATGGTGTGAGGGCCTCTTGGAGAGTCGGTTCCCTGGGCCTGTCCTCCCCCCCCTGTCGCACAGCAGCCCTCCCAGTTGCCCTGTTTCTCCGGGCCTCTGTCCCCTGGACGGTGTGCCCACTACCACTGCCCCCAGGTCCCTGTTGTTGTTGGGGTGTTGGGTCAGCCTGGGTGCCCTGTAGTGGCGGACACACCGCTGATTGACGCGTCGGCGAGACAGAGGCATGGGCCCGCTGGGTGGGAGCTGTGCTGTTATTCCCAGAGGGGTTTGGGTCTGCTGTGGCCTGTCTGTGTGTGGGGAACCGACTGTCCAGAGGTTCCTGATGGTCCGGGCTGGTCGTCAGGTTCTAGGTCGACAGAGCTGCTGTCCTCGCTGGGGGCCTGTTCTGGGGGTGGGATGGACAAATCTGGACCCTCCGTGGCGGTGTGTTGGCGTTCGGGCCCTGCAGGGGTAAAGGAGTATGGTTATTGTTTCTGTGTGTTCCATGGCGTGCATTTTGAGTGCCCTTGTCCCCCAGTGCTGGCATTCCCTTGTGGGAGGTGTTGTGAGGGTTTGGGGGGTGGGGGGTGTATGGGTATGTGCAATGGTCATGCTTTGGTGGTGGCTGTCTATGGTTTGTGTTGGCATTCAGGGGTTGGTGTTGTTTAGGGTGGGTTGTGCTGGTGAGACATTGGCAGGGAGGTTGTGTGCTGGGGGGTTGAGATTGGGGTGAGGGGGGGATTGGCATGCTGGTGGTTGGGGGGGGTGAAGTAGTTGAGATTCGACTTACCAGAGTCCATTCCTCCGTGTACTCCAGCGAGGCCATCAGGATGCAGGATGTTTACCACCTCTTGCTCCCATGCTGTGAATTGGGGTGGAGTGGGTGGGGGTCCGCCGCCAGTCTTCTGCACAGCGATGTTGTGCCTGGAGATCATCGAGCGCACCTTCCCCCGTAGGTCGTTCCATCGCTTTCTGATATCTTCCCGATTTCTGGGATGCTGTCCCACAGCGTTGACCCTGTCTACGATCCTTTGCCATAGCTCAGCCTTCCTTGCTATGGTGGTGTGCTGCACCTGTGTGCCGAAGAGCTGGGGCTCAACCCTCATGATTTCCTCCACCATGACCCGGAGCTCTTGGTCCGAAAACCTTGGGTGTCTTTGGGGTGCCATGGGGTGGTGATGATGAGGTGTGGGGTGGTGTTTGTGGTGATGTGCGTGGTGATATGTGGTGATGTGTGCGTGGATGTGGTGTGGGTGATGAAGTTAGGTTCCTGTGTGTGTTGGGGTTTTCTATTGCTGTGCTCGCTCTCTCTATCTCTATCTCTCTCGCTCTCGCCTTCGCTCCGATTTCCAACTAGTGGGGGTTGTGGGTGATGTGGGTGTGTGTTTTATATTGCAGTGGGTGTGTGGGAGTGGTGTGTGTATGTGTATGAGGTGTGTGTATTTCGAATTGTCCAATGTGGCTGTGTTTTGTAAAGGTGTGTGTATTTTGAGCGCGGCGGTGTGTACCGCCAATGGAATACCGCGGTTGAAAGACCGCTGCGTGGATTCGTGGGTCAGAATGGCATGGGCGTGTTTGTGTTGGCGTGACGGTGGAGGTTTGGTCAGCTCCAGTTTTCCGCGGCCCGCTGATGAGGCAGCCTTCCTTGGATGTCGGATTTTTGGCGGATTCACAGTTGTGGGTCAGAATGACCGTGGCGGTTTACCGCGGCCGCGGCGGTAGAATGGCGGACTTCTGACCGGCGGTAAGGGCCTTTTACCGCCGAGGTCAGAATGACCCCCATAATTTTCATATTGTGTGTTCTAACCTTTTTCTTACTACAGGTCTCCTTCCCAGCTGTTCCCTTCCTAATCCCCTCTTCCCCTCTTGAATTCTCTCAGTCTCTGTGATGTATCTATCAGAGTCTTGGAGCTGTTCAGTGGTGGACGTTTTGGGAACGTGCACAGACACCGAGGATCTGGTGACTCTGACAGGAGGCCAGAGCCTGTAACGATCTCTGGAGGCCATACAAGGCACTGTGAATGCCTTCCAGGAACGCATTGGTCTGCAGCATCTGCGATGCCAGTCCCCGGATGGCACTCATGATCATTGTCTGCCCCACAGAGATGGACCTATTGAGAAGGTCAATAGCCTCCTCATTGAGGGCAGCATGTCTGACTGGGGAAGGGGCAGAGGTGCCTGCGGTATGGAGATGCCCACCCTCCTGGGTGAGCGGCCACGGGCAACTGGGTGGGGTGCTACAGGGAAGGCGGTGCTGGCAAGGGGGGTGGTGGACAACAATGGTGTTGGTGTGGCCTGAGGGGTCTGCCACTGCCAGCTAGCCACCATGGGAGGAGGTATCTGAGTCAGATGTTGTGGTAGCTCCAGTCTCCCATGGTGCTCCCCTCTCCCTCGGCTTCACTTCTGGCCACCTCCTGGGTTACGTGGGCTGCAACATCCCAACTCGCCGGTGCCCTTCCCCCCTTGCCAGATGATGCTAATGCACACATAGACAGAGGAAGAGAGAGAAAAGGAGGGTGGCAGAAACAGAAAGGGAGGAAAATATTAGAACCCACACATCCACTTCACATACAAGCAAAGCAGATAACAGTCCCTGCTTGCGAAACAATAGACCGATTAGCAGTCATTCCCAAATAGAGTCATGCAAGCTACGTCCAAACCCATCTCAACCCTTTAGACCAAACTCCTGCATGAAGACACCTACATGCCCATTAATGCCACAATGACTACTCCTAGACTCAAGCCCAATACTATACCCAATCACATGTCATTCATTACAGGATGATTCTAATCTAAGCATAGAGGGACTCAGTACACTAACTAACTGATAGGAATGTGAGGACTACAGATGGTACATTTGTAGGAAGTGATGCAACTGCAACCTTCACAGAACATGCCTGTCATTACCCATATACAGTGCCATCATGACCACTTCGTACTACTACAGTACATGCAGAGATGGAGGATGCAGCCATTGACATGATAGCAGACTTGAGAGATCCATACTTGCAGCTGAACATGTGTCACTGTACCACCACTTCTCATCCTACATGGCTCAACATAGCAACCTTTACACACTCCTACTGGATGGGTGTGGCAACCAGGTCTGTACATTCCCTAAATCACATCTGACTACATTCATTCCAAGTCCAAGGAGGGTGACAGAGCACAACCATGCAGTATTGACCTGACAGTCAAGACTTGCCCCCTTGTGGCTGCTGTGCTGCCTTCAAAAACCCCTCTAACTCAGGGAATGCCACCGACAGTATGCAGGCCATTGGGGGGTCAGGGTCTGACATTCACCCCTCCCACGTTGGGAGGCTGTCCCCAGCTGGGCCTCTGCGGTCTTCATGGCCCAGTGTCGCAGGTCCTCCCACCCCTTCCTGCAGTGGGTGCTCTGCTGGCAATGGACTCCCATGATCCGCACTTCCTTGGTGATGGCTCACCACAACCCTTTATTCTGGTAGGCACTGACCCTCCGGAAGAAAAAGGGGGGGACATGATGTAAATGATACCAATACAGCAGTAAGCTTTGGCGACACACAATGAACACTGCTCATGCACACTGGCAATATCCCACACAAATCATGTGCATGCTACACACCTGATCAGTCATGACAAGTCAATGTGCACACACATACATCCTTAAACACCACCCAACTTGTGGGACAAATGATGTTGTACTGACCTGTTGTCCTGGAGCTCCGTACAACCGTCCATACAGGGGTGGGACACCTTCCACAAGTTTTTCCAGCTCCTCTGTTGAGAAGGCTGTGGCCCTTTACCCTGCAGTGCATGCCATCGTTGCTCCAAGAGACAGGACACAGCAGCACACAAAGTGGAGGTCTGTCTAGCCCGAATGCCAGGAGTCAAGTGAGCCGTCCCACACAAAATGGCAGTTACGACCGCAGTGGTCATGACCATCACCGCCGGCGCTGATCGTAATTGGTCCCAGTCTCCCATTGACATCAATGTTAACAGATGAGGAGTTGCACATTGGTTCTGACTGCACTCTGCCATGACGACTTCAGCCGGCGGAACGAGGTCACTTCCAGCAGTCCATTGCATGCCGTACACGCGGATGCCATTTTAGTCTGTGACATTACTGTCCTGAGTTTCCACAGTGTAACTACCTGCATGTCGTCACAAATACATACTTCTGGTCTGACATGGTGAATATAGACACATATAGTGTGTGTCTACTGACATTTAAAGACTTGTCAGAACAATTGTCAGCATATTTGATCAGTATAGTGGAACACAGGGAAGGTGTAGGTGTACATGTCCTGTATACATCCATTCACACTGGAATTATGTGCCAAAGTCTGGTTAGGTATGGAGGGTAATGTGTACTCCCACATTACAGGCAACTTGCATGACTATTACATAATGACTGTCATGTGTCCGACTGAATAACCTACATTGTGACAGATAACCTGATTGTTGTTTGTGTCCCCACACAGAGTTGGCCACAATGGAGTGATGAAGAATGCACCAATTTACCGGGAACTCGTAGATCTTGAAACCATGGAAGAGCACCACATGACCTATTGACTAAACCATTTGTGCATCAAGAAACTGGCCGCCCAACTGAAGCCAGACCTCCTCATGGGAATCCCCATGCCATCCCTCCAACAGCCCAGGTGTTGTCAGTCCTGCATTTCCTGGTGAGTGGCTCTTTTCAGGCCACAGTTGGACTTGCTCCAGGATTTTCACAGCCCAAGTTCTGTAAGGTGTTGCAGGATATGCTGGATGCCCTACTCAAGCATGTGCACAGGTACATTAGGTTCCCACTACCTCCAGATTTTCCCACTGTGAAAGCAGCCTTCTACAACATCTCAAGTGTCCCACATGTGATTGGGGCCATTGATGGGACTCACATTGCCCTGGTATATTCCAGGATCAATGAACAGGTCTACAGAAACAGGAAAAGTACATATTCACTCAATGTACAAGTGGTGTATCTTGCAGACCAATACATTACACTTGTGAAAACTAAATTCCCTGGACCAGTACATGATTCCTACATCCAGTGTCCCTGAAATGCTGTCACAGGTACAGGGAGAAAGGGCCTGGCTCATAGGTATGTTTATTGCTCTCCATGTCAGATGCCTGTACCCCTCATGACGCAGTCAGCACTCTGTCTAGCAATGTTACCTATGGCCATGTTTCCTTTTCCACACAGGTGACTACGGAAACCCCAACCTGCCCTGGGTCCTGACACGTGTGAGACATCCAACTACATTAGGGGAGAACAGGTACAATGAGGCACATGGCTGGACCAGGCCTGTGATTCAACGTACTTTCGGTCTCTTGAAAGCCAGATTTCGTTGTCTTCATGTGTCTGGTGGTGCTCTACAGTACAATCCAGGGAAAGTCTGCAAGATAATTTTTGCATGCTCCATAATCTGGCCCTCAGAAGGCACATCACACTTTTGGAGGAGGGGGACGTTAATGGTGGAGCAGTGTTTGTGGCCATGGACTCTGATGCTGAGGGGGAAGCTGATGAGGATGAGGCATATGACAACAGGACTGACATGATTCATCACTACTTTCCTTGATGTACAGGTATGTCTGCATTACATATCATCTGCGCATGGGAGATGTATTGCTGAAGCCAATCTTAGCCACTATTTGCATGCATCAAGGTGTGTGAGGACTGGAGCCTTACATATTGGTTAACAACCTTGAAGGGTAGGTGACTCACCATGAGAGGTAGTGGAAATGCACAGCTGCTAAGTTTATTTGTGGAATGCTGGTGCCATTGAGGTATAGCATCCTAGTTGTACTAAAGGTTTAGGGTCCTCAGCCTGCCTGTTTGGGGATATGTTAGGGGGACTTATCAGTCATGTCCTGCTGTGTAGGCATGTCATGCATTGTCATCTGCCGTGTGTCAAGTACCTGTTCCTGATTTATCAGGGAGTTGTGCAATTGAGGATGTTACCAATGTTTCATCTTTCTTGTCCCACACGTGTGTGAATACCAATGCAGACCCTTACATATGGTGTAACATAGCTGCTGGGACACTCATTCTGTGTTTGTGTTCAACTGCTTTTGATGTATGACTGTAGTTTACATTCCTTACAACCTTGTACTTCATTCCATTTAGTTATCCCTCTTCAGGTGACATCTCTGTTTGCAGTCTGCTTGCTGATTTGCCTGTTGGCATAGTTGACAGTAGATGTTAAAACAATATGGATGTACTTACACACCTGCTGGAGTATCCCAATACATCTGTAACTTGGACATTTTGGTTGTGTAGACATGTGTATTCTTTTGTTGTTCTTCAACATATTTGGCAATACTAACAGTAAAGTGTTTATTTAGTGTTGAATTTCACAGTCCAGAGGATTGGGGCAGTGCTCTAGGTGATGAACATACTCTCCATTCTTCTTACTTTTTTTTTGTTCATTGAAACTTTGAATAATTCTGATTTCTTAACTATGCACTCTGTATTTGAGCCTTCTTGGTGCATATTTTGCATTTCTAGGTACTGCTTCATTGAGATTTTGGAATAAAAGCCTTTAACTCGTTCCCCTAATCAAGAACTCAGTTATTGACTCTTCCCTGATACTCATGCTTTTACTCTGCTGAGCTAATATTGAGCCTGATAGCCAGGGGAGTGTTCTTTATCACAAAATCATGGGTGCCTGAGTAGTAGAACACTGATGGTAAATTTGGGTGATATAAATTCAGGGGTGCGTTAAATTTGGCATCCTGCTCTCACATAATAGCAAGGCTTTAGAGGATTTTGAGATTGAGATGCCAGGGTATTTGAAGTAGACTGCAATTTATTGGGTGTTGGATTTAAACAAAAACATATGTAGCTGTAAAAGGAAGAAATGTCAGTAGCTGGCTGGATCATGGTGGGCTTGTGATTGCTTTGAGGACAGGTATAATTGCCTTTGTCAGGTTCGTGAGGCAGGACCATGACTCAGTGACATTGGTGGGGGTAAAACCAAAATCAGAGTGGTATCAAGGACGTTATAAAAAAACATGCAGAGGTATCTGAAGACAGGATAGGCTGTTTGAGGGCTATGGATATAGAACTGTCTAACACAAAGGTCTCACCTCTATACCACACTAGAGGACATAACATTTAATGTGTGTGGCAAGTTGAGAAAGTTGCTGGATAAAATATGTGTGGCTAATTTAAATAATTCAGTTGACTCTTAGGAGTGGATGTTCAATGTGGTTATAGTAAGGAAGAAAACAAAGTCAAAAAGGTAGTGCTGCATATAATGTCCACCCATTTAGTATACACAGATTTTTTTTACCTTTATTGTAGGTGAGACTCCCTACCCACATCTCACTTAATGTAATTACATGGTAAATTGTACTATACATGTTCACCACCCATATCCCCCTAACAGACGAAGCCTCTGTGCTGCAGCTGGGGTAAGCGCCACTAGTCCGGATATATGTGAACATGTGTACCCTCATGTGTATGCACACGTGCGGGCTGTGTGTAAAATACTACAGTCTTATGGAGTTTAGTAGCTACACACAGATAATCTGCCTGTGGCAGCTCTAACTGCAAATTTTTACTAGCCCACACCATCTCCACTGTGTAGGCCTTGGATGGCTCTGTTTCACTACCAAGAGAGAGTCAAGTGCTACAATGAGGTACTTGGTTCCCTCTAAAGAGAGAAGTGTGGACCTATTACTTGCACAGGACTCATATAAAGCACAACAAATAAACCAATTTCTTACAGTTTGCATGTAGACTGTAGTTTACAAAATAAAAATAGTATTACCGACTTCCATCCATTACCGAGGATAGATCAGATTTTGTCCAGTTAGGGTAATGCCAACAGTTTTTAAAACCATTGGTGGCATAACATCAAGTTTAATTTTTTTTTAATGCTAAGCAAATTACACGTTTTTACATACTTTTGGAGCATTTTAATATCTCAGGCTGCCCTTTGGAACTGCTTCTCCCATGTTTTAAAAAGTGATTGTTGAAGAGGTTAAAGTTACAGCTCAATTTAAGCAGGTTAAGATTAAAAGACGCTATTATGAGATGTCCGGGCTCAAGGTCAGGAGTTATTTGAGTTTGTGACTGGTAGTTATAATAAAAATGGCTTTGTAAGTATAGGCAATTCTGTGTTAAAGACTTTAAACTGATTTTAAAGTCGCTAAGTTGGTTCATGATTCACATGTCAACATTATGAGCAATGCCCAGTGTGATTCTAGAATGTATCACTGTAAGAAATTTGGTTATTGGTTTACAGGCCTGAAACCATATTTATGCAACAGCCACAGTTTTTGTCAAGATAAAACACAAAAAGTCACTAATTTAACCTGTGCTTAGCACTCTGGTAGCTTGGCACAAAAGCAGTCAGGCTCAACTTTTCAGCAAAATATTTATGCAGCACACAAACAGTAACAAAGAGAAAACACATCCCAAGAAAAAAATCCAACACCGATTTAGAAAAGTAGAGTAAAATTTAATACATAAAATGAGACCACAGTGATACAAATCTCGTCTGTAGAATCAGAGATATTCAGCTTCAAAGATTTAGGTAAGTTTAGCACCTAAAAGTGCAAAGTACCACTTGTGGTTATCTGATCATGCAATCCTGGGGGAGAGAAGCAAGTACAGGCCAACCGCAGGGGAGTGTGGGCCGACATCAGAGGCCAGGTTAGACCCCCGGAAAAAGTTATCTTCTCAAAGTCTGATTTTAAGAGTCCAGTTAAAAGTGGAGGAGGTATGGGGAGCAGGGAGAGTGTCACATATGGTTATGGGTGTAGTGCAAAGAGCAGATGGGGCATCATAGACAGTTATTGCTGTACCCCCCCTAAACATCAAGTGAGGCTTCGACTATGGTTGTTGCTGGAGCTTCATGTTGGCATCACAGTTAGCTGTCAATACTGTGGCATGAAGTGCAGATCTTGTGATGCCAGCCCTCTCTAGTGCTTGCTGTAGCACAAAGAGCCAGGACCACTGGAGCTTCACATTATCTGTCGATATTAGCAACAAATGCTCTGTATGAACAGACCCATTTGAAGTCACAAAGAGCCCAAAAAATCAAGATTTCTCTTTCTTTTTCAGAGGAGTGCACTCTGATTCCAAACATGGGCCGAGGACCTCAAATGCACCTCTTGGGGATCAGGGGTTCACTCCTGCTGAGGCCAGCAGGGCTCAGGCAGGTCCAGTTGGAAGTCCAGGTAAGTCCAGTTGCAACAAGGCAGTATGGCAGTTGCAGGGAAGCCTCTGGAATTTATGTCCCTGTATCTTTGAATAGGTGGTTAGTCAGCTGACTCTTGGAGTCACTTCAGGTAGCCTGGCATGAAAGGAACACGTTCAGTCTTCCTTCACAGAGGAAAGGACATGCCTCAGGCAGCAGGGCAGACCTCTGATAGCAGGGCAGTCCTTCTTCACTACTATCCACAGGTTCAGAAGTGTACTGAGAAGAGGGTCTGAAGGACATAATTTTATACCTGGGGCAAGCTTAGAAGTGGAGAAACTTTGACAATTTTTCCCCCACATATGGGCCCTCATTACAACCCTGGCGGTCGGTGTTAAAGCAGCGGTAATACCGCCAACAGGCCGGCGGCAAAAAAATAGAATCACGACCATGGCAGAAACCGCCAACATACACAGCCACTTTAACACTCAGACCGCCACGGCGGTAGAAACAAACACCGCAGCGGTAACTGCCAACAAACAGGCGGAACACAAGGTTCTGCCCACTGTATTACAACACGCATATCCACCACCTTTTCCGGGGCGATACCAACGACATCAAAAGCACGGCGGAAACAGTACTTGGAACGGAAACCACTCACCTTTTGACACTTTACGAACAACCAGGACGCCATGGAGCCGGAGTTACAGGTCCTGCCGATGCTGGTCTACCTCCTCTTGTATCAGGAGCAGCAAAGACGCTGGCAATGACCACGGTGAGTACTGCACCTAGCACACAGGGGAGGGGTGGAGGGAAAAGAGAGTGAAACACCCCCGCAACACGCAACACCCCCACCCTCACACACAACACCATACACATAAATACATGCAGCAACATTACATATACACCCCATCACCCCCTGGAAGAATGCAACGACAAAATTAAATGATTGTAACAAGTGTAATCATTGAAATATCAGATAGGCCAAATTCAAATATCAGTATATACAAATACGTACACCAACTACACAAGTCCGGATATTAATGTAATCATTGTCCGTGGATCAGTGTCCCAAAATGCATGGGCGAAGTCCACACAAGATCCCTGACTCAAAACGGAGAGAACACTGCAGGGGCATCAGATGGAAAATAAACAGGCACCTCAGGGGGAGGGGGAGGGTGGGCACCTCAGCCGGATGAAAGGACAACACCACTGCTCCACAAGGGGGCTCCATGCCCACTGATTGGTCCTGGGGAGTGCAAAGCCACAGTCTCACAAGTCTCTCCAGTGGGTGGTTTGCCCACTGCTTTATCCTGAGGAGTGCAACGCCACAGTTTCTCAAGTCTCTCCAGTGTGTGGTTTGCCCACTGCTTTATCCTGGGGAGTGCAAATCCACAGTCTCTCAAGTCACTCCAGTGTGTGGTTTGCCCACTGCTTTATCCTGGGGAGTGCAAAGCCACAGTATCTCAAGTCTCTACAGTGGGTGGTTTGTCCATTGCTTTATCCTGGGGAGTGCAAAGCCACAGTCTCTCAAGCCTCTCCAGTGGGTGGTTTGCCCACTGCTTGGTCCTGGGTAGTGCTCAGCCACAGTCTCACAAGTGGATAACAGTCTCCACTGAGTGCTTCATCCTGCCAAGGACTGGGGTAGTGGATGCTCTTCTTCACTGGTTCTGGAGGGGGCTTTGTGCCCAGAGTGCTTCATCCTGCCAAGGACTGAGGTAGTGGATGTGAATCTCCACTGGTTCTGGAGGGGGCTTTGTGCCTATAGTGCTTCATCCTGCCAAGGACTAAGATAGTAGATGTGAATCTCCACTGGTTCTGGAGGGGGCTTTGTGCCCAGAGTGCTTCATCCTGCCAAGATCTGGGGTAGTGGATGCTGTTCTCCACTGGTTCTGGAGGGGGCTTTGTGCCCAGAGTGCTTCATCGTGCCAAGGACTGGGGTAGTGGATGTGAATCTCCACTGGCTCTGGAGGGGGCCTTGTGCCAGAGTGCTTCATCCTGCCAAGGACTGAGGTAGTGGATGTAACTCTCCACTGGTTCTGGAGGGGGCTTTGTGCCCAGAGTGCTTCGCACTGCCAAGGACTTGGGTAGTGGATGCTGTTCTCCACTAGTTCTGGAGGGGGCTTTGTGCCCAGAGTGCTTCATCCTGCCAAGGACTGAGGTAGTGGATGTGAATTTCCACTGGTTCAGGAGGGGGCCTTGTGCCCAGAGTGCTACATCCTGCCAAGAACTGAAGTAGTGGATGTGAATCTCCACTGGTTCTGGAGGGGGCCTTGTACCCAGAGTGCTTCAAATGCAGTGTGGTAGCTCCCATTCCCTCACCTGGGTGTGTGTGCCACCTGATTGCCTAGGAACAGGTACCATGATACTCCATGGAGGCAGAGACACACTCCACCTTGCTGCGACTTCTCCTGCCACCTGCAGGTACAAACAGTGCTAGGAGTCATGCCTCATGTACGCTGGGCAGGGTCCAGGACGTCTCCTGCTGCCTAGGATGGCTGGCCACTGGGGATGATTGCCATGTCAGCTGTGGTGGCACTGTCTGAACACGTCTCAGGGCTGGTGGCGGTGGTTGTGCCGGTGTCTGTGGCGGGGGTGCTGGCAGTGGTGCATGTGTCTGCACCTGTTGAGGGACACAGCATAACATCTCCTGCAGCCTCGGACAGCTGCCCACTGGAGATGAGGCTGGGGACTGTTGGTGAGGCAGCAGACGTGCAGGTGGCGGTGCAGGTCTGGTGCAGGTGGCGGTGTCCTCCGCCGTACAAGTTGATGTTCTGGTTGACAGAAGGGGTGACTCTGGTCCCTCAGCCCGAGCCTCCGTGCCCTGTCCTGACCTGCTCTTCGGCTTGTGTCCCTTCCCCTCCTTTGATGTCGCTGCTGGTGCCTTGCCACTGTCCCCTTTTGGCTTGGAGAAGCCCTTGCTTGCTGGTAGGTGCAGCTTCTCCCTCTGGCATGTGGGCACCTTCTTCACCTTGGCAGGTGGCGGAATGGCCTGCTCCTTGTCCTCGCTAGGTGGCACACTGGCAGTCCTGATGGGTGCCGCCCGCAATGTGACCTGACTTGCTGAGACCACTGTGCTGGATGATTTGGTGGCTGAGGTGCTGGGCTGGGACCTGGACTGCCTGGCCCTAGGGGAAGGACTGGGGAGGGAGTGGTAGGGAAGAGGTCAAAGTTTGCGAGGAAGAGATTCTTAGACACACTGTGAGGGGAAGATGGAGGGGGTTTGGAAGTGGAGGAAGAGGTAGTGGTTGTAGGAGGTGTACGTCTGCTGAAGTTGGGTGAAAGTGAATGGGCCGGAGGCTGTTGTGAGGTGGATGGCTATTGAGTGAGTGTGTGCCTGCGTTTGTGTAGTTTGGGAGGAGGGCTCACAGACACACTAGGAGAGGACACAGGGGATGTGTGAATGGTAGTGGGGTGGTGATTGCACGTGAGCGGTGTGTGGTGATGGCCGTGCTGGTGATGGAGGTAGTGGGTGAAGATGTAGTGCATGCAGGTGTGAGTGGAGATGAGACTGGGAGGGAGGGGGAGGACGTGGAGGAGGGGGACACAGTGGAGGCAGTGGATGTTGGTGTGTCTGCATGGAGATGGTGCTTGTGTGAGTGCCTGTGGGATGTGTGGTGCTTATGTTTGGCATGGCCATTCTTGTGTGTTGATGAGTGTGCATGCTGGTCTGATGGTGTGCTTGGGATAGGCTGAGGTACAGATAATTTGGTCTGGGTAGAGGAAGTTGACGGGGGTAGGCTGGACATAGGGACAATGGCTGCAATCAGTGCTTAGGCCAGAGCCTGAAATGCTCTCTGTTGGGCTGCCACACCAGAATGAATGCCCTCCAGGTATGCATTTGTTTGTTGCAAATGCCTCTCAACACCCTGGATGGCATTCAAAATGGTTGATTGCCCAACAGTGAGGGATCTCAGGAGGTCAATAGCCTCCTCACTGAGGGCAGCAGGGCTGACTGGGGCAGGGGCTGAGGTGCCTGGGGAGATGGAGATGCCCACCATCCTGGGTGAGCCGGCATAGGAAACTCGATGAGGGTCTGCTGGGAGAGCGGTGCTGGTGTGGCAGCTGTACCTGATGATGCAGTGGGCACCGAGGTGCCCGCCACCGCAAGGGAGCTCCCATCAGAGGAGGAGTCACTGTCGCTGGTGTCTGCTCCTGTCCCTGTCGTGGAACTCCCCTCACCCTCCGTCCCACTGGTGCCTTCGGACTCTATTACTTCACCCTCCAGAGCAATGTGGGATGCAGCTCCCTCCTGCTCCGGTGCCACTGCTCCTCTGCCAGATGATGCTAATGCACACAAGGACAGGGTGACAAAACAAAAAGGGGGGGAAAGACACAAGAAACACATAATTAATGCCTGTAACACCACTAAAGTTGGCGGACACAACACACAGTGAGCAGCCCTATGCACTAAGCCATGCACTGACAGGGCTGGGGAAAAGCACATGCCCATAGGGGACTCTGTTGAGAACCATTTTATGCACAGCTGGAAGCATAGGAGCCTGACTAGGTGTAGAGGGCACATACCACCTTTGGGGTTGGACTGGGAATGAGGCTGCAAATCAATGGATCTACCTTTGTAAGTCTGCCCTGGCCTAGGGGGACCAACAGCCTGTCCCTCCCCCACCCAGACACATCGTCAAGCGTGTAGAGTCAGCGGAATGAGAGTGTACTCACCCCCTTGTGGCTGCTGTGATGCCCTCAAGCGCCCATCCAACTCCGGATATGCCACTGCCAGGATCCGGTACATCAGGGGGGTCATAGTGTGACGGGCACCTCTTCCGCGTTGGGAGGCCATCCCCAGCTGGGCCTCCACCATCTTCTTGCTCCAGCGGCGCAGGTCGTCCCATCTTTTCCAGCACTGGGTGCTCTGTTTATGGTAGACTCCCAGGGTCCCCACTTCCTTGGAGATGGCTTCCAAATACCCTTCTTCTGGTGGGTGCTGACCTGGAGGAAAAGTTAAGTGAAAATGGATGTTACTCCCCTGTACATTTCTTCTCACACATTGGCCACAAACCTCCCACCCTGACCCAGAAATACATACACACACCATCCTCACATGCTGGCCTGTCACCCACCCCTGTCTCTTCCATCCACGACACGCCATAAAATCATGTGCCATCCACCATCCCCACAGTTTACTCACCTGTTTATATGCAGGACCATACAGTTGCATGTACTGGGCGAAGACCCCATCCACTAGTCTGTCCAACTCCTCTGAAGTGAAGGCAGGGGCCCTTTCCCCAGAAACTGTAGCCATTGTCGCTTCCAGACACAGGTCACAGCAGCACTTGCAGTGTAGGTCCTCTCCTGTTGAAGGTCAGGTATCAAGTGAGTGAACAGATAGGAAATGACGGTCACGTCTGCGGCAGTGTGTACTGTCACCGCTGGCGTACATCGTCATTGGCTCCTGGAACCCATTGGACCCAATGATAACCAATGTTTAATAGCACCGCGATCTTCGACCGCCTACCGCAACGGTGTACAACGCCAGCGCAGTTACCTCATTTCCCCTTGTCCCACCTTAGAGGTCAGACAGCCTCCATTTCAGGGGGCCACATGGCAGGCCAACTAACTGTGTCACACCTATTTAGGCCAGGAATACAGACAGACAAAGACACAAAGAGAAAATTTAACGTTTGTGCTAAACAGCCTTGTGAAACCTATGTGGTGTATGACCCTCTGCTCACCGTTCTCCTCCACAGGGCACGTCTGCTGGGGCAGGTGATGAGATGGCGGCATCTCCGATGTACAGACCCCTGGTGGACCTGTCGACAATGGAGAAAGACACAGAATTATCACTTACTGATTTGATCGTGCAACAATCCAGGAACTGTGTGCCCAGTTGGAGCCAGACCTGATGTCAGCTATCCGCCATCCCACAGGAATACCCCCTCTAGTGCAGGTATTGTCAGTACTCCATTTCCTGGCCAGTGGGACTTTTCAAACAACAGTAGCCATAGCATCAGGGATGTCACAGCCAAAGTTCTCCAACATGTTGTCCAGAGTGTTCTCTGCCCTGCTGAAACACATGTACAGCTACATCATTTTCCCTCAGGTGGAGGATCTGCCCACAGTGAAAGGTGACTTTTATGCCCTGGGACATATCCCCAATATCATTAATGCCATTGATGGGACACATGTGGCATTTGTCCCCCACCCGCAGGAATGAACACGTGTACAGAAACTGCAAAAGCTACCATTCTATGAATGTGCAGATGGTGTGTTTGGCAGACCAGTACATCTCCCCTGTGAATTCCAAGTATCCTGGCTCAGTGCACGACGCTTACATTTTGAGGTATAGCAGCATCCCTTATGTGATGGGGCAACTCCAGAGGCACCGTGTGTGGCTAATAGGTGAGCCTAAAGTCCCCACACAGTTTCATTTGTTCTCTGGGTATGGGAGATTCCCTAATGTTTGGAGGATGTCTCACAGTTGTCCGTAGCCATTTGCAGGTGACTCTGGTTACACCAACCTGTCATGGCTACTGACCCCAGTGAGGAATCCTAGGACAAGGGCAGAGGAACACTACAATGAGGAACATGGGTGAACTAGGAGGATAATAGAGCACAGCTTTGGCCTCCTGAAGGCCAGATTCCAGTGCCTCCATCTGACAGGTGGATCCCTATACTACTCACAGAAGAAGGTGTGCCAGATCATCGTGGCCTGCTGTATGTTGCACAACCTGGCATTTTCTGCAGGAAGATGGGCCTGATGCTGGTCTTGTGGCAGCTGTGGAGCCTGTGGACAGTGAAGAAGAGGAGGCAGAAGAAGAAGATGTAGACAACCGAAACAACATAATCATGCAATACTTCCAGTGAGACACAGGTAAGAGGATAGAACTGCTTCCCACATCTCATATTATTGTAGGACCTAGCATAAATCTGCCTTTTTACCTCTGCGTATTGATCCTGACTTGTCACTTTGGCTTTCCATTTCACATACCTGGGTCCCACTTTGTGCCCTCTGCTATGTTTACTGCTGGCCTACAACTGTGTAACATTGATATGTGAACAAGTACATTGACATTGCCACATTTCAGAGATGTTTCAATTACTCATTTGTGAAAGCACAGACTGACTCCAGATAGTTTTGTGATTCAATTGTGTTTATTTCTGTGCGGTGCCTCCTGTCCACAAGCGCCGGCGGAGGTGGAGGGCTGTTCATTGTCCAGGCTAGTGTCAGGGGCCCGTTTGTGTGCCACTGTGTCCCTCATGGTGTTGACAAGGTCTGCCAGCACCCCTGCAATGGTGACCAGGGTGTTGTTGATGGAATTCAAGTCCTCCCTGATCCCACTGTAGTGTTCCTCATGCAACCGCTGAGTCTCCTGAAACTTGGCCAGTACCGTGCCCATGGTCTCCTGGGAATGGTGATATGCTCCCATGATGTTGGAGAGTGCCTCGTGGAGTGTTGGTTCCCTGGGCCTGTCCTCCCCCTGTCGCACAGCAGTCCTCCCAGCTTCCCTGTTATCCTGTGCCTCTGTCCCCTGAACTGTGTGCCTACTGCCACTGACCCCAGGTCCCTGATTTTCTTGGGTTGGTGGGTTTGCCTGTGTTCCCTGTAGTGGTGGACACACTGCTGATTGACATGTCCTGGGGACAGAGGGATGGGCCCGCTGGGTGGGTGCTGTGGTGGTGTTTCTTGAGGGGGGAGGTTCTGTGGTGGCTTGTGACAGTGGCAGGGGAAACAACTGTCCAGAGGTCCCTGATGGGCTGGTCATCTTGATCCAGGCGTGCAGAGCTGCTGTCATCACTGTGAGCCTCTTCTGTGGGAGGACTGGATATGTCTGGCACCTCCTGTCGGGTAACATTTGGTATGGGTCCTGTTGGGGTGTAAGTGCATAGTTTTAGTGTCCGTGTGTGCCATCTTGTGCATTGGGTGAGGTACCCTCTACTCCTGTGCTTGAATAATTGTGTTTGCCCTTTTGTGATAGCTGGTTTGGGGTGTGTATGGGTATTCGTACTGGACATGCTTTGGTGATGGTGGTCCACGCATAGGTATTGCATGCAGGGCCTTGGTATTGGGATGTGTGAGTTGTGATAGTGGGGCATATGTGAGATGATGGATTGATAGGCGTGAGGTTAAGGGTGGGGTATGTGATGGCATGAAGGTGGGGTGGGGGATATAGTAGTAAAGATATGACTTACCAGAGTCCAGTCCTCCTGCTACTCCTGCGAGGCACTCAGGGTGCAGTATTGCCAAGACTTGCTCCTCCCATGTTGTTAGTTGTGGGGGAGGAGGTGGGGGTCCACCGCCAGTCCTCTGTACAGCAATCTGGTGTCTGGACACCATGTAATGCACCTTCCCCCTTAGGTCATTCCACCTCTTCCTGATGTCATCCCGTTTTCTTGGATGCTGTCCCACTGTGTTGACCCTGTCGACGATTCTCCACCATAGCACCATCTTCCTAGCAATGGAGGTGTGCTGCACCTGTGATCCGAAAAGCTGTGGCTCTACCTGGATGATTTCTACCACCATGATCCTGAGCTCCTCCTCTGAAAACCTGGGGTTTCTTTGAGGAGCCATGACATGATGTGGTGTGGGTGATGTGTGAGGTGCTGTCTATTGTGATGTGTGGGGGTATGTGTTGGTGTGAGTTGTTTGAGGTGCGTGGATGTTGTATGAGTGATGGTGTTGTGTGCCTGTGGATGCTGGTGTTGTGTTTGCTCATCTCTCTCTCTGGGCTTCTTCAAAAATTGTTCATTGTAAGACGTTGTGGGTAACAAGGGTGTGTGTTTTATAGTGTTGTGGGTGTGTGGGTGTGGTGTGTGTATGTGTGTCAGGTATGTGTATTTTGAATTGTCCAATGTGGTTGTGTTGTGTAAGTGTGTGTGTATTTTGAGCGCAGTGGTGTGTACCGCCAATGGATTACCGCAGTTGTAAGACGTTGATTAGTGGGTCGTGATATTATGGGCATATTCTCGTTGGCATGACAGTGTGGGTTTTGGTATCACCAGTTTATCACTGACCTTTGGTGTGGCGGACTTGTGTGGGTGCCTGTATTGTGACGGATTCGGACATGTGGGTCGTAATACCTGCAGCGGAATTCTGCCACCGCAACAGTATGTTTGCAGTCTTCGGCATGGCGGAAAGCGGGATTTACCGCCAGGGTTGTAATGTGGTCCATGGTGTTGGAATTTCTTCTTCTCTCCCAAGGACCCCAGATGTCTACAGACACAGAAGGCTTGTATGAAGCTCTTTGTAAGTGGGGCGAGGCAGCTTATTTGAAGTGCAAGTGGGGCTGTGCACAGCTTCGCCTCTACCATACTGTCAGGATGGCCAATCCTGTCAACATCCAGCCCCCCTTTTGTGTGAATACTGAGGAGGAATACACAAATGCCAACTGCTCACTACACCAAGTCATGTGACCTTGGATGAGTGGAGTCACCAAGGGCAATATCTATCATACTTTCATGCAACACAACACAGCAAGACACTTGGCTGTGTTGTGCTGTGCTGCGATGCATGAAAATGAGATGGCAGGAATGTGCCATATTTAACATTATATGGTACATCCTGTCCTCTCCTTGCACTGGTGCAAAATGAGCTGCCTTGTGCCAAAATAGGCAGCCTTGCGCAACAGTCCAAAAGTGTCTGCATTGTAGGCAGGATTGTTGCTATGCAAGAAGGGGCTCCTCAGATGCATTTTATTCTTTCTAAGTCTGCTTCAGAATGAGACATGTTTTAAAAGGCTATTTAATAAGTGCTGAAGGCCACTAGTAGCATTTAATTCACAGGACCTTGGAACATGTAGTACCACTTTACTAGGGATGTATAAGTTACTTAAATGTGCCAATTGGTTGTAAGCCAATTTCACCATGTTTAACAGAAAAAGCACAATTACGTTAGCACTGGTTAGCTGTAGTAAAGTATACAGAGTCATAAAGGGCACCAAAAACTGGCTCAGAAAAAAGAAGGGGTAAAGCCAAAAAGTTTGGAGGTGGCCCAGCAGGGAAGGACAGGTCCGACAATCACATGGATTTGGGTTTTATTAAGGAGAATCCTGTGGAACAGTGTGTGGAAGGAAGATAGTACTAATTGGTATTGGTTGTGTGTTAGAAATGGGGTCTTTGGTTGGCAGTCAGGTTAACCCCTGTCCAAGAAAAGACCTTCACTCTAGTCAGGGTAAATGAGAATCACCCTTAGCTAACCCCCGCTCACCCCCTTGGTAGCTTGACACAGGCAGTAGTCTTACCTTCAGAGTGCTAGGTGGAAAGTATTTGTACCAACACACACAGTAACTCAATGAAAACACTATAAAATGACACCTCACAGGATTAGAAAAATAAAAAATATTTATCTAACCAAAACAAGACAAAAACAACAAAAATCCACAATACACTAGTCAAGTTATCAATTAAAAACCAAAAAGAGTCTTCATGTAATTTTAAACACAACGATAAGGCTGTTAGTGTGGAAATGTACCTGGTTGCGTCAAAAATAACCTTGCATGGGTGAGTGTGCATCAAAAAGGGCTTGTGATGTGTTGATTTCACTCACGAATGAGACTGTGCATCGTTTCTCCTTCAGTCGAGTCGGCGTGCATCATTTCTTCTCTCTGCAGGAGAGCGAAGCGTCAATTCAAACCGCACTCTCAGGTCCAGGCAGACCTTGCATCGTTTTTACACACAATCTCAAAATCAACTTTACTAAAAGATGTGTTTTCAAATTGTGATCTCAGAGACCCCAAACTCCAAATGTCTATCTGCTCCCAAAGGGAATCTCCACTTTAATCATATTTAAAGGCAGCCCCCATGTTAACCTATGAGAGGGACAGGCCTTGCAACAGTGAAAAATGAATTTAATAGTATTTCACTGTCAGGACATATAAAACACATTACTATGGTGGTCGCCGTGGCGGCGGTGAACAGAAGGCCACCGTTGTCAGTGAATGGAAACCCGCCATATTTTGAAAGAAAATTCTGACCCGCCAAAAATCACCAGCACATCACTCCCCGCCATGACCCTCTCGGCGGGAATGCTGGACCTCCCCACCCCCCCCACTGCCGAGCACACCCACATCCCGCCCTCCAAATAATGATGCACAAATCACCTTGGTGGACAGTGGAGGCCGGATGACTACTGGCGGTCCCGACCGCCATGGGCGGCAACTTGACTCAACTGCATGAAGTGCACACATTGGATAAGCGTGCAACCCACAAACCTGACACACAAACGCAACCCCATAAAACACCCCTAGACACACCCCACACTCCTTTGCAACGAAACCAGGCCAAGAAGACGGAGAGCACCAGAGGCAGACACCGAACGCCACCATACCCACTCCGACCCACAGAAGAGCACCCTCACCACGTTCCGAACCCCGACACCATTCACCACACTCACCATGTCACCCCCCAAACATCCACCCTTCACAGAAAGGAAGTTAAGAACCATGGTAGACGAGATCCTGAAGGTGGAGCCACAAATATTTGGGGGCGAGGTGCAGCACACACACATCGCAAGGAAGATGGAGCTATGGCAGACCATTGTGAACAGGGTCAATGCAGTGGGACACCATCCATGCACCACGGACGACATCTGGAAGAGATGGAACGACCTGCGGGGGAAGGTCAGGGGCATGGCATCAAGGCACGACATTGCAGTCTAGAAGACTGGGGGAGGAGCGCCACCAACACCGCCCGAATACACCTACTGGGAGGAAAAGGTACTGGCCTTCCTGCACCCTGAGAGACTCACTGTACTCACTGGAGGAATGGACTCGGGTAAGTCATCCACATTTACCCCATACACACCATACCTGTAATGCATGCACCACCCCACCCCACCCACAACCACCTGGATCAATACCCCACCCAGGCAACAGCCAATGAATCCACCCCGTCCTGCATGACCACAAACCCACTAACAGGCCCACATCTCTCGCCCTCTGCACACCCACCTACCCCTGCTAGGATCCACAATGGAAGTACACCCCCCACCCCAATGCAACCCCACACACGAAGCAAAATGCAGTTCAAACCTCAAAAAGTCACCCTGGATGGCCATTGAAAGTAACACCATCCCAAAATAGCCCAGTCCTGTGTACCCCAAACATTCATGCATTTGTAACAGACATGTCTATGTCCCCCAACAGGCACCACCACCCATGCCACCCTCACAGACGGGACAAGGAGTGCCAGTGCCCCCCAGGGAGACAGAGGTACCTCACAGGACACTGGTAAAGGATCCCTGGACACTGATCAGCAGGCAGGCCCCTCACACAGTCCTGGACTGTCACCATGCAGCAGCCCCACCCAGGAAACCACTGGCATCCCTATCACCCAATCAAGACCAGTAGCCCAGGGCAAGCATCCCCACACCAGTGTATCCAGGCCACAGACTGGTGGAACACAGGTACAGAGGCCACAGTCTCCCACTCCCAACATGCAAGAAGGCGAGGGCCCCAGTACAAGTGGTACTGCCTGACCTGTGCAGGGGACACAGGCACAGGGGGCTGGGGGAAGTGCAAGGGTCTCAGTGGGCCGTGTAGAGGCCACAGGATGGATGCAGCAGCCCAGGACGTGATATCTGAGGTATTGAGGCCTACCAGTATGCCCATGACAGGTTGGCACAGATAGTATTTACCCTGGAGCACAGTCAGAGGATGCAGCAGGAACACCACCAACAGGCCATGGAGCAGTGGAACCAGCCCAACTCCACACTGGCCAGTATAGCAGGAGCACTGCTGCAGCTGGTACAAACCCAGTCTGGGACCCACACAAGACAGGAAGCCCCCACTACAGCACTGGACACCCACCTGGAAATTACACCATCAGCAGAAACATCCCAGGAACTACCCTCACAGGAAACCCAAGGACCTACCATGTCATCACCTCAAGATCAACAGCAGGATCCTAAACGGACCCTCAGGCCAAGATATGGCACTGGAACCCGAGCAGAGAACAAGGCCGCCTTCAAGAAGTAACTCAGCAACAAACTGCACAGCAACCATCCCACTCAGTCACCAACCACACATTGCTAAGAGGCAATGGGGGTCATTACAACCTCAGCGGTCTTTTTACAAGACCGCAGAGGGACCACCGTGTGGAAGACCGCCAACAGTGTCGGTTTGCTGCTCGGCGTATTATGACTGTTGGCTGCTCTCCGTCCTTTTTCCGATGGACAGCCGCCAACAGCCATCATGGCGGGCGGCGGGGAAGTGGAGGTTGCTCCACCTTCACCGCCACGCCAATAGAACACCGCCTGTGATTCGGCGTGGCAGTGTTCTGCTGGCGGTGTGGTGTCGGGGAGCAGCCCCCATGGCTCCCGTCCCCTCCCGGAGGATCGATGGACCAGATAAGTCGATCGTCCGCTAGGTGGGTGGGGGGGTGTTGTGTGGGTGCATGGGGGTGTGCGTCTGTGTATGTAGAGGGGGTGTGTGAGTGCGTGTATGCTTGCGGGGGTGTTGCGTATTTTGGGAATGAGTGCGTGTATGTCTGTGGGTATGTCTGTATGGATGTGTGCGTGTATGTTTGTATGTGGATGTGCGTGTCTGACTGTGTGTGTGGATGTTGGCATGTATGTCGGTGTGTGTGCGTGTGGGTGTTGGTGGTGCCTGCATGCGTGTCGTGTGTGTGTGTGAGTTATGTGATGTTGGGGGTCGGGGTGGGGAGGGGGGCCCTGCCACCATTGGGGGGTGGCAGGGGTGGTGGGGGGTGAAGGGGAGGGAGTTGGGATGGGGGTGGGGGTGACCCTTATCAGTGCCAGGGAAGGAATTCCCTGGCACTGATAGTGCTTATGGATTTCATGGCGATTCCAATCGCAGGAAATCCACAGCGGTAAGTCGGGTCAAAATACCCCTGGAGGTATAGTGATGGCCGCCAGGCTGGAGACCCAGGTCTCCATCCCGGCGGTCATCTCCGCCCTGGCGGGCGAAACGGAGAACCTGCGGATGACCATGGCGGTAACCGCCATGGTCATAATGCACAGAGAAAAGACCACCAGCCTGTTGGCGGTCTTACCGCTGCTTCTCCGCCTTCCGCCAGGGTCATAATGACCCCCAATATGAGCTAATGTAGGAAATGACGCTCCACCATGGTCCTCATATCCACAAGTGATCTGTACACCAATGGTGCCCTTCCTCACCCCAAGGGTCGGTACCTACGAGGGATATCAAAAAGGTGTGATGAACACACATACATAGGCACACATTGTCATCAATTGTGCACTGCATATTTCATTGTAGTGACTCAATAGTAACAGCTTCATGACAGATCTGCATCTACACCTCAATGAGGGAACAGTGTTTTTCATGTATGGTATATTACATAATGGTCACATTCATAGGTGCTTCATGTGGCTAGTAGAGCCTGCATTGTGAACATATTTTATTTATAGATGCAGAGTTCCTGCCAAAATGTCTGCCCACTGTTATCCTGGTCTTTCGTTGTGGAAGTGACCTCATACTCCTAGCGGTTGACGTCATAGCGTAAGGTGGTGTTTACCACCGTTCGCACCGTCATTGGTTAACATGGATGCCAATTGAGAATCCTGGCATATCATGATCGCCGCCGGCGGTTATGGTGCACACCGCTGCGATACGTATGCGTATTCGTCATCTATACTTCACTTCACTCCCTGATCTCGTACGGACAGGTACTCCACTGTGTGTACTTCTGTGGCCTGCCTCTGGTCATGGTTGTGGCTCGTGTTGCAGGGGAAAGGGCCAAAAGCCTTCACCCAGGAGGAACTGGACAGGCTACTGGATGGGGTCCGGCCCCTGTACGCAAAACTCTACGGACGGCCAGAGGTACAGGTGAGTCTGGGTTTGGGGTGCACTGTTTGGGTGTTATGGATGGTGTTGGAAGGACATATGTGTGCACCTCTGAGCCTGCATGGGCCATGGTGCATGGCATGCTGCGTGCATATTGAATGTAAGTCTGACAGTACAGTCCGTCCCATAGTGGACGTTTAGCCAGCTGTACCTATCTTGCAAGTGCCTGACCTCTGTGTTCCATATCTGTGTCACTAAACTTCACCAGCCTGTGGACTCTGACGGGAAAGTACATTCCGACCAAGAACCGGAACCAGCAACAGCAACCAGCAACTGCAGCGGCAGCAGTGAGAGACGTGGGAGATGCGTGATGCGCGTTAACTCAGGAACTCCTCGCGGCTCGCAGTTCCTCCCACGGACCCCTACGGAAACGGTCTGTTTGACCAGGTGCAGCTTGTGGGGGGTTGAGGGGGATGCAATTGCCACTGCTTCAGCTCCATCATTTTTTTTAGCTACGGCTATGGCTCAACAGATCCAGCTCCAGCAACTCTAGTCAACAACAAACATCCCCGCATACCGGCACAACGGTACACCAGCATACAGGTAAGAAGTACCCCTTATCCCCTCAGCCCCCACCTCCAAAGCAGGGAGAGCAGGGGAGCTAGTTGAAGGTTGAAGGTTGAGGGGTGCATGGTGGTCACAGGGGGCGGCAGGTGGTGGTGACGGTGGTGAAGGTACAGAAAGGCTAGGAACTGTCAGGTGTGGGGTGTGAGTGCTTCACACCCCCCTCCCTCCCTGCCTGCTGTGCCTCTTCCCGGGTTCTTCTCAGCGTACCCACTATTTACCTACCTTGCTCCCCCATTGCACACCCTCTGCCTCTCTCTAGCCGTATTGTTACATCAGTGCATCAGTACTTAAGCATTCCAGGTGTACTCGTGCCCCCCCCACCACCCCCATTATTCATCTAGTGCCAGTCAATTGCCTATAGTCTAGGGGCGTGGAGGAGAGGCGGCTCTGTGATTACTAAGCTGGCTGGCTGGCTGCACCAAGCATTCTTAAATCCTCCAGTTGATGTGCTTGTGCCCCTCCACTGCCTCCATCACTCACTCAGTGTCAGTCTAGTGCTAGCTACAATGTATAGGCATGGAGGAGAGGTGGCACCCATAACACACAACTAGATTGGACAAATTTTCTGGTCCACCAGGAACTTATTCACCGCATTAATTAAAAGCTAGTGTCAGAACGGCACGTCAGCGCAGCACGCAAGTAGTGAACCTTTGATTGTTGGAGAAACACGGACTAACTTGAATAAATCCCATCATGGGTTGCCGCTTCTTCAGCGTCAGTAAGCATCAGTAAGTAAGCCAGTATAATGCGTTGTGGCATGCTTTGGGTTGATCCCGATGGGGGGAGAACAAGACCCCCAAAAAGAGCAAAGCATTTCCAACCAGTGAATTCCCCGGCAGTATGTTTAAGTTACTCTGGAATTGAAGGGATACAGCCCACTGAACAGAGGGAACCCAACTTGGAACCATCCTCAATGCCATCAGCAGAAAAAGTGGAGTGTAAAATCACAGACTTCTTTCCCATTGAGCATTCACGCCCTCAGGAAAATAAAGTATTAATAGATCTAGCTGATGCTGTGACCGGGATAAATTCCTAGAAGGATCTCGTCTGGGAAGCCATTCTTCCACACCGCAAGAGCCTGAGAGGTTGGCCTTTGGTAAGGAGAGCACGAAGGTCAAACCAGACAGACCAGATTGTTTAAGGTCAATTTTAGACCTGGATTTCAGCGTCTGGGAGGATTCACTTCCAAGCATTCTGGCAAGGAAGGAGTTGGATCTGCCGGACTCGGGTGGGTCTCCCGACCATCCCTTGATAGAACTCATTGATACGGACTCCCTTGAGGGTGACACGGAACTAGGAAAAACCATTCATCCCCATGAATCCAGTCAAAAGCACGAAGCAGATATGTTGCATACCATCATTTCCCTTAGCCTATTTCAGGATAGTACCCGTAATTCCCAGCTCCATTCGGATGTTCCAGCCAACACGTGGGCACACTCCTGTCGACATTGGACGTCATGGCAACCGCAATAAAGCGTCAGGCAGATAAGCAAGATAATCAAGTCGATTTACTTAATATCATGGCTAAATATATCCTGGGTATTGATTCAAAACTCCAAGCCCTCAATGATTTGATTTAGAGAGTCCAAAAACAGAATTACATACAACAAGTGGCATGTGACTGTGCGATCTCAGGGGATAATCCCCAGACCATTATCCCCATACTAAATTATATATTAGCGGAGGTCAGAGCACATGCCCTAAGTACAAGGGAAAGACTCCATGTTTTAGAATTTGAAGAATCAGGAAAAGGTGAAGAAGAAAATAATATCATGGAAAATTCGTTAAGAGAACCCTTCAATTCATCTTCCCCACAAGTTACGACACAATTAGAGCCCGGAAACTCACATAGCAGTTCACATGAAGGGGCCCACCAATCAGGGAACCATTGTAAGAATTCAAGTATTCTTAGAAAAATTTAGGTGAATACTCCTCATAATGCCTCACAAAGCCCAGTACACTTAAGGTCAAAAAAGGCAAAGAAGAAACAAAGGAAAGCAAGGAAAAAAGCAAAATTAGTCAAACAGAAAAGTATATGTCAATTTTTTAGGCATCACAAACAGCCAGTCATTAGTAATGCTAATGCTAACACTTCTTTACCACCCGATATCAAGTCATTCGCAATGGTAGAGGAATGTCCCGGTTTGGGCCCAAGTTTTCAAAGTGTTCTTGTATCTTTAGCAACAGAGGGCCAAAGACACAAGGAACAAAGCTGTCTTTTTGGTCAATCGATGGCTGAAAACAATGTGGCCAAAGTCCCATATACTACCAGTAAACCGATTAACAAAAGACCAGCCTCCAGGGTTTGCACGCCATTAAATTCTTAAATAAATACAGAGTCTAACGACATAGTAGATCATCAGCATTTAACAACAGAGGATATCAATCAGGAACAGGAAAAGGTGGGCAAGGCCCAAAGACGGAATGAAAGAAGTCCATCCAGCTCCGGCATGCCGTCAAAATATCTGTTGCAGAGTCAATCGGATACAGGTTATAAACATCCGATCCAGAACAAGGAAGCATCCACAAATGCCTCATTGATGGCAGCGCCCACAGAGGTACATAAACTACTTCTTATTCCCCATTTTAAATCAGAGAGAAATTTTGATACTCTGAATAGAGGAAACATTCTTAAATTAATTGGGGAAATAAGAAGCTTATCTTACATCTCATCAGTGGATCTGCTCTCTGTTGAGTTTAAACCCCACCCACTTGGGAACGATTGAGAAGCCACACTCACAACTTGGTCCACAGCAGGCCAGGTGCATGAATTAATATCACACTCAGACGCTTTTTTGTCATGGGGCATTGATTTACGTCAAATAGACAGCCCTCATTACCCAGGTCCACTGCTGGCCCCCAGGAACTGTAATAAATCAGTGTTAAGAGGGGCGACAGGGGCATATATAATCCCTTTGGCAAGGGGAAACTTATCAGTCGTGAAACACGATGGTGAAAAAGGAATAGGCCACATATTTTGGGCCTCCAAAGAATCTCTTCCTTTTATTCTACAAAAAAATCTCTGGCAGTAGTCAAAAAAGCAGGACTCAGGGTGCAGTTAATCCACACGTTAAAATTTGTTCATGAAACGTCTGTGGTATTCAAACACTTCTATATGATCAAGAAGTCCAAGCCTTTCTTCAGGAAAATGATATCATTTTACTCCAAGAAACCTGGTGCACAGAGCTTATTGCGGTGTCTGGGTATGACATCTCACACATTTCAGCAAGGTCTAACAGCAAACATGGCCATACGCAAGGAGGCCTGGTGCCCCTGATTTCCACGGCCCTCATATGCCATAAAATCCCAATTGACATAGAATCAAATTGGATCCAAGCAATAAAGATCACATTAGGTAGACCGCAGTGCAGCCAATTAGATCTAATCCTTATAAATGTGTACATTCACCCAAAAAAAGGTTTTTAAGGGGGGGGGGAATGGAAACTCTGTGTGAATTTATTAAAATCATACTGAGACAATACCAGGAGTCCACACTCATCATTAGTGGCAATTTCAATAGTAATATTTTGTCCCCAAAAGGAGGAAACGCAAAAAAGCAAGGAGTGTGTGCCCAAAGATATCAGCTTGAAAAATTAGGCCTATCCTTACTAAATGGAAACAGTGAAAATTATTTTCCGGTATGTATTACCTTTGAAAGTGGGAAAAGAAGTTCAACCATTGATTACACCTTTATAAATTCCTCTGCAAAGGCACTGCTAAGGAACTTTTAAATTAAATGCAGAATGGAGAGTGATCATTTCCCACAATCATTGGAACTAGCATATAAACCTGAGTTGCTACAGTCCTTGAATGATTTAATAAATCCTCCAGAGTTGTTTAATCTTAAGAGATTGAAATGGTGTGAGAAGGAAACAGCATCAGTTATGGAGGAGGTGTTCCAGACGGCTGGTGCCCTGGGTCAAAGAAAATCACTTGCAGATATGCAACAAAAGGAACTGACCCTCAATGTAGATTGGAACAAAGACTGGCCCATGCTATGTCGCGACCTGATGGCAAAATTCCCAGCCACCTCGAACTCAAACCTTCTGGGGCCATCCCACGTACACAAAAGGGACCGTGTTAGTCAACCTTGGTTCAACAAAGCTTTGCACAATCAGAAATCACAAATTGTGCGTCAAACCAGGAAAATGGTAAAAGCGATCCAACGAGGAAGAGACAAAGAAAAACGTATTTTATGGACTATGAAAAAAAGTATTTTCTTGATTGTTGGGTCACAAAAAGAACCTATCAGGAACATGCATGGTCCAAATTGTTATGGTCAAGCTCTTTTGGGGGCTGGTGAACGATCTGGCAGTGGGGAAAAGTAGACATCATAATTGTGGGATAACCCAAGCAGCCTGGGTGAGTCATGTAAGTAGTCTGTACGGGCTGACAACCAAGACGTCGAAAGGTGGAGCCAGACTTCTTCCCACAGTGATGGGGTCCGAACTATCAATAAGTAATAATCAACCATTAAATCTCCAAGTCAAGTGTAGGATCTTAGACATTGCCGATAAGGATGATCAAATGCAAGTTTGGAAGCTAGAGCAACTAATTGGTCTGATCAAGAAATTGAAGTCGGAAGGGGCAGCCGGACCAAATGGACTTCCAAATGCAGTCTTTGGGAGGTGGGGGGTGGACACAGTGGGAAAAGACAGATAGTGTGGATGTATGTTGTCTGGGTGACTGAAAGTCTGGTGAGTGTGCTGCATGTGTCAACTACAGTAGAGGTGGTGAGTGCAGGTGTGGTGTATGGGGTGCATGTATGGATGTCTGCTATTGTGGTGAGTGGAGGAAAATGAGCAGCAACAGTGAGTGAAGGTGCAATCCATGAGGGTGTAGACGTAGAGGGGACAGACAAGGAGGCGGAAGAGGTGGCTACACTGGGGGAAGTGGACGTTGTTGTGTGTGCAGGTGTCTGTTGGCTGTGTGAATACTTGTGGTGCGAGGTGTGGTGCTTGTGTCTTTAAGTGTGCTTCTTGTGTGTTGATGTGCTTGACTGCGTGTCTGAATGTGTGTCTTGGCGGGTGAAGGGAGTGGGGTGCTGGAAGGGGTAGAGGAGGTTGGAGGGGGAACGGAATGGCCAGGGAAACTGGCTGCCATCTGAGAGGAGGCCAGAGCCTGAAAAGATCTCTGTAGGGCAGACACGGCACCGTGAATGCCATCCATATAGGCATTTGTCTGCTGCGCCTCTGATGCTAGCCCCTGTATGGCATTGACGATGGTTGTCTGCGCTACAGAGATTGTTCTCAGGAGGTCAATAGTCTCCTCTGTGAGGGCAGCAGGGCTGACTGGGGCAGGGGAGGCGGTGCCTGGGGCGAAGGAGACGCCCACCTTTCTGGGTGGGCGGGCATGGCCAACTCGGTGGGGAGCAGAAGGGAGGGCGGTGATGGAATGGGGGTGGCGGAAGATGTCACGGTAGTGGTGTGTGCACTAGGGTCCGCCACCGCCAGGGAGCACCCACCGGAGTCACTACCTCCTGTGGTACTAGCCTCCCCCGTGGAAGTCCCCTTGCCCTCCCACCAGCTGGTCCCCTGGGTGTCGGTTGTCTCTGCAAAAGAGGACCCATGGGCCGCTGCCTCCCCACTTGCCGGTGCCTCAGCTCCCTCGCAAGATGTTGATGCTGTACCAAACCAACACAAGAGAACAGGGATGGGGAGACACTTGTAAATAGCTGAATGCTGGTACATAATGGCCAGACATACACCCACCCAGAAGACACACCCAACAGACAGCACCGTTCACTATGCCCATGGCCATGCCCCAGACTACTGACCAGAATACTGCTCTACATCCATCCCCTGAAATATCTAAGGAGCAGAAGTAGGTGAAACCTGACAGAGACACCCCTACTCCCTTTGGGGACCATAAAGTAGATGGACACCAGTCAAATTCCCTGCCTCTAAGCAGCATGAACCCTATTGCACACCCATACATCCTTCCAGACTGAAGTATGGTCAATGAGTACTCACCCCCTAGTGACTGCTGTGCAGCCTTCAAACGCCCATCCAGGTCTGGGTACGCCACCGCCAGGATCCGGTGCATGAGGGGGGTCAGTGCCCTATGGGCACCCCTTTCACGTTCCACGTTGGGAGGACTTCCTCAGCTGGGCTTCACTGATCTTTCATGCCCAGCGTCGCAGGTCCTACCACCTCTTTCAACAGTGGGTGCTCCACTAGTTGTAGACCCCCAATGTTCGTACCTCCTTGGCGATGGCATGCCAATGTGCCCTCTTCTGATGGGCACTGACCTAAAAGGGCGACACACAAATGGAACACAGAGATCAGGCACTTGCACGATAGTAACAGCTGGCTATTCATCCACTATGAGACGGACAATACTCTCAGACTTACCGGACAGTCGCACGCAGCATGCCATGCACCATGGCCCATGCTGGATCAGAGGTGCAAACATATGTGCAATCAACACCATCCATTACACACACACAGTGACCCCGAAACCCAGACTCAGCTGTACCTCTGGCCATCCGTATAGTTTTGCGTAATATGGCAGGACCCCATCAACTAGCTTCTCCAGTTCTTCTTGGGTGAAGGCCGGGGCCCTTTCCCCTGCAACACGTGGCACATCCATAGCCAGAGGCAGGCTACAGCAGTACACAGAGTGGAGTATGGTGGCGATCATGATACACCAGGATTCCCCTTTGGCATCCATGTTAACCAATGAGGGTACGAACAGCGGTAAACACCACCTTACGCTGTGACGTCAACTGCTAGCGGTATGAGGTCACTTCCACAACGAAAGGGCAGAATAACAGTGGGCAGACATGTAGCCATCACCTACGCATCTAGAATTAATTACTACTCACAATGCAGGCCCTACTAGCCACATGAAGCACCTAGGCCTTTGTCCATCCAGTATTGTAGCACACATGAAATACTCTGTTCCCTCATTGTGATGTACATGTATTTCTGTCAGGTAGCAGTTATTGTTGAGACACCACAATGAACAATGCAGTGCTCAAATGATGACAAGTGTGCCTATGTATGTGTCTTCCTCAGCCCTTTTTGTAACCCCTCGTAGATACAGACCCTTGTGGCGAGAAGGGCACCATCGGTGTACAGATCACTTGTGGATATGGGGACCATGGTGGAGTGTCAGATCAAAATCACTTACAGACTCACACGTGCAACTATTCAGGACATTTGTGCATTACTGGATCCTGCACTAACTCTTGGAAATCGTAATCAGCATGCCATTCCAACTGAAGTGCAGGCAATCCATTTCCTGGCCACGTCTCATTTCAAGTGACAGTGGGCATGGGTGCTGATTTTTCACAGCCAATATTCAGCCAGGTATTGACAAGATTTCTGATTGCATTTGTACAACATCTGCTGTCCTATGTGAGTTTTCCCCAAAGTACTGACATCCCTGCCATCAAGTCTGACTTCTATGCCTTTGCCAACATTCCCCATGTCATAGGTGCCATTGATGGCACACACATAGCTATCATCCCCCCAAGAGTGAGTGAACAGGTGTACAGAAACAGGAAGAACTTTCCCTCCATGAACATCCAATTGGTATGTACTGCAGACCAGTACATTTCACATGTGAATGGCATGTTTCCAGGTTCAGTGAAAGATTCCTTTGTGTTGAGGAACAGTAGTGTGCCACAGAAAATGGAGCAACTACAAGAGGACAGAGGGTGGATCATAGGTAAGTTTGCCTGTCAGTAACTGACACATTGCAGAAAACCAGCCTGTCTGACTAAGGATCATACCAATGACGAGTCTGGATTGCACCATTTTGTAGGTGATTCTGGCTATCCAAACTTGCTTTGGCTCCTGAAACCAGTGAGGAATCCCAGGACGGATGCAGAGAGGAATTACAATGAGGCCCATGGACGTACTAGGAGGGTAATAGAGCGAACTATAGGTCTCCTGAAGGCTATATTGTGGTGTCTACATATCTCTGGGGGTTTCCTGGCCTATGGGCCTGATAAGGTGTGTAGAATAGTGGTGGCCTGCTGCATGCTGCACAATGTGTCAGTGAGACATTCTATCCCCCTCTTGGAGGTGGAGGGTGCTATAGGTCCTGATCAGCTACCTCAGAGAGGTGAGGAGAGTGATGGTGATGATGAGGAAGGGGAAGATGTCAATTCCAGGAACCAACTGATGCAACTTTAATTCCAATAACTGTGTGGGACGTAAGCCTGTCATTGGGGTTAGTGACTAATACTGTCAGTGTGCTCTGTCATATGGGGGGTTGGTCATGATAGGCAATACATGGCCCACTTCTGCATGGTACTGACTGAAAATATATGCATTTCCTCCTTGCCACCATTTGGGCACACAGGACTACCATCATGCACAGAATCAACAATAAAGTTGTTCTCTGCCAGTTGCATCCATACTCCACTTTGTTCACAATTTAAGACGGGACAGTGTTACAGGTGTGAAAAGTGTTTTATTGGTAGAAGTGAGTGAATTGTGCTATTTACAGGGATGGGAAGTCGTAAGGGTGGGGGGTCCTCAAGACCAACATGGTGGCAGCCTTGTTGGTAGTATTGATGGGTCCATCTTGTCAAACAGTACTTCAAATTGCCTCTTAGCAAAGTTTTGTTGGTGAATGGGTGGGATGGTTGCTTTACATTTGTTGCTGAGTCAATTGTTGGAGGGGGCCTTGTTCTTAGCTGAGTTTCCAGTGCCATATCTTGACCTGAGAGTCTGTTTGGGCTCCTGCTGTGGAGCTTCATGGGATGACATGGTAGGCCCTTGGGTTTCCTGGGAGGGTAGTTCCTGGGATGTTTCTGCTGCTGGGGTCATCTGATGCTGGTTGTCCGGGGCTGTTGTGGGGGCCTCTTGTCCGGTGTGGGTGTCAGACTGGTTTTTTACCAACTACAGCAGTGCTCCTGCTATGGTGACCATTGTGGCATTGTGCTCTTTCCACTGCTCCATGGCCTGTTGGTGTTGTTCCTGCTGCATCCTCTGACTGTGCTCCAGGGTGGACAAAATCTGTGTCAACCTTTCTTGGGAATGTTGGTAGGCCCCCAATTCCTCGGATATCACGTCCTGGGCTGCTGCATCCATCCTGTGGCCTCCCCCCTGGCCCACTGCAACCCTTGCACTTGTCCTAGCCCCCTGTTCCTGTGTCCCCTGCACAGGTCTGGCAGTACCACTTGTACTGGGGCCCTCACATTCCTGCATGTTGGGAGTGGGAGACTGTGGCCTCTGTACCTGTGTTCCACCAGTCTGTGCCCTGAGTACACTGGTGTGGGGACGCCTGCCCTGGGCTGCTGGTCTTGACTGGGTGGTAGGGGTGACAATGGTTTCCCAGGCATGGCTGCTGCATGGTGAGACTCCAGGACTGTGTGAGGGGCCTTCCTGCTCATCAGTGTCCAGGGATCCTTCACCATTGTCCTGTGAGGTGCCTCTGTCTCCCTGGAGGGCAGTGGCACTCCTTGTCCCATCCGTTAGGGTTGCATGGATGGTGGTGCCTGTTGGGGGACATAGACATGTCTGTTACATCTGCATGAACGTTTGAGGTGAACATGACTGTGCTATTTTGTGCTGGTGTTACTTTCAGTGGCCTTCCAGGGTGCCTTTGTGAGGTTGCCATTGCATTTAGTTCCAGTGTGGGGTTGCATTGTAGTGGGGGGTGTTGTTCCATTGTGGGTACGTGCAGGGGTGGGTGACTGTGCACAGCTGGAGTTATGTGGGCCTGTTAGTGAGTTTGGGGTCATGCAGGGGGGAGGATGTAGTGGATGATGGCTGGGTGGGGTGTAGGTCCTGGTGGGCGTGGGGTGGTGCATGCATTGCAGGTGTGGTGGATATGGGGTAATTGTAGATGACTTACCTGAGTCCATTCCTCCAGTGAGTCCCTCTGGGTGCAGGATAGCCAGTACCTTTTCCTCCCAGTCGGTGTAGTTTGTTAGTGTTGGTGGCAGTCCTCCCCCAGTCTTCTGCACTGCGATGTGGTGCCTGGATGCCATGCCCCCGACCTTCCCCTGCGGGTCATTTCATCTCTTGCGGATGTCGGCCCTGGTGCGTGGATGTGTCCCACTGCATTGACCCTGTTCACAATGGTCTGCAACAGCTCCAATTTCCTGGCGATGGGTTTGTGCTGCACCTCACCCCCGTAGATTTGTGGCTCCACCTTCAAGATCTCGTCCACTATGGTCCTTAACTCCCTTTCGGTGAATCGTGAATTTTTGGGGGGGACGTGGTGAGTGTGGTGAATGGTGTCAGGACTGGGAATGAGGTAAGGGTGCTCTTCTGTGGGTAGGTGTGCATCTCTTGTATGCTGGAATTCGTTGTCTGCCTCTGGTGCTCTCCATCTTCTTGTCCTGCTTTTGTTGCAAGGGATTGTGGGGGCTATTTGGGGGGTGTTTTATGGGGTTCTGGATGTGTGTCAGGTGTGTGGGTCATACGTGTATCCAATGTGTGCACTTCTTGCTGTTGAGTCCACTTGCCGCCCGTGGAGGTTGCAGCCGCCAATAGTCGTTCAGCCTCCACTGTCTGCCGAGGTGATTTGTGCATCATTATTTGGAGGGCAGGATGTGGGTGTGCTTGGCGGTGGCGGGGTGGGGAGGTCCGGGATTCCCACCGACAGAGTCATGGCAGGGAGTGGTGGTCTGGGGATTTTTGGCGGGGATGGGTTTTTCACTCCTCATATGGCGGGTTTCCATTCACTGCCAATGGCGGGATTCTGTTCACTGCCGACACAGCGGTCGGCGGTCTTTCCTGCCGTGTTCATAATGACCGCCTATGTCTGCTCAGCAGCTTCCAGCCATCTCCTACGGGTCTGAAATATTGAAAGGCTGTGAGATCATGGCTCTGAATACCAGTCAGGTTAAAACCTACAAGGCCGTTTTTAACTTCCCGAAAAGTGCCTCCCCGGTGCAGGTCAGACTGGAGATGGGCCTAAAAAAACAAAGTTTCCAGCAACAGGGCGCCTTCCTTAAATCATCGTGGAAGTTACGTGCAGCAGAGGATTCTTCCATTCTCTACTCCTGCTGGCAAGAAGTGCAGGCGCAGCAGATTTTCAAAATGAAAGGAACATGGGGAAGCTACCTAACCCAGGTTATCACTAGCCTGGGAATGGAAGAAGCCTGGAAACGTAACATTGGGAAGGTTGAATTTAACAGATTAGTGAACAGGATGGTTCGCTTACTCTCACTCGTCACAGACAAAGCCATCCTGGCCAAAAGACGCCATGCCTGGGCCGCCCTGGGGTCCTATTCAACATTGTCCCCACAGGGGTACTTGGCTGACCACTTTTCTGTTCAAATCAAACATCAATTCTATACCATCTGGGTGTCTTTGACACTAAAGAAGATCGTCCTTCCTGGAAAGGCTAGTACATCGATCAAAATTGCCTCTTATACAGCTATAATCTAGAATCTTTGCTGCATGTTTTTTGTATTTGTCCCGCTTTAGGTCTGGAAAGAAGATAACTGCTAAAACATGATTTTATAGGTAATAATATCCATTCATGTAGATCAGCGGTAATATTCTGGCTCAAGGGTGAGTTAATTTAATTTTGCTGTAAAGGGGTAACATTTTTACAATTGCTCCATAAAAAAATGAACACAGCGGATTTGAGAAAACTGCTGTAGGTTAGTCCTCAAAGGTTGATTTTATACGTTTATTTTGGTTAGAAATGATTTTTAGCTGTCAAGTTCTTTAAAATTTCTTTTATTTTTAAAGGTCAGTTTTATTGCGTAATATGTTTATTTTATATCGCAATGGTTTTTATTAATCGAGTAATAAATCTAAATCTAATCTAATCATATCTGTGTCACCCTTTTAGGTCAGCGCCTACCAGAATAGAGCATGCCATCGCCAAGGAGGTGCGGACCCTAGGGGTCTGCAACCAGCGGAGCACCCACTGCAGAAAGAGGAGGGAGGACCTGCGGCGCTGGGCGCGTAAGATCTGTGAGGCCCAGCTGGGGAAGTCCTCCCAACGTGGAAGGGGTGCCAGTCGGGCACTGACCACCCTCATACAACGTATCCTGGTGGTGGCGTACCCAGACCTGGATGGGTGCTTGAAGGCTGCACAGCAGTCATTAGGGGTGAGTACTCATGTCACAAACTTCAGTCTGGAAGGATGTCTGTGTGTGCATTAGGGTTCATGCTGCTTAGAGGCAGGGACTCTGACTGGTGTCCATATACATGATGGTCCCCAAAGGGTGTGGGGTGTCTTTGTCAGGTCTCCTACACATCGCCTCCTTAGGTAGTTCAGGGGATGGGTGGGGGGCAGTGTTCTAGTCAGTAGTCAGGGGCATGGCCCTGGGCATAGTGAACGGTGCTGCCTGTTGGGTCTGTCTTCTGGGTGGGTGTATGTCTGGCCACTATGTACCTCCTTTCAGCTATTTACAAGTGCCTCTCCTGTTTTGTCTCCCCATCCCTGTTCTCTTGTGTTGGTTTTGTACAGCAGCAACATCTGGCAAGGTAGCTGAGGTAACAGCAAGTGGGGAGGCATTGTCCCACGGATCCTCGGAGGCCGATGCATCAGACGCCAAGGGGACCAGTGGGTGGGAGGGGAGTACCACGGGGGAGGCAACTACCACTAGAAGTAGTGCCTCCGAGACCTCCTCCGATGGGGGCTTCCTGGCGGTGGCGGACTCTAGTGGCCACAACACTACAGTGATATCTTCGGCCACCACAGTTCCATCTCCGCCCTCCCTTCTGCTCCCCGCTGATTTGCCCGTGCCCGCTCACCCAGAAAGGTGGGCATCTCCTTCGCCCCAGACACCTCCTTCCCTGCCCCAGTCAGCCATCCTGCCCTCACAGAGGAGGCGATTGACCTCCTGAGAACTATCTCTGTAGGGCAGACACCCATTATCAATGCCATCCAGGGGCTAGCATCAGAGATGCAGCAGACAAATGCCAATCTGGATGACATTCACGGTGCCGTGTCTGCCCTACAGAGGTCTTTTCAGGCTCTGTCCTCCTCTCGGACGGCAGCCAGTTTCCCTGGCCATTCCGTCCCCCCTCCAACCTCCTCTACCCCGTCCAGCACCCCACTCCCTTCACCCGTCAAAAGCACACAAGCACAAGTCAAGCACATCAACACACAAGAAGCACACTTCTGAACACAAGCACCACACTTCCTACCACAAGCATTTACACAGCGAACAGAAATATGCACAGACAACAACATCTACTTCCCCCAGTGTTCCCACGTCTTCCGCCTCTCTGTCTGTCCCCTCTACATCCACACCCTCATGCACTGCACCTTCAGTCACTGTTGCTGCTCCTCTTACTGCACTCACCACAATAGCAAACATCCATACATGCACCTCATACACCACACCTGCACTCACCACTACTACTGTAGTTGACACATGCAGCACACTCACCAGACTTGCAGACACCCACACAACATACATACACACTGGCAGACTGTCTTCTCCCACTGTGTCCACCCCCCTCCTCCAAAAACACACAAATGCACCAAGACACCCACCCATCACACATCCACCACAGCATACTGTCCAGTCACCTGCACCCACTACGCGCACCCCTACACCACATAAATCCACAGCCTCTGCCTCCACTCCCACGCCCTCATCCAGGACCACCCCAATTGCTCCGAAGAAACTTTTCCTCTCTCGTGCTGACCTCTTCCAACCCACTGGGCCTAAGTGTGCACACCTCCTTGCCCTTTCCACTCCTTCCACTTCACAGCCCACCCCTGTCCGCCCTTCACATTCCTGTGCCCATTCCCCAGAGAAAAAGAAGGTCTGTGCAGAGCCAAGTCCATCTGGCTCCACCCGCTCGCAACACCCCCACCTTCAAAAGACAAACCCACAGCCCCCACCTTCCAAGCACAAGTCCAAGCCCCACCTCGTCGCAAATCTCCACCCCCACCACCCCCTGCCCCATTCCATGAGGTGCCTGGATGCCCCTTTGTTGCCCCATTAGGTGGAGTACCGTTCACGTTTGGGAGTCAGGTTGGGTCCGTTTTGGCCCATTGCACTTGTAGCGCTACAGACTGGCCATTTGCCCTGTTTGAAGTAGTTGGTTCTGTGAGCTTTAATAAAATATTTCTGTGTGGCCAGTGTTTTGGTGTCACACTGTTGAACCCTGGTCTTTCGTTTCATTGTTTGTGGGTGTGGCACATTTGTATGTACTATAGTCAAGTTGGAATTTGATTTGTGTCGGGTAAGTACTTCTTGCTGTGGGGTGTATGACTTGTGCTGCTGTGAAGGGTTGTAAGGGCGTTGCGGGGTGGGTGGAGTGGGTGGGTATGTAACTGTACCCTTTCCTGCCTTGTTTCGTAGGTTGCGGTACTTACCGTCGTCGTCTTCATCAGCGGTCTCGATCGTGGAGGTATATGGCAAGGAGCAGGGATGGCATGATCTGCAGCTCTATATCCATGTCTGATTCAGCACAATGTGTGGGCCTCCAGTGAGTGTTTCATTGGATTTGGTTCATTTTCGCCTGGCTTTGCGTGCGGTGGTTTCCGCCCACGAACTGGCAGCGGACTTGTGGTTCATAATTTGATTGGCGGATTGGGCCTTTCCGTCGGCCTGTGGACGGCCTCTGCCGTGTCGTCGGCACTCCTCTACTGGCGGTGGGTGCTGTTCTAGATGCCTGTGTTTCGATTGGTTCATTATTTGGCGGTCCTGACCCCTCCTCTGTTGGCAGTTTTTACCGCCGCCGGCACGGTACGGACCACTGTGTTCATAATAAGGGTCTAGGGGGGTCATTCTGACCCTGGCAGTCCATGACCGCCATGGCGGAGGGCTGCCGAAGCACCGCCAACAGGCTGGCAGTGCTTCCTGGGCGATTCTGACCGCGGCGATAAAGCCGCGGTCAGAAAAGGGGAGCCGGCGGTTTCCCGCCGGTTTCCCGCTGGCCCAGGGTATCCGCCATGGCGGCGCTGCTTGCAGCACCGCCATGGGGATTCCGACCGCCTTCCCGCCAGCCTGTTTCTGGCGGTGTCCACCGCCAGAACCAGGATGGCGGGAACGGGTGCCGTGGGGCCCCTGGGGGCCCCTGCACTGCCCATGCCACTGGCATGGGCAGTGCAGGGGCCCCCTAACAGGGCCCCATACAGATTTTCACTGTCTGCTTTGCAGACAGTGAAAATCGCGATGGGTGCCACTGCACCCGTCGCACCCCTGCAACTCCGCCGGCTCCATTCCGAGCCGGCTTCATTGTTGAAGGGGCTTTCCCGCTGGGCCGGCCGGCGGTCTTCTGGCGGTCGCCCGCCGGCCCCGCGGGAAAGCCAGAATGGCCGCCGCGGTCTTTTGACCGCGGAGCGGTCTTTCGGCGGGAACCGCTTGGCGGGCGGCGACCGCCGACGGCCGCGGTCAGAATGACCGCCTATATGTCTTCCAGTGCTGCAGGCCCACTAGTACCATTTGATTTATAGGCCCTGGGCACCTCTAGTGCACTGTACTAGGGACTTACTAGTAAATCAAATATGCCAATAATAGGTTAACCAATTACATACACATTTTATATAGGAGCACTTGCACTTTAGCACTGGTTAGCAGTGGTAAAGTGCCCAAAATAACAAAAACAGCAAAAACAGAGGCGGTCATTACAACATTGGCAGTAAAAGCCGCTTACCGCCGTGCAGAAGACCGCCAACACACCGCCATGGCCGCGGAATTCCGCCACAGCTATTATGACCCACAGCACGGAATCCGCCAATATTCAGACACCCACACAATACCGCCACACCAAAGGTCAGTGATAAACTGGTGAAAACAACACCTCCACCGTCACACCAACAGAAATACACCCACACTATCACAACCCACGAATCCATGCAGCGGTCTTTCAACCGAGGTATTTCATTGGCGGTACACACCGCCGTGCTCAAAATACACACACATCTCCAAAACACAGCCACATTGGACAATTCCAAATACACACACCTGATACACATACACACACCACTCCCACACACCCAACACAATATAAAACACCCACCCACATCACCCACAAACCCTTACAACCACAATTACCGAGAGAAGGACAGAGAGAGACATCACCATCAACAATACTACCATCCACAAGCACACAACACCATCACCCACATAATTTCCACGCATCTCACACAACACACCACTACACATCAGCACGCTTATCACCCCACACACCACCCCACACATCACCCACACCACCCCATGGCACGGCAAAGACACCCCAGGTTCTCGGAGGAGGAGCTCAGGGCCATGGTGGAGGAAATCGTCCGGGTAAAGCCACAGTTATTCGGATCACAGGTGCAGCACACCTCCATTGAAAGGAAGATGGAGCTATGGTGCAGAATAGTGGACAGGGTCAACGCAGTGGGACAACACCCAAGAAATCAGGATGACATCAGGAAGAGGTGGAACGACCTACGGGGGAAGGTGCATTCTGTGGTCTCAAGACACCACCTTGCGGTTCAGCGGACTGGACGGCGGACCCCCACCTCCTCCCCCACAACTAACAACATGGGAGGAGCAGGTCTTGGCGATTCTGCATCCTGAGGGCCTCGCAGGAGTAGGTGGAGGAATGGACTCTGGTAAGTCAAATATTAACTATTACATCCCCTACCCTACCTGCATGCCATCACATAACCCGACCCTCACCCCCATCACTCCAACTCCTCACAAATGTTCCAACATCACAAACCACCCATCCCAACACCAAGCCCTGCATGCAACAACAAAGCATGGACACACATCACTAAAGCATGGCCACTGCACATACCCATACACCCCCCTAAAACATCATCACACAAGTTCCCACACTGGAATGCAAGCACTGGGGTACACGGTCACCCACCCATTGCACACCATGCCACACACAGATGTAATAAACATCCTTTTATACCCATGCAGGACCCCTACCCAATGTCACCGGACAGGAGGGTCCACACATATCTACACCACCAACAGAAGAGTTCCACAGTGATGAAAGCACCTCTGTCCAACTGGATCTAGATGACCAGCCCGGCCCATCGGGGACCTCGGGATAGTCGGTTCCCATCACACAGTCAAAGGCCACTACAGAGCTTCCCCCCTCTGGAAACACCAGCACAGCACCCACCCAGCGGGCCCATACCTCCGTCCCCAGGACACGTCAATCAGCAGTTTGTCCACCACTACAGGGAACCCAGGCTAACCCACTACCCCAACAACAACAGGGACCTGGGGGCAGTGGCAGTGGGCACACTGTCCAGGGGACGGAGGCCCAGGAACACAGGGGAACTGGGAGGGCTGCTGTGCGACAGGGGGAGGACAGGCCAAGGGAACCCACTCTCCACGAGGCCCTCTCCAACATCATGGGAGCCTACCACCACTCCCAGGAGACGATGGCAACGGTACTGGCCAAGTTTCAGGAGACCCAACGCCTGCAGGAGGAACAGTATTTGGGCTTTAGGGAGGAACTCGGATCCATCGATTCCACCCTGGGAACCATTGTAGGGGTGCTGAAGGAAGTACTCAACACCAGGAGGGACACTGTGGCACTACAAGGGGCCCCTGACACTAGTCTGGGCGATGAACTGCCCACCACCTTCGCCGGCGCTAGTGGACAGGAGGCACCGCCACAGGATCACCACAGCAGCACCCCACCCCCTGCAGAGGGAGAACCACCTCGCAAACGGTCCCTGAGATCCAGGACAAAGTCAGAGAATGATGCCAAGACCCCCGCCAAGAAATGAGAGCACCCTGATTGTCATCCTTCTGTCCCACTTTGTCACCCTGTCCATCCTTAAACTGCCCCAGCTCCACTTCCTATGCCAATTTGGGCAATGCATCTGTGAGACTAATAGACTGGACTCTGCCATGGACTTTCCTCCGCCATCACCCCTCACCATTTTGCTACCCCCAATATTGAGCACTAAAATAAACACCCTTAAAGCACAAAACAATCTGGAGTCAGTCTGTGATTTCGGAATAGTGTATTAGCAAATACTGTGGCAAGATGCTCTTGCATTTGTAATGTCAACATACCTATGTCACACAGCTGTAGTCCATGATGAATCAAAGCAGTAGTCACACTGTGGGACACACATCTGTGAAATTGTAAGGGAAAGTGACAACTCAGTGACCATACACTGGGAGAAAACGACAGACAGTAGAGAGGTAGTAGTGTTAAAGTACATGTAGTAGGCTGGTTTATATTCTTACCTGTGTCTCAATGGAAATATTGGTCCCTGTTGTCCATGTCTTCTTCCTCTGCTTCCTTGTCTTCACTGTCCACAGGCTCCACAGCTGCAACAACACCGCCATCTGGACCATCCTCCTGCAGAAAAGGCACCTGTCGTCACAAAGCTCAGTTGTGAAGCATACAGCAGGCCACAATGATCTGGCACACCTTCTTTGGTGAGTAGAATAGGGATCCACCCGTCATATGTGAGGCACCTGAACCTGGCCTTCAGGAGGCCGAAGGTCTGCTCGATTATCCGCTGTGTACGCCCATGTGCCATGCGTTCCTCTGCCCTTGTCCTGGGATTCCTCACTGGGGTCAGTAGCCATGACAGGTTGGGGTAACCAGAGTCACCTGCAAATGGCGAGGGACAACTGTTAGACACACACTAACCTGTAGGGATATCCCCAGACCCAGACAACCATTCCCACTGTCTTGCTTCCAGGTGCTCACCTAATAGCCACACACAGTGCCTCTGGAGTTGACCCATCACATAAGGGATGCTGCTATTCCGCAGGATGTAGGTGTCATGCACTGAGGCAGGGAACTTGGCATTCACATGGGAGATGTACTGGTCTGCCAAACATACCATCTGTACATTCATGGAATGGTAACTCTTCCGGTTGCCGTACACCTGTTCCCTCTTGTGGGGGGGACCAAAGCCACACGGGTCCCATTAATGGCACCTATGATTTTGGGGATATGTCCCAGGGCATAGAAATCACCTTTCACTGTAGGCAAATCCTCCACCTGAGGGAAAACAATGTAGCTCCGCATGTGTTTCAGCAGGGCAGACAACACTCTGGACAACACGTTGGAAAACATAGGCTGGGACATCCCTGATGCTATGGCCACTGTTGTTTGAGATGACCCACTTGCAAGGAAATGGAGCACTGACAGCACCTGCACTTGATGGAGGATTCATGTGGGGTGGCGGATAGCTGACATCAGGTCTGGCTCCAGCTGGGTACACAGTTCCTGGATTGTGGCACGGTCTAGCCTGTAGGTGATGATCACATGTCTTTCCTCCATTGTCAACAGGTCCACCAACGGTCGGTGCATCGGAGGATGCTGCCATCTCCTCACATGTCCCAGCCGATGGTGCCTACGAAGGACAACAGCGTGCACAGAGTCAAACAACTCAGAGGTACGTACCCACAGCTTACACAGAACACCAATCATAATCTAAAAAATGGCCTGTATGTGTGTTGAGTCTAGGCCTAGGTATGTGTGAGGCAGTTAAAAATGAAGCCATGTGGGCCCCTGAAATGATGGCTGCCTGACCTGTAAAGTGGGACAATTGGATGTGAGGTAACTGCGCTGGCGTTGTACACCGTCGCGGTAAGCGGTCGTAGACCGCAGCGCAATTCTGCATTGGTTAACATTGGACCCTTTGGGTCCCAGGAGCCAATGACGATGTATGCCGGCGGTGACAGTACACACCGCCGCGGACGTGACCACCATTTTCTATCTGTTCAATCACTCGATACCTGATCTTCGACATGAGAGGACCTACACTGCAAGCGCTGCTGTGACCTCGATCTGGAAGAGACAAAGGCTCGTGCCATGCACTGAGCCAGGGAACTTGGCATTCACATGGGAGATGTACTGGTCTGCCAAACATACCATCTGTACATTCATGGAATGGTAACTCTTCCGGTTTCTGTACACCTGTTCACTCCTGTGAGGGGGGAACCAAAGCCACGTGGGTCCCATCAATGGCACCTATGATGTTGGGGATATGTCCCAGGGCATAGAAATCACCTTTCACTGTAGGCAAATCCCCCACCTGACGGAAAACGATATAGCTCCGCATGTGTTTCATCAGGGCAGACAACACTCTGGACAACAAGTTGGAAAACATAGGCTGGAACTTCCCTGATGCTATGGACACTGCTGTTTGAAATGACCCACTTGCAAGGAAATGGAGCACTGACAGCACCTGCACTTGAAGGGGGATTCCTGTGGGATGGCGGATAGCTGACATCAGGTCTGGCTCCAGCTGGGTACACAGTTCCTGGATTGTGGCACATTCAAGCCTTTATGTGATGATCACATGTCTTTCCTCCATTGTCGACAGGTCCACCAACGGTCGGTACACCGGAGGATGCCGCCATCTCCTCACATGTCCCAGCGGACGGTGCCTATGAAGGACAGCAGCGTGCACAGAGTCAAACAACTCAGAGGTACGTACCAACAGCTTACACAGAACACTAATCATAATCCAAAAAGTGGCCTGTATGTGTGTTGAGTCTAGGCCTAGGTATGTGTGACCCAGTTAAAAATGAAGACATGTGGGCCCCTGAAATGGTGGCTGCCTGACCTGTAAAGTGGGTCAATTGGATGTGAGGTGACTGCGCTGGCGTTGTACTCCGTTGCGGTAGGCGGTCGAAGACCACGGCGCAATGCTGCATTGGTTAACATTGGACCCTATGGGTCCCAGGAGCCAATGACGATGTACGCCGGCAGTGACAGTACGCACCGCTGCGGACGTGACCGCCATTTTCTATCTGTTCAATCACTTGATACCTGATCTTCGATAGGAGAGGATCTACACTGCAAGTACTGCTGTGACCTCGATCTGGAAGAGACAATGGCTTGTGCGTCTGGGGAAAGGGCCCCTGCCTTCACATCGGAGGAGTTGGAGAAACTCGTGGATGGGCTCCTCCCCCAGTACATGCTACTCTACGGTCCTCTGGACAAAGAGGTAAGTACACTGGGAGCATGCTGTAAGGGCTATGCCTGTGTGGAGTGGGGTGGATGTAAGGGGGGGAGATTGTGGCGTGCATGAAACAACTGTGAGTGCATGTGCCACATGGCAAGGGTAGGGATGGGGGCCAACGACTGTGACGGTGCAGTTGGAAATAAGTTCCTCTTCCTACTGTACAATTCATGTAGGTTAGTGCCCACCAGAAAAAATATATTTGGCGTGCCATGGCCAAGGATGTCTGGACCCTGGGGGTCTACCACAGACAGAGCACCCACTGCTGGAAAAGATGGGAGGACATTCGCCGCTGGAGCAAGAAGACGGCGGAGGCTCAGCTGGGAATGGCCTCCCAACGTGGGAGGGGTGCCCGTTGCACCATGACCCCCCTGATGTTCAGGATCCTGGGGGTGGCATACCCGGAGTAGGATGGGCTCTTGAGGGCATCACAGCAGCCACAAGGGGGTGAGTACACTCTCATCCTGCTGATTTTGCATGCAGTGGAGGGGTCTGGGTGGGGAGGTGGGCTGTGTGTTTCCCTAGGCGAGGGCGAGATCCGTAGGCAAGGTCCCTCTGTAAGGCAGGCCATGTGGCACCCCACCCCACCTCTGTAGAGTGCCAAGTACACCTAGTCATGCTCCTGTGTCTTCCATGTGTGCAGATGTCATCCATAGCCTAGTAGGCCATTTCCCAGGAATTGTACCTTAGAGCCCAAGAGCGCGGCGTAGTGCAGGGGGCTTGTGTGTCTGTCGTGTCCGCCAACGGTAGCGGTAATGCATGCACTCAACATGCCTTTCTTCTGTCTTTCCCCCCCTTTTTGTGGTCTCCCTGTTCTTCTGTGCATTACCATCATCAGGCGGAGGAGCAGTGGCACCGGAGCACGAGGGGGCTGCATCCCACATGGCCATGGAGGGCCACACTACGGACTCGGACTTCACCAGTGGGACGGAGGGCAAGGGGAGCTCCACGGCAGGGACAGGAGCTGAGACCAGCGGCACGGACTCGTCCTCTGATGGGAGCTCCCTTGAGGTGGAGGCAACATCTGTGCCCCTCCATCTACAGGTACAGCCGCCACACCCCTCCCAGCACCGCCCTCCCAGCAGCCCCTCAGCCTTTGCCCCATGCCCGCTCACCCGGGAGGGTGGGTATCACCTTCGCCCCAGGCACCTCAGCCCCTGCCCCAGTCACCCCTGCTTCCCTCAGTGAGGATGCCATTGACCTCCTCAGGTCCCTCACTTTTGGGCAGTCTACCATTTTGAATGCCATCCAGGGTGTAGAAAGGCAGTTGCAACAAACAAATGCATTCCTGGAGGGCATTCATTCTGGTCAGGCGGCCCTTCAGCGAGCTTTTCAGACTCTGGCCTCAGCACTGATGGCAGCCATTGTCCCTGTCTCTAGCCTCCCCCTCCAACTTCTTCCACCTAGACCCAATCCCCTGTACCCCAGCCTATCACAAGCACACCTACAGACCAGCATGCACACACGTCAACACACAAGGGAAGCTCAGGCAAACATAAGCACCACACACCCCACAGGCACTCACGCAAGCATCACACACATGCAGACATAGAAACATCCACTGCCTCCACTGTGTCCCCCTCCTCCCAATCTCCCTCCTCCCTCCCAGTCTTGTCTCCACTCACACCTGCGTGCACTACATCTACAGCCACTACTGCCATCACCAGCACACACACCACCATGCCCCGCGCACGTGCAGTCACCACCCCCACTACCATTCACACAACATCTGTGTCCTCTCCCAGTGTGTCTGTGACGCCACCTCCCAAAATACACAAACGCAGGCACACACCCACCCAACAGCCATCCACCTCACAACAGCCTCCAGCGCATGCACCTTCACCCAAAGTCAGCAAACAAACACCTCCTACAACCACAACCTCTTCCTCCACTCCCAAACCCCCTCCAGCTACCTGTTCCAGTGTCTCCATAAAACTTTTCCTGTCCAACCTTGACCTCTTTCCCACACCTCCCCCACCCCATCTGTCTCCTAGGTCCCGAACTAGCACCTCAGCCACAACATCTCCGGGACCAGTGGTGCCTGTAGTCACAGGAATCTGGAGTGCACCGGCCACCAGGGCAGCCAGTGTGGCACGGAGCCACAGCACAGACAGTCCCCCACCTGTGAAGCATCAAAAGTTGGCCAGTGCCCGGCGGGAGAGGGGGAAGACTCCAGCCACCAAAGCCGCTCCCTGGGGTCCCTGTGGGAGTGTGGAGTCAGCTGCGACACCTTCCAAGGTCGGGAAGGGCCACAAGAAACCAGGAAAGTCTGGGAAGAGCAGCACGGCGGAGGAGACCACCATCATCCCCGCTGCCCAGGAGGCCACAGCCATCATCCCCGCTGCCCAGGAGGCCACAGCCATCATCCCCGCTGCCCAGGAGGCCATCATCCCCGCTGCCCAGGAGGCCACCGCCATCATCCCCGCTGCCTAGGAGGCCACCGCCATCTTCCCCACTGGGCCAGAGAGGACCGCCAGCACAAGCCCCGCTGGGACAGAGAGGACCACCAGCACAAGCCCTGCTGGGCTAGAGAGGACCGCCAGCACAAGCCCTGCTGGGACAGAGAGGACCGCCAGCACAAGCCCTGCTGGGACAGAGAGGACCGCCAGCACAAGCCCCGCTGGGACAGAGAGGACCGCCAGCACAAGCCCCGCTGGGACAGAGAGGACCACCAGCACAAGCCCCGCTGGCCTAGACAGGACCGCCAGCAAAAGCCCCGCTGGGACAGAGAGGACCGCCAGCACAAGGCCCGCTGGGCTAGAGAGGACCGCCAGCACAAGCCCCACTGCGAAAGAGAGGACCGCCAGCACAAGCCCTGCTGGGACAGAGAGGACCGCCAGCACAAGCCCCGCTGAGACAGAGAGGACTGCCAGCACAAGCCCCGCTGGGCTAGAGAGGACCGCCAGCACAAGCCCCACTGGGACAGAGAGGACCGCCAGCACCAGCCCTGCTGGGCCATGAAGGACCGCCAGCAGCTGAGTCACTGCAAAGGAGCCCGCCGCTCCAAGCACCGCTGAACAGGGCACCGCCGTTCCAAGCACCGCTGAACAGGGCACCGCCACTCCAAGCACCGCTGAATAGGGCACCGCTGAATAGGGCACCGTCGCCTCAAACACCGCTGAACAGGGCACCGCCGCCCCAAGCACCGCTGAACAGGGCACCGCCACCTCAAGCACTGCTGAACAGGGCACCGCCGCTCCAAGCACCGCTGAACAGGGCACCGCCGCTCCAAGATCCGCTGATCAGGCACCGCCACCTCAAGCACCGCTGAACAGGGCACCGCCGCTCCAAGCACCACTGAACAGGGCACCGCCGCTCCAAGCACAGCTGAACAGGGCACCGCCGCCTCAAGCACCTCTGAACAGGGCACCGCCGCTCCAAGCACCGCTGAACAGGGCACCACTGCCTCAAGCACCGCTGGCCCATGAGCGCCAAGGGCAATGATGCTACTGAGTCCATCACGTGCAGGATGAAGCACTCTGGGCACAATGCCCCCTCCAGAACCAGTGGAGAGATACATCCACTACCTCTGTCCTTAGCAGGATGAAGAACTCTGGGCACAAAGCCCACTCCAGAGCCAGTGGAGAGATAAATCCTCTACCTCTATCCTTAGCAGGATGAAGTACTCTGGGCACAATGCCTCCTCCAGAACCAGTGTAGACTGTTATCCACTTGAGAGACTGTTGCTTTGCACTCCCCAGGATGGAACAGTGGGCAACCCACCCACTGTAGAGACTTGAGAGACTGTGGCTTTGCACTCCCCAGGATGGAACAGTGGGTAACCCACCCACTGTAGAGACTTGAGAGACTGTGGCTTTGCACTCCCCAGGATGGAACAGTGGGCAACCCACCCACTGTATAGACTTGAGAGACTGTGGCTTTTCACTCCCCAGGATGGAACAGTGGGCAACCCACCCACTTGTGAGACTTCAGAGACTGTGGCTTTTCACTTCCCAGGATGGAACAGTGGCCAACCCACCCACTGTAGAGACTTGAGAGACTGTGGCTTTGCACTCCCTAGGATTGAACATTGGGCATGTGGCCCTCTCATGGATTTGGTGTTATGCACTCAACCGGCTGAGGTGCCCCCCTTTCCCTCCCCCTGAGGTGCCTGTTTTCTTGCTCTCTGATGCCCCTGCAGTGTTCTCTCCGTCATGGTCGGGGATCTTGTGTGGGCATTGTCCATACCGTGTGGGCCCATTGTTCCACGGACTTAATTGGAGCACTACCTGGACTACTGTGCTTGGTGTATATTTTGTTTATGGTGTATATATATATTTGTGTCTACTTGATTTTAATATATTACAATGATTACACTCATTTCCTTTTGTCTTTGCATTCTTCCAGGGGGGCTGGGGGGTGTAACTACCATGTATTAATATGTATTAGTGTGTGTGTTGTAGTGGGTGAGGGTGGGGGTGGGGTTGGGGGTTTTGCGTGTCTGTGTCCCTGTTTTTTCACTCTCCCCTCCCCTGCATCGTAGGTGCAGTACTCACTGTGGTCTTCGCCGCTGGTGTTCATGCTCCTGGTAGAGGAGCAGGAAGACAATCGCAGGGAGAATTTGGAGTTCCGGCTCCATGGTGTCCTGGTTCCTCGTGGGGTGTGTAGAGGTGAGCTTTTTCCCTTCGAAATCCTGTTTCCACCGTGTTTTTAATCACGGTGAATCCGCCCCGGAAAAGGTGGCGGATTGGTAGGTTGTGATACTGTGGGTGTTACTTTGTCTTCCGCCTGTCTGTTGGCGGTGATCGCCAAGCTGTTTGTTTGTACCACCATGGCGGTCGGAGTGTTAAAGTGGCTGTCTTTGATGGCGGGTTCCGCCACGTCGTAATTGCAATTTTATTTCTGCCGGCATGTTGGTGGGCTTACCGTTGTTTAACACTGACCGCCAGGGTTGTAATGACCCCCAGAGTCCAGCACACATCAACAACCTGGGAAACAGAAGCAAAAAATTAAGGGAGATCACGCCAAGGATGAAAAGTCTAACAATGTGTTATTAACAATCCAGTTCCTATCTTTGCATGTACATAGGCGGAGGAGTTGAGTTGATCTGCAGCTTCCAATCAGAATGAACCTTATCCTGGGCATGGTCAAACACTCTGCAAAATTCTGTAATTCTCTGCTATTACATATCAATGATGGTAAACAAAAGTGGTTTCTAAATGTTACTACTTCATAACTGGAAGTGTTTCCTTACCTTGTGATTCCCCACATCCATTGGGTATTCAGAGATGTGAACAAGGTGATGGAACTGTAATTTTTTCCTGCCTTCTTCCACCCTTGTCGAGTTTCTGGTGAACTGTGGGAGGAGGGAGAATGCTGGAGTGCGTAGCCTGTGTCACTGCCACATTCCTGGTCAGTTCCTGTTTATTTTTGACCCACTTTAACAAACAAAACATGCCACTGACCAACGGTTCTCTCAGAGCAGCTGTCAGCCTGGTGCTGGCTCTACTCTCTCACTTTGAAAGCAGAGAATGGCTAAAGGCTTTCACTATAAAACCAAAGAATTCAGGGATGGGGAGGACAGGGACAAGCAGAGCCTGGATGATTTATAGGCCATCAGATGGAAGGCATCATTTACGAAGTTTTGGTGCAAGGCAGCATCACAAGCAATTTTAGTGAGCCGTCCTGCATCAATACATAAGGGCAGGAATGCACAGTATCTACAAGATACGGCGCATTCCTGTCTTTGTCCCTACACTAGCGCACAATTTGCTGCCTAGCGCCAACGCGCATGGTGCAAGAATTCCTGCATTGCACCTTCCTGCACGTATACAATCATTAATGGTGTTCTCCTCTTTCTATGAGTGCTGTAGAATGCAACACACATAGAAAGAGGACAAAACGGGGAGAAATATTATTTGTCTCAGTTGCAACACTTTTACGCCATCCCTGATCTGGCCTAGGAATCTGGGAATGCATCAGATTCCTTTGGATTCCATGGATATTGCTTGGGAACACCCATAGTTACTCCTAACGGAATGCTCCTTTCACGTAGTTTTATGGATAAAAAGAGGTCCATATTTACAAGGCCATGAAAAGACACGCATGGTGGCTTTGCATGGTCTTGTAAGTATGGGCCAGCACATTACGCCACCAGAGCGTGCAAAAAAATTATGCTCCAGCGGTGCAGTGTGCCGTTAGGGCCTCGTAAATAAGGCCCAGAGTTTTTTTAATGTGGTTGTGCAAAATCAGATAACTTGCAAGGAATTCTGTAAAAAATATACAGAGTTACGACGTGAAGAAAACACAAAAAGAAAAACTGACATCTAGCACTATATTACTATGGACGTAAGGACACATGTGGCACAAAAGAAATACCAAAAAACACAAGTGCCATGAACAACATCTTGAGGTCTGGTGTTTCGTATTGTTCCTGTGCTCTTGCACTAAAATGTTACTGCAAATACTGCTTAATTAAAACATGTGGCAAAACTTTGGGAATTTAAAAAAACAAGCATAACATGAAATTCTCAAACTTATACGAGATTTTACCTTCATAAAATTTTGCCTGGGCCCCTTTTTTTGTAGCTGGATTTGGAAGGGTTTTGCAAAGGGACAATGGGAAGGCTGGTAAGCTGAAAGGTAGCGGTTTATTTTTGGAATGGGGACAGGGTTAAAGGGTGGAATGCTTACAAAAGTGGTATGGAAGGGTTTCTTTTTATACTAGGATGAGAATAGGGTACTACAGACTATAGATGGGGATGGTGGATATATATTGTTGGTACGTGTGAAAGGTGAGATTTGGGAATGCTCAGAGTATGATGCAGTAGAGCTGTGAGAGGCAAAGTAGGGATCTGTTTCTATGAAGGGTGAGAAGAGGGTCACCTAATGGAAAGGGTGGTTGGGTTATGTATGACTGCCCCCATTCGCCCCTGTTCCTGTGCTGCTCTTATTAGCTGTGGATGAGGGTGTCGAGAAGCACACATAACATACACTTATGGATCGCATAGCAATGAACAAATAGGATGTTCTTCAGCTCAAGGTTTTAAGAAACACCAGAAACGTCTGGCGCTTCACTCAGTTGATTTTGATCTGCTTGGTTAAAGACATCTTCGTTATTCACAGTTAAACATCCATAATGCCACATGCTCACCATAATCAAAAAGTGATTTGAAAAATGCTGTCAACCGGTTTGCTAACTTTGTTGCACCTCTAAGTTTACCCCAAATGGCCAAAAAGCAAATGATGCTTCGAAATTAAGATTCAGAATTAGTGAAACTGAAGCACACTTCTGTCAATGGAAAGTCTACCACAACAATTCATATTTCAAAGAGGCTGGAAATGTGGTCATAAGAGGAATGCCCTGCCAAATGCAAGAAACATCAATTAACCTATGCGTTTAGAGCTATTCATAAACACTATTTCGTTAGTTCCCCTTCTTGGAAATTAAGGTAAAGGTGATCTTTTTCAAGGTGAAAATTATTGTCTTCAAAGGAAAGGACATATTTCCACATTTCATGGGGGAACGAGGTAGATTAAGGGGTTTTCAGGCAGGGAAATATTCCCTGTGAAGAAAAAAGAATAAAAATGCTACAGGAGCAAACGCCCACTGAAACATAAATCTGAATGGGTAACAATTGCCCAGTAAGCCAATTGTAAATTTTCAGGCCCGAGATTCCTGTAAATTGAAGTAGTTGGATATTAATTGAATTCATACAGTTGTCCCTTTCGGACTTTTGCCATCCTTGCTTTATGAATCGACCCTAAGTCTTCAGTTATCCACAAACGATCAATACAGCGAAGTATGAGTAGCGAAATTAGCTTACCTAAGTGTGCACAGTACCCTGTGTTACTGATGATTCTGCTAAAAT